>NC_133585.1:13140046-14421026 GCF_964106895.1 Numenius arquata | reverse complement strand
AAGTCTCACACAAAAAGTGGATTTTCAACAGATTATGTTGCATCTTCTTCATTACTGAGCATGAAATGCTAATTGAAAACAAGGTCAAAGCGACCCACATCTTGACGATCAAACAACGTATGTTCATTAAAGGAAAATATTGCTAAACAAGCTTGATTGTATTTTTTTTTTAAAAAGAAACCGAAAAAGTTAAAGACTAAAGAAATGGAGACAATTTAATGTTTATGGATTTCAGTAAGAAATGTGATATACTGCTGTTTGATATCCTGAGGGAAACCATTAATTAAATTGGCTTGCTCTGAAATGCAGTTAAATTGATACAAAGCAAGCCACAGAGCTTCAGAAAAAACGTATAATTGTAAACCAGAGTCTTCCTAGAATCTACCAGAGCAAGGTTAGGTCCTTCTGACTCAGCATAAGGGACCTGAAAACACGTTAGGAGAAGCTTCTGGTTTTGAGTACAGACAGCACTAAATAGCAGGGAATTGCAGAAAATGAGAGACCTCAAGATGGCACAGCTAACGAAGCAAGAGTAGCGTAGGACACCGCCTTCACCAACGTGCCTGAGATACAGAGATTCTAACTAGTACTCTGTCAATTTTCAAAAACAGTGACAGCAAAGACAATCTGGTTGTGACAGCAGAGAGCAGATTACATCCCCATGCTGTAACCAAGTAACTCAGAAACGGGGCAGCTACTGCTGCCTTATTTTGATGATTTGGGTATCCAAGGCCACCAGCTAACGCTAAATTTTACTGATTTGTGTATCCAACATCTAACACTTTCTCTAGTACATACATGTCTCTGAAAAATGGATTTATGAGTTTGAGCCTGTGCGGCTGTCACCAACCTCACAGTCAGCAGTTAGGTTGCCAATATTTAGCTGTCTGTCAAAGAACACACTCTGCAACCCAAAAGGCATATAATTGGAGAACAAATGGGTGAACTCAGAGATTAGTACCAGCCCCAAACATCTGGAGACTGGTTTACTGTTGATCAAAGCTGAGTCAGTGCCTGAGCTGGAGAGGGATTGGTGAGTCCCTGAGAACAAGTTTCCTATCAGAGTTGCAGAATTTCTGTTTTGGGCTCACAGCAGAAGCAGGAGGTGGAAAAAACTGGGGACTTTATTTTCTAGCTCAAAGAAAACTGGGAAATCTAGTAACAGATAAATGGGAAATGAATACTACGTGTCTCTCTCCCCCTCCCCCCCCCCAACTTTAAAATATATTTTCTATGGTTATGAGAAAGGCTTGTACTAGCATACACTCCATTTGAGCTTTAAGGGTTTAACATGCATTTAAACAAAGATTTTTCCCAAGTGCAGGAAATTGCACAATTCTGCTCTCGACAGGTTTTGTGTTCCTGATCTACCCTCCAAAGCCTTTGATACCCGATTCACAGTGCAGCAGCAGCACAACAGGAATTTGCAGCACCTCCGGCACAGAAACATGTGTGGCAAATGCCCTCTCCCCATCCACAGACCTCATCCAGTCACCCACAGAACTCCTCCTCCTCCTCATTCGAATGAATCCTTGGCTGGAACTATCACTCTGGACCACTGCAGCCCTTCATCTCCCAAACAGAGCAGTGCTGTGCCATACCCACAGAGTCCAAACTCTTTGGGTTTGGGACTTTGAGTTGGTTTCCATATTTCAGGGAAAGGGCCTTTCTGTAAAAAGCAGCACTTCTGCTCTGTGCAAGCGTTATAGTGGGAATTTTTCACTTTACAGTTGAAAAAGAAACTGACTGGGCCACAAAACTGCCCAAATCCCCCAGCTGCCTAAGGAATGATCACAAAAGCCAAGTTCACCCTCCTGGGAGGGTTTTCCTCAATAGCCCTGGCCAGTGAGGAGGAGAAAGGCAAAGCAGCTCCTCCTGGCAGCCACAGCCTCCCTGCCACCTCCACTGGGGACATGGCAGCCACCAAGGCTGCAGCCATCAACTCCCTCCACTGAGGGAATTGTATCTTGGCGAGCTTGGCCTTGATCACATGATTAATTTCACTCACTTCTTTCACTGAGGCTTTAAATACTGTATGTAAACCAGAACATTTGAAAGTGTTCAATTTTTTTTTTTTTTTAACGGGCTTTACATATATGTATATGTAAAGGGCTCTCATCAGAACAGAAAAACAACTGCTATTAAGACATCTCTAAATAGCGCATTCCTTGTCCTAAGGATATAATTTCTTCCTAGTGCATACAGGAATGTGGCTTCAGGTCTGTGAAATCTTCTCAGCACATGGGGAAAACTAGATAAAAACCAAATGGACAAGAAACTTTTGTGTGTGTGAAAAAGAGCTTGTATAATATTCATATTTAGTTTTTATTTACAGAGTGGTTGTTTTGGGGTTTTGTTTTTGTTTGTTTGTTTCATTGTTGAGAGTAAATATTTTTAGAAGCTGCGAGATTAATTCATTACTGCAGTACACAATTCACAAAAATCTCAAGCAAGGAGAGATCTCAAACCTCAGAGCTGCTCTGAGGCTTCACAACCACCACCACTGTTGCTCTCAGCAATGGGTCGAAAGATGCCCCCAAGGACTCGGTCCTGCACCATGGCTTACACTGACTCATGCCCAGGGATACTATTACGGTGATATCTCGTTGGATGCAGGTCCTCCAAAGCATGTTTGCTTTCTAAGCAAGTCAATTTAGCAACTAGTAAATGCGTCTCTGCTCAGGAGCTGCTGCTGCTTAGGGCTGGAGCAGAAAGCACAGGCACACCTGCAGCAAGCGCAACTCCAACAGGGTCTGCAAAACTAGATTTAAGTTTCTCACATCCTTACTCTATAGGTCAAAAAAACCTTTCCAGAACTTGTTGTGTCGTTACAGGCCCTAGTTGTGCAAGGAACAAGCATTCATAGTTAATCAAGCTACTATTTACCTAAGTACGTCAGATTGAAAGGCAAATGCAAATATTTTGATGATACTGCTCCTCAGGCAAAAATCTGCCTACTAAGAGCCCATTCCCTGAAACTAGCGAAGAGACATTTGGTAGAGATTTTAAGCAGAGAAAAGCTTCTATCTGCCCCGGTTCCCAAGTTTTGTTCCATTTTAACTTCAAAACAACATCTAAGTTTGCATGCATGCTAATTTGAGAAGTCTCCATTACAAAAAACCAAAAATCACAACACAAACCACCAGTCATGGTTCTGCAATGTCTGTTAGTTCAAAATAATTTTGTAAACAGCAGTAACATACAGAGTTGCTGAAATTTCATATCAATGGTTTAGTCAAGCTGTCATTCTCCAAATGTGCTGAATAAACTGTTTTGGGGTTGGATGCAAAGAAGCTCAAACTGAGGTAAAGAGAGGAGAAAAAAAAAATTAAGACACTTGGATTTATTGGGGGTGGATTGTTTCAGGGTTTGTTTGCTTTTTTTTTTTTTTAAGTTTAAAGACTTTTGGTAGCTTATTAAATGCATCAATTTAATACATTAAACTTCATTCTGTTGCCTCTTAAGTTACTTTACAATAAGGATGATAAATCAATGGAAATGCTCGCTTTGATGAAAAAACCCACTTATAGCACCAACATCTTCTAAAAAAGTGAGTTCATTACTGTAGAGACAAATCCCACTTTTTCCTGGGAATTAAGCACTTATGTGGTTTGAAAGCTGTCTGGCAAGTTTCACACCTAAGTAGAGGAACTGAGAACAGATTTTTTTTTTTTTTTTCTCCTTTCCTGCTTACAGGAAAAAAACCCATCCTACAGCCATTAGTCAGTCACACAGTTTGTCTCATTTATTTTCAGGCAAATTCGGGTTGTAAGAAGGCCACCAGGAAGGCAGGGAAAACACTGGTGTAAGTGGCATATGAGATATAGTAAAAGTTAACAAGGTGGGGTTTTTATATATTATCTATTTAATATATATTATATATTGGTGTTCCCTGGGACTCGGTGAATGAATTTGACTTTTATTGTATGGGGAGCCTGAACTGTTATAATAGAGATGCAAGAAGGAAGGAAGCACACATTTGACTTTTGCTGAAAGGGCTCGAATAAATGCTTGAATAGGTCCTGCTTTTTAATCTTTCTTCAAGCTGTAAACGCTGGAAGGGGACCCATTGCACCACGGGTTTTAAAGAGCCCTGGAGGATTTGCCCTGCTCCCAGGTGAACAGCATGCATGTGGTCCCTGGCAGGCTCTGTGCCTTAACGAAGCACCCAGGTCCTGTAACAAAAACTCTGCCTTCTAATTCTGCAAAACACCAGCTATGACACCATATGGGAAGGGCATAAGGAAAGGAGGAGGGGAAAGCAGCAGGGAAAGTCCTGTCTTTCTGACCTTAGCTTTACCACAACATCATTCTGGGACCAAAACTTTGCATTTACTGGGGACACAAAAGCCACTGGCAAGCTCTTGCCTGCACCTCTGTTACTTGCTGTAAGCTAAAAAGCCTGCAGTTATGGTCATGGCCCATGCTGTTGCACTATCCATGAGTTGCAACTTCTATTTACAGCCCTGGGATGCAGCTGGAGCTGAAAACGTTTCAGAGGGCCCACAGGACTGAAATCCTGGATTTTCTCAATTCCGGGTCAGTTAAAATTCTGCATCAATTTTGTGCTTGATGTACCCTGATAGCATTTCAGAGTTTTTGCAGCCTAAATTGCATGTCCAGATCTAGATCAAATGCTTTGCAAAACTGTAGTTATCTCCAACTCAAATGTGGACAGCAGGAGCACACAGCACCGCAGTCTGAGCGTCAGTCCTAGTTATTGGAGTCCTAAGCCCACTAAAAATTATTCAGGCAGACAAATACCGTAAGAGTGATTGCAGTTTTAGCTAGATGGGATTATAATGGTCAAAGTGGAACAGACTCTTGCATGAACCAAACAATTTGGGGTCAAATCCTTTGGAAATAATGTGCTTTATGATATGCAGAACAATGCACTTCTGCTTTGTCTTTATTTAGGTTCTGAACAAACCCAGCCCCTATTGTGCACTGGGAGCAGCAGAGCATTTTCCTTGGAGCAGATTAAGAAATGGTGTAGGTTTTCTCAGATCCTGAAAATTCCAAGTTTCTGCAGTCAGAGCCTAACACAGCCCCACTGATGAACCCAGGTGCATGTTTTTGTCAGCTGCCCTTCCCCTTTTCCATCAGCCCTCTGCCCCTGCACTTTCTTTTGAGACTGGGGGGACACAGATGTGCAGCTCTGCAGCGCGGGGGCTCAGCTCTCCTCCACGGATGGGCTGACCCTGCAAACACTATGCCTTGCGCACCCTTTGTGATGTTGCCAGAAATCAATACCAAGCAATGCTGTGCCTGCAGCCTTACAATGGAAAATTAATTAAAAAAAAAAAATAAAATCAATAGTCTAACAGACCCTGACCAGTCCTGGTCTGCTGGAGACTAGGGACGGAGAGTTCGAGCACAGGGGATCCACAGTGCAAAATTAGCATTTTTTCAATAAGCAGAGCAGCAAGGAGCCTTGCTTTGAGAGAGGCCAAACATCCGCAAATCTCAGCACCCACAAGCAGGGAAGGCTTCACAGACCAGCGCTGCCGAGAAAAAGCATAACAGAGCATTTTCCCAAGAAAGGAGCAGCCCTGATGAGCTTATGGGAACACACTCAAGATCCTGCACCTCTCAGCTGGCTGCAACAGTGTCTACTTTACTGACAGAACTTTAAGGGAGGCTCCTAAGACAAATATTAAGATACAAAAGTACCTAATAAAATAAAGCATTGGAGCATAAATTGAATTGGGACTGTGTTTGGCTCCCTAACAAGAGCCGACGCATGCCGGGACCAGTTTCATTGGTGAGAAAAGGTTAACACCCTAAGAATTAAAATTTTTCCCATGCTGATATTTTCCATTTGTTCCTTAACGGTGGAAATAACCATAGTGCCTTTATAGTGATTTTTCTCCTAGAGCATAGGAGCAAGAGATCACATGCTGTCCTTCCTCAGAGGTATCGTGATGCTTTTGTCTGGAAAGGCAAGTGGCCCCTGGTGGCCAAACAGACCCAGATGGGCAGTAGCTGGGACCCCGGAGGCTCTTCTCTTGGCTGGCTGGCAGACCAATGCCAGAAAAGAGAGTTTCTCTTTACAGCCCTCATTTAAAGATGGGGTAAAGTTTTGCTCTTCCTGTGGTGAGAGAGCACAGCTCTGTTGATGGCAGTGGTCAACACCATGTTGAAGAGCTGCTGTATTTTCTCCTGTGTCCAAAGTCATCTGTTTATTTTGAAACAGTGACAAAGTCTCTGCTGCTCTCCAGACAACACCATTGCAGTGTCAGTACAAAACACCCCCCCCTCCTCTGCCTCTGTCTGGCCACCCCTCCCTGCATCTGCCTGCCTGTGTGCAACGGGTGGGAGGAGAGCAATTTCCTTTCGCGAAATTATGCCTCTAAAACCTTACCTCAGTTGTTTCTGGACAAGCCTAAAATTGCATGCCTCTTCCAGCCACATGCCTCTGCTGTTTCCTGAGCTGCGGCTTCATTTTCTGGTCTGCAAGCATAACCCCAGAGCACAACGTGCTGCCTGCGCCGTCCCAACTGCTCGGCACCAAACAGATTTTTGGGCAGGCAAGAGCTTCTCCAGCCATTCTCTGAGTGTGTGTAAAAAGGACTGTTCTGAAGGTGAAGGCCAATGAAATGATATGCTACGTGAGTATTTTTTCCTTCTGTTCTTAAAATTCCTCCATTATACCAGGAAAAAAAACCAACAACCTAACCCAAAACCCCTTTCGTGAGAGCAACTTCAGTCCATTACATTTCCAGTGCTGAATTTGTGGGTGTTTTACCAAGACAGAGATCAGTGCCCAAGAGAAGGAAGGCTGGCAGAGCTGCCAAGCCCTGCGAGAAACTGCAAATGAGCAAACAAGATTACTGTTACATTTTTCAAATGTCACAGAGCTGGAAAATAAGAGTATTTACATGACTTATAAAAAGGTAAAGTAACAGAGTTTCTATCTGAGCAAAGCCAATTGAAAAATCCTCCTTAGTAGTCAGGGTATATCGTTTGCAGTCTCTTTTGGACAGGACACACATTATTCTTTATCACTTTCCATGCATTTATTTAAATGATAAAAATTAACCAAAGCTAAAACTCAAGAAAAAAAAAATAGTAATACAGCAGTCGTACACACTGATTGGCCAGTGGGATGGGGCAAACTAAGCCCCTTCCAGAGCAAAACACATGAGCTGGGCCAGAGCATGGGGGCTGTGTGTTGGGCCACGTTGGGCAACAACACAGGCACATACTGCTGACGTGGGATTTACATACATCACTTACACCCACTCCCTAAATCACCCTCACTGGAAGGAGACCACACTACTGTTATCCAGACTCTAGGCAGTAAATGGCAAAACACTTCATGTGCATCCCAATGGAGTTATTTTTCATAGCAAATATTTTTCATATATTTCATCACAGCAAAAGAATTACTTCAAGGGTTTTTTTTAGGGATGGGTTGGCTTTCATGTGCCAGGGTCCTGACTGCTGTCAGACACAAACAACCTGAAGTGCTGGATTTGTGGGCAGACCTCCTCTCCTCTCCACGGTTGGCCTGTGTTTGTCCCACAGCTCTGCCCTCAGGGAACAACCCTGCCACTGCTGTCAGGTTCTTTTTGGAAAGCCTCCCCACACCGTGCAAGGATTCTTGTCCCCAAGGCCAAAGGCGTCTGCCATATTACAGATGACACCAAGTTAAGCAGGAGTGTTGATTCCCAGGAGGATAGGGAAGCTCTACAGAGAGACCTAGATAGATTGGATCATTGGGCCAAAATCAATGGCATGAGTTTCAACAAGGGCAAGTGCCAGGTTCTGCACTTGGGCCACAATAACCCCAAGCAGCGCTACAGGCTTGGGGAAGTGTGGCTGGAAAGCTGCCTGGAAGAAAGAGACCTGGGGGTTCTAATTGACAAGCAGCTAAATATGAGCCGGCAGTGTGCCCAGGTGGCCAAGAAAGCCAATGGCATCCTGGCTTGTATTAGAAATAGCGTGACCAGCAGAAGTAGGGAGGTGATTACGCCCCTGTACTCAGCACTGGTGAGGCCACACCTCGAGTACGGTGTCCAGTTTTGGGCACCTCAATACAAGACAGATATCGAGGTGCTGGAGCGAGTGCAGAGGAGGGCAACGAAGCTGGTGAAGGGCCTGGAAGACAAATCATATGAAGAGCGGTTGAAGGAGCTGGGACTGTTTAGTATGAGGAAGAGGAGGCTGAGGGGAGACCTCACCACTCTCTACAACTACTTGAAAGGACACTGTAGAGAGGTTGGTGCTGGTCTCTTCACACAGGTAACTAATGACAGAACGAGAGGGAATGGCTTCAAGCTCCGACAGGGTAGGTTTAGACTGAACATTAGGAAAGAATTTTTCACAGAAAGAGTGATTGGGCATTGGAATAGGCTGCCCAGGGAGGTGGTTGAGTCACCATCCCTGGATGTGTTTAAGAGACGTTTAGATGTGGTGTTGGGGGATATGATATAGGGGAGAACTTTGTAGTGTAGGATAGATGGTTGGACTCGATGATCCCAAGGGTCTCTTCCAACCTGGACGATTCTATGATTCTATGATTAGGGAATCTTGGCTCCACACCTGCAGGCTCATAGCCTTCATTAACAAAAAGCTGCACAGCTTCTCATTTGCACAAAAATTACCATAAGAAACACTTGTGCACCCCTTAGTAGATGGCCCTTCACCTCCCCTTCATCATCCTCTCCCCATAATAGTCTCACAAGGACTGTTCTAAATCCAATTTCCACATTGCGAGTGTTTCCCCTGGTTGCATGCAGGCACCCAGGGACAACGGGACGCCACTCTCCCGAGGGTGTGCATCCCCGAAGAAAACACAGGGCAGTCAGGGTCGGACTTCAGCTGCCTTCCCCAGCACAGTGCAGCCCATCCTCCTCTCAGCAATGGCAATAGAAGAGAGAAATTCAACACCGAGAAATGCTAAACCCCAGCCAAAACCAAAAGCCAACAGAGCAGGCGGCCAGCAGGATCGTGTAAGTATGCGATATGTGACAGCATACTGCGCTTTATTAAACAGCAAGCACCTCGCAACAGAAGAACAGTCGCCAAAACGTTAATTTCCCTGCAGTTGATTAACTGTCCAGCATCCAGACTCGCATTACCTCCGAGACTAAGCATGCGTGGGAAGGAAACTGGCAGCAGCCGTGGGGAGTGAGTGCCAGTGTGTGATCATGAAGTGCTCTCACACCACGTTTGGGACTATTGCATTCCTCAGGGAGATGCCAAATACTCCCTCCCCGCCAAGTTCTTCACTTCTTTTTTGGCGGATGGGGATTAGGATGAGAGGAAGTCAGTGCCTGTTTCTTTTTCAAACAGACGCTCCTGCCCCAGTTCTTTCGGGCAGGCTGACAGACAGAGACATACCGCCTACCCCCTAAACGCTTGCGTGCGAGGCTCTCAGGAGCCTCCTGGCTGCAAACATCTCTTTTTAGTAGAAGTGATACCTCTTCAAAGCTATCTTGCCATGCATTTTAACACAGAAAGGCCCCTCAGACAACAGCTTTTTTGTTTTGTTGTTGTTGTTCATTTCGCTCTACAAACAGGAAGGTGACTGAGCTGTCCCCATCTCCCAGAGCATGTGGTTGCCACACACAAATGTCAGCCCATTTCCGAAGGCCAGAATGGAGCAACAGGAATGATCTTGTTCCCGTAAATCAACAAACAATGTTTAGAAAGGTCTGTGCTGTGGGAGGATTTCCTAACGTGATACAAGTCATCAGACTTAAAACACATGCCTACTCTGGTGAAATTAATAAAGCAACAAGGCTGTGTAGGAAAACAGATACAGGAAAACAAGAACTTTCTCCTGATGACTTCATCCCACAGGGGTCAACTGCAAATCAAGGGCAGTGTTGGTTGGGAAGGGGAAGCTCTGGAGATTTCTTGGAGAACTTGAAAGGAAACTCGTAGAATTTAATAACAAAACCAAAATTTTTCTTGTAAAAAAAAAAAAAAGAAAGAAGAAAACAACATTTTCCCAGCACTGTACAATGAGAGTATCACTCATGGGGAGAGTGTTGCAACCTGTATAACCAAGGAATGAACCTGGCCTGAAGCCACAGAAGAGTTTGTTTCACTCCTTTTTTACCATGTGGACAACATAGGAACATGTGAACAACCACCACTTTTATCCACGTATTCTACTCAGGCAATAAATGAGGTTAACTTTTAAACATGGAAAAAAAACCCCAAAACCCCAACCACAAATCCAAAAATCCCAAGAAGTCATCAGTTAGCCTGAAGAAACTAGTTTAAGGTTGCGGCAACAATGGAAATTCGCCCCTACCTGCAAAGCAGGCAGAGAGGGAGGGACACCCCAGAAAGAGCTGGGCTGCCCCAGGCAGGCACCCAGGCTGTGTGCTCCTCACACACACTCGGAAAAAACATAACATCTAGAAAATTAAACGTTGGACCTTTTTTCCATGTTCTTAACGTAACTATCAAAGTGAAAGCTGATCCTGTTGCGTGGAAGCCTCTAAGTAATCTGCTGGAGCCCAAGAGGAAATCCTAGGGAATATTCATGGCTCTTGGCAGTACAGTCCTGGACCAGACAGACCTTGACCTACTCCAGTGCAGCCATTCCAAGATATGCCATTGTCTGCTTCGACCAAGCAGGGCTTTACAAAGTCACTTTTAGTACACACAGCTGAATGACTTGGGTAGCACACTGCAGTTATAAAAGTTTTACCTCTCCTCTTTCCATTGCTTGGGGAACAAAAAAGTTTCTTATTTATTACCAGGAAGATCTTCCTCTCTACAACTTCAGGACCTCTAAAGATGAGCCATCAGCTAATTTCCCAATTTTAGACAACACAAAAAGTAGTATGTTTTAGAAATGTACATTAAAATCCCACATTCACAGATGCATGCAAAAAATACCTTCCTATGGTTTAAAAGAAAAGCAAAACCCCCCCCACACTTATTTTAACTCTTGCAATCAGATTTTGCCAAAACACTTTATCTACTTTAAGCTTTTTTGCAAACAACAGGAGATGCACTAGATCTCCCATTTCCAGTACTACATTTGATTCAATATTAACTGCTGAAAAGAGTAGGGATAAATATCCTCAGAACACCACAATCACCACAAACTAACTCCCTGTAACTTCTCAAAAAACAGCTTCCCAAAAGGTAAAGTTATTTAGAATAGAATACAACATTCACAGAAATAAAACATTGAGCATTGGCTCGCTAACCTTAAGTCTTGTATCTGCCTTCCTAAAGTTATATAAATGGTATGCTAAAATACAAAAAAATAATGAGGGAGAGGTTACTGCAATTCCACCAGCCATATAGAATAGGGAGTTATTTAGTATTGAAATGTCTAAACTACAAAAATGTTTATGTTTCTTACTTTTTAACCAAAGAGAAGAAAGCGAGTAATAGCTCAAGCATGTCAGTGTTATTGACTACAGAATTCAGAGGGATGGAAGAAAGTTTAATAAGCACTAGGTAATTTTCCTCAGACTTCACTAGTTATAAGGCCTATAAGCATGTGATGTTTTTATGTATTCTTGTAAAAGTATGTTTTAAATTCCTTAGTATGTGCAGCTATATTGACCTAATGAAGTTTATCATTTCAGCCAGAATGATGTTGTTTTGTGAGGCTATTACCGGCAAGTTTCCAGACTCTTATGAAATACAGCTGCTTCACAGCTCCTGACGAGTCCAGACGGTGCCTCTGGGCACCTCAAAGCTCAGTGGCAGCTTTAAAAATACAATTCACAGGTCACTGTCCTCAGACAAAGCTTCAGCTACATACAAGCGTACTGTGCTAACAACCCACAGAGTGCAATTTTAACCTACTGTAACTTTACATGCAAAGGAAGAAAAATCTTTCACTTCAATGATTAATCAATGAAACTCACAGGGAGGTTTCTTTTATTGCTTCTGAACCTAAATTTGAGCTGCAACTATCCTTATGCTCCCCTTTGACACCAGAAACTCTTTAGCCTCCCATATAGCAGTCTAACAGCACAGTGGATGTGCACTTCTCATTGCACTATACCAGAGCAACCATTAAGTCCCAGCAAACAGCTCTACAGCTGCATTAGGAGATCCATGTCTGTTTGACATGCCAGCCCCATTGCTACCTGAAGAAGCACTTTTCATTTCCACAAGCTGACAGCAAATCATAGAATGGTTTGGGTTGGAAGGGACCTTAAAGATCATCAAGGTCCAATACCCCTGCCATGGGCAGGGACACCTCCTGTAGACCAGGTTGCTCAAAGCCCCATCCAGCCTGGCCTTGAACATTTCCAGGGATGGAGCATCCACAACTTCTCTAGGCAACCTGTTCCAGTGCCTCACCACCCTCACACTAAAGAATTTCTTTCTGGTATCTAATCTAAATCTTTCCTCTTTCAGTTTAAAACCATTACCCCTCATCATATTGCTACACTCCCTCACAAAGAGGACTCCTCCATCTTTCCCGTAGGCCCCCTTTAGGTACTGGAAGGCTGCTATAAGGCCTCCCTGGAGCCTCATCTTCTCCAGGCTGAACAACCCCAACCCTCTCAGCCAGTCTTCATGGTAGAGGTGTTCCAGCCCTCTGATCATCTTTGTGGTTCTCCTCTGGACCTGCTCCAACATGTCCTTGTCCTTCTTATGTTGGGGGCTCCAGAAAGGATTAGAAGGACAGAATCACCTCCCTCAACCTGCTGGCCACACTCCGTTTGATACAGCCCAGGACAGGGTTGGCTTTCTGGGCTGCGAGTGCACATTGCCGGCTCACGTTGAGCTTCTCAAGCCTGAGAAGCAGAAAAGAAAATGTTGTACACTGTTTCTCTTTAAAAACTAAGGGTTTTTAAAAGACTTGTTGATTGATTGTATTGCTGAATAATGAATATGTTTGAACTAATTTATTTGGGAGTCTTTTAATTTGTGCTTCTTTGTTGTTAAGAATGTCATAGAATGGTGCGGGTTGAAAGTGATCTTAAAAGGCCATCTAAGTCCAATCCCACTGCAACAAGCAGCGACATCTGCAACTAGATCAGGGTATCATTTCTAAGCCCCCAACAATAATAACCTAGTCAACACAAGCCCCCAAAGTGAAGATTTTCACATACTAATCTGCTGGAACTGCAGTTTCAAATGTCAGTTCTACAGAGATTACTTATAAAGAGATGGTAAAGTTTTATCATTTTGGATGGGTTGAGTGAAAACAGGTTTCAAGAAGACATACTGCGGTGGGATAATGCATGATGTAAAATAAAAACTAACCCAGAAGCTTTCATAAAATTAGTTTTCTACCAGCTCGGAAAAAAATCCAAGTTGCAGCAGAAGAAAGGTGTTTTCATTTTCTAGCACAATTAGACATTATTTTAAATGCTTCTGATAATTGCTGTTATCTGCACTTGTTATCTGACTTATATGCTCTGAGATTTAAGTTTGATTGTCCCAGAAACAACAGAAAGGTTTCAAAGTTTCTGAATATTTTGGAGAGGTTTACAAAATGCTGAAATGCCTTTCTCTGTGCGTGTGCGCGCGTACAGGTTGATGGAAAGCCGCAATTCTGATATTTTGCCTTGGAGAAAGTCATAGAAGGTCAAGAGCAAGGAAAACCTCAACACTCCATTAGGAGTTTTGCTACATTTTTGCGGTGCCTTTGGCATCTCCTTTCTTAGCATTTGCTACTCCTCCTTCAGCCCTGGCTGCCGCAGCGCGCTCAAGCTCTGCCAATGCCGGCTCACACAGCAAAGCCCATCTTTCGAAGCACTGAGTGCTGTAAAAGTAACGTCCTCCCTACTTGCCAATCTCTCCATCTGCTGCCACAGCAGGGGTGTTGGGAAAGCTCTGCTTAGATGTCACACTGCCTGTTGCTGAAAATTTTTGCCATCTGCTATTGCCTTTACTCTCGTGTCACACAAAAACATCAGTGACTCCAAATGGAAAGGAAAGCCTTTATCAGATGTTTAAAAAAATGTTAATTTGAATCATGACTGCTCTTTGATTGCTCTTATATTCACATAAACGTAAAAAATCAGCACAGATTAAAGCCTAAAGATGCAAGGTCAGATTTGTCTGGATATTAAGTTACTAAATATATTCAACAGTTTACCCCAAGCCTATTTCTTACAAAAACATTTTTAAACTGTGATTTGGATGACTTTTGACCTGTGTCATTAACACATGATTCTCTCCCAAAGCCAACTCTGAATTCATCACACAGCACATTGGAATGCAATTTAAAACCATACAGCATCATACGCAGAAACACACTTTCTCTGCCCATCCAGCACCCAGGGCTGGAGACCCGAGCACACAGCAGTGGAGAGGACCCTCCTCAGGGTGCTACTATTTGATTTAACGTAAATATTTACACTCACACCTGACAAACAAAGCCCTGGATGAGGCAATATACACAATTCAAAATATGTCTGACTACAAAGAAGCATTTTAAAACAAGGAAAACCAAGCATTTAGAAACTAAAGCATGCTTTACAATCCTTCTGTGGTCCAAATACAGGCATTGACACTCAGCTATACAACCAGACACTAACAACTCGTAGGACAGCCCAGCACGTGGACAACATATCTCCTACGAGGACAGCAGACCGAAGGCTCTGCTACAAAGCACCCCATTGTGCATGCATGCAACAGACAGCAAAAGAGAAGGAACACATTGCCCAGATGCAGCTTTGCAATCAACTTGTTTCTTCTAAGGGATTATAAAAGAGGACTTACCTTTGTGGGTGGTCCTGGTGCACTGCTCCTCCTGCCTTGCCTCACCGCTCTCTGCTCACCAGGGCTAACATTTTGGGTCAACTCAGCCAGGAGCTTGTGGCAATGAAGGCCTCTGCTTCACACACGGCTCACAACTCCAAACCACAGCACCGAAGAGGCCCATCCTACCCTGATCTGGCCAGCACCAGGGGAAGGAAGGGCTCTGAGGGCAGCTCATCACCAGCAATGGCCCCCACCTGGACCCAGGGGCAGCTCATCACCAGTAACAGCCACCACCTGGACATGGCAGGGGTCGCCAGTAGCTCCTTCAGTGACACCTCATTGTGCACCAAAACAGTCACTCCCAAATGGCTCCCCACAGCTGGGACATCCTTACCTTCGTGTGTTAAACCGGCACAACTGGCCTTGGCTCCCAGGCCTGCAGGTGCCGAGGTGAGAGGCGGCCACAGGCACCTTCTTTCTTTGGTTGAAGGTGACGCCGTGACCGGTGGCAGCATCTTCCACGTCAGAGGTGGCCGGGGCTACTCACAAACCTGCCCTGGGGAGAGGGAGCTCGGAGGGGTTTGGGGCAGCGGTGGGGCTGAGGGGGTCTCTGTGAGGAGAGGGCGGGGCAGGGGCGGTTCTGGCCGGTTCCAGCCGGTTCTGGGGGCCCGGCTGAGTCTCTGAGGGGGAGGGAGGTGAGAGGCGGGAAAGGGCCGCCTGGAGCAGGGGGAGGCAGAGGGGCCAGGAGCAAAGGTGAGGGGGTAAGGGGGGAAACAAAGTGGTGGGGGGGTTAATTTGTCTTTGTTTCTCACCATCCAAACCTATTTTAATTGTCAAGAAATTAACTTCATTTTCCCCTGTGAGAGTAATGGGTAAGGGATGTCCCTGTCCTTATCTCCACCCAAGAGCTTTTTCACTGTATTTTCTCCTCTGCCACGCTGAGGGGGGGTAGTGAGAGACATCTGGCCACCGCTGACCCACCACAGGGGCTCGGGGTGCATCTTGGCCACTTTGTACCAATTAAAGTAATATAACCTGCCCATAGCAGGGTCCTGTGAGACGCCCAGCTTGGGACTGTGAGCCAGACAGGTTATTTGGAAGCACTGAAAAGGGTGACTGGCCAGAGGGGATGTAAATCAGCCGACCAGGAGCTCCCTTGATCAAGTATCCCTCTGCTGCTGCCAGGCTAGAGTACTGCCCTTGTCTTAGGTACTGCCCTTGTCTTAGGTACTGCCCGTGCTGCAGCAGTGATATGTGTCCATGTCTGGTGCTGCCGTTTCAGAAGGGACGCTGTAGCGCACATAAAGGATGAAGAATGAGGTATAGAGATCCAAGAACCTTCAGTAAAAGATACATGGAACTCCATCTGGCTAACTTGCAGGGACAAAACCCGAAGCATAACTTTATTGCAACCTAAGTATCTCCTTGTGGAAATCTGAGGTATGATTTCATTGAATTTATGTGACAAATGTTAAGAAGTGTCTGAAAATAGATTCTGACTTTATCTAGATTTAAAGCAAGGTTAGATTCTTGCTTAGAAGGGAAACTATCCATTTAAACACCTGCTAAAGATTGGCAAATCATTGAAAATTAAGAAGTGGCTTTTTTTGTTGTCGTTAATCGAAAACTTTCAAACACTTTCACAGTAGAGGTGTGAACCCATGTTTATCAAGAACAGGCTCAGTACTTAATGAATGATGAGATATTAAAAACATTCATGAAACATTGCCTCTGTCTCTTCAGAGCAGTGATTTGGCAATGTTTCTTAAAAGGTGCATCATAGTTCCAAGCAGATGCTCCCTTTGGCCGCTATCACTTGAGATAAAGCTCCTGAAAATGCAGTGCACCACATAGTTGGTTTCCTCCTCTAATCATTAATCATTACCACTCCAACTAATAAGCAACAGCAAAGCAAAGGTTTGCAATATTTTCTGACCCTTTAAGACCTGTTGAAGCAACTCTTCCCAAAGTCAAATACGGACACTTTAATCCACAGCTTCCTAACAGCTGCTCACATTAATTTTTGACCATTGAACTCCTCACTTTGGTTATAAAATGGCAATATTACACCTTGTAAGTAAGAAGAAAATTATGCCGGAAGAGTTCTTCATTAGGATGTTACATAATGAAAGCTGTGAATGCTGCAAAAGGAAAATAAACCATTAAGCAGCATTTGCCACTGTTCATTTCAGTTATGGGTCCCTGTGGAGTAAAACTCTCTTTTATGCAGACTTGAGTAGCTGCCAGGAGATAGACCGTAACATTTATTTTGACAAATAACTATCTAACAGGGGCAGTCCACTTAATTTAACAGGAATTAAAAGAACTCTGCTTTCACAGAAGCAGTTTAGCCAGAGACAGCTTTTATGGGAAAAGGAAGGCCTGAAAATTTATACTATCTCGGACTTCATCCTTTTCATGCTTGAGCATGAAACAAGGGCACAAAGTAGTTCCCTTGGGTATACAAGTTCAGAGTTTGTTCACCATGGCACACACGCGTCTCATCTCTGGGTAGGTGAACATGTAGCAGCTAGACATTTCTTACAACATATACCAGGTCTAGAAGTCTGGAGAACTTGTTTTCAAAAAAAATGTAGGCAAGATCACAGCATGCACAGAGAAAGGAATATTGCTCTACCATGGATTTCTTTTCTGTGCTTCAGCACAGAACAACTTCACTCAATTCAAGCAAAAGGAAAAGCTGACCTGGTGAAGAGTTAGAGGTCAAGCAAGAAAGCTTTCAACATCTTTTTGATATTTCCGTGCACCTCCCATGTTGAATAGCACACGAAAAAATACCAGAATGTTTATCAGAAAATGATTTGCCTTCAGGAACCATAAAGAACTTAATTTTTCTCCTGCCAAATTTTATGAGCTTAGAAAATTTTCATTAGATAAAAAGATGCTTTAAGATGAAACACTGGACTATTACCTGATTTTGCAAAGGGAGGTGGAAAGGATAGAGCCTCGGTGATTCTTTGTTATAACATTCTGGGGTTTTATGTATACACAAAAATTCTGAAATACCCATAAAATTTCACTTAAACTCAAAATAAACCAAGGGTACAAAACCCCACCAATATTTAATTTCCAGTACAGTCTTGCATTTTCATACAGCACTTAATGCCAATTTTATCCCAGATAGTATAATCACAAAAAACTGAACACTTGAAAGTGATTTGACAAAGAGAATGTCTTGAAGCTTACACATTCATCACATAATGAGTAAGCAGAGAGAGGACTTGAAAACACCGGGCTTCAAAGTTTTCATCAGATGAACATATCTGTTCAGTCCAGAAATTCTCTCATACCTCCTGACACGTTTACACAGCGAGAAGACGCACTAGGAACTAGATCATAAGTGATTCTGGTTTTGGGGTTTCATTATGTTGTCTCTGTAGCAGCTCCAGGGCAGAGAATAACCACATATTAATATGCAACAGAAGAACATGGATGCATTGGCCTCAGCAGAAGTACTATGGACAGATGGGAAACAAGGAAGAAATGTGCCTATGACTCCAATAACTAAAGAAGAAATAGACAGGCATTAAAGAATCCTTCTATGAATAATTATCTATTTATTATTGGTTACAGGAAGTGCCCTGTGGAGTCACTTTGCATAATGATTTTTAAACTGTAATAGGATCACCATGCAAAAGGACAGATGCTCCTTTCTATGAATGTATTAAAAAACTAAACAAATGGATGTTTCCTTTTCTTTGTGTTCTTCATGAACAACCACCCATCTGAAGAAATTATGCCCTCATCTAAACCAGCCTTGTAATCACAACATACTGTTTATGTTGTGCTTACAAATTCCATTCCTCACACTGGCCAACGAGGACCATAAGCACCCGTACATTCACTGCCATAGTTTCTAAGTTCAACAGAAAAAGCAAAGGAAACACAAGTCTGCCTGAAAATTTAAAATGCTTCAAAACTTCCCAATAGTATTTGTTTGAAACTTGACTGCTCACCAGAAGAGAGCAGAAGCTAGAGCCAAGTACAGGAGAGCCAAGATCTAGGAGAGGTGAGCAGACACCACCAGCAGCCAAGACAGACAGCAGTGCCAGAAGTGTTATTTCCAGTCTCCAGTCATGACTCAAATCTCTTCAAAAAAATCCTTCAAAGCTCTCATCCACACCAGCGGTTCTGGATACTCTCCACGTTAATCACTCATAGGAAAAAAAGTGAATGTTGTGCTTGTGCAAGGAAAAAGCTCATGAAACTGCATGTAAAATTCAAAAACTAGCCCCTTCCAGCATTTGGAGTCCAAAAGTATAATGGAAACAAAGTACTGACTCAACAGTAGAGCATCTGCAACCACTTTCAGTGAAGATGGAAGATAAGCCAGTGCTGGAGGCATGCTCAGGAGAAACCTCCCTATGTGACAGATGCCTTCAGATTGCTGGCTATTGTCACCCCTTGGTGCAAGAAGAAACACAGCTGGGACAAAGATGATTTAAATACAGCTGCACCAAAACATCTATTGGCCCACAGGGATTAGTTAGCTAGTTGTCTCCCATCCAGTTTCAAAGCAAGATTCAAATCTGTCAGCAATTTAGCCTCAGTTACTGTGCTGCTTTGTTGGTACTGGTTTCTAGATGCTAGACTATGTATAAAAGTATCTTTCAGTACCAAAAGGATCAGCATTTTTAGTTCTGAATTGTAATGGCTAAGCATCCAATGCTGCATTCAAGCTATTTCAGAGTAAGGATCTTTTTGGTACCATGCAATAGCAACTTCACATTGAGGTGAGTTTAGGCTTACTCTCAAGAAACCAAAACCTCTTCTGCTGCACAGCAGAAAGATTCCTGCTAGAGCAAAAGGTTGTGAATGTTTTGTTGAATCTGAACTTCAATTTTGTTTTGCTTTAAAATGGATTCATTCTTGGGTTCCATCTTCCTTCTCCCTTACTACATTCACATGTCACATATGGCAAGATCTACTGTCTACCAAAAGCCTCTTATGTTACCTGTCCCCTCAAAATCTTACATCTTTTCCACTTCTCTTCCATATAGTCCATATACAGCATAAGATTGCATTTTCTGTGGATGGTTTTGATTTTGGGAACCATAACCCAGTGGCATGTGCTTTTCAGGCTTCTTCAAATCTTCAGGCCTTCACAGATGACAAACTGATTTTTATCATACCAAAAAAGGGTAAGAACTTCTGTATCAATTCATGGTTCTAGAGTTATTACATTAGTGGCAACATTATTTCTTGAAGCATTCATCGCCCATTGTTAGAAGTGACAATTTTTTACTTTGCTATATAATTGGTTCTTTTTCTAATACTATGTTTTGCTTTTTCCATCTGTTAGTTTCCACAAAATTGCAACACAGTTTTGGTGCAAACGAGGTAATTTCCATCACAATGTATTCATCTTCATATTTTCGTCAAACATCTGGAATCACTTGGTATTTCTCTGTAGAGCAAATATTGCCCAAATTTTACTCTTTAGAGTGGAGAAACTTGATGCTAGATGATGCTTTGACTAGTATAAGTTTCTGCATCCTCATAAGCAAGTATCTTCATTTTCCAACATAATTCATATCTACTCTGATTCAATTCAGAGTCAAAAGAAATTCATAGAATATTTCTCGTAATTATAGCTCAAAATAGCCCAGTACTCTAAAGAGTACTGGGAATAACAAAACAATACACTGTAAATACACTTACATGTAATTCCAAGAATTTCAGAGTATTTTCTGGACTATTTATTAAAAAAAAAAACAACCAAGTTGAGAGAGTTCAAACACTTCTTTTCCTTCAAGGCTGAAAACTTGCTTTTTGATGAGAAGTTGGGAGTTAATTGTTTTTGCTTTTCCTTATGGCTGTTTTGCAATTAAACCTTATTACAATAAGTAGTTTATTAACATTTGAGTCTGTTCTTTAATAATATACTTTCTTCAAAGTGAGAGGAAAAATAATCTAACAACTGTTAGCTCCTCGTAGTAGTTGTGTCAATATAAAAAGTGGCAAATGTGACTGTTCTACTACTTTGATTTACAGAATAGATTATTTCAGTTGGAAGAGACCTACAATGATGATCTAGTCCAACTGCCTGACCAAAAGTTAAGACATATTGTTAAGGGCATTTTCCAAATGCCTCTTAAACACCAAGAGGCTTAGGGCCTCAACCACCTCTCTTAGAGGCCTGTTCCAGTGTCTGACCAACCTCTTGGTAAAGAAGCGCTTCCTAATGTCCAGTCTGAACCTCCCCTGGTGCAGCTTTGAACCATTCCCACTTGTCCTGTCACTGGATCCCAGGTAAAGGAGCTCAGCACGTCCCTCTCCACTTCCCCTCCTCAGAAAGCCACAGACAGTAATGAGGTTGCCCCTCAGCTTCCTTTTCTCCAAACTAGACAAGTCTGAAGTCCTTACCTCACCGGACACTCCTTCCAGCCCTTTCACCAGCTTTGTTGCCCTCCTCCGGATGCATTGAAGGACCTTCACATCCCTCTTAAACTGTGGGGCCCAGAACTGCACACAGTATTCAAGGTGAGGCCTTGCCAATGCTGAGTACAGAAGGATAATCTCCTCTTTTGGCCAGTTGGTTATACTGTGTTTGATGCACCCCATGATGCAGTTTGCCCCTTTGGGTGCCTGAGAACACTGCTGACTCCCGTTGAGCCTTTGTAATTTAGAAAACTTACAAAATCTGCTTTGTTGATTCATGAAATCATGTAAAATATTAAAACAAGGAACACTATAAATAGAGACTTCTGTATATCTGTAGCACAGGAAACAAAGATAAACCCCGAGTTTTCCTTAATGCAATGGCAAATCATAATCTGCAAAAAGCCTCTTGTAATTTCTGGATTTAGTTTTCAGGTATAAGAAATGCCCCAGATAATACCTTAAGCCAAAAGAAAAATAAAGGGAATTTATACCAAAAGCATGAGTTTATTGTATGGTGCTTTTCAGCTTTTTCTCACTCACAACTATCCCCAATTCAAAATAAGAGCTCATTTATCTTTTAGATTTCAGGCATTCTGTAAACACTTTCCTAGTGTTCCATATTACAAAAATGTCTAGAAGCCCCTTAGCTTTTCTGTCTTCTCAAATCCTCAAGAACTTTGCAGCAACTCCAAATAAAAGCCAAGCGTTTCTTTCGCTCAGATGTCTGTGACACAAAGCAAGCCGGTTCTTCAGGTATAAAAGGTACCTCCAGCAGTGTCCAGACTTGTCTGGAATCAAATCCTTCTTGGCTTACATCACAGTACAGGCACAAGTTTCTGAATATCCTTGCCTACCACACCTTTCCTGACCAGCCCGCAACGGAACTCATACACCTTTTGTAACCAGTTTTTCCAAAGCCCTGAAAAATAGAGTCTCCACCAAGTGTGGGGTCAAACACTAAGGACAGGTGTCTCACTGTTAACCTTTACACAGCTTGGAGAATCCATCTCTTTTCTCTTGTGTTTTGGCAACATTTCTTAGTAGACATCTTCCTCTTCAGACTGGAAGTCACCAGTTTTCATAGAATCATAGAATGGTTAGAGTTGGAAGGGACCTTAAAGATCATCAAGTTCCAACTCCCCTGCCATGGGCAGGGACACCTCCCACTAGACAAGGTTGCTCAAAGCCCCATCCAGCCTGGCCTTGAACAGTTCCAGGGATGGGGCAGCCACAACTTCCCTGGGCAACCTGTTCCAGTGCTTCACCACCCTCACAGTAAAGAATTTCCTGCTAATATCTAATCTAAATCTCTCCTCTTCCAATTTAAAACCTTTACCCCTTGTCCTGTCACTACATCTCCTGACAAAGAGTCCCTCTCCGGCTCTCCTGTAGGCTCCCCTCAGATATTGGAAGGCTGCTATGAGGTCTCCCCGGAGCCTTCTCTTCTCCAGGCTGAACAACCCCAGCTCTCTCAGCCTGTCTTCATAGGGGAGGTGCTCCATCCCTCTGATCATATTCTTGGCCCTCCACTGGACCCGTTCCAACACGTCCATGTCCTTCCTGTGTTGAGGACTACAAAGCCGGACACAGTATTCCACGTGGGGTCTCACGAGCGCAGAGTAGAGGGGCAGAATCACCTCCCGCGACCTGCTGGCCACACTTCTCTTGATGCAGCCCAGGATCTGTGACTGGTAGCAGAGAGAGGTGATGAGCTTCTGGACAGTGAAGCCTCTTTGTTCAGGGAGGAATCCTGTTCATGCCACTCTATGCCATGCCAACTGCTGGGAACACTGCTCGCACCTCAAGGAGAGTGGCCATCTAGCTCTGCCCCTCCATCGCTGGTCCTCCTTTTTCCCACATCAACTTTACCACTCTGTTGACTGAAGCCATGTGGTGGTCCATCAAAAGTAATATTCCCAAATAAAATGATCTTGTTTCAGACCTCTCTAGTTCACTATTGCTCAGGCATCAAACACGCTGCGCGATTTGCAAGTCCACCTGCCTGTGCGATTTCCACATAGTTTATGCCAATGCCTTTTGAGTTTGTACTCAGCACCAGACCCTTCAGTTATTCTCCAACAGAAGAATCTGTTGATCTGTCCCCTTCCTGGACTCGTTCTCACATCTGCAATTCCCAGAGGTATTAAGAAAAATAACTCAGATTTTTCAGAAAGGTCAGTGAGCCAGGAATACTGTAATTTAAGTGGAGACCTGTGTGTATGAAATAGTTAACAGAGGAAACACATTAGGCTGGCATAATGAAATGCCTGAATGCACTGAGTGAGGCAAGTAATATTACACTTGTATCACTACATGTCAAACAAACAGACAAGACTGATGTAACGTTATGTACATATTACCTCAGTGTGAAAGCTGTATCTCTCGCTAGACTGACTGGTTGCATGGCCAGCATCCCAAATAAAAAATCCCCCTTGTTTTTTTTCCCCTGCTTCTACACTAGAAGTGATAATATAATGACCATCATGAAAGAGTACATACAACTGTCCTACTAATCACCAAACATACATAGTCATTAAAACTGGAAGGCCAAAGCAAGAATAAAACTCATGCAAGCTATTAAAAACCATTAAAACCAGCTATGAATTGAATCTGAGATAATTTAACTCTTGTCATATTCATTTTTAAGGAGAGGTATCTCAAAAAAAAGCAGCGCATTCTCATTTAAAAACCAGACAAACACACTGTAGGTGATATGAAAAGAACAGTAAAACACACAGAGCACTAGCATGTGAAAGAAACATGTTGCAATTGTGTCAAATACTGCTTTTTATATTTTATTAACAAGCAAGCATCCCTGGAACTGGGTCTATATAAAAAATATTTCATTAACCAGTAAGAATACAAGGGAGTTATATAAATTTATTTTATGCAACATTGATTAGTTTTGAAAATTCCCATTTTTAATGTTTTAATTTCATCTTTTATTTAAAAAAAAAAAAATCACTAAAAGGACACAACCCACAAAAATACAATCTGTATCTGCTCTATATTTACAGATAACTGGTCACTATTAAGGCACAGATTTAAAACTAACATTTTTATGTAGCAAGTCAAATATTTGTGCATAATATAACACTAACAATACGGTACACTGTACTGTCATATTCCCTTTGTGGAATCAAAATAAGTGAGAAATTCTTTTCTTCCAGTGTGTTCTTTTTTTTTTTTGTGTGTGAAGCCCTATTGAAAAATAATGTTGTTAATGGGAAATTCTTCACTTTGGTGTAGATGATGTAAGCACTGCTCAGCAAAACACCACATCAACTTAATACTGTAATAAAATCAGTTTCTGAGTATAGTACTGTCTAGATACATAGTATGTACTTATGAAAGACTAAAAATCTAAGAGTGTATAAAGGGGGTTTGATGCTTTTGAGGCAAAATAAGCAAGACGGGGTTGCAGAACATTCTGTACAAAGTGTTGCTGAATATTTATTTCATTAAAAATATTTTATAAAATTAACATGACTAAATACAATTTGATTTGCAACCACTGGTCTTGCAAATGCAAACACCTAAATGACAGCTTATCTGTAAGCACGTAAGTAGTCCATGTGAATGGAACTATCTACATGCTTAGAAGTAAGGACAAGTGTAAATACTTTTAGAAGTTGTGGCTTCCACGAGGGTTTCCATGAAGTTGCTCTTGCCCGTGTAACACACATACACACAAATATCTCATAGATACGTGGATATTGACGTCTAGCATTTGAGCACAGTAACTTTGACGTGAACTTTGCGTGCGTGCAAGAAGCAGTTGTATCCATTCAGATCTCTAGTACGATTTTAAAACCAGAGGAAGCTGACTGCTGCTTGATCTACAGGGGAAGTCACCCAGCTATACACCATTAAGTAGATATGGCTGAAATGAGTACTGAGCAGTTATTTTTTGCTAACCACAACAAAACTTTGTCTTATTGCTTGATCATCTATGCCCTCAAGTAATAGATTCTTTAAATTCCCTTTGTGTGTGCAAATTTCTTTATACATCATTTTGTATTCTCACCTTAAAAGAAAGAATGATCCATGGAAAGTGTCAAAACTATTTCTCACCCATTTTTGCATAAAACCCAACTACTGTAAATGTTATTCTAATGCCTTCTTTTAAGAGCACTTGACAGTGGTTTATGTCCATCTCAAAAGGCTTGTACACCGAACATAAATAATACATTACAGTAGAGGTAATTCACAATATTTCTTATGGGAACGCTTTTTAACAAATTAATGCTTGGAAACTTCATATTGCATTGCAGAAAGAGGCACTTTATGAATTCCTTCATTATCAGAACCCTTCATAAACCCATAACAAGACATCTGTAAAGACAGAGGAACAATATTGCCAAATTATTTGGACTTTCACAGTATAAGAATGCAATAGTTAGCTCTAGCCATGTATAATATGGACTCTTTCTGTTGAACATAACTTGTTTCAGAAATAGTTCATCTCCAGAGTTTTAAACATTTCTGCAGCTGACAATTACAAATCTAGATTGAATAAAACAGATGCTATTACACCTATTTTATGTAGGTCGCTTAATTGCTGCATGCATAGTCATGTAAGTAATATGCGTCATTTGTTAAATGGCAACAGTGCTGTCTTGTCAAATTAGATTAGTTGTCTGTTTAATCAAACTGACAGCCCAGAGCTCTAGTTTGATGAATGCCTTTCATTCTCTACCATAAATCTGCAGTAGATCAGTTTAATCTGTTACGTATTGTAGGTGTATAGAATCTAAAAATAAAAGTCTGATATAAATAAGTGTCCTTTAGTGGCAGGGTACTAAAAATAGCCCTTTGCTTTGAGACAACCATTAAAAACAGTTTTAGCATAACAGGCAGCAGTTAAATATGATCACTGCAAAGGGTTAATATTGCAAGGTCCATTTTGGTCTTTCATTGCATCTGTTACAGTGAGTGAATATTATTGCAAGCAGCATGAGACTGCTTCAAAAGAGTGTAGTAGGACTGGTCCAGTACCAAGTGGCTTGATTTTGGAACAATCTCTTCAGATAACTACCGGGGAGACAGAGAGAGGGGAAAATCTGCGTAAGAACCAGTTTCTAGTACCATTATAGTGAGATGTGACTTAATGCAGGAACACCTGAAAAAAATTTGATTAGTGCCAATATAAAAATCGATATGGAAATGAAAAGAGAGATAAATTTCCACAGGACAAGAAATCAGAACATGTAAAGTGCAGAAAGACCTCAATAATTATTTTAAGCAGTACCAGAAAAATCCATCTTGATAAAACCAAAATCTATGCTCTCTGGCATCCCAGCTCTTCATTCTTCCTTCATTCAACAAAGTAAAAATTCAGTGCATACATTATTGTTATAGGTAATAAAATACTAAACAAGGAACCCTATATTATTATTATTGCAAATTCTGTCCAATCTACACGAGTAAAACATAACCCACATTTGGTGTTTTGAAAGACAACAGACAAAATGTGTTTTTCTTTTTTTGGCACAGTACTGTGCAGACAAAATGCTTTGGTCCTTGACACCCAAACTCCCAAAGTGCAGAGGGTGGTGTGCAGTGAAGGCTGTCCACAGGATTGCCATGTCCATCTTTACAGCTGACTTTTTGAGCCACAACTTACTGCTACCAGCGACCGCTGACACTAGCAATGTCCGAATGATACTGACGCGGCAGTCTTCCACTGGCTCCACCTTCCAGGAATGAGGCACGTATGTTTGATGGGTCAAAGAGCTTTCTTCGGTTTTTATTCAGTTCTGTAAAGGTCACACCAAAAATATCTCTCATCAGCGATTATTTTTATTCTTTTGATCTAAATCAAGAGCAAAACTTCCATTTAAGCAACCAAAATATTTTAGACAGCACAGCATGAAATGAAAATGTCTGTGACGTACTTTTTTAATTTAACAGTCCAACGGGATAGTGAGAGTGCCAGCTTAGAACTCTGGGAGGCTGCTTGGGATGCAGGCATCTATTTGGTGCAGTGCTTAATTGGCACTGATACAGTGTGCAGTAGATTACATTTTGCAATATTGATTTAGATCAAATTGACAAAGCTGAAACACTTTAAAAAGATTGTTATAATACTCAAAGGCTGCAATCTTCCTGAAGGTACACGCACACAGAACATATGGCTGCTGCACAATCATGCAACGTAAACTGAGATGACAGAAAAGTTTATTACCAACTTGATCATTTCTCGATGCACAATTGTTTATTTTAAACACAACACCGAAGCAATATTTTAATAAGGACTTTTAGAAAAAACAGACACTCGCCTCTCATTCAAACATGTGCCCTAAGCTTGTATTAGCAAATGCTTATCCAAAATGTTTTTCCTTTCCCCACTTTTCTCTTCTTGTAAACAAACTCCATGATAGACACAAATCACTGAAAGATTACATAGATTTTCATGACTGCTATTGAACTAAGTACAGTGCATTTTTACATTCTTTATGCCACTGCTTTACATTTATAAAAAAACATTCACTAATGGCATCAGTAGAAGAGATACAATTGGGAGAAAAGTGACCTGGTGTTACAACAAAGCATCTGGAGAAAACTATTCTTCTGATACAGATTCATTGCCTAGGCAATGTGATATGAAATCTCATGCTATTTATTACAATTAGAAAAAAATCCAGTTAGGGATTACATACTGCAACACATGGTAAGAAATTATAATTGTCCTTCATATTTCTGCATGTACAGTACAACACATCCTATTAAAGTGGGTTGGAAAATTCCAGCTAAGAGGTACAGGTTTCTTTTCAAACTTAAACAGTTTGTGCAAACAACTGGCCTTGGGGAAAAAAAAAAAAAAAAAAACAAACACAAAAAACCCCACAAAATAACCCCACCCCAAACAAAAAACCAAACCAAAGTCCCTCCAGCACCAGGCAGTTTTTCCTACTGGGATGATTGCTTTGCTAATCAATGAAGTGGAGGACAGGGAACCAAAAGCCTGAAAATGCCAGTTCCGACCGGTTTGTAGTGCCATTCAGACTCCACAGAGCCTATACTCTCAGAGCTTCGAGGAGCCACAGTTTTGGGGCATAAAACAAAGGTCACAATCTGCTGTGAAACAAGCTTTCTACCAAGCTCCAACTTTACAAGGGGACACAAGACTATGCAACTGAAATCTTATTAAGTAATGTGAAAGCTCTATAAAGCCCGGTTTTAAGTGCCTTCTGATGAGGGGCAAACCAATATGACTTCTGTGGACTAGATTCTTACTTTTCAGTCTTTCCAAGATCCTTTACCAACTATAAACACACAAATCAAGTGAGAAGAATACAAACAACACTTAAAATCAACAAATGGTGATCGGTGTTATTTACCTGAGATTGCAAGCAGCATTTTTCTTCTGGCACCAAAAGTGGTAATTCCTAACTCTTTCAAATCTTGGTCAGTAAGAGTAAGGAATGTCTGCAGATCAATCTAGAGAAAAAAGAAATAGGAAAATTATGCAAAACAAGTCTCTCCCTTTTTTTCCTACTGCATTTTATAGTTACTCTGCCAACCTATTCTGTGCATGTAAACAGCAATCATTGCTTTCCAATGGCTTCTTCACACAGCTGCTCAATTTGGGTCCAGAACACAGGCAGATGCCAAACCCAACTGCGGTCCTTCCCCTCTACAAGCTACTGACAGAACCCACATGGACATCTGTTTTGCACCCTAGTACACCCTACTCCAGTGGTGTGACACACAGCTTTCCACATTCATCTACAGTGCTTTCAGGACACGGTCAGTATGGACTATGCCAGTAAGTCTTGCAGCTGGGCTCACTGTACTTTTGTGACACAGTTAAATCTGTCACCAGAATAAACTATCTACAGGTAACCAAGTTTACTCTACCTATATAGTATTCTATGGATAAGAAGTACTACCACTTGGACTAAACTGAGATTAGTGGATGCAGAGGTGAAAAGCTCACAGAGATGACCGACCTTATCTCCCTGTTGGGAGTGGATCAAAGGAAGTCAACTGGCACACAGGGTAAGAGTCGAGGGATGAATATACGTGACCCCAGCACCAGTCGAGACAAGACATTACTACTGAATGCAGATTAGATTAGCATAACCTATACATGAAGTTGACTGAAAACTATTAAATTCTAGTTAGCATCCTAGTTTACAGGTAGGAGCCAAGGTTTAAACTTCCTTGAATGAAAAAACCCAAACAACAACAAGCCACCCTAGTTGAATTGTTCGTTAAATATAAATCAACAGCGAGGACAAAATAGTACTTCCGTCCAGACTGGCTACCTGGAAATTGAAGGACGTATCTTTGAAAGAACAGCTCGTGAAAATTCCCTCACAAAGTGAGACTTCTTAGTGGCTTTGGTCAAGAGACAGAACAACTACTGCTGGGAAACATGAAATAAACACAAAGGTGTCTTTCAAAGGAATACTAACCTCTTGCTGTTGGAATACATCTGTGTATTTGCCCAAACCAAGTTTGCTGAACAGTTCGGGCAGATCAGATCCTTTAAACAAACTGTTCAGGTTACAGCCGTTGCTTCCTGTCAGCGAGGAAATGCAGTCCATGTAATTACTGCTACTCAGATAGTGTTCAGCTGAAAGGGAAGAAGCACACTTTTTAGTCACATGGCAGAAGTGCACAATTTTCTGTCATATCAACACTGTATTCAATTAGATCATTAAATTAACAAAATATTTAAACCTTTATTATTCAGAAAAAAAATGCCTTTCAGTGGTCTCAGAGAATCAAGAACATAAAGCAAATTTTTTGTTAATTAAGTTCCAGTTTTCATTTTCTGTAGAAAGGGTAAAATCAACTTTTTTTGGTGAACTGTGGCATGGATACGAGTCATGAATTCACAGAGGGGAAAGAGCTGCAAAGCTCTGCTGCTTTTCCTCCTCTTAAGCCCTCTCCTCTTTTCTCCAGTGAATATTTTGGAAAACACCATTGTACATAAATGCAACCAGCCCTTTTTGGTCTTGATGGTGAGAAAACCGCACTGGAGCTATTCCTGGTAGAAGAACTACCTATAGCCACATGATTTTGCTATTATTTTAGTACAATACAGACAAAAAATAAATGCAATAGTTTTATAAAAGACTAAAACTGGAAATACACTCCCAATACAATTTTAAATTATATTCCTAAAAGGTATATCTTTTTTAAAAAAAGTTTCCAGGGTGAGGTTCATAAAAAAGCAAACAAACAAGAAAGCTGATTTTGCAGTGCAATCCCTTTCCCTTGTGTGTGCATACTGATCACATATAATCACTTAGTTCATAATTATTTTTCCTCATGCTCATAAGAAAAGGATAGCTCCCAGGGAGTGCATCAGGCATTTGTGTAAGTGAGGCCACTGTGAGTGCTCCTTCCCTTGTTACAGACACGGGAAAGAATAACAGTGAAAGCAGAAGAGGCTTGAAGGAGGTAAAAGATACTTTCCCAGGTAAGTAAAATTAACACTGCCCCAGAGACTTACACTATGGCCTCCAGTATAGAATGCCAATAGGATGTGAAAACCGCCATTTTTCACAACTGGCTATGCTACATTTCTTATTTTCTGGGCACAGACTAGTTAGAAACATTTGAGATCAGATTTACAGAGCTTGGAGAAATTCTAACAACCTCAGATTCATTTTGGAAAGGAGTCTTAAAATACAGTAAACCATTCAAAGTTGAAAATCTGGACATTAAGTCTGACAAATGAAGCAATAACTAAGTTGATTTTTAGACTTTAAAAGGTGATGCCTCAATTTCTTCACTATCAGAGTAAGATAACACTAAAAATACCCAAAAAGAAATCCTTGGTGCTGCACTCAGGGAAGATGATGCAAGGTAACGTATTGAAAACTGAATATAAAGAAATACTTCTTATTGGTGCAGTCAGGAAGCATTATCTTAAAAACAAAGAAGAAATTCAACACTACTATGCAATTGTGTCAATGAAGAGTACTCTGGCACCTATGCATTAAGGTAAATACATTTGTCCAGCAACTCAAATATTTCTTCTGTCCCTCCTCCAGGCATTTCATGCTCTGGGAAAGCTACAGTTGCTACAGATCAGTTTCACCAACTGCCAATGTATTCACCTTTCTAATTTTCTTCTAATGCATATGCAAATACATTTTTAATTCTTACTTATTTTGATTAACCTAGAACTTCCATTTTTGTCCAACTAAATTGGAAACGTCAATGGCTTGATTTCAAAGAAAAACTTCTCATCTCTTCTAAGTACTCTGTGAGTACTTAGAACATGGTACGCAGCCATCCACAGCTGAACTAATGTGCTTTTTAAAATCATAAATCATTGCAAGTATGCCAACCAAGAATCTTTACTCTAATTGAAGCTATCCTGTCTTAGCATGTCCAACTTTTACTACCTGTGTACTTTGTAGTTGATTTAAAATTTAGGTTTTATTCATCTTTATAAGAAAAATGCAACAAAAAAAGTAAACTCAGCCATAGTAGTTATTTCTCCATAAAGCAGTTAGTTAGTATGGACTAGTATTCTCTACCTCCATTTTTCACTCTTCCAGAAAGGCATATATTAAGTTATTAATAAAACAAAAGTTTCAAAGAGTTCAATTTAAGTAAAATTTCAATTTGTAAGTTTTAAACATTGCTTAAAAAGAAATTACAAAGCTTACAGCCTGTGTCCACAGAAACTATTGTTTAAAATGATGTGCTAGGCCATGCCAAACACATGGACAGTCTTATTTTATCACCATAAAGAGAATCTGCTTTAAAATTCAAATTCAGATCAGACTTCTCCACCAGCGAGCAAACAGCCCAATAAAGCTGCTGTTGTTGCATCGATAACAGAGCAGAACAACGGTACTATAGAAATAAGCTTTTATATAGGTCTGTTTTCAGTATACCTTCAGTACAGCAAAGAGCTTTCAGCAAGAATGTCTTGCATTTAAAAAATTTCCTTTAAAGTTTTCCTTTCAGACCATTATTCGTATGTTACACAATCTTGCATATGCTTTCACTTTTCAATTTGTAAAATAAATCTACTTTACAGGTGTCAGTAATTTAAGTACCTAGTGATACAGAAAACATTTATATTAAAAAAATAGTTATCAATAGGATTATTTTTTTTAAACTCAATCTTAAGAAATTATTAACCTGATTTATTTTGTTTCCGTTTGGGGCTACCAATTGAGGAGACAAATTCATTATGAGCTCCAGGTCCAAGCCCATTACGGTCTCTCCAGTTATCAGATTCACTGCCACTTCCCAGGTGCTCCCGACTGTTGGACCGTGAGAGAGACATTGATGAACCCTGCAAATCAAAAAAAAGTAAATTTGGGCAGAAAACAGAAGATTCATTGTAACTCAGATGTTTTCTTTGAAGCAGCTCAGTTGAAAAAAACCCAGCTTTTAATGCTTGCAAACATTCTTTTGGCAGTTGATCAATAGTCAAATAATTGCAAACCAAAAACAGCAGGTGTGCTTAAAACATATGCAGTTTACAGATTTTTAAGGAGTTATTTAAAGACCATACTTCAAAATAAATTGCTCAGTAGTTCCAAGTTTGTTTCCAAAACATTCCATGATATCAAGTTCCACGAAATTCTAGACAAAGCAGTCTATTGACTAGATCCCTTCAAGGGGAAGAGAACATAACTATCTGAAGATAAGTGGATCAAGTACACAATACTTGACAACAATACGGTATACAATACAATCACAAGCCATCACCAAATTGTTGTTGATTTGCATTTTTTATTTTTTAAACAAGATTCTCATATTCCTGCAAAGTACTAATTATCAGCTCTCATCACTGTGGGTCGGAATGTTCCAAAATACAGCAACAGCACTCCCTGAAAGCAGAAGTTCACTATGGAATTGGGTGGGGTTGTACTCCAAACAAGATGGACATTAGTGCTACCACACACTTAGATGAACTAAAAACTGTGGAACCAAATGAACAATTTAATTCTATACACGTGCATCAAATTCCAATTCAAAACTGTAACTTGGGAGGCTGCAATCTTTTCTACTATTCAGGAAAAATAACATCACTGAAAAAAGAGGCAAAAGCTCCTTGTAATTGGCAAAATTGCAAAGGTGTGAGCTACAGTTAGTATGACTCAACGAATGAAGAAAGGCAGGAACTGACTTCAAGTCTTACAGAAAAACAAGAAGGTACACAGCCTCTACATAACACTACATCGTAGTGATGGCTGAGAGTTGTGAAGCAAAGATGATGTCATCCAATGTTTCTAGAAAACTGAATGTACAGTAAAATATCACAGTGAAGATTAAATATGTTTGGTGAGCTAATTTTAAAAATTAACTTCTCAGGCATGACTATAATCCTGCTACTATGTCTGTTCAAAGACTTCAGCACATGACTGTCAAACGTCATTGTGGTGGTACTGCCTCTCATACCAATGATGAAGACTGCTAAGGATACAAGGAATCCAAGCTTTTTTAGCCTCCCCGGATGTTTCCACAATAGCTCATACCGAAAAATGGAACAGGAGTCCTAACACACTATCATTTCACTGGGAAGAGCTAAGCCAGTGGTTTGCACATGTGCAGACTCCGAGTGACTAAGATACAGTGTTCTTGGTTAGAATTACATGCCAGCTTAGAGACTTTTAGCAGCGGTTTGGGGGCGTGAGGGAACCCCACCCCAGCTCAATCAGTATAGAAAAGTATGTAAAAACAAAGATTCACAGATTTTGGTTGTAGCTTTTTCTCTCCCCTAGTTACTATTGCAAGCTCATTGCCTCTATCCAAACTTATTACATGTAGTTGAATAACACAAAAAGTTCACGTGTCAAGTGGCAAACACCAAGGCACATTTTTACCATGGCTGAATATTTCTTTTGCATTAAAAGAACAGCTGTATGTCCTATATGTCATATAAGTTGGACAGAAATAAAGAAAAAGGTGTCTCTGTGGAAGTTGGGAAAGATTACAGCAAAGAAACACGCTAAAAAGCAACTTCAGAATGCCTTTGAACAGAAAGGAACATGAATTCCCTGCAACGTTCCCATAGTGAGACTCTGAAGAGACTTGCTGAACCCTATGGGTACTTCTCCCTGGGAAATTTCTGGGCCCAGTTAATTGTGCAAATAGAGCAAGGTCTTCCAGTTCTACAGCTTTGTCCACAGAAGGTAAGATGAGCTGCAGCCACTTCTTGTTCTAACATTCTGCTCCACTATGCAGTGATTCACATTATATAGTTTATCTGTTATATACACATTGCTTTAATTAGGTTACAAAATTTCTACCTCTTGTTTACAACTATTGAGACATTTGGTCCAGTAAGTTGTTTTAAGTTTCTTTAAACAAATATATTTTCAGGAGTAAACTTCTGTAAAGCTAGAAGACTTATACAAGATTTATAACGTAGATGTAATTTTTTGTGTTGGGCTCAGTGTACTCCATATGCCTTAAGATTTTTAGCTTTCCTCTTATGGTTCTAATTATTTTGTTTAATTGTGAAAAATGTTTCTTACATAAATATCTGCAAGATTTCTTTTTACAAAAGTTAAAGACACTTCTCAAGAAAAACACCTGTATCATTCACTAGAAATAAAATTTCCGTTATAGGATAGTTTTTATACCTCGTATGTAGTTGTCATAGATGGCTTGTACGATACATGATTCGCTCTTCTTAGTTCCTTGATAGTTTCTGCAGGCATAGATTTAGAGAACCCTAAGCCACTCCACGTATTGGTTGGAGTTCTCACTTCTGTCACAACTGGCTTCTTTAACATAGCTGAAAAAATAGAGAAAAAAAAATAGTAAATCTCAACCTTACTAAAGGTAGTGAAATTATAATCCTGAAGCTATGTATTCTAATAGACTTCAGCCCACAAAACGGTAAGTTCTAAACACCTTCACTTGCTACACACGTTGAATCTTACCCTTCCTTAAGGCAATTTACTCTAGAGTCTAGAGTAACTCTAGGGTCTAGAGAACAAGTCATATGAGGAGAGGCTGAGGGAACTGGGCATGTTTACTTTGGAGAGGAGGCGGCTGAGGGGGGACCTCATTGCCCTCTACAACTACCTGAAAGAAGGGTGTAGAGACGTGGATGTTGGCCTCTTCTCCCAAGGGAATAATGACAGGACCAGAGGAAATGGTCTGAAGTTGCGGCAGGGGAGGTTTAGATTAGATATTAGGAAGAATGACTTTACTGAGAGAGTGGTCAGGCACTGGAACAGCCTGCCCGGGGAGGTGGTGGAGTCGCCATCCCTGGGGGTATTTAAGAAACCTGTAGACGTGGCACTTCAGGGCATGCTCTAGTGCCTGAGATTGTTGGGTTGTGTCTGTTTGTGGGTGAGGTAGGGTGTGGGCGTTTGTTTTCTTTGGTTTGTTTGGTTTGGTTTTGGTGTTGGTGTTCTGGAATTTTTTGGGTGTGGTTTTTTTTTTTGTTGGTTGGACTCGATCTCAAAGGTCCCATCCAACCAAAAATATTCTGTGATTCTGTGATTCTCTGTCAGAAGATAGTTAAACCCCATAAGGCTACAAAGAAGCCAAAAGAATCATATCTGTTTCAAAAAGAAGGGTTTCTGGTTTTCTTTTGGTGTGGGGATATTTGGTTTATTTTTATCAAAGATATGATTAAGTCCCTTATCAATTCTGTAACTTAATTTATCCCTGAAATAAGATGTAACCTTGCCAATATGACAAACATCTTAAATTTTAATTTGCATCCAAATAACATGAGGTATTACAGCTGTGAGGTCTCTGAAAACAATATGTATCATTTGCATATGGATATACTCACAGAGAAAATATCGCATCTGCAAGATATTTATACTGTATTTTACACTATGTTGGTATTAAGAAATTTTTGGAACATGAATACTAATATACAAATGTTTCACTGTCAGCTTTACATTTAATTAAAAAAATCAAATTACAAAACTGAAACATCAGACAATTCTTTCAGCCGTGTACTACCAAACTATTCAGAAGGCACTGTTTATCCACATACCTTTGGTTGCTAGTAGCTTCTTCTGTTCATAGTCAAATGCCTAAAAATTAAACATGCAGAAGATAGCTTAATTGCCATTCAAACTAAACGTCATTCCAGTCCTCAGCTCTTTGTCAAAACAAAGGTTTTGGAAGTGGCCAGTGAATATGTATAGGAGAAACCTGAAGTACTGCACAATAATTTGACAGTCATCTAGTTAGAGCCTTAGTTACTTACAGCATTCACTCAAACAAAGATAACAGAGTTTAGATAACTATCTGATATCCATTTGGGCAAGGCTGCAGCAGTATTTACGAACTGTTTCAGCAGAATTTTTCTTTAAATTTTTTTTTCTTAAGATGACATTTATTCAAGCATTTCTCCATTAATCATCTGTTCTTAGCAATTAAAACATGCCTTAACAGTACAAAAAAGACAGTATATAGATTTGACAGCAAATCTCAGCACCACAGTTATTTTTAGTAATCTTCTTTCAAGTTTAGTTCTTCTCCATGCACTCATCTTCTGAAAGGAAAAGAACTTAAGTTTTGAGAGAGTTTTAAATACTTGCATTTGCACTACTTAAGAGAATGGAAGATTTGAAGTTTAAATACACCTGGTTAAGTCACACTTCTTTGAATTACAGATTAGCAAGTCTAAACATACAAATAAAACTACAAAAATGCAGTATTTAGCCTCAAATGTTAAATCCAATACTTGAAATAACTAGAGCTCTGATATGGAAAAGGGCTGCAAAACACTAACCTTAATCTTGTTCCACTAAACCATGCAGTCTAGTTATGTCCGCACTTACAGATCTATAATGAAAACTACTGTTACTACTGCTTGACCCTTGTCGAAGGTCTCTCTTTGGGGAGATTTGTAATAACATGGAAATAGTTTATAGTATAGTAGTAGCCTGTAGTTAACAAGCAGGAGCAGTACAAGAAAAACAGAAAGAGTATATGTACAGATCTGTATTTGTAAAGCAAAACCAGTGTAGTTACTCCCATAAATCCCCCCAAATATGAACCTGAAGCTGTAGAAAAAAAAAGTTGTGTTGACGCTGCTTATGAAGAGTTGTAAAATGTCTTTTCTATATATAATTCTCTCTTCTCAAAGCAATGATATTTTAAACACACAAATGATGCTTGTGTAGACTAATGTAGCCATGCAATTTATTTCTGTACTTAAATTTTTCTAATTCAACAGAAGCATAAGGGCTTTTTGTCTTCAAGACTTTTAGTTGACAACCTACTCTTTAGTTGAAAAAGTTCACGACTTTGCTGGGAAATGCTTTTACTGAAATGGCAAGTCAGTCTGTGCTGGTCAAGAGTCACCTTTGCATTACGTGGTAATTTCACTTTGCAGTTATCAGATTTTGCATTAGATCAGGGTTTATTCAGGGACACGTACCTGCATATTTACATACGATGGCTGCGGAGCTAGGCGTGCTCTTTCAGAGTTCTGCTGGGCAGCTGCTGCTCGCTCTGCTGCACGTTCGCTTCCAGGAGCCTTTTTATCAGCCACAGGACTTTCAGAAGCGCTTAACTCTGCGTCTGAGAGCAGCCTCTCTGTAGTACTGCAGGAGCAAAGCCAGTATTAACTCCAGTCTTCCTTTTCACTAGCAGTGAACATTCAATGCAATTTTGATAATTGAGCCTTACCCTGAGAAGTTTGGCAGCAAAATTCAAGAAATACCAGTACGCAAACACAGAATCATAGAATGATTCTATGCATCATTGACAACATCTCAGCACTTTGAGCAGCATTTCCAAAGTCTCAGCTTTTCTTTACCTCTTTCTCTGACAGAGAAACCAAGCACGTATTGCTGCTTTCTATATTACCAAGCATGAGGCATAGTTTACAGATTCAGATTGCAGCTGTCTGGTATCTGGAATTATCACGTGCAGTCCCTACGCAGTGTGACTTCACACTGTTCAGCCTTGCTCAGGCCAGCAGTTCCAACAGACTGATAGTAGTAGGATAAAAAGAGATGCATAATGAGGACTAAGTTAACACAGGTCCTACGTGCTTTTAAAGCTTCAATAATCACAGCCCTACAAGCCAAAGCACATGTTAATGAAATCTTTTCTTTCTAGAAATCAGACACATTTTATGCCTACCCTAGAAGAGTATAAACTCTTACTTCAAAGCAAAGTGACCATGTTTTTGATGCTGTGGACTACCCCCAAAAAAATGCCCTAAGGAAACTGTGAGCACTACATCCTCAACAGAAAGAACAAGAAATACAAACAACTGAGTAACATACAAACAACTGAGTCTGGTTAGCAGGAATCCTTGGATTTCTAAACTATGAGAACAGAATTAATGAAATATGCATTATAGCTTTAACAGTGTAAATAAATTAGGTAAGAGAAAATATGCATCTCAAAAGAGTGATGATAAACAGTTCCCAAAAGGAATAGCGAAAACACTACTTAAATTAGATTGGACAAAACATTGCGTTAAGCACAGAACTTGTGTTGCCAAGACATATTATGACTCAAAAGAACCTTTCCCACTGCTGGCTCTTTAGAAAAAAACAACCAAACAAAAAAAAATATCATTAAGACAAGTGTTCAAGAACGTGCTGTTATGCCCTGAATATAATTTTTCTAAGAAGAAAACAGCCTCAAGTACACACAAAACGAAAAACGCTGTCAGCTAGGAATTGTTCTCAAAGCAATCAATAAAAAAAGAAAGTGCAAAAATATCTTTTAGAAAAAGGTAATGAAAGTTACTCTGAAGAAAAACCCCACTGTCTTGTGGGAAAAAAAGGCACTTTGTTCAAACCAAAGAAAAATACTTAAGATGTACAAAAAGCATTCAAAGTTTGCAATTATCAGACAAACTGGGGGGGTGGTATATTAATGCCCAGTGTGATCAAAAAAAAAAAATCAAGCCCGATTTAAATCAGCTCTTTGAGTATCTTAACGACTGAACCACTCCCTCTACCTACAAAAACATGTTAAGTATTTTTGCATGGCAAAAGTTCCATTAATTTGTACGAGCACATTTAACTTACTGTAAATGAGAGTTTTTGGTGCCTTGCAATAATTCAACAGTTTGTCTCTTAGCACAGGCCTGTTTGGAAGAGCTCATCATCTGCTTCAGATCACTGGTATTTGCTGAATGGGATGGACTTCTTGGCATGCCCACCTCTACAAAAGCATCATTGCAGCCTACAAGACCAATAGAATAGTTAAACAAAACTCCTCTCATGTTTTAGTGCGCTTACTGAAGGAATGACAACTATAGAAAAAAACCTGCTCTTCCTCCTTATGGAATTACTCTAGTCTTCAGGGATAACAGCTTGGTCAAGTTTAAGATGTCATAAATGTAAGTTTAAATGCATAAAAAAGGTGTTAGTATTCATATATATAGTAGACTAAGTATTCTCTATTTTTAAAAAACATTATTTTGAGTAATATTAGTTAATATTAAATCTGAAGACTGACAATTACTAAGTATTTCAAACAAATTTGATTTTATATAGTTATAGTAAACCTAGCTAGATGCTTAGATAATTTTGTTGCAATAAAAGGTCCCCACCTAATGTTCAAATATGTTTAGAGTATGTTTGTTACAAATATTTATGATAATTGGGCAAGGTACCTTTCATTCAAATCAGCATTTCAAATGACCACAACCCTTAATAAAAGAGCATCCCCTTGTTCAATATTTGCAAGGGAAACAAGGCCTTTACATGTATTTGCTCAAATTTGAAGTGGATCTGGCTATCCCTCCCTTTGAGAATGACAGGAACACTTCATTAGTTCCTTCAGCTCCTAAAAGGCAGCATAACTTAAATGTTGTTATAAAACATGTAAATAAATTGTGTTAGCCAGTGTCATCTAGTTTAAATTTAGACAATTTTTTGCAATAACCTTCTCAAAAGCACTATTTCCTTTCATTAGAAAGAAAAAATACAACATCATTTATACCACCAGAAATTGTTCAAACCAATGAAATTAAGCTGCTGTAAAACATACTAAAATTTTCGTTGGTTATTTCCCTCTGCTTCTTGGGGATAAATCAATGTTACAAGTACATTTTTGTTGACTTAAGGTGTTTCTATTAACAGTACAGCTCAGATACTACAGCTTCTATTTACTTTCTTTGACAACAAATCTGGGAGATCCAGCGATATTTTCCTTCAACATGGCTGCAAAACCAATGCACAGGCAATATATTTACATTTGTTTTATGAACTGCACACAGACTGCACAAACACTGCCAGACAAAAGAATAAAATGTCAAAATTTTACCTTCTGCACTATTTGACTTGGCAGCTACTTGTTCTGCGGCACCATGAGTACTTGTTTGTCTTACTGGATCACTGTGGTTTGTGCTCAACACATTTTCTCCTAGCGATGTGGCAGACAGTGCAGCATAGTTGATATTTGAGGTCTGAAACGATTGTCAAAAAAATCACGACAGTGATTGCGATGCTTAAGGAAATATTGCAAGAATTTCCCGTTTCTATCTGCACAGGAGAACAAGAAATTCATTCCTAATAGAGAAGAACAATGTGCTTGAATATTCCATTTTTCCATCTTTAAATCATATTTTGAAAATACTACTGTTCTATTTTTAAACTTAGTAGTTTTAAGAACCGGCTCGCATAGCCGGTTGTCTTTCAGCTCTCCTTAGTAGAAGTTTATTACAAACAGATCTGGCTCTCCAGAGATAACATCGCTTACCTTTACGTGACCATTTAAAGAAGGTGAGCCTTTTTTACTCTCCGATTGCAAGCCGTTGACGTGGACTTCAACAGGAGTCAAGCCTGGTGGTGGAGATGGAGTGTTCTGACTATAACTAGGTACTCCAGACAACAGAATACTAGTTAAAGTTGCTTGGGCAGTAGATGGTATCATTAGGTGTGGAATAGCAGAAAAACCTGTAACACAAATTGGTCATGTTCCGATAAGTTTCTCGTTTAACTTTCTCAAGTACTATAGTGATACTTCATATAAATCTCTATGTGGCTTTGATACATCATTAAACAAGTTTATATTAGAACTGCATGCCAAAAATGTAATGCTTTATCTAACCATTACTTTGTAAGTTAACACAGTTAACTTACATATATAAAAACAGACCAAAAGACATTGCACGTGACAGCAATGTTGTAAGTTTATATTAAATAACTTTAAATTTGGATATTTTATTAATCAGTGTTACGATAAACTTGAGAACTGTTAAGGCTCTAAAAAATGAATGATTCTGGACTTGATAATTGTCATTCTAAAAACTTACTCTTGCACAATTCATTTAATTTACATTTAACTTCTACCAACCTGTGGCATTTGTGTTAGCAAGAGATGTTGCCCATAACGTGGGACTAGGAGTGCCTGAACTTGGACTCTGTAAGGGACTCACAGAGCTATTCAGGGCATTCAACAGAGAGTTTGGAGCACTTGAGGTGTTGACTGACAGGGCTGTTGGACCTAAAAGGCCTGCAAAAAATTATACAAGTGAATATATAGTTAAGACTTACAGAAAAACATTTTTACAAAAGTACCAGTTGAAACAAACACTAAATTGCACCAGCATGTATTTTACAAATTTTAACATTAAAACTGCTGTTAATTTCATGCAGAGTACACATTAAGAACATTAAGCATTCTTAAACTGTGAATCATATATCCAGGAAGAATTGTAGCATCTCTTGTGTTCTTCTAATGGACTCCAACTATTGTCAGAACAAAACAGTCCACACTGGCTCCTTCTCTGCCCCACCATCCCTTTATATCCCCTTCATTGCTTCCACCAGTTTGTTTCAGAGAAGCATCACTTAGAGAACAAGAAAGCAACCTTACTTTCATCTATGATTATAACCTTTTCTCAGAAGCTCATATGAACAAACCACTACTTCCACACTAAGAACTACTCAATTCCTTTTTGCATCTTCAATACTGACTGCAAATCATCCCCCAAATGCATTGCTTATTCCCAAAGCGTTCCCTCAAACCAGTTCTTCGTATAAGAGCATTCACAAGGCAGTTCATCACTACACTCTAAAGAGGTAAACACACAACTCCGAACTGCAGGCATGACAAGAATGGTAACAAAAGCAGCATTGAAAACCCCAGTCAAATGTCACAAACAGTTGCCCCCACGTGACCCCCAAGAAAGCATAAAGCATCTGACATAGAACTACACAGCACTCCTAGATGGCAGGTTGCAAGGGAGCATGGTGGTTACATGAGGACTCTAAGTTTCAAGAACCAGTGTCAAAATTTGTCCCTTGTATGCATTTCTGATAATAGGGTGTTTGCAGAGCTTGAAAATAAAATGGTAATTCTCGTCTGGACTATGTGCTGCTTTTATAAAATCACATTCACAGAAAGCTTACACGTTTCTGTCCTACATTTCATACTGATAAGTAAATCGAAACTAGCAGCACATGCATCCCTCAGCTACAGTGAGATACAGCCAGAACTGGAGTGTGGTGTGAACTATTTTAACTTTCATGGTACTGCGGATGGTGCCCAAATTCAGGACAGCCTGAGACAGACATGACAATATTACCAAAGAAGAAATTTCATTTGAAAGAGATTCTTCTGAAAGTTGTAAAAGCAACGTCCTACTTCACCTGCATTTCCCTCCCTTTCACTTTCAGCTGAGTGGTTTGCAAGCTTCCGGAGAATTTTGTACAGAGATGAGTCACACAGATGATTACGAAAGCCTTGGAGGAAGTTTTACAACAACAAGCCCTTGAAAGGCCAGATGCTTTTGGAATTCTCTAATGCTTTAACACAGTTCCTTATGCAAAATACACATCTGGTCCTTTTTTCTAGTACAAGTGAATTAAGTCCCCAAAAAATATATAACTATAAAAAAATACAAAGATATATATATAGAATAGAATGCATACCAAGTCCAGTGAGTCCTAGCCCTGCTGAGGACAAGATATCCAAACCAGGACAGGACAGACCAACAGGGCATGAGACAGTAGAGGGATTTGATGCTATGATAACTCCACTACTTTCAAGTCCCAAGAGACATTTCCGTGCCTCATACATATTTAAGGCATTTCGTTCAACACTTTTTACAATTACAGACTGTAGGGAAAGAAAACAACAAAAAAGGAAAAGCAATGAGTAACACAACTATGTAACGCGGATCTGCAACATACACAACTCTCCTTAACACTCCCTCACGGCCATCAGTAACATAGTAGTGCGAGACAGCATGAGATAACGTCTGTTAGCAACTACTCAAATTCAGTGGCCTTTACGGTAAGTTTAGGGATTTTGTATGCACTTGACAAGGAGAACGGTGAAAGTTCTTTCTGACTAAGAAGAACACTTCAGTACTATTTGGTATATCAAATCTTAAATGCCCTGATATCTAGAGAAATGAACCAATAATTAAAATCTTATCTTCTCTTTTATCAGAGATCTATACCTTGAAGTGGACAAGAAAAGTTGTTCGTATTAAATTCAGCTAATAAATTCATAGCTATCTGAGAATAAAGTAACAAATGCCTGGAAAATTAAATGACAAAAAACATTATTTGTTTCTTGTACAGTCTCTACACAATGTTTCTTTGCATTGATTTTATATATCCCTATACAGAGAAGCTTACTTATTGACACAACGGAATGGTCATTTAATGAACATCTCCCACAAGAGGTATTTTGTAATTCTTTTTCTTGTGGTTCTTTCCAACATCTTGTGTAGAACAGTCAGACTTTTCTCATAGTCATATTATTTGGATGTTGCTTTTTTTGTTTGTATTGTTTTTAATTGCTAAAGAACACTGCAGTTATGTGAGGGAGCTGCAATTGAGGACTAATTTCTTTAAAAACAAATCAAGAGTAGTTCTAGTCAGATACAATTTATCTCCTCATAGCTGACTTTTTATTAGTATCTTCCACCTGAAAGCTAATCTCTGTATTGTCAAATATTTAATGAAAAAGTAAAATTACCATAAAGGAGAGCTGTTGTAACATTTAAATTGATATTTCAAGCAGAAAATATATATATGCCTTTCACAAGTTTATGATCCATTAAGCTAGTAGGAGGAGCAGTCACGTCAACTCATCAGCTCTGAAAAGTTGTCACAAAAGCCTGAAAAGAAAATATTAGCTTTTCACCAACCTTGCTTGGTTGCTTTGGCTTCGGCTTAATGCTTATGAAGACATCTAACTGCTCCATTAGCTGTGTTATAAACTGTGGTTCTACTTCAATTTCTTCCTTCATATCAAACATGAGCACAAGAGGAAGGCAACCCTGAAAAGACAAGACGCAACGATTCATAAAACTTATAGCCTATCCTTTCTTCATGAAAATGTTAGCAATAAACTGAGATTGTAACACATACGTATCATGATACAGTAAATTCAGAAAAAAATATAGCAAGGATGAAATTTTAAGTAAAGCCATTTCCTTGTGTGCAAGAATACAGGTGACTTTCTACCCAGGGATTCCAAACAAACAGTCTGGTGGTATAAGAGTGAAATGATTTGCTAAATATTTGACATCCCAAACAGTGCACATGCACCCCGCATTAGCTATTTATACAGACTTAGAGGTGTCCAGATATTCAAATTCAGAAACCTCTATTACCTACTAAATCAGAAGAAAATATCGTCAGCAATTATTATCAGTAAGGCTCTCACATACTCGAATAGCTCATGTTAAACTACGTTTGAAATAAGGAAATGTAATTCTGAAAAAAATTCTCTGTAAGTCACCATTGCTTAAGTCTTAACTTTTACCCTTCTCTTCCCCTGTTCTAGATCAGCTAGGTAAGTATTTTCCAGTGATATGGATGACATCTCAAACACTTGAAATACTAAAGCTTTAAGTAAAAAAAAACAACCCAAACACACACCAAAAAAACTCAGCACCCCTAAAAAAAGCCCAACCTCCAAAAATAACAAAAAACAACGGTCACAGGATATCTCCACATTATTAGATTGCTACTTCTCACAAAGTAACAAAAATAAAGGGTACAAAGTCAGTGAAAACCAAATCCTACTTTTTTGTGAATTTAGATTCAAGATAAAGGAAACACAGCATCACATGTATCCAAAAAAGCCACAGTAAGAGACATTCAAGAGAGCAGTCATATTTTATCAGTTTCCCGCTTTTGCTTCAGAATGAAAAGCAGCGATTGGTACATTTATTCTCCAGATCACTAGTTCAGTATCATTTTATATTTAAATAGCATTTCTCAACAGTACCACCTACACACAGTACTTCCCAAACTTAAAGTAATTTTAACTTAAGGAAAATTAAAGCAAAGCATCTTAACTGTTTTGGCTTCAGGAAGACAAACACACACAGCTTGACTCCGCAAAGTGAACTTGTCTGAACAGAACAATTATAAATAAAGTCTATTTAAAAACCCTGAAATCAATAATCAAGGATTTTACAGTAACAGAACTGATGAGAGCATTTAATACTTCAATCTTCCAGATGTTTTTGTAAAAAAGTTACAGAAAGTAATATCAGAAGGTCTTACCAAAAGCCTGCTGAATGGAAGTGCAACTGAAGGTTAACAGGAAAAACAGAAAGAAAGTTGAAATGTCAGGTTTTATAAGCATACTAAAAGGCTCTGTTTTTTACACTACTGTTTTGCTATTGTATGTTTAGAGCACCTACATGATGATGATGAGAGAGGAACACAACCACTCTTTGACAGGGAGTGAACAAAACTAAGTTGTCAATATGTCCTTCTGTAATTAAATACATTACAGTCCCCATTATTATACACTAAACTAACAAAAAGTCAGTATTTTTTAGTGATGATCAAAATACAGATGAAACTAAAGGGTTTGGAATAAAGAGAAGACATAGAGCAAGAAAGTTTAAACAAGACTCCAAATCCCTCTGGCTTAGATAAAAGTATTTAATTTTAAATGACGGGGTATTCTTTCTTCCTTTTACAGTTGCCCTCAGTGCTACAAGTATTGTCTTAACCATCATGTTGAATATAAAGCTGCCAGCAATATGCTGCTGATTAGAAACTGGGGCTTGCAATGCTTGTCAGAGATAAGGGATATTTGCAATTCATACACCACAGAATTCATAGCCTTCTCAATGAAATTAATTATGAGTTTACATTAAAGTTTCCATTTAGTCATGCTGCTAAGCAATTTTCAAGATAACACCAATACATTACATATGTCCTACTATAAGGTATCTGTGCACAGCATTGCATTTTCTGCTGATATAATAAACCCTGCCTCAAATTTGGTCTCTGATGAGAATTACAGATCACAACAGTTTAGTAGCTCAGAAAAGCATTATGGTATTTCTTGGTATTGATGTTCAGATGCTTCTAGACAGCTATTCCTAGGAGGTCTGCGGAGATCAAACCACTATTTTTAAATCGCCTCTCCAATTCCTTAGGACACTTGTGCTGCCTTGCTGTGCAGCAGCATCAGCTGCTACTCTGACTGACTGAGAGGAGCTGGCAGGAGGCAGTAACGACAGTGACAAGGCCAGCATGCAGTCCCACCTCACAGGAAATCACTCCACACCACAGAAATCTCATCCCGCTGAACAATACCCAAGAAGAAAACAAGCCAAGTGAAGCTTATTTCAAAAGAAGCTGAGAACGACTGCAGCTATCCATCTGTATGTAGGTATTGGCATGGCTGGCATGTTGAAGTGCTTTTATCTGAGGCTGAAAAACGCTAGTTAGGAATCAGAGCTAAGTTTTTATCTGGCTAGTTAGTTCTTCCCTCAGCTTTTCCAATTTTTATCGTTTAAAAAGATATATTCCTCCTTTGCAAAATTTCCTTTTAATATCTGTTTTATCTACAAAACTGGAAAGAACAGTTTCAGGACACAATGCCTGAGCTGAAACAGACCAAGTTTCCTGATCAGTACAGTTCTTAAAGGACGATACAGTGGATGTGATGTAGGATACTAAGTTGTACTGGTGTGTTTGGAATTAAATCAATCTTCAATATTTCAAAAAATGTCCCTTGTATAATTCTAAGTTTTGAGAGTAAAGGTGTACTTTGATGTTCATACAATAGCTTGTTTGCATTTTCTTCTACTGCATGAACCTCCAGAAAAGTACTACTTAAACCTCACCAATGAAATACATGAATAAGGCTCTCTTAGTAATTACAGACAATAATATCCTAGAATATAATATGAATATAATGAATATAACTGTATGAACAGATAGGCACCATGTTTTCGGTTTACACTATGCAGCAAGGCACAGTGCAATGCAAGAGATACGGACTTTGGGAATTTAATGATATCATGGTTTATCCTGATACCAGCTTTGAATTGGCTTTTAAAAGTCCAATCTTCCCATGCGTTGTTCATAAATATCCATTTGTATAAAAACACGCGTACAAATATTGTTACTACAACACCACCTAAAGGCTCCTGTGAAGCTTAAAGGCCAATATAACACAAATCTGTACAAGTAATAATAATATTAATCAGCAGAGCTATTTTTATAGAAGGCCTTATAGCACTGAGGCTACAGTACTAGAAAGATTGTAAGACTGCAGAACGAGTTATTATTTCCTACGGTTCCCCAGTTTCCTTGAAAACTCGCCCACATAGGAACTAAGAAATTCCTGCCACTTGCTCCCAAAAGAAAACTACTTACCTGACAAACATGGAAAAGGCAGGTTGGCAAAACAAAATAACTGCCACCCAACAACAACAAATCCCTCCAAAAAACAGCCTTATACTCAGAAACATACTGTTATTGTAAATTTAAATTGCTTATGTTGCATTTATATTACAAAGGTCATTTTTCAAATGACACCAGAGTTTACAAATATTTTATGTAACTACAAACACTCACAACACGCTGAAAAAAACAGAGCATTCAACTGAATCAGCTTTTTGCAATGTGAGTCGCAATCTTTCCTCTCTAAGGCTAACTTCCATTTGACCTATAAGTACATGCAGAATGAGCGTATTTTCTATGATCTGGCATTTTTTTCAAGCAAGTTTCACTGAAAGCATTTACCATGAGATATTGCCTGGCAAGACAGACAGACTCAATTGTGCCCTGGAGGTAGACAGTGGATTTCTTCTGTGGGTTACTAGGGTCAGGGAAGTGGATCTGAGCACCAGTCCTCTGCATGATATGTTTGATGTTACTGCCATTTCGACCCATCATAAAGAGATGATGCTGCGCTGCAATGTCGAGTTGTGTGCTCACAGGGATTGCAGAGGCCAGGCTCCCAGCTAGGTGTTCCAAAAGCATGGCTGTTCCTTCCTGCGGGGGAAATGCAAGAAACAGATGAAACAGTGCTCACAGGCATACAAAATGACATTTCAGAGTGTTTCCTTACTTATCGTACATTCCATGTTTAAGATGTTTTGTTTAAAAACCTGATTGAGTTCTTAAAGGTAACAGATGGACTAAACTCTACCTACTATTCCCATTCTATGACCAAATGCAGTGTTTAATTGCCATTGTAAAAGGCAGTAAGACAATGTCAACTGGTTCGGTCCCAACACACCTTCTGTACCCACATACGGAAATAAAAGTCAACAGATATTATTGGGTAGGTATACTTGCAAAATTTGTCTTTCAATTTTGGACTAAGATATTTTTACTGGCTTGAGATACACCCATCTGAGACCATATCAATCCGTCTCACTGCCAGTTGATAACACGGAAATATTTTTATTTTGTTAAGATAAATAGGCTCATGGCAGTTCCTTTACTTGACTGTCAAGTTCACATCTAGTCCTGGTTTCGCAAGACCAGTTTTATCGACTGTTAGGGCAATTTTCAAGGTTATATATTTGAGTGTACATTGAGAAGATCAAAGCATGAAGAAATCATGTTGGGGGTATGTGTGTTTTGTGGTTGTGTTTTTGGCTTTTGGGGTTTCTTTGGGGGGGAGTGAGGGTGAGGGGAAACGTTGAAGTTATGTGGAAGGGGTTAATTAAAAGATGGGTAAGATTAACACATTTTCCAGAATTGCTGGAAACCCAAACAGGTGTGCAAGAGATGAAATTAAAAGCTTAGCATAAACAACGTTAGTTTTAAGTTTAGGATTTATTTTCTATGCATTTTTACACCTCACCTATAAGCGTTTAAAAAAACCCAAAACCTCAGGCTTCAGAAGTGATTATACAATAACAACATGTACTGATGAGGCAGGATATAACATTGGTATAGTTCTTAAGTATCTAAATTATGAATGTATTTATTACATGCAGAAACATACTTAAGATGACACATTACCTTCACAGCACTAGTGTTATTTTGTGACCCTCTGACAATGACTGTAGCACCATACATTCGAGAGCGTTGTTTAAAGGAAACTGAAATATTATATGTCTGACATATATGCTGAATTGTGGGAGAATTAGGATCTGGGATTGGTTGGAGAATTCCAGCAATAGGCAATTCAAACATCAGTACCAATGGAAGCAGCTCCTACAAAAACATTGAAGAGCAAATATTGAAAACTGCAATCATACTCGCTAAAACTGCAACAGTTCCCATTACTGAATCATAATGTACTGGTCAGTGATGATTAAACTGACATAATACATCCTCCCCCCAGGGGTTCACCGATAAACATACTGTATCTTTAGTCAGAAGAAGGCACTGATTTTTTCCAAGGACAGGAGAGCTTTTTGTTTTGCATGGGCTTTTCTGTTTGCATCCCTCCCCAGGATCGTGTGCAGCTATGCAGCAACAACAGAGCCAGGTAATTTCCCACACTTATCCATGCAGACCTACAAACTGGTCAATATTTGTAAAACCTCCTTGATAAGTCTCTTTTCCATCATGGATTAATTGGAGCTCTGAAGTCAGCTACAAAGCTACGCAAACATCAGCTGCTTTCATTACTGTCAAGGCCAAGGTTGTGTAAGTGACATACCTGACTACAACAACTGCGAAAAAGTCTTCATAATTTATTAGATTTATAATTATCTGTGCCAGAATACACATACAAATCAAAACTAGAAGATAGAAAAGTGCTAGGAGTGGAAAACGGAACTGAATTCCACCAACTTATCTGCACAAATCAGACATGAAAGTGGTTAAAATTAAAAAGGCAGCAATTACTTTTACTTTTCCTTAGTTACAGATTCACACAGTATGCCTGAGCTTCTACAGGCCAGCTGCGAGAGTAAGTTAAGATGTAATTTTAAACACAGTATGGGATACTTTACATCTTGTTGATACTGTAGACTTCACGGTCAAGGTCCACCTTGCGCTAGTTAAAAATTTGGCCAGAATGTGGATCACTGTTTTTATAATACTCTTTGCATTTTACTCATATGGAGGCTCACATTTGTTCCTATATTTCTGCTGTCATAAGACAGAGCCAGACAACCCTAGGGTTCTCAAAACTATATATTTTTTTTTCCTTTCACGTATTTTCAAGGAACACTATACTGAAACAGACTATTACCCGAATTCTAACTCTTGCGGACTCCACTCCAGCCGGCTGTCCTGCAATAGACACCTGGAAGAGCAAGAATATAGAAAACATAACATCACATTTTCAAATGAGGCATTGCAAAAGTTATTCAGATACCTGTGTTCCCTTTTAAATATAATTTTTAAAAAATTAACACTTATTTCACACCTGGTGACATCTTAAGTGTTCTCTAAACAGTAACTGAAAACTAAAACCAGTTTAAAAAAAATAATCTATGAATATTATAGCATCTTTAGGTTACATAAGCTTAAGCAACTAGAAAAAAATTGATACATCAAACACCACAGTTGTTTGGATCTCATAATGGAACCACCACTGTATACATGTGCTCAATGCTAACATTCAACAACAGTAAGTTTTCTTGAACGTTGTGAAGTTACTGTATTTTGCTCAGCAGCCACTAGGATGCACAAAAGGGAATTCTATATACAGTGATGAAAGACTTCAAAGTAAACATTCCAGTAACATTAGCATTACAAAGATGTGAAATCCAGGTTCAGTGACTTATTCTAATAAAATCGAACTCTTACAACATGCATTTTTGCTTGCTATCCACCAAGTTTAATTTTCAACTGCTTACACCATAAGCCAAAAGCATGATGAAATTAATCAATATGCTAAACAAATCAGGTGTTGAATAGGAAAAAATGTAAAAGCAGTGCTTTTCATACTGCTTCTCTACCATTCACATTAAGTTGTTGACTTCTGTACGCTTAAAATAATTTTAGTTTAAAAAAATTAAAATTATTCATGAACCATCACAAATGGTTTCCATCCGTTTTTAAAGATTTGCTGTTTTTTTAAAGATTAGTTATTTGGTATTTACACGAGTGTAAATACCAAAAATCTATTTCCCTGAACATGAACTCACCATCCCCCAAAACCCCAAATTAACAAAAGTTTAGAAATGCTTTATACTCTCAGGAATTACAGTATAAATGAGTTAATGTTAAACAATACTTACTTGATTGCTTTTCTCTGCTTGATTATTCCTATTTGAGTCTGGAAAATGGATATGGCATCCTGTTTCCTCCATCACTTTCTTAATATTATTGCCACCTTTACCTATCACATGAGAATGTTCTGTATGTGAAACATCCATCTTCAAGGTTACCCGATTGCTCTGGAAATCAAGCACCCGTGATTAGATTTGTTCACAGCAGAACCCGAGTATTTTGGAGTAAAGTAACTTCAAGAATCACAATCAAAATTGTATTTCCAAAGTATTATTGCTGTGGCTCATCATAGTCAATGCTAAACCATTCACATTTTCTTTCCAATGAGGAAATAACATGCAAATAAATACCCCAAAGATACATATTCAAAAAATGTCTAAGGCTTTTTTAAAACACACCCTGGCTTTTATCAATTGTGACCTAAGGGTCCTATTGCAATCCATTCTAATGTATTTAAATTCTGTGTTCTTTCAATCATAGTCATACCCCTCTGTCTGATCTTAAAGGACCATATGATGAAGACTTTGGCAAACCAAAGCCATGGAACCTAAAATAACTGTTTTTTTCCCTCCTTTCACAAACATACCTTTTTTTTTCCTGGTACATCAATTTTTAAAATACACAAACACTGCCTACAGCTGTTCTTAAAAACAATGTTGTTAACAGTCCATAGTAATGTTAACAGTCATTCCAAAAAAATGGCGCTTATCACTGGAGTGTTCCTTTTGGCATCTGTTTAGAGAATCAAAAAGCTGGCGTACACACTGCCCCAAAAGACTTGCTATTGGATGAAAAGGAAATCTGATGAACTTAGGAGATTCCAGCCAAAATCTTGATGTTTTAGAAATTCCGGTTCTAATGTTTCAGAGTGTAAGAAATGCAGTAACAGTTAAAAATAGAACTGTATAAATGCTCCTAAAATTGAATTTCAAACAAAAACAAAATTTCAGGTTCGCCAAAGTGGCTGCATAATTTACTATTTGCAGTGAAGCTGTATCCCACATTTTAAATTCAAAAACCCAATCCAATGAACAAACCACGTATGCTTTCAGCCATACAGCTGGAAATACTATTTCTCTATAGTTCAGATCTGGAAAAGGTGCTTTAAGCAAGAATTTTCTTGTAGCATGTTTAAATATTTGTGTATGCACCAAATATTAACATCCAGAAGGAATATGTTGGAGACTTTGCTTCAGAGCATCCATAAATACCCTCTGTTTAAATAAGCCCATTTAAAGGATCAATGTCACCATAAAATTAGGAGTTAAGTTGTCATCCTAAATAAGTTCTTTCTTACTTTTGTGTCCAAGACAGACATGATTTTCTCTTTCGCTTCTTTAACATTTTCCTTTTTTCCAGAGACTTTAATATGGGGATCTATAAAAGAAGTAAAGACTTGTAAGAAAAATACAGTAAAATTTCCTCACTGCTTAAATAAATTTGAATCCATTATTTATAGTTCAGTGATAAACTGTACCAGTCTTTGGGATTCAGCTAAAACCCAAATGTATTGTTCCATCCCTTTAAGCCCCACAATTAGGATTACCGGACGAGTTCATTAAAAAAACAACTTAAAATACAAAGAAATCGAATAACAAATGTACCTCACAGTATTATAATTGCTGTCTGCAACACAATAACGTAGCTAAGCCATCATGTCTTCTCAAATATTAAGAGGACCGCTAAAAGCTTTCTGACAGCCCTACTCATCTTGACTCAGACATTGCCTACAAAAAATCCCCAAACTCAAACCCACACTCATCATTACTTCATTATATTTAATTAGTCTCTAGAACTATCCTTTGCAGTTTTAACCTAGCAATATAGGTGCCATCACCAGAAGTTTTGAGTGAAGTTATCAAATCACATTTAAAAGACACTTAGGAGATTTGATTTATTGAAGCGTTAAGTATTTAAATTAAGATTTGCTACTAAGCTGTATACCTAGGAGGAACAACAGCTGATGGCAGTTTTTGCCCATTGAGATCTAAAATATTGATTCTACAACACACTTCAGTTTACAATTTTCAGACCATTGTCCTTAAACAGCAGAAGGTGTTGTGCTGAGCTCTCAGGTACAGTTTTGCATCCTGGCACATACACCTGGTTGGAAATGGTACAGAACTGACTTTGGAACTAAATCAAGTATCAATTACTCAAAAAGAAGTGTGAAAATGACACATTAGCTAGTTTAGCAGCACCATCTGGTGTCCAGAAGCATAAAGTGCCACCATGTGAAACTATTGTCAAAACATTAAATACAGCTTAAGTTAAAATAAATAAAAAAATCCCCAACCACCACCTAAAATTTTAAGTATCAGAAACAAGGATATGATTTTGCAGGTGATGCCTACTTCTCTTTCCCCAGTTCTTGAGTCCTCTACCCTTTTGCAGCGTAACAGGGCTTTTTCTCCTGTGATGGGATGAACTCTTCTCAAAAAAAAAAGATCTCTAAACCCTCTTCTGCCTAATGAGTTAATCTAACTCATTATGCTAGACAGATACATACATCTTAGGGTATATAAGAGTATGTATTTTCTCAATGGCAGGAGAAAACACAGCCGTAACACAACATATCTGCCTTTCCCATCATCTCAGTGATTGAAATCACTTCACTGCTAAAGAAATGGTAGCACAACTTTAGATTGTAAACCTGGTGTTTTCAATTGAAAATTGAAATTGTTTAAGCCATGCCTGGATACTCTTTTCCTTCCAACAATTAAAAGACTCTAGTCTTTACCACTGGGAAGTTCTGAGCACATTCAGCCGGGGATACAGAAACACTGAAGGAACATAGGATTCACTGCCAAGTTTCATGAAAGTCAAGAAAAACGCAGCATTTTGAGTTCTGAGAAACAGATATATTTCATTTTTAAAAATGGAAAAACCGTAGTTGCAAAAACATGGTATGCGCATAGAATCTACAGAAGCTCTAAAAATCTGCTGCTTCAGCCTTTTCACAATGGAGCAAAGTGAAAAAACACAACAAAATAGTCTTAAGGGCAATTTTTCTTTTCTTTTTTTAATTTGACAGTAAGCCATGTGGTTCTAATGTGTTTAAGCTGTGAATGATATTTGAAGTGGATGTCGCAGGCAGAAATTCCCAGAAGCAGATTCTAGCACACGACGTGTGCTCCAAGTGCTCTTTAGAGGCCACCAGGAAAAACACAAAACCAGACCACCACCACTTTGGGACTGATTTTCACATATTTGTAAACACTGTATTTTAATACACATTTGGTCACAAGTATGAAAAATACCTGAAATCAAGCCTGGCATCCTATTAGTACCAAAGATGGTTACTACCATGCCATAATACTACTTGTTTAGCTGTGAGTGAAAATACATTTAAAAAACCTGGTTTTTTCCCCATTTTTCATCTCAGTTGGACTCATCTTTCTTGTTGGTACTAACAGCTTCAGCAAAAAATTCCGTATTTCTACATTTAACCTTTCTTCTTTTTAGAGGGAAAAAAAAAGCTCAATTACTCACTTCAAAAACAAAAGCAAAGAAGAATCCACAAAGCAAAAAAGAAGCCACTGATGGCAGTGACAATTCTAAAATATGCTATGAAATCTTTTAAAATTGGTCTTAAGTACCCTCTCCTTATTTGACTTCTCAATGACACAGTGGTTGGTAATGGATATGAAGCAACTTGTTTTTAAGTTAACAAAATTCTTCCTTTGAGACTCGCTCACTCTTTCCTTCAAGGAAACACGAGCTAGATGTGATATCTACATCAAAATTTTGTATGAGAAGCGTTACTTGCAACTAAGAGTTTGAATTCTTTGAACTGGCATTGCAGGAGTTGAAAGTACATTGAAATGACGTGTGATTTGCAGGAAAATGAATAGACACACAAATAATATTGAATCAATGAACCAAAAGATAACTTCAGGAATTACTTAAAAATTCAGAGAGGCAATTAGATCACATAATCTGATTTTCTGTATGTTACAGACCCTTACATTTCTGAAATATACCTCTCTATGGAATCAATTAGCTTGTTTGTATTGCAGTATTTCTGTATCTCCTCTGGAAAATACGGAAAAGCAGAAAATTGTTTGCTCTAATAGTTCATCAGTTTCCACCTCCCAGACTGGTGCCTGATTTGTGACACTGGGGCTCACTGGTTCTTCTTCTACCTTTCCCCCCGCCACCCAGATTAAAGAATCCTTAGTGTTCAACAGTGTCTTCCAGTGATGGTCTGTGTATGAGAATCAAATCACCTATCATCATACCAACTCTTTTTCTGAGCCCAACCATAGATAATCTAATTTGACCAATTATTAAGAAAAATAAGATGGAGAAGCTGCCTGTTTTTTTCCTGGCTAGATTATTTATTTTCAAATTAAAGAACTTTCTGTTTTGTAACACTACGCCACAGACAGATTTACCAGAAGATAATCAAAAGGCAAGCTTCTCCCAAACTTCTTGGAAGCCCAGTGCAGATCAGGCTGCATTTGACCTCAAATGACTGTCTGCTGAAGAGAGAAAACCTGTCACTAATGGAATCAGCATTTACCTTCAGTTCCAGCTTTCTGGTTAATCTCAACTATTTGTGGAAAAGACCGAAACTGAATAGTATTTGACAATTGTTTTCAGGATTTCTATCCGAGCAGGAATGAAATGACCACTTAAGGTCTTTGTGCATCAATACAAGGGAGTAATTAAAACAGTTGACTTAAGTTTCTAAATGTTTTCTGAAGCTGTTGTCACCAACAGAGAGCCAAATACATTAAAAATGCTTCCAGAAAATTTGTTGCTTCTTGGCACCACAAACTTAGGGTGTTCAGTACTTGTGTATGACAAGTGATGTATGTCTGCTATTGTATTTACATTAGATGGGGCTGACCATAAAATTTTTCCCTATCATCTATTTTCCAGGTGCAACTATTTAATTCAAAGTATTTACAGTTACATTTTTTAACATAGAGAAAAATTACTACTTTGCCTTAGTACCAAAACAAAAATATTTGTTGGAAAAAGCTCTACATTTAATATTTGAAATACCTTCAAGGTGTGACTGTAGCAACGCATTCTCAGCAGACAAAGTCCAAACTAAGATAAATGTCACTCTTAAAAGCGTGACGAGGATTGTTAGGCATAAAGGTATAGCAGCTGTAATGTATGTATAGTATTGTCAGCACAGATAAGCTTAAAATCACCTTCCAGTCAGTGTCTAGACTGACCCTATTGACAACAGCACCTGCACACAGCCTTAACTGGAGTGAGACCACCCATTGAACAAGACCCACTGATTCCAACAGAAATGGCTCTTGCTGAGACTGGGGCCACAACAATGCCATTTTTGTCCAGATGACAACTGGATCTGATCACCAACAAGTTATGCCATACTCCATCCCTGAGGAACACTGGGCTTGGTACCTATTTTTACTGGAAAAAAATCCCATTCACCTGCCTTTTTTTTTTTCTTCCCCTTTTAAAAAAAGCTTTTGAACAAACTGGAAGTATACTTTAAATAAAACTAGAGCTACAGCAAAGAATGGATGCCTACCATGAATGAAGAAATAAGACACCAAAGCTTTACAAACCACTTGCCAACACAGAACAAAGGCTTCAGAAGAAGTCTGTATACTAAAAGCATATCTGACTCTAATGCTCAAAATACAAGTGTAGTACCAGAAACTGGAAACGATTTTGTCTTATAAGACAGCATTAGCGTCTTGCAAAACATAAAAAAATTCATTGTATAGTAACCTATCTTTTAATTAATTTTGATGGGCAGTATCTTTTTCCCTAAGAATAGAAAAGATAAACTTAGTTTTAACAGATTCTCCCCCCTGCCTCCTTCTTAAGAATGGGGGAATATTTACACAAAATAGAAAGCTAAAGTTACACAACAGAAAATGCTGGAAATTTTTCTCAACAGTCTTCATTTTTCCAGACTCCTGCACTGAAGTGGCCTTTAATTGCTCCTATCCTCAAATTCCTCACTCCACACTTTGGCAGAGTTTCCACCTCCTCAGTCTTTGTCCGCAGCTACACCAGCAAGCTTCCAGCTTTTTTGCTACTATTACGTGCAGCATTTCAGTAAACAAAATAAAATTGCACCAAGCAAAAATACATTTGTGCCAGTGCAAATGCATCTGCACTGTCACTTTTGTCAGGCAAGAAGTATTTCAAAAAATTAGACATCTAACTGTGTAGGCCTCTCCTGCAAATCAGACATTACATTTAATGTCCAGGCGAGCTCTGCAGACCACAGCTATGCATCTCGCTTGTTTACAGGACGAAGAGACTTTACTTAAGTTACAGAAACACCACTATTCTAAAAATAGCTTGACAACTGGGCAAAACCAGGGCAGATGACAGTCATCCTTAATAAGTAGCTGATTAGGCTCTGAATAGCCCATGAGTATTACTGAACTTGAGCCATTCAAAGAGAAAACAAATACAAAAGAGACCTAGCATTTTTAAGGGCAGTTTATGGAAATATCTGCCCCAAAATTACAAGCAAAACCACACAGAGCTACATGAGAAGTTAAAATAAAGAGGGAAAGCCAAATGAACATATGTAAGTTAGTATGTTCTCAACTGGAAGAGTGAGTCTATTATTCACCCTGCAACAAAAAGACGTCTATAAAACAAGTGAATTAATCAAAAAGGTCAAGTAAAACTTACTATTAGTATGGCAAAAGTGATAATTGAATTAAAACAACTTATTTAATGCTTTTAAATAAATTAGGAAATACCGTGTGTACAGAGTGGATATTCACTGACCAGACTAGATGGGTTGATGATAGCCAAGATAGACTTGAAACAGGCTCAATCTTTTCCCATGGAGAAGAAACATTAAGGCTAAAAGCATGCAGCAAATACTCATTATTAAGGGCATATGCAAATTACATCAATTGAATAAGAAAGGAAATTTGTCACTTGGGCACTTCTTGCTGTTGGCTTATCAGTTTAAAAGAATTCTCACGCTCTCTCCGATGTACCTCAGTGCACTTACCTCAACTCTCAGTATCTAAACTACAGAAGGAACAAGAGATACTCATGTACTAAGGATGAAGGCAACGGGCCATTCCTGCTGCAGACTCCCCTGTATCCTCAGACACATCACTCAGCAACAGGGGGATTTTTGGTTTGGGATTTTTTTTTTTTTTTTTTGTAGTTTAGACTGCAGCATCATCATCTCTGAACTGGACTTCAACTAGACAACTAGTCCAAAACATGGGCTGCAAGCAATTAATAGCGTCTTCAGAGTAGACATATCCTGAGGCTCTGGGCATTCAAGGGGATCTGTTTGTTGTGAACAGCTGATTACGAAATGTCCTTGGGAAGAGCTACAGCCACTGCCTCCGCGTGCGCACACATTGGAAAAACCATCTTCTCAGACCTTCAGCATTTTTTGACTCTTCACTGTCCGCCCCTTTACTGGCACCTAACTCCACCTTTCAAAGAATTTCTATTCCATTCAGCATATGAGAAGGAACCTGAAAAAAGTAAATACTCATTGCACTGCTTCTGCCACAGCTGCAGGGAAAGCAGTTCACATGGAAACCTTCCCTCTTTTTATGTTTTGGTTGCTGTTATGGAGTCACCTGAGGAGCACTGAGTATCAGAGCATTGCTTTTCAATGATGCGCTGTAGCAACTGTTACTTCTGTCCACCACTTATAAAAATATACGTATATACACACACACAGACACATTTACACAGATATTCACGAAGCAGAGACTAGGTAAAACACCAACTTTACATACACACAAACACCCACCCACCCCAGAAGAGATGCTGTGCAGTATCTGGTAGAGCAGAGCATCTTGTTTCTCAAAGATTTCACAGTGTAGTTCAAAAGAAATGTTTAAAATCTGTAACAGGCTACCTTAAATAAAACGGCAAATTAAATATCTGTTTGATGTAGCCTCACAAATGAAAAGAAATACACCAAATCATAGCTGAATCCCACATTTGGGTTTCTTAGCAGCATTGAAACACCTCAGCAGAACACCAAAAGTTAATGTTCAGAATGCCCGGAATTAAGTGAAAATTACCCAGAAACATCAATAAGCTTTAAAAAAAATAGATTACCTGTACAACTTATTATTTTTGGAGAAATAAACTATTGATGACTGGATTTCAGACCCAGTGACAGAGGAAAAGAAGTTGAAAAGACTCCTCTTAAAGCACAAACAAAGAGGTAAGACAAGGAAGAGGTAACAGAACGTATAGCAATTTAAACAGAAAAGTGACCGGACTTGAAGGGAGAAGGGAAAGGCCAAGGTGAAGAAGAAGAAAACCTGGAAAGAAGAAATGAGAATGAATTAATTGTGATCTCCCAGAGACTCCATTTCAGTTACACAATTTCAGTTTCTTACCACCATAATTAGCTTAAATTCATTATTTTACTTTTTCTGAAAAAGGTCATTAGGGACATTTTATAAATGCATTCAGACACTAAAAAGCACATGCCAAGCTGCAATTCTGCTACTTCTTGGGCATTTGTTCTTCAGTCTTAAGCCTAAGCAGCCACCCAAAGCAAAGCAATCTCAGCAGGACACAAAGTCTGTTAAATCTTATTTTTTCAGCATGGAACCAATGAACTCACAGTTCATTACTTAAATGTCTGTTGCCATTGTACCTCACAGCACAAACACAGAACCACAAAGCCAGGGAAAGAAAATAAGAAATAAAGGGAAGAAAAAAGCTATAGCATAAGATCAACTTAATAGAGGACTTAAAAAACAACTTACAACATTCCTATCAAAAATAACACTATTATATCTTCACTGCACATAGACATATTCAAGGTTACAATTTTGATGCATGAGCCTTGAGATAATTTTAGTTTCTTACGCAAACATTGGCAAAAGAAGTCATTGTGGCTGTGTTTTGCTAAATAAAAAGCATCATAACATCTGACTCATGAGCCTAAATGCATGCCTCGGGCTCAACCTTCTTTGCAAATTCTCCCACATCCAAACCCAATTACACTTACTTTGCAGCTTCATGCTTCCTGATGACTGCTGCGCCTTTTAATGTCTTACTGCTCTGACTGACTGCATTCCACTGTGCCAGCTGATTTTTATACAGCCATTGGAAAGTATTAATTCTGTGGCTGGAACAGGAGGATGCAGCTAGTCTTTAGCAGAGACTACTGCACTAGATACACCTGAGTGAACAGGACAAACAGAACTGTGCTCTTCAGAGTCAGTACGAAATGCAATGTTCTCAAAAAGATGGAAAGCGTTCTCGATAGGAGATCGGACACCTGGTGACTAAAGCCAAAGACAGCTAAATAGAGTATTTTTTTGTTACTCTTGCAAATACTCTATTTCTCTGCTTTAGTATTGCATTTCTACAGAGCGAAATGGATTCTACCCAGAAAAATTTCCCTTTCCTGGATTATTGTATTTTTAGAAATTCTTATTTCGTCTGTATTCCTGATGAACATGGTGAACGAGTTTTTTTGTTTTCTCTGGGGTCTTTTGTGTTTTGTTTTGATTTTGTTGTTTTTTTTAAATAAAGAGAAAAATGAAAAGTCCAATAAAGAAACATCTGTACAGTCTTCTTGAGAGCTAACCAAGTATCAAGCTACACGCAGTACATGAAAATTATTCATATTTCAAGTTACAGCAAAGCACAGTCAGATCATGTGTTGTGAGTGTATTTGCCTTTCAGAGGGTACCTCTAAGCTGCCCACCCCAACCCAAACACAGGGGGTATAAACGCACAATGTCAAGCACTTAATCAGCTGCCAAGTAAAGATTTGAAGTGCAATGAACATAGTGCAAAGATGCAACACCCCAGGGAGGAGCAGAGCACCCCAGTGAGGAGATCCCCATCAGCAAACAGCCTCTGCAAAGCAGGTCTTCAGGCAGGTCCCGATGAGCTAATGCTGGGGGCAGAGCAACAAGTAGCTCAAAAACTGGAACAGGTGGTCTGTGAGCCAAGGCAAAACAGAGACTGGTGCCCACTGAGGCCAGAAGCCTAACAGCAGGAATAATCACAGTCAGGGAATATGAATGGTTATGTACCACCAACTGGGAGATGGTAGAGAGATGTTTCTGGCCACTACACTAACAACAGTAAGATCTGAACAAATATTGCAAACACGAAGCATAACAAGCCCCACTGGCTGGTTTCGCTATTTGCATTACGGTGAGCTATCGTTAAAGACCATTTAGAGCTCTAACAGACCTTTTGTTACTCATCCTGAACATACATTATTTACAGTACCTATGTATTTAGAAAAGTCATTGGCTTATTGCTCACAAATCCTAGCGCGTGACGTATCTGCACCAGCTATCCGTGTGGCAGCGGCACACAGAGCACACAGACAGACACAGGCACAAGAAGGACTCGCAGCAGCACAGCTCAGGGGTTCTCTTACAGTGCCGACAACCCAGTAAAACTCCAGTCTAACAATCCACACTTGAATACTGATTTAATGGCTTAACAGTCTCTTATGAAAGAGAAGTCAAGTGCCAGCAGATCACCTTCACTGCTTATTTTGTCTTTTCATCTACCAGATAAAAATAACATGGCTTACAATAGACAGACAGTACAGAAGAAAAACCTCCTTAACTCCTTTTGAAGCCATAAAGGCAGCAGTCATTTTCTTTTTGATACAGGAAGTTAGATCATTTATTGTCACATGGATTACATTTCTACATCTTGGGTTTGAAACTTAGATATTAGTGTTAGATATCAATACATATTTTGAAGTTATGATAATATAAAGTGCATGAAATTTGACTCAAAATTGCTACAAATGATCAACTAGTTTCTGCCATTCATCAAACAAGATTTTAATTATTATATTTTAAAAGCACAAGGTGCTTTTTTTTTCCCCCCACAGCCAGCATGGCAATGTTATAGCTTTTTCCATGTATTACTGCTGTGCAAGCTATAGTCTCCAGGAGAAAAAAAAGCAAATAGGGGAAGTGGTGTTTCCATCTTTCTTCTGCATCCATTTGTGATGCACCTAATCAAAAAAAAAAAAGTCATCTAGTGGAAATTATTTATCAATGTTGAAAACTTCAGGATGCTTTTACACAAGTGATTTTTGATGTGAACACTGAATTAGACATTGTAATCATATAATAATCTATCATTTCTTGGCTTTTAGCACAGTAATATTTGTACGGCACTGTAACAGTTGTATATCTTACATTAAAAGTTATTCTTATTCACAGATATTAAATTATTTTCTCCAGAATGACAGGCAGTTTGCAGCTGATCTGGGAAGTCAACCGACATCTCCTGAAAACCGCTGATCTACTTAAAAGCTTCTGCTTTTTTTTTTTTCAGGGCAGGGTTCATAGCAAGTAAACACCACACTACCCGCATTGTTCCTCTGCAAGAGTAATTTCTTAGTGATATGCCTAAAAAAAAAAATAGATACCTGAAGATGTCAAGTGTTGCTCATCCCTGAGCTGTTCTCAGATTAATTTTCCTTGCATCTCTTCTGATCATCTCTCTCTTTTCAGTATTAGACCAATAGCAAAAATCACCTCCAGAAAAATTAATCGCCTGTTGAGCATCTGTGTGATATGAATTTCAGCAGTCATTCCGATAAATTGGTTTTTTGGTGCTCCAAAATTGAGTTTAAGTACAAGTACGAGGATCACAGAATGGAAGACTAAGTCAGTTCCTAGTTTACACGTTTAACGCAGTATGGAGCACATTGTAAGGAATGTGCTAATGGCTAGAACCTCCTAAAAATCCCAAACCAATACATCAGCTAATTCCAGTTTTCACTGAAAGATTGTGACAAATTTGTATTCCCAAGTCATTTAATTACAATGATAAGAGTTTATATTACTACATTGCAGGGCTTGAAAATTCAGTTTTTAATGCAGTTACTGCCAAGCACTGTCACTGGATGTCGAGCCCGTTGATAATTCCCGTCATATCACAGCTGTGCTTGTATTTAGGCTCTCCCTTATCTGCGTGAGTATAACCAAATTGCTGTTCTTTACAGCAAGTACAGCAAGTACAGCAAGCCCTAATCAAAACTAGAAAAGCCCTGAACTTCGTTACTATTCTTCTTACAGGAACAAAGACAGTTCAAATCACTCTGCTGTAAATTTACTTAAATACCATGCCCACCTGCTGGCTACTTAGAATTTGTTTCCTTAAATCATCCAGAAATGTGACCATAAATGTATCGTATCTTTCTCTGAACTGATACAAATGCATGATTTCACATTTTGGCATAGAACCAGCACTCCTTGCTGTGTGTACACACACACCGAGCGCAGAAGAATCGACAAGGTAGCCACAAACAAGGTTAGAGACTCAAGGAAATGTGATTTTCTTTAAAAGCTTTCTCAGTTGTCACCTACACTGCACTAAAAGGGGGGACAACTAATTGATCTGGCTGGCTTCTGAAATGGTAGCAATCTGAAGGCTCGTTTAAATAACCCCAGTAAATGAAGTATTTGCTGCCAACTGCTGGCACAAGGGATGCTGTGGATTTGTGCGTGTCTAACTGCTCAGATGGAAGGGAATCAGCATGAACTCCTGCAGCCAAGTTTCGAATGGCCTGGGACAGTCTTCTGCTCATTTATTTATTGCAAAACAGGGAGGAGTCATCTATGCTTGGGTCAGCTCCTCCAGAAACAAAAGAAATAAATGAACGTGTGATCTACACAAAACGGTTCTTTAATTTTTAAAGTACACAATCATAGGGTTTGGGGAATTTTTCTTCAGAATATGAGAACCAGTATGCACTGACAGTTTCTCATTTAGAGAGAAAGTTAACAAAAAGCAGATGTAGCTCATAATACAGTGACTGCAATACATGCTGTAATTAATCTGGAATTCCAAACAATAAACACAATGTCAGCAAGAGATTTGCTTTAAATCCTTAAGTCAATTATGTATTGATTGCCTTAGCAACACATTACAGAAAATATTTAGCATTTAAAAAGTTGTGTTAAGATCAGCAATAGTTAAAAAACTGCGGCAGGTAGCCTGTAGGTCAATTAGGAAGCTCAGCAACAACTACCTAAGGTGCATACCTGAAGAACTATTAAAACTACAAAGATTATTTTCCTCAATATATTCACAAGCCAAACATCATAAACACAGAAAGCAGCTGAACTTTTCCAGCTTTATATTTCAGCCTGAGGAGAGCAGCCACCCACAAAAGAGAGACTGGATATTTTGCATGCGTGCAAGCATTTTAGATTGACAATATTAGCATATTTTGCAATCTTGGCAAATTATAGAAAAACTAGACTAGAAGATAGGGAGGTACATGAAATTTGGGCCTTCAGGTAGAGAATATGTCTGTTTAGAAAAACGATGGCAGTGAAACACTGAAAAACTCAGAAGTTGTCTTTGTTTCGAGTTCTATATTCACAGTTTTAAGTAAAAAATTTTCTAGTGTTAGTTTTCCACTAATTGTTTCTCTAGAGGGAAAAAAATAAAATTACACCCCCTTTCCAGCATCTCCTACAAATCTGTTGTGTCCCATCAATTTAAATCAGGAAAACGCAGAGCAACAGCTGTGGACAAACAACATACAAGAGCTGAAAATTGTCCCCACAGTTTAGCTGTCTAAATATTTGTGGGAGAAGACAAATTTTCCATTAGGTGTGGAAAAGTCAAATTCCAGTTCATAAGTATAACAGAGTAAAAAGAATTGATAATTCAATCAATAATAAATTTATGCCATATTCAAAAAGTTGCCTCAACTGATTTTACTCTGACACATTTCAACCCGAATTAAACAAAGAATTTTTGCAAATACTTGGTTTTGATTACTGCTACTACCAGATATAAGACTCACTGCAAAAATTACCTGCAAACACTGGAATTCCAGAACAAAGATGCTGCTTGAAAGAAACTCAAAAATATGACCCAGTGCTCCCCATATGCCACCATGCCAATTTAACTCCTGGTCAGTACAGGGCATAGGATTCCATCAATATGTTAATTAGCAGCTATGGTCTTACATACCTCACTGTCTAGATAAAACATTAGCCTGCCCATGCCAAAAAAAAAAAAAAAAAAAAAAGCTGTGTCATTACAGTGATTAAGCCAGTGGCAACTGAAGGTGGTCAGCAAGTGAGGGGGAAGAGTCAGATTTGCAACATTTTCAGAAGAAAACTCTTCAGCGTTCATATTGCTGTGGATTCATTCATTTCATTCACAAATACAAACCCTCTGTTTCCCACAAGTCCAAATTTACTCATCCAACCCTCTGGAGTCCCACCTTCTTTAGGAGAGGCACAGTAGCTTTAAGAAGCAAACTCTCCATCCTCTCACAGCAGTTTCAGCACCTGCCCTTTCAACTCAGCCCAAGTCACAGCTGCTTGTCACAGAATCACAGAATCTTCATGGTTGGAAGGGACCTTTGAGATCATCGAGTCCAACCATACACACACACACAAAAAAAAAAAAAAAAGAAAAAACCCAACCCAACAATCTCAGGCACTGGAGCATGCCCTGAAGTGCCATGTCTACAGGTTTCTTAAATACCTCCAGGGATGGCGACTCCACCACCTCCCCGGGCAGGCTGTTCCAGTGCCTGACCACCCTCTCAGTAAAGTCATTCTTCCGAATATCTAATCTAAACCTCCTCTGCCCCACCTTCAGACAATTTCCTCTGGTCCTGTTGTTATTCACTTAGGAGAAGAGGCCAACATCCACCTCTCTACACCCTCCTTTCAGGTAGTTGTAGAGGGCCATGAGGTCCCCCCTCAGCCTCCTCTTCTCCAAACTAAACATGCCCAGTCCTACAGCTGCCTTCTCCTCCGCTTCAGCAGGTGGCAAAGCACGGACATGCAGAGTTGTCATATGCCTCTTTATAACCACTCACTGATCTGCTCCCAACACCTGCTCTGTACCTGGACCAGCTTTTCTCCACCTAATAAAGCAGTGAAAGGCCAGGGGAGACACGGCTGAGCCACCGCACCTAACAGCCTTGGTACAAAAGACACTACAAGTCTGGGTAACCTGCCACCCCCTAACAAAACGCCTGGGACAGCACAGTATTCACCACTTGGTTATAAATACCAAGGCACTGCTAATGGCAAAGTACTGGTTTTGAAATAATATAACTACGCACGGTTGGGGCTGTGGCAAGAAAAGTGACAGGAACTTAAAAAAAGCCAAGATATTGTGCAGAGTCTCAGCAGTGAGGAACACCCCCCCCAGCAGCCACTCTCACCCCAGCTCTCCGGTCACATCTTCCCCTGCCAGCAGACAAGAGCAGAACAGCCAAGGACACCGCTTGCAGATACAGATTTAGGAACCTAAATTTAGGCACTCAAATATAAGTTACCAGGTGTTCATTTTCAGCTGCTGAAGTCAGCGATGACTGTGGTTCAAGTTTTATTTACTAAAATGATAAGAGAGGAAGAAGCAAAAAAATAATCCCTGTATGTCATTGGGGGAAGAAAGCAGGGGGAGTTAATCGCCAAGAGTCCCTTCTTGACAATTTCTTCCTTTGGGTTGATATGCTATTTATGTTAAGTAGTATTTTTTTTAATAAGAAGTCAGCTGATGAAAAGCACAATCTATTTTGTCATAAGTTCATACACCTTATTATCTCTTTTTCAATTTTTTCTTTTTTTTTTTTCTCTTTTGTCCTGCGTTTTACCAATAATTCATGCTACAAGTGGCCTTCTCTAGTAATTTTGGGGGTTTTATTTTTCTTCTTATGCCCTCACTCTGGAACAAACCCAATCTTTACTTACAGAATCTAGAAGTCTGCTCCCCTCCCTCTGCACAGACGTGTGCTGCCGCGGCTGTTCTACCTGGATTCCTTCTTGCAGCATCCTTCAGTAAGTATCTAAATCAGGGTCAGTTCTTTTTAAAAAAAAGTCTCAGAGGTGAAGGACTGAACTATTCCAGGTGGTCATTAAGCCACCTCTGTGGCAGGATCTGGTATACTAGAGCACTGTTGATAGTTATTTAATCTGTCCCCAAAAATCTCAACCAGTATGCACCCCAAAACCTATGCAATTAATTGCAATAGTTAGCAACCCTTGTCCTCACTAATATCCAAGAGAAATCTCTATAACAGAAATGTTTGCTTTTAATCCCGTCTTACACAGACACTGATAAGTCACCATTTTCCTATTCCCACATAGTCTTCATTGTGTTTTTCATTAAATATAACTTTACATTTTTTTTTTTTTTTTTCAATTCTTCCCTATTTTTGGTTCAAAGCATCTCCTTTGCTTTCCCTTGGGTTGTATTCAAATTGTCCAAACTCTAAATATCAGCACTGCTAACTGGTATGATTTCACAGGAGAAACCTCAGCGCACTAAATTGCACAAAATAAATATTTCTTTTATTTACAAACAATGAGCCTGAGCATACATCCCAGTTTGCTTTATTCTGGGATACAGCATCACACTCCAATGCCTGTTTAATCTGTGATACACAATGACCTTTAAACCCCTTTCTTCAACACTGTGCACCTGATATTTCTTCTCCAAGCAGCCTGTGTTGAGTTACCATTACTGAGTTGTTACTAGTTTTGCATCATATCTGCAATTTGTTTTTAGTGTGAATTATGTTCTCTGTCAACTTGACATCAGCTGCAAATTTTATGGATACATACTATCCCATCAATTGATGGAATGAAAACACTGCCCAGTATGGGACAGTACCTCAGAATATCTAACAGAAGGAGAAATGCTACATTTCAACCATTTTAAGGAGGTCCAGTGACCTACTGCTAAAAATCCTTGTGGCAACTGTTTGGCATCACAATATTTTAAGCAAGTTTCACAGAACAGCCTGCATTTTCTTGCAGCCCAGTATTTTGTCAGCTTACTTTCTTGGCTATTATTCTCCTCCAGCATTGCAAAACCAAGCAGTTTATGCTTTTTGACATTGCACTGGACACAAATCTAATAAACTGGATGACAATTTCACTCAAATTTAATCCCTTTTATTGCCATCTTGTTTTACTTGCACACACTCTAACTCTGTTATGTGATTTTTAGCAGAAAGTGCCAATTTCCTCAACTCCCATGGACTGGAAATTAATGTTTTGTGTTCCCAGTACTTTAAATCATACATATGTTTTGATGCAAGATGAGACATCTGTTAAGTGTTTAACAAATTGGAATTGCAGTCAACTAAATTACATCTTTATGGAAGTAGCAGAAAGATATTAGATATAAGAATAGTGACGTGCTAGATATTGAATCACTGGTCTAGGACAGTAATGAAAGTCTGCATCAACATAGTGGTGTTTACCAGCTTCTCCTCAGGACATTCGTCAAGCAGAAACTTCACAATTGTGTCTGATCTCATTTCCAAGACTAGGATATGCATTGGAAGTCCATGCCCGACACCAATGAACACTGAACTGTAATGCTCCTCTCCACTTCTTGGTATATACATTTTCACCTGGTTCTTCCCCTCCATCTGCCCTCTTTCCACCTTCCATCTGTTTTCCCATTATCTTTATAACATCCTCATCACTGACTCTATTATTCTACTCTTCCAAAAGCCTCATTTCTTTAAGACTCCCACTCTAACCTTATGTTTCCTGCCATCTACTTGCTGAATCATGTCTACCTCTTTCCAACTGACTTCAGTCCCTTCATCAGTCTCTTGTTTCCTCTCTGAGTCTCTCACTGCCCCCATTCCACTTCATTCCCAACTTTTTCCTTTCCCACAGCTTTCCTCCCATTAACAAGAGATCATTTGCCTTTCCCTTTCACAGGAGTTAATAAAGGGAGTATATGTTGCCAATAGTCCTCAGCGACTAGCCTTGGTTGATAAACATTGCTGGATAGCATCAGTCTCACTAGTTAAACTACACCAATTCAGCAGCTTCAATTGCTGCGACACAGCCAAAATTACAGGCTACCAGAGTTCTTGACAAGCATTTACCATAAAACAACAATTATTTTCTAACTGCTAAAAATCTGGGGGAAAAAAAATAAAATAAAATCACAAGAACACTATTTATGCCCTGGATTTTTTTTTTTTCTCTTTAGATCTGACTTGCTTTACAGGAAATGTTAGTCTTGCCAAATAATCAAGAAATAAAATGACTAGCACAGTTCACACAAAGTCAAGTTTGTACAGATGAAAGACTTAAAATTCTGAAAACCATATTATAGTTATTTTTCAGATATTCCCTCCTGCTGCTACTTCAGAAAAAGTCATATGATTCAAATTATAGTTTCCAGAGGAAGTCATTAAAGAGACTTTCTATCAATGATGGTTTTGTATGTTTGCACTTGGTCTCTGGCACAGACTCAGTCTATATTTAGAATGCACACTATAAAGAATGTTTGAAACCAAAGCAATTTAAAAAAAATAATCAGAATTAAGCTTGTAATACGAAGAGATTTTCAGAGACAGGATGATACTCACTTACATTGTAATTCTAGACAGTTCACAGAAGTTGCAGAAGTTTGAGAAGGGAAATGCAATAGCCAGCCCTACCTGCAAGTGCTACAGTCAGCAGGAAAGCCTGGAGCAGCAGGGGAGGCACTGGCTTTCTTTGGGAAAGATTGGTCTTAGGATGGCAGTAACAGAAATACAGTATTAAGAAACAGGAAAGACTATGTAAACTGACTATAAACTTACATATATAGACTATAAGCTGACTCTGTCAGCTACAGAGTATCAGTATATAGGTATTATCACTTCAGAGTATAAAAATGTAGTGTTCTCCCCAGTAGCACTGGTGAGCAAATGCTTTTTTTTTAAATTTCATTTTATTTATATATATATTTTTTAAATGTGACAAGATCCTGAAGTGGATCTCTGCTATGTGTGCTACTTTCTCCATGCTTTTGAAAGCTGTTTTGGGGTCCTGGCCTGCTCCACTTAAGCCATTTTTGTTCCAAATCAAAAACAAAAATTTGAATCGTGTTTACTAATGTAAGACATCATTCAATTCAACACTAATCTAACACCATTCAGCGACCAATGCCTAAGGCATACCTCTTGTGTTTAAATTAGCATCTTCAACTAGGCTTGCAATACGTTTTTCATATTAGTGTCAAACGTTTGCATACAATAATACATTAGATTGGCACAAAGAACTTCTCAACATCCCTTGAAACCTTCTGCAACATTACAGTTTAAACACATGGAAACAGGAGTGAGTTCGAAAAAGCTGAAACATGACACTTCCCTTTTATCAACACTTCTCCAACCAAACCCAGGAAAAACTAAGTGCTGAAAAACAAAACAAAAACATACTGTGAGCTTCCACTGACATTTGATACCAAGAGTTTATCTTCTCTTATGAAAAAAACTGAAGAATATGAATGATCCCTTCTCAAAAGGAAAAGAGTATTAATGAGTGGTAATAGTTAACAAGCAGATACCACATAGCATTGCAAACAGATGACTGCAGCCTCCCCAGGCCTGACAGACTAAAATAACTGATTGATAGGAATTATCCAACAAACACTTTCTGTATTCTGATGGTTATCACTGATGATGCAGGCTGTTAATGCATTTTTGTAACCTTATTTCTTTTGAAAATGCCTATCTGATTTACACCAGAGCAAGATCAAATGAAATAAACCAATTTTAAGAAATTCAAAGGACACAAGGTACAATCCAGCACAATTAGAGAAAGGCATAAAATAATTGAGTAATTGCATGTCCATCTTATAAAGAACTTCCAAAATGAAGGTATTCTGCATTTCAGATTATGCAGCTCTTCAGTTGTATTTCACTTAAATTGGATGATTCTAGAAGAGCTACATAAGATACCGCATTGATCAAGTTAATCCATTTTTACCTATAGGGAAATGCAAAATAGCATTAGGCTTACTTTAGAAAGGTCAGGCACAAAAATAAGTTTAATGCCATTCGAAAGAACAGAAAAAACATGCAGTTTCCCAGACCATGTACTAGATGACTGAAATTTTATTTTATGAAGCAACTGCAGATATAAGAAATTATCTCTTTTCCTCCCCTCAAGTCTTGTTAGCATTTTCAAAACACATTACAGAGCATCCTTTATCTCCTGACCTGACTACCTTCAACATGCAGAATCATACTGTTGTGAAATTCCTGTGCTTCAAAGATATGAGCATAACTGTATATAAGTAGAAGGTTTTTTAAATTATCAGCTGGACAATTGCCTTACAGACTGATCTTTTTCTTGTTTTTAGTGAGGTCAAATAAAAGCTGTAAAGGAATTTTGCTCCACACATGGAGAGCTGACACAGGATACTCAAACCAACGGTTCTGTTGTCATGGGCACCAACAAGGAAAAAGCATTTAAATGCCAAGATTTTTAAGAAAACCTTTACTGAACTGGTATAAAGTCAGGCCCACAACTTTATACCTTGGGAACCAAAACTAAATAGCTTTAAGAAAAATTCTGCTGACAAAAGAGCAGAGGCCTCAATACACCAGCAGCCCTGAATGCCCTCTCCGTCAGTGGGTTTGAGAGCAGGGCATGCCAGGCTGGAGGGCTGAGCTGCCTAGCAGGTAGCTATGGAGGCAGAGGAGCAGACTTCAAGCATGCGGTAAGGCAAGAGAGATAAGACCACAACTGCGCTGTTTGGCAGCTGTGGAAACAGTTCTGTCTCTCCTGATTTCGTTTCCAGCAAAAGTAGTTACTAGTCTTCCCTTCAGAAGTATTTGGAAAACGCACAAGCGAGTGCACCTTTACCATTATTCACAAACACAGAGAATAAGGCTGTCCTAGAGGTACAACAATCAAAACCTATTGTGTCCACTGCTATTACATGAGGCTGTCCCCCACTGATGCACTAGGATCCCGTTTCCACTCACAGAGGAGAAAGATGTGGAGTAACTTCAAAAGCTCATCTTCTAGCACCTTTTTGCTGGCCTTCATGTAACCAGGTGGAGAGGTCCTCCACAGCACAGAGTCATCAAATCATCACCTCCACCCACCTTATCGGATCAGCTATTGTCAGGGGACTGTTTCCCCTGCCCTGTAAAGGCGGTGATCCACACGAACAAGGGAAGGCACCAAACAGCACCGCGAGAGCCTAAACCAATCCTCAGATGGGCAGCAGTGGTAGAGCTGCTGGCAGAGTTCCAGTTGGTATACAGTATGTTATTTTTCTAAGCAGCAGCATGAGATTGGCAATTTGAACCTGTATTTCCATTCATCTGCACCGAAATCAATGCTGAGACAACAGACATTAAAACTTGACCATGAACCAACACAAAAAAAAGTTACCTTTGTTTTTAAGCGCCTGAGCATCTAAGCACTTCAGAGGCTTAGGTGCTCTAATTTCTGCATCACTTTACATCCCTAGTTAAAGATGATAGAACAGGCAGTGGTTGTGCAGAAGTGGACATCTCTCCATATATTTTCAGATCCTATCAGAGCTAGAGCACAGCCTTGCAGGACAGCTGGCACAATTTTCAAAAGCACCCTAGTGGATTAGAAGCTAGTTTTTCAAAAAGCTCCATATCACTGCAGGTCTCCAACGGCCTGATTAATTTATTCTTTCCCTCCTTTTCTTTTTTGAAGTGAAGCTTAAGGCTCTAAGCCAATTAAGTGGCTATTCATAGCACTGAAATTAAGGTAGGAAACTTAATTGATTATATCCCATTGTCTACTCTCTTCCACTCTATGTGTTCGGAACTTTCTTTGTGATAACAGCAGAAGCTGCAATTATTCTAACTAGAAACAGCACATGAAGATATTAAAGTAGGTCAAAACCAAAAGTTGACAAAAACTATGAAAAAATTACTGTTACAATACTTGTTATATTAACAAGTCTGAAGTATTTGGTAGTCCTGCGATGCCATGTGACCTTCTCAGGCAGGGCTGGCTTAGCATTTAAGACTGACGTGCAAAATAAAACTCAATGCATTACTGCACTTAGAGAAACACAAACCATGAACTTCTTTTGCAGTAATTTACAGTAAAGAGTGTTTTTCTTAAGCTTAAAGACTGATAAATTAGCTACATAAAGTACTGGCAAGCATAGAAGCAATTCCAGCTTTGTTTCCCATTATTTACCACATCATTTTTATGTAGTTTCAGAGGTTATATATGGTTATGAAGAGACTGCATTTTAGCAGTGAATGAAATGATAGGAGGACTTTTAGTACTTATGCACATGAAGACTTCTAACACAATTTACATGGTCATATTCTTTTGAAAAGCAGCAGGATTCACTTTTATATTCAAAGAATTAAGATCAAAAAGAGTGTAATTAAGAAACTTAGCCTCTGTAAGAAAGTGTTTTCATGCAACTTAAATATCTGAAATATGCCACCTCTAATTTCTTTTGAAGTAAAAGAAAAAAAAAAAACCACAAATAACCCACACGCATATATAGCAGCTCTAGTTTATATGCAGATGTAAATTTCTCTTCCTCCTGACCTGAGACTTCAGTCTCAATTTGCCAAGCAGATTGTATACAATAAATACCAATTGATTTGAAACATTTCTATATTCAGGTTGAGGCCATAAACTATCTAAATCTATATAAAGAAGCCTGAGAATTTTCTAACCTCAGTGTCCGTATTAACAGAAGAGGGTTGCTTATTTTTCTCCATTATATATATACGTGAAGGTGTGCATATGCCTTTACTTTAACATTCCAGACTATAGTGATCTGCTCCATGAAGAATTCAGTAATTCAGATATATAAAAAAACCTGATATTACACTCCCCCACTACATTGTCCAAAGAGCAAAGAGGTTCATACACAAACAGGCCAGCCCGACTCCTGAGTTTAACAGAGTACCAAAACAGGTTAGATATTTTCATCTGGTCGTGTTTTGAAATGCAAGTTTTATAAATGTAGATGAATTTAAAAAAAACCAACAACAAACAACACAAAACGAAAATTAGCAATTCATCCTTATCCTTCACTTCTAGGAAGACTTTTAGAAATGGTCTTACGATATTGTACAGAGCATAGCCATTATTGAAAGCAATGCACAGGGAGAGGATTCATTATAAAAGAACTCTTGCTGTTTAAATCAATGGGTTTTCATAGCCCTGTCTTTGGTTTTGGATTGTGGGGAAGTTGTGGGGTTTGTTTGCTTTTTTGTTGGTTGGGTTTTGTTTTCTTGGGGCGGATTTTTTTTTTAACACAAAAAGAGCCAAACAAACAAGAAACTACCTCCCTGCCCTCCATCAGAATGAGAAGGTAAAAATCCCCAAGCTCAACAAGGGTGTTGCCAGCAACTGCAGTTTTTCCGCAATGCGGCTAGTTCCAAATTACTTTTCAACAAAACTAAAACAAAATTCAAAGCAGGTATAATATATATGCATTGTGAAAAGGAAAAAAGAAACTAATCTCTCTTCAGCCCAAACTAATGAAGTCATTTAAGGAAAACAGAGAATTAAAAAGCTGTGTTATGGCTGCAACAATATTAAGCAGGAATAATGTGTACATATAAAGCCTGAGAACAAGAAAACACTGAAGACTAAAAATCAAGCAATCCTAACAAACATTGTTCTATATGCATCAACACACACACACGTACATATACAGCATAGCATTATATATTTAAACTGCAAGGTCTTTAGTCTTGTAGATCCCAAACTGCTGGAAACAGAGGCTACAGTTTTCAACTTAAGTAATTATATAAGACAAAGAAGTAAATAGCCTACACCATTAGGTAATTTTTAGTTACTTTTATGCTTGTTTGACTAAACTCAGAACTTGGCCAATTTCTTGGGGAAAATTTCAGATTATATAACTGCACTTTGCAAACATGCCAGCCTCTGAAGTACACCAAGCCACCCGGTATTTAGAAAAAGATGAAATATGTAACTTAAAGTTTAGCAGCATATACTGAAATCCTTTTATATACTGAAATCCTTTTAGTATTCGAGTGATTCCAGCAATAATTGAAAGCAGGGAAAACTAATCATATCTCTAAATTTGCCTTTTTTTTTTTTTTTTTTTTTTACAAAATACCATCAATGCAAGGAGTCAGAATCTCCCAAAGTGAGGGTCCAAGACCACCTTATGCCACACAGACGCTTTTTGCTGTACTCCAAGTCTCTCAATCGCTGCCTCATTATGTTCATTGCTTTACTTAGGGGTGTTTTGGTTTGGTGGGGCTTTGGGGGTTGTGGGTTTTCGTTGGGAATTTATTCCTGGGGGATGGAGAATGCAGAGACCTCCAGACAGACTAAAAGGTTATGATGCTGTTGAAAGCTCACACAACTCCTACATAACAATGCTGCACAAGGATATTAACTTCCATTTCACTGACATTTCATCATAAAATACTGGGTTTGAACATAGAATCACTGAATGGTTAGAGTTGGAAGGGACCTTAAAGATCATTGAGTTCCAACCCCCCTGCCATGGGCAGGGACACCTCCCACTAGACCAGGTTGCTCTAAGCCCCATCATCCAGCCTGGTCTTGAACACCTCCAGGGATGGGGCATCCACAACTTCCCTGGGCAACCTGTTCCAGTGTCTCACCACCCTCACAGGAAAGAATTTCTTTCTAGTAGCTAATCTAAATCTCCCCTCTTTGAGTTTAAAACCATTACCCCTAATCCTATCACTATATTGATAGGATACTACATGACCACTGACAATGTCTTACTTGCATCCATTAATAGATTGAAACAAATGTTATTGTACAAGTGTGGGATTCAGCTCAGTTCCAATACTGAAAGCACTATTGCATAACAGTCAGCGATGTATTTAAGAAAAGATGTCATCTCTCCATGAAACATGTCTGTAAGTTTGGAAGGTGTCCACACATAGGACACTAAAAACTGGCAAGTACAATGCTGAACTGCTCTTATGTTATCTACTTCTCCATGTATGATATTTTAGTATAGAAGATTTAGCATTAGAAGCACTTTTCACTCTTTTTAAAGATTTTGTTGACTAAACTAAACTGAGAAAATTAAGTATTTCAAAAGAGAAAAACAAATTAACTTGAAAAGAATAAAATCAGACTGGAGTTTTATCGGAAACCCTAATCCAAAAGAGTAAATAACCCAGCACTGTATTTGCACGCATTCATAAAGCTCCACAGCCTGACACCACATCTTCTCTCCTTCTCTTCTTCCTCTCAAAATGTAAACTTCAGCCTGTATTACAATATTGGGAAACAATTGAAAGTTGACTTAAGGGTCTGAAGCAATAAACAGATTACATTTTAGCTTACTCTTGCTATCTAAGGCAGTAACTTGCATGCAAGTTTGGCCTTAAGTTCACTGTGTAGTGACATTTATGTTTTAATGAAAAAGTCAGTCTGCAGCTTTTACCATAACGCCTCCTGGAATGTGCAAAGCTCTTCCCTTGTGTCTAAGCAACATTCAAATACATGGGAGAAATATTTTACTAATTTGGTTGAAGTCTCTCAGTAACAGTTATTTGCCTCAAATATGGTGTTACAGTTGCTAACTTTATTTCGCATACTGTCTCAGCAGCTTAAGATGCAAAGAAGGAAATACTGGACTCTGCTGCCAAGACAGCTTGCAAAAGGCAAAGCTTAAGTAAAAAGTGTGAAACCAAATTTTCAGTAAATGAACGCCAGTAATGCCCGCTGCTAGTTATTGCTGCCTGTCTTCTAATGTCTTCAGTGCCACTGTGTTTCCTCCCTTCTTGCCATTCTCCTTATATATGAATTTGATATGCTGTGTATTTGACTTGCCTTTGAGATAGGCTAATGAAAAATAGCATGTAGTAAACTTGATAATAGAAGCTAGTTTAAATTAAAAAAAAAGTTACTGAAACTTGATTTCTGAAACAGAAGATGAAAGAGTAAGAAGAAAAATCAGGTGACGGAAAAATACTCAAATGGAACATGGACTGGATTATTTTTTTAACCAACTTAAAATGAATCACTAATAAGAGGAGGGGAGGGGGAGACAGAAAAACATAAACAAAAAACAACCAAACAAAAACCCTACAAACCCCCAAACCAGAAACAGCAAACAAAAGAACAGGTGAAATGAAATAAGAGCAGCTCAAGAAAGAAAGAAAATAAATGAGGGAGTTACTTCAACAGATGAGACAGATCAAAAGGAGATCGTAATCTGGATAAAGTGGAAGAGGAATGAAAATATCGGAAGAACAGGACGAAAGAAAAAAGAGCAACGGAAGTTCAGTACAACAGAAGTTCAGTACAAAGCAGCCCATGTTTAAAGTGAATGGTGAAAGAGACTCCTGAGTTATCCCTGCTCTGTCAGCTCAATTTACTTTGCATTTCCCCTTACCACCTTTTTTAACCTCCCAAAATTTTCCCTGTTCCAACTCTCTGAATTAATTCCTTCTTAGAGCCATTAAATTTCCAGGACCTGCAATGATTCTTATGCTGGTTGTTACCCAAATACTATGTCAAAGCTGTCTGCATTCCGAGAACATGCATATCCCCGTAACTTCTTTATGACTGCTGACATTCAAAAACATGCATCTGTATAGAGGGGGGAAAAGAATTAGAAGGAGGAAAGAAAAAGAGTAAGGAATATGGATGAAATCTAAATTTACATGTAGCCATTTCCTAAAGAGCACCTTAACTGTCCATCAACCAGCAGCACTGCTGGATAACACGACCATCACCTGCTCCCAATGCATTAAGCATTACAGACTCATACAACCATAAAGGGAAGCAGACTGGGGATTCAGTTTGGGTTAAAACAGCTAGCAAATGCACAACCCCCCCCACATCAACAGCAGAAGCTAACCATGGTTAGTTTTAAGCCAACCTGGACTCCTGTGTGACAACATAAGCACCAGCGACAGCACAGCAGAAAGGGCTGGACAAGAACAGGAGAGCAGGTCAGGTCAGTAATTTGGGAAGGAAAAGTAAAAAGAAAAATGTTTGTTTACTCGTGCTTTGAAAGTGTTTGTGGAATTATAGTATCTGACCATTTAGGATTTGGCACTCTACTCTAAACTTTTATACCACTAAATAAATCTTTTAAAGACAATTAATAGCATTCCTAAGTAACAGTAACCATAACAGAGTGAAAAAGTATGTTGAGAGGAATAGAAGAATGGATAGAAAAGTTACTGTCTCTCTGATCTTTCATTCACTGGATTACGTAAGACCCCAAACCTCCAGAAGATGAGGTTTTGGATACCCTGAACTCTTCAGCACCCGTGCAAAGCAGGGTAGACCACACCAGTGGCAATTGTTTCATTACTGCTGGACAGGAAGCAGTCATTATGTAAGTGCTTTAAATTGTTTCATTTCCTTCTCTGAAGCCTTAAAATTACGGGATCCCTTTGTCAACCTGAGCAAACCAAATAGCTTGCTTAAAAAAATCTTCTAGTAGCATCTTATGTTTGTGTTTTCCAAACATGTATTTCAAAATACTTTAACCCCCATCACCCTCGTCACTAGAGCAAGACTGCAGCATCTGGTGTTCATTAAAGCCAGGAAATTCCTGGTTTGCCCTTTATGAAACTGTTGAGAGTTGGTAATTGATTTTTTTAATTCTAGCTTTTGCAAAGAGCTATTTTAGCAATTTCATATTAAACAATAAATTTTAATTAGCAAATATTTAAAATTCTGCATATGCTAAATACAGACAATAGTCTTTTGCGATGATAAATATTTCAGAAAATATTTATCAAGTTTGAGTTAATGAATTACCATTGTGATACTCAATATATAGTATTTTGCAATCATTAATTTAAAAGTCGTAATCCATGTAACACAGAAAAGAAACAATTTAGCAATTTGCAGGTCACCTACTCTTACTGCTTTATCTTCACAGTAAATTTTTTTTTCCGTAAGATCACAAAAATATTCTGGGTCCTGTGCAGAACTGACTCTTCAGATCCTTGCTGAACCTTATTATGCACACCTTGTCTGCAAATCTCAATACCTCTGTGTTGTAATTAGAAAGAAATATGTATTCTGTCCTTATTGATTTAGTATCGAAAATCTCAATTTAAACACTGACAACAGCAGTGAGAAGAACACTACATTAAGCCCTAAATGTTTCATGAGAGGCAGAACGTGACAGAAACAACAGCACAGCTAGAGGTGTCTTCCTAGTGATTGTTTTTCCCTACATATTTTGGGAGTAAAGCCGTGAATGACCAGAGGCCCCAACACACACCCACAGAATGCAAAGCTACTGAAACTGCAGGCAAATTGTACGGGAAAATGATATGAAAAATCTGGTATCACTTGATGATGACAGGGTACAGCGTATGGCTGGGGTACAAGACCGTCCATCCGTAACTGCTTCTCCCGCACTGAATGGCTGCTTATCAGGCACTCTGTTCCCAGCCAAGGAGACGGGGAAAGATAGCATGTTCTGACTTCAAGAAGTCCCCGGAGACCCAGACAGTTATTTGTTGCAGGCTCTCCTCTCAATCACAGAATGTCATCAAGTGAAGCTAGAGCATGTTGAACACTTAGAATATTTTCCCTATATAAACAGCTGCTGTAGCTGCAAATGGAAAGTTACAGAATTGCAAACAATTGATATAAAGTGTAAACAGAATATATAAACTACAGTTTATTTCATAAGAAATAGGAGCCTCTAGGCTAAGGAGTTCTGAGCACACATAATGTTATTTACTATCTTAGGTGTACATAGACACACAACTTCCCAGAGCAAAGCTAGCCAGAGAACGAGTCTTAACTCTAGAGCCACCCTCCAGTCCACAGGCATTTAAAACATTTTTTAATAGTATAGAGTATTGCTAAAATGCCTAGTTTGCAGCCCATCACTATCCAAAGTTTCTTTTGGCATAAAGACTATCCAGGATAATCATTCCCACTGCAGCTGCACTCAGTATGCCCAGATGTATCATGCATTCCCTCCCCTCAATTTTTATTTTTATTATCAGCTTATAACTTTTAGCTGTTTTATTTCCCCTGGTATTCAAATTCATTCCATATACTGATAGAGCTTCACCACAAATCTGACATTATGTTCTCTTTGAGATCACTAATAAAGAGATTAAATTAATCTACATATAAAGCTGCGTCTCTAAGTACGAATCCAGAATTCCAGCCAGTCACCTCTTATCCCTCTTCTCATGGCCTTTCATTCATGCTTTTCATCTTCAGAACTTGGCTCATTTAGATTTGAAAGAAAACAAGGGCATGTATCACTTTGTTTCTTTTCACCCCTCAAAAGAAAAATAAACTCTCCTGCCTCAGTTTCCCGAGGAGCTTTAGCTGCATATCAATTCATAGCACCTCAGGCAGAAAGGATGCAGAGCAGCACAGGTTTGCAGACTTTGTCACTCACATTACTATAAACACTAGCTCCACATACAAATATATACACACACATAACACCAGCATTTTTTCCAGGCTGAATTTCTTCCCCATTTTTCCCCTCTCAAGTGGAGACTCTTTTCCATGCAAGTGGGTAAAAAAAAAAATTAAATCAATTTGTACTTCAATACCATGTGGGAAAGTACCTCAGAGACTGAATCTCACTTTACACCATAAAAATGTTATTATTCCTGCACCTTTCTAAAGAGATTATTTTTCTTCCTATGAAGCCTTCTTCATTTACAAAGGTTGTTAGCCCACATCTCCACCTACACATTTGAAATATGATGTACAGAGAAATTATTTGAACTCCACTTTCTTAGCTCTAACATGCATCAGCCTGAACAGGAATACATGCAATGGTAGAAATCGCTCCCAATTTCATTTTCCCTGCAGAATGAAAGTTAAGTATCACTTTCATTCAGTCACAGCTATGATTCTTCAAGAACAGAAGTAAAAGTCTTATTTAAAAACAAAAAGATGTTCCAGATAGTATACTTAGTTCACATTAATAGGCTGTACTTCCAGAAGAACCGTAATTTAAAACACATAATACTGGCCATTCCTAAGAGACAGCTCTACTTAGGTTTCTTAAAGAAACCAAAAAAGCACACAGACTGTCTCTGTCAGGGACACAATGAGTATATATTGTTCTAACTCGGCTTGACCAACACACATCTTTGCACTCTATAAAAACAAACAAAAAAACCCCACAGAACACCCACTAATCTACAATGTTACCAGAAAAACTAACTGGCTTTGGCTGCTTTAAAATAAAGAAACTATTCAGATTAGATGCAGTTATACAGAAGAAACCACACATGCTAAAGACGGTAAGTACAATAGCATTGATAGTAAAGCACTTGCAGAATTGCAAGCTACTTGAAATGGGTTTGTCCATCAAATACCTACATAAAGCTGAGATAACTACAACAAGAAATTGTTATAAAATTAGTAGACTGAAATGAAATTATTTCAGGTGTCCAGTACTGATGACTCTGAAGACAGAATTGTTTATTCTATGGTTTTACTACTCTAAAAACTAATCCCTCCCCGTAAAAATAACAAAACAAAGTACCTTTTTTCGATTTTGCTCCAATCTTCAGCTTTGATGGCCAAGCAATCTGCGTATTTGTTTCTTCCATAATCTGTAAAAAAAAAAAACATTTAAGAAAAATTAACTTTTTATTGTTCTTCTACAAAGTCAAAAGTACATTTTTGGAAAAGATGATGTTTACAATTTTTAAATCTGTTGACTACTATTACTTGTAAGTAGCACAAGTCATTAACAACTTTTCTGGTTTTCTTGAGAAGAATTTTTGTCTGGTGATGGGTGGAATGAGTTCTGATCATTCCAAAGAAATCCAAAGACCGAACTGAGATGCTCAGTCTCCATGAAGTTCAAATGACCACTACAAGCTACAGCATGGTCTAGGTCCATCTCAGAGGGAATATCAAAACTTTGCAATTTAATAAAAATACTTTTTCAGTTATCTTAGAATGGTTTCTAAGTGAAGTCCAACCAAACTGAAATTAAGTCCATTTCAGTCTCCATAAACCACGATACATTGGCTTGCCTTCACAGGTTGGGGTTTTTTTTTTGCCTCACCTTTACCTGAAAGCAACTTTTCATTGTAAGCCTATCCAGATTTCAAAAATTTTACTTCTTGGTTCAGCAGTTCAGAGTAGAGATTTGACAGCATTTATTAAAACACAATGTGCAACCTACCTGTAAATCTCTAACTAGCCAACAGGGAAAATCCCTACACGAATACGCACATTTTAACTTTAAAGTCCATGTAGTCATTTGGTTCAACGTAGACTCTCATTCTGTTGCCGCCTTTTTTTTTTTTAGTGAAAAAATCCATTAGCCATAGACATACTATACTGAAGTTTAATACTGGCACAGAGTTACTGTTTATCACTAGTATTGAGTTGCAATACAGGAAAAGGAACTGAAAGACACCAAAGACTTCATATACATGAACTGAAATTCAGTTCTAAGAAGTGCTGGGCATGTCTACTGAAATTAAAGAACTTGTCTTTATCAGTATGATGATATCAATAAGTAAGATCTAATAAATAAAAATGATGAGATCATACCTCTCATCACATTTGAGAGATCAGAGTATCTCATCATCATGAGAAGAAATTAGAAAGATCTGCCCATATTAGTCCATGACAAGATGGTTGTAGGATGTGAGGAAAATGCATCGAGATGGTTGTAGGATGCCAAGAAAACACATCTAAATATCGTGCTAGGCTGCGTCAGATGAGGCATTTTTTAATAGAGATGTTGATTGTAGAAGGCCCTGATGAATTTTCACCTGGAACAAATTGTCTAGTTCTGCTCACACACAGACAAGGTTTTGTACAGCAACACACAAAAGGGTCCTCACTCCTTTGAAAATTTCAGTAACTCATTATAAAAGAGATTAAGAGTGATCAGTTTGCTCAGCGTAACTAATTTTAATTAGTCCTAGAATCACAGAACAAGTTTGGAAGAAAGGTATCTCTGGCAGTCATTTAAGTCCAAGCTTACACTCACAACAGGGCCAACTGCTAAGTTAGGTCAGGTTGCCATCAGGGCCTTGCCCATTGAGCTCTCATTACCTCCAAGGAAGGAGATTCCAGAGCCTCTCTGCACACTTATTCCAGTGTGTTGCCATTTTTACTGACAAATTATTGTCATATATGGTTGATTTTTCCTTTGCTCAACCTTTGGCCATTGTTACCTGTGCACTTTCAGGAGGAGCCTGACTCAGCATACCTTCTAACCACCCATAGGGTAGCTGAAGGCTGCTACTAGATCCCTCTTTTACCTCCCCTCCTCCATGCTGAGCAAACCACCTTCTCAGCTTCTATGTGTACATCAACTGCTCCAGGCCCTTGATCAGCTGGAGTCCCTCCCGCTTGTCAGGATCTTTTTTGGGCTGAGCAGGATGTAACTGGACAAAGTACTCCACATGCAGACTCACAGTACCTGAGCAGACAGGAATAACCACTTCCCTTGATCTGCTGGGTCATACTATTTTAGTTAGGGAGCCTATGTAAATACTTTTGCCAAAAAGGTGGGGTGATAAGTATTAAGGAGATTATTTAATACACATAATGGAAACCAGTAAACAAGTATGGACTATAAACTAGAAAAAAAAACCTTCTAGATCAGAAGAGCTGAAAGAGTACTTGATTGCTGCAAGTAGGAAAGGAAGAGGGAAGAGCTTTTCAAATGGCAACTTCTAGCGTCTGGTTCCTCCTATATAAAGAATGTTTGCTCAATTTCTACAGAAGGACTAAAAAAAAAAACAAAAACCACCACCCTTTTTTTTTTTTCCCCTCTTTTGATTGCTGATACAAATGAGAATTATAATGCACAAAAAGGAGAAACTATGCAAAAAAGTCAACTTGCCAGAATTGGTGGGCGCAGCTGGGGAGGTGGGGGGTGGTTAAGAAGAACAGTACATTTTAGTACATTAGTTATCTGCAACAAGCATAAGCAATAATAAAAAAAATATCAAATTCCAAAATAATTAACAAAGCCACTTCCAAGAAGAGAATTAATGCATTAAGAAAACATCTACAATACCGTTAAGTTTTTCCATAACAGTATAGTTCAGAACTAAGGCAGACTTCTCTAACAAGTCTTAATTCTTATCTTTTACATCCAAATCCCTAGGACACCACAACAACTTCCAGATTAGTACACCATGTGGAAAAATTGAAAGTGTCAGCCAGACTTCATTATACTATAGTTTTGGTTTCAGCAACTATTCGATAATAAGTTACAGCTGAAATAAGACATTTCCAGGAGGGTGAAATTCTAGCAGCAACATATACATACTTTTCACAATTTTTCAATCCAGATGTAAAAAAAGCTATTTCAAAGAATTCACTTGTGTCTGATAGAGGACTTTGGGCCAGGATTATTCTTAATTATGCAACAGGCAACGAAATACACAGAAAATAGGAAGGCATTAGCAAAAAGGAGAAGGGAGATATTAAAACAAAGAACGGTGCAGGATTGAGTTAAAGAAGATCCAACATAAAAGGAACCACAAGAGAAGAGACAGAAGAGGAGAGAATGAGTGTCATTCAAGAGAAGTGTTACATCCCATTGGTTCTTTACCCTCTCAAAGTTTGGAGGCTTTGTGTCAAAGAAATTAAATTCTCCCCATTTCTCATGCTAACCAAAAGAAAATGAAAGCCCCACAAGTTCAGAGATGCACACATTCTGGGGACACACAAGAAAGATGCATATGAGATCTTCAAAGGAAGAAAAGTCTGACTGCCAGCCACTGAGATTTGGTGACCTAATACCCTTAAGCTCTTTGGAGAATGCAATGCTAAAAATTACTACATTAGACCAAAAAGAAGACTCAGTTTGGTCCTTACAAAGACAAAGTTTATCTCTTGTCTTAGGCAGTTAGGCAAAAAAAAAAGTCTGGTTGCATTTAAATTAAGTGCATGTATTGAAGTATAAAAACACTCAGAGTATGTGCTGGCTTTCAACTCCAAGCAGTAAACTTTATCATAAATTCCAAGCTGACTGCAATAACCATCTATTCCACCATTTTGAAAACCACATATTAAGTAGGAAAAAACAGAACAGTTTTTACTGTGGCACTTGTTTTTTCACCAGTGAAAAAAATTTATCTTGTCTGTACAACAATTTGAGAATTTTAACTGCCTAAAAAGGTTTGCAATGGAAAGGTACTTCTAGGGGTTTTTTTGAGAAACCGGGGCTTTCATAAGAACCCTTAAGAGGGAAGGTTATTGCTTACTCTTTAAACTATTTATTGTATTGATTATTTATATATCATATTTATTGTAACAGCAGAAGTATCACAAAGCTCTAGAAAACAAGAAACTGAGTTTTCACTGTAGCTGTTGAACTTGAAGGTAATCATGATGTTGGAAACTGTGTGACAGTAAAGCTCTGCAGTGTCGATCAGCTGCATCAACTTTTAGTTCTGTTTTACCATTCTAACCCAGGCAGTTTTAAGTGCCAGGATTTTACTTTTTTTCCCCTGAAACAAATCAGTAATCATTCCATAAAACCCTCAGCTGCATACTGCAATGGAATACTTGTATTAGTGAAAACCCGGTGTTACACCACATATCCTGATAACAGTAGTACTGCTCTCAAATGAACAAAACAGAAAGAGGAACTCACTTTACAAGTAATGTAGAGATATACATGTATTAATTGTATTAATTCTTTAGTTACAGAACTTTTAGAGGAAATTCAGCCTGGGGACAAGCAAATCAGAGTTCAAGATCATCTAGACTGCAGACCAGCACCTCTGCTTAGACTTTCCTTCTTTTCGCATAAAGTAAGTGATAGGGTTTATAACAATCAGTACTCTCCTCACCTTGAGGCATCAACTGACCAAAAGAAGGAGCAGGCACATTTGGCAGCAAGATTTAATCACATAGTAAATAATCTCTATCTGCTGCTTCTCAAAATGCGGGAAACTAAGAAATAATTTATCTACATCTCCTTTCCCCAAGAGAAATTGTGGTGTTTACGTAGCCAAAAATATGTAAGCTATTCTCAGTGGAGAACATACAGAAGATGACACAAGATACTGGAAGATCCCAAGAAAACAAATAAGACTGTGCCCTGGCCATGAAAAAACTGGCTCTAGTTGCAAATCATTGGGCCTTCATGAAAAAAAAAAAAAAAAAAAAAACCACAAAAACCCTCTAGCTGTAAGGCAGCTGGAGGAAAAGCTTTTGGCTTCCTTGTATTCCAGCTTGAAAAATTTATAGTTTAAGCACTTTGGGGAGTTTTACATTAAGACAGTAAGAAGTTATTTTTCCTTACATTGTAATTTTTGTTTAGCTGATTTTGGATGGAAAGTGGAATGTCCTGAATGCACAAAAACAACCAAAACGCCCCAAAAGCCCATGAGCATTTCAGAATTCAAAGGAAGTATTTTACAGGCAGTAGACAAAAAAAGAACAACCTAGCCAACAGACCTTTCCTCATATAAAACAAGCACACTAAGTAACAGTAGTATTCTGTATAGTTAATTTTGTTATGAAATTATCTATTTCTGATCTTCCCACCTTTGGGACTCATATCTTGGCCATTTTTGCCTCAGTTCTTATTTATGATGAAAGGGAAAAAAAAAAAAAAAAGAGTACAAGAGGAACCTGCGTCTGCCAGTGGGTCTCTGTAATTAGTTTTCTCAACTTTAGTTTAACAAGCTCATTCCAACTGAAGTGACAAAAGTAACTCTCAAAACTGCAAGCATAACTGCCAAAACCCCCAGTTTGTTATTTCATCAATGGAAAAACCCCTTCTCAGTATGAGGAATTAGCTTCCTCAGTTTAACCCTGCTTAATACAACAGAAGATATATACTCCATTTTAACACATAGAGGGCTTAGACAATGAATGAGTATAGGTGTTAAAAACCTTGTGAATGCATTTAAATTATATTTTTAGAAAAGATACATGTTATGTTAATGTGTATTTAAGAAAATATATTTTTTAAAAAATATACAATGCTAGATTCTGTAGATACCTTGAATTTTTCATGCTATTAAAAACCCTAGAAAGCAATGAAACTGTATGCTCACTGGCATTTCTATTTATCTGTCCATGTCATGTTTTGAATAGCCGAGCTTTTGCGTTCAAAGAGTTTTCCTAGGCTTCCCTCTACAGGTTAAAAATCAAACAGAAACACTTAGGTTTAGATCAACATCAATGACCCTAAACATTTTAACATATGAAGTACTGCAACAGTACCTCATGTCCGACTATCTAACAATGCAAATCCTCAGAGAGCACCTAACTTCTTTGCCAGTTGGAATATTTCAGAGACTACACTCCATTTCTTGTAAGCAGACTGCAAATCCTGTCTGAGCACCTTGGTGACAAACACTCAAAGCTGAACATCCTGCATGAAGTATCTTAGCTTAAAAACCCCACAACACTCCAATAAAATCCATTGTAATACATTGTAAGCAAGGACCTAAAATTTCAGTAAGTGGAGATGATTCAAGCAACTAACTTCCACTTTAATTTGGCACAAAGAAATAAATTTCAAAAATTCTTTTCCCTGACAAAGGGAACTACCACTAGCATTCTCAAGGCTGGAGGAAAAGTTACTTCTTACTAGAGTTAACTAAAAATGGCTGCAGCAGACCAGTTGGGTAAATTACACAAAAGAAAATTAAGCTGAATAACCACAGGTGACAATATCAATGAAAATAAAAATTATTTTCTCTAAAATAAAGGCAGATAAAACAGAGGTGCATGAGAAGCAGGGAAGGGAACCAAGAAGTGATTCTTCTAACTTAATTAGCCCTTCAAAAAGTGATCCAGTTCCCTCTGGCATATTGAGGACAGGTCTCTCTCATCAGGTTAAGTGACAAAGCAAAAAAAGACACTATAAGGAAAAATAATTATATCCTTCCAGGTCTTGATTTTTACTCAGAAACTGCCTCCATGTGCAGACAAAAAAGTCACCACAAGGTGGTCAAACAAGATAGGGCCAAAATTATATTCTGAATTAGCAATGCTAATGTAACATGTTAAGGGAAAAAGCAAATGGGGAAAGAGGGGGAAACTACTGTGAGTTAGAACAAGAACAAAACCACATTGAAGTATGAGACAAAATATAGATGTCTGAGCTGCACCAGTAGCCCTCCCTGTCCAAAAAAAAAAAAAATAAATTACATGGATCAAGTTCTCCATCAAGGAGATATTGGGGAAGGAATGGAAATGCAGGACTGACTATTCATTTATATTCCATGAGCACATCTTGGAGCAGCAAGCATAAGGACACCTCTAGAGAATTATTATTGGCAACATGACCATCTGGAACTTCAGAGCCAATTGCATCTGCAAGTTCAAGATGGTCCCTAACCTCCATTCTAATAAAGCATCAATCAATATCCCTTTCTCCACTGACATATGAACTATAAAGTGCTTAGAGCCAGAAGCAACCCCCAACATGTATTACTAAAAAACAAGTTCTTCCCAGTGTAAATGTGTACAGTTAAAAATGGTTGCAGAGGAGAAAATCCCATGTGAGAGGGTAGGAGAAGGACAGGGAAGGACAGAGAGGATTAGAAAAAGTATTATTTACATAAAGGTCATGATAATAGAAATTCTATAAGCAGATGTTCGGGAATCCTGCTTTGAAGTTGAATCTCCATCAGGTTAAATAAAACACAGCAATTCCTTATGTATTACCATAGATTCATAAGTTTCTGGAGGACCAACCATACTCAAGAAATATTTCATACACAGCTGCTGAAGGAAAGGTGACTGGTTGTTTTCTTACATCACTGCATCCATCCCCATTTTTAATGGTACTGTTTTCTAAGAACCATTTTTCCCCCATTCTCAAGAAAGATTGTTCCATCAATTTTACAGAAGACAAAGATAAAAGTTACTCTACGTGACAGCAGAGAAAGAAATGAAATCCAGGAATATCAATAGTAAAAGAGAAAACAGTACCATGGTAATGGTCTTTCAGAACTTGACAAGTATGTTTCCCCATAAACATGGAGAAGATAGTTTTACTGTCATAAAAATTAACACTTTTTGCAGATTCAAAACAGTCAAGCAGTTGCTGTTGTGGGTACGGAAAGCAAGCCCAGCATCATGTTGATATTCTAATAAGCTCTGCAGGTAGAAAGATTCCTGCCATCAACATCCACCCCAGCTTCACCCCGCACAGCCGATTCCTGAAACCTACCACATATCTTTTTTGCTCTTCTACAGGTACATTCTAATTGCTTAATTATTCACAGGGAGCACAGTGTTTAAAGGATAAAATGGAAAATACTTAAGCTGTGAGATTAAATCACCATAATGGTTGAATAACCTTAAGATGAAATAACTGCAAAAGCTTTAGAAGTATGGTTTTGAATGATAAAGTGAGCATTAAAAACCAAAGGCTGTAACAAGTCAGATTTAGTTTAAGCATCAAAACCACTCCAAAGCCAGATTTCTTATAAGAGGAAACCAAAACATGATGGAACTTTACTAACTGTCATCCACCATCTGATACAGATTTTTAAGCGTTTGTTTTTCCAAATATTACCTAAAATATTCTTCAGGATACAAATTTAATTCAGTAGGTAACTGAAAATACTACAAGAGAGAGTGCTCTGATCACATTTATCTTACCACCAAATAAATGTCATCCTCATTTTATGCCTGTTAATTTTCCTTTACACATAGAACAATCTTAAGCAAGCAGTGAAATTGGTTAAATATAAAGCTGACAGGTAGTACTGTCTTAATCTCTGCAACATCTGTAAAATGGCTTGTCAGTAGACACAAATACTTAAGACAGATATATGTCCTTACCCACCATCATTTACAAACACACAGAAGCTGCATTCCATAGCAACATTTTCTGCTAAAACATCTATAGCTTTCATAAAACAAGAGCTCCAACTGCTTCAACTCAAAGCCACAAGAAGTGAACAGGCAACTGAACATTAAAAGCATAAGCTTGCATTCCTTAAGAACCATAAGGAAAGCTGGGGCTCTGCACAGAGTATTTAAAAGTTTGAAGTTCCAGTAGATCAGCAATTTTAATGTTGACAACAAAAACATTTTTCTTTCTAAGAAGATAGACACACAGACAAAATAAGTTGTGGTCATAATAACATAAACATGGTCACAGTTTTGATGCAAAAATCTGCTTTTAATTATCAAGGTGAGAGTACCATGGCAAAAGGATTAGTTATTCAATTTATTAACTCACAAAAAAAAGCCAGTATTCACTATTGCAGATTTCATTCATTAAAATTTTTTTAACATCCAAATGAGCATTTCATTTTAGAACATGAAACCATTACATGTACAATCTAATTCAGTATTAACCAAAAGATGACACGTGACAATTTTAAAATCAGACCTCAGGATGTCTAGTAACAAACATACACAAATTTTGCTGGTCTTCGACTATTTTGTTTCACAGACATAAAATGTTCACCTTGCATCTTCTGCTTTCAAAGAAGTTGCAATGAAGTTAGAGCAGCGTGGCCCCCTCAGCATGTATGCATTCCAACAGTATAAACAAGATTACTCTTATACTTTAATTGAAACATGGAATATCATTTGCATGGAAATAAAATTTTAAAAAAAATAATATTTCTGTATAAGTAGGAGAAGACCTGAGCTGAAAAGTCACAGTATACAAGTAAAACACTACATGAGCTGATACTTATTTTTTCTTCTAATGGCGAAGTGGTGAAGCAGCAGTATCTGAGAGGATGACTAATCCCCGAACATGAATTTTGGCAGCAAGAACATAGCATTGGGTGTAGCTGGAACCAGAAGGAGTATCATATTTAACGGTTTGTTGTTTTTTGGGGGTTGAGGGGAGGAGAAAGCAGGGGAAGAACAAGACACAAAAGGGAATTGTGTAAAGTTACTCAGGAACTGACAGTGTGAATTCAGCCTCTAAAACTGGTGAGGCCAGAGTAAGCGCCTGAGATGCCAGAGCCAGAATACATCAATGGTATACCATCAAGGATGGCTGGGTTTGGTGAGGAAATACAGGGCATGCAAGAAGTTAAAGAAGAGGAGATGACAAAACTTTGCCCAAAGCTCAGTGCAACTACATAGCTCTTTTGCAAGTCTGGCCTAAATTTACAGCAAAGAACTCCTATCCCAAGCCCTGCTGTGTTTTTTTTTTTCCCCTAAGGTGGTCTAAATATGAAATTCAAAACTAGAATTCACTATTTAGATTACAACTAGTACTCTAAAAAGAAGGCAGTGCAGTGTGCCTGACTCCACAGTATTTATTAATGCTGCCTTTCTGCAGGTAAGAGTGAGGGGCTGTTTCTGAGGAGGAGCAGCACCAGATGCCCCCAGGCACCCACACATTCCCCACTAAAACACCATCCTGAGTTCGCAGCCTGTGCTCCTGCGTGGCAGAAAATCCATCTCCTATGAGGAGTGGCAGCACAGTGGGAATTAAAACTATAACACAGAAAATATTTTTATTCTTCATTTCAAATGCAGTATTAGTAGTTTACGTGTAATTCTAAAGTAATTAAAAATACACAATGAAACAACACATAGGGAGGACAAGGATCCAGCCCTGGTTGTGGGAGTGACTGTACGGGAAGGATCAGCATGAAAAAAGTGCCTTCCCAAGTGCAAGGACATGAGCACGTGTCTCTTGTAGGTTGGGGATCCCTGATTTTCCTATTTTATAGTCCAACTGTCAGTAATCCAAACATTTTTAGAAACATATCTGTATGTGACTACTTGGCTAGTCCATCTCCCTTAACTTTACCTGTCTTGAAAAGGGTAATATTTAAATTAACATAGAGACTATCATATGAGATAACCTGTATGGATGAGGTTCAATACTGCCATGTATCTTTTTTACATGCTTCCACTGCAAGTAATTTGTTTCAATACTGCAGGAATTTGATCTTCACATACTAATTTGTCCATAATTTTTAAGTCAACTTTATTAAATGCCAAAATAACTTTATCCAAAATATTAAAGCATCTCTGAGTTTTCCAACTAATCTAGATTGGGAAACAGGAGTATTTTCCTTCTGTTGCCTTTTTACCTCTCATTCACATACTTCTACACAGCTTCATGTCAAACTAAGCAAAATACCAACATGCTTTCCTCAGCTTCTCATGACCAGTAATTTTGTGGCCTGGATGAACAGACTTTGAGACTTCCACAAAGAAGCAAGCAGGCTGTTTGTTGTTAAGGTCTATATTCTAGCCCAGATTAACTCTAAACAAACTACCATCTTCACTAGATATTCACAGCCATTTCTAATAACTTTATCAAGAATTAAGGCAAGCATGTGCAGGATGAAGAGGTACTGAAGCTAAAATTAGAGGACAAGATTAACATCATAGGCAACATAGTAATTTATTTGTAGTTTTGATCAATGGATATCAGGTGATAATACTTCAAGAAGCTAATGAACAGATTAAATGTAAAGGCAATAAAGGCAGCAGTGTAAGCAACATCAGCTTTACAACCCAAACGTTGAGGCTATAAATAAAAGCTCTAAATCAATAAAGAGAGAATTGGGAAATGTACCTATGTAGATATGGCTTTGGAATTTATATTGTTTCCTTTTCCATGAAGGCATTTTTAGCTTAGAAGCGAAGAGCACACATGCATACATGCAACACACACACTGCATCCGTTTCTAACCTTCACTTCACCCAAAATGAACTAGGAAGGTCGTTCTTAAAACAAGGGTCTTGTTTAAGCAAGCAAGTATTGCAGCATTGTTGCTGCATCCAAACACTGCACTAAGTGAACCTTCTGCAACAATAACAACATTTAGAGCACTTTATTTACTGTATTTGTAAATTAAGTACGAAGTTAAACGAGAAGAAAACTCAATTGATCAAATGGCCTTACGTACGGAGAAACATTAAAGTCCTTCCTTTACTTGACTCACAGGGAATTCACAGGGAGTTCAGTCATTTATTTAAAATAAATTTAAGGATAGTAAAAAATGTAAAGCTATTATCTAAGAATGCAAAAACATAAGCTATAAATGTATCTGTGTGTACAGCATTAATGAATTCTACCGAAGTAATAGAAAAAAGGGGAATTTATCTAAGAAAAAATATGACTTAACAATGAAGCCCCCACAACACAACATTAGAAACACCACTATGCAGCCAACTCTTTTCTCCAAAAGCAGAAGCAGCAAGTCTCCTCCCTACAAATCACAAACCCAGTGTATATTATTAGCATCTCTCACACTCATCTCCCCCCCCCTTTTTTTTTTCCCACAAAGAGAAAGCAAGCATTTCTGAGGACCAAAACCCCTCCTCTATTTTGACAGGATTTAACTTTCAGAGTGAAAAGGATTAAAGCATCTCAATCGAGACTACGGTAAGAAGTTGCTCTTTCCCTGTTGCTTTACAATGCAAGAGACCTTGCACAAGAAGTGTTAGGTATAGCACAAGGTGGCATAAAATAGGATTTAATCATCAACTAACACTCTGATTCACCTGGAACTCAGACCGAACTCCAAGCAGTGGTGTAGATAGTCAATCTGGATAATACTACGGGACCCACATCCCCACTGCTTCTGGCCAAGGGAATTCACAAAGAACTTGGTAAGCACAGTTGCTGTTTTAAAAATTCTACCTGCAGTGGGCATTTCGACAATTAGATGAAATAAGAAAAACAAAAGCAACCCCCTGTAACTTCTCCGTTCCCTTAATAGAATGATTGCTATACTAGAAACGTGACGAATGCAGTTTTCCACAAGAATGAAGCCTTCCCACCACTTAGCTCTGCCTGCACTGAGCAAAAAGTTAAGTAAGCATACTTGATTTACCTTTTTAGAGAAACCAATCCAACCTAAATAGTTTCCTTCTTTCCACTGGGTGGGGTTTTGCCAAGAGGAGACAGACCTCTCAATCTCAAGATTTCCTGCAAATGTTGACTGCCGCTGACATTCTTTCAACTCTCTAATCCATACCACCCTCCCCAAGCAGTCGCTTCCTCTTCTGGGAAGCTAAATGAGAGGAAGCTCAATGTAAATGAGAAGCGCATGCCAGTGTTCCCATCACAGCCGGGCATTTCAAGCACATTCTGGAAACGTATGGCCTCAATATATCCTTGTCACATGCTATGAGCCAAACTCTACATTAAGAGGTTATTTTAATGCTAATGTAGGTACTGATTTCTACCCAGAAAAAGCGGAAGGTGTGGAACCAGTTTCCACAGTTCAAAACTGCTCCTGTGGTTGAAATAGAGACAAACCCCATGATAATGTATAAATAACCATGAACTCACGGTGTCTCACTAGCAAGGTAAACAGCACTGGAAGAAACCGATAGCTGACTGGTTGCCATCAGAAATGGGAGTATAGCCTTAGGGAAGCTATAATTACAAACAGGCAGTTCAAAAGAAGTCATGGATGAAGACACATGGAAAGCCCTTCAGAAGTTACTGCTGAACATGGATAATAAACAGCCTGAGACATCTTAGTCGCAGGTAAATGATTAATATTTGTCATGCCTAAAAATGCCCTAAGCCATTCACATTTGAATGTCTACCTACAGGTTTCATGTTCAGAGATCAAAAATGAAGACAGACTAACTTTCAGCCTGACCTATGGCAGACATAAAAAAAAAAACTTTTAGAAGTTAAATTTGTATCAGTATATACTATCTATACTTAGAAAAGTATTCATGTATACATGAGCACTGTATCAATACGTTCACACATAACAGTTTTACAGAAGTTACAAGGTTTGCTCCAGATCAGCATAACAAACATTTTTCAAAGATACAAGTGAAAATAGAGGAGGTTGCAAAACAAGCTCTTTCAGTGTCTTGGATAAACAAAGAGGGCTTGAGGCAGCTTCCTTACTGCTTTTGCTGCCAGAGCCTCCGAAACAAATAAAAGGTAACATACATTCATTAATAACTGCTGTATACAGAAGAGGAATTTAACAGAAAGGTAATTAAAGATGCAATTAGATATACCTATTTTTCACATCTTCAAATAATTGCCTTTTTTTTTTTAATCTGTTACTGCTACTATTTCCATTATCTTAACTGGAAAAGCAACTTGTTTTAAGGGATGGTTTCACCAAATATTGCTTCCAAAATGGCCTCTTTTAAGGTGCTACTCATTTAATGAAATTAGAAGCCACAGATCAAACATGTTACATGTAAGGACAGGAAGGAAAATGAAAAAAGAAAACCCTAGTCTTTGTTTACACTCCTAAACTCCAAATAATTACAGAAGAGGTGTTGGTACACACATGCAACATTTGCCCATTTGCATCTTCACACTTCCACAAGCATGAGTACATCCCCTCCAGGGAATAACAGAGTCCGCAGTCAAGAGAAGTATGAGCATTTAAACACATGTTTTGCCTAGATCCAGTGTTATCTTAAAAAAAACCCTGAGTATCTGCAACTGTGGAAATGAATATATTCCTACAAACATAATTTCTCTTTGATTAAAACCAAAACACAAAGAAGAACTGACCCCACAAAATCTAAACTATCTCAAACATTCAGAAACAATAAAACCCACAAGTTACATCTGGCTGGTAGTATATTGTGCTTTCCATAAAACCAAATTCTGCAAAGGAACACTTGGAAAGCCCAGAATGGAGATGCTGAGGAGCCCCTTCAGAAATAACTCCAAAAGCCCGTGATTAACACACATACACACTGAATTATGCTGAAATGAGCAGCTTACATCTGACCTACAGTCAAACACTTGGGCAGAGCACCACATGTGCATCATTTCCAGTCACTACCTCCTGCACATGCAGTCCCACATTAGCCCAAGAACTCCATCCAACTTCCACTAAAACCACAGCCTTCACCTATCACCTACCATACTGTTGACAGTCCCGTGATAAGGCCAGAAGTACACTCTTGCCCTGAAAAATTTCAGAATGAAAGATTATCATCATCAGCACTAGCGTTTCCAAGTGTTTAAGAAAAAAACAAAAACAAATCCAAACCCAAAAACTTGATGAGGGAAGAACTGAAAGCTAACAGAAATGATGCATTAAATTCCCCTCTGTCCACACGGCTGACCCTCATCTGTTTTGGATTATGAACTCTTCAGGGCAGACCCCCACCACCTTCTTACATTTTATATAAGAGTGCCATGCATATCTATAGTGCTACATAAATTATATGTTCCTTGGAACAGTGTCCTGGCTTTGTCTGGGAAGGGCCTTGCTTGCCTATGAGGCATGAACCAGATGTTATGGAACTCAATGGAAAAATTCCACCATCAACTGAACATGGGCTTTGGATCAAAAACAAGTAATAACTTCATATTAAGTATTACTCTCATGGAATAAATTAGAACAATAATATATAGAAAAAGGTCCACAAGGATCTTTTACATAAATAGTATGTAACACAACAGCAAACGGATCCATGTTTATTTAAGATTACCTGTCATTGAACTGCAGATTGGAGAGCTCTAGAGAGAAAACTATCCCATTATTTACTTATTTCTTGCTAAATTATTAGCAGCTCCCAGTGGTTTTGAAAAATCCACACTAGACTATGTTAGGTTTCCCCCGCTTTGAAGCAGTACTAAAACTTAAGAAATATGAGAAGAAAGTATGCTAAAGTATTCAGATTTTTTTAAAGTAACACTACCAAAAAAACATTTATCTACTTTCCACTTTAAGTCAGGAGCAGAAGAAGGGGCACTTCATCACTTGATCTTCCCCACCATGACAGGGCAGAAATCTTGGCTGCAAGGGGCAAATTAAGCTAATAACTGGGGCTTATTCTGTAACTCCACCAGCAACTGCAGAACGTTTGTTTGCTTCTGATAAAATACTCAGTGAAGTAATATTTTGACATTCTAAAATGTTATTATTAAACTTCAAAAGTTAAAAGTTGATAGGAGCAGTTCAGGTCTTCTGAGAGTCTGCTTGATTATGAAAAACCAAGTAATACTGCTTGCTCACATGTTTGAAGACCAGTAAAAGACTACTTTGCACCAAAACCCAGCATTAACTTTTTTCAAAAGCATGACAGATTCATTAGAGCATACTATGTAGCTTAACAACCCAGACCGAGTCCCCAACTTCAAGCCCAGCTCAGAGAGTGTATAAGCAACTTTGGTTCCTCCTGAGGGCAAGCTAATAAAGAACTGAGCGCAGTCCCCCACTGACCAGCCACCAAGCAAGGCCCACCAGCCACTTACAGAGCCATCTGCAAGAAGTCAGCACTGTCTCACTCCCTCCGGTACTGGCCTCCTCTCCCCTCCCTCTTGGTCTGCATTCTCTTGACATAGGGAACCACCTTCTTGAATCTTTGCCTTGTTACTTCTGTCATTTCAGCATTCATAGGAAAACTTCTTTCACCACACAAAGCACAACCTAACAATAACTTCAGCACATTGAAGGCAGAGTTTGTCAGAAAATAGTAAACATGGCATTACTTAAGCAAATTAGACCCTTAGTTCTTTATGTGCCTCTTATATGATGCACTTCTCCCTGTTCCACTCAAAAGCCTGCCAATAATGCCCTCAAGTCTCATTTTCAAAACTGTTTTAAAAAAAATAAATCCATTTACTATAGCTTCAAATTCATATTAAGTTTCTGGAAGTATCTTGCCGCCTTAGTTTGCAATGTGTTTCTAATGCTACAAATGACTTTCTTCCTCACTATACAACTTCAAACTCATGGAGACTCTTCCTTCTACCTCCAGAAACTGCCTTATTCATTTCACATGAGAAAGGAAAAAGCTTAACCCTGATTAAAGGAAATTGCACAGACAGAGACGGTGAGTAAGCTATGAGCAACTGTCCAAAGATTTTTGAACAAAAAACTCGCAAAGAAGATAGTTTCCATCTGTTTTTATTAGCTGTAGTATTGCATGTACTTAGAAACTTCAGTAATCTAAACTATAGAGTTGATGAGACTGCAAGGAGAATGCACTCAAAACAAAGCAGCTTTAACCTATCACAGCATCTACACTGTGCCTATGTAATAATTATGCACATATATGATAATACGGTAATGTCAAAATATCCACATTGATAATAGATGTAGTGGCTAAGTACTGTACTCTTATTCACATACTCGACGTTCTAGCACATTTCACTTTCCTATTAAATTCAAAACAATGTTTTTTGCTATTACACTAATAACTACATAATTGTAAAGGTACATCCTATCTACAGTAAATACACGTCAAATATATAAGCCACTTCATCCCACACAGACGAAGTATTTTGTCCACAGCTTCAAGAATTATGAGCAGATTTATACAAGTGTGAGAAAACAGTCTGTTGTAAAATGAACGATGTGTAGAATGAAGTATATGCTACTGTGGCTTCGCTTTGTTTCAGCAAGTAAAAAACCCATGCGCTTTTATAAAATCTTAAGGAAAAATTGATACATTCTCCTTTGTGCGCATTAGTATTAGACAGTTAAGCACAACCACCACGTCCAGAAAAGTAATTCTCATTGTCACTGAAGAGCAACATAATCTGAACGCTCCTGTAAAAATACTTTCTGAAGCAAACAGGTAGGCAGTATACTGACTGCTACCCACCGGCCTTCATCAAAGCCTCTGACAACCACGTGCAACATAAAGTATTCTTTCACATCTAAAAAGAGACATTTTTGGAAGTACCACTTATAAATATGAAGGAAACATGGGAAGTACAGCGAACTACTTGTTAAACAGACCACCAGTCAGAAAGGAGTTTCAAGGCACTTCAGTACACAGGATAAAAATTTACACTGTTTTCTCTATAGTACAGAAAGACAAGTTAGCTTATCATTTGTATTAGCATGCAGATGCTTTTTTATTAGTATGCAGATCTTCATTAACGTAACTTGTAAATAATATTTGACACACTATTCTTGGGGGGAAAAAACCCAAACCAAAACATGTTGCTTTGCAAAAATAATTTCAAAGTCATTACTCTTGACCATGTTTCTCTTTGTAGTTTAGTTGCTGCAGGACTATTTTTTCCAGTCCTTCCGTGCCTCTGTCTAACCACAAACTTTATTGAATCACTCTGTGGATTGTGCATTTCTTTCTTAAAAGGCTTTTGCATTTCTCAACCAAATATTTATGCTTTCAACACTATCACAATAAGTTTACTTAAAAACTGATATGAACAGGAGGTAGCATTTATCCATAGATATAAAAACCTTAAAACCTCACAATATCTTCTGGATGAACCCCCTGTTATTAAGCAAAACTTTCATAATGCATATTTTGACAGTTTTCAGTTAAAGAATAATTAAGTTGTTGTGCATAAATGACAGTCACATAAACCAACAAACACATTTCTCATCACATTCTGTGCATAGTTGATGGTTAATAGACACATTCAATGACAAAAACATTTTTAAAAGTTTGATCAATACAATGGAAATGGCACATTAAATTTAATTAGTTGGTCTCAAGAATGAGCAGTGGGCATAATTTTTCCTCTAGTCAACCGATGCTACGGAATTAAAATATCTCTTACCTTCTGAAAAAAGTCTTCCCCACTTTTCCCTTTGCCTTCTGCAGCAGCTGTAAAACAAAAGCAGGATCTGGTTACTCAACATATAGGAGAAAATGTACAGGTTTGCATATGGAAATTATCAATGAGTACATGCTACTGTGAAATTATAACTCTAGGTAGTTTTATCTCATGCAATGAACATTTATCAGCAACTGACATACTCAGAACAACCTTTTGCAAGTCACTTGCTCAGGATGGAGTCCAAGCAGATGTTGGTGTTTGCATACTAGAGCTATAATGTATTGATATGTATTTTAGTTACAAAGTAAATATGGTCGCACAAGTGTAGTGATTTGTTCACACTGCATACTTTGTTATGCAATTCTACTAATGGGAGGATCAAAAGATAGCCAGGAGGGCACTAGATTTGCTATATCAAGATTAAAAATTAGAACCAAAACAAGAATAACCATTATGGTAAACCGGCATTATGTTAAGAGATTTTCCTCTATTTCGCTATTTTTCACATTGAAATGAAATATAGTGTTACTGCTATTTGGTTTATTGAGACCAAGAAAGTGCCACAAAAATCTAAACACTTATTAGTGATGTTAAATATTCCTTTCTCAATTGCTTGTTACCCAGTGAAATTTTGCAACAGGTACTTTCCACCAGCCAATGTTCATGAGCTACTGCATTCAAAGCAGCTGAAAAACAAACAGCAACCCTAGATACTTCCACTAAAAATGCTGCCACTGCACAAAGCAGAGGCATGAGCACATTTGAACATTTTGAGAACGACATTCAGGAAAGATGACTCAAAGCTAAAAGTGGCACTGGAAGTGGCTACTGGGTAGGGCTTGGCAAGTGTGGGCAAAGAAGCACTTGTTAAGCAGGGAAAATCTTCGACTTCACCCTCTTAGCCTAGGAAATCTAAGGCTGAAAAGGTCAAAATTTTGACTTTGTGAAAAGAAACACCATCAGGAAACACTCCACACCAATCCTATTTGGAGGAGAAGAGACAACAGAAAATGCCACCCATCCTCCTCATCACACCCAACACACACCTCTTCCAGTGTCAACTGCCCCAGTGCAAGGCGCTAAGTGCAGGGGGGAGTGGAGGGGATGTGTGTGTGTGTCCCAGGACCTCAGCTTCAAGAGGATGCGCGGGGAAAACAGGCATCACCGGAGGTACACGTGCCAGCAGAGTGAAATGCTCCCTGTACTCTAGGGCTGTACTGGTCACACTGGGACATTCATGTTTCCATAAAAGGAAACATTAACAAAAGGAAGAGTGAATAATAAGTAAATACATGTAGGCTGCAAACAGAGTACAGAGACTTCAGAGTACTTTTCAAAATCACTGCTGACACCACCACAGTGGCAGAACAAAACATCATTGTAGAACACAACTTGGAAGCTTACAAGAAGCAATCATATAATTCAGTGATTTCAAGAGCAAGACTGATTAGGGCCTGGATTATCTCCCACATGTATTTAAACCCATAATTGTAAATTTAGTTAATATAAATGATTGCACTTAAAATGATACAACTGTTTACATATAGCTTATGCCGTAGCTTATCTGGTTGCAACCTGAGATCTAGCAACCAATCCAAAACACAGTAGCTCAAGCTGATTACGAAGAGGAAAATTTCCTTTTCCCTGGATAAAGGGATGCCTCCAAATGGAACACCAAGAGCAAAAAAGTTTCCCAAATAATCCTGGATTACCGAATAAAATAATTGTCATTGTTATTTTTCTGTATTTCTCATGTACAAAACAAACCGCCAGCTCACCCCATCACCCTGGCTTCAAAACTGTTTCAGGTACTTATTTCTCCCCACTCTTCCAACCACACAAACAATTCCAAACAAACTCTTAAGTTAACATTAACTCAGCTAACACAACCTTAGAACAAATGCAACCGAGTAGATACAGGCTAGAGGCATGAGATGACTTTTTCTACCCCAGAGGAAGCAATGCCACTCCATTTGAAACAGACTTCTCAAAATATCAATAGCAACACCTAAATACTATGGATAAAGTGCACACTGGGAAGTTCTATCTAATACAGTTCAGAAGTTCATGTTATTTAAGTGAAGTGGTCAGAGCAGAGGCAGTGACTGAAGCCTGTCAAGCAGTCATCCTGCTGCAGAGCAATTCCAGACTCCGCAGTTCCACAAGTCTGAGAAGAAAACAAAACCCTCCTTGCCCTCAAAACCCACAAATGCCTGTAAGAGGACAGTAAACTGGTGCATGTTTCACCAGAACAAGGTTTTCTCAAAGCAGAGAAAACAATTGGGCAAGACTTCAGTTTTTCAGATTTACAAGCTACAGATACTAGCAGTAAAACACAACTTTCTTCTGACAGCAGGCACTTCATAGATGCATGTTGTTTTACAAGTTTTCCATTAGCTCAGGAATAACTAGGAAACACTTTTGGGAAATGAGGAGTACCACCACACTTTCAAGCAAAACATGGGACCAACATGCTTTTAATCAGAGGGTACAGAAGATAAATTGGAGATGAGAACATGACAGATGTGAGGCCGAAATTGCAGTTTTGAGAACAGACAGATTTTGTTCCAGCTGCAAATACACGATTTCTAAACTGAATACAAACAAGAGATGGCTTAGATAATAGCAGTGATGCTCCGCAGGACATTTAAACAGAATGCTGACAAAGCAAATTCCAAGCTTTGTATTGCAAGTTTATTTTTAATCTGAATCATTCTGGCGACCTGATTTACAGCTTGGCCCCACCAACAGCTGTATGGCACAACAGATGGACTCAACAAGCACGAACGAAGTAAGGAAGAAGAGAGAATGCGAACATCCTAAACCATGTTCACAGAAAAAACCCAACCCAACAAACCAGTATAGAGAATAGTGAAGTTGGAGCAAATGGCACTTTAGAAACATCTTTAGTTAATAATCAATGGTTTTAGTTGTTACACCATACTATAAAGATACGGTCTTTCATGATAGCTTTTCAGCACATAGGGTATGTTTTATGATAACACATTTGTCAGGTCTCATGATATCTACCAAAAGGCAGGGAAGACTGTATGGTGATTTATTGGAAGAGACACTATACCCTAAAGCAGTTCTTCACATGATTAAAACCATACTGCAATATATTAGTATTTAGTCCCTTTATGTCCATGATGCAGCACTATTTAATCCATGAAGTATGCCTCTGATCATTTTTCATATAAAATAGTTTTGGATATTAAGGTTATCTAGTCATTGCCATCTCCTTTACACATTGAGTTAAGGGGAAAAAAAAAGTGCTCAGAATTGCAGCCTAAAGTACCGAGTTACACTTACTACAGTGTCTTTCCCTATGAAAGAAAAAAAGTGCCTAGAAATTTGAAGATAAACTATGTGAAGCAGTATATTACGTTTCCTTTTAGGTTAGCTATTCTCCAGCTATTTCCTTCTTTTGCCCTCCCTCCTCTTGATACAACTCTTTGTACCAATTATATTGTTTTACTCTTATTTTACTTGCTTCCTAAAAATTGCTCTCTTATTTCTATAAGGAGAAATTACAGTTAAACATGTGATTTCATCAGTAATTTATAAATTTTGAGATGCTATCCACACAATTACATACTTTTTCATCTCCGTTGACCTCCAAACTAAGCACCTATATTTAAGACAGTTTCCAACATGTGTGCAAAACATTTACTATTCACATGAAATTATCTTGACGCCTTTCTTCCTCTGCAAAGGAGGCTAAGACACTTCTAGCACTTCTGAAAACATAAGAGTAGCCAAACACAAGGAGAAATTTATCCCTTTTTTCCATAATCGAAAGGCTACACAGATTTTGTTCAATAACAAGACAAAACAAGCATCTTTTGCAGGGAAACGAGCAAGAGAAGCATTCCAGAGTTATGGAATTTATGCACAAGGCATTAGAACTGGAAACCATCTATAGTGTTCACTAGAACGAGCTGCAATTTATACCTCAAATCAGATAAACTGAAATAAAAGCAAGCTTTAATTTGTGTTTAGGAAAAATGTCTGCTAGGTCATTGCATCCTAAGCTCAACTCCTTTCTAAAGAAATCTTGAGAGTACTAACCCTGACTCTCAAAATAAACTTCATCTTTGAAATATCACGTTGAGAAGCTCTGAAAATTTACATCTGGCAGATGTACCCTGGTATTTTAGTAATCTTACAAGCATTAATTAAAATTGTAATATGAAACCAAGCTTTCTTCAAAAAGCAGTAAACTTCCAAGTTCTCAAACACCCAAGAGAACAAGCCTTTTGTGGGAGGCTGTGGGAGTGCTGTACCTGTGCTGCATGGAAGGCAACATGTAGCCCATCTCATCATAAAATCTGAAATAAGCTTTCAGATTTTAATAGACAAAGTTTTGCATTTTCTGACTTTGTGAACAAAATTAATGATTTCAAAATACCATACCAGTAACAAACAACATAAAGAAATGACACTAGCACCTAGCCCTAATCCTGATCTAGGAAATACTATACCAACAAATACAGTTCAATTATTTAATGGCTTGCTAAATTCCACTTAAAATAACGATTAAGAAACACTTTTAGAACTTTCTTGCTACAGATGCTGGTCACTAGAGCCCCACTACCCTCAGTTGCTGTGAGAATGTTTTTAAAAGCCAAGTCCAACTAGTAACTTGTAGAAGACACACAGACTTCTGTTTTACAAGAAAGCCTCAGCCACCAAAAGAAAAAGCCTTTGCTGCTCACTTCCACCTTGAGCTGCTCTCCTTCATTTGATGGCACAGCTTTCTGCGCAGCTACAGCAGGGACCAGATCTAGCTTTATACTTGGTAGAAAGAGCAGCATTTACTGGAACAGCCCCCTGGTCTTACCTGGGAAGTGCAAAGGGAAGGAGATCTTTGGAGCTCACTTAGCTGGCAGCTCTGGCATATGCCAGCTGAAGATGTTTGGGCAACCACAGCTTCAAGAAGCAGTAGCAGACACAATTAACATTTTGTAAATCTTCAAGAACCGCAGGCTCCTCTGCCAGCAGGACCAGGCACCACAAACATGACACAAGTAGAAGAGCAGTTAACTTTCTAACAGCACCTTTTACTGCAGGAAAGCTACCAAGTCAATGAAAGTTCTCCTTAATCTCAACTAAATGTGTACAACAACAACTGCTTAGAAGTGTCTCCAATGAGAAACAGGAAAGCATCAGTGCTTTGAGAAGATTTCCAGATGAGCTCTGGAAAGCCATGCCTGGTTACCCACCCTAGGAGACCACTCCACCAATGATACCTGTCCCCAAAGCAGCCTTGAGAAAAACCACAAACCAAATAGTAATTAATACAGCGTACTGACTTCTGACTGACAAATTGATCCATTTCTGCCAACCTCTGCTATTCAGGAAGTACTGTTTTCTTAGAAACAGTATTTATTTCATGGTGTTGAACAATCACTTAACTGACCTTCACAAAAACTAGGATTATTTTTACATAAAACGGCAACATTGGTTTCAGAAGTAGACGAAAGGCTATGTAAATGTGCATAATAAGCATTTTATATTTTAAGCTGTACTCTGTTTATTATAATTTCTTCCATACCGTGAAATATTTTATATTAGGTTTTTGCTTTTCAAGATATATTGGATTGCTGAGGTTTCATCCAATACAAATATAAAACAGTTGAAACAGGTGTTAACTATTATGGTACCCATGAAGTACACTGCTTGTCTAGTTAATCACCAAATCATAACAAGCCCAATTGTAATTTCTTCTAAGTTCACATGGAAAAATGAATTTGAACTTTTACTTCAAATGTTATTTTAATTATGAAAAAAACTGTTACAATACAAACCATATTTTACAGGAACTGAACCCAAGATACAAACTGATGTGTGAGATAGACACAAAATTGCAATAATTCATTTAAATAAGACTTTACTTAATCAGTGTATCTCGTTTTCTAAACTCTTGAAATTGTTATTGAAAAGTGTACTATATATTTGCAAATTTACCTTTACATTGATTAGTATCAAAACTTTTCCCTCTACCTACATTGAAAGATTATATTTATAAGAGGAAGTGAAAGCATGTTCTGCTCTTCAGATTTCAGCTATGATGAAACAAAATCATTACTTGCATCAAAACACTCTTTACCAGGAGAGATAACTAGATATTATTCTAATTCTAGCAAGACGAATCAACTTAACAGGATTTCAAGAACCTGTAGAATAATATACCTGAAAGTGATCAGTTATCCATTACCTTTCCTATCCACTGAATGAGAAAGAACTCATAACACATATGTTGAGATTGTTCTCATTTTAGTTAGATTAGATTTCTTCTGAAACTGCCACAGAAACATGCTAGTCACGTAGCCAGGTTATTTATTATTATTTTTTAAATTAAATGGACAGCTATTCCTCCTTGATACTGAATCAGAAGTTACCAAGTTGGTTATCATACACAAAAAAGCCCCAATCAAAAAGCTTCTTTCATTGCACCAGAAACCATCTGACAAAATGATTATGTTTTCCTATGCACAAAGTCAGACACTAACCCATACATACTCTGAAAGCTTGCTTATATAAAGCCAAGATAAAGAATTCCACCCCAATGGCCACAGACTTAAGTCAGATTGCTGAAAATATGCCTTAGGAACAAAAAGATAGAGCAGACATTGTTAAAGAAAAAAAATCTAATCTTAAATTTAATTTATTGAAATCCAAACAAAACAGTTTTCCGTTTTTCTTGTAATTACAAAGCTAGTCTCGCTTCCAGTTTTCAGCTTCAAAACTAAGAAGTCAGACAGAGACAACTCAGCTAAAATGAAAGGATCTGGCAAGAAAAGTATCAAGGCCTAAACAAACAAGAAATCTGCATAACAAACAATCTTGAATAGTCTCTCAATTGTCTTTTCAATATCATTACGTATTATTCTCACTTTGATGATATGTTACAGTTTACTTCATGAAATTTATTATAATAAATAACAATCTTGGTATTTTAGGCTCTCAAGCTGCTTCATAAATATGAGCAAGTTTTCCAGAGCCAATGAATGAGAAATCAGGCATTTAAACTTTCTTAAATTAATCTGTAAAGCAGCCTTTAGGTTTTGCGGTTGCTCACCATAGGTAGGTCAGGGTAAAGCCACAAAGTCAACTGGAGGTATCAGAAAGGGGGAGTGGGCAAAGGAGACAAAACCCAAAATACTCTGTAAGTTACTGGCACACTCAACAACCAAGAAAGCTAGCAAGAATATATCTGTCCGTATACCACACTGAGAAATTTGTCAGTCAGGACCTCCACGCTGAGAAATTTGTCAAGTCAGGACCTATGTGATATCTAGAATATTACAAAAATCACCCAGTGTCTACATAGTCTGTGACAAAAGGACTCGTGGTCTAAAGGTGAAAATAAGAGCATCACCTTTTAAGTTAGGGGGGGAAAAATATCAAAAACATTGTAGACAAAAAGATACCCATGATGCAAACTTAAAATGTTTATATGGAAGCATTCTTCCTCTGGTTTGGAAGAATTTCAGCATGCTCAGTAAATGACAATAGACCATTAAATATTTGGACACTTTTGGGTGGGTTCCACTGTATCTCCATCAGGAACTTCATAGGCAAGCTACTAAGCTATCCAGAAAGAGGCCAGATGTGCAATAACTTCTGACAGACATAACTAATTCTGGGAAAAGAACAGGCTGAGTTTAGGATACTTCTACATTGCTGCTGACATACAGTGTTTAAGAGCACCCTGGAAATTCAGCGTCTACGGCCTCTTTTCAGACTACTTGAGAGGTGGATGAAATTTCTTGGATCAAGGCCTATGTCATCTGAATTTGCATGTAAACACAGACAGGTAAGCCATTCACATACCTAATTCTTCCCCTTAAGCTCACATTTAGTCTCAGATACAGAATCATGAAGACTATATATAGCACATTCACTAATTGGGATATTTACTTTTCAAGAACCCTTTTTTCCCTGCATACTATATTAAAATTGAGACTGTTGGCAAATAACCAAAACAACCCTACAACCAAAATTCATTAAATTTAATCATCCATCATTTGCAATGATTAAAGGGAACAACACACAGAGAAACAAGGAAAGCTTAAAATAAACTATGCTTACTTCCACTACCTCGGCATACATTGCCAAGAAAGAATGCAAAAAAAAAAAAAACCCTTACATATACACTCTAAAGACCAAAAAGACATTGATTTTTAACAAATATTCCTAGAGATTTCCTTCTAGTTTCCACAGGGAGTCCATGGATTTGGTGACTAATAGCAACAGGGGAAAAAAAAATAAAAGAAAATAAGATCATTGAGTTACACTGAAGGCTACTTGCCTTGTCAATTCCCCTCCTCCCATCAATATTTTTAGAGTTGCATAACTATAGAAGTCTATGCAGAACCAAAAATCTAATACATAACAACTGTACATGGTAGATATATAACAGATTTTTCTAATTTTGCAAAACAAACTTATCTCCAGGGAAAAAGCTTCTGCCAAGTCTCTGCATAGAGAAAGTCTGTTTATTTATTTCTTTTTATAGCCAACACAGCTTGAAAGCAGGCTGTGAAGTTGGGGTTGCTTTGGGAGCCCCTTTTTTCTTGATAGAAATCTCTCCTTTGAAAGGCACACATGGGTCTAGCTCATCCACACAACCACAGAACGCTTCCTTATGTGACATGGAGCAGAGTCGAGTGCATGGCACAAGATTTAGGATTTTAATGAAGATAATGAAGTGAATGCTTCACTTCCTGCCAGTTACTCTTAAGAACTGAGCCAGGAAAACTGACTAGCTGTCAGCACTGTATTACCTGATTAAAACTACTCTATTAGCTGCCTTGGATTGACACTTGTTCACTATTACAGTCCCAAACACCCTGTCATCTCTATTATTTGCTTCTCTTTCCTTGCATATGGAAATCCCAGTAACAAAACTTTCCCCTTTGCAGCTTGATTAGTATTGCTATGGTAGAACTGCAATCATAGATAAGGAAGAAGGCAAAATCCAAAACTGATTACTTGCAGTCTATCCCAAAACTGCGCAAGTCGATTCTTCTACTCTGTGCTTTGGCATGCTGTGGAAAAATATTCCTAGAAGTCTCCTACATCATCATTGAAGGACTTCTGCTGTTTCCTACGGTTGGTATGTCAGCTGATGTTTCCAGATGAAGTTTTCAGTTTCCTCTTCCTTCATACAAAGTCCCACCAACTTCTTTCGTTTGATGCTAGCATTCCTAGATGGTTCTCACCATTCCATTTCTCACTGTCAAAATCTAGACTGAAACCAAAGCCTCTTTTCCCTTAGAATATTCAGTTGCTCAACCATAACCTGATAAATCAAAGAATAGTCTCTTTGGAGTTCAGTATATCCTACACTTTTCTTCAAAAAACTCTCCTGAACTCTTGATTTCAAAGACCGACAGAGATTAAATAAATGGCCCTGCTGCTGGTAGCAGCAAAGGGCTTTTCGGAAATTCCTTAACTTATAAAGATTCAACTAAATTCTAAAAAAAAAAAAAAAAAAACCAAAACAAAACACCACACACACCAAAAATAAACCCCACAAAAACCCACCAAATCTTTAAGATTTTCCTTAAAGTGTAAGGAATCTCAAGCTCATGCAAAAATTCCATTTCAAGTTTGTAAGTGCTTCAATTGTATTGTAAAAGGTTAAAATCATAGCATATCCATGCAGAAAGTGTAGTCAGCTGCCATGACTGTAGGAAAGGAGATGAGAATTCAAAGGAAGAAAGAATTCAGGACAGGGTATCCCAACTAGAGGGCAGCTGGTCATAAAAGATACTGGATATTCTTCTGAAACAAGAACAGTTGGTGCATTACTGTAAGCATTCCTAAATTAAATTTTAAAACTTACAATTTAAATTATTTCTTTTTTTATCACCAGGACTTAAAAAACACTGCTAAAGTTCCAGATGTAGCATACAAAGTTAGAGAACATACTTGATGTGGGCAAACTGAGCTTTTCTTTGCTTTGTGAAAAGGTTTCTTTTCAAGAACAGAGACCTAACTTTGGAAATCTCTTAATGAAAAATTATCAAGATAACCATCATCAGATTACTTAATTATAAGGAACATTTTTCTTCAATTTTAGTCAATGAATGAAGACAGCTTTTCAGCATCTAAGTATTTTAGTGGCTGAGTTTAACAACCTATTTCTAGTTTCTCTTAAGACAGAATTTGTATCTGTGCCACAGATAACTGTTTAAAAAGTGAATCTATCAAACTGTCACTGTCAATTACAACGAAACAGCTTTAAGATCCATGGCTATTAGCATGAGTGAAACACAACTGAAATGTTATATTAAAAGTATGTTCATGCACTGTATGTAGCTCACCCCAGTATTTCCCCCCAGTTCTAAGAAAAACATTTTTTGAGAATGTATGGGATACAGTACTACCAAAGGAAGAGAATGATTCATTCTAATGTTCATAAAACATTTTTGGTACCTAAATATAAAGAATAAAGGACCCATGACCTCAGTCTTCTTACTTTCCTTGGCCAAGCTGCCCTCCAGAAAGATTCAGAGTAGGGTCACATCCCAGGAAAAGTCACCTCTACTGAATTGTGAAGAGGAAAAAGGGGGTGGTTTAGCTTTTGTTATTTTAGTCAAAGAGTCAGTTCATTGTCTCCTTGCTTTCAAATGGGCCTTTTTGCATCTCAATTTTTCAGGAAACTTGGGAACCTGTGGTCAAAATGATATGCTGGCCAGAAACAATTTTCCTTTGTAGGCACAAAACTGACAGAAGCAGTCAGCAGCCAGTCACAAAGTCAGCAAGAACATTCTCCCACATTAAACACAGTCTAGATAATATCAATTCCCTTGACCCATGATCCAAAGAGAGGTAGTTTTGGAGGAGACAGCTGGAGAAGTGCTGCTCTGGTAGCTGTAGGAAAATCTCACCAATATCCCATAGGACCCACTGCTGTTATAAAATGCTTCTCATCAGAGCAATGAGAAGCTATTTATGCCAGTAACCGACTTTTCCATTACTGTATCCTTACTCCCTGACACAAGGGAAGAGATCAAAACAGTGTGGTAGGGTTAAGCTATTCCAGCCACGCTTTCATCTTGCCTACCTCAGTTGACTCCCTTATTGTTAGTGTATGAGCTGACATGCACTTAACTCATGCTGAATTTGGGGACTGTTGTTTTTCACCTAGGAAGATATTGTGTGAAAGGTAAAGATAGAAGACAAGGACTCATCTTTTAGGCTCTAGTATTTTTCCTCTTCGCTGCAACCTAGCCACCATAAACACTCCAGAAGGGACAGGACAGTTGATTGAGCTACTCCCGTGCTGTCACACATCTGGAAGTGAGTCAAAACAGTCATGTAAGAGTAAGAGAAGTAAGAGATGTAACGCTTGGCATTTTTCTAAAAAGCTCAGCAGCAGGGCTGCCTTCTTGAATCACTGGATGCTGTGAGGGCTCAAAAAAAAAAAAAAAAAAAGCAGCCCTTGATTGCCTCAGGAACCTCTCTTGCTGCCAGTGCCCAACAGATCCAACTCTGCCCCTGAGCCAGAGTATCCATTTAACAGAACTTGCTGTTTACAGGGGGAAAGAAAAATCATAATATCAGCAGTGCCCCAGGGGCTGACAGAGGATAACTGCCAAATACAAAAGCTCCACTCTCAGCAGATGAATGGTTGGGGATATTCTTTCTATTTGTTTAGTGTTCAACTTTCTCTCAACACACAACCACTTTTCTTGTCAGGTATGCGTACAGATACCGTATGATTCATTACATGGGAGGGAAGAATGTAGCAAGGCTGTAAAAAAATTAGAAACAAAAACCCTACAGATTTGGATAAAAATGTACACAATATTTTTCTGATGGCCCTGCTTGTTATGAGTCATTCACAGATGTAGAGTTACAGGAGAGAAGCCAAGATTAAGTCAAAGACAAAGCTTTATACAGGAAACCAGTTTAAGTCTGTTGCAACGCAGGTTACATACTGAGCTACAAGGAAAAAAGCCTTTTCAAACAGTAATGAGACACCGTGCATATCTGGAATCATTATGCTGAACGAGATTCTGTAAATACATACGGACAGGGACAAAACCATTAATTTTGGAATTAAGAGGTCACTTCCTTTTCTAAAAACCAAGCAACCCCACACTCTCTGGCTTCCTGGATGCCATTGGAATATTTGGAGAACACAACACAAACAGTTCTCTTTGTCCAAAACACACTTTCTTTTCACTTCTGTCTCTATCGGAATAAAACAACAACAGCCTTGGTTTTTAAAGGACACATGCGATGAATCCTTTTCTAGGCATCTGAGCTCCCGTTTCTGTGCATCTACACAGCTAGTAACACCTCACCACACTCATATCCACACATCCAGGCTGCTTGGCATCATTTTTTCCCCCTTAACCTGAGTATTCTTTTTCTCTTTTGTGGTGGTTTGTTTGAAAATAGATGGATCACCTCAGATGTAAATTCTTTCCCAGGTACCATTCACAGATCCTTTTATTCTTTTTGCTTGACATCTCCAGTCTCCTTACAAATTATTTAGCATTTAGGTCAAGCGTTCAGTACCTGTTGTACTACACATAATTGAATCATGAAAGTAAGTTCTATTAATTATCAAATATATATATATTACAAGCCTATAAAATTCCATTTCATACAGAAGCATAAAACGTCTTCATCAAAATTTCAAGTATTAATCAAATCCAATCCAGTCTTATTTTCAGTACTTTCTAATTCTAGGATGTAAGGCATGTGACTGTAGAGGGATTCTAGAAGAGGACTGTTAAATTTAGAATAACTGATTTTCAGTTCAGGGTGAAATTGTGAGTTGCTCTTCTATACTAAGTTTATAATGTGGCAGCAGTGACCACTTGATATCAACTGTTGCTTTGAGTATTTGGTAAATCAGATCCTTTTTGTACCTTTTACTCCTCCTGAATGAAAAAACAAAAGTAAGTTTACATGCAGAAAAATGGAAACCCACTTAGATACTTCATGAAAAGTATAACTGGGCTATAAGCAAGTATAAAGTAGCAAAGGACAAAAAGTTTAAAAAAAAAAAACAAGAAAAGAATAAGACATTAACAGATTTAAATAAATACATGCATAAAGCACTGAGGCAAGGCATTGAATTATTCAGTTAATTTCAAAAATGGAGAAAATATAAAACCTCATACTTTTAACACAGAAGGTAAAAATAATAATCACATTTTAACATGTAACCCAACTTACAGCAATGCACTGTATGTCTCAACTCATACTTTTCACAGCTTTAAAGATAGAAAAAAAATTGTCCCAGTCTGGCTTATTCTTAGATATCACCATAATCTAGATGACATTTGAATAAAACAAGTTCATCTGTTTCACTGAAGAATAAATACTAATTCTGTGCATTGCAAAATATAGAGCAAATAACATCAATGTGGAAGTTGCAAAGTAGTTGTGTAAAGAGAGAGTGAGACGGATCTCCCCAAAGGGTTGAGACAGAGGAAATGAGAAATTCACCTATACATCAGGTTTAGAGTTGTGTATCACCACAACAAAGTGTGTGCTAATTTTTCACCCATTTTTCCCAAACATTAGCTAGGCAAGGAATCCAAATTATGTATCAGCACAAAACACAGAAATATAAGTTACTTGGCCAAATTAAGTTTACTCACAACAAGATCTTTCTGCCTTTAAGAAACTAAGGAAATGAAGTCATTGTTTAGGTAAGAAGATCAAAGCACAACAGAAGTCTAGACCCTTCTGGTAAAGGTGAAAAAACTTATTTTCACAGCTGTTTTGGTGTCCAGATTTTTCAACATCTACATGATTTTTTTCTTATGAATAGTTCCCATATTAAAACACAGAACTGCTATATACAGCTGCCAAAGCACTAAATGATTCCATTTATGCATATGCATATAAATAAAAGCATACAAACATACACAGAGTGAAGAATGTCATGTTGTATAATTAGGATTTCTAGATACAGTTTATGCAAGATAGAAGCCTGCACTGGTTTACATTGCAGGGGTAAAATTTAGCCGGGAGCCCAAATCGTGGCTCAAATCATGCCATGTTAGAAGATGTGGACAGCATTAGCTATTAAACATATTTTAGTAGCTTTTACTGTAGTGTTGTGGACCGTTTAGCAAAAAAGAGGACATCTAGCTTAAAAAAAGCAAAAGCATTCCGATTTTAGAGAGTTACACAAAAATAAATTTCAATAATTACATTAATTTTATCTCCTAAGGTAAGTTACTCCATTTGGGAAATCTTAGCTGCTTCTTCACTGAGGCAACACCAGATATAAACAATAAACAATATCTGAGACATAGCAGATGTACAAATCCAGAAAAAAAAATTGGTCTAAATTGGCACCAGGAGAAAGCCTTTCTCTGGACAAAAAAAGATGTAGCTCCACAAGAAATTCTGCACTTACACTGGTAGACTATCTTTTTTGTTACCAACATGTTTTTCAAAGTAACTGATCTCCTATAAAATATTTGCAGAGTGGTAGCAAATCCTTGTGAACTTCAGGTGAACGAGAATTATATTCTTTCACCAACTATTTCTAGTTAATTTTTCATCAATATTTATGGAAAAACTACAACGTATCTTCTCTATAGCAAATGAAGAGCTGAAGGACAGGAGGATAAATCTTTTTCATTGGGGAAAAAAACTAACCAGTTGCATGTTGCATTTAGTTTACTAAATACGATTTCAGAAAACTAAAGTATTCTTGCCAAACTAACTTTAAGGGTGACATATAAAAGCAGAATTTCAAGTTACACAGGCAAGCAACAAAGTTTCATATTCATTAGTTGCTGAGAACTGCTCAGTTTAATGTTTTACAGTCCTAGGTGCTATAAAATCCACAAGCTTCTCCAGATTGCCTTGGAACCAAGTACCTCCCTAGAATGCATGATAGTTCAAGCATTATGAAGCTGAACTCATGCTACGCATTACAGAAAGTCAAAGCAAAGAGGCTCAGTTAGTCACCCAAAGGTTAAAAAAAACCAACAACAAATTAATCTTATTTGGCAGAATGTACAAGTGGTATATATTCAAATCGCTCAATGCTATTGAGACTTGTCCCTCAGAAAGACCCCAAAGCTCTTTAAGTTAAATACAGACATGATGGAAGCACACATTGCTAAAACTACATATGGATGGTGGAAAACTAATGAGAAGTTTTCACTGCTCCATCCACCTTAAAGCACTGATCTAGGCTGTTAGCCATCTTCACGCAAGGGCTCCTCCCAAGCTTAGTGTGATCTCAAGAAGAAAAATTAGTCAGGAACGCAAATTTTTCAGTACTTGAATGAATAAAAATATATGAACATACTATATCATCAACTTTATAGCTCAACCATCAAACCCCACATGTATTTTTGGGCCATGCTTTCATAAACACAAACATGATCAAGTGAATTTTTCTTCGTTTCCAAATTTTGTATTCTGGATACATGGCAGACAGAAATACAAAGCTCCTCCCACCCCACCCCTCTTAACAGATGGGTCTTTAGAAAGCCAGCCCTGTTAGGCATAAGATCCTTGTGATTTCCACCCCTTAGAGGCAAGATCCTGCCATAGGGTAGCTGAAATGCTCCCAGAAGCCTGCAAAGTCCCGGCAACACCTTTGAACTGCTGCATTTGCACGATGTGAAAAATCGTCATTTGCACTCTTCAGTATTGGGGAAGTAATCCTGCAGAGGACTGAAACCTCTTACAGGTTTGAGCAGTCAAAGCAAATATCACAGAACTGCTATGGGTAACAGACTAATTCTAAATAAACATCACTTACGAGTACATGTAACAAGATTCAAACGGCAGCCCTTGTAGACTGGTGAACCTTTTATTCAAACTTCATTAAACTCAGTGAGGCATTTAAGAAACAGTCAGGAAGTGGAGAGTTGTGTCGAATGTTTGCATGTTGCCTACACAAACAGGCCCAAAATATGTTACTGAAATCATAAGACTCCTCTTTTTACATGCACGCACATCATTGCCTACAGCACATGATCTTAAACACTAGTATCTAGAACCCTGCTAGCTAATTCGTATTTTTTATGGACACAAAACTATTTCTAAAACTGTTGTTTACAAGAAATATATAAGCCAGAGAAATTCTACAAAACTCCATTTACATAGCCTTGTGATACAGTGCAGGAAATGCTTAAGCTAAATTAATGACCACAAGTAAACAAGAAAGCATTGTTTTGTGGTTAAACAACTGTAATTCTGAGTTATGCAACTTATTTATCTGGTAACCTTGAGTATTGCTGAAGTAAAGTTGCTCTTTTCCATTTTAAGACTTAAGAAAGTCCTGCTTAGAAAAGCTGATACAATACTAAACTCCTTTAAGTTCATGCAAAATAAACTGGAAAGAAACTTGTAAACTTAAGAGGATATAAAATGTCAAGTGTGGGGAAGTGAAAAATTAAAACAAAGAATGTGCTATTTCTGCCAAAATCTAGAAAAACAAACGATAAAGAGTAAGGAACTAATATTTGGCCTACTTCTGCCTCCAGTTCCTGTGTGGGAGCTTTAGCTCAAGAAACACTGTATTTTTGCAAACAAAACCAGTATTAAGTAGCAAGATGTTAGTGCAGCTGACTTAGTGTAATGCTGTTTTCAGGAATAATTTTTTCCCATTTCTGCTCAGTATTATTCAACTCAGATCCTTTCAGTAAAAGTTCATGTGAATATGTTTTTTCTCCTGTATCATGTCAAGTATCAACTCATTTTTCAGTGTTTACAGAGTAATAAAGTAACTTGTACACAGGAGAAATATAAAAGTTAGCAGAAAGTTTTAATACATCATAATGCACATTCATAAGAGACCTCAAACATGGCTTAATATTTCAAATTGCCACTTTTAAGTGCCTGCCGATGAGCACGAGGCACATCTCAATTAATGATGAAACGATGGTAAGCATCGTAACAAGCATTTACTATATCCCAACATGACTTTTACCAGCGTTAACAGTGACCCTAAAGTCTATATTTAGATTTTCTTTCGCATGCATATTTAGTACTAAAGCAAAAAGCTTACTGAGTCTCAAGTATGGTGGCAAGTGCCTCTCTACTCAGGCAGGATACCACCCTACTCCTCTTAAAAATACTCAAAGACAGCCTACAATACACTGCATAATAATTGACAAAGCTTATAGCCCTTTCAAATTAGAGCAGATTTTAAGTAATCAGGTGACAGATACAAAAAATCTTATCACTAAACGCAGAATGACATTACCACCTATCAGTATAAAGCACTAGGAACTAAACATTGTGTAACATCTCTCAACATGTTGTACTTGCAAAATATCCCAGTTTTTATAAATATTGTCCATGTGTCTCATGCATGCATAAAGCTTTTGCCAGAACACTTTCTAAATGACATGGAAATCTCACTAATTTGGAAGGAATGTCTGTGAACCAATGAGAAAAATCAAGTCTACTTTAAAACCTTGTTATTTGCCCTGTTACCTGCCAATTTGTGTTCTTTATGGAGTAGCCATAATTAACTAATTAACACACACATCCAGATCTAACTGTTGAAGCTGAGCTGACATAGTACAAAGGCCTTTTTTTTTTTTTTAAGATATATTTTATAATCAAGGAGCATAATGTCACTCTGGGGACTCGATAGTGAATAAAATCAAAACCATAGCCAACTGTTGGACAAAAAATATTAACAAAGTGTTGCCCAAGAACATGTAAAGATTAGATTGCCATGGCAGCAGATAATGTTTGAATATTAAGTACAAGAAAGCACACTTTTATTTAACAGGTACATAAGTAATGATAAATATATTTTACAATAGGCCAAGAAATAACTAGCCTAAAACATCAACTTAAATATCAGGCCTGGCAAAAGAAAACATATTATTCAAAAGCCTTTTTAAAAGAAGCACAGCAAACAGCCATAATCGTGGAACACTTTTTAAAAGAGATTGTTCTTGAGAATAATTCTAGGTAGGAATGATAAAGATATGTAATACGAGAAAAAGGACTCCTTTATGTATGCAGCTACGCTTGCTCCTGAGAAGCACCTAACTGCAGTTGATTTATACAGTGTAAAAACCAAGTGAGCAAATACACAAATTATTTTCAATTATACAAATAAATTCTTTTTAATTTACAATAATCATATCTGTGGTTGATATGTGGGAAAACAAGAACTCTGTATGAATGCGTAATTTCTAGTTCAACAACAGTTTTGTTTCAAACAGGCAAGGGTCTTTGAACTGCAAACTTTCCTAAAGAAATACTCTCCACTTGAGGGCAGGGTAAAGTAGCTCAAAGTCAGCATTCGCAGACATAAGCATGTACTGGCGTCAGGCTTCTGTGAAGGAGAAAAGTCACCCATCAATAAAAAAAAAAAACCCCGAAGACTAGATGCATGTTTGCAATAGCCATCAGTAGTATCTTCAGACAAAAAGGCACGATATCAGCATTTTATGTTCCACAGAATTAATGATAAGCCAAGCCTTGAGTACTCAGTTTTGCTGGAGAATAAAAAAATACAATGGCACATTTGTCAGTTGACAGCTAAGGGGATCTCAGTTTTGTATTTCAGTGAAAAACAGCCACCACCGCCACCCTGGGTACAAACTGGTCAATACTCTTTATATGCTTGGCCTTGGCTACCGTCTTCCCTAAACATCAGTTAGTAGTCAATTTAAAATAAACAAAATAAAAAAATGCAACAATGTCTTGCTCTAGTTCCTAATCAGATCCAATTAATAAATACTTAAAAAAAATAATGCTTTCAGTTTTCATTCTCCAAAGTCTGTATTAAGACAATGATACCAGAAAATTATATACAATGAAGAGTAGGAATATAAATGCTCCGTTAAAAAGTATATGATTTACCTAAAATGGTACACACACTGTAACTTGGTCTCACTTTTTTTTCTGGTGACTATTTTAAGCCATGTGATTTTACAACACCAAATTGCAACATAGACAGGCAAGTATCACAATTACAGAAAAATACGAAATTTTTAAGTCCTCTGTTACTTCCTATAGGCTTTATTAGGCACTCCCAAAGCCTTTCACACGTGGGGTCCAATTTACACTTCTAGGAAGCCCTGTAACGCTTCATCCTCTTACAATTTAAGAAAAAACCTCCACTGACCACTCGCTGAAATTATGTGCTCTTCTCAATATATTGAGCCCTTTGCCTCTGCTTCAGCCTTCTTATTCACATACCGTGACTCAGGACAGAGAAAGTCAGGTCACTATTCTCACACGTTTATAAGAACTATGCAAAGCCTTGGGTAATGCTGAATAATGCCACTAAGGCATCCAGGAGCAAAAAAAAAAAAAAAAATAATCCAAAAAGCAGGGGTGTGCCACAGCTGAAAACAGGAAATTTAAGGATATGTATCTTACCTAAAATTGCCAAGCCTACAATTTTTATTATTTATTTTTTCTCCTAAGACAGGAAGAAGAAGATGGATGATGGAGCCCTTGCATCAGAAAATGCCTACTACTAAGGAACAGAAAAACTAAACAAGCAATTACAGTCTTTGCTCTTCACCATCCAAAGCAAGGATACAGAAAGCTCTGTGGCAAAAAATAAATTGTCCACAAAAGATTCCTAACATTCCTCTTTCATTACAATAATATAGACTTCAAGATGTTCCACAACACGAACGATAGCTTCATGCAGTGCAAACCAACTGACAAAAACCGTACATTCTTCATGCAGTTAAAATGGATTAGCTTTAAAACTAAGCAGAATGGAAAATTGAGGACTTGCTGCTCTAGTTCCTCTGTTGAATGTTTGGAAAGTTCAAGTTTCATGAGTCTTTAAAGAGAGTAAACAGTATCTCAAAGCTGCAGAAGACTGCACTTGAAGAAGGAGGTTAATAATACTGTAAATTATACTACTAGAGCTTTCTTGAAAATGTATCATACTGGAAGCTTCCACTTCCAGACATGAGGTATTTGCATAAGAACTAGCTCTTGAAATCTTAATGGAGTCCTCATTCAGTCATCTTCCATCACAAAGGCATTGAGAAAGGATAAGGACAAGTCACTGCAGAGAGAACTCTAACAACAGAGCAGATGCGATGGACACCAGAAAAAATGAGCATTTAAGTTCAGAAAAATCCTCCCTACAGTGAAAAGTGTCCACTTCGAATAAGAAGCATAAAACTGCATTATGCCTACTCCAGAAAAAATGGCAAACGCAGCCGTACCCACACATGATAAGCATCAAGCAAAGCCTCCTACTATTGACTTTATTTAACTGGGTCTTTCTGGAGTTGCAATTAATCCATAGGAATTTTCCCAGTTAGCAGAGACTGAGTGATTTTACATCAAGTCTATTTTTACAGTTGAAAAAACCCCTGAAGTCCATATACTCACAGATACACAAACCCAAGATTCAGAATACAATCTCCTAATACTGAAATCCAGGTATTCCAACAAAAAACACTCCACATAAATTACACATTATTTATTTGGCCCCATTCTAAGAAAAATACTATCAGTACTACTTATTCTTGAACTCAAGCTATTACAAAAGTGTAACCATCAGCTGCATGCAACAGCACAAATACAACGCACCAGATGAGACTCCGACCTTCACACTTCATCTAGTTCCATTATCTGGGGAAAAAATAATTTCTTCTATCACCTATTCTTGAGATAAACATGACAGGACTGTATTTTCTACTGTGCAAACAATTACTTTATCACTTAATATATGCTTTTAAGCTTCTTCCTTAATGCTGTTTTTACTTGAACTACTTCAACTATTATAACTACCCCTTTAAACCAGAATTTGTCTATTGTTTGCTTTTTTTGGCACATTACTAAAAACAATGAGGCACTGCATATAATTAGGGCTAATTAAGTTGTATGGAGACTAGTAGTTTGTTCTGTGAGGGCAAGCATGTAAGCTATAAATTATTCTTTTTCCATAGACACAGCAAAGCTCCCAAAGCTGTCTTGACAGAGGAAAAAAACATTGCAATGGCCAGAGTAAGAGTCAAAAAAGCTCATCAGATTCTGAAAGCCTCTACAAATCTCAATTGTGCATAACAAAAAAAATAATCTACAATTAACAGCAGTGAAAGTTTAGATGGTTTCCTCTGTTTCTAGAGTTCATAAGCTATTATTATTAAGACTGCCAAAAAAAGCAGCATTTCCTGTTTACATTTTTTTTTTTATTTTGATTTTGGTTGAATTCTGGTTTCCTGCTACAGTTCAATTGGCTTTAACCATAATATACTTTTCAGGTCTGTGAGTTGCTACCCTGAAATCATGAGAGCTTGGCTACTATGAACCCACAACCTTGGCAAAACCAATTTGCAGAAATTGATAAAAATCTTTTCTGTAACTTGCTGAAAAATAATCACCAAATTTAAGGTGTCAGAAGAAACATTTTGTTTTAGAAAAACACAAATTGGCTTCTGTTGCCTAAGCTGTCACAGTGAAATGTTTCCCAGCTCTAGCTGTGCCTGCACAAGCCCACTTGATCACAGATTAGGGGTTTCTCCAGAAAAGAAATCTGTATTTACATTGCTAGAGAAATGGCATCACGGAACTAGATTAAGCACCAACCCCTAGTGTATTCAGTGTGGATGATCAGTCAGCTGCCAGCCTCTGCTTTGCAGTAACTAACTAGTTCCTGCCAGGAAGTCACAAAACAGTCTATATCTGAGCAAAAGAATCTGGTAACATACCAGTTTGGACCCGCAGTCTATCTGGGCCACTAACTGACATTCACAGAACAAAGTACTAGAGTCATTAGAGGATATATGAAAAACCAAATTAAAAGTTACATAATAATTTGCCTAAAAATGGTGTCTTCATCGTAAACAAGCCTCTTCAACTCTTCTGTCCTCAAAACCGTTGGAATACTATCCTTTTAAATTCAACCAGGTTTAACCTATGAACTACCTAAAAAGGTAAATTGCCTCTGTATTTATGAACCTGAACTGAAGAGATACAGCCCAAGAGCAGAAAGTTTGAGAAGGCTACATCATTTGGGAATTACAAGAGATTACAATGAAAAATTTTTCTATTTTAGAATTAGAAAAGACTATAATGTTTTAGCTTTTGCCAATGCTAAACTCCTTTGCAGAATATAAAATTACTTAGATATTGTTAAGAATGCATTCTTATTCCTTTGATTATTAAAATGATGTAAGAAAGGATAAATTACAACATAATGCTAAATATTAAGGAACTTAAAGTGTTCCAGAATAAGAAGCTCCATCTATAAGTTTACCATTACACTACCAGGTGATGGTAGTGATCTACCTCAAAAATATGTATATTCTCTAAATTATTTTAAAATCATCTGCAAGATATTAAGATGAAAGGTAAATCAGCACAACACCAAAACCTTACAAAGATAATAAGTAGCTGTATTCAAAACTGGTTAGCTATAATCTTAAAATCTCTAATGTTACCTAGAAAATGACAAAATTTATTTTATGGCTGCTGCTTTTCTCTTTAGAGTAGAATGAAGCAAACCAATGATGACTGACCCACAGCCAGCAGCTCTATATCATGGTCCTCCAGTTTAAATCTTTAATATGGAAGTCAATATGCACTGAGGTATCTGAATTTGCTTTACTGCTGTGAAGAGAAGAGGCACTAGTTCAACTGTCTTGCCGCTGCCTCTCTTGCCGTAAAGGACATCCCATTAACTGGAGTAGCTCTCCCCGGGCATATGCACCAGATCTGCCTACTCAACACAACACGTGGAAAGAACGCAAGCCTGGGTAGTTAAGTAGAAAAAGTATTTACACCAAAGCCTACACTAAAACTTAAGTGCTCACCAAAGCTCTACACCTTCTGGAAGGACAGGGTAGAAGAGGGAAGAAAGTTGGATGTTCATCCAGCCCCTGCAGGGTCCCAGCTCCCCATGCCTGCCCTTCGCCTGCTCTCACTCGCACAAAGAGGCAACAGCCCTGAGTCTGTGTACCAGCTGCAAAAGTGCCCAAATGTGCTCCAACTGATGATCCTGACTCATCACAGTGCTGGAAGGAGGCAGAACAGAGCTGGTGAGTGGTTTCTCCTCCTCTCCTCTCATAAAACAGTACAAACAGAAAGAGAGCAGAAGAGAAGCTGAACAGAAGCGCCAAGAGCAGCTCCTCTCAGAACAGCACGTCTGGCCGCTGCATGACCTATGGGGAGATCTTTCCTGTGAGTGTCCAAAGCTACTGGACTTTTATAATCCTCTTAGTCACGTCTCTGTTCGCTTCTCGGGTCCTAAGATTTCCCACTTTAAATATCTTTCCTCTCTGTCTGAAAAACTTGGCCTTTACACCCTTCCGCTAAAACTCTGGTCTGGCTAACCTGCACAGGCAGCTATGTAAATCTTTCCTCTAACTCAGCCACTTGCTTCTCCCACGCCTCACTCGGTCCAGCAGCACGCTCCCGCCAGACCCAAGCCACCACTCCGTTCAGAGGATTGAACACTCCTTTAACTCGTGCAATGTAGAGAGGAGGTGGAAGGGAAGAGAGACACCGAAAGCATCCTAAGTTAGTGGGGAGCCACAGCAGGAAGCTGCCAGCATGTAACCCTCTAACATGGATTAAAACCGGTCTCAAACTCTCCGCTGGCTATTCAAGCCAGAGTGGCAGTGCCATCACCAGCTCTGCAGCCATACAGGAGACCCACCCTATTAATAGATTCTTGTAAATATAAGTTTGATATCACATAAGGGAAAAAAGTATATTTAATATTGTATGTTTTAGTAAACTAGCAATAGTCAGCTCTCTATATAAATACAGAAAATATACTTCCAACTAGATATATTTCAATTTTTAAAAAGACTTAATTCTGATACAGTTGATCTGTAACCAAAGCTTGCATCTTTGGGGTGGCAAGTCACCTAAACCTATAATTAACATCTAACCAAATACTCTTCTAGCACTCACTTATACCCAAACATTCACAAGAACATAGTTTTGTAAATGTTTAAATATAAACAAAACTTTACGATAAGTCGAGCCTACTTTTTTCACAGCTTAAACGATTCCTTATGTTTCAAACACTGGAATGACTTTTTTATTTCTGCCAAATCTCAAACAATCTAAAGATGTCACTGAAGGCCACTTAAAGTAAAAAAACCTGACTGCTGCTAAGCAACCCAGAAAACACCCTTACATGTTCAATTGTTCAGTGCATTAAAAAATTTCACACATATTGAGAATCCATGTATTCTGGACTCTAATGACAGTAATGTCTTCCACACAGAGGGAGAAAAGAAAATTCTGCAGGATATGTTCATATTTCAAAAAGGAATTGCTTATAAAGGACTAAAGATTTGATCAAATTTATTCACTGTTTCTGCACATGGCATAGATTAGAAACAGATTCTCTCTTATCCACTATTTTACACACACTCCAGAAGTAAGTTTACTGAGGAAAAACAGCACTTATGTTTGTTTTATTAAAAAAAAAGTACCAAGATTCTTTTCCCCTATTAAAAAAATATTTCAAAAATTTATTCCATATCCAGACTCTTTAAATCAATGTTATTTTAACTGCTCTAACTGCATATAAACAAAGGCCATTTAAAGTAATTTAGTATTTCACCATTCTATAGCACTTCTCACCAACGGATGCACTTACACATTCAGAAAAAGTGAGACCAAGTCTTATATTCTTTGAAGTAGATCACAATGAAACAAACTATTTACATGTCACAGTAAGGATTACATACATACGTATCCTTCATTTGAATTACATACAAATAAATATTTTTTATTTAAATATCTGTATTACACAGATATGATTTTAAACACAGATTTTTTTTTTTAATCAAGTGTTTAACCTTTCACTCATCGTGGCTTTTGTAGCACAGTATAATGCTCTCCACAGGAACTATCTTACAACATGCTTCTTGTTTAATTAATTCAGCAAACAGTTCTCTGAATCCCAGTTTGTATTCCCTCAAGCAATTCAATTATCTTACCATAAAGGTCGTGGGGAATATCTTCGTAAGACATCAATCTGCTAAAGCTTTCCATAACATAAAAATACATCACTTAATTGACTTAATATTTATTTTGGAATTACAGATTTCATTTTTTACATTTCTCAAGATGCTTAGTCTTAAGTTACCAATCTCATATATTCAACTGCCATAAATTTATTGTAGGCACAGTCTGAACAGAACAGAGCCAATGAAAATAGATATAATCAAAGCCCTCCATTCACACAAAGTTATTGCCAATAGGGAAAAAGCAAATTTAAAGGTTAGTTTAAACCACAAATTCAGAGTGGCAATACAGATTCCTAAAGCCAGATTTTGCTTAAAATGGAAAAAAGTATCATTACCTGTAAGTAGAATTAAACAATATTTTATAAACAAAAAAGGAAGTGGTGAAAACCTAATTAAAAATTTGGAATATCTGGTAACCTCACCATGAAACTTCAGCATATCAATACAATCAAAAATTTTGAAACTTTAAATAGCAAGATACTAATAACAGAGGTAGATCATACAAGAGACAGCTTGTATATGCACAGATTACATTAAGGAAAAAAACCTGCATATGTATAGCATATATGTTCAAAAGGATTTAAATGGCACTTTTTAAAAAAACTAAGTTAAATCAGTAGTATTACCAATTTCTACCTCCACTTATCTATTAACATTGTTGCTTTCAGGCCAGACTCACTTGGCTTAATGCTGATTTTCAGACATGTTATAGTATAAACTATTTAGCTGAACTTCATTATTAAAATGTTGCAAGTTTTCCTCACAAGGACATACAATGTAACTCCTGTCCAAGAATGAAGTTTAACTAGACAAAGCCCATGATCTGACCTGTTCCACAGGCAACAGAATGGCATTTTGGTTTCGTTCTGCTAGTCATCTCATTGCTAGTACAGGCAATGAATCTAGATTTTACAGATACTTTGTTCCAAATAAGTGAGAAATAACACAGCCCAATCTTTTTTTTATCTATCCGTATTCAAATTATATACTTATTTCACTTGAATGACGTCTCAATGAGGGCTGGAGCACATATGCTATGAGGACAGGCTGAGAGAGTTGGGATTGTTCAGCCTGGAGAAGAGAAGGCTCCAGGGAGACCTTGTAGCAGCCTTCCAGTACCTAAAGGGGGCTACAGGAGAGATGGGGAGGGACTCTATCACGGAGTGTAGCAATAGGACAAGGGGTAATGGTTTTAAACTGAAAGTGGGGAGATTTAGACTAGATCCTAGGAAGAAATTCTTTACTCTGAGGATGGTGAGACACTGGAACAGGTTGCCCAGAGACGCTATGGATGCCCAATCCCTGGAGAGGGATGTTCAAGGCCCAGGCTGGATGGGGCTTTGAGCATCCTGGTCTAGTGGGAGGTGTCCCTGCCCACGGCAGGGGGGTTGGAACTTGATGATCTTCAAGGTCCCTTCCAACCCAAACCATTCTATTTTTCTTTCCTTGGCACTCATTTTTATTTATAATTTTTGCTTTCAAAAGCTCTGTAGTATTCTAGCATCTAGAACAAAAATACCCTGTGGCATTTTAACTCTTACAAATAGAAGTTATCTGTACAAGTTAGAAAGCTTTAGAGAAGCACTAAAAAATCTAAAAAAAATTACTATCCCACTACTTAACTAAAACATCGGGCAGGCCCACAGAAAAAAAAAATAAAATCAGACAATCCTTTCTGTGGGACAGGGGGGTAAAACGTATGTATAACAGTACTACAAAAAAAATTCCTCAGTATCTACATACTGCAAGCCTCACAATAATCGTATAAGCACAAAGATTACTGCTTATTTTTCCTCGAAAACAATACTTACAGACCTGATTCATATCACATTTTTAGCAGAAAATGGAACTGAGACTCCACAAAGCCTCCCAGGTCTGGCCTGCACAGAAGTTTAGCAAATGGAAAATGGATGGCTCATGCTTCACTTGCATCCGCACATGTTCCCAACAGGCAAAAAGCCAAAAAGAGGAATGGAGAGTCGCTATTTTCTTAATATTTGAGAGAAAGATTCTCCATACAAGTTTATCACATTTTCTACACAAGGAGTATTTTTCCACAGGGTTTATAGCAACCCTTACACACCAGGAATTGCATAGGAACAGGGAATTTGAGGCCGTGTTGAGGCTGGCACTGCACCAACCAGCTTCCTACCTCTGGGAAATGGCTTAACAGTCAAATCAGATTTGGGAAAGAAAAGTAATTTAATCGAGATCCCAAGGCAGGTCAGTGAGGCTGTCAGGCTCCTAGTCCAGTAACATTTCTATGGGGCTGCATTTGTACCTCTCCAGAGACGGTGTAACAGCTAAAACATTTAACTACATACACACATATCACTTATCAGGTACCAACCGCAGCTTCAAAAAAAATCTTCAGCAAATTGCATGTTGCGTGTCCTGTAAGGTGACCACAGTGTGTTCCAATAGTCCTCAGCCTCTAATAAAATGGGTCAAAATCTGATCTTTAAAGTTCTAGGGGATATCAACCTAGGCAACTTAAAAAAAAAAAAAAAAAAAAACAAAAACCAAACAAACCTAAGCATTAAAAATAGTAGCCTTATTCCACAGCATTTATAAAACAGTTGATCTCAAGATGCCAAATCCAGAAGACACAGCTGCTGGCAGCTGGCCATTTGGGAGGTAGTCAGTGTGACTGGAAATCTCGTGCCTTTTTAAGCAATGTCTATTATTGCCAGTCTTTCTCATCGCAAGTGATACATTTATACACATTTTTTAAAAACCCTTCACACTTCTTTAAAGAAAAGAAATCTAAAGAACAAGTTATCTCCTGTTTGTTCTGACTCAGATGTGCAAGGAAGAGACTTCCAGGAAGGGTATGTTGAGCAACAAGTCTTTCTGTGGTTTACACAACAGAATCCAAGTGATAGAGATAACACAACTGTGCTCTCATCTAAGCTGCATTAGGAAGACCTGTTTTCACAACTTGCTAACACGCCATCAGTAAGAACGTAAAGCTCATAGGGCCCAGCATAAAGCACAGCATGGAGTCCATGAACTACACCACTTGAACCAGCAAGGCCACTCCAACCCACAGTCAGCTCCCACTGCTTGGCCACAGAACCACCGGTTAGTCTATTCAGTTTCCGTAGTGAACCCTGACACCTCAATTTAAGCTCAAGCAGTTAAGAAGCACACACGTTGGTTTTATTTTAAAAGCTGTTTGAAGGCATCAGAGCAGCAGTGCTCTATGTATTGCCACAGGAGGCCTGTGTCCCAACTTGCCCAGACAGGTTGCAGGTCCCCTTCCCACCAGGGACCCTCCACTCGGTCTAGAGCACCCCTAGCAAGGCCGCAATCTGCACCCAAACACAGCACACATTCACTCCTCGCATGGACGGGCATAGGCTAAAAGAAGGTGCCCACTGAGACCTGCCCCAGCCACCATCTTCCCAGGGGTGGTGGGGACTCAGGCACCAGCACCCTCCCCAGGCACAGGCCCCAGCTGAGCCTGCATTAGCCAGACCCAGCCCTCGCACACAACAGACCAAGGGTACATCCCCATCTATGTGCCCACACACGCTGCCACCAGCCACACAGCAGGGCCACCTCACGTCATCTCACATACCAAACCTGGGAAGGCATCAGTCAGGTTGGTGCAACCAAATGACATATGAAACGTGCTGGGCGTTGTCCCTTCTTCTCAGTGCCACATATTTGAAGCCCTGGCTACATCAACACCTAACACAGACTATCCAAACTATTTCCTAATTTTTTTGTCAATATACAAGTATTTAAGGAAGTAAGACAGGATGCAATTTTGGCACAAGAGATGATACAGGGGTCAAAATAAACATAAGAAGCGGGCATAAGGAGCAAGAGGTCAGCTGCCCCAACATTTTGATCTTCGCTGTTCATTGTGAAACCACAGTTCCCAGGCAGAGGCTAGTGGTCAGCAACTGGACTGTTAAACTGCGTATCGCACATCAAAAAAAAATTTGGAAACACTATGAAATAGTAAACTATGACTTGCAAGATGATGATTAGCCTGTATTTAGGAGCCACCATAAATTATAAGGTGGTAAGTGCCTAAAGAACAGCAGTAACCACACTAAAAAAATAGAACAAGAATAAAAGTTTTTAAAGTATTAGTTATTTTCTACCTGTTTAAGAGAACCACAGCGTAAAAATGCAAAGGCAACCTAAATAAAATACTGATGGAGCAGTCAAGTTAAGTTTCATTGACATGACACTAAAAGCATCAATAATCAGGCATTAAGAAATCTGAAGTGTTTAATGAAAAAAATCTAAATCCTATGAGGACTTTTAAAGGTGGGATGTACAGACCATTTGTTACCAGCAGATGTTTCTCACTGCCCTGGGGAAGACAAATTGACCCCTGAACTCAGTCACAATTTTATTGACCCTGGAGTACAGTTCAGGCTGCAAAGTGCCATTTTTAACACTGGTATCTGATCAAGCATTTACCTAAAAAATTATAGTCTTATTCAATGCATAACATCAATAATTATGCTCTAATATTACAGTCCAGTATTAGATTTAGTATTTTAACTCAACAATTGAAAATGTAAAATTAATGTTAAGCTTTGTAGTTAATAATCCCCCGATTCCTTTCCTCTCCAGAAGAGACATTAGTGATCTCATTTCAGCACTGAACACTGCAAAACTGACAAGTCTCCAGATTTTATGGATTGTTTCCTTTCCAGAAAAAGGAGAAAAGTCCTAAAATGAAATTTTGCTCATCCCATCCTTATGCATCACTGAGAAGAGTCTAGTTCCCTCTAATTATACCCCGACACAAATACACAAAATTAATAAGGTCTTCCCTGTGCCTTCTCTTCTCAAGATTAAAGCTAAACAGTCCCCGATTTCTCAGCCTCTGTTATGTCAGACACTCCGGTCCCTCAATAGCTTTGTGGTCCTCTGCTGAACTTGTTCCAATACTCATGTCTCTCTCGTACTGGGGAACCCAGGTCTGGACACAGCACTCCTGATGTGTCTCACCAGGGCTGAGTAGCAAGCAAGGATCACCACCCTCAACCTGCTGGCAACACTCTCTCACGCAGCCCAGAATGGTGTAGGGTTTCTTTGTCACAACGCCACACTGCAGGCTTGCTCATGATCAGATTGTCCATCAGGACCCTCAGGTCCTTCTCTGGGATGCTGCTCTCCAGCCTGGCAGGCCCAAACCCGTGATGGTAGACACTGTAATTCCTTCCCTGGTGCTGCACTTCATGATTCCTTTAGGTGAACTTCCTGACATTCCTCTTGGCTCATTTCTCCAGCCTGTCAAGGTCCCTCTGAATGGCTGACCTCCATCTTCACGTCCCTGACCAGTTTTTCCTTGCTTGCAAGTACAAAGTCCAGCAGAGCACCCCCTGTTGTCACCTTTTTGATCACCTCTGTTTGGAAGTTGTCATGAATGCACTCCAGAAGTCTCCTATGTTGCTTGTGCCCTGATGTGCTGCTCCTCCAGCAGAGAGCAGGTTGGTTGAAGTCCTCCATGAAGACCAAGGCTTGCAACCATGAGGCTTCTTCCAGTTGTCTGAAGAAGGCCTCATCTGCTACTTCTTCCTAATCAGATGGTCTGTACCCATAACACCACCCAGACTGGTCTACCCAATGATCCTGATCCGTGCACTGGGTCATCATCTGGCTCATCTGTCCCAAGGCAGAGCTCAGTACAACCCCGCTGCTCTCTCACATAAAAGGGCAGCACCTCAGCATCCCAGCCTGTCCATCCTGAAGGGTCTGTATCTAGTCATGGAAGGACTCCCATCCCAAGAGCTGTCCCCACGACACCTCTCCAACATTTAGTGAGATCACAGCCCTGTGGCTGCCTGCAGACCTCCAATTCCACCTGATATCCATGCTGCCTGCATTAGCATCAGGCACTTCAGGTAGGTATCCACTCACATGGGTCTCCCAGAAAAGGGATGAGAGCTTCTCCTATAACTGTCCTGGAGGCACGTCTATTGCGTGCCTTCCCCATTTCTGTGCCCTGGTTTCTATTACACTAGAGCTGGGATAATGACTAGGACAGACCAATGTTGCTACATGTCCATCAACCTCTCCTCGTGAAATCTGGTTTGCAGCAGAAGAATTAAACATAGTTATGCTACTAGGCAAGTGATATACCCATTCAGACATCTAGCGTTATCTCTGTTCTGCATTTGTTTTAAACCCCCTAGCCGGGGGCCAGGGGGTGTGTGTTCATGTGTTAAAGAGATGAAGAGCTTCCCTCCCAGTATCCAAAACCTACACTTTTATGTACAAAAGAGAATAAGAGAGGATATAAAAGAGTATATATGAGAGAATTTGTTGAATACGCAGATTCCTCAGGTGCTATTAGCTAGAGAGAGAACATCAGAAAGGATACAGCTCTGTTCTCTATAAGGATTAGAGTTACTCCAATAGCTCCACACATACCCTGGCAGAGGGCTGCTATCACACATGAGCATTCCCTCACAATATCAGTGAACCTTTAACAGGAAATATTTTTTTTTAAATTATGTATTCCTATTCCAATAAAGAGGATATCACTGTAGACATCTCTACGTAAATCAGCTATAAAAGGCACTGAAGCATGAAGAGTTACACTGCCCCATGCAATACAATCATACTGATCTGATCCAGAGACATGAAAGCCTAGTCATAAACAAAAATAAATACTGAACAAAGTTGCAGGTATATTCAAGGAATGTTTTCAGTTGCTTCAGTCAAATTATTTTTTTTTAGCTACCACTGATCAACAGGTAACATCTTATAGAAGAAATCCTTACATCAAGTACTCATTCCTTCAGCTACAAGAAGCACACGCAATTAATAAGCCATCTGAACTCAAACTCACGTGTAGTCATATTAGTTTTTATGCTCAAAGTTCATGAAAGTCCCTATTGAGTCCTCACAGTAAGGGATATTACCGTAAAAAAAATTAAATTAAAAAAGCTATTACTTCTTCAACACAGAATTCTGAAATTAAAGGAAACTAACATGTTTCATTGTTTGACAGACATAAAGCCAAGAGCTTGAAATAAGTACTCAAAATAGGACATATTTTCCAATGGAGGTAAAGATTACAATATAACCAACAGGAATGTGCAAGCCAGCAATACTTAACTTAGTAACTCATGCCAAACCATGATAGTCCGTTGTACTACTTAAAAAACACTGAAACTTGAGAAAGTGGTATTATTACAATTGTTAACAATGGAATGCAAGAACATTTTAAAACTACAAGTCACACAAATTCATTTAATATATTTATTTTTGTAGAAATAGACTATTCAGCACTTTAGGGATTTGAAAACCTGACAAAGAACTTGAATTTTTTTCCTGCTACATGCAAGTTAAAACACCAAATGTAAATGCTATTAGAAAGGTTCCAGTTCCCCACAACTATGTCCTTGTCCAGGTTATGCTGATACATTGCAAGGAACAAAAAAATAATAATAAAAACCACCAACAGAAATCTCACAATTTAGCAGGAAAAAACCAAATTCTTCCTCTAGGAAAAGAAATCGTGTTTAGGACCTACTGAAGTAAAGAGTTTGAGAAAATATTTCAGTAAGAATCTGGTCAAAGAAAAGACATACTTCACACCTCTTAAAACTCCAACAGGGACACGGGGAACTTTAAATAGGGGTATAAATAAAAAGCACTCTGATACACTAATTATTTGAAGGATCACAGTACATTTAGTTTTATCACACAGAATTCTGCCACCATCACACACACAAAAAAAACCAACCCAGAAGAGAAATAGTAATTCCTGCTTAGCCATTTAAACATAAAAACCCAACATAAATATAGCACAGTGCTTGCCATCCCTACACAGAAACCATCATAGTCAGGATCATTCTATTTGAGTTGCAATTGCCTATTAAGCAGCTAACTTGCTCAAAAATCTATTAATTCATGTCTCCAGGGTCTAACCTCTAATAAAACCACTGTTTGTAGCAAGGTCCCAGCAGAGGCCTTGGTTTCCTGGAACATCTCCATCTTCTTCAGTACTTTCAATTACAAGTGTTTTTCTCCCCTCTCCACCCCCTCCAAACTTTGCTTGTCACACATATCAGCTTATCATTCTCTGTAATTGAAACAAACTAGTAGAGAAGCCTAGAAAAGTATTAAAAGTACACTTTCCCACATAGTTATGCATTAAGTAGGGAAAATATACTTGTTTAAATACAGCAAGTTTCACCTGGTAGATCAGCAAACAAAATAAATCGGTTATCATCCAGGCATCGCCTAAGTACAGTCTTGGGATTGGGCAACAGTCTCAAGGGCAACCTTTAGGCAAAGGAATTAACAAGTAGTTTTCAGCAGATTTACAGTAAATAAATTTCACCTAGATCAAATTGTGCAAAAAAGTTACCTAAGTATTTATGTCACTTCCCTCTAAGAAAAATAGGGCTTCTTTTGGTGAAAAATTACTAGTTGAGCATTTTTCTAACTCCCCATAACAGGCAAAGAGCAACAAAACTGAGGGAACAGGACGGGGGAGTGCTCACCCAACGCTGCGATGGCAGCCTTACTGCCTGAAAAATAATAAGTGATCCTTTATTATTTTTAGAAATTAGGTCTACATTATGTTAATTTAGACTGACATGATTCCTATAAATTCTGACCTATTGCAGTTAACATATGAAGACACTAACGACAGTCAGTACTAAGTCAGCACTGGTCACTGCTATTTTCCAAGATTCCCACTCGGTATCAACACCACCTGCTCTGGAAGATGAGCTCAACAGCAAACAGGGTGCTTGAGGTGCTGAGCACTCTTCAGAGCTTCCCGAGCACGTGCCTTTCTTCATGTGTTTGGTTATCAATAGCCAAGACAAATACTGAAATACCTCATGAAGAGTAAGTAACACAAAGCATAAAACCACCCATTAAAGTCTCTAGATTCCAAAATAAAAAAATACCCAAAAGACTCCCCAAACTGAAAGATGATGCATAAAAACCCAAAACAGAAGAGAGAAAAGCTGAATTCTAACAGGCACGCAATTGGTTGTGGTTTTTTTTTTTTTTTTTTTTTAATGAAAGAGCTGTATGTAATATGGCATCCACACCACTGCTAGATTTAGATTCTTCTTAAAAAACAATGATGTGGATTTGGGGTTTTTTTTACCCAAATACTGTTGTGCGATGGTGCACTATAAAGTCTACCCTACAAAGTATTTAAGCATGTGCTGTACATACATCCCATCAAAACCCCCAATGTCTGTTAAAGAACATGACACAGAAAAAGGATTATCTGAAACCTAGGACTGGCGTAACAGTCAAATCCAAGAATAAAACTCATCACGCAAGATAAAAAAAGCGTTAGGGTTTTTTTGTTGGTTTTGTTTCGGGGGATGGTAGTGATTGGGGTTTTTGTGTTTCTTTTTGAGGTTTTGTTTGGCAGGGTTTTTTGTTTGGTTGGTTTTTTTTAAGGTGTATGGCCAACTTGCCTAAGTCTATCGATGGCTGTGACATTACCTGTTAGATTATACTTTCTGGACAGCTTTTCTAAGTTTAGTGTTTTGCATTTTTGTTATAATACTCAGCTGCTATGGAAACAGGCACTCAAACATTCACTAAATCATTCCACAGCATTAAGTCACCTGAGTGTTCACAAGAGTTTAGTGCAAAGCAGCTATAATTAATAGGGCTATTATGAAATACCATCTTCTGTCACTGCTGAAAAGACTAGCTGTTCAGTTTATTCAAATTTTCTTTCTGGAGAAAGTAAAATTTTAAAGAGATCTGATCACCAACAAACTCTGATGAAGACACACAGCATAAAATAGCTTACATCCCACTGCAAAGACTGAGATTTGTTTATGGAACATTATTCCACTCATCTCTAAGTAAGTAATAAAACAGTCTTACAAAACAGTTGGACGTAACAAGAAAATAATTATTCTTATGCTCAAGGTTTTTACCACAGCTTTTGCATTTTCTGATATTCTGAACAGAAAAAGCAAAGCTCTCAGTGAAGCTCCCTCTACCTCAAACTTCAACACATCAAAAATACTAAACTTATTTCACAGTGGAAAAAAAAAAATCTAAAATATCAGTAGCACTCAAATCTATCAATATTTTCTGACACTTGAATTCAGATTTGGTTTCTGCTTCAGATACAGCTGGTAGCAAACCAGCTACATCAACTCCTTTTTGAAAGAGCTACCCAGTGTCTTGCTACAGCACTTATTCCAGATGTGGATTCTATCCGACAATAAGGTACCCCGGTCTCCCCCATGAGCTACACAGTCTGCTGCGCCCCAGGGAGTGTCGCTAAAGTCAGCGCTGTCCCCCAAGCAGCTAACCACAAAACATCAAGCACAGGAAAGATGATAATAACCGTGGCAAAAATGCATATAAAATTCAGAAATGCGATCACAGAATAGAAGCACCAAGCCGAACGCTGAGCTTCTTCATATTCTTTCTATGCTTGATTGTTTTGGGTTTTTTGTTTGGTTTTTTTTTTTTTTTTTACATTTCATCATTAGTACAGTAAACAACAGATGTTGACTAGCAAAAAAAATAAGGGATCCCTGAGCAAGAATGAGAACATTTCCTTACAGGTTTCTTCAACAGATGCCTTTTCAAACTTGGCTTTAAAGACAACTGAACTAAAGATGACATATTCTCACTTTCCCATAATATAAGAAAGCTATGGTAAACACTAGAAGAAAATATAAGTTTTTAAAACATTAAAGGAGTACCTTTCACAAGTGTAAACATGCTCTCCAGCAGCCAGTAAAAGCAGAAGAAGAGCCTTTTAGCATCTAATACAAACAAGAAGTTATATTTACACCAGCTTGAGCTTAAAAAAAAAGGCAAAAAACTGGATAACTTTTGGAAACCAGAAATCTGATCATCACCACTTAGACTACTGAGATGTTTCCCTTCCATGATGCAGTTTCTGCACATTTTAGGAACTTCCCGTGAAGGATCTGGTATTAGAAACCATAGGAAACACAACCTTATGAATTGTCTAACATAAATTAGTTGCTGCAGATGGCACACTGCTTCCTTTCCAATGTTCCTTTCCTACTAGGGGCAGTCGAAGTTTCCATACCCAAAAGATGGCCACAAAAAACAAGGGAGGGGAGGGGACGAGGTTAAAAAATAAATCAACTTTAGCTTGTAGTCAGCAGTATAACTGTCACTAAATTTCTGGGTACCATTTACAGATCTGGCTTCATGATGCTCTTTGTGACACCCTGGCAGAGCTCCTCAGTCCTTGAGGTGTTCTACAAGGAAAGGATAAGTAAGACCTATCTTGTAGGAAGTCAAGAGATGAGGTAAAAACTTGTAAAGTACAGAGAGAAAACTGAAGGACAGCGATAGTGTTTAACAAACAGTTCACAGTTTTCTGACAGGAATAATTATTTATTTGCTAATAAGTAGTTTTTCATTATCAATAAGCCAGAAAGTTTTGATTTTCACAGAAAATCAACTATTACCAAGTCCAACACATACTTTTCTTCAGAAAAAGCATAACTATCTGATGCAAAAGCTCCTTAAACCATTACCTGAAGCATTTGTATTCTAGACTGGACAGATAGCAACCTCTCATCGAAAAGCAGGCAGCATTTACTCACTGTACTCTATCAATCATATGCTTTTTACTACATTCTTATGAGGATAAGAAAAAAAACTTTAAAAAAGAGCAAACTGAAAAAAAAATCTCACACTTTGGTTACTACCAGATGACACAACTTATGCAGCATTTGGATTCTGCTTAGGAGCTTTGTTTACCCTCGCATGCTTACTACCTCAGGCAGTAGAAGGAAGGACTGCGTGTGGGATGAGATAATGGAAATTTATTTTGCTACTAAAGGAAAATATTAAGGCAACCTTCAATCTTCTTACAGCACTTTGTAACTTTTGACCCTTTTTCCTACCACTTCATACACAGAAATACTTTTTTCTTTTCAATACCCATGTATTTTTGGTTTTAAGACACTTTTGATGAGCACATCTTTATAAAGCAGTTGCTGCTGCTTGTGAGACTTCTGTTCCTCTGAATTCCTTTCTCTTTACTGCATTACATAATGAGATTTTTCTACTAGGACTGAAGTATTAACTGATTAAAGATTAACTCACCCCCAGGAGAGAGAATCTCAATTAAAAAAATTCCAATCATTGTAGTCACCAAGTCAAACCGCAGCTCTTCAGCCACAAACCCAACTCACCCACTCCTATCCCTCTGCTAGATCCCCCAGTCTCCCATCCCTGGAGGAGGCAGGTGCTTGGCCAGGGGATGGTCAGGCAGCGAGCACCTACTGCTCTCCAGTAAGTCAATGAAATGCCTTCCATGTGACACGCCACATGGCCAACACTGAAATATTTGTCAGGGGTTTATTTGTTTTGAAAATGTCGGTAAAATACATGAGTTACCATGTTAAGCGTAACATTAAATGTTTACATAACAGTAGTCCCAGAGGAAAGAGTACCCTTCTGGAAACCACCTTCATCTTGCCTTGTTAACGCAAACATGACCCAAGATTTGTCAGTTTAAGACCTGAAACTCACCTCCGCTCTCACGGGCTCTTCAGAGCAGACAGCAGGGAACACCCCAGGGGAGCAACCCCACTCCGCAACATCCTCAACTGGTTTAAACCTATTTATCTGCTCTTCAGCAACTAAACCAGCAATCGCTACTCTTACGCTATTTTGTCAAAAACTGCCTACGTAACTTCCACCGAGAGTTAGATAATTCAAAACACACTGGGACAAAATATGTAGCCTCAAGTTAAAAAAAAAAAAAAAAAAAGCAAGAAAAAAAAAAAAAAGCAAGCAGAACCGAAGGCAGAGCAATTCCTGAGGCAGCGGCTGCCGCTGTCAGCTCTCCCGGCGCCGTCCCCGCTCCTCCGGCCGGGACGCCCGGCTTCAGAGGCTCCGCTACACGGCCGTTCCTCGAAAGCCGAGAGCACGGACCGTCCTGCCAGAGCGGGGATACCGCGTTTTTTAAGCGGGATTTCTGAGAGACCTCGACCTTCAGCGCTGCAGCCTCCCGGCGCGGGAGCAGCCCCGGCGGGGCCGGCCACTGCCGCGGCCACCCGCGACGCCGGGGCCGCCCGGCCCCAGGCCGCCGCTGACGGCCCGGGGGTGTCCCCGCCGCCCGCTCCCGGCCCGCTCCGGGGGGCAACATGGAGCCTCCTCCTCCCCCCCAGCCCCATCCCGGGAGGCCACGACGGCGCCCGGGACCGGTCCGCCGGGCTCCCCCCCCTACCCAGGGCCGTGGCCAGCCCCCGGCCGCCCCTCTGCGGCGCCGGAGGGGCTGACAGGAGGATCCCCGGCCCGGCGGGGAAGACAGGGCATGGCGGGCCGGGGACGCGGCTCCCTCCCCTCCCCTCCCCGGGCCGCCACCGCCCCGCGCCCCCCGGGGACCACCGCCGCCGCCTCTCCCCACCCTCACCTTGGAGCATGGCCTCCAGTTTCTTCCTGTCCACCCGGAATCGCTCCTCACCCCACTCGGGGCTGTGCAGCGGCCGCGGCGGGCCGGCCGAGTCCTCCTCGGAGCCGGGCACGGGCGAGTCGGTGCTGCGCTCACTGTTGGAGCCCGGGTCGGACAGGGGCTGCTGCAGGTACCCGCTCAGCGGGTCGCACTGAGCCGCCATGGCGCTGCCGGGCGGACCCCGCCGCCGCTCCGAGCCCCACTCGGCCGCCTCCCCGCGGGACGCTATCTGCCCCCACAGCCGCCCCCCCGGCTCATCCCAGCCGCCGCCTGCCAGAGTCCCGGCCCCGGCGCCGCCGCCTGCGCCCGCCTCTGCCTCCGGCTCCCCGCCGAGTGTGCGCGTCCCCGGGCCGGCGGCGGCGTCCGCGGCTCGGCGGCGCCCCCAGCCCGCCCGCAGCCCGCACAGCATCTCCGCCTCCATTGGGCCGCCGCCGGCCCGCCGGGGAGGGGCCGGGGATATCCCCGGCCGCGGCCCGGGAGGAGGGGGCGGTGGCACGGCGCGGCGGGAGGAGGGAGGGGAGGGACGGGGGAGAGGAGGTGCCGCCCCCAACGGCACCGCCTCCGGGCCGGGGTCCGGCCGCTCGCCGCTCCCTCAGCCGTCCCGCCTCCGCCGCCTGAGGGAGGGTCGGCTGGGATCCGGCGCGGCCGGGTGAAGCGCACGACGGGCCGGCGTGGCGGGCCGGGAAAAGGGGCCTCCTCTCGCCCAGAAAGCATGGCCCCGAAACGTGCCTGTGTGCCCAGGAGAAACGGGCGAGGAGCGGTTCTGCCGGCCTGTCCCGGGGACGCCGCTGGCTCGGCGTGGCTGAGGGATCTCCTCATGGCGAGGAAGCAGGGCCCTGGCTGCCGGCTCGGCAGCTTGTCTGTAGGAAGCCTGAGGGGAGGCCAAGTGCCTGGTGCTGCTGCTCTGCGCCGCAAGGAACGGGGCTCGGCACCCCTCACCTTCCAGGCGCCGTGGCGTTCATCCGCCGTCAGCACCCCGCTTTACCAGTTCATACCACTTCGCGAAGGGTTTAAGCCCAAAAGCATGCACCAGTGGCCCGAGCATCGACGATGGCCGGGTTGTGGTGGTGGCGTTTCCCTGTTCCTGCAGCCGGACACGCTGCCCGGGAGGCCCATGGCTGCCCAGGTGGGGTAGCTGAGGGCGAGGCGTGCCCCCCCTCCCCTCCTTTGGGTCCCTCGGGTGACAGCCAGCTCGTTTCTCCCGATTCTGTTAAGTCCTTTCTGACGAAAAAGTTATGCTGCACATCACGCGTTCCAACAAAAGCTTTCCGTTTCGATGAATCTGTTTTCCGGTGAAAAAGCAGTCAGCTACAAAGTTCTCCAGCAGCGCTGTGCCTGGAATCCCTCAAGATATCCCACCCTGAGAGCATCACACCTCACCTGCAGTACTGTCTGTCATCTGTCTTCTCCAGGACTGGAGCATCCGCGTACTTACGATGGCCAAACCAGGTTGCTGTGTGCGCACTGGAAAGCAATACAGAAATTGCAGCTGACTTCAGTGATGGTGAACTCGCCTCACAGTTAACACCAGCTTGAAGGGCCATGTTAAAATTCGTCAGGAGCTGCGCTGGTACTCCAGGTGGATGGGGACTGCCCTGTGCCCAGTTGCAACGTTGCCATCATGTTTACAGAGGTTCAGGTTTTGGCTTACTGAGTCTTTACGTATTTCCCACTTAGCGCCGTGACAGTGTGAATTCTGCAACACCCGCGGTTTCATTTCTACTGAACACGATGTGCACGGAGGGAGGCACTCCTAGTGGAAATATCTAGTATTCAGTTGCAGTGTTTAATTCTCCTGGTGGCCTCACAGCCTCTGTGGATGCTAGCCAGTGGCTTGTGGGCAACATACTGCTCACAAGATCCTGATACTTCTCATGACAATGGGAAATAAAACAGCTAAAGTCAAAATAAAATATAAATATAAATAAAATATAAAATATATATAAATAAAATATAAAATATTTTATAAAATAAAATATATATGCCATGAAAACACCGTAATCTCAATTTCTCTCAATAGTTTGCTTGTAGCATGACAATACTTCAGGTGTGCAGGGAAGTCTGAGGAAAGACTGAAAGTCTTCTTCTTCCCAATTGAGAAGTTTACAGTTACACACCACCCTTTGTTTGTTTTTTTTTTTCTTTTCAGATGGGAAAGTGAAAACTGTCCACATCAAAACAACCTAAAACTCAGCGAAGTCTGCTGCCTCACCTCAGATCAGCACCAGCTGGAGTTGTCCGTCTTCTAGATGCCAGGACCAGTGAATTACACAACCCAAGTGTTCAGAAGTTATGAGTGTTGACGGCATCAATTACAGTCCACAGCAGCTACAGGTGCTTAGTACCTCTGAGCAAAACAATTATTTGGGTATTTTCCACTCATAAACTAGTGAGATTTACAGTTAGAGATTCTCAATGTAGGAGGTCCCTTTCCTTGTGTTTTATCATCAGTTCCTGCAATATAGCCACAGAAATCTTCTTTCACATCAATTAATTATGGTTGAACTCAGCAGTATTCTTTCAGCAGCCACATAAACAATATAATAATTCAAAGATCTCTTAAAAAATAATGATGTACACAGCTTGATTTTTTTTCACTGAAAATAACCCTTTCATGGTGTGGTTTTCAACTAAAAATAAGACATAAACTCTTTGATTTCCTATTTAAATCCATATAAATGGTCAAAAAAGGAAACAGTGTTAGTGATTAGGAGTTGTTATTGGTAGCATATATTCAGTAGAGTATCACTTCTGTTGCATAAATGGCATTTTATTTCTCCAGTATATTGCAGTGGAAGAATAAAATGTCTGTTACACAGAAAACTTGAACTAAGTAGAAAACCACATTTTTAATGGCTAAAATAATATTAAATGTGGATACAATTGGGGAAAATGGGTGGAAGTTGGCAGATAAAAGATCAAATGGCTAGAAAGAACATCAGCTGAAGTTGACTTTGGCATATATAATTTATGTTGGCCATTTTTCTGTGGCCAGTAGCTTGATCAAAGAAAAGAATAACAGGATCTTTCTCATTTTGGCATACCATGTCTATTTTGCTACATTTCCCCCTTTTTTTTTTTTCATTCTGGTCTCTCTTCCTCGCCTCACACACATAATATCTGCAAATCTCAGAAAAAAGTGAAGCTTTTATGTATGTTTTATTCTCACACTCAGCATATATGCAAAGCCTATTGTATAATATTTGTTGGGGTGAAATAGATCCTATGATTTTAAAGGAGATTCATGTATTGGTTGATCTGCTGCATCTGTTTGGGACTGTGTAAACCCCCCAAACTGAGAGTGCTATAGGATTTCTCCTGTGAAGAATGTGGGTCTATCCTGGGACCTGGGGACTAAGAAGTGACAGTCACCAAGCGGGGAGCAGCATTAGATGGCTTTGGGTCTGCCTTGGGGCTGCTGCCAAAGCATGAAGCTGATGTGTGGCTATCTTTCTGCTCCACAAGCACAAGACGTAGAGGTTATCTATAAATGGAAAAGTGACGCGATGTAACTTATTATTAATACAGCACAGTCTGTATCCAGAGCTGGCATCTATTTATATTCTCAAATTCATTTACTTCACAACACCATTATGAAGCAAACTGATGTTATCTGTATTTTTTTGAGGAGTGAGCCATGTGCAAAAAGACCAGCTGAGGAAGCTATGAAGTGGGGGTGGGGAAAGAGGAGGCGGCATGCAGAATCTTTAGAAGTTATCTGTGTTTTTCTAGGGAGAATGCTAAATTTGGTTTTAGTTGTTTAGGAGAGGTTTATTACTGGTGAAAATTAATGCTGGGTGTGTTTTGCATTCATTTATTTTGCAGAAGAGCCCATAATATTTTTACTTGCATTATGTTGTGCCATATTCCCTGAGCAGGCCCCATTAACTCCAATTTCTCACAATAAGATAATGTGACCTACTGTGTACTAAAGTACTGTGCACTTAAGGCACACCAGCAAATAAATAAAAGGTCCTCCACAGCTGTTATAAAACTTTTCCACTTCTAGAAATTCCCAAGATAAATTCTTTTTCTAACCATAAGACCAGAAAGATTCTGAAACATCTTCTTAATTATACTGAACCATCGGACCATAAAAAAAGATGGAAAGAGATCTCAAAAAGGTCATCTAGTTCATCTCCTAACTGTGCTGAGTTCGTTCCTGACAGATAGTTGTTTATCCACTCCTTTACAGTTTCTAATGATGAGGTCTCCATGACCTCTCCAGGAAATTCCTGTGCTTCACTTACCATCAAGAAGTACTTTTTCCCCTTAATAAGTAACTTGAATTATTCTTGCTGCAACTTAAAGACTTTAGTTCTTGTCCTGTCCACCATGGACATGGTGAACAGATTATTTCTTCTTTATATAAACCTTCGATGCTTGAAGGCTTTTATCAAGCATTGATCAGTCCTAAAGTGTTCTTTTCATTTACTTTCAGCCCATTCTCGAAGTCATAGCTCTTGCTGCTCTCCAACAAACTCGTCCCACAGTAATCTACATCCTTCCTTAAGTACAAAACACAAAACTGGAGACAGTGCCCCAGCCGAGACCTTACCAGTGCCGGACAGAACTTCATGATCTTATCGGGTGTCTTACAAACTGTGCTCCTGCTCATTCATCTCTGTGTCACGCTTATCCTGTCTCCGTGGCATGATGTTACTGGCTTGTGTTGATGTACTGTAATCCCTAGGTTCTTTTCAAAAAATCTACTGTCTAACTAATTGTTCCTCGTGTGTCTTTGTGGTATTGATTACTCTTGCTCAGCGTGGTCTCCTGGTCTTGTCCCTATTGAATTTCATCCTGTTTTTCTTAAAGACTGTTTTCCTGATTTTTTAATATCTATTTGCACTAGTGCTGTATTTCTGAAGTTTTATTTTTTATCCCTCTAAGAAGCATACTTTCAGTTCCTCACCTGGATCATCAATGAAACGTGGAAAGGATATGGGCCCAGGATAGAATATCACAGTCCTATTTAATACATCTTTCCATTTTGACAGTGAAACAATGACAACACTCCTGTGTGGAGATGCTTATTCACCCATTTTTATGTCATTGACTGACAGTTCTTGCTGTACTTTATGGGAGTGTTATGGGAAACAGGGTTTAAGCTCTGCTCAAGCCCTCAAGTATGGCCTCTGCTTTAGTCCTGTATCTGCAGACGTCCCTGGTCTATTATAGCAGCACATTAGTCTGATGGATAGGATTCATTCTTAGAATCATAGAATCATAGAATCATCCAGGTTGGAAGAGACCCTTGGGATCATAGAGTCCAACCATCTACCCTACACTACAAAGTTCTTCCCTATATCATATCCCCCAACACCACATCTAAACGTCTCTTAAACACATCCAGGGATGGTGACTCAACCACCTCCCTGGGCAGCCTATTCCAATGCCTGACCACTCTTTCTGTGAAAAATTCTTTCCTAACGTTCAGTCTAAACCTACCCTGTCGGAGCTTGAAGCCATTCCCTCTCGTTCTGTCATTAATTACCTGTGCGAAGAGAACAGCACCAACCTCTCTACAGTGTCCTTTCAAGTAGTTGTAGAGAGTGATGAGTTCTCCCCTCAGCCTCCTTTTCCTCATACTAAACAGTCCCAGCTCCTTCAACTGCTCTTCATATGATTTGTCTTCCAGGCCCTTCACCAGCTTCGTTGCCCTCCTCTGCACTCGCTCCAGCACCTCGATATCTGTCTTGTATTGAGGTGCCCAAAACTGGACACCATACTCGAGGTGTGGCCTCACCAGTGCTGAGTACAGGGGCGTAATCACCTCCCTACTTCTGCTGGTCACGCTATTTCTAATACAAGCCAGGATGCCGTTGGCTTTCTTGGCCACCTGGGCACACTGCTGGCTCATATTCAGCCGCTTGTCAATTAGAACCCCACTGGGGTTCTACTGGCTGTGTATAGATCTTCTTTTTAAGTTACCTGTTCCAATTTGTGTGGTACTTTTTTTCCCCAGAATATTTCTGGGAGCAGAAGTTAAATTGACTAGGCTAAAATTTCTTGGTTACTTTCCTGCCTTTTTTAAATAAAGTCACTATGTTTGACCTTTTCTAGTTTTCTGGTACCTCACCTGTCACCAAAGAATTTTAAAGAAAGCCATTAATGGTTGTGAGAATGAGCAGGGGAATAAATACAGCCTCGGTGAACCTAACAGAAAACCAGAGGATCTAAAAAAGTGTAGGCTTAAAAGTCTGACTGATCACACACAAGGTGCTAACATTTGGTAGCATTCAATGTGCTGTATAACCTTATATATACACTGTTATTTATTACAGCCATGCAGTGTTAAACATCTTAATCTCTGGAAGACTTTTCAACAGACGGACTTTGTGAACCTTGTCTTTGCTGAAACATTAGGGGAATTAGAAACAAATGTATGAGACTCAGAAATCCAGGAGTTTTCACTCTTGGAAATTGCAGTGACAATTTCTGGCAAGAGTGCAACCTGTCTCTTTTGGCTCTCAGAAGCAAAGTAATAAATTCACACACTAAATCTAATTAGAAATCAACTGTAAAGAGAGATTTAAGTATTACCGATTAGAATGAATGTATTGTTATTGCCTAATTTGTAAGGACTTAATAAAATAGCTTGAATTAGAGTTTAAAGATCCAAAAAGGCTGAGAACATGAACACTGCACTGGGAATCAATTTGTCATGTCAGGTGATATCCTGCATCTCTGTCAAAAGAACTGCATTATTTATCTGAAAATTATGAAAGGTTGTTTTGTAATATTTTTCAGTAAATTAGAATCTAAATACTAAATAATGGATTTTATAACCATATTATTTTCTTACTTAAGAGGAAGAGAGACTCTCTCTCTCTCTCTCTTCCCTAGAAGCCACTGGAAGAAGTTCTCCTGTGTTAGGAAAAATTATTCCTGCTCTGAAACTCCCCTCTTGCCACTGTACTCTTCACAGGTGATTTTTAGGTATTTCACATCCCTTGTATTTTACTCCAATAGGTTTAAAGTGGCAGGCAGGAAAAAGTGTCTTTATTAAAAGAGGGAACCTAAATCAAAATAATCTAAAATAATTTCTGATATAAATTTACCACTGAGGGGAGTTTCTCCTTCACTCAAAGTCAAATATTTACTTAAGCAGTTTTCTTCTATATTCCTAAATTAATAGAAATAAAATTATAGATATGTTATTTTTTTCTGGAGTCAGGTTCCAAATGGATCGACCTTCTTTCTTTTTTAATAATATTGTGATAATTTTTGTTTTGCTATTATTTGTACATGTAGTGTACTTTTTTAGCATCCCGCATAGCTAAAATACTACATTTAGCAATGATGCATTCTTAGAAATTATTCTTCCATTTTTATCAGCAAATAAGATTTACTGAATTATTATGCTAGTTTCTCAATGAAGAAAAATTCTCCTTTACACTGCTCAGGCATCCTTGGTCGCTCAAGGCTTTCATATTCTGTAAAACGGCCGGTATAATTCATGCATTTACACTTCAGTAGTAAAGGGTAATAGCTGCAAAGATCAGCCTTTGGTTATCTACCAGAAATCAAACAGAAAAATGTGATTTGAGGATTTTTTTTTGTTTTTTCATACAAGTCTAATACTCAATTTCACTACTAAAAATTGCTTGCGCTTTGTGAGTCTGTAAAAAAAACACCCAGATAGATTGAGCAATTAAAACATGCTTGTTTTTATTCCACATGGCTACTCATCTGTCAGTCCTCAGTAGCCACACACTTCCGCTGTCAGGGCTCTGAGTGCACTAATAGGCTTTAATTTCCCAGACCAGCCTCACCTGGGGACCCACCTACACTCTTCACTCATGGGCCCAGGAGCTCTATTTGAGCTCAGCCCCGACCATGTGGTCCTGGTTTGAACTGTGCTGGAGCTTTGTCTCTTGTTCTGTTTGGCTTGGCTGGACATTGGGCCTGTGTTGTAAGTAAGTAATTTTCTTTTTGCTGTTCCTGTTTGGGCTCCCTGGGCTTGTCCTGCCATGCGGAGCAGCCCTGCACTTGCTGCTCCCGGGTAGGAACTTCCCTGTTGGAGGAAGTGTAGGAATGCCCCTTATCAGCTGGCTGTCCTGGATTCCTGAAAAGGATCCCAGCTCCCAAGTGAGTATGTGTCAATACTGCAAACTTAAATTGTTTAATTGTGACAGGAATTTCAGAGGTAATGCTAATGGAGCTACGCTGAGTGGGCTTTTCAGTAACACAAGGTGATATGGATGTGGTTTTCTAGGTGTCCAGTAGAGATGCTCGTGAGCTGCAGTTTGATCTCCAGGCAACTGTTTCTCCTATATCCTTTACTCTGTGTAGTCATGTATTTCTCCAGTATCAAAAACTTTTATTTCTGTGTTTCCAGTAATTTATTGTCAAAGTAACAGTATGGTCTATCTTATGCAGGTATAAGTAGCTGAACAAAAGATAGGGAGTGAAAATTCATATCAAAACAAAACACACAAAAAAAGTCAATTTTTGCTTTCCTTTCCCTTTGGAAATTGAATAATGTGTTTAATGTGTTTTATCTAAAAAAGTTTGTTGATTGGGCAGAACTGACTTGAGCAGGGCATAGAACTGCAGGGAAAAAAACTACTCTTGAAAAGACCTTCTCTTAGTTTTTATTCAATTCCATTCCTCTCGTAATGATCTTAGTAGCTTTGATGTCTTTGGTTTTGCATGATTCTTGAAGAACTTTCTGTTCTGTTTTCAAAGACAAAATAAACACATGATCTCTGGTAAAGGAAGGGAGACAAAAGGTCCATGAACTTAAACACGAAACTGGCTGTGAGAGCAAAAAACTTCTTGTCCTTATGAGAAGACATGGAAGTACTCAGTAAGAGGCAGGGAAACTGCCTCATCATAAGCATAAAGAAACTCATAGTTGAAATAATCTTTCTCTTGCATGATTTTTTCTGCACTACACTACAGAAGCTTAGTTCTGCTATGGCAATTCAGAACAGTTAGATTTTTTCGTAGATAATGTTTATCAATATTTTATTTTCCCTATTTGTACTTTAATTCAGCATGATACCTCTCTGAATGTTAAATATAGCTAAATACAGCTGTTAAATATAGTGCAAAACAGCAGCCAGGCTGTACAAATTGCATTATAAGGATGCATGAGAACAGTCCTGTTTTCTTCTCTTTCACATCTTGTGCATTTTTATATGGTGTGTAATTTGATCATTTAAATATCTAATTTAGCAATGAGAGAGGGGAAGATATCTTCCTTTTTGGGGTGTTCGGTCTACCAAGGGAGATGACCTATTGTGTGATTACATCTTTGGTAAAACTAGTTTATTTTAATGCACATATTAAACATGGGTAATGACTGGGAAGAGAGTAGCTTTAGTTTTGGTATTGTGCTTCTGTCAGAGACAAATACAGCCATGATCTAAATGGTTGGGAGGGTGGTGCAGAAGAGCAAGCCTGGCTTTGCAACTACAGCTGGCTCTTGTGATACTAGAAATGTGCACAATTCCTGTTGGTGCTAGTGGCAAGATTATTAGAAACTGAAGTACCCTATTTTTCTGTGTAGTGGCCTTCTACAAAGGTAGTTTCAGCAGTCATCCTTTTTTCTCTTCTTCATCTGTGTAACACTTTGGTGAAGCAGGCAGTTTCTGTGGAATGCTATTTGGTATCTTATACTTTTATAGGGTTTTTCAAAGTCCACTATCAATAAGAACTGTTTCAGTAGTGGTAACAGTCTTGGGCCCAAGCAGCTCAAAGGTGATGCAGACATCCTTTGTCTGGACTATTCTGGACCTATCACCTTGAGCTATGTCTTTCAGGAAACCGGTATTATAGAATGGTTTGGGTTAGAAAGGACTTTAAAGATCATCGAGTTCCAAGCCCCCTGCCATGGCCAGGGACACCTCCCACTAGACCAGGATGCTCAAAACCTCATCCAACCTGGCTTTGAACGCCTCCAGGGATGGGGCATCCACAGCTTCTCTGGGCAACCTGTTCCAGTGTCTCACCACCCTCACAGTAAAGAATTTCTCCCTAGTATCTGATCTAGGTTTCCCGTCTTTCAGTTTAAAACCATTACCCCTTGTCCTATCACTACACGCCCTTGTAAAAAGTTCCTTCCCATCTCTCCTGTAGCCCCCTTTAGGTACTGGAAGGCTGCTATAAGGTCTCCCTGGAGCCTTCTTTTCTCCAGACAGAACAACCCCAACTCTGTCAGCCTGTCTTCACAGGAGAAATGAATAAAAAATTTTTCGCATTCAGGGGTCAAAAACTTCATGTATTGATATTGTTGTTCCTTTTGTTGTATGTTTTCCCTGCCCAAGGTTTAGGAATACATAGACAACTCCCGAGCCATCAAAATGCATCAGAAGAGTTTACATATTTAGGGGTAATGATTTTTTTCCATTTATTCCTTAGTCTACAGTGAGGAATGAAAGAATGGAGTAGTACAGCCATGTTTCTAAACACATGGGAAACAGCTAGTCATCTGCAAGGGTATTAGCAGAATGGTAAGGGAACATAGGGCTTGGACCCTCAACAACGGTAAACTTGTATGGCTTCAAAGAAGATACACTGACAGCTGAGCTTAGACGATTTTACATCAGGTGAAAATCTTAATTATTTTAACAAAAATACCTTAGATAAAACCAGTGTAATAGAGAAATGGTTCTAGCACACAGTGGGATTAAAACCAGAAGTGGAAGAGGAGCATTGGCAGTTCCTACTATCCTAAAGACTGCAGCCAAACCAGCAAAGATTTAAGGAAATGACTCACAGTACTCAGAAGAAAGAAAAACATCATAGTAATGGCAAGAAAAGCTAGGTTAATGTAACCAAACTGTTGAAGTCAAGTTTACTAGCCCACAGAGGCAGAGACAGGAAGCACTGAAATGACTGAATTACATTCCTAAAACAAGTCTGTAATAGTGTTTTATCAGGTTAGTGACTGTAAAGGGCCAAGAACTTCAGTGGACGTGAAAGAATACTTTTTGCTCTTGAACATTTTTACACAGACATGTTGGAGTAAATGAGTTTGTCCATGTAACAGATAAAGGTTTGATCCAGAGATGCTTGTGTAACAAATACTCTTTGGCAGTGCTGTGAAGCATGTTCGTTTGCCTAATAAATATCTGATGCTCAATTTGCTATTATGCTAATTTTTGAAATGTAAAATGTTACTTTCAAAATATCCTGTTTTGATGATTTCTGACTAAGGTTTGTATTGCTCTTAAAAAAAAAAAAAAAAGCCACACAAAAACAAAACAAAAAACACAACAAACCAAAACCCAAACCAAAAAGCCTCTAAACACAATTATTAGCAAGGCTAATTATGTAGGAATGCTTACTATCTTACTGCATGAATGAGCTACAAATAATAAAGCCAAACCTGGGCTTCCACTGTAATTACTAAGATTGTGTGTTGACATAGCATTCATCTGAAAAGTAGTTTAAGCCCTAACAGTATTTATTTCCAAACATGAATAATTCATTAAACGGTATTTTTTCTGGAACAGTTGGTGTTGCCCTCACCGCAATCTCCGGTGTTACTGTGGCTGCAGATAGCAGGGTTGCCTGATAGCCATTCTTTTTAGTTTTTCTAAAAGAGCAGTCAGTTGATGACAGGATGTAGACAGAGGTTAGCACACAAAGTCCTGAACAGATCTTATTTAGAACATGATCACCTTAAGGGTGGGCAGATATTGGAACAGGTTTTACAGGGAGAGTGTGGGATGTCCATCCTTGGAGGTACCAGAGCTTGACTGGATAAGGCTGTGAGCAACCTGATCTGTTTGGCCCTGCTTTGACTGGGTTTGATGACTTTCCACCTTAATTCAGTCTATGACCCTATTTTCTTCTTATGTGAAATATACTGAGGATTTTTTCTGAATTTGCATTTCCAACTGTTGTATGATCTTATCCTAGGAACTTAGTCCAGACCGCAATTTTCTAGTTTACTTATAAGGATGTTATGTGGAACTTTATTAAAGGCTTATCTTACTATTTTTATACCCTACATCTGCTAGTTGAAGCCATGACATTCTTGACAAACCTGGCCATACTCTATACCCTAATTGTTCAAAAATCACTTAATAATTTGTTCTAGTATCATCTTTGATTATCCTTCCAGTCTCCTACTTTTTTCTGGCTTTGGATTTGGTGCTGCACTCTTGTGTTCCTTTTATATGTCACTTTTTTTCTCAGGACTGTGGCTTTTATTTTTTTTTAAAATGATCCCCGATGTCTCACATGCACGGAGTGGTAACAGCCTTTGGGAAATACAACCCTTCTACTGTGATAACTGGAGCTGCTTCTTTTCTCTTGTTCTGCATAATGCTTTGATTCCTATAGATGGGAGGCATGGGGACAGAGTTAGGTTTGTCATGAAAGCGCTGTTTATTGTCTAATGGAGGCAGCAACTAGTCTCTCCCCTGGAGCTACATGGTATCAAGTAAATTGTCATCTGTTGTAAGGTTGACCACACTAACGTTGTTTTTCTGCTGAGCAATTTTCTGGCAGCAGCAGAGACAGATCTACTTTCCAAAAATCCTAAACTGGAGCCTGCTGGGATTATTGTGTTTCTGGATTTAGCTGACGTAGGTGAGTATATTAAAAAGAGTCTCAGAAAACCGATGGAATTAGGCTGTCAATTTAGGTTCATTTACAGTAAGAATCAAGCACCTAATTTCTTTTTGTGCTCCCGGAAATATTTTCTCCACTTGCTGCCGCCTTCTATGGTTTCGTTTTTCTGCAAAGCTGTGAACAATATCGGGATTAAAGCAAATTTGCTTTTCAAGAATTGTTTGGAGTAGTGACCAGCTAGGACTACCAGTCACAAGTTACCATGGACCATACAGGAGGTATAAAGTACAAGTAACTTTGCAAATGTATTTTTCAGTGTTCAAGTCTGCCTGTATTCTGAGTGAATGCTATACTGTTTGAACTGGTGCACTCACCAGAGCAGTTTGATATGCAGGTATGTCTTCTATAGCAATCTGAGGGGCACTGAGAGGCTTGGATGGCTCCAAGGTATGTGGTTTACTGCACTCTGTCACAACTACCAAAGTATGTAGCAATATTTTACTTCTCTGGATGCATATTGCACTTCTGTATGCAGTTATAATATGGAGCTATGCATGGATGAAATGCAAAATAATTAAACAGTCTTCCTTTTTTGTCCTAGTATGTGCACTTTTAAGTAAGATGAATTGCTAACTTGACTTGGTTAACCCTAGGGGAAGGCCTTTTAATTATTAACTTAAATAGTTGTGGGAGTTTTGCACATTTTGCTCTAAGAATGTTATGCATTTTATACTAAAATGGACTGAGTGTGTCTTATCTGACTGTCAGGATATTTAAAATAAACAAATTTCTTAATATCCATTACAAAACCACTGGCTGAGACATTGAACCAAATTAATCTTAAGAGGTGCAGCAGTGACTTCAGCTAACAAGAGCAGTGCCCTTCCATATGGCTGTCGTGTGCAAGAAAGAGCAGGTGGAGTTAGTAAAGAGCAGTACAATTTCAGAGAGTGATGTAAGGAAGCAGGGGAACGGGGCTCTCATTTATGAGATGTAACACTGCAATACAAGGGCTTCTGCACAGATGCTGTGTGCTAAATGAAGCTCACTTAACTAGTCTGTACCCTTCTTGAACTCATTTTGTGTAACAAACTGGATAGTGCTGGGGTGGGAAAGGGCACGTGTGTCTTGAGGTGAGAGCAGACGAAAGATGCATAATCACTTATGTGTAGAAACAGTCCAGAAATACAGTACAACAGACAAATAATCCACCAGTAACTGACCATGGATGTGGAGGAACAGACTTCTTGAATCCCCTTTGAGAGTGTAGTAGTCAGGAGACTCACTTGTAATATCCTGTCCCTCAGAAGGGAAAGTGAGCAGGATTTAGATCCCTGGGGTACGCACTCTGTGGTACCATCATATCAATGTTTAGCTAATACCATGGACACAAGTATTCTGAAATAGCTAAAGCTGATTGATTGCATGTACATTTCTTGACATTAAGACTGCTAGATGATTCTAGGCAATTTATGAGATTACAAAGAAAGGCCATCATTCACTGTAGAGGCTTAAGTTTGGCTTTATGCGTACAAATAGGTTCACCAAAATCAATAGGCTTACTTATGTGATTGCATTTATGTGTCTGCTTAAGTGTCTTTCTGGAATGAAGTCACATACTTTAAGCTACGGCATGTGAAACAACGTGCTTCAGGGAGAAAGTACAATCCCCAACAAAATTAATAGCATGAAAAGGAGGAGATAAAAATATGTGTTTGGCTGTTGCTATATGCAAGTCTGAAAGCCTAAGTTTGACAAGTGGAGCATACTGTGCAGTGGGGACTGGTGTTTTGGCAGGTGGATTGTTGCTGACTTAGAAGTAGGTATTTTGATTCACAGCACAGTTTTCTGAATACTTTTCCACATTTTAGTAGGAAAAATGGTGTATAAGGACACTTAGGAAAACTTATTGACTACTAACATTCTGGTAGTGAGGAAGCATTGCCAGTTATATACCGTTAACATGCAGGTGAAAATTCATGGTTTTGCATCATGGAGCTGATAAAACAATAGCTAATCATTGAAAAACCTCCATGTGCTCATACCAGATTAAGTTTCACAAGCAACATTCCTATGTCTTACAAATGAGCTGCCATGGTATTGTGATTCCTGAGCTATGAGAAAATGTTTTCTTTGGTTTACAGGTGGGTTAATATTGGAAATTCCTAAGAACAGTGCCAGATATTATTTGCTCTGATAAGGAACAGCAGTTTAGTTTTTATCTTGCGTTTGGGATAAATACATCAGTCATCTACATTCAGATAGCACAGAGGTAGAAAATTTCAGAGTGATCTTTAGTTTTTTTGAATATTCCTTCTGTAGTTAAAGATAATTTTAGGGAGGTATGAAATGTGATTCTTCACATCTTTTTTTTTTTTTTTTCCTTCCTCATGATACATTAGTTAGACCAGAGTTGTATTTTAAAAAAAATCTGCCTTTTTTTTGCACTAATAGCTCAGGTACTACTCTTAAAGTCAATACAATAAATGAGGGATTAGTTAAATTAGTGATTTTAAGTTTCATGAAAGTGAAAACTTCATAGGAAAAGACTGCGTTTCTAGACTCTTAAAATCATCTTTGGTAAATGCAGTTGTTTCAATGTTTAGTCTGTTCTAAGTATTTGGGGATTGTTTTCCACGAATTTTGTTTACTTTGGTTGGAATGGACCAGTGTCCCTCATGATCAACTTGTCTGACTGAAAATCTTGAAGATGAGGAGGTTCTCAGGCTTTGTGGGGCTTCTTTCTCTCACTTCAGCAGAAGCATGATTTTTCAGGCTTTTTTGTCAGCAAGTGGCCCATTAGGGATGTTCCTGCAGCCTTTAGTCAGGCTGTGTTCCTGCTAGAGCAAAGCCAGAGGTCTGTAGTGTAGTAAGTGAATTCTGCTCTGTTAGGGGTTGAATGACTTGACCCGAGGGGACCGATGTCTGAGAAGTGACTGCAGGGCTGTGACTGATTAAAAAGGCAAGCATCTCAGTAATTGGCTTGCCTATGGATAATTGTTGTTTAGTATGTTTTGTTACCACCCATGGCTTAAACCTCAGAACAGTTGCAGTAGCTGGAAGCTAAATATAAAGGACATAAGCAGTGGCTTTCATCATGCTGAATTTGAATCTAAATGCAGCACAAAGTGACCTGTGGACCTTTATTTTCCTTGCAAGATGAATGTGTGATTAAAACAAAAATTAACCCAGAAAGATACCTAGTGAAGAACATACTGTCATTGACCTGGATTTACACACTGACATAGTAGATTGGGAATAATCCTTGACAGTTTATGTAGCTCTTAAGATGATGTAATAGATTTTACACTATGAATATGAAATATTGTTTAGTTTACAAATGTGTTCCTCATGGTTTTTTCCTTAGCAGTTCTATGAATTCTGGTTCATTGTTGTGATTCTGTGATTGTTTTTCCAACTTGCTGTCAAGTAGAATGCCTAGAGATTCTTTGGGTAAGGCATGGTATGAAAACAAAGTGTGTCTACAGAGTCTGGGTCTAAGTGCTCCTGTGAGTAAGACCATGGGATTGGACTCAGTTGCTTAGTCAGATGTGTCACTGAAGTGCCAGTGTTCTGACTGTTAATTGTAGCCTCATGTTTATCTAGTACTACAAGGATATTACCTTAAAAAGCCATCTGCAATTAATAATTAAAAAAAAAAAAAATTTGGTACATTTTTATTGTCTTATGTAAGAAACATGTCTTTTTTTCCCGCTCTGACAAATAAAATAAATAAGCTGTTGCAGGAGTCTTCTGTAATGCTGGAAAGTAAATGTACCTCTAATAGTTTATGATGGCTTGAAATCAGCATTGGTAGAATGCCTGAAACTTCTTGCTTCCTGTTGAAAGCACATTCAGCACACTGGGACACATTTGTCTGGATGTGATATGTAGAAGGTCTGCTTCTTTTTCTATTTACACTAAATTTTCAGTGATTCCTGTTATTTCAAACCACATACGCCCACACAGCTATGGTTACTTGGAATCTGTCTTGACTGGAATATATCAGGAGTAATTGGGTTGGTATGCCATCTTTTGTTGATAATTGGAAACTCTTGGATCTGACACAAGAAGTTAACAAATTCCCTGTACTTAGCCATATGTTTTAGAAGTTCTTGCAACAGCAATTTTCAGGTCATTTGTCTAGCTGGAATTCGAGAAGAAACATATGGCTACTGCTTATGTCCTGCCTTACTATTCTTAAGAGTATTATTTAATAAACAGAAAAGAGCTTATTAGCTGGTAAATTATTCATAGACCTGGCTGGAATTGTACCAGATATGCACAGGGACTCTTGAAAGGGTCTTTTTTTTTGATAGCCCACATTTGGAATTGTCTGGGCAGAGCTATATTTCTCTTTTCAGTAAGACAAATAAAACACTACAAAGCCATTCATCTCAGTTAAATCAAACTGTATGGCAATTTCACATTAAATACTTGTCGTGTGTGATTAAGAATAGAAAAAACTTGTTAATAAAGAAAACATGGCTTCAGCTGTAACTTGGATTCTGATGAGCTGTGTAAAGCTATCACTTATAGTCAAGTAATTAAAGTGTTCATATGCATAGCAAAGATGACTATATTTTTTTTAAATTTAGTGGCTACATCTGCTTTAAGGCTATTCCAGATTTCAGTTCCAGTGGTCCTTCGTATTCATGTTAAAGTATTCTCTGGTGCCACCTAATGGTGAAATTACTCAGTTACTTTGAAGTGAGAATAAACAATGGGTACCCACCACATCTATTATTGTGCTTAGGTCCATGAGGATCAGTGCTGGGGCCTGAATATAAATATAATAAAGAAATGGCTCCTGACCCAAATTGCTTCCAGTCAAAACTGTTAAAGGAAAAAGTACAGTAAACCTATACTACTTCCTTTAACTGTTTTAACTGAACTGTTTTTTAAAAGGTTTGGATACAAGCCTGAACCAAACAAACCAGGACTGAAATCAAAGCTGCATTCTGAAAATAACCCATAATTTTGTAAAAGGCCAAATGAAAAACTTAATGTGCTGTTCACCCTTATTCTATTGGGAATACAAAATTCAGATAGGGATCTGTTGTGGTGTAACCCCAGCCAGCAGCTAGGACCTGCAGCTGTTCACTCAATTCCCCCACTTCCCCTGGTAGGGTAGGGAGAAGACGAAGGAAAAAGAGGAAAATAAAAAACCTAAACAAACAAACCACCCTCGTGGGTTGAGAGAGACACTTTAATAGAACCGCAATGGAAGAGGAAAAAAAAAAATAATGGTAAAAGAACATAAAAAATAAAGTGATGCAATACAATTGCTCTCACCACCTGATGATCAATTACCCAGCCTGTCCTGAGCAGGATTGCAAATTCCTGCCCCCCAGCCAACCCCCATTTATATACTGAGCATGACATCTATGGCATGGAATATTCCTTTGGCCAGCTTCTATGGGAAGCTGAAATAGTCCTTGACTTAGTTGTTGCTACGTAATGCTTATACTAAAACAATATGTATTATCAACATTAATCTCATACTAAATCTAAAGCAATAGCTACTAGGAAGAAAATGAACTCTGTTCCAACTGAAACCAGGACAGAATCCTAGGTTTGCATCTGGATATATTTTTTTTTTTCTGAATTCTTGCTGCAATTTGCTGGTCCTGTGTGACTTCCAGCAAGCAGAAATGTGCCTCTCTGGATGTGGGAAATACTGTATGGGTGCATGGCAATAGGGCCAGTCATTTAGCATCTTCATCATCTTCATAGTTTCTGAGTGTTTCAGAGCAGTTGTGCTATCTGCACAGTCGGTAGCTCTACTGCTAATGCACTCCACGGAGCAGACAGTGTGTTGGAGGGTGTGCAAAGGGACCCCTCTGCAGCAGGTGAGGGAGGGTACAAGGTGAAAGAGGCTGCAAGCCAAAACAGGTTGAGAAACTTTACAAAGTCTGGTGAGACACTCAGAGGAGGTCAAGTTCTTGCAGATGGATTGTAGCCTGGAAGCCAGTCTCTTTGCCCAAAGTAACCCTTAAGAGGCATGGATCTGCTCCTTCCTGTGTGAAGGCTGTAGGTAATTCTTTTTAGTTTTCTTCCTCTCCTGTACTTAAGGTTTAGTCTTTCCATTATTTTTCTTATTCCATTTTCTTACCTTTAAATATATTTTAGTAATGGGACATGAACATGCTTAGTGTTTTAACATCGGATGTCATTGTGCCTGGCTGTGACAATTTACATACTTTTCTTGGGGAGCAAGTGGGGAACTGTTTTACTGGGGGGAGGCAATAACTTCCTGCTCTAAAGGAAGTAAAAGTGTATGTGAATGTTTTGCTACATCCTGTAGAGAAAGAAACTGTAGTGGGACAATAAAAGATGTAATTCTTTATCCTTATAAGAAGCTAGTGGGAGGGACAGTGTAGCTAAAGGATGTTGCAAAAGACGTACTTAAATGAATTATTTCTCAATCCTCTGGAAAAGAATGTTCAGTATGTCTTGACTGATCAATTCTGCTATCACACATTTTCTGAATACCTGGTTAAGATGGAATTAATAGAGTTGAGGCAAATAAACAGCAATACCCTAGAGACAAGGAATAGTTTTATCCAAATAGCTGAAATATTAGGTTTGCTGCCAGTTTGAGACTCAAGGGTTATTAAATAATGTAATTGTCAGTTATTCTAGTCAAAACTGACTGTGCCCAACACAATGTGAGCTGCTGCTTTCCTCTCTAATATCCTGTTTTGAACTATGGACTTAGTTTTCTTCATGTTCTGAATCATGTTTCAATTCCATCTTCAAGTTCTTTCTTCAAGAATAACTACCCTTGCAAACAAAACCTATTTGCAGGAATATGAATTCTGATATCACTTTTAAAGAAGTTTCATTTCAAAGTGAAACCATCTGCTTTTTAGCTATAGAATAGTTGTATTTTGGGGCTAGAAGTGACTTTTTCTTTTGTAGCTGATTAAATTCTATTCTGGGAGAAAAAAACCCACATCCTTACTACTTTCGCCCAGGTAGTCAAGAAAGTTGAGCATCAGTACATGTGAATAACATGGATAAAGGAGTTGCTATAAAAGTAGCATTTTTCCTTTGCATAAGCATGACTAGGGAGAAAAATATTATGGGCCAAATTGTTTGCAGATGTAACTGTTGTGGTTTCATTCAGTTATGGATAGATTTTTAAAAGATTTTGTCCCAATAGGAGATAATGAGCAAAGAACTTAAGATGGTCTAGCCAATTTGTGGGTTCTCAGTCTAAGCTGAGAAATTGGCACTATGTGCTTTTGGAAATCTGGCTTTCAGAGGACTGTGCCACATAACAAAACTAGAGGTTTTGGCCCACTTAGGAAACTAGCTGTCTGAATACAAATCTTTGCATTTTTTTTAGGTCAACCCAATAATAAAATTGTGTTTCCTTCTTTGAGTTGTAGACAAAGGAAGGAATCCTTCTCAGTGGGTGGATTGTTGTTGTCCTCAAAGGCACTGGTCACTGACAGTAGTGCTAAATATTGGTTCCCTCTTTGGTTGGAATTATTCTGTATGAAAAAAGGGCAAAGGATCCTCCAAGTTAAAGCTTTGCACCATATACAGGAAGCATCTGAGGCCTCCTGTTGTCATAAACTGTGCTTGCTTTCATGGTCCTTCATGAATCTGCAGCTGAATATCCAGAGTCATGGGTACTGTCAACTCCATATGCTTAAAAATCATGGAACTGGCTCCCAGTCATGACAAGAAGATACTTTTAAGCCACATAGCTCATGCATAGAACTACTTTCTACGTATCAAGAATGGGAAAAGGTGAAGGAATGAATTAACTCCCTATAATTAGGGGTTTGGTGGGTGAAGCATTAGGAGATGAACCCTTGTCATCACTGCAGTGAATAGCAATAGCTCTGTTTGTCCCACAGCACTAATTTTATACCAATATTGCAAGCATCCTGGAAACCGTGAGACCCAGCAATGCTGTGCATGTTGTTGGTATCTTCGTTAGTTCCTGAATTTATGGGAAACTCAACTTTGACCCATCCACTCTTTTCAGTCCTCTCTGTACTTTTTCATTTCTGAAACATCTTCTGAGTTATGTTTTATGGCAAGTTTTTCCAGTCCCTGCTCATGATTAAGTTCATCTAAGACAAGTCCAAGGGGATTTGAAAGCATAGATTTGTTAAGGAGCCTTGGGTGTGTCTGGGTGAGTGTGGAGAGAACTTTAGCTCCCTTCCTTAGTAGTGCCTAGAGCACACATTGTTCAGGGATGACTTGATATCTGTACAACTTCATATAAAGTTGTCTGCAGCACAGGTTTTATGAAAATGAAGATAGGTTCAGGGTGAGGCCTTACAAATTCCCACCGATACATCTTACAAATGTACTTAGTATAATCTTTTCAGTTGTTTGCACACAGATATGTTGACTTTAAATAATTTTCCAAACAGATGGCACTCATCCTTAATGGCCTTGAATCCTCTTTATCTCATTGGCGAGGCCTGGGAAACCAGTCAAGTTGCTACCTATGCTTCTTGGAGGTACACCTCTGAAACTCTCCACTGGGACACGGCAGGCAAGTTGCTTTTCTGCACTCCTGTAACTGAGAGAACCACTCAAATAGCCAGCTTTAAACTTTCTAGTTATTATGTCTGTGTCCTTAGAAGAGACAGATCATGCCCTAAGATCATAGTGCAGATACATTTAACCTTTTTAAAGCCATTGTCAGGCTCCTCATGCCTCCACAGAAAGTATAGGAGCCCACACTGGTACTTTCTATCTTTAAATTGGATGTTTTTCTCAACAATGGTACCATCTTAGCTGTGCTGTGTAGTACGGCTTTCGGTGTTGCCAGGCTGGTTTTGATCTATGCCTCCCAAAAGAAAGTGAAAAGCAGGAGAGCTAGATGTTGCCTATTTGCTTCAAGTCCCTGTTTTGGTTTTGTGGGATTTTTATGTAGCTTATCTGTTAGATGTGAAATCCAGGTCTTACAGCACATCACCTTAACAGTATGCTGTGTGGGGTTATTTTCAGAGGCTCTAAAGGAGACTCGGAGATTGAGTAATTCCTTAGAGTCAAGGTCTTGGTACAGACAACATGCTGCACGCTGAGTTCTCCTATTCGTGTGAGTCACGAGCTACAGGAATGCTATGGGCTTAGTGGGTTTATGTGCTGGAATTGAATCTCAGAGACAGAAATGAATCAGTAGTGATGTTCAATCAGGCACAATCTTCCCTTTGCTGGAAAGAACGAAAAAGTGATTGTTATCACAGTTACCACCGTGGTGCTGTTGCCTGGAAAATGCTGCAGGACAGGCTGGGACTGATGTATCCCACTGGCAGCCTTGATCATGGCTTCTGCATAACTGTGCTGAAAATGAATGTTGTTCTGGAGAAATCTCCGTCCGGATAAAAAAGGCTTCCTGAGTATAGGCAACTTACAAAAATGGGAGCCAGATGCAAAATGTGGATCCAGGCTGGGCCCTTCCTTCCCTTAGAAGCTTCTAAAAAAACTCAAATTTTATATCATTACCTCCACATCTTTCATGCTTTTCTTCTTCTCCCACCCTGGCCTCTGAAGGTCTCCTTTCCTACTGTGTTCTGCTTTCAGAGCAAATTGCCATAGGAGTCTGAAGCAACCCTTTTAAACTGATTTCCCAGGCCACCCTGTCAGAGCCTCTCCTGGATCACTGTTACCAACATCTGCAAAACGAAACAGCACTTTCTGGTGCTTACTTCCTTGGTCTACTCTGCTGTCGGCCAGGGGTGGGCTAGCCTTGTTCAAATGCTTTCATAAGTTTGAGGTAGAGGAGCAGCATTGTGGAGAAGCTTCCTCAGAGCAAAAGCGGTACAGGTACACAGTTTTCCAGGGATGGCTCTTAGTCCTGGTAAACAAATCCTCAGTCTCTTGCAGAAGTCACAAACTGAGTGACCAAAATCCCTGAAGAACAAAACCCTGACAAACTGGGGACTGTTGCCCATGTCCCAGGGCATTGGTGGGGCACCCAGCTCTAGTGGGAGGTAAGTTGCTGCCAAGTGTTGTCAGTGAGACAGGGAAGTAGCGTTCCAGAGAACCTCCTTCAGGGCAAGGGCACTATGGGAGAAGATACAGAACTCTCAGGTGTGCCTGGGATCACAACTTGCTGGGCAGATCGTGTTTGAGCTCCACACTTTAACCTCATCAAATCTGTGACTGTCCTTGACACCACTGTATTTTTCTTTCATAGGAGCTTCAGCCTCTTCAGTGATGCAGTCTTGAACCTCTCAGAGGCGCTGGGAACATTGTGGTGTTACAGTCCTTCCAGTAAGTGCCTGTCTTTTTTTGTTCCTTAGCTGTCACTTTTTATGCCCTTTAATTTTAAAAAAAATATAAAAATAAATAAACCCCAACTTGGAACACTTGAAAGACTAAAAGAAAATAAAATCCAAGGAGCTTACATTTTTCTTCTATCCGTTTTGCCTTAGCAATCTTATCAGCAAGATGCTTGGCTTGTTAAATTTGCTGAAATATTTGCTCCTGATAAGGCTTATCAAGTGCGCTCTTTCCACTTCTCATACAGCCTGACAGTGCCCTCTCGTGCTCACGGGCCTGGCAGCAGCGCAGCATTTTGTGTGCTGCCTGGGATGGATGCTCAACCATCTCCTGGCAGCGTTGGCCACTGGAGCAACAGCAGCTCATGCCAGCAGTGGTTGTTAGCCCAGTATCCTCTGGACTTATCCTTGAGGTATACCATGTTTCTTTGTGGAACAATGCAACACAGGAGTGTGACATACTTATTGCTTGCGTCTTCTAGTAAATTTAGCTGGTTTTTACAATGTTGTTTCTTAATATTCCTTGGCCGACTTGCCTGGGAAATACCTGTTGTTTTGCAAAAGAAGCGCATTTCACCTGTCTATGCTTTGATGCACTGCTGATTTCTCAATCTGGCACGTGCAGAATAGGCAACACTGATGAGTATCCATGCATCTTCTGTTCACATTCATCCCCAAAGATACAATAATCTCTTTTGGTTTGCCTGGGTTTGTTATGTTGCTGAATGAGTGTTCAACTGCCAAGTCATCCGTTTTTCTCTAAATGCCAGAGAGCTTCAGTTGCTTACCAGCACCTGAAAGCCTTTGGCATTTTGGGGTCACTGATTTGGACTTGGTGTCAGTGCTAATATTATTTGACTCTCAAAATTAGATTTTAAGCCTTGTGCAAAGCTACATGTGGCCAGAATGTTTAAGTGCAGTGTCCATAGTTCATAAATTACACCCACCGAAACCCAACAACTAGTAGTAATAAAGCACTAAATGGGAGCGATGTGTATTGTAAAAAACGCTTCATCTCTGTCTTTGAAAGCAATTTGTGAGCAGGATTTCAGTCCGGCACCTGGGGCCAAAACAAGAAGACTATTTTTAACGTGTTGCTTAAGCTAGAAGCAAGTCTTCCAACTGGGAAGGCATTAGCCAGAAAAAAAACATGCAAAGATATAAAGATGAAATTTAAAAAACCCGACACAACCACACAAGCCATTTTACTCAGTTGTGAATGCATCCGTGAATGTATTTGTGGGCAGATAGGGAACAAGTTGGAAAACAGTACCAGATTCACTTTGAAGGGTATTTACATTTGTTAGGAAACTCAAAGTAACAGGGAATGAATAAATGGGCTGTTAAATACAGGTGGAAAAAGGAATGACAAAATAGATGATTCTCAATGCCAGTTAAATATTAACTCATAAATGTTATCAGTCCTTGAACTCAATGTCAGAAACCTCTATGCTGGTTTTAGATAGCAGTATCTTTCAAAGTGTAGAACTTAAATGAGCAATTATTACTGTCTTAAGTTACATTTCAAAATTTCCAGCAATAGCAGTTGTATGAAATACTGGAAAGTGATGCTGAAGAGCCTCTTGCTGTACTGGTTTGTAGCTTATGGGTATCTACAATGGCAAACTTAGAAGCCTGTGCATTATTATTTTTTCACTGTTTCAGATACCTGTACCTCATTTCCAGAATGCAAGTGGTGATTTGTGAGGCTGAGCAAGAGAAAGGGGATGTGAATAGGAAACCTGTTTTCTCTTGTTACTTGCCCTCTCTGTTTTCTGTAGCTCTGACCCCACTTCCCAGGTGGAACAGTAGCTGGGCAATGGGAGCAATTCAATAAAAATGCTGGGAAGAGATGTGTGGCCTCAGGCTTTGGTCTCAGCTGTGACAGGCTTGAGATATGACAGCTGGAAGCACACAAAAGCTGGCACCCACCACTGAACACTAGAAAAAATACAAAATCTGATAACAATGTTGAATACTTACTTTAATGATCCACAAAAGCAATGGAAATGTTCTCCATGAAGATATTTGTCTGCGTTTCCTATGTGACTTAAATTCAGCAGGGATGGGGAGCAGATGGGAAGAACTGATGACAGCTTAGGACAGGCTGGGCTGAAGGAACTGAGCTTTCCCAGAAATTTATCAAGGAAGACTGCAGAAAGCGTAAAGAAAAGAAAGGAGGTAAATGTGGCTTGGGAAATGCTTATGGCCAGATTGCAGTAGGCAAGCACTAGTCAAATGGGAGGGAGAGAAGATGGAAAGATGCCAAACAGCTTTGAAGGAGAAGGGTTTCTGAGTGTTGAAGACGGGGAGCTGCGCACATGAGCAGTTTGTAGGGGTAGGAAGAGCAGCAATGGTGTAACGCAGCACCCTTGGTTTTGTTGTGGATAAACCTTTGAAACTTCTCTCCCAGGACAGCAGTCAGCAAAGTGACACCCAACTTAAAAGCCAGTGTGTCCAAAGGCATAAGCAGGGTATGGACACGAGTGAACTGAAAACAGGTTTGCAGTCTGGTGCACACAGGCAGAATCACAGTGGAAAGACCAATGGAGAGAAATATTCCCTGCTGCTCCTGGGGTCCGTGTTACAGACCACGGCTGGCTGCATGCATAAGCAAAGTGGGCTGCTACCTGGAGGGCAGGTTGCCCGCTCTGCTTATATTAGATGCAATGGGTTTTGACAGAACAGCATGTTCCTCTCCATAGTCAAGCTCTCCCTCCTGCGTGCATCCTTTGCTGATGGAGGGACTGGGTTGTGTGGGTGGCAGCTCTTCCTGTGAGTGAGGGACTAACACCAGCTCTCCCAGCAGCAGCAGTAGTCAATGCTCTGCTTGTGTCACAGCCTGAGCTGCAAGAGCAGCAAGTTGTGGTCTTCAGAGCTCCCCACTGGTCCAGGGGGAGGTGGAGCGAAGAGGATCTAGGAGGAGGAAAATTTCTTAGCTCTTCTCAAAGTCCCCCTGAAATATCTGCTGATCGCCAAGCCTGCACTTCCTTCCCTCCAGATTCTGTCAGTTATCTTAGTGTTACATCAAGCCCTTGCTTACGTAGCACCCCTGACTGCTTGGCTCTCTTTCTGCATTCTCCCAGACTCTCCTCTTATCCCTTCCTCCGACCTTTTGGCTACAGCTCTAAACCAAGGTTTTGCTGAAAGGTCTGAAGCCAGTTCTGTTGTGAAAGATATTCTTCAGCAGAGGCACTGGTATGAGGCAAGGTGCCAGTGTATCTTCTTCTTCCAAGTGATGTTTTTGTGGCATTTGTGTACAGAGGGCAAAAGCAAGGGTTAATGCTCTGACAGGCTAAGAGCAGTGGATTAAGAGTATATTTTATTTGAAGTTAAACAGATCTTCCTGTTCCTCCTCTATTATTATTATGGTTGTTATTACAGTCATTTGTAGGGCATCTAAGTGAAGTTCATCCAGAATATAAATGCCTGAAATTGAGGAGCAAGGCAGAAGAAAACATTGAGATTTCCAAGTGAAGATGACCTCTGTTGCTCTTTGAGCTCAGACTATTTTTGGCAGGAGCAAAATGAAGAGAAGGCTTGCCTTGGAAAGAAGGCAGTGCAGCTGCCAGCCCCTGTAATTAGCCGGAAGGCTTGCAGAGTGTGGGGAGGAGGTCACAGAGCACATGGCTCCTGCCGTGGCACCGCTCAATCCAGAATGGCGCCTGCAGGAATGTAAAGCCTAGCCAAAGGCCAGATACTGCAGCTGATTCCATGCGAAGGCCAGAACCCTTCTTCTGGGACTAGTGAGTGTAGTGTGCACTGTGCGGGGTGCGCAATGCTGTCAGGCCTTTGGAGCAGGAAACTTATCCTCTGTGTGTGTGTGTGTGCGCACAGTGGACTGATTCAGTCCTTACCAAGTGCCTCCAAGAGTGCTTGGAGGGGGTGGTGATTCAGAGTAAACTAGAACCTTGATGACCCTGAATTGCAAGCAAACTTCTGAAATGTACAGTAATGGAATTAATCATTTATATCCTTGTTTAGTGTAATTACAGCAGGCAAGATTTCTCTGGCAACCTCTGGGTCAATCGATCTATCGTATCTCTTTATATGTAAATTTCAGACCTGACAAGAGGCTATGTACAAACTATTTTCTGCTGATAACTGAAATTGAGGGTAAGGGTTTTTTTTTTTTATGAAGGCTTTTAATTTTTTCAAATATTTTTATACTGTGTTTCTTGCAATCTAAAGAAAATAATCAAGGAAAAAAGACAACAAAAAAAGTGTCAGGATTTCTACTACAAATATTTTCCTTCCATGATATTTAATAGGAAAACCACATTTAATTTTTCCGAAAGCAATTTGTTCATTGATACAGGCTCATTTAAGGATGTAAAGAGTGAGTATATTACACTCAGGAGTCACACAGTGATAGACATGGGCTTGATATCAGAGACTAGAGATAAAAACCTCTGTTCCATGACAATATTCCTTACTTGCTACTCTCAGCAATGGGCAGCACCACAGCAATGTATTTGTATACTCTCAGAAAAGCTCGATCCAGAGCCAGTTCTTGGCCTAAATTTTGTGTTTCTACCCAAGCACAGTTTCTCTGTAGAAATGAAAGCCAAGCAAACATTCAGGTAATAGGGGAAGATGTATTTCAGCCTGCTTTACTCACGGTGTGGAGCTTTACACCAGTTCCACTGCTTTTTTAAAATTTTGTTTTGTCTCAATCCTTGTTCAAACAGCAGTGAAGTTCAATTTCTCAAGAGCAGCTTGACTTGGGGCGGGGGTGTGTGTCTCGGTTCCTCATTAGCTGATGGAGTTACACAAGGTGGAAGACTCGGGGACTTTAAAATAATGATGTGTGCTTCTTGAGAGGCATTTCCCATCATTTCTCTACCGAATTTCAGTACCATTTTAGGTAACCAATCTATTTCTTATGGGTACCATTCTGGGTATTTTATTTCCGTGTGCATGGATTTGTTTCACAGGTCTGTTTTTGATGTCTGAATGGGGCACCTGAGGGAAAAATGAGATGATAATGCAGGAGAGAAGATGAAAAAGTAAGCATAATGATTTAGACATCTAAGATATTTCCTCCATAATTTTTTTGAGAGTCAGCATATTTTAAATTGCATGGGCTATGGCATGGATTGGCATAGAGTTTGATAATATTCTTCATTCACTCACTTCAAAACACTTCTTTAAAAGCCTTCAACATTTTTTTCTGGTCTTCACAACTTTGCTGTGATATCTGACAGGGATGCCAGATGGCCCAAAGAGATAAACATCAAACAGGTAAAGCGTTCCTGCATCCAACCCTTTGATGGTCTCTGTGGTGACAGCTCGCTGGAGATTTATATCATAGAAATACTTGCACAGCACTTTCTCTGACTTGTGCCGAGATTCAGGTCCAGAGCACCTCTCCGCATTCTGCAGTTCCATCCAGATCTGATCTTCTTCAATCTTTTTCTTGTACACACAGTACTTGCTCTCCTCTTGTGTTCCTAGCCAGGCAATGGTGACAGAGTTGCAGGTCCTCAGTTTACTGAAGGACTTGATTTTTAAGCTCTCTGGAAGAAGTGGGAATAAGGGTTTGTGGAAATGGGGGGACACCTGTACTTTCACAGAAGAGTTAGTCTCCTCTGTGGACCTCACCTGCACCAAATATGTGTCCAGCAGCTTTCCCTTCAGTGAGAAATACCTCAGTCCTGAGATGTTTTCAGATGCCACTGTTTTACCGTTCTTTGTTATGTGAACCCGTACTTGGCCACGACACAACTGAAAGGTGAATTGTATTTTCTTGTGCCTTGCCTGGTACTGCAGACTGTAGGATTTCTGTTTTTTCCCATCCAGGATAACCTGAGTCACTTTCCCATCTTTCAGCTCTGTTACCTTAGGTTCAGGTTCGTCCAAGGTTCTTGCAAATGTCCCGGTGTAAGCAGCGCTGGCATTGGTGAGGAGATTGACAACAAAAACGTCAAAGTAATACTGAGTGCTGGGACTGAGATTGGGCACTGTGTAAGTATTCTTGGTACCCATGCATATCTGCCTGACTTCCCCACTACTCACTCTGTTGATGATGCTCAATTCACTGTTGGACAATATCATCACCTGCTGCGGTTCAAGAAGGTATGGAGAGAGAGACAAAGCTAATGCAGGTGGCAGTTTCATTCCAGAGGATCTGATTGCTGTCTCAGCAGCACACAAGCTCTTATAGTTGTGCTTCTCATTAACTAGAAGACAGTACTGGATGTTTTCTCTATGTTGCAAGACAGACGGACTGTGTTTCCAGGTCAGAGTCACTGTTGTATGCCCAATGCCAATAACATCTATGCGTGGATCCATTGGAAGCTCTGGATAGAGGTGCCCAGATGTTGTGTCAGTTGTTAAGTACACAGTAATGTGTGTGTCTCGCTCAGTGGATAAGAACTCTAGCATGTAAAGGGCAGAATGAGAAGACATACCCATGTAAGTCTCTACAGAATTTCCCTTATAGTTAAAAATGGTGGACACCATGCTTGGAGCCTTCTGAGATTTTGAGACCTCTTGTGTATCATGATCACCTGCAGGCAAAAAGCAGACTTGTAACTTTTGTTTTAACAGATGTGAAATAAAGCACATTGCATAGGTTTTATTGTTCATATGTCAGGGAGCATCATATTTTCTTCCTAAAAGCAATAATTGTAACTAAAAATACTTTTTGCTACTGGCAATTTATTAAAATAAAATTTGAGTAGCTTTTATTTTAGCAGTGCAGTTGTAGAATTGTTTTCAAAAAGACTATATTTATAAAACCACAACTTGCAAATGCTTGACTTGTATCATGTCTGATGTCCCTACAATTTTCTTTTAATGCCTGTTTCTTTGGGTATGTTCCTTCAAGGAGACTCACACTTTCTATGAAAGAAGTTTTCTTTGGTTTAGTTTTGTGCCATTGTCTCCTCTGAAGAAGGAAAATTTATGACTTCAAAGGAACAGTATTTGAACTCCTCAGTCAGGTGTACCTGCCTGACAGGTAAGAACTTGTTAATGGCAGCTTTCAGAATTTACTTTGAAAAATTAATTGAAAAAATCATGAAAGAGAATGGAATTTCCTCTTAGGTTTAATGGCAGCATAATGCCCACTGCCATGGTAGATGGTATTCCTAGAAAAATAAATGGCTAAATCTTCTCTGCATCACTGTGGGGAGCAAAATGACCAGTTAAAGTGGCCTAAGCCACAGAAAAAGAGCTGAGGTAGCAGAGGGAAGCGTGGGCCAGTACAAACAGCTTATGAAGCTGATCTGTCTTTTGTGGAACCCCAAAGACCCAGGATTGTTCCCAAATATTAATCTTAGATTTAGACTTTTTCCGCATGTAATCCTTGATTTGCTTGAGTTGATGGCAAAATCCCACGGGCTCCCATGTTTCATACACGGAGACAGGGATGCCCTCTTCAGCCAATAGCAGTTCACAGGAGAGGGAAGCATGAGATGTTTAAGCTTGTTGGGGAATTTCCTGTAACACAACTCCCTATGTATAAATTATGCTTTCTTTGCCTCTGCTTAGGCAGATTTGAAGGTCTTACCTCGTGCTGCTTTTCCAAGGAAACTTTCTGAAGCCTTGTGCACAAGTATGCTCCATTCAATGGGAACGTCACAGGGGGTCACTGTTATTGTGAAAGGTGCAAGGGCTCTGCCTTCCTCCAAAACAAAGTAGTACCTGTAAAAGTGGATTAAAAACAGAGGGAAAGCATCAGGAAATTCAAGTCTGCCTAAGATGCCTTGTAATTGGCCATTCTGATGTGGGTAGAAATGACTGTTACCCTTTGACGTGCATCAATACAAGTGGATGGTGAATATCTGAAATCTGCAGCTGTGAGAAGAATACATGCTGGAGGTTTTTTTCCTAATTCACAAATATTTGCTGGAAGTTTTATCCAGTTACCATAGGAAATATTTTTCCGCTGAATTTTAACTCACTTGAACTGAATATCATACCTCAGTACTTACCTGGTTGTTTTGGATGATGGATGTGATTGACTGCCTTCTAGATAACCACCTATTGGCTAACTCTGCAGAATTTGGTACACTTTTTTTTTTTTTTGCAGGATTTCCTGACTGGAGTTCAGTGAAAGCTCTTAGAGCTTGTCCTTCCTCCTATGCTCCTGCACATCTAGGTCTTCCTGGGTGTTAGATGAAGTGGTTACAACAGAAGAATTTTAGCCAGTCCTGGACATCATCAGATGTCAATGTTTTTTCATCCAGGCCAGTTCTAGCTTACTTGCCTTCATGACAGAGGTTACAGTGCGTGAGCAGTACAAAGCAGCATCAGCCTACTCAGTCAGATTTTGATTCTTGCTTAAGAAAGCGCAGCCTCCTGTCTCACCCCTTTGGTTTTCTGTTTATTTCTGTTGGTTTGGTGTGTACAGACTATATGAAATATAGTGTACAGCCACAGAAATGTTTGGACTCGGGTTGTTCCCTCTGCAGTTAAATGAAGGCAATTCAAGACTTTTTTTTTTTTGTTCATTAGTGAGACAAACCTAGTCTTTATGAATAGATCATGTCAGCCTAGAGGTCTGGCTTACTTTCAGGATATGGCTACTGGGCCAGAGTCAAGCTTCACTGGAAACAGTTCCACAATCTTGAGTCTTCTACATTTTAAGCCAAAACCTCTCACCTCTTGGTTTCCTGCTTGGATGACTCAGAGGTTCATAAGGTCCTTACCTGATCATGTTAAACTGAGGGGGGTTTTGCTACCTAATTGCAATTGTAGTGTGATGCCACAAGAGCACAGCAAAATTCACTTTTCTCTGAGATTTCGATACCCATTTGCCTTTAACAAGGATGGCTCTTAGTTTTGCTCTTGTGGGCACGGTCACATTATATAACATGTGCCATGTTCCAGTTTCTTTCTGTGCAATGCATATCAGCTCTGAACCATCTGGCTCACTCTCTGCTCCAGGACCACTCTGCTCTGGGTATATGACAAAATCTGTATGTGTTGGTCACTGTCCAAAGTGGAGTCTGGTTTAAGCACTTGAAGTGTGTCTCTTCCCAAGCAAGCATATCAATATTTGCTACCCAAGATGCAGTGCCAGTTGTAATATCTAGTTTGCCTATATATCTAGATATGGCAGAAGACTTTGGGAAGGAGAAGGATCTGTGGAATTTCTGCATGCAAACTACTTTTGATCTTGGCAAGCTGTAGTGCCATTCAACAAAAACACTTCTAACGTGCAGGACACTGGCAGAAGTTTTTCTGATAAGGTAAGAAGTCTGTGCAGATACTCAATTGATTTTGGGCATAGTTAATTTGCTAGGTAATATTTTGTATTTTACAGCAAACGTAGGATGGCCGATGGGTCTCTGCAGTTCTGAAGCCAGGCGGTTTGTGACACAACTGTTTACTGCTGGAGCCCACTTATTGTCTATCAGCTCTGCTGCTGCTCTGACAAACACCACAGAGAAACCTGCCTGAAATGCATACCTGGATCTACACTTCATCCCAGAGGGTCATTCCAGGTTATGGGTGAAATAATGACACTTGAGCCTGACAGCTATGAGGCATTTCTCTAGAAATTCAGTGGACACTGATAGAGCTCTGCAGGTGCATAGCAATTCTTGGGTTGTACTGGTAGCATGCATCTACCAGCGTCACAGGGAAGTAGCTGAGAATAGGAGGGACTGATTTGCTCTTACCTTTTAGGAATATCCTTCAGCAGGTGAATTGTAGTTTCCTTGCCATCAGCAAGTATCAGGGAGTGATAGAAATTGAAGAGATCGGTCTTGAAGCTCTGTTGGGAACTGGTGGTGGGGGCTTTTATGGAATGACACAAGCAAGCCACCATGAGAAGATGGAGAGGCAGATAAAACCAGAACCAGGACATCTTCAGCACTGCAAAGTGGGATGACAAAAGCGAACGGAAACTGCTGTCTTGAGGGAGAAAATGATCAGTGAGCCTCTCTTTCTGTGCCTTTCCTGGCATTTATCATATTCACAGCAAGCCAGGCATTCAAACAGTGCCAGTCTCCATTTTGCTCAGTTGCTTAAAGTTCACATGAAATATTTCTCAGAGGATCTCTCTGCAAAGATTTAATCGAAGAAGCTACTATGAAGTCTTTTGTTATAGAAATATATGGTCAAGTGCAATATCACAAGACAGTTATAAAAACCCAAACCTTTCACTGCTGAAAAAATGAGTGGAGAAATACATTCAAAATATTTTTCCTAATTTATAGTGTTCAGTTACAAATAACTCAGCCTTGAAATTTAGTAATTGAACTGTTGCTTTCAAACTCACAGGACATCACTATATCTCAAACACTACTTCTGCTGTTCTGTCAGATCATTTAATTTCTATTTCATCCATCGTGATTGAAGGTATGTGTAGAGAATCAGAATAGCTTATCAGGGCAGTGTAGGACACTTTGAGAAAAAGTGGAGCATCCTGGATAAGAGTTTCTAAACTGATACTTAGGAGATTTTAAGCTCTCAGTGTATCTCATTTGGAGGAAGACTTTATTACTGTAGGGCAGTTGGATAAATCATTCTGAGATTTGTGTTGCCCATCCCTTTCACATCTGCATCACTTGCAACCCATCTCAGCATTTGCTGCTCACTGGAGCTATAACAGTTCTATTGTACTCACTCTGATAATGGATTTTAAAAAATCATGTATGCCCCTTCCTTTTGCCATCAGGCTTTATTATCTGTAAATCTATGAAAAAAATGTACACAAGCAGTCCCAAGAATCACCTCTGCAAATGCTGACATTATTTCAACTGTGCTATGTACTTTGCACAGAGCTACACAGATGGGAGACACCAGTTAGGACAAGAAATTTTGGCAGTACACTACTATGTGAGGTTCTTGATTAGCCTTAAAACTTTTATGTCTGCTTCATACAGTTTCAGAAAGAGAGGAAAGTGCATAAAAGGGAGAAGAAAGAAGGGCATAGACCTTTAATACAGGTGCCAGCTGTAGCTCAGGGATTTGGAAAGCAGAGGGAGCTCTGTGAGCAAGATCCCTTTTTTGAGGAAAAACTAGCTTATTACATCTTACAAACAGCAAGGACTAGAGATCTTAGTTAAATCTGATTATTGGCTAATGATAGAAGAGAACATAGAAGACAAAGGCTCAATCCTTTGTAATTTTTACTCGTTTCTGAGATCAGCCCTTTTCTCATGGTGCCTGCAAATGGGCAGAAGATTGTAGGCAGTCAAAATATCTACAATTCAGCAGACCTGCTGTCCATTACAACTAAAGTAATTTTATAAAAGGACTAGTTCCTTTTTAAATCCATTTCAAATATGTCCATTTAAACATAATATTGAAGACATCTGTAGATTTTTACGCACAGAGTTTGTTTTAATCTCTGATTCCCAAAGTAATGCACATCTTTAGTATCAGTGAGATTATTATTGAAATTATCACTACCAGGTCATCTGAATGTCCTACTTAACATTCTAATAAAGTTAGGATATTCTCTTCCTCTTTGTAATATTTTTAGCACCTGGCTGAAGGCAAGATTAAACAACTGCCTGAACAAGCTGAAAGAATAGTTAAGATTATTACATCAATTCCATTTTTAATGTTATAACAGCTTTCCTTATGACTGAGTCACTTCTTTGCCACTTTATTATTCTTGTAGTCTCAGTATAGGTTACAGATTCAAAATATAACCCCAAGTATTTTGTTTTACCTTTGACAGTGGAATCTGAGTTGCTCTGCGCTTCAGAGAGGATTTATAAAAAAAAAAAAAAGTCAAGTCTTTCTGCTGCTTAAATGACAGGATCTTGCAAACCACACTGATACCACGGCAGCTCGGCTTTTCTTGTCCAAGAAAACAAACAAACCAAGCGACCAACCAACCTATAATCGGCTTATCCCAAAGAGAACATCATCCTAAAGGCTGATTTTACTCAATTACACAAACAGTACACTCTCAGACTCTTGGAAATATGTTACACAAAAATACTCTGCTTACCTATTGTATTCCTGGCCAGATGATCCCCAGACCACTTGCTTTCTTTGCTGAAAAAGCATAAAAAAAACCAACATAAACTTCTCAGATCTCTGTAGACAGATGAAAACCAAAACTGTGCAACCAGTTTAACAGGAAACAACTGATTTTTCCATATGGCTCCTGAACAGACATAGTAACTAAAATGCTTGCCGTCTTTCAAGTAAAGAAGAAAAACCAGAGGGTTTGGGTATTTTCTTAGGTGGGATGTTTTCAAAGGTTATTTTAAACCTGCTTAATTTTGAAATCTTCAAAGTCCTGATTGTTGCTCTTTCAGTTCTAGAGTTCCTTCTGGAGAGCTGCGAAGCACACTCGAGCGTGCTGCCTCCAGACAGCAGGACTTTATTCCTGCACAGAGCGTCAGCCAGACTGTTAGAGCAGCCTAATCCCATCGGTGGCTGGCCAGAGAGCAGGTCTTTGACAGAAACGCACAGTGAGGAGGAGGGGGTGAGACGGAGAGAGCAAACACTGTTAACCCTTATTAGCCCTTAATACAAGCCAGGCAGGGACACAGAGATCTCCTCCAGAAAACTGGTTTTGCACTAGTAGCTTGACGGCCCTTCCATGGAGCATGCAATCTCTTTGCCCACAGTGTTGCAGAAGTTTCAGGTAGCTTCAGGTGTACTGTGTTTCTGGTGTGTTTTTTATGGGCCAACAGGTGCTGACTGGCTCACAGAAGGGAAGGCAGAAAAGCTGTAAGAGAGCGAATGCTCTGCATTTCTTAAGCAGACTGGAATTAGCGATCCTTTGAAGACTGTCAGGAATCTAGTGAATGGAGCTGAGCGGATTTCTTGGCTTGCGGAGGCTGTGTAAGAAAGAAACTCCAAAACTGTATGGGCTGGGGGTAGTATTTCTGGTGTGACCGTATCGTGGCTGAGGGAGCAGGCAGGAAAAGGGTGCATGGGAAATGGCTCACAGCGAGCGCAAACAATTGCTTCTGCAGTTGGGGCTACAAAGCAGTTGTAGCAAAGCCATGGTCCTGAAAAGGCCTGCTCCTGCTGAGCAAGAGCAGGGTATGGCTAGGATTCGTGTGCTGCTTTGTACTTCTTGGCCTCTTGGCCAAGATGTCAGGAAAGAAGCCCTGGGGGTGTCCCTGTGGAGGTGTGTACTCAGCTTCCTCAAGTCTGGTCAGAAGGCAAGCCCCAGAAACCTGCACGAGCTTCTAGGCAGGCACTTTGCAGGGGGCAAAGACAGAGAGAGTATAGTAAGGAGGCTAGGCTTTTTATTTACTTATTTTAAAATAAAGTCTCTTGTTCAGTGTTTGAAGCGAGTGACTTGCAGCAACCCTTTACCTTGTCCCCCCTGGATTTAAAGCTGTATTATTTAAGCCTTCCTAAGACTAAAAGTTTGCTAAGAAGAGGGGCAGGTGAGGGAGAAGTAGAAAGAGGCTTCAACAGATTCTGCAAAGCAAATCCTTATGCAAACGTAAATTTGCTTATCAACTGAGATAACAGAAAAATATTCACAGTGTGTTTACTCTCACTTCAGAAGATGGCAGGAATAATTACGATGTCGTTCACCAAAGGTTTGCTAAAAATGTATTTGCAGAAAAATTTTGCTGAGCAACTGAGCTTTTCAAAAGGGACAGTGTGTAGGGGCTTTGATACAGGCACTGTATGATCAGAGTATTGGCACTATTGATCTGGGAAATGACATTGCAAGATGTTTTCTAGACAACTGCCAAAAGTAAGGTCAACAGCAAATAGGGTCTTTCAGGCAAATTGTCATTCTGATGTGAAATCCAGAACAGGTAATGTCTGGGTAACAGACATGGGAAGTAATGAAAATATAAATACCTAGCCAGAAGCAAATCATTCCCCCAATGAAAGGGAAGCATGAGAAAAAGGTGCTGCAAAGTCCAATAAGTTCCCAGAGCAGGCCTGGAAGGGGAGAATGTAGGCCAGATGAGGTGCATCAAAAAGTGTGCACTGAAAACAGGCCACGAGAGAAAAGATATTGGCCATAACATAAGAGTAGGGACTACAGTGTGTTTTTGCTGAGATTTGGAGGGACTCACAGGTGGAAGTAAGCGGGGGAAATTGTAAGTAAGTAAACAGTGCTGTTAAGCAAATAGATCTTTGGGCAGGGCTCAGGAGCAGACATCACTCATGTCTGGTAAAATCCCCAGTCAATACAGACAGAGTAGACGTGTTTGTTAAAGAAGGGATGGGCTCACTGTCTCCTTCGCCCTAAACCTCCCCACTGCCATCAAGACAAGCCATTATCCAGGGCACGATTCAGCTTCCCGTGAAGGCAATGGGAGTCTTTCCGCTGGCCATCATTTCAGCTGTGTTAAGCCAAATGCTTGAAGGACTACTCTTGTCTCCCGCTGAATAACAAGGATGTAAGGTGAAAGAAGCTGACAAAATGGTTTAAGTATGGAAGTAATCCAGTCCTCTCACAACGATTTCTCACATGCTTCCCACATGTGTGTGCTTATATGCTTTGCTGGAGCGGGATGCATGTTCATAGATTTAGAGGTTCACTGAAGCAGTATCAAAGGAAAAAATAGTATTCTCTACAGAGAAAGTTGAGATAAATTCATGACTCGTATAGCTTGACTGAACTCAGTGGAGTTACAACAGGGATAAATCAAACTCTTGATTTGGCATAAAATTGATACAACAGACTTCTCACTAGGAAAAATGTAGTCTGTAACGAGAAGGCTCTGCTGTGCCTCAGAGCTGAATCAGTGACTTCAGGAGGGCTGTTCAAGAGATCCTACTTCTGTCCCAACCCTGCTGGCCATTGACATCTTTCACAAATGGAAGAGATGACCACCTTTGACACCAGAGACTTGATTTATACTCTGTTATGTAGTAGCTCTGCTAAAGGATCAGTAACACTAAAAAGAAAAAAAAAAAAAAAAAGGATCTCTGTTGAAATGGGAGCATGGAGTCAGACCATCAGGGATCTCGCTTGAAGCTCTCAAAGATGCTTCAGATGTGTATTTCCTGGAACTGCAGTCCCAGTTTCTGTATTCAGGTGAGGGGTTCTGCAAGCCAAAGGAGTGTCCCATTTTCCTGACAGCAATACTTGAGAGCACACTGTCCCGCAGCACTCCCTGCCTGCAGCATTTTGTTGCCCTTTCACAGATTCCCTTTCAAAAGGGCGCTCGGAGAGCTTGGCAGCGTGCCCCAGCCCGCGGAGCACCCCTCTGGTGACCATGCAGCACGGCTTTGTTCTTGGCGGGGAGGATGCAAAAAAATTGACTGCGTGTGTTTCTGATGTGGCAATTCCCCTGCCCTGCCAACTTACCTTCGAGATGGTCAGGTGCCCTTCCTCAGGAAAGGGTGTCGGTGTGACGGGCCAAGAGAGCTCTAGTCCCTCCCGTTGGTATGATACATGGGAGAGCGGTCCCAGGACTGCACCGTCTCCCCATCCTCTGCTCAGCCGGATCAGGCCCTGGCTGTAGCCCAGGCCGGTACCCAAACACAGACAACTTCCCCGCGCCCTCAGCCCTGCCCAGGGAGTTCTGTTTCATGAAACTCTGTAAGCGCATTAAGAATGCATGGGGAAATAGAAATCTAATCTTTCAGTTATGAGACAAGTAATATTCTCCTTTTCTGTCTTTTAGACAACTACACGTATATCTTACAAACAACTGAGTGTTAGTCTTTGGCTCTCAGCTACATAGCTGCCTGCAAAATACCTTCTTAACTAATTAGCATTTATAAACTGTGTTAATAGCCCTGAGCAGAAATAGCTATAGATGTCTGATATTTTCTAATGTCTTCTGTATCAGATCTGCAGGGGAATTATTGCATCCAAATACACTTTGTGTTTTCCACGGCTGCGAGTTACAATCTATTCCTCTTGGCAAAAGAATGTACCTTCTGGCTTGTCTGGCTATGGAAAGAGGGGTGCAAAGTTCTGTAAAAATCTCCTCCCAAGTGGAGGGATTGTCGTAATCATTGCTTGACAGCTAATGGACCTAGTGTGTCCTTGAGAAGTTAACATACTTCTGGTTAGTATTATTGCTCAAAAAATATCTTCTTAGACACACAGCTGGGGTCCAGAAAGAATCACACTTTCCTTTGAAGCTGTGAAAGATGAGCCTAAGCAAAAGTCTGGCACTTAAAACCCATCAAGGGTACCGTAGTGTGGCAGCTGCTTCTATTTCTTCCAGGTTTTGTCAAATCCTGGCAATGCACAAGGACTCAAAGGAGTGTCTGATAAGAAAAGCCCTGGTCTGTTCCTATTCAGAGGCATTAATAAGCAGGAGAGACAGGGAATTGCTTGTAAGTCAAAAGCAGACTTGGATTTTTCCTGCAGCGTGTACCCAGGTGAGAGCATAGGAATAGGTTGTTTTGGAAGCTGGTGAGTTGTCCTGGCAGTACGTATTGGTTTTGTAGGATAAAAAACCAGTGGCCTTCTATGTTTTGGATCTGTGGCCCCCATGTCTGTGTCAAGAAGTTCTCCAGGGAATTATATAGTGATAATTGCTGAATCTACTAAAATTACATGAGTTTTTTGCTTAGTGGTTCCTCTTCAGGAAAAGGTGCTGGCACCTTTACACTTGAAAATTATCTTTTTCTGATGCTGTTTAAACTAAAGATAGCCTTGAAGGATCTTTCAGTAAGCAACGATATAAAGATTGTGGGCACATGATTACACCTCACTATTTTCGTATTCCATGTTTTTAAGAATGATTGTAAGTCGAGAAATAATAGATGTGACACAGGGGAGATTTGCTCTGCTCTTGTGGGATGTGAGAGATTGCTTCTGAGGTTACTATATCCAACTTAATGGGAAAATTCCTTATTTTATGACAGAATTTGTTCCTCCACAAGTGTAAATTCAGTGCAACAGAAAAAATCTTCAAGTCCCTAGCCAGGAGTCTGTATTACACTAAGGCCTTCTTCATGAATTAAAGAGGAAAACATATTGAAGGTCCTGAGCTGCAATTTTCATTTCCTTTTCCTTTTACCATACCCCTAGGCTTTCAGGATTTTAGGTTAAGTCTTGTTAAATAAGGCCTTAGGAAACACCTACAAAATTCCCTTCAAGCCATCAAAGCGGCAGAACAGTTTGGGCAGGTATGGAATAATAAGGTGAGGTTTTCAGCATAGCTAAAAACTCCTGGGTATCTCAGTTGACAAAGTCACAGGAAGGAAAGAAGTGGCGTTGTCCATAATCAGTGCACCATTTTAATAGGGTAATCCTATATTTTGTTTTTAGCTACGGTGGCGCTTGTTTTATATGCCAAAGGATTAAACTTGTATAAATAGAACTAATCCACCCTGGTGGACAAGGAGCATCCAAGTGTTTCCTGTGGTGGAGGTTCTCAAGTGTCCGTTTAACTCCTTGCAGTGACAAGTTAGAGAGGGGCAGGGAATGCTGAGCAGCCAGACTCTTGCTCTTAAATCAAGCATGGGCCTGCCAAATTTCATACATCTGGAGGAAGGCTCTCTGATCCTGCGCTACTCCGTAAGCTTTTTAAAAACACCTTCAATCTGACCAAAAAGCTTTTCATCTTGTAAGTGCTGGTTTCATTTACAGCATTTCACTTCCTTCTTGGGCTCCTGGGAGCCCCCCTTCCTTCCCATACCCAGGGGAATTCACAAGCAACTGAAATTTCCACCTACAGCACTGGAAACTTTTTCAGAAGAATGTGATTATCGATCCTTGCTTTGTTTGTCCCCGTGGGCTGCAGCAGTTTGCTCCCAGGAGCTTTAATCTAGAACCTGCCTTTTACAGTATTGGAAAGCAGCCTGCGTTAATTTTCCGGTTCAGACTTCCTCCGCGGTGGCCGGCAGAAGAGGAGTTAACCACTGTCCTCTTTTCTGCCTTTGCTGGCTGGAGTCACTGGCATCCCATCTGGTCCAGGCTGTCCGTAGCTCTTCCCAGCGTTCTCTGGGGAAGCCACTACAATACCCAGGAATTTTAACAATCCTAAACAGATTGGGGGCCACATATGGAGCAAAATGATTAGATTATAAGAAATCCAATCACATTTGCTGCCCTGGCCTTATATTTTTAAGCATTTGGGATCAGGCTTTCTGCTCAATTACAAATATTTTACATGCAACAGAGATAAAGTTATTATGTTCATCTCTCCATCTTGTCCCCAGAGGAATAGTATCCATTTTAATGTCTGATTGTAGGAATTTAATGAATAAGTTAACATTACATCTAATAAAATCTGCCACTTTTGTCATAAATCATCACAGCAACTTGCTGTTCGTGATAGACTGTATAGAAAAAGGAAGATAAAACATGTTCATACATATGTATGCAGAAGGGGAAAAGTAATCTCTGTGCTTTGTTTATTCTGCCTTGTTTACTCTAATGCAGGGGTTTTTCTGTTCAATTGAAAAAAGCTGGATATTTCATGAGAGATTAACAATAACAGTTTGTGTGAAACAAGTTTTTTTTAGCCAAAATTCTTTATTGAGCAAATCCCTCTAAACGTTAAGCATAAGTATAAAACTTAACAGAAAATCACAGAACTCATCCTACAGCCATCTCACTCTGCTTCTCTTGATATCATCCTCCCTTGTGGTACAGAACATCCTGTGCTGTGATGGCCTAGCAGCTGTGAAATCTTGTCTCCTCTTCCAGCACCCCTGGGTGAGCACAGGCCAGCACACAGCAATTTGTTTTGATATGGAGTTCTTGTGTAGGAACATCTTTGGTTTTGAATAGGCTTCACGGGCACTTATTTGTGTGTTGAGCAAAGTCCCCAGAGATGGTAGAAGAGAATGGAGGTAGGCAGGGGCAGGTCTTCAAGCACATGGAAGGCGGCCTTCACACCCCCATGGGCACCTCCAGACCAGTCCATTGCCCATTCTCTGCACTCCTCTGTCGTGGTCCTTCAGAATTCCAACACCTGGAGCACTGTGCCTGCCCCAGTCCGTTCCTCAGCCTACCTGTCTCTTGCTGCCCTCTGATTGTCTTCTACTCCTCTCTGTTCTTCACAGGGGATTTGTAAATGCGCACACCAGTGGGCAGGAATACAGGTCCTTGCAAAGTTGCAGAGGGCAAAATGACCAACACAGCTTTTTATCCCGAGGCAAGCCCAAGACGTCACAAAATAGTGAAAAAGTCCCTTAGGGAATCCTCTTAGCCAAAATACAGAGCTAGCTCGTTTTCCTTCCCACAGACCAAAAGTTTAGACTGGGGTGAATTTTCCACTTAGAAAATTTGATTATAAAAATTGTCTTGCTAAGTCTTCTCCTGATGTCTTGGCTAAGATGTTACATCCTCAAGAACCCACTGAAGGAAGCAGTCTGCCAGGCTGCTGAAAGCAGGGATTGCTGTACTAGAACAGCCTAATAACCACAGTGCTTTATCTTGTCTCTGGCACTGGTCTGCAGCAGGAATCTTAGCGGGAGGTGGAAAACCTTTGCTATAGCAGAGCAGCACACCTAAGACCAGTGATTAACAGCAGTGGCAGGAGCCAGCTAATGCTTCAGGGTCTCTAGGAAAATCACACTGTTGATTTTTTAAAAAAACATGACTGCTCTAAATTTACAAGTTATTTTATAGACTCATTAATTTTTCATGGGGGAAGGATAAATGGGCGGCTGCAGAGGAGCTCAGAATATGGGCTATTTACACTTAATTTATAAATTATGAAGTTGAAAGCTGACACTCTATGGTGCTTGGTATCATTTCATAATGAAATGGAACGAATCTCTCTGCCTCTACACAGGGTCTGACATAACATTAACATCTACGCTTCCAGGCAGTTCCTAACAGCGGTGGTTTCCTTTGCAATACTCTCAGCTCATTTTCCTTGTGCTCCGTCTTTCCTGTGGCAGATGTTTGAACCCCACATTTTGCAGATCACAGGTTATCCATTAAGTCCTGGCATGGTTTGGGGTAGAAACTGTGACCCTGTCCTGACTCCAGAACCATGTGGCTTCATCTCTTTCCCCAGGGAAAGGCTCTACCAAAATCACCCTACAAAGCTGCTGCAGCACAAGGGGGAACTAAGGAAAACTAAGACAGCTCCAATGGCACATTCATTCTGGAGGATTAAATGAGATATCTGGGGCAGGGATGACAGATATTGTCTTTTCAGTGTGCTTCTGCTGTATTAAAGTGACTCCTAGTCTTCATGGGCAAGTTCCTGGACTTACGAATGGCCCTCTGGAGAGCCCTATGACAAGAGAAGCGATTATGGCACTGCATAGGCAGGACTGCAGAGGATTTGGGGAAATTCCACCCTATATATGATGCTTACTGGGACTGGGTTTGCACTGAATCAGAGGCAAATATGTGCAAAGAAAGCACAGCCACAAGCTCACATAGGACTAGTTCAGTACTCGCCCTTCGCTGACACAGCTACTCACATGTTAGACTTGCTCTGTGTTAAAATACTGTTTCTGACATAAGATCAGCTCTGGTGTTGTCTGGCTTTTCAGATTTATTCCTGACACTGGCCTCATTTATTTTACTACTTGGCCAGTGGCCATTTCTTACTAAGTCTTGCCTGTAGATTTCAGATGAAATGAAATTTCACCACCTTGTTAGCACTCCCTATCACTGCAGAGCTTTCCAGGGAGCTACTCAGAGTAGGACTGCTTCAGCACAGAGTGCTCTGGGAAGCCTGTCCCATAAGTGATGACCTGCAATGGCAGCCCCTCAGTTTCTTACTTCCACGTCCAATTTTCTTTTGGGGGTTCTGGTAATGTAACGCCAAACCATTTCAGGCTGAAGTTTCCTCAAAGGTCTGAAGAACAGGTTGTCAAAGAGGAGCTGATCATCAGAAACCCTTGAGCTCTCCTTCTACACCTGTGAGTTCCTGTGAACTTAATTTAATGCCTTGTTCTTTACCTACATGGAATAGTTCTTGGCTTGGGTCAAACTTGATTCTAATTTGTGTCTGTCTATTATTAGGACTGATACTAAGAATAAGTAACCTAATGCTGTGATGTTGCCAGAGCCTTGGCATCTGTAAGTTCATCTGGATTGCACGTCAATTTATGTTTTTCATACTTTCCTTAAGCGATGATTAGAAATCGCTTGTTGCTGGATTTCACTAGCCCTAAACCAGGTTATCCATCAGCACGGCCTGCCTTGTGCAATAGGAAGCAAACCAGTTGGTTTTGACATTCCCTGCCCCAAACCTGTCACGCAGAGGGCTGTTCATGTTTGGGTGCTCTCTGTCCCCCAGGCTGCTGAGAACACATTTTTCTGGCTGTTGTTTTACACACAACTCGGAGAGTGAGAGGGGAGCAGGGGGCCGTGTCTGACCCTTCCACATAGGAAAAAAACACATTTTATTGCTCCGAAGACATGGGATTGGGACTGGGCCAAGGGTGGGACGTTCCTGTCACAGAAGGGGCCACACTAGAAGGAAGTCACGGTGCAAGTCAGCTGTAGGAGAAAGGCATCATTTCAAGCTATGGTGGGCCACAGGGTAAATAGCAGGCAACTGTTGAATTTGTGGAAGCAAAGAGGAGCAGAGCTTCAGGAGATGTTTAATCCTCCCAACAGACACCGTGTTTGGAGGAGTCATAAGGCAGGGTCAGGAAATGTCGCTTCCCAAAACTGACTCTGTGCTTCTCTTCAAATTCAATCAGGGGCAGAGCAATAGGGATGCTGCTCCAGCTGGTGGGGGCAGCGCGGGAGCGGTATCATTCCCTGCGGCATAGAGAGGAGCAGCGGGGAGGAGAGGAGCTGCCGTCTGAGGAGCAAAGGGAATGAGTTGGTGAACAGGGAGCCAGGAGATCAGGCAGAGGAGGGAGACGGAACAGTCACACCATTTTAGCTCCAGGTCATTGTCTCTAAAGGCTGGGCACTGACAGGTGGGGAATGCTGCTCTTCTATTTCCATTCTTACAGTGCAGGTTTATCAGATTTTCTTGTCTGGAGCAACATGCGTGAACGTGTGATCTGTTTTATTCATTTCCACAACCTGGCACTATGTAGGCCAAAGAATAAAAATGTGTCCCCCCTCACCTGGATCCTGGGGTGAGCTTGTCTGACATATAGTATCCCAGATTTGTATTTCTGATTTATGCTAATAAATTCCCTTGTCACAGGGGAATAGGAGAAGAATCAGAGAAGTGGAACTTTTAACGAAGAACAAGCTATTGCTGGGAAACCAAGTGTTGATAAATATCTACTCTGGGAGAATACCTTTCTAAGCAAAACTGCTCCCAGCACTATTGTCAGGGCAGATACGGTCAATTTCTAAAGGAATTAATCTCTTCATAATCCCCTCTGATGAACATCTTTATCATACTAGCTAAGTGATTGCACTGCAGGGGACTTCTGTTAATTGACTAAAAATGTTTCTTCACTGCAGTATGCACCTGACTTATTTATCTGATAGGGGGAAAAAAATCTGATAAAGCATCTTGGCTCAGAGAAAGATGCTAAAAGAGAGTTGGGGGAGAAAGGTGGGGAAAGAAAGTAGATTTTTTTCAAAGGATCTACTCAGAAATACAAAGAAGGTTGTCAGAAAAAAGCATTCAAAGGAATAATGTCTCTCTGCCATCATATTTCAACTACGAGACCGCAAGGAAATGAAATTCACCTTCGCACTCCAACTTGCCAATCTGATCCAGCCATAGAAGGAAGTTAAACTAGGGAATGCACATTGCACTCGTATGAAGATGTGAAATCTATCAGGCAACTAAGGAAAGTCACCGGTCTAAATGGTCAAGACAAATGAGACATTGTTTGGGCCAAGTTGGCTTTATTCCTGGGTTTCAGAAGCCCACACATGAGCTCTCTGAACTTTAGAGCAGATGACTAAGTTAGCTCCATTGTGGTCTTATGAACAGGCTGACAAAGTCTTTTCAAAGTTTTGTTGGTATTTTTTAAATATAAATGTCACACCTTTGCAGAGTAAACCCTTTTTTCCTTTCTTCACAACAACAGTAAAAGTGCTTGAGGGCCTCAATCTGCAAGCACTACTCATGAATTATTAACAAGGCTTCTCCTGCCAGTGAAGTTATGCACGGGGTGAGCGGTTACGAAGCTGAGCCTTTGGCCCAGAGAACCCATTCTGGCTTGGAAAGGTGCTAAGAATGTGCTTGTAATTGCACAGTTAAAAAAGCCCATTAAAAAATGATTAATGCCACAAACAGCATAGCTTAACCAGAGGTGGGCCCCTCATCTTTGAGATAGAAACCCCCCACAATTTCGTCATCTCTATATAGCTGCTTAATGCACACAAGAGGCTGACAAATCTGGCAGTCTGACCACATATTTTCCACTTATTAAAATGAAATGTGTGTGACCATTTCTCCAAGCTGCTTCGAGAGTATCTACCTACTAACTTTCCACATAAGAGATTTCCCTGAGATTTTCCACTTCCCAAAAAAACCCTTTTCCACGTTGGCAGCTCCCGCAGAGGGATCTGAGGCTGCAGCTACCTTCATTATTTGGAAAGCCTGAGGGACGTAAGTCCACGCTGCGTACCAGGGTGCAGTGGAGGGGTGCCAGGCCCGCGTGCTGGGTGATCACCGTGCTGCTCAGGGCGGCCCCACAGCAGAGGAGCAGGCTGAGCTTTTTCACAGAGGCTGAGCTCGACACCGGGGAGCGGCTTTGTTCTTGGCCAGAGATGCCTAAAAGCTACGCGGAGAGAGCACAGGTGCAGATTATATTAGTGCTCATAGAAAGAGATTGCTATGATACCTTGGTGAAAAACCTGCTCCCTCTGAGCTCCCCCACCGTAACCCATACTGCAAAGAGGGTTTTGGTGGCAATGTGTGGGCTCAGTTGTCTTAACTTACCTCCCTGACCGCCCCTGCTAGCTAATGGCCTCCATTCTGCTGACGCGTCCACACTCCTTCCAGCTAAACAGGGAGGAAAAACAGTGGAAGTTGGTAGGAAACAGTGTCAGAAGCGGCTCTTTCCTTGGAGGATAGGTTTTGCAAGACGTGTGGTTTGCAAGACATGCTAAGTGCTTTCTCCGAAAGTAGAGGATAAAACTCTTCTTCGTCCTGGAGGTACTCTGTAAAATCACCAACTCTGGCCAAGCTGCTGCGGATCCAGAGCTCAGCTCTTGTCAGGGTTTTTATCTGACGTAGTCCAAGCACTTGTAAGGGATGTGCCCCCTTTTTATTACACAAGCAACAAGATATATTAGCATTTAAATATGCAGATGCAAAGACTTCAAACTGTACATGCTTTAAGATCCTCCTCTAGAGGTCCTCTGTCTAATTAAAATTGTTTGGGCTTATTTTTTGTTGATGGTGTTTTATTGGATAAAAAGAGAAGTCTACTTTCTCCTAGATGCCCTTCCCAGGCTTTTCCTTCCACAAGCAACTGGGTATGAAAACTGGGATGGCATAAGATTAGCTGGTCAAAATGGAGGAAGACAAGTCACATCTGGCAGTATGTTGTTTACATTTCCTTTGAGACTTGTCTCTTACTCTTCCACTTTCTTATTCTCTCTCTGTGTTCCCACCCCAATTAATTTAATCTCATACCCATCACTGGGTGACTTTGCACTGAGCTGAGAGTGCTTTGGGCCACAGGAACACGCAGCCTTGGTCAGTCCTGACCATGACTCCCTGCAATGCCAGTTGTGAAGACGACACTTCCCCATGAAGAGTGGGGGTGCTGGGGTTTCCAGTTTTCTCCCTGTTTTTGATTTTGTTTCCACTATTAACTCAGTCTGTCATTCTGGGCAGGTGTGTGTCTTTGGTCTGCTCTTTCCATTGAGTGGGAAATAAGAGACTTTTGCCTTCTTACTAAACCCAGCGTTGAAAGATTAAAGAAAGTTTGAGAAATATTTGAGAACCCTGGCAAAACCACAAACTTTTCTAGGTGCCAGAAATTAAGAACAGCTAAATAACCATCTGGAAATAATAGCAATAGGTTCAGAGCAACATAAAAGCATAGCTTATAATATTCATAGCACGGTTGAAACTGCTTATATTTCCCCCATATTAAAATATCAATTTCTGAACCATACGTAGAGAAGTTAGGCTGCAATTTGACAGCTTGTGCTGTCCCTGAAAATTTTGCCATCAAACGTATCTTAAAAAGCCAATTGATGACTCCTGTGTGGCGACCTTACCTCTGTTTCTCTCTGTCAGTAATGGACAGCAGGCACCTGTGAGAGGTGGTAAATCTGCTTCTTAATTGTATTGTAATGTATATAGTTTCTGCAGCACAGATTAGGCCTCTGTCTTTGACCTTCAGAGTCCTGAGACAGCATGTTTCCCTGCTACTTCTGGCAGGAGGTAATACAATCAGACTCAGCTTTAACACTTTATATCAGCCCGTGACGGGACTTTTAAGACAGCCAGGCAATGATGAGGCCTTCACTGACAAGCCTTGGATGTAACACTGGCCTGAAGCAAGGAGAATTTTTTCTGGGGAGAAGACCCAAGCTCTGGTGGTTCTGGGTGCTCAGTAGGGTGAGCCCATATATATGATCCTCTGTATTTTACTGTGGGAACTGTCTTTGTATTTAGCATGCACTTAAAGAACTGTAACAGTAAGTAAAGACCGTGATCAGATCTATTCCCTTTGTCAGCTTGAATGATTTTTTTTTATTTTAAAAGCAAAATCAGTCTGCAACACACACGTTTCTTCAGTGACAACCCTTTTGCTTCTCCCATACCAATGGACAGAGCCGTTCCCAGCCCTGCGGTGTGGAATCTTTTAGTGAGGTTATTTGCGCCTAGGTCCTTCTCTGAGGTCCCAGCACAGCTCTACAAGCATTTTCTGTTTGGAGGAGTGGGACATACAGTGTGGTGATGGGAACACGAGTGGTGGGGGGCAATGTCAGATATGACACTTATCTCAAGCAGGTATTGCACCAGACATGGAGGTACTCCTTCTGGGGAAAAGTCCCTGTGAGACAGAGAGAGGTGTCCAGAGGGAAACCCTTTCTACGTGGGAAATCTTTAAACTGAAGCAGCTCTTTAAACTAAAGAGCTTAAAATAGAAGAACATATAGGCTCTATAGTAATAGAAAGCATATAGGCTTTTTGGACACTAGCAGTACTACTTGGTGACAAATTTGGTACTTGCTCCTCTAGCCTGTCATTCAAAAGATTTTAGTCTAGATTCTTGCCTCATCTGCTGTGTCTTTGTATTTTAGGATGAAGAGATTACCTCCTTGCAGAGCTGCCACTAACCAAAGGACAAAATACCAGACAGGATGACTCTTGTGCCTCTCTGTCACAGGTATGAGGAAAGAGGGAATCTTTACTACTGGAAATTTAATTTGTAATATGTGATCTACCCATCCAGCACCTTGCGGATTGAAGAACAGGTGTATTTATAATGCTGGAAAAGAGCCATGCGAGGGATGATAGATACATTATCATAATTGGAAATAAGAATAAATTTAGTAGAGAGAAATAATAATACTTCTAGGGATATCAGCTCCATCCAGGCATCCTTGAGAAAATACATAGTATGCAACATATAATTCAGCACTAAGGAGTTCAGGGAGGAATTCCTCATACTTGTGTCTCCAACCCCGGAGCCTTTGGGAAGCATGTTCTTTTCTCCACTGAGGGAAAAAATTCCTCTCTTTAGACAGGAATGAGAACTTGCACACTTAGTGACGCCACTTGTTTCACAGAGTGGACATAAATGAGAGCACAGGTTGCCTGTCTCCCTCATGAAATAGTCTTGAGAATTCAAATATGTGAGTATGCAGCTCCTCCTACACTTAAGTCAACTGTTTTCTGTTTGCAGATCATGACCCTCTTGTCCTTTCTGCATTGCTAAATGGAGCGGGGTGGGGTGAGGATCTAGCTGCGACCCGGAGCACCATGAGCGGTGCACTTTTGTGGGGAGTAACTACTGGGAAAAGTTCAGTTACTGATCTGATTTTCAGGAGAGAGCAGATTAAGTAGGAGGCAAGACTGTTTCCTTAAGACTGACATTTACAAGTAGATGGATGCATTCTGAACTGAATGATAATTAGTTAATCTACTGCTAGCTACAGTTTGTCTCAGGGCAGTATCAGTGTTATCTGAGATGGACTGGTAGACGGATCTGTACAGCACAGCTTGAAGTTGAGAGTCCATTTAGGCTTTCGTCATTTATTCTTGTTATTGATTCACTGTTACACCACGCTGCTGCCATTCAAAAGTCAGATGGTGCAAAAAAAAAAAAAAAAGTTCCTCAATTTCCTGACCTCTATTGGAGTCCTAAATTTCTTTGCTGTGTTTCCAAATAGGTCCTTGGCTCTTATGTCCTTTTTTCTGACCTCAGATAAGCAATCTGATCACAAGTAAGATCTCTGTTTTGGGCATGCTTGAGTGCACATTGCACTGTAAGTCTTAAATTCAGGCCTTGGGTTCCCAGTACTTTGTTCTCCCCCCTGCTTCTGAAGTGAGCAAGAGAGGAATGGCTGAGTGCTTCCTGGGGTTCATAGAGCTCCTGGTAAGGAGCGGAAAGGCATTCCTTTAGCTCAGGACAAGCTGATAGGCCTCTGGGCAGTTCTGGTAATAGATGGAGGTGCAGACAGTCAGATGGGTACTTGTCCTCAGTAGTAATAGCTGACAATAATGGCTGGGTGTGGTTTTTTTTAACACCATTCCATTTATTTTTTTATAATACCATGAAGAACTATGACAAAATAATCTCTCTAAAAGAATGCAAGTTAATAAAAGTATAAATCTGCAAGTGGAAGCATTGATCTACAAGGTGAATTACAGTATCATTAAAAAAATCAATATGTATTTGAAACTGCAAAATGCCAGTATTTTAGCAGCACTCCAACAAGCTAATAGCACTTTTCAAAGCTATTCGAATAGTATCCAGAGTATTCAAGTAGGAGAAAAAATGCCACTGTGTGAGGGGTTGAATTACTGGGCTCTGGTAATGGAATATGGAGCTTTTCAACTCTAGGTAACTTTGGGATCCACTAATGCGATTGAGAGTTATGACTGTCCTCTGTGCAATGGTGTAAGTCCTATTCTCCAGGTATACCTCTCATTATAATCAGGTTTGGGTACTTTTGACCAGGAGAGCATACAAAAGCCTCACCAGCAGAGTCAGAGGTTGTGCAGAACCTGCTGCCGCAGCAGGAATGGGAAAAGGCGCAGGAAGGTTATGCAAACTGGATGGAAACCTTTCTTACCCTGAGAGATCTGAAAGGATCACCTTGTATAAACAATTCAAACAGTTTCGAAAGTGATTTTTAAATACTGTGGCTAATGCAGTCTCATTGCATTGACTGACTAAAACCTAAGCAACCACACTGCTTACACTCTGCGTGGAGACGAAACCACTCTACAGAGCAGGTTCTTCCTGACACCACGGGAGAAGAATTGTCATTGTCTTGCTGCATCTGTTGACATTATATTTGTCACATCTTTATTTGCAGTGACTACTCTGTGGATGGACGCAGCACATCTATCTGCAGAGCTGTCAATCAATAACTTTCATCAATATTCACTTAAGTTTTAGAGAACAATCACACTGCACCAGGAGATAAGGACAACTCAGTGACAGCTTGGCGTGTTTTGCTATTATCTCTCTATCGGTGCTGTTCTGAGACACTCCAATGAGCTTCAGCCAGTACCATCTATATTGTAGGAAAACACACAAAGTGTCTGGATAGTTTACTTGTCTTTCTGCTGGATACCAAACCGTTACCTTCTGTAGAGAAACTAGTCCTTACCAGTCCCACCAATAGACCTTAATGTCCCTGACCGGCCTCACCTGGGGCTCCCTCCACCCACAGCCCCTGCCCATGGGGCCAGCACCTCTATTTAAACTCAGCCCTGGGCCTTCAGCTCTGGTCAGAGCTGTGTTGCAGAAGTGCTGGTCTCCAGCTCAGCTGTTCCTGTGCCTGGCTGTGGACCATGCTGCTCTAGACCTGTGGGCTGGCTTAGTCAAGGATCTTGCTTGCCACCATGAAGTTGTCTGATCTAGGCTGCTGTCTCCAGCTTTCCTTGCTCAGGTACTGTGGGATGGGGCTGGTAAAGCACCTGCCCTGCCAGCCCAGGTACTGTGCTTGCCTGCCTTCCTGGCCCTTGCTTCCTTGCCAGCTTCCTTGGTGCAGCTGGCCCTTGCTGCTTCCTGATCATAGCAGAAGTGCTAAAGGGACATCTGGGGCAACCTTTAGTGCTGAGAGTTATGTTTTTACAAACGAAAGCTCTGGAAATAAATTCTTCTCTATTAATAGAGTACAAATGTGAAGAAGGCATTAAATACTCAGATAACTCCCCCTGCTCTCAAACCTCTGCAAGCTGAGGATGTATGTAGCTGTTGGAACAACATGGATTCTGTCACCCGAGCAGTAACTGCTCTGTGATCTGTTAAGCAGTGCAAGTCCCTCATGCATTGGTGGACGAGGTGCTCGTGTTTGAAGAGGCAGCTTATGGGTGCTGCTTTCCCAGGAGACTGCCTGGAATTGAGATCCCCATGTCCCCATCTAGATACTAAGGTGAGCACATGCTGTTTGGGTTCCTGCACTCTGCAAGGCCGTTGCTGCAATGCCTCCAGGAAGTCTTGTGGAGCAGAACAAGGTTTGCAAATGCAGCATCCTTTGCACTTGCAGTCAACCAGGCATTATCCAGGAGAACGGCACACAACTTTAGATGTGTCACATCACAACTCTTGATGTGAAGAAGAGAAAGATGAGGCTCTGTAATGTATTCTGTGGCTGGGAGCTGCAACCCCATCTATTTCAGCAGTCGTGGTCAGCTTTTGATTTGACTTCTCTGAATGCTAAAGAGGAAACGGACTGTGCTTCTGTGGATTCATAGTTTCTTGCTGCTGGCTGCCTGTTATCTGGCAGGCTGCTGGATCCCAGTTTGATAGCTGAGGACAAATAGAGGAATTTAACAATTCTTTAGCTAAAGGAAGAAAACAAAAATCAAATATGTAGTTCAACCATCAGGACTACAGCTGTGCTGGGCTCTCTTCCAGCTCAGGCACAGAAAAGATGTCCACCTTTGAGTGCGTGTGGGTAGCTAGAGGCACCCATTTTGGATCTGCCTTTATAGCTAATTCCTGAAAGTCTTTCTGTTCAGCAGCATCCCTGTATGCGCTTCATGAGCCAGCCCGGCAGGTGTGTGCATGCTGCTTGTTTCCTCTGTCACCTAAAACTTGGCACAGATGCACAGTGAGTAGCGCGGCGAGAACTAATCTGGAGTCTGCTGCTTGGTCTTTGTGTGTTAGAGTTTCTTGTTGGGGCGGCAGGGGACATAAATAACAGGCAGAAGGGATGCAGACAAGGGCAATGACCTTGGCAGGCTGTTTTCCCAAAAGGCGCGGAGCCAGCCTCTGCTCTCAGAAACTCACCATTTCCAGGAGGATTGACAGTGAAAATCTAACAGCAAGGAAGAGTCCCACGTAGCAGATGCACTGCCTTGGTCATAGCAAAATAGCAGTTATTTTATACTCAACTTGCCAAATCACCTCAGCTGAAAGTAATTTTGCAGCAACTGTGCACAAACTCAGCAAGCAGTGGTCCTGCAGGTGAATTTGAATTACTTGATAAGCGCTCAACAAATCTCAGTCTGTTTTTTATTTTTTGGGAATCTTATTCCTAAATTGCTTTACTGTGTTGGTTATATGCTTCTTATTTTGGGTGTGTACTTTGTAATTGGGAGTGAAGGGCCAGAGTCCTGGCTCTTAAGTGAAGGCAGATGCCCTTTTTGGTTGGTGCCTTTGGAATTTTCTTGAAGTGGGATAGTGTTTCTGCAGGGAGCTATTCAGTGGTGTTTGGTGGAAGGGAGGAAAATACTGCCACATATCAGCTGTGGGTGTAATAACACCTCTGAATAGGGACTAGAACTCTTTAAGTTCATTTCTCCTCCCTTTTCCCCTCCAGGCTTGTTCAGACTGCTCCAGGATTTCTTCTATAAACTTATAGCTGGTTTTCTACAAAAGCCTTTTGAACAAGTGAATGTCATAGTCGCACATGAATATTTGCAATTCAAATGCCATGGGATGGTTATTCATATCAAAAGGGCTCGTGCATTCATCCCTCGTGAGAACTGACATCATGTGGCCTATTTGAATCATCCCAAACAATCAAATTGGCTTAATCAGTAAAAATTGCATAATTATCCAGCGTGGTTTGTAATTAAAGGATAACTGTTTGAAAGAAGCTCCTATGAAGACACTGGTGAGGAGTGTTGCAGAGGAAGGGCAATACAGGGTGGAAGTTCTGGGTCTTCTCTGCTGGGTGGAGGGCACAGTCTCCCCGACACTACCTGAGCCGCTGTGTGGAGGTAGGAGCATGCACCTAAAATCACAAATGTTTTATATGGTGTGCATCAGAGTTGGAATTCTGCTTCTTTTTAATCGCCTTATGCAACGTCACACATGCTAAAAATGATTAATTAGCTTCAACTGTTGTTACTTGTACTGGGTTTGTCCTGGATGGCTCGGGCTGGTTCCGTACACGCAGCTGTGCCATGGTGCTTCCCGAGGGAGCTTTCACTTCAAAACAAAGTACAGGCAGGAGGCATAAAGATGCCAAAAGAAGTATAACTTGGGATGGAGTAAGGAAAACAATCAGATGTTTTTTAGGTAATTATGCCAAAAAGCAGCTATGCTGCAGCCTTCCAACCCTGATGAATTTGAAATGTGGATGTGCAGTCAGGGTGCCCTGACTGCAGCCCTTCCCCTTCAGCCCTCCTGCCTGTGCAGGAGGGAAACATGCTGAGGAAGCTTAGAAACTGAAGTTGAAAGAGTCTCTCTGCCTTTTTTTTTTTTTTTTTTTTCCTTTTAAAGCAGTGAGTCCTCTTTTCAGTTAAGGATGAGCAAAAGGCTGCCAGAGCAGTTTAGCTTTTACAATCCTATTGACAGCACTTTGTTCAGTATCTGTTTTGGTCCTTCTGTGGCTCTTCTGGTATGTCTTGTCCTTTGGACAACCTTCCCTTCACTCAGTGTCTGACAGCACTGGCCAGTAATTTTTCTAGAACCAGCCTTTTGAAAGGTGAAGGGGAATAAAAGGAAAGACCTGTAGTTTTCCCCCTTCAGAGCCCGGTGGCCACCTAGCTCACCGCTGCTGAAAGCAATTAAATTGTGCATTACGTCTGTGCTTAGCTCTGAGCACTAATTCCCTTTCCCCACTGACATCATTACGCTCATTTACCAAAATCTTCTTAGGGCCCAGAGGTACCGGAGGGTGCAGAAGGGTGCCTGCTCCCTGCCAGCCCTCCTGAGCCCTGTGCAGGCAGTTATGCTGCTGGGGCTGATGCCAGGGGGTTAAAGAGCAGCATGTTGCTGATACAGGGAACCAGGGTCTGGGCTTGCTTTAATTATTGAGGCTGTAAGGGCAGGGATCGCTGGAGGGCACTTCAGGCTGGGAAGGCTGCTCTCGGACAGGGAGATGGGGGATTTTGGGAGGGAGCAGGGAGAGATCCATTTTGCTGGGTCAGTCCTGCCTGTGTTAGCCCTTCCTGTAGGATGGACAACAAAGCATTTCAAAGTGTCTCCTTCTGACTTCCCAGGGCAGCAGTGCTGCTGCTTTGGGGGGATGGGATACCCAAAGTCTGCCCAGCAGTGCACAGAAATGAGTATTGGCATGTCCTGCTTCATGGGAGTCTCCAGTCTCGCTTCTGTGAAGCTCCCTCTTAACTCTAGTTGGATGATGAGGACTAAGAGGTTGCAGGCACGGATAATGGGCAGAGGTTATTGTTAACGGTCACAGGGAAACAGCAAAGAATTTTCTTAGATGTTCCACTGGTAATGTCCTGTTTCTTTACCAAACACAAAGCTTCCCTGCTGTCCCAATTTTTTTATTTCACTTTATCAGCTTGGTTGCAGGCAGGGTACAGAGGGAGCAGTCTGAACCTTTTTGAATTACTTAGTCCTTCTAGTTAGAGATACACTGAAGAAATTCACAGAGCCCCTGGAATTGTCTTTTACCTGCTATTCCACCTTCCCTTCACTGGCAACTTACCACACAGACTGATTCTTGTGGGGCCTTTTCCTCCCTGTTTGGGGCTCATTGCAGCCCAAGGGCTGTTTCCATCTGTCTGCTCTGAGCAGGTCTCCAGGCTGGTTTTGGCTCCACCAAGACAAGCCAAAGTACAAGTGAGAGATGGGTTTCAGCAACCGATTTGATGAAATTCTCTCTCATTTGGGCCAGGCAAGGATCTGTGCCCTGTGCGATGCTGTGTCCCCAAGCCCATGTGCTAACTGGCAATTGCACTCCACCTGCCAGCCCTGTGCTCCTTGTTCTGTGCTCACGAATGAATCCGAGAAATACAGTATTCTCGTGGCAATCTGTGAGCTCAAAGGGATGTTCTGTGTCAGATGATCCCTTATGAATTATTTGGCTGGCACTAATGGGAACATAGCAGCCATGAATGGATAAATATGCCCTTTCCAGGAAAAATTTGGCTCCTTAATGGAGATGCAAGGGAAGTCATCCATCCTTCTTAATGTTTAAAATAAAAATTGCCTGCTTGTTAGCTGTGATTTATTGTTTTTGCTTGGGTCCTACAAATGGAATGGATTCAGGAGGTTAAGCCCAGATGAGCTCATGCTGTTCAGCTGGATGATATTAGGAGTTAATCCCCTTGCGTGGTTCTATGTTCTGTAATACCTCTCAAGCCTGATGATTGCAGCTGTATTTTAAAAGCTTTTTTTTTAAAGATAATCTGCTGGAAATGTGAAGCTGGTAGAAATAAATATTCTCTTATTTCCATAGAAAAGATACAGTATTTGTTTCCATATTTAAACTTTTCTTTGAACTGGCTTGCAAAACAAATTCAGGATTGATTACAGCCTTCCAGTGATGACTTGTAAATTCAAATCTATTCTAGAGATGGAACTGGTAATGTTTCCCACAACTGCTGCAAGTAATTAAAAGTCTCCTAAACAATTTTAATAACCTGCTTGTTTCCTGGCTACTAAATAGCTCTTTTGTTCCATGTGGTTTTTCTTTGCTTTGTGTTGCTGGCATTTAAAATGACTGGTTTGTGGGAGCCCATGGATTTAGGTGGTTTAACTGTAGCTTATCAACCAGGCAATTGTAGAGCCTTCTGGCTATAAGATAATTAAATATATGTATAACAAATCTATCCTGTAGACTGAAACTCCAAGTGTGTGCTTGGGTGACCTAAGGGTCCCAGCAGGGGTTATTTATTTGATTCTCATGCTAACAGAATGTTTTAGGGATTTGCTACTTATCTGAAATCCCTGTACCAGGTTTCTGAGCCATCTACCAAACAGCTGATCCACTCATCCAGGTTAACCTTCTTGTTTCCATCTGTGTCACAGGACGGAAAGTGGATCGCAAATAACAGACTTGCTCTCTTTGAAGAATTGTGGGAACACTGCAATGCCCTGAGTGTTTGCAACACGCCTCTGAGCTAAATATCAATTAAAGTAAGCTTACTCTTGAAAGAAAGCCAGAGTATTGCTAACTCCAGCTTTCTTTATTAAAAAGAAACTCTCACAAGTTTCGTTTAGAGCTTCTGTGTAAAAACAAAAAAAAAGAGAAAAAAGTCTATATGATGGCAGAGAAACACGATCTGAGTAAATAATAATAATTTGAAAATCAGAAAGCAGAGTAAAGGGTTCAGCATAGGTAAGCATGCCGGTCCTTTTAAGGTCTGAGTTTAAATGCAAAACTCTCTAGAACATTATGGTTTACATAGCTGGCCTCAGTCTGGTCCACCAGGGCCAACGGGAGCTAGTAAGAAGCTCTTACTCTTCTCTAATAGTATTTAGAGTATCAGCTGTTACTCTAAGCTCCTTGTGGGCATACACTCTGTGTGAAGAAATGAACTCTGCAGGCACACCGCAGGGGTGCTGTTTTCAAGATCTGTGTGATCTGTACGTCAATCCTGTAATTCTAAGGGCCTCACTTTTGCTTTAGGAATGCTTAGGCCAGAGCCAGGAATGAAGCAGAAAGTAACAGAATTGGTGTTTGGAAAGCAACTAAGTGATGAAGGAGAAATAGATGGCAGGAAGAAAAAGCACAGTATTCTTATGCCATTCATACTTTTCAACTGGTATATCTTTTTCATATGTTTCCTTGATTCCTTTCCCACTCTTCTTCTGCTCTCCTTTTCTGCTTCTCACCTGCTTAGGCTCAAATAATACATAGTGCTAGAAAACATTGGTCCTGCTTTTAATCTGCAGAAAAGTGTAGAAGAGATTAGAGTTTAAGCAACATCAGTTCTGGACTGGATTTTGTGTGACTAAAATAAACTAACAGTACACAGGTTTGGCCAAGAATATAATATTGGCTCTTCCACTGCTAGAGAAAAGTTGGTCTTAAAAGTTCATGAATCTCGCTCAACAGGGCCAAAAGGGCTAAACATGATACTTTGCCATGTTGTTTGATTGGAATAGTTCTCAAGGTCTAATCTTTCAGTTTGTCCTCTCTGGTGTAGGCTAAGAAGCTTCCTAGTTGAGGCTGAACTAAGACTTGAAAAATATTTTAGTTTTCCACTGTCCCTCTGAGTGACCTTGGTCAAATCTAATCTCAGTGCATCTGTTCAAGAGAAACAGTATGCCTCTCCCAGGAGTGGGAGAGGTAAGTTATTAATGTTTACAGTGTCTGAGTGTTTCAGAGGAATGAGAAGCTTACGAATACCTACAGAGATAGGCAAACTTCTAGAGCTGTAAATTGGAAATACCATCCTTATTGGTAGTGAATAGTGTGATAGTGAATAACTTGTGAATTGCTTTAAATAAGCATGGCTAAAGTCTGCTTAGATTTCATATAAAGCAACAGTAATATGAACTGTGAGCCTAAATTAGGCTGTGTGAAATGTTTGCTAGTAATGTTATCCATGCTAGCACCAGCCAGGCTTTTTCAGCAGACTCTTCTGTGGAGGACCTGCATGTCACCACTCTAGCAAGCAACTCACCAACTTGTTCTTCATATCTCATGCTATAGCTTACGTTGCCTCAAAGGTACCGTAAAAACTGGCTCAGTGAGATGAGGATCCAATCCACAAGCTTTAGGTTGCTATTCTGTGCTGGCAGGAGGGTTAACCGGAGTCTAGTTCACCAGCATTGTGCACCTAACTAACTAGCTGGCTGTATAAAAGCATCTAGGAAGTATGAAATGTGTAGCTGAAGGGTCCCTGCTGTTAAACTTGGAGCTCCAGGAGGTACTGCTGCCTGCTGAGCACTCAGCACATCAGCTCTTTATTTCAGGCTGTGACCATACTTAGAGAAGGATGGGGGAGTTCTCCAGAGATGCAACCTTCTGGAGGTATCTTCCCAATCCCTGGGCCTCAGGTAACATGCCTGCAAACATGCATTTAAGCATTGCAGTTAAGAGGAGTGAAAACGGAGAAGCACATCTGGAAAAGGAAGCAGAACCCTCTGTCTGCCCCATTCGTAGAAATGATGTCCTGTTATTTAACAGGAGAAGATTTTTCACTTTAAGATTTAGTGGAAAAATGCTTCCGCACACTGTGCCAGGGGAAGGTGCACATAATGAAGCTTTTTCAGCTCTTGCTGGCCACATCTGTGGTTTGTTATGTTCTGTGGTGTGGACTCTCCACTGCAATATTCCCAAGAGGGAAGGAATATATTTAGACAATGAAAGCGTTTTTGTAATACTGGAAACTTAGGTATATTTTTTGTATTTTTAAAAATGTGAGGAAGGAAGAGTAACTTCTTCACAGTGAGGGTGACAGAGCACTGGAACAGGCTGCCAAGGGAGGTTGTGGAGTCCCCTTCTTTGGAGATTTTCAAGACCCGCCTGGATGCAATCCTGAGTAACATGCTCTAACATGCTCTGGGCAATCCTGCTTCAGCAGGGGAGTTGGACTAGATGATCTTTATGGTCCCTTCCAACTCCAAAAATTCAGTGAAATTCAGTGAAGAGTGATACAAAGGTTCCAAGCTCTAAGTCTTATTTCAACCATCATGCATTTTTGGCTGCAGTAGTAGTTAAACAGTTTTTCAAAAGTCCTTCTATAAACTTGGGAGGATAATGGCTTCTTCAAAGGAAATCATGTTCCTCTAATTTGCTGAGCTTCAAGTACACCAGCAAAACAGTGGACAAAGGCATACTTTGCTTGTGATCTCAGAAAAAGCCCTGTTGCCAACATGACTCTTAAGAGCTTATTAAAGTACTAAGCTATTATGGATTAAAGCGATGTTGTGGTTTACACACAGGTTAAAAGACAAAGTGATGAAATGCTTCTTAGTTAAACTTCAGCACAAAGCTACATTAATTATGACGTACCTCAAGATTTTAAGACCCAGGTTAAATTACACAATATTCAAGGAACAGCGTTTTTGGGGACTAAGTGAGATGGAGATGGTGGGAACTCCAAAGAGCTTTTAGGTTTCAGTGCTTTCCAGTGGCAAATTAAATAGAGAATCAATAAATGCTATATAATGCCACTGGGAAGAATGAATGAATTAAAACCATCCAAGAGTACAGAAGAGTTGTTAACTGATGAATGAATGACTTGGGGAAAAGGCTTGGATGTTGCTGTGCATTGTTCGGCAAACTTTGTGTGACAGGTCAAAAAAAAGACCAAGTGACTAGCACATACAGGACAGAGGACAGGACGGAATGCATGCCAGACCATGTGAGTGCTCTTACCTGATGCCACGTTTGGTTCTCAACAGCCTGGGAGGTGCATTAGAAACCAAGGACTTAAGCTGGAAAGGAACTCCAGAAGCTCTCACAATGAACCTGTTATTGAAACAATTTTGGTCAAGAAGATGAACTATTGATAGGAAGAATATTTTTCTACCTCTCTCCTGCTTTTACTTTATTATAATCTGGTTTCTTGCCTGGCTACCCTGGAGTGCAGCACAGATGTGACTTGGGGCTGGCAATTGACCTGGGAAGTTTAAGTGACTGTGTCGCTACTAAACAGAGCTCTAGTAGCCCAGAGAAGGATGAGCACAGCTTCCCTGACAGAGCCCTGGCTGTATTTCGGCTGGACTCATGCGGGCCTGGCCTGTGGTGCTTGTTTGCTCCCCTGGTCCCCATTACCTGCCTGGGACAGAGCCACCCCAGAGGAGAGCCGGTGCGTGCCCCTGCTGAGCCAGGCTTCGTCGGGAGGTGCTCACCCCCTCGCATACACAGCAGCAGCAGAAAGATTGGGAACTGCTTGTCTGGGTGGACACTTCTCAAGCTGCCTTAACCTTATTCCTGCTGGCAGCCTTTCTAGGCACTTCCAGGTAGGTGATGCCCAGTATCTGCTTTCTGATTTTCCTTCTTTCCCGCTTTCTGATTTTCCTTCTTTCCCTGCCACTCTTGAAGATAAAATAGGAAAGATGAGGTACTTTTCACTGAGAGGTCCTTACCCTTCCAAATCCTGGCATAGACGTGCTGGGAGGGAAAACCAGAATCCTTCTGGTGGAAGATCATAAAAGATGCGGAAAGCTAACAATTACCTGTGGAGTTCAGAAAGTTTTCCATTGTCCAGGGACAAAGGGTTAAAAAAAAAATAGACCTCTGTAGCTGGCAAAGGCTGTGACGAGACCTCCACCTTGCTGCTCGCTGGAGCTTCTCCCCTGCTGCCAGAGACTTGTTTCAGGCATGTTGCTGGCTCTGGCAGCGCAGCTCAGGGGTCCCTGTGGGTCCTGGCAAAGGCATTGCCTTTTAAAGGTGCCACCTAAGAGTCCAGTTCACCAGTGGTTGCTTTGGACCTCGGCAATTGCTATGGTCAGGGCTTTGTTACAAAATGCCACTCTCGTGACTGTTTACAGCGGGGTTCACAAGATTACACATGGAACCAAAGCCAGATCTTTGGGGTTTTACCCTAATCATGAGGACATAATTAAAAACCCCTGTCTGACAGGGCTAGGCCATGGTGTAACACACTTGCCAGCAGCGCGCTTCTCTGATGTGGTTATGAAGATGCAGTAAGGAAGGCTGGTCTTTTTTTGTGTTAAAGCTCCCGATGACACTTTAGTCTTCTTTAGCTATCCCTGTGCCGATGTTTAACTCTTGGTGAAGGGTTTTGGCTTTGCTTTAATAAGCTGTAGACAAAAATGAACTGCACGTCACATCACCGAGCAGGCAGAGGTTTTTGGTGTCGTTCCACAGTGACAGTTTTCCCTGGGGTGTTTGGATTGCCCGCTGCACCCTGACCTGGGGCAGCCCAGTGAACGCACACACTTCAGACTTCTGCTTGGCTTTCACTATTTGACATGAGTGTCCAACAGCTTTGCTGCTTTTTGTGAGCCCGCAGAGCTTTTCCCTTGAAACGGGAAAGGAATGCAAGAGGAGAGCTCTGCCTTTACCTTCGCCCGTTTGTGCCGAGGATGGTATTTGAAGAGGAAAGCAGACACTCTTGCAGTGTGGGCTGCCAAGGCCAGCAGTGAGGTTGCACTGGAGCCCTGGATCAGGAGCTGAGCCTGATCAATGTGTTCCTCTGCTTGGTTTGTGACCCTCTCATGAATCAAGCCAGTCATCCTAGCAGTTTGTAGGGAGAAGTAAAGCCTAGGGTAGATGGATTAATACAAGCTGCAGGAAGGCTTTTTCCTGGGCTTGAAAAGCAGCAGTGAACTTTGAGCAGAGCACAGGCTAAGAGCAATTGCTCAGAGTTTACCTTGATTGAGTTTTTTTGATATGTTAAAAAGCCTGCAGGATTAGGGATAACGATTCGGTCTGCTCATAGGCAGCTACGTCACAGAGGTGACGGCTCCTGTCATCTGATGGCAAAACCTGGAGCAGGCGTGTACCTTGTTGAGCCTCTCTGTGTGCCAGCCAGGTGTGTCCCAAACCTGAGCATAGCCAAGGCACAGCCCCCTTCCCCGGGAAGGCAGTGTGCCTCCAAGAGAGCAGCCTGGGTTGCAAAGCCCTGTGCAAATCTGGGCAGAGCTCAGAGGTGCCCCCGTGCCCGAGAGCTAGCTCCAAAGGAAAGCCCTTCACAGGTCCCAGGGAGAGCCTGCAGGAGTGGTGAGGTGCTCCCTGCCTGCCTGCTCAGTGATTGCCCGTGTCTCCAGCTGTAGACAGCATGGTTCATGGCAGGAAACCTTCATCCGCAATAGCTACTGAAAAATTTCTCGCTTAAAGGTTTCACTGTAGATAGGGAGAAGAAGGGAAAAGATTAGGTTATGATGTGATTCACATACGTTCCTCCTTGAGTAGGAGGAAGAAGGAGCAGACAAATACCTAAGGCTTTCACCATGCCTTCCAGGTGACTAAGCAGCAGTTTTATTTTTAACAAAAGCTAATGCCAGGAAAGCGAATAGAGCTGATGATACATCTGAAAGCGGTTGTGTCACTTCCTGCATTGTGAAAATCCGCTTAGTCTTTGAGAGATGCATTGCATTGCATTATATTGATTTTTCTACTTCGGGTTGAGTGTGCTTGTTAGCTTTCTCCCCTGTGACAGATTAGGTCATCTCTGCTGAAGGTCACTGATGGTTTTTCAGCATCTTTTTCATTACGGGAGGTTGGGGTTTTGGCTTCCCTGTCTGTGCTTGATTTGGCCAGCAGATGGTACTAAATGAAAGGTTAATACTGAAAAAAAGCTTTCTTTTGCTGTCAGGCTTAGCTCAAAGTTGAGGATAAAAGCTACACCTCTGATAATCCAGAGGCCTATAACAGACAAAAAACCAATTAGAAATGCTTATATCCTCAAATTGCCTTTCTATGCAAAATTATTTTGTTTTAGGATTAAAACATTGGAATTTAAAACTTGTCAGTCATATAAATGACTGCCATTTTTATTCACTATGCAGTTAGCAGTATGTGTTCTTTCACATCCTTGATGGCATCTTTTGTAGAAATGAATAAATGCTAATAATTAAGCTTTTAGTAAAAAAAAAAAAGGCATAAAAGCAGTCATGAAGTGATTTCATTATTTAAAAAAAAAAAATTGCTTTAAAGAATGTATATCTAAAGATAGTGCTTGAAAGCATCAATATAAAGTGTTTATCCTCTAAGATTAACATGGAATTTTCACCCACTATTTTTATCCTCTTGCCACTTCACTTTCTCTTATGTCACAGCTAGTGTAATCCATCTCTCGTTGCCAGATGTTGTCTGTCCTGCACTGGGAGGAGCGTTAGACCACCTTACTCCACCTCTTTTCAGACAGGCTTGGATAAAGATCATGTTCTGCATCTGCTTGCTTATTGCTGCCTATTTCTGTAAGCCCTTGGCATGGCCTCACTGTGTTAGTCACTCTTTCAACATGCAGACACGCCAGAGGTCCCTGTCCTGGAGGAGATGCAGACTAATGCTGCTGAACTCCTGGAGCTGCAGAGAGGCTCTCCCCGCTCCCGTTACATGGAGCGTATCATACATTTGGGTCACTTGCTGGAGCAGGATGCAGTCCTTGCCAGCTTCTTCTAGCAGGGAAATCCCTCCCTATTCTGCTGGCCCAGATCTGAGGATAGCAGTATTGGCCAGTTGAGGTGATATTTATGAAGTTTGTTACAGTGGTTATGCACAGTGTCACTACTGGTGAACTTGTGTGGCTCCTGAGTTGTCATTGGAGTCCATGGGCTGCCCCTGAGAAGGGCCGGTGTGCTTCTGTGCCACCAGTACTGCGTCCCCTCTGAGCACCCTTGCTGGGCACGGCTGTTGCAGCTTGGATGGCGTCTGGAGCACTGATCGTGGGGGCTGAACACAAGGCTGCAGGCAACAAATCTGCCCATTTTGGCTCATTCTGTGACATCTCCGTGGATTTTAGTTTTTTCCCCCTCTGCAAAACAAGGATAATACTTTAATATTTCACTGCAAAGTTGTGACCTGGATTCATATTTTCAAGAAAATGTTATTGCTATTTTGTTAACTTCTCCAGTCCAACCTTGTGTTCCCATCTGGGAGGAACTACATGTGGAAAAGTGAAATACAGCTGCTAGCAGCAAAAACTACAGGACTTTCAGAATACATTGTTAGAAAAAATAGGTTAGGAAGAAATAACGGTGGCATTTTTCAGCTTGAATTCTAAAAAAATTTTACATTACATCTGGGAAATACTTTCTTCCATCCAGTGTTAGAATGATATTTTGTAGGTATATTTCATATATAAATGTATTTATCCTTTTTGTCTTCAAGTTTTGTACATATAATGCTATTATGAATAGTAAAACTGATAATCAAGCATTTATCAGGAAATGCAATTTAGGATTGAAATCAAATGTGACTGAAATGCGGAACTGAGGTTCAAAGCCCAGGTGGACTCTGTCACCTCTCCTATGACTTGCAATACCACTTCTCTATTGCATGTTATTTGTCAAACAGTATACTATCGATAGCGTATGGGGCATGTTAAATTATGAATGTGTGTATGCATCTGCAGAAATGTAGTACAGGGTGGGGGGAGGAACTACAAGCGTTGCATTTGCTGAGCCTCAAGTGCTCTGCACCTTTCGCCCTCTCAGCTGCAACTAAACGTGGAAAATTACAGTCCTTAAGGAATTTGTTTCAGAAAGTGATGCGGGAGTGAAAGAGGTGTTATAACGGAAGCTGGAACTCAACCTTGACAATGTGAAATGTGCATCTGCTAGCTGGTAACATAAAATGTGAAAGAATGCTCTTTAGAAACCTACACATGATCTCCACTTGCTTCTCCAATTTCTGCCTGCTTTCCCCTTTACTGCTGTGATGTGACTGCCGTCTGTCCTTGCTGTCTGGAGTCCCTTTCCTCCCAGCCTGGCCCTGGGGCTCTGTTGTTTTTTTTCTTTAGTAATTTTCCCCATGCTGCTAAAGCCTCTCAGACCCCACAGAGCTCATAACAAGCATACTCTCTTCATCCTTCTGGGCCACCCAGCTGCATTCTGCATCCATCCCTATGCTTTTCCTCCCCAAACCTGTCCTTTGCTTTCTGTGACACTGTCATGGTCCAGCCCTTTGTCTGCCCTTCAGCAGTGCCTGCTGGAAGATCTTTCTCTAATGGTCTGAGAGGCTGCTGGAAAGATCACAGGAGTTATGATCCCATTTTCTTCCTCCTCTACAGCTTGGCTGCAGGAAATCTTGCCTGCAAAGCCCCAGGTAACCACTGTCTTTATGTGCCCACTTCAGCATCCTTCCCCTTCTGTTATCCCCTCCCACCAAATGAAAGTCCTGGCCAGCTTTGATGGCACCATGTCAGCATCCACCTTAGCGCAGCTTTTGAGCTCTTTCTTTCTGACTGCTACAGGCATCACCACTGTCCTGCTGTGACTCACAGTGATATCCACTGTGTGGGTATCATCTAGACCTCTGCAAATGTCCGTATGTCCAAAAGGGGTCTATATTTCAAAAGCTGACCTTGAATGAAAGCTGTAAAGGATACAGTCCTTTCTTTCCATTCATGCTAAACCTCCTGCTCAGACTGTAACCCTTTCAAATCTCTTACTGTAGTATGGTCCTCTCCATCCTTAGGAAACCCTCCTGCATCCTCATGGCATAGCGAGCAAGGACTTTGTCTGGTTTTAAGTCTGTTTTGAGTTTCCCATCTTTCACCCCTCTCTGCTCCAGCACATGAGATGTTATTGATCTCTCCTTTGACTGCTTTCATGGTCTAGTGCCTCTGACCCCTTTGCAGTGAGATGTCAAACCTTGCTTCTGACTGGTCCACAACAACAACTTTCACCATCCCTTTGGCTGCAAAGGTCTCCTTATGGTTTTTGTTCAGTACAACAGATTTCTTAAATTCCTCTGGGCTTTCCATAACAAAGATTAGTAAAAATACTACTAAAAATGCCCATGGGAATCTCTTCCAAACTGTCCTCTGTCTCAACAACAAATGAAGAGGCTTAAGGGTTAGATGCTGCTGCTGGTGTGCTGAGATCGCTGCCTGTCACAATGAGCAATGGTGTTTTACTGGTTTTGTACTCCCGTGCTTACCTCTGTCACTTATGTCTTGTTTTGTACTAGATTTAAGCCTCTGGCAGATAGAAAGGCTTAATGTTTTTTGGCTGCATTATGCCTCCTTCTAGCTGATGGCTAGAAAACACAAGAGTAATGGACAAAATAAACCCCACTACTATTTATAAAATGAGCATCTGAACAAGAATAGAGCAGTTTAGCATATAAGCCTCTATAGCCATAACTGCCTTTGCTTGTTTGCAGCATAACCTCCCTGGAGTTACTGCATCGAGGTACCAAGAGGGAAGATGATCCACACCGCCTTGCATCACTGCCAGGGATAGAACAGCCCTGTGTTTGAGAGGTGGGTTAGCAAAGTGAAAAGTAAAAATGGAGTGCTTGCTTTAGAAAACAGCACCATTACGCTGCTTTCTGACTTTGAAAACAGAGATGTTTAGCTTGTGTATAAATCTGCTTACAGAGTTTGGGCCTTGAGCGACTGAGTGATATTTTTAACAGTACTGCTGTTGCGACATACCTCCTTAAGGACTTGTACTGTTTTCTAGAGTAACTCTTGAATTTCTTACTTTTATTTCCCTCTTTCAGAGGTTCCTCCAGAAATCTCTATACAACTCAAATCCTTACAAACCTGTTTTCCCTTGGTTATTTGTGCTAAGTGTTCACTACTGCTCTTGAATACTCAGCATGCTGAGCAGGTCAGATGGATTCTTCTAATTCCTAGATTTTTCAAAGCCTTACATAGCATTTAAGGCACATGATTCTCTCTAAAATCAGTAAGAGCTGTATGACTGAAATTCTGTGTAATGCTCTGACAGTGTAATGGTAGCTATCTTTTAATACTTCAATAATATTTTTCTGCCTTTGATTCTTGGGAGCAGATGCAGGTTAATTAAACTATAAATTGAGCTTGCAGTAGGTGACTATCATCATTATTTATTCAGAATTAATAAAGCTAGTGAAAATGACCACTTTCTCTATTGCGACAGAAATCGTGTGTGTATCTGTACATTCAGGGAAACAGCAATATAAACCCATCCACACAGTCTGCCATAAATCTTAACAGCTGTGCCATTTATTCTCACGTGCAGTATAATATGGCTACATAGGAAATAAAGATTCATTGTAAAACACTCTGAGGGCTGTGGTGTACGCCTGGTATGCCAGCAAAGTTCAGCTCGCAACACTAGAAGCTTTCATGTGCCAGGAGCACAGGACAAGAAGGGGATAATGGTATCTAGTCTAGTGCCACATAATCACAGACAGCCCCGTAACTGATCCTGCTACTCCAATCTCTTTTTTTCAGTTTGGACTAGACTTTACAGCTAGTCTGCTGTCTGAGGAGGTGGAGCTGAAGCATGAAGCAGTCTTGTCCTGCTCCCTTTTGAATCAATCAAAATAGTGGCAGAGACAGCAGTTAGTGAGTTTTGCCTCAGTTGTGATTTAAAAATCCTGAGCTAATGTGAAAAAAAAAAAAAGCAAATGGAGCTGCTTAGTGTGGTGAGGTCCATAGAGCAGCTATTCCATGCACTGCAAAACACTACGCTGTATCTTAAAGGGCTTTGTACTGGTAATTAGAGATCGTGACTGCAGTGCGTAAAGGCAGAGCACCAGCTCTACAGAGGTGCTCACGAGTGCCTGAAGGAGAGACTTCATCCATTAAAACTGGTTTGAGAATACAAACCCATTTAGCCAGCTGCCAAGGCCTCTAGTTACTTTCATTTCCCATCTGGAGAGGATTTGAAGCAGTGACATAAGGGTAAAAAGCTTGCTATCCTGTTACAAATCCCCTGAAACTTCTGTTTCACCAGCTCTCCTTACTGGTAAAGCTTTCTCTTTAACAGCTACCTCTCACATCCCATCTGGATGGGGAGCTCTTATAACCCTGGCCTTAAAATTCATGCGATTTTACAATTAAGCTACACTTCCAGACTATCAGTAACATTTGTAAAAATGCCTGGCTGTCTTCAACAACCAGGCAAGGATTAGCCTAGAGGCATCTTTTAGTCTAATTGGATAATTGCCCAAAACTGTAAAGGCGGCTAAGAATGTCCCCCTCCCACTATTTTTCATATTATTTGCATGTATTTGGGTAACATAATTAGCATAATGTACTAAGTAGCTGTTGATGCTAATTACAAGGCTGCATCTGGAAATACTTGCAACATCTATTTTTGCTATGATTTTTCAATTTGAGAAACACAATCAGTTTTTAGAGCAATAGATAATTCACCATTTTTCAGCTCTGAGAGGAGAATGTATGAACAAGCCCCTTAGGATTCTTCTATTAAAGGAAGCTTTCGCAGTTCACGCCTCAACTTTTGATTGCAAGACGTTGTTATATACTCCAAAATATCATTAATTCAGCAGAAAGTGGAAAGAAAGCCCCCCAAAACCGTATTTTCATTATTCTCACATAAAATTCCTCATCTTTGAATATATCTTTTGTATAATTAGAGTAACTTATTCCTACATTGAAGATGTGGTGTCAGGTGCACTGCAGACCCTGTCTTCTTAAAGTACTACTTGACACCCCTGTTCAAACACGCCATCAAATTCTATTACAGCATGCTGTTAAACAGCTCACTTCATTAGGAAGAAACAGCAATTACTCCACAATAATCGCTTCTACATTTTAGCTCTATCCTTTTCTGTACACCTCACTAGGAAACTCTCAAAAGCAATTCATACTATTGGGTATCCAATAAACTGTTTGAGTCTTATTTAACAAAGCCTGAAAAGCAATTTATGGAGACATAGGAGAGGACAGTGTAAATTATATTTAGGAAATGTTTTTCTTATGTCTAAAAGATTTTCTTTAATATAAATTAAAGGCAGGCAAACAATTCTAGACACTATCTATTTGTTTTGCAGCTGGAATATTTTTAGTAAGCAAGTATTAGCAGTAATGTTTTGCTCTTTACTTTGTTAGTGTAATGCTAAATGTTCTGTAAAACAATTTATGCTGGAGTTTTAGTTGCTTCCGAAATATCAAGGTTCCTTTCTGTCAAACCCTAAATCTGGCACTAACAGTTTATATGAGGCAGCAGTTGGGGGGGAATTCGGCTTCTGTAGAGAAAGCACCACTTTCTGTTGCAGGGATTCTTCAACCTACAGTTCACAGTTCCCTGCCTGGGGATCACATAGTGCTTAAATGTATATCAAATACAGTGTTTAGCAAGGGTCAGACAGTGGGTTGCTGACCTGCACTGTGGTTTTTGTGATACAGTCCTTTCGATGTACTGCCTCTGCTGATGGTTAGCAACATAAACCAGTTTTTGTTTGGTGCTTGGTATAACAGGGCTCTGTGCTAGGGAAGGCTGTGCCCTCTGTGCTGTTACAGTATGAACCTGGGGTGGGAGGGAGCTGGCTACACTTCCCTTACAGTGAGCATCGTTGCTGTGAAGCTGTCATGTTGGCCTGGATGCATTGAGAGACAGTGGAATTGCTTGTTTCGCCAGAGGCAGAAGACTCGCAAACTGCAGAAACGTGCCAGCCCACTGTGGAACACAAGTGGCTACTGGAGTAGAAGCCTGCCGCAGAGTGTGTATGGGAGACTTGGATATGCTCTTAAAACAACAAGAAAGCGTAAATATGGGAAAGTCTTGGCTGTAACAGTATCTTGTTGAAATATTTTTCTGGATGCTTAGGAAACAAGCGAAGTGTTCAGTTAAATAACTGTAATTTAAAAAAAGAAAAAATTACAGTCTGGACAACGTCCATACTGGGATAAGTTAGCAGGTCAGATCCCCTTAGCTCAGACCCCAGCAGAGACCTCAGGGACTCTCAGTGTATACACAAGAGGAAGATATAGCAGGTCTCCTGGTGATTTAACTTGTTGGTTTTGTGGTTAGAGGCGTTTCAATTAGGAAACAATTGCTTTTCCCTACAGGAACAGTTCGGGATTTTTACAGGGGTTAAAGCCCATAGGCCTGTATTTAGCTGAGAGATAAGAGTGAGCAGCTTCTATTTATGCCATGCAGCTGTTGAAATGAGCACATTGCTGGCTGGAGGCATCAGCACAGCTGCTTTAAGTAGCTTATTGAATCTGAAGCTTTGCTGTTTACTGCTGCCCTTTTATTCCTTTTCAAAACACAGACAGAAAAATCATGTTTGTTCTCACAGAGTAAATACCTGTTCCACTCCTTCTCTAGGAAAAAACTTGCTTGCTTCTGAAAAGCAATGCAGGAAGTCAAATAAAAACCATGTAGACTTATCTCAGTTTTCCAGAGCAACCACCATGCGTGCGGGGAGAGGTCAAGCCCTATTCTCAGCCTGCATCGCATCATTTTATACAGTACCCCATACCACGCTATATTTCTTCCCCAACACCAACCAGAACTGCTCACAGAAGACCCCTGGGCTCTGAGGGCCCCCGGTAAGAGCCAGAGCTGAGAGCAGACTGAGATGGTGCTGCAGCTGCGGTCAGTCTTCACACCGCCCAGCAGTGCCATTAGGAAGGGGTGCTTTTTCTCCTCTCAGGGGCAGTTAGCTTCCTTGCTGTCGACCACTCCATACGTTAGGGTTGCTTTTTTGTTTGTTTCTGTGGCTCGCTCTCATTGATCTAGCAGCGACTGGAGGATTTGGAAATAGCACAGAAACCACCCTGTGGGGGGAGGTATGCTGGAGCTGCAACTCAAGCACCGCAGTGCCTTGGCGAGGCAGGGTGGGAGATACAGGAGGGAGGGTGGAGGTCTGTATACATTGAACTACTGCTGTTCTTCACCCCCTCAGTGGATATAAGGAGCAGAGTAGATACTGAGATGCCCCAAGCAGGTTCCAGTTTGTACTGGCTGTGCAGAATCTGGATTACAACCAGGTTTGTGAAAACAACTTCAAAGCACACAAGTTTTACATGGCAACCTCTTCTCCCTGCTGCTTTTCCCATGTGGAGCCTGGAGAACTATGATCTTGCATGCTGTTTTCCTACAGTCTTTGATACATGTGCATAAAATGCTGTAGTGCTGGTTGGTGGCTCATAGGCACGTAAGAAAAAGGGAACAAAAGAGATTTCAATTGTATATAAAACTCAACAGAATAATTAAATCTCATGCTGCTGAGGCAATCTATAAATAAAATATGTAGGCTGTCACCTGTATTTTACATTTATTTTAAAATGTGAAATTATTAAGTAGAGCATATCAGTTTGTTAAATTATTTCATTATAGATATCTATGTACAATGTGAATTCCAATCAAAACATCTGGCTACTAAGGAGCCAGAAACAATGCAGTTCCTGTACGAGCTTGTGAAAAAAGTTAGCCTCTTAATTTTAGGTACAGGCCTGGAAACATTATAAAACTTAAATTGAATAGTATATAATGAGTAATTTTAATCACACTGTAACTTTATCTAAAATTAAGGAGCTATTTAAATAACTTTCCAGAGAAGAACACCCCATTCTTTTGTGAAAATAGGGTTTCTACAATAGCAATACTTTAATGAAAGCCCTTATTGAGAATGGAAATTAATTACTCAACTGCATAAAAGGACTTATGATGAAATTAATACAGTAGAAAATTTGTAATGTTAATTCAAATCTAAATTGACTATGGAAAAAAAAACTTCAAAGGAACTACTCCAATGGGAATCTTCCACTGACTTCAGGAGGCACGGGTAGGGCTTGTAATTATACCAAAGCTGTAAGAAATGACTGAAAAAAGACAAGCAATAAAGGAGTACATCAGTGTGTATGTCTCAATGAGTAGGTTCCCTGAAAGCAATGTGGAAATGGGCTCCAGATGTTGTTCTCTTTGTGCAGTGGTTGCATGGCCACCTTTACAAGTTTCCCAGCACAAGGGCTATGTGAGGCTGATGTGTTCGGCTCTCCACTCTGCCCCACAGCAGCTTCTGGCACAAGAAAGTGCTGTTAGTCATCCAGGGCGGGAAAAAGATTGACTGGAGGTCTGTACGCCAGCAGGTAGAGCTTCTATAAATTACAGACCTTAATAATGTCAGGGTAGTGTCAGATAAACCAGGAACCTGGCAAGCTGTTATGGGGCCACCTTGGCCTGACCCCGGGGCTTCCCCAGCTCCTGCAGGGCAAAATTGTCCATGCACCAGCCGTGAGTCCCGTGTGCCCATGGTGTAAAGTGTCTATGAAATGTAGCCCAGGTTCTGCCCCTGCTGTTGCAGGTGCAGTCTCTGTCTTGGGATATGCAGATTGTAACACTGCTTTGGCACTCTAATGTCATCCGTGTGCCGAGGATTTACACATCCTAGCATCCCTCTGCAGGTGAAGCCTGTGAGAGCGCCAGGTTATTGAAGCAATGTATCCGTTGTTGCTCAAGGCAAAAATCCTTGTCACTGAGGCGCTTGCAACTGGAATAGAAAGAAGTTACTCATCCAGAAGTCTCCAAAACCTGACACATCCCATCAGTACCCCAGCAAATACAGTAGAAAACCAACAGGAGTAGAACACTTCAACAGCTCCACAGGCTTCCCGTCTTTGTAAGGCAGCCTATAAAAATGCCCTACATCGGCTCCTGCTGTTTGAGATCCAGATGGTCATTTAAGACTGCACTAAAGACTGCCTGTGCGCAAGGAGAAAGGGCTTGGATGCAGTGGGAAGTGTTAATCTCCCATCTCTAGGTACTGCTGTGAATAGGCTTATGAGCTGGGAAGAAGCAGAGCTGGCTTAGGTAGATGTACACACCAACAGCAGTCGGTGGCATGGGGTACTTTAAAACTTTTTTACTCACCTAATTAAAATGATTATCCTGTTCATCTAGTATATCTGGGCTAGAACTTACATGATCTACTTCAGGCTGTTACACAACTTGAGATAGTTATAAAAGGAAGAAAATGGCTATTGTGAATAGAAAAAGCTCCTAAACTATAATTACAGCATCACTACTTAGATATGGCAATTTAGCTACAAATGTCATCGCAGCAATTGATAGCAGATGCACAGCATACTCTGTTGAACGTGCTGACTGCTGAAACTTGTTTTTCCTTTTCTCCTGGAATTTTTTCTCCCCTTCTATATAGGTTGGTTTTGGGTATTTACAAGCAGCTCCCATAAACTGTCATACAGCTGGGCAGAATCGACCCCAAAATGTATTCACCGTACTGTGTGCAGCCAGGCTTAAACTAATAAACAGTGCTATGAAGAAATAGGTTAGCTGCAGCATTAATCTGCTTTGTAGCCGAGGTTGGAGCAACACTAATGCTGTGAGCTCCACTAGCCCTTGAGAGCTGCACAGTGCCCTTGGGAAGCGATGTTTGAGAGGCTGAGTACCTTCCCAGGGTAACAGTATATTCAATATGCACCCAGCTCTCGGGGCTGCTAGGCAAGAACTGCCCTCCTCCCTCTTTCTTTGCATGGCCAGGAGGAAACTTCGGCAGCAACCCTGTGCTCTCCCTGAATGCGGTACCTCAGAAAGGACCCCCTCCCTGCCCCATAGTGTGATGAAGAAAGTAATACGTATAATATGCTGAAGTGGTGAGGATTAGGCTTCTAGCACAAGACAACTGTTTCTGTGCTGGCTTGGAAGCTGCCTGACTGCTTACAAATGGCTAAGACAAAAAAATAAACAACCCTTGCTGTTTGGCTGTGACATGCACGTTCAGCGCAGCTGGCCAGGTCCCTGGAGGATGGCTGTGTCCTTGCCCTTCTGCAGCCTGCCGTGTGAGTGCTCTATTTGAGGCCAAGGAGATTTTTAGATGACAGAGGAGAAAGGCTTTGAAGAAATGACTGTTATTACTGTTCTGATTGTTCTTATTACTGTCATAATTAGGATGACGGTAAGAGCTGAAAGCCTGAAAGATTAATCCATTGATAGAAGTTTAGGTAGCTGCTTGAATTTTCAAGCTATTTATATACAACAGGCAAAAGTCAGAGTGAAAAAGAGAAGCTGGTTTATGAATCTGATCGGGCAGGACTTGAGCTGAATGTACTCCAGCCGGCAGCTGGGAAAGCTGCCCTAGACTGAAAGGTGGCTGGGGAGGAAGGTTTGATTAATTTTCCAACAAGGTCCTGTAACTGTTGGCCCTTGCATTAAACATGAGGAAAATTCTGTAGAATTTGCAAGTTAAACTTGTATCTCACTCGCGTGGTAGATATTTTGGTTATTGCTGCAGAATTTGCTGGACGCCCTTACACAGGTCCATTGCAGTCTCATGAGCACATTAAAATATATTTTAGGCACCTATCTATGGTGCTCAGATACCAGGAAAATTCCTCTTGGATCCCTCTAGGTATGACTCCTCTTTTTGCAGTGTCATCCTGCGATGCATCATTCTGCTAAATCACTGCGGACGAATCAATTCCCTGGCCCATTCAATTAACCCATGTGGGTCTGATACCTAGCTCTTCTTTAGCACATGGAGGATTTTTTCCCCTGCGTGAAGGTAGAAGAGGAGTTTTCTGCTAGAGAGAAGATGTAATGCTTGCTTGTTAGAGCAAGCAGGTAACACCGCAGAGTTGGGTGGTGGGACTTGGCACATGGGACCAATCTTTCCAACAGCACATATGCAAATGCTGTTGTCTCATGAGAGTAAAAAGCACATCACTTCAGAAATGGGACCGATGAGATGTCGGCTGCTGCATCACCTGTGTTGACACCGTGTAAGCCCGCTGCTAAGTTGAGTGGTGTGTACTAGGCGTGCTCTAACAACCAGGATAAGAGAGATCAGGTCCTGGCCCAGTATCACTCGGTGTAAATTTTTCGCTGTTTGCCATCTTTTCACCCACGCTTCTCTGCCCCTGAGGGTGGGAGAACACTTTTGAACTCAGGTGTTCTGCAAAGAAAGGGTCTGCCCATCAGAGATTGTGTTGACACAGAAGAGAGCTATGTTTCCTACCAGTTGAGAATTTGGCTTTGTATACTTAAACTGTATTTTCACACACATAAGCAAACACTACCATAAATAATAGTTTAGCCCTTCAGTAAACAATCATTGCTGTGGCCCAGAAAGAAAAGTTTGTGCTCTGTTTGCACTGTAACGGGCAGCTATGTTAATTGAAAAGTGTGAAAAGACAGTCTTACTAGAGTTGACATTATGGGAAAGGTCAGGAATATTCCTGGAGCTGATGGGAGGGAAAAGCCTTTGCAGCAGAAGTGTGCTTGTCCCTGTTTGTCCCTGCTTATGCTGGAAGTGATTGCTAACACTGGCAGCTCCGTAGTATGGTAATAGTGCTTCCTTTCTCAGGCTATATATAGAACTCTCTGGAAATTAGTGGGGGAGGAACTGGGACAGGATTTCTTACTTTTGCAGGAAACTTTTCCTGATCTCATTTGTTACCTAAAACTTTGGTTTTGCGAGGAATTTCAGCAAGTGTTCGCAGGCCTATTCTACCACGTTTTAGTTTCACAGGTGCCTTTTGAAATTGTAGCTCAGTGGCTGTTTTAGATAGAACACTAGAGCAACTCCTGTTCCTGCCGTTCTAACACAGTGAGGACGACCCCGAAAGCTATTTCCCTTCTGCTTTGGCAGCTTCAAACAGTGTATCATGCAAATCCCTACCTCAAGACTGAATTGTAATCAGCCTGTTCAGATCCTGGTGGCAGAATATTTGTCGAAAGCAACCTGAAGCTTTTTCTCAAGAGTGACTAACTGAATTGGATTTACTCCATGCTGGCATTGCTGTCAAGCGTCCCACTGACGGAAAAGTGTTCAGTGATTAAAAGCTCCAAATCAGTAAAGGAATGCAAAGAATTTAATTAAATTATTACATCTACGTGTCTGCCAAAATGAAGCAAAAATATAACATAAGCATAGGTGCATTGCTATTGATAAACAAGACTAAATAATATGTGTAATAATTACTACAACAATGAAGGTGAAATAACTCATTAATATTTTTCCAAACTAAAATCTAGAGAAACCACACATTGCTGCAAAGCATTTATTTTAATTCTTGTTAAAGAAAAGTTATTCAAGACTTTACATATTTTGCTTAGTCCCAGGGAAAAAGAAACCAAATTAGAAGAAAATCAAGACATTCTAGAAAAATGTCTACTTAAGTACATTTTCTTTTCTAATATTATTTCTGTTACTGTAGCTATTGATATGAAGTTAAGATCTTGATTTTATTATTTTTTAAGAAGGTATTGATACCATGTGGTGTATCACTGCTCTCTGCTTGAATTTGTCCTAATTATGGTATCAAATAGTCAATATGAAAAAGATTTATGCCCTACACAAAGGTTTGACTTTATGTAGAAATATGAGAAGTAGAAACACATGGATGTACATTAAAATGAGATTTCCATTATATGTTTAACTGAGTTTAGGTCAAATTTTATTTTAAATCATACGACAATTTTTCTATGAACATGAATGTACTTCCTTAAAGCACATTTAATAGAACTGGGTTTTAATGTAGCTAATACTTAAACACAGATTCTTGTTATTAAAATCTCAGCGAACCCTATAAAAGAAAAAAAGCCAAAACATAACATTCAAGTCCCAGGCTAATCTGGCTGTTCAGTCATGTAAGAAGCAAACAGACATCACCAAGCCCTGGCCTGAAGTTGTATCATGGGATGTAATGTCATAATTAGATGTCACACGGTATTTTTCCATTTAACAGGCTCATCCTGGAGATGAGCACTGGCTCTGGGGATCAGTCAGTTCAGGTGATGGAGTAAGGTTGTCCCAAATACCATCTTTTGTATCCTAATACAGCTGCTGTGGGCCTGATCCAAATTCCACAGACACCGGTTCTGTCAGGAGTACTTTCGATAGCCTTTCCTGCTAACCCCCCCAAAACTGCTGAATGACCTCTAAAATCCTTTCTAGACCAGTTTTCTGTGAAGCTATAGATCCTTGCTTATGTTGCACAGACATGACTGCTTATGCTCGTTCATAAGGTCTGCACTCTTATGCCTCCTACATGCAGATGGAATGATGAAATACTTGCATTAAGGGACAATTACACCCATTTAATCCTTTCTTTAATCTATCAAAAACTTGCTAACAGAGTATGATATTTCAGGCCAAAAATCAGGCTAGCCTCTGATATGAGACCATGAAGCGAGAACTGATCTTTTTGGCCATTCTGTCTCCTTCTTTGGTACTGCCGGCAACCACCTTGTATAATCCTTCTCCTGAACCGACAAAGCTCCACAGATACACAGCACATAATCTTGCTTTACTGTCCAAGCTGGCAGTTATCTATTCTTTGTGCTAATTCCAGACTAGAAAGAAAATAGTATACCAAGCTGTTAGAAAGCAATCTGTTATTTTGATAATTAATACTAATGGGACACTTTGTGTTCCTGGTGCCATTTGGCTTGGGGGACCCAGGAGACCCTCCAGGCCAGCTGACAGTGGGTAGCTGGACAATACTGATCTAACATCCCTCCCTATAGAAATTCAACCCTGGTGCATCCCTTCTTTGAGAAGTTGGTGTGGAATCTGTCATTACAGGTTTCTAGTTGTTCTGCATCCATTTTATGATGACAAAATCCCTGGGGTTTGTTGCTGCGTATGTATTTTATTGGCAGATCACTGACTGGCGGTGGAGAAATCCAGAAACAAGCCTTTTGTTCTTCATGCTTCAGAAGCAAATTTCTAAATCTGGAAATTAAATTTGAGTTTCTTGCCAAAATCTAGCATTAAAAATTTGATCGGAAGATGTCTTGTGTGTCAGGCCAAATTTTCCTAAGCCTTTCCTTTGGGAAACAGTAGAGATACCTACAGTGGATCATGATGGACTTGAAAAGCTAGAAACATCTCTTTCCACTTTTAAACTGTACATAATATACACAAATGCATTTCAGCCAAAATAATGTAACAATCAATCTTCTCTCTCCACCACTGGTACCATTGCAGGCCAACTCAGAGCAGCCAATCTTGAGAGATCAAATCTTTCTGCCAGCATCACAGGCTGTGTGTCAAAGAACATCCTCGTGAGGAAAGAGAATATTCCCACAAAGGTCTTGCGGGGCTGATCAAAGCAGATTTTTTCTGCCACTGTTGATATGCACAACTAAGCAACTTCTGTGCAGCTCTGCTGCTCTGTTGTAACTCATCCGGACACCTGGGATCTGTTGTGAGTTAATGGATAAGGATTAGTATTTGCCAGCCTAACTTTTTCCAATCTATGATTCTTTTCCCCAGTTCAGGTTGCTTTTCTGCTGAACTATGGCTGCTGCACAGTTTAACAGTAAAATACTACTTATGGGCAAAAATTAAAAAGTGTCTGAAGGATGCGTACGCTTCCTTTGTCATCCTTTAGGCAGGCAAATGCAGGGCCAGTGGCTTGGGTAGAAGAAACATAACCATGGTCTCTGTATGTCCTAAAACTCTGCCATTGCTGCCTGCTGATAATCCTCAAGTTCAAAATACCGGGGGCAAGGAGACCTCCTCTGCACAGGGAGACTTACCTCCCAGCTGAATTCAGCCTCTTGCGCTGTAGTCAGCTCATGTATCACACACAATTGTTTCTAGCAATTTTGAATTGATTTTGTTAGTTCCTGAGCACTTTTTCCACACCTTGTCTTTACTAAAGTAACAGTCAGCTGGGCATGAAAGCAAGAAGAAAAGCATGAAGAGGAAAAAATGTAAGGCAATAAAGTATATTGAATGTGCACAATTATGGGGAAAAAAATAGCAAATCTATTCTCCTCCACAATGTAGACCTGTGAAAGCTGTGTTTAAACCTGATTTCATGTTAGTAATCTAACTGCTGTTGTCCTCTTTTTCTTGTGAAATGTTCCTGTCTATGGCAGAATGAGCTGGAATGAGCAGTTAAACCCTCTTTAAATAAGCAGCGGTTTCCAAATTGTTTTTGAGCTTAACACGTGGCACGTGGGCCTTCCACGGCTCTCCTGCATGGAAGGCATCTTTGGTAGGATAAAATGAACTATTGCACCGGTGTTCCAGGACATCAACAGATCTGTGAGGGCCCCGAATACCACTTTGTAGTAGCTGCCAGGATCACATCTGTTACCTGTTGAGGTGATGCTCAAATGCCTCTGATCTAAACCAGGTGTCAAAGTCAGCAGAATTCAATCTATAATGTATGAACTCCAACCGGAGCTTAAAATTTGGTGTTTAGATGGAATGTGTCTGTTCAGTGCCCTTTATCTCTGTCCTTCACAAAAGACCATCAATTCTCAGCTGAAAAACAGAGCCCGTGCTTTTGTATTTTGTGTTTGGCTCTGCAGACCGTCAAAGGTTCTCATGGGAATGACCTTACACACTCTTTGGTAATAAAATTCTGCAGAAAATGACAGTGCAACCCAGAATAACTGCTCAATTTGCATTGCAATACATGGAGCAGCACTTCCGATTCCTACCTTGTGTGCCATGCTGAATTCTTTTGATTCTGAGTGGTGAAATGGCTGAGTGTACGCACAGCAAGGCAGATGGGATTGATTCATTAGAGTTCAGTAGGTTATCATCACTGTAGGAATAGGTAATGACATATATTCTAATTAGAAAAAATACTCAGTGGTTAGGGTGAATTAAAGGCTAGAGCTGATTTGACCCCAATCAGTAAAAATGAGGATACAGTGCTTCATCATGCAGACAGCATCAACAGCATCAGGGTTCAAAAGCCATCTGTTCCTTCCACCCTTTGAAAGAGATGTCCTCAAGGGTGTTTCTAGGACTGTTGTGTTTCAAACTTTGGTCTTTGCATGGAAATAGGAGTGAGCTGGGCTTCTGGAGGGCAATCACTTTAATTCTTATTTAAGTCATTGTAACGTTTGGGAAAATTTTTAGCATGCTGGCAGAATTGGTGTCAAGATGTCACCTACCTACCGTCTGTGTCTGGCCTGAGACTTGTAGATTATACATTAAATATGAACTCCATCTCCTGGTCAGCCTTACTTTAGGGACATCCATGGGTTTGCAAATCATAGTACAAAGAGCTAACAAGCAATTGGGTTACCAGATGTTGTTTTTACTGTTTCTGAGATTCTTACATAGCTCAAATGAAACTAAAATTGAATTTTTCTCACTGAATGAAACATTAATAATAAAAGGTAGCCGAGCGTATTTCCCAGCACTATGATGGAATTCGGGTTGCTATCTAATAATTGTTACCTATGAGCTACATATTTTTATACTAAACCCACTCAAACATAGTGAAATTATCTGAGTAGGACACAGAATTTTGGATGTCTGCAAACATGGGGCAAGAAGCTCAAAATGGTCATGAATGTGCTAGCAGGAAACTTTAGCTAAGCGTTATTTTATATTCACTTGCAAGTAATAGAACTAACAGTTAATTCAGATGAATGCAGTAGTTTTCATTTCTCGAACTAATTGATTGTTTTGGGTGGGGTACAGACTTGAACAGGTATCAACATATCAGCTTTCCCTTCGATCTCGTACTTCTTGTCATTTTTGCAAGTTGATGGACTGGAAAAGTGTGTTTAAGCCACTTAAAAGGAGATGCTTAGGCTTTGGAGCATAATCTCAAGGCAATCAAAAAGCGAATGGAGGCTTTTCACGTCAACTACAGCTGATGCAGAGCAGGACAAGGCATGTCTAAAACAGCTGGAAAATAAGAGAAAGGGTTCACAACAGACCGGAGAAAACAGGGTATTTAAAGTTTTACTCATCTCTGTATTTAGTTCCTTCACAGCTTTCAGGGGAGAGTGTACTATTGACCCTCTAGTTCTACTAATCTTTTAGCAAAAAATAAAACAGCCTGGGGATTTTTCTGTCTCGCTGTGAGAGGACGTAAGATCAGGTACGTGATGATGAACTCTCACTAGGTATTCACAGCTTGAGTCCCGTAGGGGCCTGAAAAAATGAAAGTGAGTATTAAAGTGCATTACAGCTTTGCAGTAGCTTTTGCCAAGTTGAGCTTAGAGTATTTAACTTTCTTTTATTAAAATATGCAATTAGTAGTCAAGGTCTTAGAGATAATCATAGCCTTGGTGTTTAAAATATTTCACTTAGGGATGAAGTCCTTAATTTCTAATGGTAGCTATTTCAGGAAGAATATATATACAGAAGCCTGACTTAAGCTTACTGTAAATTATTTGATAAAGAAACCCTGCTTTCATATAAGCTGAAATAAGATTTTTTTTTAGGAATTTCTATGCTAGGCTGGAATATCAGGAAGCTCAAAAAAAAAAAAAAAATCAATCCTGCACCTACTTAGCTCAAAAAATGATGTTAATTCAATTAGTAAAAAGATGATTTTACCCGAGTAAATATAGCAGCCTAATTACCACCTATCCTGAAACCCCCCCACTTTCTCCCTCCCTTAATTATTTTAGCTCTTGTCATTCTTCCAGAGTCTTGGCATTCCAAGTAGCAGAAAACAAATCCCCTGCGACAGACTGCAGGAACTTTGTTCCCAGCAGCGATCCTTTTGCATAAACATATCTTTCCTCATGTGACTTGAGCCACCGAGGAAGCGAGACACACCTCCGGAAAGCTGCGTTGGTGCAGGAGGTTTGTCAGAACACGAGCGTTGCTTTGAAACAGAGCTCCAGCAGTGGGGGATTCCTAGCTTCTTACAGTGGTTGTGAACTGTAAAACTTTTAATTTAGAAATTCAGATCTTTTTGCTTTCAGCATAGCTTTGGATTTCTGGGTACCATGTTCGCATTGCAATTGTGCAGTGAGGGCTTATGCAAAATATAAGCACTGTATTCCAAATAAAATTAAAATTTCTAGTTACCTCTCTCCTGAAAGCTAATTTAAAAGGAGGTATATATTATTATCCATATCCCACTTGTGTTTGAATGGAAAAAATAAATCAGATAAGGAAGACTTTGTCATAAAGTCTAAATGGGGAAGAGAATTTCTTAAGTAATGTATCGTATGACTTTCCAAAATATTAAATATTACTAATAGACTTACTAATATTACTAATAGAATATGAATCTTTAGACTTTGTATGTTAGTAAAAGAATATAATATTTAAATTTGTTAAATATGACAACTTTGTAATTTTTGCTTTTTTATAGTTCAAGAAACATAACAGAAATACAAATAAGTAAAAATACAACCAAACCTCCATTAAAGAAGTGACAAGGTCCAAAATGCAAACTGAACAATATTTGCTTATTCTGTGCAAGAGAAACCTCCACTGGTACAACACTTGTGTGGCTTCGATGCCAAAAATAGGTGAATGACCTTGGAAAAAGCTTTCCATATGAAAACAGCTTTCTTTAGTTGATAAATATTGGCAAAAAAGTCTTATGACAACCACAGTTTTAAAATTTAATAGCATGTAACAATGCGTGATGTATCCAACTTCAAAGTACACTGTAAACACATTTTGGAAAGACACAGAGTTCTCCTTTCTTGGGATATTTTTTTCTTATTTAATTTTACACTGCAAAAATTTACTCCTAAAAGGATTAGCTAAAATGGAGTTTAGATTCCGTACCTCTTAGTTTTGTTCTCTAAATGAATGGACTGCTGATGCTTACCTCTTTTTGGAAGAGAGAGATCTCTCTTCCTCAGCCAATTATTTTTCACACCCTTGGGCCCTGCCCTGCCCAGGCAGCTCTACAGAAACTCTTAAGAACTTACAAACAGTTGCTAAAGTTGAATCTGGATCTCTTCCATTGCAGAAAAAAACATTAAATTGTACTGGTTCTATTTACTACAGCTGTACCCAAGGTCAAAATGCTCAAGAGAATGGATGTTTCAGTCACAGATGCAGTTTAAAAAAGATTTGAAATAATTAATACAATCTTATGTTTGGTAACTGTTTAAATTCCATTGGCTTACAATGATGTGGAGGACCGAAAGTCTGATGGGGCAACAGCAGGTTTCCCCTTGGCTTCCTTACTTCACTCCTGACTTCTAATGTGTTGAGTGTTTTAATGAAATAAAATTAAAAAGTCACTGCCTGCTCTGGCCTTCAAATGTTAAAATAAAAATGTCACAGTTTTGTATCTTTTTGTCTTGTCTGAAAGCAACTCAGACGATGCACTATTCATACGTGTCTAATATTCAGTACCAACAGAAGATGGGAATCAGGATTTTGGTGGTTTAGGGTTTACATCACATTTTACTTGTTATTGATTGGCACCTGAGTAATACTAATAAATAGGGCCTAAACACTGGGGAATTACTGTATGAACCACAAAACCTCGGTGAAATGGGACAAGAGATCTGTATTTCCAAGAGACGCTTTTAATGCTAAATGCTTCCATTTCTGGGCGAGCAGTTCGGTGGAGCTTGGTCTACGGCTTCTTGGGCGCAAAACACTTGCATGTTCCCGTCACTTCCATTAGTGCTATGGGTGTACTGGGGACTTCTGCAAGAGAAATCTGGTGGCTGAAGGTGATAATCCAGAACTGTAGAATGCTTCTGAAGATTTGACTGTGGCTTACTCAAGTTCATACAGCAACTTTATAGCAGAAACAGGATGCAAAATTCCAGACTCCAACTCTGTGGCCTGAACTCCAATGCACCACAGAGCGGGCCATTAAGTTTAATGTAAAAAAAATTTTTTTTTTCAGAGAAGAAATGCAACTAAACAGCAGTATTCTGTGTACTGCTTGACCATATCTTGTTAAAGGGGTATTACGTTGACACACCACCACCTTGTACCCAGGATAGTAATCACTGATAACTAGCGGTGAGTTTAATTCTGAATTCTGCTGTCTCTGCTCTGAGCTGAAGAATCAGACTTTTAGCCCTTCTTGAACTGCTTGGATTAGGGACTTGACAGGAGCCTGGTTGGTCTTTCTGTTCTGTTCTCGGGAGCATTAAAGTCACACATGAAACGGAACCACAGATTAATTAATGAGAGTAATCTTTACTGTCCTCTTTTCTGCTAGTCCTCCTTAAATGCTATTGTGAGAGCACAGAAACATTAATTTACAAAGTTTCGGGATCATTTTACGCAGAGCCTTTTGTCGTGGTTGGTTTTTGATCGTAAACTCCCGGTATAAACTCTTGGTATTCCAGCAAGATGGATTTGAATAAAGCCATTGGGAATGGGCTTTATTGGCAGTTAAATATGTGCTCATGCAATTTCTATGTATAAGAATTGGAAGGGAGGGCAGGAGCAAGACAGAGACAAAATTTCTGTTGATGTAAAAAAACAAGAGTGATTTAACAGCTTGTTGGATTAACAGAACAACAAAAGAGCTCAGTCTTGGAGGTTTTCTGATCAGATTAAAGTGTTTCCATGGTGGCAGGGAACTTTACAAACAGAATTCAATATCAGAAATTCTGTGGAAGAAGAATTCACTTACAGGAAATATCTGTTAAATCACAACTAATTAATCAAATAGGCCTTCAACAGCAGATGTCACTGAAGCCTTAAAATTTAAGAGAGGATTTCAGAAGGCAGAGGAACTGAAACAAGTGAGCCTTGGTGTTACTTTAACCTTGAATGTATTTAGTATCTACATTCCTTTTATTACTCTGAGAGTCTCTTCTCTACAAGATGCAACAAATTGATATTCTTTATTGCACTAATTATTGTTGTTACTGTTATACTTGATTCCAGCTTCACTAATTTATGTCTGTGTTTAATTTTTTTTTCCTTAAAATTGCCTTTCACATTGATAGCTCAACTTTATCAGCAATAATATGTGTAGGAGGTATTAGGATAAAGATTATTCACATTAGCCTTCAATCTTCAGCCGCTGATTAGACTTAGCCTATTCCACACAACCCTCAGAAAAGAATCTGTTGTTGTGGCCTTTTTAATATATTCACTTAACTACCACTATGGTGTTTTTCTCTTCAGAGATCCTAGTGACAAATGATGCTTAAAATGCTCTCAAAGAGATCAGGGAGAAATACTGCTTGTTTGGGGGCCTTGGGCCATCCCTATCGATGGCTGGCTCAGCTGTGAGTCTGTCTGGGTCTCCTCCCTCCCCCAGTGGGGGTCAGCCAGCGGCTGGGACTTTATTCCGCTGCTGTAGGCTGAAAGGCCTGTGGTTTGCAGTCCTGTGAGTGTATCACTGGGGCGGGCTGCCCCACTGACCTCAATCACTCCGGGACCTACATCTTCCCTTGTGAGACAGGGCTGAGGGAAAGGCTGTTGGCAGAGAACCCGGAGAAGGAGCGTCCTGAATAAAGATATTAGAGATTAGTCTTCACGTTGTGTTCGAGTGATATTAAGCCGCTAAGTTGTCCCACTTTTCATGTCTTTTTAATAATGCTGCTTAAAATTGAAGGAAGCTTAATATCTGTATTTGTATCAGCCCTGACTGGTACATCCCAAGGCAAGGGAGGCGTGCATAAGCCGAGGCAGATTGATTTTTCTGTGCTGGATTTTAACCTTTCCTTATATTCAGCCTGTTTCTTCACACTGTATTAACATAATACAAATACAATTCAATTTTGTAATGAGAAATTGACCCAGGCTCTCTGACTGCTCTAAAATAAAGTGAGCGGACAGTCGCAATCAATTATGGCCAGAATGGATAGGCCCAAAACATCCATATGGATGCAGTTATATCTGTTTATGTATCTTAGAAGCTTGCATTTTTAAACACCTTTTGCTTAGGGTGTCAGACACGGGGTTATCCAAGCTGAAACTTCATGGAGGAAGCTTAGGAGAATGAATCTATGACTTTTCATTTCATATCCTGTTGAGATGATTTGCATAAGAGAAATTAGATGATGGTACAAATGTCACACGCTTTCCTGTTAAAATGTGTAATGTGAAAAAGGCTAAATTTTCTCCATTGGTTTCATCTGCTTGTATTAAGCTGCTGAAAAGAAATCAGTAATGTTTCCCATGCTCTTCTGTATAGTTTGCTAATCCAAAATGTCTGAAAGCAGCATTATTCGTAACAGTAGTTCATTCCTGGCATCTAAATATAATCTGGAGCAAGGTCAGGCAAATACCTTACATTAAACCCCTAATCTTAAAGTGTCAGAATCGCAGTCTGTCCAATGAGATAGCAGTTCTAATCTGAGCCGATAGGTAAATATCTTGGATTTAGGTGGCGTGAAGAGGAAAGAAAAAAAAAAAAAAAGGGAGGCATATACCTCCATGGTTGGATGTGGCACAAAAAATCCCACGTCCTGTGACGCGTTTGCCATCATGTGGTTGAGCAGATCTTTCCTCCTCTCTCCCTCCTCTCATCGCCCCACATGGCAGGGTTGGCTCTGCCTTGGCTGATAATCACAGACACGTTGCTTTCTTGCCCAGTGCAACACAGGGAAGGCTGGGCTATGCTTGACTTGCACGGATGAATAATGGATACTGTGCTGAAGATGTTCAGGCTCAATCCCTATAAACTTTGTGAATCATTGAAAGCGTTAGTAACGCTCCTGCTTTATAATAAACATTCACAAAAGGACACTGTGATTCACCTTAGAAATTTCAGAGCTGTTCTGCCTTAGAGAGAAAATCTCGCTGCATTGAGTTGACAAGATTTGCTGGCACGCACACAGGCTGCATCTCAAACCTTTGGTTTTGGCTAAATGATTCCAAATAATGAAATCTGTAGCTCTGATTGCTTGGTGCTTGTAAACAACCTCAAGTTGAGAAGACTTCTAGTTCTTAGCTGTGCTCTCCAGGGACCACTGGGAATACTCCTAGACAGACTCCATAAAAACAAACAAGCAAAAAAATGTTTAGGATTATACTCTAATATTACAGTCACAGGTTCTATAAGGAGAGTGTCACCATCTCAATTTGTAGCTATTTGCTTAATTGCTTCAGCTCTAAATTGCTCCAAAGGAAGGAGCAGTCTTAGGCACAGAAATAAATGGGATGGTATACAGATCCTGAAAAACTGAAAAACTATTTAAATGCATCTGTGGAGTAAAAAACAAGTTATATAAAGAAGTCAGAGTCAATAAAGAGGCAGTAGGTCATAGTGACAATAGAATTACTGAGGGGAATAAAGACACATCACGAGCTATACTGTAGTCATTGTATAGGACAGCAATAGAAAAATAATACTATTTGAGTAACAGTACACAATGATAAGTAAAGATGGGAGCACAACGTATGTACCCACAGGAAGGGATGTGCAATCATATGTTTGGAGCTTTGTGACTAATGAATGCCTAGCCATTTAACTAGATAATTTTTCAAAGCCATTTTCATACGCGATGTATGTTAACTGGTGATAATGGTGACAGCTACTGAGGAAGGAGCACCTGAATACATTCTTTTGCCTTTGCTGGCATTCTGCATCTGTTTCAGGCAAGAGGCAATTTCAAGAAACTGTTGATGTTTTCCAAACCAACAAAACAAAACAGAGTATCAAATAAAATGCATACATTAAAATATATATTGATTACCGACCAAGTACATTTCAGAACTGAGTGGTGGTGTGTCCAGCTGCGACAGTTGTGCTATAAAGAAGGGTTGTACCAAATTGCTAATTGGCCAAGAGGAGAAGCTGCGGTGGCCAGGACAGCCAACAGGGTCTTTTATGTTTGTTTTGAGACTCGCCTCAGTTCCCAGCACTGCTGAGCACTTCTCCAGAGTGAGGATGCTTCGCCTGTCCTAAATTTAATCTAGTGGAAAAAATCTTTTAGATTATTGTGTCCTTTACTGACCCTCAGCTCTTACCAGTGGGTCTTGGTGCCAGTATCTTAATTTTTCATTTTATGCTGCTTGCTTTAACAATGTGTTCTTTGGCAGTCAGCCATGTCTACAGCACTCTACTATTAAAATGTCTGCTCTCTGCTGCAGCTGTCCATTTACTTTATGAACTGATCAGCCAGTAGAATGAAATTTAAGAGAATAGTAATAAGTCATAGTTGAGGGCACAAAGTATCAGCTGATTTGCTGTATGTAGGTCTGTCCTTCAGAGATTTTTGAACCTAACTTGTCATACTACATGTTTATTTTTTAATTAGCGCATAATGTGAAAAGAATGACTTGACATGCTGCACATAGTGGGTGAATAAAACCAATACTGCCCTTGTGGAAATACTCTCGGTACCAGGAGCACTGAGGAGTGACACAGTTGTCAAAGTGAACACGGCACATAACACTTTTCCTACTTAAATGTTATTACAGGTCTAGAGGGCAGGTTAATTTGAATTTGTAATGGCATTAGCTTTAACATTTAAATAGAGCAAAGATGATCAATTCTTAGGAGACACTCACTAGATTTTCTCTTGTAATCGCTGACGTCTTATTGGGCTGAATCAAACTGTAAGATGGATTTTTAAATGAGAGACATTTCATAAAATGTCCTATTTGCCTATAACAAAGGTTGTTGAAAGAGACAGTGGCGAGGGTGGCTTACCGAACTAATGAAAACAAAACCATCTACTGATACAACCCAAGGACTGGGTTGACATCATGTCTGGTAAACAAGGGAGGAATGGAACCAGAAATTAATGGATCATAATTGATGTGCTGGCAATTAGAACTAACTAGCAGGCAGGGTAATGGGGGGATGATTCTGCTCCTTATGTTTTTTGAAGTCATTAATGAGTGTGGGAAGTGGCTGTGGAGAAAGGCTGGGAGGATGGAAGGAATTCTTCTGTCATCTTTGCCATCTTTAGTATCCCTGGGATTTGGAGAAGCCCACCTGCTTAGCCCCACGCCCTCCTCAAAACCATATCATTATGGATCCAGGGATATACATTGATTAGATAAGTCAGAAAGAAGGAATCTCAAGATTGCGGTCTCATCTCCGCCGGCAAACAAAAGCTGGGAAGGCCTCTCTTTCCTTCTCTGCCTTATTTTTCTTCTCTCATCTTTTAAAAAATTAGCATTAGCAAGACACGACTTACTGGCTCAATAATTCCATAAACTGATGGCCTATAAAGCAGTTAAAAGCAATGACTGAAATGGCTCAGCGATGGTGTGTATTTGCCAGTGGGACCGAGTGCTTGAATCCACTCCTCTAGGAACAAGTTGGCAGGGTATTTATATAAATATATATATATAAAAATAGATGTAAAAAATCAAGGCAGGAGAATTAATTATAAAAATAAGCATAAAGCCAAAATATGGATTTAGTTTATATTATTAAAGTTAAATGCAAACAAGAAAGCACCAGACCTGTAATAATGATAATTTTTACCCTCAGTAAGAAAAGAAACATCTTTGTAGGCAGAAGATCTCCAGCATATTCCTTCCTTCTTATTCTTCCCCCCAGTTTATTTGTAAGCTGACCAATACAGAATTTACTATGATAATCAAAATACAGTCTCTGGCTGTTGACTGCATTTTGATATGGAAAGTTATTCTGACTTACATATATTTTTACAGAACTCAGTGTTGCAGTGCAAATGTAAAAACCACTCTCACTAATCCGTTTTTATTCCTTCTGTTTACTATACACATTGATGAACTTCTGGCGTTAACTTCATTCCCTATTGGCAGTGACCGAATACCTTCTAATATAGAGCTTTAAGCATGTTATTAGCTTTTGAATGAGTAAATTTCATGAGAAATTACATGCTTTACAAAGACAGAAGTAATAGATAATAGGATCTTTATCTCAAAGGAGTAGTAAAGGGAATATAGCGAGATTCAATTCACAGTCACCAACTGGGTCACATCTCAGTGAAGATGATGTATTATTTCTGACAGACAATATGGCCTGATGGCTATTAAAAGAGCAACAGAGTAAGTTTGATAGTCCTAGTCTAGCCCTCAGTGATCAAACTTCCAGTAAAAACTGGTATTCTCAGTGGTTATCAATATTTCTGTCTTGTGACCGCATCCTCTTTCGACATGGATCCTGAACTGTCTTTTCGTCTGAAGAGGATCCTTAGTTTAGAGGAGAGATATGCTGGCAGTGCAATATATGCATTTTCTGTTTTTAAGTTGTGTATAAACATAGGATTTGGGGTTTCTTAATATGGTACCTTTATGACCATAGCTTTCTAATTTTGTAAGAGGCCCAAATCATCCTCTGCTGAATTATTAATCATGGAAAGATCTGAAAAGATCTGTCAATATATTTGTACGTTGCTTTTCTTCCAAATCAACTTTGATTGTTAGAGTTGATGTTTGCTATCAGCTGTGGACCCCTTTGTAAGCTCATCTCAACATACTTTTGTGCAATAACTTGGTGAAGAAAGCAGGCAGCTGAGTGATTTTTATGATAGCTCTAACAGTAGTAAGAGATTAGGTCCTTTTTTCTTTTTAAAATAAAGACCTGTTGGGGCTGCAAGAAAAATGATAATGTCTTCCAATATGCCCTTAACCAAAATCCTAATGTTTAAAATTTATTTATGGCCCCACATTAATTTAAGGAACAATTCCGTGGATTCATTGTGCTTAAGCCAAAAGCTTATGAGGATGGTAAATGTCTGCATAGCCATCATGAACCTACAGAAAATAAGTGGGTGGAGTGCATTCATTTAAACTATATTTGAAATACTACCCAAGCCGATATTGAATTTGTGATGTGCAGCTGGAGAGAGAGGACAGAACTAGAAGTGCCACAGGACTGCAGAGCCTTGCTTAAGCTTTTTTTTTTTTAGAAAATCAGTAACCTTGGGTACTAATGCATTAAAATTGCCACGTAAGCATTTCTGCATTTAAAACAACAACAGACTTCCGTAACTCATGAAATGGCACCTATTCATTCAGCAACTAGTAAACTAAGAGAGATTCACATGTGCCTATAAACACTGATTTGTAAAACAGATCTAAGGACCATTATGTTTCTCTCCGATACATACATTTTAATTCATTCACTGAATATGCAAACTATATATTTAGCTAAGTACTTAAAATTGGCCTCAAGTGTAAAATTTTACAGACCATAATTGTGTCTCCCCAGTGATACTCTGTGTATGTAGCTGGCTGGGGGATGCCCCTCTATCAGCATCAGGAATTAAAAGCAGCATGAAGTGAGTGCCTAGCAGGGGCTTCCACCACTCTAGGGGAAAACAGCAGGCCTTTTTTTTTTTATTACTTCTTTCTTCAGATATTTCATGAGACTTGATCTCCTACTAACTGTGTTGCCTTCTCCTTCTGATTTGGAAAACCTTTTTCTGTCTCACTTTCTATTTTTCTGTTTCCCCTTCCTTCTAATCTCTTATTCCCCCCATCTTTTCCCATCTTTGGACCACTCGAGGTCACCTGCATCTAGGGAAATAATGCTTAATATTCTTATCTGCAGCTGCTTCTATGGTTTCAAAAAGCAAAAGACTTCAGAACGCTGGGACTATAAGAGAAGCCCAACTCCAGGGAAAACTATGGCACATTTCTCTCGGCTGGAGTCTGCAATACTGCTCACGATTTAGGTGCATTAGCAGCACATGATACTGTTTTCTAAGTATTGAAATATGTCAGCTTACATGCCCACTGTCACACTACCTCTGCCAGGATGAAGGAAACAGTTATTTATGTAGGTGATTATACCTGTAAAGAATCCTGTCCTAAAGAAAATTAAGATAGAAACTTCTTTCCCACCTAATTTCTCTCTTGTGAAGTATTTTGGAATCAGTGACAGAATTTCAGTTGCTGAATTTTCACATTAATGAGGGCTGTCATCTTTGAAGATTTTCACAGGACTGATAAGGTATCTCTTTTTTAATGAAAATGCCTCCAAACTCCTTTTCCCTCTGGGTACCACAGTGTGTCTTGAGCTAATTATGATTTGAAATTCTGACTCCAAAAGGAGAACTTTTTTCCTTAAGTGCTTTCTGATGAGCACAAAGAAAATTATATTCCATGCAAAGGTGTGTAACATTGTATGTCATAGCAGCGGGATCTGGAGTCTTAGTAGGAATTAAATACTATAAACACACACCAACACGTGTCACTGCATGCACTGGAGAAGCCATAGTTCAGGTAGCACCATTCTCACTTTAGTAAGTGCATTATTCAGAAGAACATTCCCTTTCACCAAGCTCCCCTTTGCCCATAGATACCGAATTCAAAGCCAGCAGCTGTCATTATATTACTGATTGAATTCTCTAAAATATTTATCCTCGCTTTTACTTACAATTTAGAGAGTCATGTTTCCAGAGTATCATACTGTTCTTGAAAAAGGATTGCAGTGGATTATAAAAATCTAGCATAGAAAAACCCCCACAGACATCTAAAAAATGCTTGCAATCAAATAAAAGTTTAAAATTATATTAAAGGCTGGAAGCCAGACATTCCCTAAAAGCTCATCCACCTATGCATTCTTTGTAGGTTTCCCATTTTTTGAGTGTTTATCTAATCATACTTTCATTATGTCTGTTATTGCAGTTTGAGTTAGTTCTGCACTTTAACTGCATTCTCAGTAAAGAGAATATCCTTCAGCTTGTGTCATCGTCTTCTTCTGCACCTCTGAGAATCTCTGAATCTCTGTTCAGACCCTTTGTTTTTAACCATGAACATTTAGGTGAATATCAACAAATATTTCTTAATTTACTTGCAGTTATTACTGTTAAAGCTTTCTTACACTCAGTATATTGGAATTTATGTTCTTTCTCAACACCAGTTTGGTACAGGATGGAGCTTCATACAGGTTATTGCATGGTTCAGTCCTAAAGCTACTGATCTGACAGCGAGGAATGGTGGATCTAGTGGCAAAGCTAGTGACTTTGCTCTTGCCAGTTTAATCCTGCCACCTTTCTGAACACCAGTTTATTTAAAATTAATTAGAAGAAGCCTTAACTCTATTAAAACATATTCTGAGGATACATTTGTGTTTGCAGAGCACCAGGAGTTCCTTGATTTGAAAGGATCCAGAGCGCAAAATATTTCTCATAGCTACCTTTATAGTGAGACTATAAGACAGAGCAGCAGTTTTACTTATAATTTTGCATATAACTTTTTGTCTGCCAGCATTTTCTATTTCCCAATGTAGAGTGAAGACATATTTTTAGCCATTAAAATGCCAGTCATGTTCTTTAGAATTTGTCCTTGAGCCTTGTGACAACCATCTAAAGCATATCCATTATTGTTTACTACAAGCATTTCTAAAATAGTTCACTCTCTTTCAAACCTGCTGCTATCTGCAGTTAGAAATCATTAACTCGGAGAACAACACCTTCAACATCTCCTGGTTTAAAAGTACAGCAGAACCTTGCTAAGTGCCTAACTAGATAGAGTAGCGATTGAATCTCTGGTGCCAGTATTTCAGGAAACTGTCAGAATCTCTGGGGATAATGTCTTCAGAAGTCCGTGAATCAGAGCCAGGCACCAGATTATAGGAATAAAATTTCTGTTCTGTCTTTGTGAGAATCCAGCTTTCTTGCTTGACAGAAAAGCAAGTACTTAACACTCACCGCAACTGCACTACGTCTGACTTACAGTTTCCGGAAAGACTCAGGGTTGAGGAAGGACCTTGGAGACCCTGTGTACGTTTTACCTCTAACAGCCCAGGGGCGCTATTTAGGAATCATCTAATTATCCACTTCCATTCTCCATTCTTCCATTCTCTAGGCATTCTCCATGCCTAGAACAACTTTATATATATATGCACACAAACACACACACATATACATACACACACATATATTAGGGTATATGTAAAAGTTACATTTTATATCTTTGTTTTTATATACACATGCATATATAAGCACTGCTTTCCTAAGTAACTAGAGCTTATAAAAAAGGAGGGAGGAAGTAGAAAAATGAAAAAAATTCCTTATAAAACACTTTCTGAGATAATATTTCATAATTTTCCCAAGCAGCTATGATTTTGAGCCTATAGTGTTACTGTTCTCGATGTTCCTGTGGAGGTCTGAAACATTCAGTTAATTATTGAGCTACTGGGTAGAACGGTCACATACATGATTTCAGATAAGGTCAGCTCTTCTCTCAGTGCACGCGTTACTGCCATGTGCACAAAAAGAAGAAAAGCAATTGCATCTTTTAATCAGCATCTTTGAGCTCTCTGTTTTCCATTGCCATTTAATACTGAAAATGTAATCTAATCACTGAAAAATGGAATTTCAGCTTTCATTTTTTATCTTCTGATGCTTTCACGTGTTCAGACAAGAAAGATTAGGGTCAAATACATAGATGGAATAAACTCTTTAAAGTCCTGAACTGTATTTTACAAGTGCTGTTTGCTACTGGAGCAGTCTGCTTGTATTTTAATTTAAGTCTCTAAGTTAATTGAAACTAATTATTTGCATATGAAAAAATAACACGATTGAAGTAGTATTCATGGAAACAATATAACTTTGAGTTAATTCCTTTCTGCAGGCTGCTCCAGCTGAGTCAAGACTCAGAAAATGTGTGATTCCTCTTACAGAGATCCTCTGTGGGATGAGATAAATGAGAATGAATTAATGTTTCATCTGAGCAAGTGGGGAGTATCCCCTGTGCTGGATTCTGGTAAACCGGAACCCTGCACGACGTACAGCTGCTCTGTGGGCTGCTCAGCCAAGGACTGTCCTGTGGTGCCCAGCCAGCAGGGACATCTGAGCTGGCTGGAGATGCACCAAGCCTGGGGAGGTGGGATGTGGTCTGCATCTATCAGGAGAGAGTCTGAGCTGCTCTCGCACCTCTCCAGGAGCTTCGGTGGCCTCACCGTTTCAGGTTGCTGTGGCCAAAATCTCTGCGAAGTTCAGCTACAGTGCAGGATCTCTTAGTTTTCTTTTCTGTGATTTCTGTTATCTGTTTGCACTGCTAAGTAGATAATTAAATTGATCAGAGGACATATTTTAATCATTAATGCCTCCTTACAGTGTGCATAAGCATCTCATTGAATACTTCCAGTTGTTATACTCTTTTTCATGTAATTCCCTAGTCAAAGGGAATTTTCCCTTAGGAAGGAAGGTGGGATTAATCTATAATTGTCTCTCAAGTTTCTTAAATAGTGTCTTGCCATATTACAGAGTATCTGTCATTGGTAAAAACAGTATGTAAAGAAACAAAATTATTAGATCATAAAGGTAATTTTGTACACTCCTTAAACTTTCGAAAGCAAAATAATAAGTGTTACAATGAAACAGATGAGGAGGTAATACAAGACTTCTATTTTAAAAGTGTTTTGTTGGAACACCATATAATCAATCCATTGTTAGGACTGGTAAAATTATTGGCAATCCTAGCAGGGAGGGTAACACTGAGTCTGCCCAGAGCCAGACTGGTGTATCTCAGCTGTCTTGTCAGTCCAAGGAACACACTCATCACTGGGGGTCTAAACAAACAATGGCACTCTCTATATTGCACTTAATTGTGTGCTAACAGTGCATGGAAATCTTTGGTCACCGCACCATCCACCATCTAAATATTTTTTGAACAAGACTCAAAAGGATCGTGTGTAGTTCTTCGCTTCCAGCTGCGGAGTGATGGTGACAGTCTTCCCTGTGGCTGAATGCTGAACATGAATGCTGAGCTTTGAGCAGTCAAATGAAAACAAACACATAAATGTGACACTCTTACTGCATGTATTCTTTTCCTATATGTTTTCTTTCCTTTTACATTTTATTTCTTAATATGTATAGCTCTATTGCTACATTGTCCACTGCACAGTGTGCCGATTGTACACAGATTACTACTTCTGCAAATCTCAGAATTAAAAACTATGATGATATTGTAAAATGGAGGACACTGGCTATACAAACAAAAAAGGCCGCATTTCATCTTTATTAAACATTCTAAGGATTATAGTCTTTGAAACGTTATTAAATAACAAAATTAGCAGAAATACAAATTATCCACACCAATCAGTTTAGGATTAGCATTCATGTAAAACAGGATTGTTTGTAATAATATTTACATAAAGATAAGCCGTAGGATGCCAAATATATTTTAATGTTTTTACTCAATTCTGATGAGATTTCACTGAACTCCAGTCAACTCTTCTCATGCTGTTAAATTTGAAGGCCATTATTAGAAACATAAGTCTGTTATTTTTCCTGTTGTGTAACTGACTGATGACTTCACAGATTAGATTAAAAAAACCCCAACCCAAACACACTAGATAAATTTCCACAACAGTGTCACTAGAAGGCAGCTATTTTTTGAGTTCTGAGATTATCAGTCAACCTTTCGGTTATAAAATAGAGTAAAAATGTTTATCCGGCCTGATTTAGAATAATTTAAAGTTATACAAAAGGAGATAATTTCCATACTTGTAAATCAAGCTGAAATAACAGTTTTAATTTATGTTTCAGAATCCTCAAAAATCCCACTGACTTAATGGAAATGTTAGGCATTTATATTCCTTTGGGCATTCAGTCTGTGTGAATACAAATAAAGAAGAAACTGTATCAGACTTCAGTGAAATACATACTAATTTGTTTTAACAGTTAGGTACTGAGGAGCACATGTTTACAATCAAATGAAAGACCGCCTTTTTGGATTTTAGAAATGTACAATATGATTTTAATCACTGTTTAGAAACGCTTTTCTGTGTTCGCAAAGGTAAGATATATTGTAGGGATACAGCCATTGAAGGTGTGCTGAGAAAAATTGTCAGTATTTTACAAATACCACGAATTACTGACTGCTTGAGTATTTTAACTAGTCCAAGCAGGTCTAAATTATTTAGACTAATGTGCTGTTTTGAAGCATCAGGGCTGGTTGGACCTTAGGAGAAAGGGCAATGGCAGCAGCAAGGTGTAAAGATTGCCTGAGGCAGGTTTTAACGGCAGATTTCAATGAACTGGTCCAGGCTACTTCTACCACAGCACTGCCAGAGTAAAGAAAGGATAAGGGCAAGCACGTGATCTTCATCTGTGGGAGCTTAAGTTCATTTGTCACACCTGCCTTAAGAGAGAGCGACAGCAAGCAAAGCTTTCTGCCCACTTGTTCATTTACATGAGAAATGGTAAAAATAAGAGAGTAATCTAGGCCTGTGTAACTTTAGTGTTTTTCACAGAGTGAATGGCCAGTGTAATGCATTCTGAGCATCTCTGAACCCCGGCAGTGCTAGCCACAGAGCAACGCATCATGGAGTTTTACAAAAGAGAAATCCTGGACTGATATCTAGGTATTTTTTAAGCAATGTTTAGAAGAACAGCTTGACTTAAGACCAAAAAAACATTTCTGAAAGAAGGGTAAGAAGGGTCAGTTCACTTGCCAAAACCATAAATACAGCAACACTGTCTTTGCACATCCAGGGTACACGTTTGAGCCAATTATTGAAATCATAAAGCAGCTGCTTTGGTTTTTGTAATGAACAGTTCTTTGTTTAAATATTATTCTCTTTAAACAGTATCTAAAAAAAAAGTGGTAGATATCACTAATGCCTGGAAAGATGTCAAATGCTCAAGTCCTTAATCTGGATTCTTTTTCAAGTAATTAAGAAAAATACAGGACTTAGTCTTAAATGTGACTCGGTTATCATGTATGAGTTTGATCTCATGTCTGTGCTTTCCCATACATTCACAAAAGGAGATGCAGTGATGGGAACCACTGTAAAGACCTCAGCTTTCACCAAACAGAATTTCCTATTCATTATTTTATTCTTGTACAATTATTTATTGCAGAATGGTACAAAGTTTTGTTGCCTGTGGACACCATGCATGGAAATAATAAATATACGCAGATATGAGCACAGCCATGTAAGTATTTTACTATGTGACATAAGCCCATTGCTTTCCTTCTTTGTTATCTCAGCAAGCAAGTTAATCAACTTGTTAATACTTGGTTTAGCACATATTTTTAAGGTAGTACAAAAATGAAGTTACTTTTATAGTTTAAAAAGTACACGAAGTTGATAATTAAATAGGTAATTCTGGAGAGAGTGAATCTCCAGTGTCAAACTAAAACATGTACTCCTTAATGAAAGAACGATTTTTAGAGACACAGATTAAGAAAACAGATGACAGATCATATTTTGATACCTGTTAATGAATAAATTTTACAGAATGAGACATTTTGAAATGAAGAATTTCAACCCATAACCATCCAACAGCATGCACACTGTCATATATTTCATCAGAAGTCCAGCTATACCCCAAGAAGATACACTCTCTAATTCTAACCTCTGGTTTCCTTTTTTTGAATGTTTGTAAAAGTAAAATGCCCACAATGAATAAATTATTACTTATATGTGGAAAAAAATGGGCTGCATAGCCGTTTTGAACTAGAAACAATGCAAACAGATAAACCAGGTTTATGTATCAGATAATACAATATCAGAGTATCAGTGGAAAGTATCTGAATACAGTAACAGAATGTGGATGCATGAGATAAAAATGAAATTATTATGAACACGTTAGCAGCAGTCACAGCATATGAGCTATGTAGCAAGGATTTTTTTGTGGACATCAAGGCAAAGATAATTTTTATGAAGTCACGTGAGAAAGGGGATTGTCCTTGCTTTGAGTCTGGCTTTAACACTAGCAGAACATGCTAACACATGCTCTAACATGCTCTGGGCAATCCTGCTTCAGCAGGGGAGTTGGACTAGATGATCTTTATGGTCCCTTCCAACTCTAAAAATTCAGTGAAATTCAGAATAACTCAGCTTCACTGTAATGCAGGGGATAGGAAATATCAAGTTCAGATTTTGTAGAGCGTAGAACAAAGAGAGGACAAATTTGAACAATCCTTCTTTCATTTTGACTAGAGTGAGGGAAAAGCATGAACTTCCAGTTTGCAGAAATACATGAAATGGAAACCAATCCAAAGTTAAAAGAACAAACAGGGTTTCCCTTGAAGCTGGTTTATGATACAGATACTGACTGGAAAATATTCTTATTTACAATAATCAAAAAGGTTCATACTGTATGGCCGGTAGCTTACGCCTTTCTCATTACCATTAACTATCAGCAAGTCAGTTGAAACTAAGGAAGCCAGCAAGGTTATGGCTGGACACTCTCAAAACACCTATTCAACTATGACTATGAAAACTAGGCCTCCCAAACGCTCCCTGCACTGAAGCTGCTCATACTTCACTGAATCCGGGGGAAAGCGTGTCCTTGGCTCAGGGAGCCTCTGGCCTGCAAACTGCTGGGGGCTGGGAGAATATTTGTGTGAACACTGCCATCTGCTCATCCGGCTCTTACGCTCTTCTCTGGGTAGTCAGTGTTATCCATTGCTGTCTCTCTTGTTTTTGGAGGCCGCACAATGCCAGGCCAGTGAGCCAAGTGGATAAAACAAGCTTCTAGTCCATCTCCCAGTGTAATATAAAGTCCATTTAAATCAATGTAGAATAAAATCAATGGAATAAAGAGTCCTCAACCTGAAGGCGTATCAAATATTGAACTGATAAGGAAAGATACCGCACTTGATCATAGCTAGATCTCAGTTTGTAGTCTGTCAGTAGGAGTGTTAAAACTATCTTTTGAGTTAAGTAGTCAGAAGCTGGAGTTGTGTATGGAATGGTTCCCTTTTTTGAAGTTCTTTTTCAAAAACCATGAATTCTGCTTAAAGACTGCATCTTAATCTTGAGGCTACAGAAGTATTGTGGAAATCCGTTAAATGTCTGAACAGATAGTGGAGGCTTTCAAATCTCTCCCTAAAAGATCTCTAGGTTGTTTTCTTCCTTTCCATGTGTAGTTTACTTTCAGAGTTTTGTTTCATAGTCATTTTTGGATAATAAAAGTATGAGCCGGAGTTAAAAAAGGTGATTATCCTACCACCTCCAGGTCAGTACAGGCAGCTTATGTGCCTCCCTTCTATTGGTGCAAGCATTCCTACTCCTCTGATCCAGCCGAAAAGTGTGATGACAGGCAACAATTTGTCCCTTGATCTCCTTCACTGTGCATTTGGGTACCTGCCTAAGAGATGCACCATGGAAGCTCCACAGTGGCTTTGTGAGCTGATGCTTAATGTATTGGTGCTGAAGAAATACCTGCCAGTGCCTGCAGAGAGGCAGTGGGAAATTGGAGACTCTCTCAGTGAGTCTGTAATATCATTTCACCCTCACAGTGAGCCTGTAATATAATTTCTTTTACTTTTGGGAAGAAATGGAGAAGAAAGTTAGCTGGAGGACATTTCAGTGGGAACAGTGAAGTCGTTCTGATGAACAAAGTAGGAAAAAATCAAATCTATGTTAATGCTTAAGTTGATGTTTATATTAATGCTCAGAAGCTGAGAATGACTGAAAGACAGGATGACTGTGGTTAAAGCAGTGACGCCTGACTCAGGAAATCTGAGTTCATTTCCTGACTTCGCTATCTCTTTAGCTTTGCACAAGCGATTTAATCTCTGCTTGCCTTTTTTTTTTTTTTTTTTTTTTCCTTGCTGTACCACAGGGGAATAATTATGCTTCAGACTGCTCTAAGAATAAATGCATTAATGTATCTGGTACATTTAAGTCCAGGCAAAAAGACGCACAAAAGCTTCAGTTGTTGTTCCTTAGTTTTAAAAAGAGGCCTTTCTGCTATCTATGGGGCAAATGTACTGGAGTCTTCATGCCCTGTGCCTAGAAAGGTGAGGAGGCTCTTGCAGTGCCTGGGCTGCCATCTCTACGCAGGTCTCACACCCTGGCAATGCACCCAACTTCTAGTCAAGAAGTTGCGGCAAATGATGCTTATCAATTACAGGGCGTTTTTTCTAAATATGTGAACATAGCTTGAAGCTACCTCATGGCTTTCTACCTCCGGTGAGGCAAGCAGGCAAATGTTTAGAAATATCGGCAGTCAAAACTTTTGAGGAAAATAAAACTTTGAAAATCTGAGGTTGAAGCACAGCAATTCTAAGACAGCATCTACATGAAGATACCAAACCATGGGAGATGAAGAAACACAAGCCCCAACCAGGCAGCACAGGCAGATGGGCAAAGCACTGGCGTATAAATACTGAGTCAGTGAAACAATCCTGAACCCTCACGTAACCACAGGCAAATAACTTCCTGATCCTCGCAGAAGTTTTTGATTCTCAGCGAGTGCCTTCTGATTAACTGCACAGGGAGAAAATTTGAGGAAATTAGACCCACAAGTTCTTCCGCAAGCACCAGCACAAAGCCTGCTCTCCTGTGGGTTTGCACCTCACTGCTGACTGTAAGACTTCTTCCAGGCTTTTCATACAGCTGAGACATTTGTGAAGCCTCTTTCCCTGTGAGTACCCTCCCTGTCCCAGAGCCAGGACGCTCACAGGCCTATTCCGTTAACACTTTTAACTCCTAGATTTTTATTTGCATTGGTCAACAGACTCACTAGGGCAGACTGGAAATGTCCCCAGCGGGCCCGCAGGCCTCATGGCATGGAGCGCCCAGCGTGACACACTGCCGAGGCGGCCTGGCAGCCGGCAGGCGCGGCTGAGCCGCCATGTCGTTAGCGGAGCGGGCCCAGGGGAGGCGGGATTGTGAAGAGGCCGGGCATCCGCCATGACGCCCTGCTCACTACCCGCCGCCGCCTCAGAACAGCCGTTGGGCGGGAGAGGCAGCCACGCGCGCACGGCGCCTAACGGCCGACAGGGTGAGGCGGGGCCCAACGACCAGGGCGCGCGCGCCGGCAGCGCGGCGCTGACGTCAGGGTGAGGCGAGGGGCGCCGCCCCTCCCACCGCGGGGCCGGGCCGGGCGGGCCGGGCCGGGCGGGGCGGGGCGGGGTGGGGCGGGTGGTACCTGAGGGCGCAGAGCGGCGCGGCCCTGCCCGAGGAGGGGACGGCGCCGGCCCGCGCCCGGCCTGGCGGTGAGTGCGGCAGCGGGGAGGGGGCGTGTGCCGCCCCGCCATCGCCTCGCTCCCCTTCTGCTCTCTGGGGGGGGGGGGGCTCCTCGCCGGTGGGGAGGGGCGAGCGGCTGTTGCCCCCCGCCGGGACTGGGGGATGCCGCAGCGTGGCAGGCCGCGGGAGGCTGGGGAAGGGCGGCGGAGGGCCGCGCGGGTGGGGCAGGCTCTTGCCTGTCCCTGCCGGGCGCAGCCTTCACCTTTGGAACGGCCTGAATGTCAGCCCAGGCTCCCGCTGCGCCGCCGGCCCCGCCGCAGGGGCGGCCTCCGGGGCGCTGGCAGCGGGTCCGGCTCGGCTGGCGGTGTCCGCGGCTCAGTGCGCTGCGCTGCTCCCGGGGGTTAAAGGCGCTGTGGCACGGCGGGCCTGTCGCTGTGTGCCGCCCGCCGTTCCTGCTTTGCGGTGCTTTATGCGTCTTTTAATTCTCGGTTTGATGAGTCGTACCTGCAGGTGTATTAGGAAACAGCTGCTGAAGGCCCTGGGCGCAAAGATCTCTTTGTAGACCCAAAAAGGGGAAGAGGTGAAAGTACCCAGTACGTGGTTGTTGAAAGACAGCAGTTTAAAAATAAATAAAAATGTTGCTGGAATATCTACTTTAGCTATAATCTCTTCAGATTTCTCTTGTAACAACGAGGAAATGTTATGTGCGTTATGATGATTTTGCTGTAATGACACTCAGACTTTGCTTTCGTCATCTAGAGCCCGCTGTTAACATCGTGTTCTGTCAAATGTACTTTGACACACAATGAAACGTAGGCAACTTCAGCCTTTAACTTTGTGTTGAAGGAAGTCGAACTGTTTATCTTCAGTTAAAGAAAGCAAAACTGAATGGGAACTTTATGCTGTAGCAGAGCATTAGTGTCCAGGTCAGACAACAAACCAAGGTAAGGATTGTAGATCTGGTACTCCATCTGGTACGTACTATAAAGATGTTTACCACTTTTGAGAAGAATTGGTTCAGCTTGTACCATTGGTACTTCATATTTGTAGCAGGTTTGTTCCTGGTGTTTGTGGATTTTGAGCCTTGATTTGTTGCAGAATACAATTTTTCATTATGAAGGTATTAAAATTGAAATGAAGTTGGATCTAAGGTCTCGTTTTGCTATGTTCTTTGTATGTTCTATGTAATTGAGAGCCACTTAAAATATTCTCTGAAACTTTAAAGATATCTCTTGGAGTTTTCAAAAATGCGAAACTCTTCATTGTATTAGTTTCAGGCAGTAAATATTTACATTTTTTGTTGCTACTGAATGAAATTTGGTAGATATTTTCTCATGCATATAACAATCACATAACTCTAAATTTTGTGGGTCCATTTTGAATGTTATGCCTCCAAGCTAAAGAGGCTAACAAATGGAACATTAGTAATAACCAGCTACCTAAATGTTAACCAGGGAGCTACATGAATATACAACTTGCAGTAGAAAAAATATTTTGAAAGTCAAAGTTTAATCTTTGCTCGCAGTTAGTACTTTTCAGTATAGAAATCCCAATGTTTGGGCTCCAAAAACTGCTGAGTGTTGTCTTGTAATTGTAAAGCTGTTTAAACAGTGGGAATGTTTCATGTTTAGAATATTTCTATATTTATGTTTTTAACCACTGTACCACCTTGTGTTTTTGAACTGAAGTAACAACGTATATGAATATAGAAAAAACGAATAATAATGATCTCAATTAACATGATGATCTAATTTAATGTATTGTTATACTAATGAGTAATCCTGTTTAATGGTACTGTTCATGTAAAAGCTTGCTGGAGTAAAACCTATTACTTTTGAACCTGATCATCCTTTAAGAGGGGTTGGTTATTTGGAATAAACCAGTTACAAAGAAGTGTTGTTTAGATAAAAAACCATCATACCATCAGTCTTCAGATGAACATTGTTTGCCTAAAATTGTTAAAAAGTGCGGATCCCTAAAAATTGAAGAGATGGAGGAATAAAAGGTAGCCAGTTGCATCACTTTAACCACTATTTGGAAGGTAAACAGCAGCACCATTTTCTTAATTATAAGCTTTCAGACAGGGTTAAATTCTGTGCCAACAGGGATACTAAGAAGATCAAAATACTAATGGCGCTTTTGATAATTAGGTTTAAAATCCTGTATTGTGTTTCAATTGGAGCAATAAAAAAAGCTTATGTAAATCTCTGGATACCTGAACACATGTATGTTACAATAAAATCCCAACAGCATTAAAATAATTATTCCAAAGATGAAGTTCAGCTAGTCAGTGTAGGTCTTCGCATTTCTTCGTACCTCTGGGACACATACTCTAGCTCACTCTTAAACTTCTATCAAATAGGTGCTTTTGGAAGACATTCTGAGAGTATTGTTTCCTCCTTGATCAAAAGTAGCATGATTTGCAGGGATCTGGACTTTGCTCGCTAGCTATTCTCTTCTTCTCTAACGGGAGGATTCAGCTGAAGCAGTTCTGCTGATAATATCCTATAGTAAGTGAAGCAAGAAAATCTTCTCAGGGTGTGGGATGCTTATTCCTGGTCACGTGGGGAACTGGTGTCACAAGTTCTCAGTAAAATGCCTTTTTCACTGCAGATTGGGATTTTCATGAGCACTTAGTCTGCAATGAGTTGAGGTAGTCTTCTGCAGAGTGCATTTTAATGGCTTTGATTGAAGCAGAAGCATGGTTAATGTTGGCAAGGTTCTCACTGCAAGGAGGCTTGGCTTCTTAGCCAGCTGAAAATGGCTGATAACGTTTTACTTTTATGTGGTGGTTGAACAAGTTATAGATCTGGAATAACCCTTAAATTGCAAACAATTTCTGAATTTATTCCCTGAAGCAAAAGAACTCTTATGCTTTTAGCCTAATTAGCCCAGATGGCTTGTGACACACACAGCACAAGTTAAGTGGCGCATCACAGGAGAATTGAATATCCTGGGTTCTCTTGACTCAATAATATCATGTTGACTTTGAGCTGGAGATTCAAGGGTCTCTTCTAGATAGGTGTGGAGATTCTCACTATAATGTGAACTTGTAGGATACTTCAACTCATGTTCTTTTTGTGAATCATATTAAAGATAGGATTTATTGAAATGCATTTTGCTGGTTTTATATGATGAAATTATTAGATAAACTTGTTAATCAGTATTTTTGATGACTTGGAGGAAGCTATGGCTTTTAACTAACCTTCATCTTAGTAAGGCAAACTTGCATAGGTCGGCAAGTTAGTGATACTGATACCTGCTACTAAGAGCTCGGCAAGGCCTACTGCTCTTAGTAGCAGGAGACTTGGGGAAAGGAGTAGAATCTTTCATCTTTCATAGCATTGTCCATCAGTAAACAGTGTTTTTTTAAAAAATCCTAATCCTTTTCTGTGTAAATGTCATGAAAGCTCTCTGAAATAGTAGTTTATAAAAATAACACTTTAGCATGATTAAATTTGAGATCTCGATTAAACAAAACAAATGATATATATCAACTTCCTTTAAATTCAAGTAAAATGTGAGCATAGATGACTATCTCTGTGTAATTTTGTAAGCTAGTGTGGAAGAAACTGATCATATGGGCAAACTGTCACTAGTAACTGAAGTTACATGTCAGTTTCTTTGAGAATCCTTTTTTATAATTGCAAATGTAGGAAGATAACTGCCTGTGTCTTCTGCACTGTAGAAAACTGACCTTCATAGGTACACTCAGCTATAACTGTTTATGTTCATGTATCAAAAAATCAGTAAGAAAATATAAACCACACTTTAAATACATAGAGAAGGCTGCCAGTCTGTGGTTAAAAACACATTGGTATTTGTTATGCTGTGGGAAACTTGCAAAGTTGTTTGGTACTGGAGTATTTTTAGAGCATTTAGTTTTGAGATTGGAAACCGATTTATAACCATTGAGTCATAGACTGTAAGCTGTAAGTGCCTAGCACTAGTGAAATGAAATTCAATAGCAAGAACGTGGCACTTTGAAGATGCTGTTCAAAAATAAGCAAGTTTCAACTGAAAGCTATAAGATGACAGTACGTGGCTGCAGTATTTTTGGTTAAGGGAGAATGTTGAAGAGAACTCAAACTTCACTTCAAAGAATACAAGTAATCCAGTATCTTCTTGAAAGCACAGGGATATGAAACAAACTGATCGATATAACTGATATGTTTGGTAGCAAGGAGAGCAGAAATCAGTGGCCAATTCTTGCAATGTAGGGAGGGTGCAAGACTATGAAGTAATCTTTAAAAGAATTATAAGGAGGGCTCTGGAACTCCTTGCTTAAGGCAGTTGTGGATGGAAAAAGTTTGGGGGCTCAAGAACAGGTTGGACAAGACAGTGGAGTAGAGATCTGTGGAGGATTCATAAACAAACTGCATGAAATTCAATAAATCCTATGGATTGGGAGTAGTTGAAGGTTGAGTAAGTCACGTTCTATGCTTGCCTTGTTCATCCTCTTCCCAGTGTGTTAAGGCTACCACAGGAGACAATGTGACTTTTTATTCATCCACTTTAAAATAAGATTGACTGCTGAAGCTGTATGGCTGAGCTGAGGAATTGAATCTGGACAGTTGAATCATCATGATCCAAACTCAGAGAAATACTATGATTTGTATAATACTTCAAGCTCATCCAGGGTTCATTTGCTCTATTTCATGAGAGAAGTGTTAAAGATTTCCTTTGTCATTCCTTTTTCTAGTTTGTTTGTTTGGTGTTTTTTTTAATCCAGCAGTGACTGTTTTAGTGTGTGGTTGTTTTTTTTTTTTTAAATCTATAGCAATGGTTTGACATGTACTTGACTCATGGTTGTGATCTTCTGACAAAAACTATGTTAAAATAGTGTTGGCAACATGTAGGAAAGAATTTCCCAGAACTGTTTTCTTCTGTCTTTCTACTGCTGCTTCTTGTCTAGTCTTGCTTCATTATCAGCTGTGAACCTCTTCAGGCTTACTGAAGGTATCTCGGTACCAGTGAGTCTATGAATTACATGCAGTCTCTTTTCATTATCTCTGCTTGTCATTCAGGTTAATCTGTAACTAGAATTCTTATTCAGGCAGCAGTAGAAAGAATGAGCATATATGGAGGGGAAAAAATAATTTTACGTATTGGTGATAAGCACAGCCTTGTGGCAGGTTTAAACTGATGGGAATTGTTAATCTTAATATACCTACGTAAACAAACTGTTCAGCAATGGTCCATACATGTAGTATTGTTTCTGCCATTGGTCATTATATAATCGATACAAAAATATATTGAACAGTATCTGTTTGTTACCACCGCAAGAGGGTTTTAGCTCAAGACAGCTCAGTATTCTTACATGAAGAAGGTGCATCAGATGAATAAACAAACTATAGGAGTACGAGGGACAAGGTGACAGTCTAAAAAGTGGTATTTCCATTTATAATCAGTTGTATTCGAAGATTCACTTGGCTTCCAGCCTGTTCTTATCAGCAAGAAAGTCCTGCTCCAGGTAGTGTGTATTACTCAAGTAGCAGAAAATGGTAACTGGAAGCTGACTCTTTAGTTCGTTACTAAATCAGTGGTGGAGTAAGCCGTTCTATAGACAAGTGGTGTGTTTGAATCATTTAGTGACAGTGGATAGTTCTGAGGGAAAAGGGAGGCTATTCTATTTTCGGTGAAATGTTTGCCAGACAACAGCAGGTAATTCCTACTTGTTTGCAGGATGACATTGCTTTTATGTCTGAATGTGGAGACAGATTAATCTGTTTTGTAAGAATAAATTGAGAAAGATTGAAATTACTAACTTGAAATGCTGTTGCTGAAGGAATAATACCATCAGCAAAAGCAGAGGTCTGTTTATGCGATCAGTTGCTTTGATGCTGATATTATCACTAAAGTTTTGGAAGGAGAGATTGAGACCCTCCATTTCACTTCTAGAAAGCTTGGATTCTACACTGTAAGGCAGACTGGCAGTGTATGTCTCTTCTTTAGTTTGGTTTTCCCCTTTCTGATTATTATCCTTGCAAATTTGGTAACAATTTAAACTGAATAATGTCATCAAAGAATTGAAGCAAATAAAGGCTCTTTGTATCTCTCCACTAGCAAAGATTTTGAGAACAATACATCTTTTGCCGTTTAAGAGCTGTTAAGCTCCCTACTGAAGAAGCTTGATCTACATGACTTGCTTGGTAAGGTTGAATCTGTTGAATTGGTGCTGTTACCAGAAAGCTGTTCCTTGTGTAACATAAATGAAGTAATCCACACAATTTAATTCCTTCTAGCAGAAGTGTTTCTGCATTGGAGCCAAGTCAGTCATGATTATGTCAGTTGTTTTTGCTTCTGATTTATTACAATGTATCCCATCCACCTCTTACAGGGCTTTGAAAGCTGTTCTTGGGGTCAGCATGCCTAATGTAGAGTGTAAGCTGTGCTTTGTGTTCTTTGGATTTCCAGTGAAAGCCTTGCTATATTCTGCATCTTGTGGTTTGAGGAGTTGGTTTTGCAGAAGGTGCATGGTGTTTGTATCTGCAGGTACAGAGTTGACATTGCTAGTTCAGATTTAACAAGGTACGACTCTGCTATATTAGGATGAGTGATTGGAACAGTGCACAAAAGCAAACTTAGGGAAAACCACGTTGTCAGTGTCTGAGCCACCTTTAGCTCTTACTAAAGGCATTTTCCAGAATTTTGGCAAAGTCGGAATAGACCTATGTTTCATCTCTGCTGAGGTGAGAAGAGTAGACCTTTTGAAGAAGGGAATTGATGACTTCCTCCAAGAGGGTCCATCAGATGATTGGCAGCGTCAGAGAGGAGTTTGGCAATGCTTTGCGATGCTTTATTCCAATTGCTGATCTCGGTCCCTAAGAACTGTTAGGCTGTCAGCACTAATGCAGAAAAGAGTAACTGTCATTGCGTTTCATGTCTCATTTATGAATGAACTATAACAACCTATATTAGCATTTAAGAGAAATGTGAAAGTGTGCTGTTTCTAGTCTATTTCTTCCTCTTTGCAGGCCCTGATATTTTCTTCTATTGGAGTAATATATCCAAGCCCTCAAGTATCTTCCATCTTCTTTTCTTTGTCCTGAAGCTGCTCTCATGCTGCAGCTGGCTAAGCATCTATACCTTGACTGCTTTCTGCCTTATTAGTCATGTAAGAATACCAAAAATCAGGGCAAATGTGCCTATTTGAGAAACCTTAGGAAAGGTCTTACTTGTAGGTCGGTCTTGTAAAATTTGCATGACATTTTTTTCAATAAAAATCTTAAAGGTTTTGTGTTACCTCAGATCCTGTTTTGTTTCAACCTTTGGAAAGGTTTTAAGTAAGAAATTGGGGTTTAAAATGTGTAGTCTCTTTTTTATTATTATGCAAAGCACAAGTGGGCAAACTCTTACAGAGCATACATTTCTGGGCAGATAGCACTTAGCCCTGTTTTTCTTCCTTGAGGTGCCTGATACTCAATGCATTAATGGCAGAGTGTGGCCCTAAGGGATATGAATGGAGTTTTTGATTCTGGAAGTATTGTGGTAGCTTTCTTACACAAAATAGAGCTGCGTTTCCTTATTTCTTTTTCTTCAGTAAGTGCTTGTGTCCTTTAGCCTTACAAAGCATTAAGAAACCTTATTCTGATGAATAACAATAATGCTTTTAAAGATTGCAAGGAATGTAATATCTTTTTGCAGTATTGACTAAAGATACTGTTCAGTGTTAGGAGTACAGAAGCCCAAATCTCTACCTGATGTCTGACTTTTTCTTTCCTTATCTCTATTCATTATCATGCTCTGCTTATATTCCTTGACCTAGTGCATTCTGATCAACAGTAAATAAAATACAGCATAACAGCAGCTTGGATAACTGGCTTGCTTGGTGTTTGATAGATCAAACTTTACAAGCGGGTGGAACATCAGCATACCTAAATGTGAGGGAGGAAGAATACAAGATTTACCTCTAAGCTCTCGGGGATCTGGGAGCAGAATCTCACAACTTCAAGCACAGAAGAACAAAACGATTTTTGAGAAATGGAACAATAAGCATTAAGTGTCTTGGAATTTCTTACTATACTTTCTGACTGTGGTACCTCCAAAAGGCAGACTGTCAAGGATGCTAGTATTTATCGCTATGCAGTTTGGACATAGGAAAGGGAGAGGCTCTAAAACTCATGGATGCCCTCATAAAGCACTGGGAAGTGATTCAAGAACAGAGGTGTTTTGGAGACTGAAGATAGGAGAAGAAAGGAAGGCTTGGAGGGTTTTACTGCAGAGCTGATAAATCTTACTGGATCTCAGAGCTGAGAGAAGGTGGCTTTTTTGACTGAACTGGAGCCAGTCTGTGCACGGTAAATGACACAAAAGCATATGTGACAGTTGTAAATACTCAGAAATTCAATCTTGGAGCCATCCAAGAATCCAGAATTTTTAGTTCTATTCTGATTCCATTTAATTCATACAACATGTACAAATTCCTTAGGATTCATCATCTTTAATTCCTCAGGGTTTGTCCTGCTCAGAGCAGGTGTTTGCTAGCTAGATCTCCTACCACTTTCTTTCACTCTGTTAAGCTCCCATGGTCCTCTTAAAGCTGAAAATTGACTTGCAGCCATGCTACCCATCTTGCAGTGTTCCTAAGTACTTGCTAAAGAAGCCTTTTGCTGCATCTGTTGCATCTGTTGTTGGCCTCCCTGTTTTTTCTCTTATGTCATTCAATACCTCTCTACGCTGGTGGAAATAAGATATTTTCACGTAACTGCCCGAATGCATTTTTAATTACATTTTTAAAGAAAAATAGTTCTTACATTATGCTTAAGTTTTACAAAGGAAGATCTGCATTCTTTGTGTCCTGAATGGAAAAAGAAATAAATAACTAAAAGTTGTGGTGTTAAAGCCCAGAGGTGTACAGAGGTTGGTTTTTTTTTTTTATAGGTGATGTGTGGTGGACAGCGTTGAAATACACCTGCACTTAAATTTAAAAAGGCCATGTGGTATATCTAGATTCAGCAGAGGATAATTGCAATTAAACTACAATCTTTTTTTTTTTTTTTTTTTCAAATTGGCAAGCTTTTGGTGTTTTGTGTGGAGGGCATTTCAGTTATCATGAAAACCAGTGGGAATTTAGGAGCAGCTGTCTTGAAGCATGTCCTAGCACCTTGAAGAGCTGGTCTGGTAGACAGCAAAATGACAACGAGCAAGCAGTGTGCTCTTGTGGCTGGGAAGGCCAACGGAATCCTGGGCTGCATAGGGAAGAGCGTGGCTAGTAGGTCGAGGGAAGTCATTCTCCCCCTCTACTCTGCACTGGTGAGGCCACAACTGGAATACTGCATCCAGTTCTGGGCTCCCCAGTTCAAGAGGGACAGGGAACTACTGGAAAGAGTCCAGTGAAGGGCAACGAGGATGATTCAAGGATTGGAGCATCTCCCTTATGAAGAAAGGCTGACAGAGCTGGGACTCTTTAGCCTGGAGAAGAGAAGGCTGAGGGGAGACCTTATCAATGCTTATAAGTATCTCAAGGGTGGGTTGAAGGAGGAGGGAGCCAGACTCTTTTCAGTGGTTGCCAGTGAGAGGACGAGGGGTAACAGGCACAAGTTGGAACATAGCAGGTTCCACTCAAATACGAGAAAAAACTTCTTCACAGTGAGGGTGACAGAGCCCTGGAACAAGCTGCCCAGGGAGGTTGTGGAGTCCCCTTCTCTGGAGACTTTCAAGACCCGCCTGGATGCAGTCCTGAGTAACATGCTCTGACATGCTCTAGGCAATCCTGCTTCAGCAGGGGAGTTGGACTAGATGATCTTTATGGTTCCTTTCAACTCTAAAAATTCAGTGAAATTCAGTACTTCAGGTCTGTAAGTTTGAATTCCTTTTCCCTGGATCATTATGTAAGACTAGGCTCTTTATAATTAGCTTAATTCCTGATTAGGCTTGTGTGCACTAGATAATGTATTTCCCAAGGCAAAGCATATAAGACTTGTTTGCTCAAATGTCTGTTTTAAAAAAATCTATAGATTGCTGAAGTCTAAAAATAGTTCGAATTTCTTTATAATACAGCAGAATACGACTTGAATTGTATTGAACCTGAGTTTTTTGGGATGCAGAAATCATATTGTAACTTGCAGGTATTGTGCTTCTTGATAAAGGGATTTAATTGTTAGTGTAGTGTAATTTCTGGTAGTAACTATATATCAAGATTGAGGATGTTTAAGAAAACTTAATAAGAAAACTTTCCATTTTCTGGGAAAAGTAATATGTACCAGACATGATACTGGTAAGTTTTGTTTTTGTTTGTGGTGTGTTTTTTTTTTTTTGGTGGCATTGTATTTCAGTGAAACAAATACAATCTAGAATTGAAAAGGTGACACAGTAGTTACAGTTGCTAAAACACAAGTATTGCATGTCTTTTAATTATCTCAAGTGTTTTAAGGAATCAGTACAGTTTTCTTGAAGATAATGTTTTGTCTTTCCCTAATTAAGGATAAATGAGCAAGCACCCTTCCTAGAGAACTGAAAGGTCTTCTTTTCAAGTTTAATTTGCAGCACTTGGAGGAGGATTAAAGTAATCTAATTAAATGGCCTCATTTAAATTTTGCAGTCACCTAAGAGATGATAGACAGATGTGAAATGGGAATTATCCATAAAGCACGAAAGTTAAATTAGAACCTTTTTAATTTAACTTTTTTAATTTGGAAGATTTCTTTATGAGACTTGAGCCTTTTTGTTGAGAGTTAGGATATCTTTTGATAGATCTGCAGTACGATGCTTGCTGTGAATGAATTCATCATGATGTTAAAGGCCATTTTTATGCATGGAGTTTTTTTTGAAGTGTATGTTACTGCCTTTATATATTTGACATAAAGGTATTATCTTTGATATAAAGCATAATGATTTCTTCCATGTGTAAGATACGCAGTATGCAATAAGCAAGTTTCTTTTGTATGGGTACAGATACATGAATGAGATGCTGTGAATGCTTTTCTTAGTCAATGATGTTGGTCGTAGTGTTTTTGAGGTAAGTCTAACATTAGACACCTAAATCCACATACAGGCACGTATCATAAACGATGAGTTAAATATTTTGCTGTTGCTGGTGGGAAATACTTTTGTGCCTCTTTGTACGCCTAGGTGAGGGTTATGTCTCAGTGTGCAAGAATTCACTCATATTTGAAAACTCTGGATTTGTGCATTTCTAGATGGAAATGTGCTCTACCAGCTGTAGGATGTGGATTCTGTTATTTTCACTACCTCAGGAGCCCCTAAAAAGCCATGTCTCTGAGTATGTTTCTCTTTGTATCTTTTTAATGTAGATCTACTTCCAGAAGTACAGCTGTGGGGCATCCTATTCATTTACAAAATCCTAAGGGTACTTCAATTTGCATGAATTTAATGCCACTTTGATTTTATCTTAAGTGTTTCTTAGTGAGGTCTTGCAGCTTGGGGAGTGACTCACTTTAAGGTAACACTTGCTGTGGTTACACAAGGTATTTTCTGTACCTTGAGTAAGTATAGTGTTACTTGCTGTGTGATGATTCTCATCATGGTTGCTGTGGCTTAAAAAAATTCATGGATTTTTTCAGCCCAGCCAGCTGTGTGTAGGTCTGCGAAAGAGAAACGTGGCTAACAGTTTCAGGGAATAACATATAAATGACCGAAATTCTGGGTCTTTACACCATTGTAAGACCAGCGGGTGGAACTGACGAAAATATAAAATTCAGGCTAGCAAAAGCAAGATATCCATTTACATCTGTCTTGAAAAAAATAAAAATGTGATCTTGCAAATACAGAATATAATAAGAGTAAAACTTGTCTTAAGATGCAACATTGAAACTTGGAGACTTATCAAGGCCTCATTATCTGAATTACAAGTCTTTAATAATAGCATTTAGATGAGTTGTTTGTATTGTATAGCCTGGCAAAACAACAGACTAAACGCTGTACAAAAGAGTGATACAGGCATGGTCAGTTGTCCAGATACTAGGATGGGTATGTAGGTGAGTGTGGAAGAAACAAAAAGCAGTATATCAAAACAAGGAGATTGGAATTCTTAAGGCAAGCATTTTTTTAGGCAAAGATATGTCTGTAAAGCAGGTATAGCTTTAGAAAGTGTGATATAAAATTGAACAAAATTACATAAGTTGACATACAACAAATCTTCATTAAGGACTGTAGTGGAGTTCCTGTATTCCAAATCGGGTGGATGGGAATGAAATTCAAGATAAAAGGGAATGTATGAATGCTATAATTACGTTTGTATCTTATACTTTTGTAGCTAGGGTTATGTCTTCATGTATCACTGCACAGAAGTAAACTTTTGAATTCACTTACTGACCTTATGCAACTGTTGCCCTGCACTTTGTCTTGTACCTAAGTAAGATGACAACCAAAATAAACTACAGTTTCCATACAAAGAGGAAAAAGTTGCTAGGAATGTTCAGCTTGAATTGGGGATGTTGATAAGATATGGGAAAAACAAAAAAAGCTGTGGTGAAAGTGGATGACGAGTGATTATTTTATATCTCATAACATAGACATCGGGGAAAGCAGAAAAAAAATATTTAAAAAAAATTAGCTTTTAGTCAGATTTTACTTTGTAGTTCTTCAAGTTTTACATTGCTAACCACCAGTTTGTGCCATGGTCTATTTGTGGGATTTTTTAAATACAAAGTCTTAAGTGTGTAACTTAATAATTGTAACATGGTTGAAAAATTGAGTTTGCTCAAATAAGACGTATGGGGGGAAAAAACCCCAACTCCTCCTTAAGCTTATTTTATAGATTTCAAAAGGAACAAGATTAAAAAAAAAAAAAAAGGCAGTTTATGTAATGAAAGTTGGGAGAGGGAGGTGGTTGTGACCTGAGTAGCGTATTACTGCCAAATAGCTGCTAGTGACAGGTATTTCTCTGGTTCCAAAATTTGTATGGGTTACTTTGTATCACCATGGTATAGGTAGGCATGGGAATGCAGTAAACACAGATGCAAATGTATGTGAAATTATGTTGTTTAATGTGTGGTTCAGGTCTAATATTCTTCTTTTCTTTTCCTTTCCTTAGATTCAAGCACCCTTTAAGGACCAATGTGCCCAATAGCTCATGGAAGAAAAAAATCAAGTCAGGACATCCTTGGTTTCCAGGCTACCGAAATATGGAACAAAAACTTTAGGAAGCGTTTTGCAACCAATGCCAAATGGGACGGCTGTTAGTTTAGCAGGGAATAATGGTGGCAAAAATTTCGGCAAGCACAATGGCACTGTTCGTATGTCTTCCTTTTCTTTCAACTGGAAAAAATCAAATAAATATCAACTTCATGATCAAAATGGGAGAGAAACTGACTCTAAACATAACTGTAATGAAAAATTAATTGATTCTGAGAAGTTTTCTCAATCTCAAGGAGCATTGGGTAATGATGAGCTCAGGGTGAATTTGAACAATACTGCTTCAGTTACATCAAAAGCAGGAAAGCAAACCAATATGTTTGTATCTTCTACTGAGGAATTAAACCCAAAGTCTTTGCCTGGACTCTCTAGTTCAGCAAAATTTGCCAAAGGTACCCTGTCAGGAAGGACCTCATATTCTGGACTCAGTGCTCCAAAATCACATTTAAATGGATTTTATGGAAATAGGCCTGTGGTAGGTTTGCAGAGACCTAGAGCTAATTCCAGTGCCACAAGGACAAGTTCGGGAGAAAGCCTGGCTCAATCTGCAGACAATACCAAGGCTTTTTCCTGTGAAAAAATGGTAAGGTCACAAAGTTTTTCACATTCCATTCAGAATTCTTTCCTTCCCACCGCATCTTTAACCAGGTCACATTCCTTTAATAAAGCTGTGGATCTTACAAGGCCTTATCATAGTCAAAATCTAGCTGCCAGGACATCTCAGAGGTCGACTTTGTTGTCAAGAAATGCACGTCAGTTGGATGTACCCAATGGAAATGAACCTATGAAGTATGGATTTACCAGGGCCTACTCTGGTGTGTCAGCTCCTTCTTCAAAGAAGCCCCCACTGTCAAATGGATCTGGGTCAGCACCTTCTTTTGGATACAGACTAAGTCGACCTTCTCTACTGAAGCCTACCAGGCAGCGATTTGCTGGAAATATCATTGTGGATGGCAGCAAAAGTACAACTACTGACATATGCGTTGTGGAGAACTCTGAAATTTCAACAAATATTAGAAGAGCAATTGAGAAAAACAGTGTTATAGAGAGCAATGCTCAAAGAACAGAATCTGATGAGGGCCTACATGAAAGTATGGAAAAACATGGGTCAAAAGTCATGTGTATGAGCGATGATGGAGATGAAATATCTATTTCTTCTTTGTCATCCTCTGAAAAAAATGATTTGAGTGAAGACTTCAGTGATGATTTCATAGATATAGAAGATCCAAACAGAACTATACAAATACAGCAAAAGGAGAGCAACCTTCAAGAGTTAGAGCATGGGAGCATAATGTCCATCGAGCCGTTCACTTCTCTCAAGGAAAGTGGAGGATCTTGCTGTAATGCTGATGACTGGCTTGATATAAACGTGTCCGGTAAATACTTTGTTATGTTCTGTCTGAAATTTTAGGTACTAAATCAAGATTCTGTGACTGTGAGTTTTTGTATAACTGCCCATTACTTGTGAATTCTTTCAGAATGGAACTTGGCTCTATGCTGGCTCGTGTATTTTCTTACAGTGCTTTTTCAGCATGATAGTTATCTTTCCCAAGCATGACTATGAAGAGCTCTTTTTCTTCAGGATAGGAAAGAATGATACCTCCTTTAACCGCGTTTACTGTATGGTTGTGGGATTCCTCATATCCTTGCTTTGCTATTAATTTCTCTAGGGTGGTGATCTTTTAAGAGAATTTCTTCACCCCTCCCTTGCCTTCTGTAGGCATAGAACAGCTGTAACCGCTTCTGTGTAGTCAGAGTAAGTGTAGGGTATGTAATTAAATCAGTTAAATTATAAATAGGAAAGTCACTTTATGGAGGCGGCTAGGGGTGATTTTCCATATCTGGGCTATATTAATTATTTAAAAATTAGTGGAAGAGACAGAATATGTTTTTTATTAAGTCTCTGATGGGCTTCTTGTAGTACATGTTTGTTTTGAGAGAAGTTGCAGTTGAAAGCTTGGATCCAAGGATCTACTTTTGGACCCACCTTCTAATATGTTAAAAAGATACGGAATTCTAGAAAGTAGCTTTCATAATGGGTGAATTAGTGCAGTGTAAAACGCTAGCAAAGTTGTACTTTGGAAGGATACTTAGTTGAAGCTACCAAACCAGCTTGAGCTTTTTTCTCCTCTAGGCTGAGTGAACAATACTGTTGAATGCTTTCAGATATTTCTGTTACAGTACAGTTTCAGAAAAGTTAAAGCACCAATAATATGCCTCTTAACTCTTGGAATATTTGATTGATTTTGGAATCTTAACTATTCCTGTTTTCTTTAAGCAGCGGATGACAACAGTGAAAGCACAAAGCATACTGCAGAGAATGTGGTTTCTCCAGAGGTGAATTACAGAGCTGGGTCCTCTTTTGAGCTTTCTCCATCTGACAGCTCTGATGGCACGTATATGTGGGATGAAGAAGGGCTGGAACCTATTGGAAGTGTCCATCCATGTGGAAGTTATGAATCTTCAGAAATGAACAGCATAGTATGTATTTGTATGCATAACTTGCATAACAACTGTTTTGAGTTTATTGCTTATTAACTATATTTTAAAACCAGAATTAATTTATTTTTTACTTCATAATTGTTTTCGTTTTTCCTCTGTAGTTGATTGCTTTTTGAAGCTCCTTGTTTAGGAACTGCTGACCTTGGTTAAGCTTTTACATACTTCTTTTTTTTCCGTGTTCTCAAGTTAGAACAGAACAGGTCCTTCCTTATGCAGTCTCATGGTGGTGCTCACAAAAAATAAAAGAATTAATTTCTGCAAATGATAGGTTAAGTATTGCCTACCAATCTCTAAACGTAGGATTGAAAAAGTAACAAAATAGCGATTGCCTATCTGACTTCTTCCATCATTTTATTTTTATACTGTATAATAAGTCCTTTTTGAACTGAATTTTATTTTGATGTTTGTTTGTTTAACCATAGAATCTTTAAGGTAAATACCTGACTGTAGTGCACTATAGGAGGACTCTTGTATGTCTCAAATGCACTACACAAGGTACATAACAACCTTTTTCGTAATTGCTGAACTTGTAACTGATTTGCAAGAAACATCATTCAGTCTAAAGAATGGATGGAAAGTTGTTTCAGTGCTGTGATCCTCAGCTGAGGTCAGGGAGCTAACCTTGGGATTTTGGTGGGCATGAGGAAAACATTATCTGTCTGTCCTTCAGGACTTTTCACTGTTCATACCCTTTCATCTGAACAGACTCTTGAATTAAGCAACTCGGATTTCATTAACGTGGTACTAACAATCAGAACTTCTAACAAAGAATTTCGTATTGTCAGTTGTGCTTCACGTGTTTCAGCCCTGTTAGATACTAAATAGGCAGTGGTGACACAGTAATGTAGATACCAGTTTTGGACTTGGACAGGGTTTGTGGCAACTACTCCGACTTTGATTTCTAATTTTAGTTGAGTTGTCTGCTGCAGCCCTGGAGTAGAACAGCAGAGATTTCTCCTGAAAACTGGGCATAGCTATGTAATTATATTTTTATGTCTAGCTACATATAAATTCCTGATATATTTTTGGCTGCTTGTGGTATTGTTTGCTTTCTGCCTTAAATTATGATGTTGGGATGTAGTGCTTAAGAGTTCGGGAACAGTTATTAACTTTTCATGGTAATTGTGGCCAGCTTGGAAAAGCAGTTTGAGACTTTTCCAGTATGAGCCGTCTAGCTTTATTGCTATCTATAGGGGACAAAAATGTTTGATGTAGACCACTGCAAAAACAAACAGTCTTTTTCCCAGACGCATGCACATGCTGGGGGAAGAAGGGGAAGTTTTAAAAATTTTTCCTTGGTAAATTTTAAATATAGATATTTTTGATACATACAGTGTAATTTATTGAACAAATGAAAGACATTACTTTCCTATGATTTTGGACTATGTATCTAGGTTTTTGATACATGTGACCTCCATGCATTAATTTGTGTATGTGTATGAATTGATAATCAATCAATGTTCTGATTGATGGAAGCTGTCGTAAGCCTTATGGAGCAGAGGCACATTGGAAGCTTTTGATATTTTTGTTCACTATTTTGGTTTATTTCTTCCTTTATTGAAAGTAAACAGCTTTTAGAGGGTGCTTAAAAATGGGAGTATGATGTTATGTTTTGAGGAAATGGAGAAAGGGAGGAGGTTTTAAGACTTCCTGTTGAATCTAGAGAGTTGTGGGTTTTCCACCCATTTTGATTTTATCCTATTACTGCTGTTCCAGAATTGCAGTGCTTCATGTACTGTGAATTTTTATCTTAAATGAGAGAAACATCAGTAATAGATCTTTTATTTTTACAAGGCAGAAATGTATTTTCAGTCAGCTTGTTTTTTGAGGGGAAATTGTAGCTGCGAAATGTTTGTTGAACTGGTGTTTTTTTGTTTGGTGTTTTCCCCCCCCCCCCATGCTTGTTGTTTTTGTTAGAAAGCATGATATATTTCGTTTCTTTAGCCTATAGATTAAACACTGATCACTTTTAATCTGAAGATGCAGAAGAATTTCTGATACAGTTTTTCATTATTTCTGAAGAATTATATTCTTGGATAGGTTAATGTAGGCTTTTGTTCCATGTTTTTCCTTTTCTCTGCAGGCAATGAGTTTAAAGGCAGGTTAAAAAAAAATAGAACTGAAGGCATTGAGAATAATGACTGTGATTAGTCAGCGCATCAGGTGTTTTGATTGTTGGGAGATACGTGGATCAAATTATGTGGCTTCTATCCTGTAGCGTTGCGAAGGTAAAAGCAGTTAATATCTGTGTGTCAAAATCCATTGATAAGAGTCAGATTTAGGAATTTCGAGTGCTTGAGCTAATGCCACCCTGACTGCCCCTTGGAATTAATATTTCCAGGGAAATTTCCAAAGCAGATAGTTGGTTCTGGAGTTTCTGTGGCATCAGACTGGGGTGAGTAGAAACAATGTAGCTGAATAACAGTTCTGGTAATTAGATGGTGAGTAATTTGTAGAGTGTAGTGCAAAATTCGCCTTTTTTTTTAATTTCCATCCTGCTGTTGTAGTGTTAGTCTCTTAAACTGTATCATCCTTAGTGTCAATAACAAATACTAAATGCTTTTTGTAAACTTTTCGGTAGATGGCGGTCCAGTCCTTATTGGGTACTCTTGGATTAGAAGTGTTTTGACCATCTTTGAAAATGCAGCTTTTGCAGAGGGGATTTTAACTAGGCTTCTGGAATGGCAACCAGAATAGGAAGACAACAGGAGGAGCTTGCTGGCTACTCAGTCTTTTTATTTCTCGTCTGGGAGAAGAGAAACTGTGAAATCTTTGCTGTTCTCAGTAGAGCTTGGTTTTAAGGACAGGGTTGGGGGGGGAAATAAAACAAATTTGGCCTCTTTTAGGACAGTCCTTTTGCTCTTCACTAACTGAGCCAACAGCTATGGAGAAAATGTACAACCCATTGTTGGAGGTTTAAAAGTTATACAAATCTAAATAACCTCTCATACGACAATGCCATGGGGACTTACAGCTGAGTAGGACATGCATGGGTTTTTTGAGACCTTGTCAGGATGAAAATGTTTTTATTCTCTAAACGTAAAAGAGAAAATAACTTATTCCTGCTCTTGTTTCATTTCTAGTTTTGAAGGCTTAACACTGGTTAACATTATAAGAATTGAACTCCTTTCAACTTTTTAAGCATTCATTTCATTGGTATTCCTTCCTTTTTTCAGCAACTGCTGAGCACCAAATCAGTGATGCTGTTTCTGCTCAATTCTGTGGGAGAAGACTGATGCTTAGCAGAGCAGTTGTGATGGCTCTGTAAATTAGCAACATAGACAATATCTGTCAATATGTATTCTCACTTAACGTTTAGCTGTACTGTTTGCTAATATCCTGTGTTTCAGCAACCTACTTTAACACCTAGTTGCTCTACTGTTTTGTGGTAGAAAGCTGCTCAACAACGTGAGGTACAACTTCTGCTGTGTTTTGTTTGTGGGGATTTTTTTGTTTGGTTTGGGGTTTTTTGTTGTTTGGTTTTGGTTGTTTGGTTTTTTTAATACAGGCTTCCTCAATTCTATTGCGAGCCAACTTTGGGTCAGGGACCAAGTTAATGGTTATAATTAAAATGTCTCTTTGTTTCACTGCCACCGAGTAAGTACTTATATGAAGCTTAGATTACAATTATTTAAAAACAAAAAGCCTTGCAAATAAAACTAAGAGTTAGATTACAGATAGAAACAAAAAAAAAAAACCACAAAAAAACCCCCAAAACCAACCAACAGCAAAAACCCACCAACAAAAATCCCAGTAGACCTTAATATGGATCTACACATTTGCTGTGTCTCTAGGTTTGAATTGTGCTCATGATTGTAATATAACTCTCTTCACTAAAAAAACTTTACAATTTACACAGCCAAGCTGAAACCAAGATTTTAAAGAGGTTTTAGTTCCTATAGATGATTTCTGTTTCATTGGAGGTGGAGACTGTATTAGTATTCCGTGTGCTTGTGTCTATTCAGTTAGCAGCTGAGAGGGTTGGCGTTCCCTCAGCAGAAGTCTGGTGGTTACACATCTGAAGGACTGAATGTCTGACTTCTACAATGGTCTTTAAAATAGCTGCTTAGGACTGAAGTCATTTTACTTCAGAGTGCAGGAAACAAATAGTTTTTTTTTTCCTGTTCCTTGGAATGAGAGCTTGGACTATAGTATAGTATATCAACCTTGCTACACTTTTGCTTTCATTAATTTTTGTCGGGGAATGCTGTTCAACATATATATAAGCAGTGTAGTGTAAAACATGCATCCTAACTGGAGTCTCATCAATCCTTTGATTAATGATGTAACCTTTGCTTTGCTGTAGCAAGGTTTGAGCTGTTTTGTTTTCTCCTGTACATTGTATTAAGTAGACACATGAGAAACATAAGCTTTAAAGTGTTTGTTCAGAGTGAAGCTTTGAATATTTTTGGAAAGTCAAAGTCCTTATTTACATTAAGAATGGGATAGATAATACAGTTGTTATTGCAGGTACTGTTCTGCTTTTTTAAAGGTGCTATGATATTCTAGTGCATAATAGTCTGCCAAGAAGTAAAAATTCAAACTGAAAATATTCCACTGGCTTTGACTTCTTTCTTTAATACTCTCTAGAGAGCAAGTTGTTGTGGTGTGTTTGGTTTTTTAGATTGTGCTTTTTTTTTTTTTCTTTTAAAGCAATTTCTTTTGGGCAAATAGGTTTAGACAGGAAACTTCTATGAGTGTTCACTGTATTATTAGGTCAGATCAAGGCCCTGTCCTAGAAAAAGACAAAATGAATCCTCTGACCCCTTTACTGTAGACTGTAGTAACAATATAAATGTTTGTGCTATGTTAATTTTTACTAAAGTAAATAAAGCCAGTATTTTGGGTATATATAGAGTGAGCATCAATGTAATTTTAAGGATATAGGATTACAGAATAATAATTGAAATCTGGCTTGAAGAGACAGATGGGTTTTAGCTGCTTTGGGAATTTAATTGCTCTTGGGATGAAATCTGGATCTCATTGGAATGAATCTGTTTTGTCATTTATTGAGGTGTGGCCAGAATTTTAGCCGGAAAGTGAAATTTTTGTCGTCTTCCTAGGTAATTTTTGAAATATCATAAATTCTTTTTTTGTTATATATTTTTTTTTTTATTTCCCTTTGTGATTGAAACTTGGGAAAGAGCAATTCTGAATTAGTTTTTGAGACTAGGCAGAATGTTTTCTGGTTCGAGAGGTACAGGTACAGTGAAGTATGCTGAAATGTGCTCTGCTTCTTAGACAAAGAGAAAATAAGCCTGCTAAAATAGCATTGTTTAGTTCAATCACTAATTACTTACAGTAATTTAGTTATTTACAAGTAATTTAATGTTAATTACCTTAATTTCGTAAATAATTTACTTCTCAAAATGATTTTACAGTAAGCTTAAATGAGTAATTTATTATATGCATTCAGACTTGTAATGAGTATGTTTCTAATACATTTACTTCTGTAGAGTGAAATGTTTTAGGTATTGTCTTCTACCTGTCTTCCTTTCTTTATTTGTACATTCTCTTCCACAGGTTAATGCCAAAGCCGTAGTTCTTTTTCTATGAGAAGCTGGGCTTTTTAAATTTTGGAGTATTTTGTTACAGCTGTAATAAAAACCCGAGTGCAAGTAAGCTTAAAATAATGTAAAAGTATGGAATAGAACAATTATTCAGATATATAAGATTGCTTTTAAAGTAGTATTTGGGAGACCTTTATGAAGTGTGAATCCCTTAGAGGTTACCATTTGAGATAAGGTATCTCTTGCCTAGTGTGGGGTTTTTTGATGGAACTAAGTAATACTATGACAGAAGTGCTGTAATTACTTTGGAAACAATACAGTGCTAATTTCAAACAAGTAAATATTGAGTCTCCATACTGTGCTAGCAGCACTGTATAGCCGTTGGAAACATTTTCGGCACAAAATCTTTCTAAATTAAAAGCAATGTTTACAGACTGGAACACAATTTAAGTGGCATACTGAAATGAGTTGCATTCTTACGAAATTTTTCTTCAGTAGTGATTGACTTATTGAGGCATTCAGTGCAGAGTATTCAGAAGGTCTTGTGCTTCTTTTTCATTCATTTAACAGGGTGTAGTGAAACTAAGTATGTATCTTTTCTTGACACAGACATTTCTTTTTTTGCTATATCTCTAAAAAGAGCATCCTTGAAATGAACCTTTCAGGTGCAAGCTAGTTACAAGAAGCATACATAAAAAGCAGTTTCCATCTAATAAGCTAGTTGAAATTTTATTCTTTTTTCTGCTTTTCATGTTGCAAGTGAAGTGTCTTAAGATTTTAAGACCGTGAAGGTAAAAGTAAAAAAAGTTAAACTGCTTTGATATAAAATTTGCCTTTTCATAAGAAAGAATATATATACATATGATTTTATTATTGAGACAAAGATGTTTAAATTTATTTAGTTTTTCATGGTATCTTTATGTAAGCCATTACTTGAAACCTCAAGATTTCTAACATCTAAGGCTTTTTTCTCCACATTCTTTTATTTGCTTTTCTGTCTGCAAGTTCATATTAAGGTTCTCCATTAGCGAAGATGTTCAGGTCAGGAAAGACTTGCATGCCATTTCAGCTCTGTCTGTTCTTGCCAATAAGGAACAGAATCAATTGAATATTTTTGTTCACTGATGGATTGAGTGTACTTGCTAGTAGTATAGAAAATAGCTCAATGATCTATGAGTAAAAAGATCCCAATTGCTCATCTGCCACTCTTTGTAACCTTGAGTGAGTCTTACGGAGTCTTATTTGTCACTTCTTAGAATGATGGATGAATTAAAAATGAATAGTAATACTCGGTGTTATCATCAGTATTTATTACTTTGATATATTTGTCCCTTGTGCTCAAATTTAGATACTTCAAGAGGAAGGATTTCTTATGATTTATTCCCAGGGTATCACAGCTCTGATTTAAGCAGTGCAGAAAAGTGCTGACATGACTTTTTCCCAGACCCTGTCCCATTCCTCTCTCACAAATGTGGAGTCTTTCTTCAAAGCATGTCTTCCTTTATTATTTTCACACGTTCTGTGTTCTCTATGCTTTTGTTTGGCTGATTGATGTGCAATAGAGGAAGTGTAGTTGAGCTGGCTTTCTGCTTTAATGGAAGGAAACAATGGGTAAAGTTAGAATATCAAAAATGTGAAAAGCAAATGCCATGACGCTTTGTTAGCTATTAGCAGTGGTGTTGATTGAAATTTATAATTTGCAGCCAATTCAGAGTTCATTTCAGAACAATATTTCCTGATCTTTTCCGTAAGAAAGTATGTGCCTCTATTCTTCAAAGGTTAAATGAGTAAGTTTTCATATATGTGAGTACGTGGGAGTTGCCTGTTACGTTTCTGAAGCAGCACTGCTTTTCTGGATTGTATTCCATAAGCCTGACTTTCATTGGCAGTTCTGTTTTCATCCAAGCTGAATAAGATTTTCTGAAATGGATTAAAAATCTTTGTCTCAAATCTTAATGTGGTTCAGCAGAGAACAATAAAGATCTTTCTCAAACCAGAGGACATGATTAAAAAAAAAAACACACTTGTATATTTTTGACAGTCTGTACTCAGATTAACACTGTTGATGACTAATTGCATTGCCTCCTTTGTTATAACGTGTCTTTTGGCCAACAAAAGGTTACGTTAATATAGAGAATTAATTGCATTGTGAGCGCCTGCGATACTTCTTCAAAGTAGTTTATGTACTTCAATTGGGCACTTCCTTAAGAAAGGTCTGAATTTGTTCTGTGCCTGAAACCAAAGGATGGTTTCCCCTCTGTCAGTGCCATTCTGACTTGAATTAATTATGACATTAATAAAGACACAATTTTAATTTGTGGTGTTTTTTTTTTTTATTTATTTCTTTGTTAGAGAAGTTGGTATGCTGACAACTAATTGCAGACTTGCTACATGAATCTAGATGCTCAGTACTTTAGTGCAGAGGTGAGGCTGAATGGAAGGAGAAGGCGTTATTCCTGTGGTATAACAATACTTAATTAAGCATAATGACCCTAATCTTGAGGAATCTTTTCATGCCTATATTAATTTTGACTTTGAGGTAGCTGGTCCTTCTTTGGCACCTGAAGATGCTGCCTAACAAGCCTGTGAGACCCCAGACATTTTAGTCTTTCTTGCTGCTGCTCAGTTTATCTGGTCAGTGTTGCAACATAACTGGACCACAGAGGAGGAAACTAGGCAATCTTGATAGCTTTGTGAATAGATAGTAGAATTCATTAGTATGTCAGAGTAATGACATTCTGTGTGAGAATGCAGTACTAGTGTAGGGGGACGTGATTTTATCTACTTATGAACTAGAAAGTATTCAAACAAATCAATGATAAAAGCACTTCAGAAATAACCTCATGCAGATATGTAGATCTGTATGGGCAATAATTGAAATTCTCAGTGGCATATCTGTCTGATCGGATGGGGGTGCACTGTAGAAGATGAAAAATATGTGAATCTCCTAGGGAGTGACTAAGAGCAAACCCAAAGGGTCTTGGATACTTGGCAATTTGTGTTGTACCTCCTTATATATTTCCCTCTGTATCCAGCATACTGGAGACCGTTTTTATGGACCAAGCTGTAGAGCATGTAGCATTGCTAATGTGGAATAGCAGCATGGAATTCTGTATTTTCTGCTTCTGTTCAGAGAATTTTCATTTGTTGCATTCATCACCAAAGGAATCCTGTCCTGCAGGAGAGAGTGAATAATTCATTTGTCCTTCACACTCCTTTGCCTGATAGCCTGATGTTTGGGTTTGTAGGCTAATATTTTTCTCAGCAAGAGACACTGGAGTAGCTCAGGAAGCCTTCTGTGGGATTTTTAGCTTCTACTAATGCATTCTAGAAAATGGCAAACACCATGTCTGAATTTTACTTGTGATATAAAAGGATTTTTTTTTTTTGGAAATACATTATCTTGGTAAGCTGCCATTTCTGCTTAGGATCTCCAGGTCAAAGAGCTTTGTCTTACTCTCTTTTTTCTAAAATGTATAAAGTGGCTCAAACTTCCTACTCAGAAATACAGTGATTCTGGGATTGGAATCCAATACAGATGTCAGCCTTGAGAAGTGTTTTTCATTGGCATGCATCTGTGTGCCACTTAACTGAAGCTGATGTTGCTGGTAACCTCTGCTTAAGCTGATAAGGTGGTGTCAGAGTTCCATGCACTTTTGTCCCCATGTCTTCATGCTGTGTTCCAGAATCTGGCAGAAATGATGCTGGCTCACTTGAATTGTACTGTTCTAACTTCATAGCTTTCATTAGGTCAATATAATATTTCTCCAATATTACAAGTGTAGAAGTCTCTAGCATTTCTTTTTCATATTCTTAGTTTCTAAAAAAATTTAGTTATGCCTAAAGATGTGTATTTGGAAAATCATTAGATTGCGTGTTTCTGATTTCAAAGCCTCAAAAGTCAGTGTTGCCTTTTTGCATTTAGTCTCCGCTATGAATATATATTATTTGTGGACATACTAAATTCGTGGGAGAGTATCCTTGATTAACACTTCCGCAGTTAAGTTTTTAGTAGAAAACTGTGCAACTGCTATGTAAAACTCAATCTGTATTACTATTTGTCTTAATACAGAACTAAGAGTACAAACTTACTTCACTATATTCTGTTAGCGTGGTTCCTCAGCCGTGCTTTCAGCGGAGTTTGCTGGCAGACAGTTTTCTGCTCATGGCAGAGAAAGGAAATGTCATTGAAGTAGAGACGATGGTTTCAGAGGTGCTGCCTTCAGAGTGAAAATAGCCACTGTCTACCCTCCCACCACTGCTCTAGTCTTCAGGTTCAGAGCTTAACTCTTACAGCAATGGGAGGTAGTGAGAAACTGAACTACTCTAATGAAATAGCTTCTGCCTGTGTCTTGTGTGATGTACGTGTCCCTGCTGTCAAATATTATTAAGAGGTTATATGACTATATTACAGTGCACAAACCTCTTGTGATGTTGGTTTGAGAGGCATGACATTTTGTGAACAAGCTTTTGTGGCAAATTACCTTTTTTCCTTTGGGATGGGAAAGCATATATGTCTTTGAGAGCTGCTTGATTCAGAACTGACACAGTAAATCTTCTCATGCTCTTTTGGCTGGTCAAATCAAGTAAGGCAACTTCACTTGTACTCCTTTGTTTCATTTGTGGTAGCCATTAGTGGTAGCTTTGAATTTGTGTGGCAGAGAGAGGGAGAGAGAGTAGCAGCTGGTGTGGTGCTGGTTGAAATCTGAAAATAAATACTGGTAGAAATTGGCACTTTAATTTCATAAGCTTGTAAATTACTTTTCCTGCATGAGTTGGTAACTGCATACCCAGCGTTCCTTTTCAGATTTTTTTTTTTTTTTCTTCTACCAAGTAACATGGCTCTTCAATGGCAGGACTTCAGAATTACTCTAGTTTATTTCAGCTAATGGTATTGCTGAGTTTTCAAGTCTCACATGTTTTTTCCCTTACTCCTAGGAAATCTTCAAACCATAGTGATCAGGTAAACGTGTGCCCAAAGAGAACAGTAGTCTTAAAGTTGGAGTATTTTTTGAAGTTATCAGTATAAACAAGAAAAGCAATTTAAAAAAATATGTAAAAGAAATTGAGACATACATTTAACTGGGTTTCTGAACATTTTACAGATAACTTCATTAAAAACACCTAGATTGGCACACAGTTTCTTCTTACATTGCTTTTTTTACCTAAAATTTTGTCCTAATAAGTTATAGGAACATTGGTGTTTGAATTTTTTTCCAAATTATTTTTCTGTTGTGAAGCATCAGAAATTTAGGGCAGGGGCAGTGTTTTATACAAGCTGGGTCCATTGTTTTTGTAATATGCACAGCTTTGGTCTCTCTGGATTAAACATGTACACCCAATTTAAGTCTTACTGTCCCCACTGCTCTAAATATGGGTGCACTTTACCTTCTTTTCAAGAGCAGTTAACATGGCATTTGAGGCATATTGATATGAACTGCAATCTGATACCACCATGTAACTCTAAGTGTCATCCTCTTTGAGATGGAAATTTAACAAAGCATCTTTTTTCCACATTCAAGGTGGTTCAGTGTAAACAGCAATTCAGTGTTTTTGTGTTCTTGGTTCACACTGCTGAAATGTATCAGGAGCAAGTAAGTGACAGGACGATTCCTGTTGTTAGCAGTTCATTTAGAAGTTGGTCAAAATAGAATTACTCAAAACTAGCTGGGAGGTATTTGAGGATTGTTTTGTTTTCAGTTAGAAGTATATTATGCTGACTGTGTAAGAATAGAACACGTTAATGCTGTGCAACAAGTCCTGTTCAGATTACACCAAAAATCTAGCTAGGGTAAAATTAAAACTTTTTATGCGGGGGAAACTTAATTGGTCTCCTGGTAGCAGCCCCTGGCCATGGTATTCCTCTGAATTTTGAGGTTATGGTTTGGTTTCTTTCTCAACTGGGAGTTATTTGAAGCCTCCCTATTTTTCTTTAAGCTGAACCTCACACTGTTAATACAAGTGCAAGTCAGTGGAGTAAGAATCATTCATAATTTATTTTTGCCAGTTAAGAGTACCCATATAATTTCATACTGCTTTATAGTGTAAAACACTCCATTATGTGTAGGCAGACTAACTGTGAACTTCTCATACCAGTAAACTTTTCTGAAAACAGGCTGGAAGCAATGATTAGGAGGGACTGCTTTTCCTCAGCCTCTGCTACTCCTGTTATTATTTAGGCTTACTGCTAATGGCTTTCTACTATTGTCCTCTCCAGTAAATCAGAAACTTTCTACTTAAAAGCATCTGCCTACTTGGAAAAAAAAAACCACAACATTCTTAAGTTTTTCTGGAATTCTGCAGGAAGATGGGCAGAATGCTTCCCCTCCCATTCAGTTTCTTTTTTGTTGGTTCATTAACAGAGGCTAGATGGCAGTCGAGGAACGCTTTTTGTGGCTGTGGGATTTAGCTTGTGCTGCGTGTTTAGAAAGTGCTGTTGCTTATGGATTGATGTCTCAACAGAATGGTTAACATGTTTGGTTTTCTTCTTCCTCTTCCTTCATCATGCTATTGAATTTCAGATTTCTTACACAGAAGCATAGCTGCTTCTTGAGATATGGTGGGTGATAACTTAATAATTATTTCCTATCTACTTTCAATAAACCTAGTTGGAACATACAATACCTCTCAAAATATTTTCAAGAATAATGAATCTTTATTTAAGACTGTTATAACTAATAATTAAACATAAAATGTCTTGGATTTTCAGAACAAAGTTCTTGTTGCATTTGTTGTCACGGCAACCATCCTTTACTGAGCATGAACAAAATGATGACATACTTATTTGGTTGTTGGGCTTAATTATCTTTAATGTGACTTGCAATGTACAGTGTTTAAAATAGCTGCCTTCCTATTCTGTTTTTGGTACCCCGCAGAGTTCTATCCGTTCTCTTCCCTGTGTGGTTTCCTCTGGTCTTACACCGTTTGCAGCAGGGTTTTTCTCTTCAGCCCTGTAGTTCAGCATGTGCCTTCCTGGCTGCCCACTGTCTTCTCAAAGTGAAAGAAGTCTTTCTCTTATGTCTCCATTTTCTGCCTTCACTTAAGTTCTGTTCAGTTCTTATTTAACACTGACTTTTTGGAGACTTGTATTGAATTCCTATTTATTTATCTCTTCTTTATCTGGGATGTTGTTAAATGCTGAAAATAACATTGAAAAAGACCCTGGAAGTCTCTTTCTCTTCTTTGCTGTCAGCCTTGGATTGTATTCGAGTTACTTTTGCAGTTATCCTGTAGTTGCCCTCCAAATGACTGATTTACTAGGTCTATTCAGTATTTGTTTTTAAAAGTTACTTCCTTTTTTCATTCTTCAAGTACCTGAAATGATACTTTGCCAATTTCTGTGTTATCCTCAGACTTTTCACTTGACTTGTTTGGACAGATTCATCCTTAGTTCTCTCCCTTTACTAATGCTTATCTTCTACTTGTTGAACTTTTTTGAGGTCTTTTTTCCATCCTTTTTTTCCTCTCAATACCTTTTTGGTTTTTTATGGAAAATCAAAAATCTTTAATTTTTAGCATCTTGCCAGAAGAGATGCAGCATATGTAACTGCGTAGAAAATGAATGTGAAAATGTCTGTGGAATTTCATGCATCTAAAGCTGCTAGTTTTTCTGAGCATAAAGCATATCTAGATTTTATTTGCAAAAGGATGTTTGAAAAAAGAAACAGTGATGCTTTTACAGCATAAGACTTGTAAAACACTTTGACGCTACAGAGATATTAATTGCTTTCAGATGCAAAATAGTATAGTTTCTTCCCATTTCAGCTATTAAAGCATAGAGAATCTTAGAAACACAGCATGTATTGTTGTTCTTCCAAACTTATGCCAACTCACTGCGATGATCCCTACTTTCAGTCAGGTGAATGAACTTGTGTAGACAATAAAAGGCATTCTGTTTTGAAAGTACAACCACATGTTGATTGTAGTGTTCAAGTGTCATACCAGAAGCATCCAGCTGGGAGATCTTAACAACTGCAAAGACAGGACTACTAATGAGAAAATAGTAGTATGTTTCACCTGGGATACTCTGATGCCTTAACACTTTTTTCATGTTAGCTACAGATCACACAAGGAGAATAAATCTGAATAACTAATATAAGAGTTTAAAAGAGTGTTCTTTAACTTTAGATTTCTTTGTAGGTATTTCTGCCATACTGGCAGGATTATTGATTTTTTTTTTTTTTTTTAAATACGTGGATACATTGTTGTATATAATGAAAATGTAATCTGAGAAAAACAGTGTTAGAACTGAAAGAAGTCTAGTGTATATTTTTATATATGAGGAAGGGAAAACTTTACACAGTTTTCTACTGATGTTTTTTATCAACAAGAATTCAAATTGTGGAGGAATGATTGCAAAGGCTTTAGTTGTCCTTCTCCCTTAGGTTTTTGGAGTATTTGCCCTTCTGACGTGTCACAGCTACACCTTCCAGTTTAGACAAAGGTTCAGTTTGACAGTAGGTATTTTTTTGATGTTCTAAGGAGATGTACCCAGGTTTCTCCTCACAAAAGTAATTTGAAAGCTGTTATTTTGTGATGTTTTTCAGTTGTCCAGCAGTGGCATCCTATGAATTAACTTCTATTTGAGGTTTATGTAATCTTTGTGCTCTTTCTAATACTTTTTCCCAGTAAATCCTAGAAGTTCAGTATCTAGAAGCTGTCCTCCTATTCAGCCCTGTCTTTGCTGCTGCTTATAGCCATAGAACTTTACTAGGCAGTTGGGTTGCTGAGATGTGTGTCAAGGCTGTATTGTAATGTTTTTTGTAACTTTAGAACTTCTAAAGTAGAAGAAGCTTTGCTTACTCTGTAATTCTTAAGCCTGATGGACTTTAGGAAGTTTTTGACAAAAGGTACAATGTGTGTTCACCATCTTATCAACATTTTTATGAATGATCTCAAAAAGAGCTTTGCCTTTTTGTTGTTAAGTGATAGGATGGGGGAATTCTCAAAGTGAGTTTGTTGCAATAAAAAAAATACAGCTAGTGGTACAATATACTCCCATAGTCCTGTTCTAAAGGGTCCTCTTGTGCATTAGAAGGGTATGCTGGATTGTGCTTTTGGTACAAGGGTACGAGGTTCTGTCCTTTTGATGCTGCAAGCATAAAGGTTCATGCTGCTGGGTGAATCAACTGAATAACTGGCTTGAAACTATCAAGCACGTCTTAACAGCCTTAACTATTGGACTAGAAATTGAGCTTTCTATCCCATTGTCAACCCCTGTGTCCTCTGTTTCAAGAGGGGTTTTTTTTTATTATTATTCCCCCCAAGAGAAGTTACTTTGATTACTCTTTTATCCTGTGTGGTATTAGGCTAAATAAGCGTTGGTAAATTTGTAGTAATACATTCATTGCCATAGCATCAGACCCATGTTAAACATGTTAAATCGTGGCTTCGTTGTCATGCTAACATAGACACCAAAGGTTTTATTTAAATAGAGTCTCTTTTGGAAGTAGAAAAAGAATAAAGGTGAGATTTGACCAGGATGTTTGACTTTTTCTTCCTATTTTTTTTGTGTGGAATGTCACAAGAACATGTGTCTGCTTTAAATGATTTAGTGACTTTGACAACTGCTTTTCTAAGTCTACAGATAAGTATGTTGTAATAGAGCGATACTAGTTTTTCTGAGGCTTATTTGTTTTCATGTAAGATTGTATGTTTAAAATGTTTTTTTCTCATAGTAATTATCCAAAAGACCTCTAAAAGTAATTATGGTATCTTAGAGGTTCTGATGGAATTTTTATTATTATTTTTAGGATGGATTAAATGTCATTCTTTAAGCCACTGCTTAAATTGTTCTAATATGTTAAATACTTTCTCAGTAGCTTCTAAGTTTGTTATCCATGCCCAGATTTGGCCCAAGCTAGGCTTTCAGCTTCAGAGAACTGTCAGAGAAATCTAAATGTCAAGCTTTCTTCCAGTTTGTGTCCATGAGATCTTTTCAACATAAAAACTGAAGAATAAGCTTTACACGGACAAATTACTTTGCTTCATCTTTCAACAATTTCTGAGAAACTGTTTACTCTCTTACTGAAAACCTGAAATCAGCTTCAGGTAGATACAGAAAAATTGAGCCTAAAATTTGGCCATAAAGACTAATGACGTTCAAAGTAAACACCTTCAAGTAATGGTAGTCATAAACTAGCCTTGATTTCATTGTGGTCATTAGAGTGCTCTTCTCTTCTCCCTGGTATCCAGTGATAAGACACATGGGAATGGTTCCCCTGTGTCAGGGGAGGTTCAGACTGGACATAAGGAAGCATTTCTTTACTGGTCACGCACTGGAACGGGTTTCCTAGGGAGGTGGTTGATGCCCCAAGCCTGTCAGTGTTTGAGAGGCGTTTGGACAATGCCCTTAATAACCTGCTTTAACTTTTGGTCACGCCTGAATTGGTCAGGCAGTTGGACTAGATGATTATTGTAGGTCCCTTCTAACTAAGGTACTCTATTCTGTACCGATACTTGCTGTAATACATTTTCATCAAGAGAAATACAGCATGGTACTGTAAGAATGACTAACTACACGTCTGAAGTCTGATTCTAACCTACTGATTGTACGTTTTTACAAAGAGATTAAAGTATAACTAAATAATGGAATGTGCTATAATGTACTGTCATTCAACAAAGTGACCTGTTATTACTGCCATGTTCTTTAAGTAAACAACTTTGGAAATATATGCTATAAATAGCCTAGCATTTACCTTTCATAATATCCCACCGGTTTTAACAGTAAAGTTTTTACTAAATTAATTACCTTAATGTCAGATAAAGTTTCTATAAATGCATTGTCAGTAACCTGGGAAAATATTATGTCAATACTAACATCAAAGCTAGGCATGCCAGAAAGTTATTTACATACTGATGCTGTAGATGACGTGATCTTTTACTGCCAAACTTTGAGTTTGTAGGTGTGCTTTATATAGTTTCATTTTTCTCCCCAAAGTGATGATATCCATCCTTTAATATTATTTTTCTTGATACTTTTACGGAGTTGTAATCTTTTGTATTAAATGATAGTGCATTGCTCATGTGGTCTTTTTTGAGCAAGAAAGTAAAAGATCAAAGAAACTGTGCATATAGGCTTAAAAGAATCAAAATGTAGAGCAAATTAAACTGAATAAATTTGTATGTGTGTTTGATTCAGGTAATCACTATGGAATACTTAAAGTGCATGTGAGCATTTACTTTTTCCACTGACTTCAGAAGTACATGATTATTATTAGAAGCAAGACCTAACTTACTAAATGTGTAACAAAAATAATTAGTTATTTTCCTTTAACAGCCTGCTTTCTAAAAGTAGAACAAATGAATGAGTCTGAGATCTTGAACTGTGGGAGAAGGTAAAACATTGCTGCTAATATTCACCAGCAGCTCATGACTACCTCAGTGCAATTGCTTTCCAAGCAAGACAGCATACTTTGGCACGGGTACTGAACTGGTAGTTTGAGCTCAGGTTCTTCTCGGTTCTCTGAACGCTCTCCAAAATGATTTGGTTGAGGGTTGCTTATCTGGAATATTTCTGTGCTAAACCCAGTGCCTGACTTCTGCCTTTTTTTTTTTTTTTAATTCCAGTGTAATATACATTGTGTCATAAGCTTTCACTGGTCTAAATCTTTTGCGTTTCATAGGGAGGAAACGAAACTTCGACCTCTATCCTTCTTCTAATTTGGGCACATTGTAATTTATTTTGATTTGCATTATATACTTAGCTCAAGAAATGGAAAAGCTGACAGTCAAGCCTCTTCCCTAGGTCCAGCTGTTAAGCTAAATTGAACTTAAGTTGGTGGACTGAAAAATACTGCTCTTCAGTGGAAGCTTATGATGTATATAGCATGAGGAATTTTTAGAAATTGATCTCTTTTAAAAAGAATATTTTGCTACTCCAGTTCATTATGATGGACATGAATTTATATTGAACTTGTTCAGCTTCAGCAACAGTAGGTGCTGTATGGTACCCCAGTCTTCAAAGCATTGATCTTAAGAACTTAATATTTTTACATTTCTTGAGAAAGAAATTATGAACTTTATGCATCCAACAAATCAGGCAAAAAACCCAAGCTGTTGTAGGCGAGCTGTAAGTGTATGCTTGATTAACCTTTGGTAAGACATAGCACCTGAGGGCAATCACTACAGAAAGAATTTGTAGAACATTGAAGTAAACTTGCTAAACGTGGTGTAACCATTTGTCGGCCTTACCCTTGCCTTTGTTTTTAGTCTTTTCCCATCTACTTACGCAACGTGAGTGTTCCCTGCTGTTGGGCTTCTCAGTTTATTCAGTTCTTATACCAGTAGTCCTAGATCATCTGTTTCTCACCTAATGCTTTTCCTGTAGTATTGCATCAAGAGAACAAAGCACTACTGCCTGTGTTCAGCTGAAAAGCTTTCTGGAGGGAGAGCTTGGGGACAGCATTTTAGTTTGACTTAATATCGTTCTAGGTTGTACCACCTTGAAAATCTAGTGCTAAATCAGCCTTGTGAACTTACGTGCCCCTTTTAATATGCATTATTCTTTTTAGCTATACAAATAAAATAGGATTCTTCTCTTACTGTAACTTTTAATAATTGCTGAAACATAATATTCTGTAGGGTTGTAGTTGATGCACCTTCAAAGAACTTTATTTCCTGTTCTCATTGAGTTTGTTGCCCAGAATCATTTCATCATGATGATGTCTGTTAAGTACACATTATTAACAGTGTTACTGGCATGTACTGTGTAATGAGCTTCAGTTCATTATACAGTAGTAAGAGTAACAATGGAGGTCAGTAAATATAGGTTCTATATGGACTAATGCAACGATGGAACCTGAGCTTTATCTTACAGGTATTTCAAGATGACATTGCTGGCATCTACTTTGATATTATGTTTCCCAAGTAGATAGCACTGGGAAATCCTCAAAGTGAACTCTCACATGGCCCAGCTATTACAAAGGCTTCATATTCAGAGTTGTGTTTTCTAGCATGGAGTTGCGTCAGCATGGTGCAGGAATGTATAATTAGGGAAACGTAATAAATATGCTGTTGACAGAAAAGTATGTTGGGCATCCCAAATGGTGACCTTCTCTGACAATATCATTAGACTTCTGAAGTTCTGATACAAAGATAGTGAAGTGGCTTATCTAGGTTTCTTAGTTAGCACTCTGACATACTACATTTTTATATTGTGCTTTTTTAATGCTTTTGCACAGCAGTGACAATTGTTTTCAACTTCCTTATGTATTTGTGGCCACTGTTTGTAATACATTTTTCGTGCTCATTATGTTTCTTGCAGTAGAATAAAATAAGGCTTTTTCATACTAATTTGGAAGATCAAAGCATGGCATAGAAACAATTTATCAACTAACAAACCAAAGCTGGCTCACAAACACACCTACATTTTGCAGAGTTGTTTAAAAAATACATGTTATTTAAAAATCTTATAGTTCCTGGAAAAATGTAAATTAATAGAAACAAAACAAAGTAAATATATACAAGCAGTTTCGTCCTCCCAAATGTTAAATCCACATTTCCTTTAAATGGCTTCCATTTCTCTGTGAAGTTGGTTGTTATTATTATACACAATGCCCTGATATGTAGGTTTTTCTGTTTTTTTTTTTTTTTTTTTTTCCCTGGAAATACTTAGAATACTATATGTAAACAAAATAATTCAGGTAGGAGTTGGAAATATAACAAAAACAGGTGGTTCTGCCTCGAGTATTCAATCTTTCCTTTATATGGCTTGTGTTTTGGAAAGTGCATATTAACTGTTTTCATCTTATACTCTCCCTCCTAAGTCAATAAATAACTTCCCCTGCAGAAATGTAGTGTTTAATGTTCTGTTTCCAAAAAAAAAAACAACAAACAACCTTAAAATATACTTAGCTCTTCATGCTTTGTAATAAAATACAGTGAACGCTAAAGGAAGACTGCTAAAGAACAGTTGAAGCAAGTTTAGCTAAATGCCTAATAATGTTCTTCCTCTTCACTTACACATCTCTGATAAAGCAAATGGTGGCCAGCGAAGGGATAGCTTTCCAATTGAATATTGTTTTGCACTGTATTCATAGTCTGTATGCAAGTATTCACTTGAGTATTTAATGATCACTTTATCCAGTAAGAAATAATTAGTAAAACACTTATTTTACTTAGTACTTGGTAAATTTTTCAGTATTGGTCTCGTGAATCATCTTTAGGTGTAGCTGTGAAACTGAAGAAAAATCTGCATTTCTGCTCATAGAAAAGGGGCAGATGTGAAGTGCCAGAGTCTGATCTTGGTCCCTAAAGCTATGGCTTCTATTTGTGGGATATGGGAAAGCAGAGCTCACGAGTTAGAGCTGTATGACCATTAACGGTTTCCTTAGACCTACTTTATGTCATGACGACTTGGTATTAATAAATTTAGCTTTCTTTGAATAATGAAGTAAAACGAAGTCTGGGTTCTCAGATCAAGTACTACATTTTGTTGCCTGATGTGGCTTTTCAGTAGCATGGTGCTAGCAGCATGTGACTGCTTGGGAAGCTGAATGTTCTACAGCCTTTACCTCTTGAGATTTTCCTGCTGTTGGTGTTCTTAAAGGAAGAGGGGTCAGTTTCTGTCTTTTTAACACTGACTTGATTTGCCCACATTACAGTCCTTTTGCTTTAATATATCTGACTGAATATATCTATAATACGTGTAATTCCATTTAGTGCTAACACTTTATTACATTTTTCTTAGTGCTATTAGTATACTCATACAACATGACATGTTTCCCTCTAGAAACAGCTTTGTATGAACCACCATCTTAAAGGCAAAAGGCAGCAGAGCTTAGCGGTGATAGTAGTATGTTCTCTTTTGTTGCACCAAAAAGTCAATATAGCACACATTCCCTCCTCTTCCTTTCAATGATATTGCAATAGTACGATGTGAGAGCTAAGATAAGGTGATCTAACATCATCTCTTCACAAAGCTGTCTTTGAATTCTAAGTGAGCAAAGGGATGTAGTTTTAAAATGCTTCCAACTGGGGACAAGGCAGGATATTAATGAAAATTAAAATTTTGGGAGTATTCCATAGGAGTCATGCAGAAAAATGTTTAAATCTATCTTTGTTTCATCTAGCACTGTTATTGTATTGTGTTACTAGAGGCGTGATGATTGTTGTTTGAATAGATGGTCTCAAGTAAGGTTGATCTTGGCCTCTAAAGAGAGGAGGCTGCTGATAACGGTGGATGTGTACAGTGTAGATGTAACAAAGCTTTGAAATAAACTTTTCATGACAGTAGGGTAAAAGAAATATTATGAGAGCAGCTATATCTCACACTTTCTTTCTTGCAGGATATCTTGAATAATCTCGACTCGTGTGATCTTGAAGATGATGATCTCATGCTTGATGTGGACCTGCCTGAGGACCCACCTCATGACAAAGGTTAGTAATTCAGCCAAGCAGTCTTATTGTGCAACTGCAGTATGGGCTTAAGAGATTTGAGTTGCACTGTTTTGATTTCTGCTTTAATAAGCCAATGCACTCTTCAAATTGTTTTTTCTTTAAGTAACAACTCCTCCTTTTCTAAAATATTGGAAGTGTGATTTTTCTGTTCCCTCAAATACAAATCTTGCATTTGAAGTATTCTAAAGCTAGAAATTTACTGCCTCTTGTAAAAAAAATGCAGCCTTGTTGTGCACTGTTTGTTTCCTTAAATTATTTTAGTAGAATAAGTTTCAAACTTTTTAGTCCTTCAGGTCCATGCTTCAACTATATTGGAAAATCTTGAAACAGCATTTTTCAGCTTTGGTGAATGATGATGTAATTTGTTTTGAGATACTGTCATTTTGTAGAAGAAAAATTATCTCCTAATATACAGTTCAGGGTAACACAAGCCTTAAGGTTTAAGATGTGTTTTTTCAAGATGTCTTTTATGCACTCTTGTTGCCAGTGAGGATGCTGGGAAACTTTTCACAGGGAGGATAGTAGTACATAGATGCCACTAAAATAACACGAATCCAGACTAAAATGAACCAGGTAAGCCAAATCATTACCACACTTTCTCACATCTCAGCCTGGAAAAGTTTGAGGCATTTGGTCATTCCTGGGCAACTCATAAGAATTTTCACTGTCATGTGAATATGGATATTAGCTTTAGCTTCAAAAATTAGCTTCAATGAAGGCTAACTTTATCTTCATATGAACAGAAACATTGAATGTGGAGCTCTGTAATGCCCTACCCTGTACAAACAGGCACAGAAAGAAAAAAGGCTTTCCTTATTTTGTGTACTGTTCAGCTGCCTGCTGAAGGAAATTCAGTTTTTTGAGAGTACTTTTGAATTCTTTGGGTGAAGACTCCTGCATGTACATTAGATGTGAAGCCAAATAAACAGTGAATAAATACATAGTCTTCCATCTACCACAGTGGTGGCATGTGATGTTTAATAGTGTGCACATATGAAGTGCAGTACTTAATCTTTTCAATCTCAGAATAAGTTTTCCAAAGTACTTGTGTGAAATGTGCTTATTGACAATAGTGCTAGTATTCAACATTTCAGCCCAGATAGGTGTACAATTTTTGTTCCTTACTTTTTTGAATTTTCCAGAATGGATGACAATCCAAACCTGGAGGATATTCTTTCAAAAAGGGTAATTCTAATTCTGTTGGGGAAAAAACTAAGAAACAATTTTAAAGGGTAGATCAATTTCTCATAACTTTCCTTGTTTATAAAACATGCACTGCATCTGCATCAGTAACTCCATCTCAAATTATTAATTTAAAAACTGTTAAAAATACATGTGTTTTAAAGGTGTTTGCCACAAAATCATAAATAGTTTGACATTTAATCTAGACAAAAATGAAATAAGATTTTTAATTCACTGCTTTCTTAAATGAATCAATATAATAAACGTGAAGCTACTTGCACTTATACTGCTAAGTATCAATAATGTTTGTGTAGCTGGAATATGTTTTGCGACTACAACAATCTGCTGTGTAAGCTGCTGATTCAGAGAGAGAAACTTACTGTTTGAGATCAATATTAGCTAATTACTATTATTTTTGGTATTTTTTAAAGTTGGGTTTCCATATAAAATTAATGTGGTATAAACTGAGTATCTGTGCTATAATCACTTCTTATCTTGAAATCACTGAATTTTTAGGAAAGAGGGCCTGAGAAGAAGAATTCAAAAGCTACCTCCAGGCTTTCCCTGAAGTAAACACGACTACCTGAAAAAGCAAAATTTTTTCGTTGTGACTATCCATGTGTCTTTACTCAGTGTCTCAATTTCATTTTCCAAAGCTGAAAATCATCATAATGAAATCACTTATCAATTTATCGAGAACTTATTTTGAATAGACCCACTTGAATTTTCATGTGTTACGAGCTGTAGAAGGATCCCTCTAAAGGAAAATAAACCTTCTGTTACTTCAGGTGAACAAGTTTATTTTCTTAAATTTTTGTTATTGAACTAGGTGATAAAAACTGAATTGTAGATATCAGTATTTGTTAAAATATTTAACAGTACTTTTTGCCAACACTTGTTTTTGTAATTATATGTGGCTTCACTGATGTCAGCCTCTTAAGACTTTCCAGGTCGACAGAAACTCTCCTTGTTTCACTTTGGAGTCTGGGATGCCGCTTGGACACTATTTATAGAAACAGTTCTAGCTCAACAAGTATGCAGTGAGTGAGGATGGCAGTTTTAAATCACAGGGTAAAACTGGGCTCACTTCCCAACAACACGCAGGCTGGGAACTAAGCAGGAAGGAAGGCCTGTTTATGAGCGTCTTATGCGCAACTATGTAGGCAGCTGAATAAAACAATGTTCTCTTGTGTAGAGATATTCTCCTAGCAAAGGACTGACAATGTGAGGAAAAAAACTCCTGGGGTAAGTGAAGGAGAAAGTGTGATGGCAGAATAGCAGTTTATGACTTTTTTTTCTGTGTCTGCACGGATAGCAGTTGTTTTGGCTTTGTTTCTAGTGGTTTACAAGCTGTTGCCAAATATAGCTTTTGTTCCCTTAAGAAGTTTGTGGAATCTGCTTTGCTTTGCAAAAGCTAGTGTTTTAAAGAGATTATTTTGTTTGCTTGTTTTTAATCATGCTTGTTGTCCAGGTAAATAAAGATTAAATGTGTGTCAAGTTTAAAAACAAACGAGATGAACAGGATGAGATAGATATTTACAGTAAGTAATGAAACTGTTCTGTTTTGGAATGAAGTACTGGCATTTTCTAAAATGTCGTCTTTGTGTGTTTAAACTTTTTCTAAAGGCCTGAAGATACTCTCAGTAAGACAGGAAAATGTTACTTTTGAGTTTTTCTTCCCCGTAGCTCTACCTTCTCCAAATGATGTTCTACTTAAACCGGAAGTGCTGTTAAAGCTGAATTCTGTAGTTTCTGTTACAGGTTACTTTTATTCTTGTAACAAGTTTATATGCTAGGAAAAATGTGACACCATAACAGAAATCTGCTTCACAGTTCTAAAATGTATACTTCTTTGGATCAATTAAAAAAAAAAAAAAAAAAAAAAAATCCCACTGATTTTACTCTGCATCTGTTACCAGCACATAGTAAATATTTTATTTACAAGGTCTTATGAACAAATTTTGTAATTTTTTTTTTACTTTATGCTCTCTGTAGAGGAATGTGAAAATATGAGCCGTTATGATAGACAAGACAGAAATGCTAGGCAACATCAGGAAGGATTCTGGAAAAGAGCACCACAGCAGCGATGGAATACACAGGATCACTATCATCTTGGCCATACTGATCACTATATCCATGGTAAAAATGATTTGAACAGGTAAAAGACTTGTCTCTCTTCTCCCAAACAATTAAAATACTGTGATGAGAAGTCTTTTCCGGCACTAAAAGGTCTCAAGTGATACTGAGTACAAGAGATTTTCAGAATAGTTCTATAATTAGCATAACTGAGTGGGAGCACCACTGAGATTTAAAATAATTTCTTCTCAAAACTTGTTTCTGTCACGATTTTTAGTCCAAATATTTGTGCTTGCGTTTATATGATATTGTAGATACTTGACTAAATTACTGTATGTGTTCCAAGGAAAAACATTGCACTGCCTTAATACTTGCATTTTGTAAGTTTGGACAGCTTTTTACGTATTAATTTGTTTTTTAAATTAAGTGTAATCCTCTAGTTCTTGTAGGCTGGTTTGAATGACAGTTTATAGAAATCCTGGTGAGAGAACTGATTTTAGGGTACTGTAGTGGTTAGTCTGCAAGAGATTTATGCAAGCAAGAAGGAAAGTCCAGCATTTAAGTGAAATAGTATTGACATTTTCTGATTTAGTTATTTTTTGCTGTATGCCATAGTATATGAATATAGCCCATGTTACACAACACTTTCTTTTTACTAAATGCTCTCTAGCTCTAGTTTGTCATCACTGTGTGGGTTTTTTTTTTTTCATTTGTTCATCCTTTTTTTTTTAGGGGATCAAACTACCTAGAATCTCCTGTTGGTCACTTTGAAAGCTATGGAGCACCGAATTTTTACCAGACTCCCAGACAACTTGTGGGCTTATCGGAGAATACTGTGATGCTTGATGAAATGACCCTTCGGCACATGGTCCAAGACTGCACAGCTGTAAAAACTCAGTTATTGAAACTGAAGAGGTTACTGCACCAGGTGAGCTGTTTAAATGGAAAAAAGCAGTGAAGTATATTGGAGAGTGAGCCTAGATGGGCTAATGTTCTCTTTGGCCTTATTAGGTTATTGTCACTGCCTTTATACATTGAATTATAGTGTACAAGAAAGCATGCACTTTTTATTGCTCTTTTGTGCTTTTTCTGCCTTTTTATCACTTTACTGTCTGCAAAAAATATTTAATATTTTTATTCTGCTTCTCTGAGGAAATAATGGTACAATAAAAAAACAAAACAAAAAACAATAGATATGAAGAGAAGCTTTTATTTAGTAAGACCCTAAAAAGCTGGAACTAAAAAAAAAAAATTAAAAAATATTAAAATCCCATAGATCAAACTTGCATTCAGCACATCAATGCTAATAGCTTTTTCTTAAGGCTTTTTCCTTACTGTTTTCATTTTTTCTGTGTGTTTTGACAAGAAGCTTAGCAAATCCTACTGGGTCGTCTCTGTTGGAAGTGCTCAAATTGAACCTTTTTAGTATGTAATCACTGAATTGTCATAAAGCTTTTAAGGAGCTTTTTTTATTTCACCTCAAAACTTGGCAAATTGTGGGAATTGGTAAACTCCGGATGAGTCGGCAGAAGCATGGTATTTCAGATACAAAATTTCCTTTGATACTTCAAAAAAAAAAAGTTCATGAGACTTTTCTATGGAGACATATACAGATTAGCATTCAAAAGTATCTGTGTGATGTTCTCTTTAATACTAGATTTACTGCTGTTCTTTTCTAACATGATAATGTAATGGAAATAAGTTTGTGGCCTAAAAGTAAGACACCAAAACAAAACACAGCAAAACAGAAAGCAAATCAGCCTTGGGGCTAATTCAAGGGTATGACTGTGCCTTTTAGAAATGAAAGCATTTGCTGCCTATGGTAACTGAGAATACTGGAGATGTTTTGCCACTGACAAAATCAGAAATACAATTCTAAGAAAAATAATGTCATGTCAGAGAGGGAAGGTGTGTTCTTAGAACCCAACGTCTGAGTAGTGTGCTGTGTAAACTGTGCCTCCCAACAGCCTCAGGCATGCAATAAGTACATGAGATAGCAGGGAACTTCTTATCCAGACCTTTTAATGCCTTTAACACATGGCCAATTAAACAACTAGATAGATGATCTGTGTATGTGTAGTTCGTAGCCAAATAGTGTGTGGCCCTGCAGAATATTGTATTTTAAATCTTAATCTAGTTTATAATAGACTTTTATAAAAGTTACAGAACACAAACCTAGTCTCAAGTAGCTCATATAGTTGTGGTTGTTTTTTTTTTTATTTAAAAAAAACTTAAACTCACAGAAGAAACAGTTACTCCTAGTATGTATGTTTTTAAGAGTTTGCTGCTTCTCTTGCAAAAGGCTTGATCTTCTCTCCCTCCCTGTAATAGCGATTTTTGTAAAAGCAAGTATTATTTTTCCCTTCAAACTTTATTGAACATACTTCTCTATATTTTCCTGACATAACCACCCCCCGTTTTGATTTGCTGTTTCCAAAACTTATCACTGGATTTTTGAATGTGTATTCTACTTTCTTGTGTGTATTCCAGCTTTGTAATCAAACAATATGAATAGTAATGTAAAAGTAAATTAACCTGCTACAGAGGGGAAAGCTTTAGACTTTTACTACCTTTATTTGCTAAACAATTAGAGTAAAACTTGTATGAAACATTTTTTCATTTCTTTTAAGTGTTAAACTTTTCCTGAAAATATTGAGCTTTATACTAACAGAAATGAAAAAAAAAAAAAAAAAAATCCCACCCAGACTTGATCTCAGTCTGGGTCATATAACAGGCCTTTTCTTAGAAAATGTAAAGAAGCAAGATACAAAGTCAGCTCCTTTCAAACACTAGCTTTAGTAAAGGAAGCAGAAGTTCTTGTATATTTGCTTCAGCTACATTATACATTTAAATGTATAAACGTTCCCTTTTTCCAGTTATGACTTTTAGCAATATTATTTCATTTGGATAGGTAGAAATAGGGCTATAGTCAGGTCTTAGGCATGAGGTCTCACAGGAGCAGTTATAGTAACATAGTAAGATATGGTAATTAAATTCAATTTTATACAATTATCTAATCAACTGTAGCGTGGCTTACTGTAGAGCATAGCATGTAATGAATGTATACCTAGCAGATTCCTATGGAGACTTAATGTGCTATACTGGATTCATTGCTGTGACTGTAGCTCATGTAACCGTATATATATTAGCTTGAATATTACTAGCAGCATAGCTGCAGCAACACACGTTTGGTGTTGTGTTCTCCGTTCTGCTTGAGGGGGGGAAAAAAAAAGTAGCTATTTGAGTAGTCTTGCCTTCTCTGAACTCTGTGTGATCAGGGTAAGGATACTGGCAGTACATGTCTGCTGCCTCCTCACATACCATGGTCTTGATGGATCTTCAGACAGTGGAATCAGGAACAGGAGTCTATCTTATGCAGAGGTTTTTTTTGATTTTCACTGTAGCAAGTATAACATTCTCTGATTTTGCTAGTAATATACTATCTTATATGGAGTGAAAAATGTACATTCTTCTTGTACTAAACGCAGTTGTAATTATTTACAGGGAGATGTTGAACTACTGGTGAATGTTCTCAGTTAATGCTTAACTGGAGCACTAACTTTCTATTGTAAGAAGAATATGCTTTAGAAGTCTAACTCTAGTAATAATTGACATCTAAATGCTAATTCCTCTTAAACATTGACTAAGGTATTTCATTTACATGCGTAATAGTAAATAAGTTTTCTTCTGATCTTAAAAACTTCTTCCTTCTTCCTCCTCCTTAATTAATTTCTTGCTGCTGCTCTAAACTTGCTAGGTTGAGGCTACAAAGCTAATGTGTAGGAACATCCTTATTTAAATAAGAATTATACTATTTCTGGTGCCCTGGAGCCTTTGATCTAGGCAAGGATTGACCATCCTCTGTATTAACTCTTTCTCAAGACTGGCACAGCAATGATTCAAAACCACCCTGTCTTATCTCAAATAAGCACTTACTTTTAAGGAGGGCTGAAACACGAAGCGGTTCGCAGAACTGAGGTCTGTGAAGCCCTTATCTATGGGGGAGGCAAGTTTTATTAAAAATTTTTCTTTTCAACTTACCTTTCGTGAATGGAAAAGATTCTATTTTTCAAGCAGGAATCTTCTTTGTAACTTATCAGATATGACTAGGCCATCTGTATGAAGAGGTATGAATGAGAAAAAGTCTATAGTGCAAAATTGTTAAATGCACCAAAACATTTTTGCTGAGGCTTTAGATTAGTCAATTGCTTGTGTACTTTTGAAGTACGTATTCTTTGTGTTCTTTTCATTCTGCATCTGGTACGATCTGTAAGAGAGATTTATCTTTGTTATAAGAAGCCTGAAGACAAGGAAGAAATAGATTTAATTAATGAAACAAAGATTTCTTTGTCATGTTTTAAGTTGTATAAATTGCACTTACAGTTGTTACTTCTTTAGCCACAAAATGCTTCACCTCAGTGATTTAACTGTGCTTGAAAGAAATATAACCAAAGAAATAAAAAAACAAAATTAGCCAGTTCTATTTGCTATTAAGTTTAAACAGTTGATTAGCTGCTGGACTGTCATTATAACAGGCTTTGACAGTGTGTAGTGGAAACTGTATGACACTCATTTGTAGCGATATTTGAATGAAACTACACTCAAGATGTGAAGTACTCAGCAGGTAAATAGCACCCTCTACCTGATGGACACTTAATGACTTTTCTGTTTCCATCTTTATACAAGTGCTGTGAGACTATTCAAATCAGTAACTTGTACCAAAGAAACTTTGAATTGGGAATCAAAGGCTAGACCTTGATAAAACTTTAATAAACTTTCATAAACTTTAGAAACGTTTGTTCAGCATTTTTCAACTTCTTCATGAACTGGAGATGCTGGAATGTTGAAAGAATTCTCAAGATGAAATTATTAGTATGCCATTAGTTCTTTTAAAATCCTACATATTAAAAGACAGCTTATGCTGTCAGGGAACTGCAAGATAATTGCTGAAAATGCATTTGCTTCTAATGGTTTAATTTTTATGATAGGATTTAAAATGTGTTAGCATAATAAAACCAACTATTGTCTTTAAGCTTTGAGATCGGTATCTTGGCACAAATGAGACTGGCCCAACTGCTCCAGAGACGTGATTTTATTATAATAAATAATGTTTTCTACTATTGTAGAAATGTTAGTCAGATAAAAACCAAGAGCTAGCAACTTTTTGTATTGCCTATTGCAATGTAATGATAAGCTTTATAAAGTTTATTGTAATTTTACCTAAAGGTTAAAATTGTATGTTCTCTCCAGGTTTCCAGAATTTGATACTGTAGCATATGACTCCTGGGCTACCATAAATAGCATGTGGATATAGAGTACCATCTGTTTTGCTAATTCTATTGTCTTTTTGCTAATTCTAATCCCTTTTTTGTTGCTTTTTTTTTTGTTATTCATGAATAGCCTTATTTTGCTGATTTTTCTCCTTCCTCCATCTCATTTTAGCAATATATTGAGCAAGAAAAAGCAAAACAAGAAAAGGTTGATACGTTAATCCTAGCATATGTTTATAATGGGATGCGTTAAGTTCCCACTGACTCTGTTAGAACGTAATATCTTTTTTTGGTTGCACAATGTGTTCACTATATGTATTAAGACAATTAAGACAGTGGTAAGGGAATTGATGCAAATTAACTTAGTTCTTGCTTTCCTAGTGAATATTAATCAGGTATGGCATAGGGCTGGACTACTTGATACATGTGATATTCTAACTTTCTTTGCAATTAGATCATAATCCGCTGTTGTAGAATGTTGTATTGCTTCACTTATATGCATTTTAGTGAAAGTAAAAGGTATACCAGAGATATCGGTGATAGAACTTTTAAAAGCCACGCAGGATACTTTGCTTGTAATAGCTTGTCTTGTTTTCTGTTTTTCCATTCCCATGATTACTCCTTCATATTTATAACTGTGACCGTCTGATGTGCCATGTCTTGTGAAAGTATATATTTGTATAGTTGTTTAAAACAACAAATGTTGATGAAATCTGTTAATTGCTGCTCATTTCCTCTAGCATTTCAGAAATGTTTTGGATTAAATAGCTCTTGCTTCTTTATTATATTATTGTGCAAAGTATTTCAAAACACTGTATTAGAACTTGGTCATAATGCAGACTGTAAACTGCTGCTTCCTCAGCCTTCCACTTGCTGGCCATCTGCCCAGAAGGGACAGCAACTGCTTGTGAATTGAGTACAACTGCGTGTTGGACAGTGTAAGCTTAGGTATCTGCTATGTTAAGGAGTGAGCAGTCTTGAAATCTGACTGCTCTCACAAGTAATAGTCACTTAAAAAAAAAAGCTAAGTGTTTAAAAAAAAACAAAACAAACCAGCAACAAAACCAAAGGGAAAAAAAAAACAACCAAAAAAAAAAGCACCAACAAAACAGCACCACAAAACTGCAAGGTATAAAATTACATCTAGGTAATGGAAATTACATTTAACTGGTATGGTAAAAGTAGTTTGGAACTGTGGTAATTAGTATTTTTATCTTTAAGTTTGATGATGATTGTGCGCATTTTGGCTGCAAGTAATCAGTGACTCTAGGAAGAAGCAAAAATTGAATTGTTAAAAGTTCATCAGCCTTTTTGCATCTGGACAATCTCCTTGATGTTTCACTGCAATTTAGTTAATGTATAATAATTATTTCTTATGGATTAAAACCCAAAAAAAGATACCTCATGGACATAAAGAACATAAATAGGTCTGTTGTGGGTTTTTTAATTGATCTTTAGCATATTTGAGCTCTGGTTCTACTCTAGTGGTTTTGGGGAATTGCTGGCTCAGCCATAGTGGTTTTAGATAGGTTTTGAGACATCCTGCCATTACATTCTGCAAATGCAGTCTTAGGCACTGAGGTCATTGCTAAAGAAACTCATCCCTAAGAACCCTAAAAAATATAGGGGAACTACTGTAAAGTAGATTAATTTATTTTTTTCTTTAAGAAGGTAATGGATGGAGGAGATGAACAGAAAGGGGAGTAAGGAAGGAATATTATCATAAGATTCTATGATTCTATATTTTTTCAACAAGGGAACAGGGGTTATGGTTTTCTGTAGCCATAAAATAACTGTGTTGCAATTGTACTGGGGATTTGTGTCACACTGAGATTGGACACATCATGGCACAAACCTGAGAACGTATCACAAGAACACAGGGTTGAGTGCCACAGGTTTAGAGTGTTGCACATAATGGCTGTGTGAGGTTTTGTCACGAGAGGCAAATTCACAGTGAGAGAGGTCAGACAATGTAACAGGTTTGGCAGAAAGGTGATGTGACTCCATCCTTGAAAGCTAGGTTGCAAGGGAATTGTTTCAGCAAGTAGTTTGAGCTTTTGTTCTTGTTTTTGTTCTCTTATAGAATGATGAAAATGTGTCGCTCCAGGACGTGTCGCTCTCGGTTCCATCAAGTCCAGAACCACAAGAACCTGAGTCAACTTTTAAGGTGAGTAACACTGATTTACTCTAAGAGATACAAACCTGTTTGTGGTTAAAAACACAAACCCAAAACTTCTTTGTCACTGTGAAGTAGTGCTTCTTGCTGCTTTCATCTATTGAAACGCAAACCTAGCAAATGTTTATGTACTTTATCTTTTCAGTTTTGTTAAAATGGAAAGGTTTATTTGGCCTTTTAAAAACCATACTTACAAATGCTAGCATGGTTTAAATAATTAAAATAACTTTGTCTTTAGGTATTTGTAGCAGTCATATGGGAATTAACAGCTGTAGAATAACTTCTTTCAGAAATTTTCTGCCTGCTTAATAAGTCTTAGAATTTGAAAAGACAATTTTTGCTTTGAAGTATAATCATACCATACTTACTCAATTACGTGCTCTGTTTCATTACATTTATTGTTCACTTTAAAATATCTTTCATCTAAAGTAAGTTTTCCCTGAAATAATGTAGCTATTGCAGACGTAACTGAAAAACATGAACCTTACAAAGTCAAAGATGTTATTGTTTTAGAATGGGTATTAAAGGCAGAAGCAACCACAATGGATATTCCAAAAAGGATCATCCTTTATGATCACAAACTTGTAATGTTGTGCTTTCTACAGTGGTAAGGTTTTATAGCATTGCTTGAAGCTCTTCTTGTAAAATCAGTACAGAAAGATCTCTATTCCTGCACTTAAGGGTGGGGAACCATACTTGCTGAATATATAATGAAATTATAAATACTTCTTGAAAAGGAAGAACACTTACAATCTTTTTTCTGTTTGAAGATTGTCTGTCCAAACCCTGGTTTCAGGGTTTAAGAGGTTTGCCAAAGCTGTAAAACAATATGTATCATCCTTTAGCAGCACTGGTTTCTGCAGTGTTAACATTTATGCCTTCTTTTCTCTTTAATTGTTGTCTGATGTATTTGTTGTGCTTGTCCTTCTACAGTCACTTCTCTCAAAATCTCAGAATCTTAGTCTTAATTCCTAGAGGAAAAAGCATTGCTTTTTAACTTCATAACAAAGTTCTAGGTTTAACTGACGTTTTGAATTGTCCCTTCTTTAATTGATATCGGCATATGGTTTGAAAAATTGCAAAACAAATCAGTCCAGGTGTTGTCCTAAAGCAATAACTAATAACATCTTCAGTGAAACTGAAATAGTAGATGTATGCTATTAAATGGAAATACGCCCCTTAATTTATGGCCTAGCTGTAACAGCAGTTACAAAATACATTAAAATTACCTTGTGATGAAGAATTATTTTTAAAAAAAGTCACTCTTGCATATTTACCAATTTTTTTGGTCTTCAGTTTTTAGTAGGATTTATTCAAATCAGTCGTGCTGTTTGGTTTCAGTAAATGTAGTTATGCTTATGTTTCTAAATGATTTTTTTCTTGTTTGTATCATTTTATGTTAATGAGTTTTAAATAGCAGTTCACTTACCCAACAACAAGAAATGCTGAAGCTTAAAGAGGAGTATAGGTAGTATTTGATGGCTAAGGATGTTCCTCTGTATTAAATCAGTTGCTTGTACAACAGATTAATTATTGCATCAAATATGCAGTTGATTTACTTACATACCCTGAAAATTTAGTGGGTCAGCTCAGCTGTCTCTTAGAGACTTCTAGTTGAGTTTCTTCACTCTTTAGTTTGTGTGTCTGTGGCCCATCTTGCCATGTGAATAAGAGACAGAAAGCGTGTGCTACTGCCAGTTCTCCATGAACATCTGATGTAATCTGTCCTGTAGAGGTCTTGATTTATATTATGTAGCCCTTTATAGAATGGTGGGAAATAAGAGGTTTTCTGTTACAGATGGATGATCTGCTGAATGAGATCAGGCAGCTTAAAGATGAACTCAAGAAAAAGGATGAAACAATCAACCAATTAGAGCATCAACTTGTAAGTATAACGCTAAATGTTTAACAAAATCCGAAGTGTGCACTGCAGAATGTAACTTCAATAGGTAATTCTTATGAATGCTTTAAGAGGGCTAGACGTCTTAGGGTTTTTTTCCTACAGTTTCATTATAACAAATGTAGATTTGGGTTCTTATTAGACCCACCTGACTGATGGGTCTGTAAAGGTTCACTTAGCAGACCGAGTCTATGTGTTCTAGTGTGTTTGCAGCTCTACACCTGGTATCTTTAATTCTGTAGGCCGGTTGTGATTTGTATGTCTAGTACTAAGCAGGGATGTTTATATGATTGTTAAATATATTTCATTTCCAAAACAAACACTTTGAACCTAATTCTAGAAGCTGTTCAAAAATAACAATGAGCAAAGATGAGGCACTTTATGCTTAAAGTATTTTTAGAATTAACAAGTATTTGGCTTATCATTCTGCTTGAAGCTTTTTTTGTTGTTTTTTTCCCTCCTCCTTTCTCCTGCTGTCCACTAGTTTAATAAAGAATTCCACCATAGAATTTAAAGCTGAGCAAGGTAGCATTTAAAGTTGATTCTTTTTAAAAAAAAAACAAACAAACAACAAACAAACAAAACCCCAAAATCAAAGCATGTTGAATAGTAAGATTAAATTGGCCAAATGAATAAAAGTTATGGTGGCACTTTCACCATAAATCAGGTTTGAGTAGACACATAAGTCTTCAGACAAAAGTTACATACGCCTTTTTGCTTTTGCTCTTGTTCTAAGTTAACTTTAGATTTTGCCATGCATATCTCTGCATTTGGCTCTGGTAAACTTACCTGTTGTGACAATTCTTGTAAAATAGCCCAGCGTCTTCAAGCCACAGCAAGGTCTTAAAGGTAGGATAATTGACGTGCTGAGAGGTGCACACCATATTTATTTATCATGGCTGGAGACAGTCTTTTGTGACTATAATCTCTAATGGAATGTTCAGGATGTGCTTTTGTACATACTTGCACTGAAACTGATGTGTGGTCTTCATCCTCTCCCTGTCTAGCATGTGATCCTTCCCTCTAAAACAAAAATGAGAGGTTAAGATTTGGCTTTCTGCTCTGATTCTTAAACAGAATTCCAGATCACAGCATAACGAAGCAAATTGTCTTGTCTGTTAGTATTTTGCAATAAGTGTTGGTTTTTCATTCTTACTGTCAGCCTTCAAAGATTTCTTCAAGGAAATCTATTCTTCCTTGCTAGGTTGTGTACCTAATTACTGTAGTAACTGAAAACTTAGTTGCAGCTATGAAACTCTACTGTAAAGATGGCTAAAATTTATATTTGTTATCATTGAAAGTTAAAGAATGAGGTGCTTCAGAAATTTAAGTGAATCAAAAAATGTTTCCAAAGGTTAACATTTATTATAGATTATTTCTAAACATACTTTGAGAAAAGAAGCAGTTGTGCAGCACAGTAAATGCTAGTTTCTACAACTTAATTGTATTGTGCTATGGTGTCAGGTAACACGTGATATTTGAACGCTGAGCCTTGACTGTGCTTTTTGAGAAGCTTAGCTATTTTCTAACAAATTCTCCTTTCTTTTTCTCTTTTTTGGGGTGATTAAGACCACTAGATGTAACTGCCAGAAAGACACTCAGAAACCTACAGGGACAAAGTGCACATATGCTGATAAATTTACACAAACCTCCTGGAGGAGGAGTTCTGTGAGTAAAACGTGCCAGTCCTTGGTTATAATTTTCTGCATCTCGTTCCCCAGTTCTGTTACTTTTGCTGTCGGACAAGTTGGCCTTTTTTTAAGAGATTCTGTGTTGTATGCGAGTGGTATCCTTCCTACTGTGCATTCCTTACATTCTTTTGCAACCCTCTTATTTAAACATTTTTAAGAAGCATTTATTTTAAAATAAGTACTTAAATTTTAGAAATCTCCTCTTAAAATAATCACCCTTTGCACTATTTAAACTACAGTCAGTCCAAGCTGTATATCTAGTCATACATAACATATTTTCCTATATCCTGACTTTAAAGTAATAGGTATCTGTGTTTGGTTTTTTTCCTGGTTAAAGTGTCATTGTTGATATTCTCACATTTATTGAGAAACGCAACAGTATATTCTAAATTTCAGTCCATAAATGTAGAAACAAAAGTTAATAGTTTCTAATAAAATTGAAAAAATAATCTAATTTTATCATGTATTTGAAGAACTTGGCTCATTCGAAAAATTATTGGGTGAAAATCACTTTGACAAAGGACATCTTCATTCTCATATGTTGTTGCATGGACCGCGTTTGCTTCCATTATATAAAACTTACATTCTTCATGGAACACTAATAGAATATTTAAGATAGGGGAGGGACAACACATTTGATATTATATAATAATAAGGAATTACCTTTGAATGATAGGACTTTTGTTAGCCACCAGCAAATAGTCTTTGGATCTTGAAGCTACTACTCCAGCTAGGGAATCCAAAGAGATTTCTTTAAAAGGTTTAAAATGGGTTAGATTTTTTTGTTTCTTTGTTTACCCTGCCTTGATGTAAGACTGTGGTAAAGATTAATCACCCTAGCTTTTGTTCTAAAATTACTCTTTTAAATGTATAGTGCTAGGATAGGAATAACCACCACACTGCATGTTCACCAGCTGCTAGCAAACAGCTTTATCCTGTTGAGACCATGCTTTCTAACCATCTTCTGGCTGATAAGAATCCAATATAAAAAAGATCATAACCTTAGGTAGCTTTTAGTTTGTTCCGACACCTCTGTTCCAGAAAGTATGTGTGATTTCTTTATCATTAACAAATGTTTATCCCATTTGTTTCTTTTTTCCTGTTACTCTGGAGCTTTTGAGCTCTTGTATTGTTTCTTTTTCATAAGTTTTAATTTCCTATCTGTGATGTTCATTTGATGTTTTCCTGCATTCATTAGTGGCTGTTGTTGCTTCCACGTTCCTTTTTTTTTCCCTATCATTTTCCACATAAATTCAGAAACAAATTAGTAACTACTGAAAGTCAGTTGCTAACTACAGAAGCTTTAGCTTGAGCAACCTGTGTTATTAATTGATAAGACAAAGATATTAGAGAAGATGGGGTATGTGAGTTGGTGTCTCAGGTAAAAGTAGTCATTTAGCTCAATGGTCTCTTTTGGTCAGGTTGAAGTATATTTCTTCTAAGTTATTCAGTAGTTCTGTTCAAAAAGACACTTTCTTTTGTCATGAGGAAATTCGGGTTAAGAGAATATAATTAAAAAAAAAAAAAAGGACCTCTACTGTATTCATGGTTGAGTGGATGTATTTGTGTGGATATTTGTATACACATACATATGGATAATACACATACGTATGTGTGTAGGCCTATGCTCTTTAGAGGCACGCTATAAACACCTCATTTTTATCTTTACATGTAAAGTTTCTCATGAAAAATTATATAGGAATTAGGAATATTCATGAAATATTGACAAATTTTCAGAACAGACTGCTTTTCAAGAACTTTTATTTGTAAAGGATAGCTGAAAAGTTTTGTGCAGAAAGGTTTTGAATGTCTTCTTTGCATATTTGTAAGTTACATGGAGGCTTTCTGTAAACAAACAGCAGTTGATATGAGCTCCTTCATGTGGGATTTCTTAAAGGGGGACAATAGTCTTGCTGTTGTAGCTGAGTTCCAGTTCTAATAATCAGACCTCAACTTCACGATTTAATAGTTCTTCTGCTAACATGCATTTGTATGCTTCCTTGCATGGCTTAATAGAAGTGTAAATGTAAAAGAAGCCTTGGCGTGAAATTATTGTTGATCTGGAACCCGATGGCATGAAATATTACTTGCAATAGAAAGGGGAGACAATTGGCTCTATTTTCTTGAGGCAGGAGTGCGATAACAACCCTAAAACCTTGAAGAAGGTATTGAACATGAAATTACCTGAAGAAATTAATGTTGATGGACAAAGCTTACATAGAAGAAAAATGCAAGCATCCATTGCCAGAATTGTCTCACAGGCTTTGCAGCATTGTTTCTGTAATACTAAATACTGAATTTCTTTAAGATTTTGAGGGTGAAGGGGTTAGATGACAAGTTTATCTTGACACATGATTTGGTTTTTCGAACTGGAAAGGTTGTTTGCAGATGCTGAGAAGTAAAAGACAAGCAAGTGAACTACAAAGCCTGAATATGGATGACAATGTCTGTAAAGGATTCTGGCCCCTGAGGTCCAGTTCCTCAGCATAACACAACTCCTCCTAGTTCATGGGTGCTGTTCCATGCCCTGCAACAGTAGGTAGCGTACAGTAAAAGATGATTTTTTTTTTTTCTCCTTGGTATTGGAATAGTACGCAGTGATGAGATTAATTTGCTTCCGAATTGTGTGTACAAATTCATTCTCGTCTCTGGTAAAATGACAAGAAAAAAATCCGTTCACCTGGGAGCACATTCTTGCATGTTCTTGTTCTTTGCTACATCTGTTCTTTACTTCTACGCTGAGAGATATTCTTTGCCTTCCATTTGGGTATTGTTCCAGTTTGTCATCCCAAAGCCTTTCACATCAATTGTTTTGATGAACCTTCATAATACTTTGCTGGTTTTGTTTACTGTTGTCTTTGAGTAATCCCCTTCTGCCTTGGCCTCGAAGTTTCTATATGCTTTGACCCTGCAACTATGAATGTATACTTCCAGGTTTTGAAGCCGAGTCGCTCTATTAGTGTTTATTTTCACCAGGTTTCTCTTGTTGTCCAGTACTCTGTTGTTCACTTGCTGATCCATTATAATATATGTTCTTGGTGAGAAAGTACCATGGCTGGCTAGGTAGTCATGTTGTGCATGTCTCTTGCTCTGTTACAGTGACAGCGCATAACGTGTAGGCACATGCACAGAAGAGAGGTCCTTTAAACCTTTCACTGGCAATCCTTGTTGGTTTAGTGTAATCCAGCACATAAGACTCTTTTTGGTTTGGGTTTTATTGATGTGAATACTTTCAAAAAGACTAGTGCATGTCAGAACTGCTCATTCATAATCTCTTTCTGGCTGCTAGGCTAGAAGAGGAGACTGCTGCTAAAACCTTTTGTTTGCATTGATACTTGAAGTATGTGATTCTAGGTTTGCTCATGATGTGGAGCTCTGAGTTTGTATGAGACAATGGGCAATGCTAGGTGGGACACAGCAACAATCATCTCTTCTTGGAAGTGCTCAAAGGCTCCAGCTGTATGGATAAAAATGGATCTTTCCTCTATCTGTTTCTACAGCAGAAAAGACTTTTTAAAGCAGTAGCTGTTTTGGATATTAATGTATACTTGGGAAAACAGCTGGAATATTTGACTGTTGGCCTAAAACTACTGTGCAGTAATAGTTTAGAAATACTTCTTGTCCTTTTCTGGCAGAAGCAAGTGTTCACATGATTGTTTATTCTAAGGTTGAGGTCTCTTCGTAGCAATAGAAAATTCTGGCCTTAATATCCTCATAGTAGCCTTCTTAAAAAAAAAAAAAAAAGGGAAAACAAACAAACCCATCCAACCAGGTTTTCCAGTGCAGTTAGGGTCAGAACTTCATAAAGCGTGTAGCAGCAATTGCAGAAATTCATCAGGATCTCTGAAGAACATTCATTATTTTGTTCTGGTTTGTAGGCTGCTTTATTTCAGCTGCTCATATTTTTCCACTCCTGAGTCTCCTGTTTTGCCTGTAGTCTCCTTTGCTTTGCCTAAAATTCTGAATCACTTCTCTTCTGGGATGCTTTTCTATTTCACAATTCCAGTATCTGGGAAATGAGAGAGGAATGGGATTTAAGTTTAGTGGCTAGATGTACATAGCAGCCTGGGGGAGGAACTGTTCTGACTGTTGTCTAACATCAAAGTGCAAGTGGAAAGACTTGCATCAGACTAGGCATCAGAACCCAGAAGAATCCCATCAAATGTTTGGGTTTTTTTAATAGAAGCTGAGGTAAGTCTTTTTCTTATCTTTAAATTCTGGCATTGCTTGCTTATGACTTAGACTATAGATCAAGCATAAAATAAATTGTGAGTCAGGGTTTTCTTTCCTGTATTTAGTGGGAAACTGCTATGTTTTCTGTGTATTCTGTACCATAATCTGAGGAGATGTGCTTATTAGTGTGTGTTTCTTTTTTCCTGTTTGGATTTCTTGGGAACCTCAGTGTACATTTGACTAATAGAAGGGGATGGATGCGAGTTGTTGTTTAAAGGAGAAAGCTTTGGAAATTTGCTGGACTTCTGTAAAATACTATGAAAAGACAAGTCACCTTTTCATAAGCCAGGCTTATTTGCAGATATTTATCTCTTAATATGCTATATGTATCGGATTGGTACAACCTTTATCGCTTGTGAAATCAGAGTAATTCATAATACCTATCTTGAATTCCCAGTGCTGTATTTCCTGGTCCTTACTTGGTTCAATTGATGTTAATTTTAGTTACCTTATTTGATGTACAATTAAACAATGCTTGTTATGATTTCTTTATAAATAAGAAATGCAACACTTATTTGACATTTGCCTGTGTGCAGCAGTGTAAACTCTCAAGGCTGCTACCAGAGGAAGAGCTAGTTCTTCTCAAACTATAGAATGTTCTCCAGCATTTGGGAGAAGGGGGCTGAACCGTGCCTGCAGAGCGGTTCAGAATAGCAGGCAAAACACTGTAGGAAGTTACTTGCAATTTCTTCATTTACCCTGTCAGAGTAACGATTAAATACCATGAAGAATCATTGAGAAGACTGTACTTAGTGCTGTGCTTTGAAGTGCTAATATGGATGCTTAAAAAATTTCTGGAATATATCAAGACATCTAAATATGTGTCTTTCCTTTTACAATAGTATCATATCCATTATGTAGCTCAGGTGGCTTGTACTTGTCTTAATCTCTCTTTTTAGAGAGAGGAAGGGAGAGGGTATAAAGTTTTCACCTCCCTTCTCAATTTAATGCATTACAAATTTCAAAGAAGTCTGGGAAAAGCCCATTGTCAACTCAAACAAGTCTCTACAAGATGAGACCTGTGCCTGATGATACTGTGCTTTTTACTGTCTGGAAATGCAGATATGTTTAGGAAACTGAAAGAATTTTGTTGTTGTTGTACACAATTTAGGATGAAATGTGAACAAGCCTGAAAAATGAAGTGTTCTTTTGTACAGCACTGTGAAAATCCAAAGCTTTTGTTAATGTCTCCTCAATCATTGATTGATTGATCTTGTTCCCAGGAATATTTCTGTATTTAATATCTACTCAGCTGATGCAACGTACTATATTATTTTGTCAGATTGCTTGACTAAAGCTAGTACTACTTTCACGCAACAATCTACAAATTGCATTGACGTTAATGGCTACTGATGGAAGACTGTAAGAACATGTTAGATAATCAATATTTCCATCTAGAGATAATCAGATTAAAGAACTTCTTTCATTTTTTTCCTTGGATTTTTGCCCCAATAATTCTTTTATCTCAACTTCTGAAGAAGAATAAAGAAGTATTGTCAGTTCTTCTTTATTTCCTGTTCTAGTTTTAAAATGTCCTGGCTAGAAAATTCGAGGACTTGACTAAATGCACGTGTTAAGTTACACGTTAGCAGTACTGAAACTTGGAATAATGGTGGATAAAGTCTAACTAGATCAGGATAACTGGAAGGTCAGGGAAGAGTTTAAAATTCTGCTAGGATAAATAAAAGCAAAATATTTCTTTACAGAAATAGCGTGATGCTTAACATTATTCTAGAAGAAGCGTGGAAACAAAATACAACTTTATTGTTTGCCCAGGCCTGGCATTATGATCTGAGCACATATGCCAGCAGAGAAACTAGAGAGAAGGGGCAAACTGTGTTCCTGTTTTCTTTGATAGAGGTGTTTGTTTAGGTATCTTATGCCTGCTGTCTGAAAGAGTAGCTACAACTGGTTGCTGTTGGTACTGGTAGCCAGGAGGTACTGGCAGCCAGTTAGGCAGGAGGCAATGGCAGTCCTTACTGGTAGGACTAATACTCCAGAACTCATAAAAGCAGAAGTTTTCAGCTGCTAAATGGTGAAGGGGTTGTAAACAGTTAAAAACCTGTCTTGCTGAAATAGGAAATCAAGAATATGTGATTTAAGAGGGCAGTGCCTCTGCCCCCTTTTTTCTTTTAAAGGTAAGGGTGTGGAAAAAATGATAGAGGACCTAAAATTACTTTCTTGTTTTGAGAATGCAGCAACCACAATGTGTGACTTCTGTGGTGATCTAGAACATCTGACAGGCAAACCCTGCATGGCTTCGATGTGCACAGTTCTCTGGTCCTGGAATGAAAGGCTTAACCTCCCAAGAGCAAAGTGCAAGGAAAACAGTTACACACCTCTCCTCTTTCACATTTAATAACACTATCAAAATATGAGTGAAGTGGACTCTAAAGCACCAGGATATGCTAGAAAATCTGTTTCTATGCATTAGGCATTTTTTGTTGCAAACTAAGGCTGGTTGGTTTCCAGTAGATTAGTATTAAGAAACTTACTGCTCAGTGAGACATTTTAAAAACATTTTTGAAAGCTGTAAAACCGCAATTTTTAGCATGTATTTTTAACATGAAAAGCTCCGCTCCTATACTTTTCCCATAAAAACATCTTTAACAGAAATGTTTGCATATATATTGAATAAAAATGGAAGTGTATTGTAAGGTTTCTGACTAGTTTTAGGGCATCATAATGTCATTTTTCCTCTGGCTTTAGTAGCATGTAGTGTTTGCTTTTACAAAGTAGAACAACCGGGAAATATAATGATACCTTTCTGGGGGAAAAAGAAAAAGAATGGTGTGGCTTTTTGGTGTCTTGTTTTTCCCTGTTCTCTTTTTTTATTATACTTCTCCCCCTCTCTCTTTCTGCACAGGGTGGGTATTCTGCTCCCTCCTTCTCTCCCTGGCAGGGCTCATTCCAGGGCATCCCTCGGACTGTTCCACCGCACCGCAGACAGAGTGAGTCTGTACCTCTCACTCATCTCCCTCACCGTGTTCCAGTAGAAGCTTCCCCTTTGCACGCACTGTTCATCTCGTAGTATCCTCCTTTCTCAGGCAGATTTACAGGCATCCACGATAGTCTGTGGCTAACCAAAGTGCTTCCTTCAGCCAACGTATAAGCAGCTACAACTTACAGCTTTATAATAGTTATTAAACGCTGATTTACTTCAGCAGTTCTTCAGGCAAACCTGAGTAGGCCCTTGTTTCCAGTCTTGTCTTAACATAAATCTTGCTTGCTGCATTTTCCCTTCTTTTTTCATGGCTGTAATATACTATCCTATTTGTGTATGTGTTCTGTTTGCTCATAAGTCTGCACGCGTGCATATGTGGTTGTATTTACTCAAATACGTTGTGGATGTACATAATGTTGGTGAGAGAGTGTCATTTTCATTGCCCCTCACGAGAAGTTTACTTAACTTTTCAGAATGGCTTCCCTGAAACTAATTTTTTTTCTTTCATCTTGGTTATTTGTTGTAAAAAGGCTTCTAATACATTGAAGTGGCTGTTGCAAAACTTGCATGACTTGTTAACATTCCTTATGTGCTAGCTACAATGTGGGCTGGTATAAGATGCATTTGTTCTCTTGGCTTGGATCTGCAAAACAAAAGACAATTGCTGATTTTAAAACTGTATGCTTACGTAGACATAGAGAAATGGTAAGTCTTATTTTGTGCTTTGGTATTGCATTATAAACAGATAATTGTTCAAAGAAATATAACTAGTTCATAAAGCTAAAGTTATATTTTTGAAGTGTACTGTAATTTGAGAATTACAGTGTGTTTGACTGCCTAGCAAAGCCCAAGAGTGTATTTGGACAAGAAATAAAGCAAAAAGTAAAATTACGGAAACAAAGTAAGATTTCCAGGGCCAATGGAGATCTGAAGAGTAAGCTGCACCTTGAAAACTAAGCTTACTTGTATTTCTGATTACAATAATCCTAACTTATTTCCATTACAAGAAAAAAAAAATCTTGTGAAGTATTTTATAAATTGTGTTTCAAATACTCTCTTGACGTTTCTGTGACAATGTTTGTCTAATCGACTCATCAGGAATGCATAGCCTGTTTCATAGGCTTTTCTCTATGCAATGGAGGGATGTGCTTCATTTTCCTGTGGTGTTTGATGTGGGACTCTGTGTGTATGCGTGTAATGAATGTAGAACCTCTGAAGCCGATCATTGCATCGTCTGTTTCTGGGTAGAGGGCCAGCAGTAGCACAGCCTGGCTGTTTTGCTGTCCTGTCAGCAGAGAATCTGAGTTCAAAAAGTTCAGGTTTAGACCTGAGGAGCATATAGATGTCACATCTTTGGACGCCAGCTGATCAGAGTCAGAATGGGAGGATGGTGTCTGAGCTGCCAGCTGTGAGCCTCTGGTGTCATTCACATTGACTGCTTGACTGAAGAATAAAACTTTGCTAATCTCTTACCAGTTCTTTGAGCCCTCACCTCATTCTTCCACTAACACCAGCAGCTTCTTATTCAGGGATTCCATAGTGAATTTCCATTACTAAAGTAGGTTGGATTTTTTTGTTTAAATCTTATACATTACGTTCTATGAAGTACTGGTAAAGTAAAAAAAGTAGATGAAAACTGGTCCTTGACTAATTAGCCTAAACTAAAATTAACCTATTGCTTAGGAAAATAAATGTTTCCTATAACTGAGTGCTTCTAGCCTTTTTCTTTAAGTCTTAGGTTTGATCAAAAGATAAATACTGAGAATAAAAAATATAGTATAAATTAGGATGTTTCTTGGACACTTTGACGCTCTTACAAAATCACTGATTTATCACTGTGTAAACGGTCCCATAAAGTAGAACATTACTGGAATTATCACTGGCATCTTCTTTCCCCATGTTACCTCTTCCCTTGGTTGATTGGTTTTAGGTCTGCTGGTGTTTGATCTAGTATGGAAAGCCAAATGTGGGGTTTCAAGGGAAGTGGTGAGCTGGGTTTCACTGCTAACAATAACAAGTAGCCTTAAAGTCAATGTTGGTGTTCTTTTGCAATAATATAGAGAAGGTGATGGGAACATAAAGTAGTGTCAGTTTTTGTTTGGCTGTGTCTTCTGTCTGGAGCTCTTGGCATTCAAGCATTTCTTCTCTGACTTCTGGATATCATCCGCTCTTGTGAATACTGCAGGTTTTTTCACTATGTTGTTGATAGGTGATGGATACATAGATAATTTACAAGCACCGTATATTATGAGAATATAAATCTATAAACTGATCATATTTAGTTGTTTATATACTGTAATATAATTTTACTGCTGCTGTACAGGACAGATAATATATCTCTGCTACGCAACATTACAATACTATCATATTCTTACAGTTCTTCTCCATTAGCACTAGTTACACTGTTAGCATACCTACTGCTTAACTTGCCCTATGAACTCACCATATCACTGCACTTTGTTAACACACTTTAGAATTGGATGTATGTTTTGCACTTTTAATGAGAATAATTTTTTAATACTTTCATATTTATTAACTACATGTTTCAACAGCCATGGAAACAATTCAATATTTTGTATTTCGTAAACACTTTCATAATAGTACATTGATTTTTGTCATCTTGTGAACAAAATTGTATGGTTTTTATTCCTGTAACTCCTGTATGTGTCTTGAACTCAACTTTTATATCATGGTCCGTTATTTTTCTTTTGGCTATAGGATATAATTTGATGACATAGCAAACTTTCTTAAAAATTCTGTATTTGTGTTCTGGAGCTTTAATGAACTCATAACTCTAGAAACATGGCATTTAGAATACACATTGTCAATGAAGCAATTATGAACTCTTGTAATACAAGAACATTATACTACTTTCTCTCTAGGCCCCTAGCCCTAAGTGCCTCTCCACACAGAAACGCAGGTGAAAACTGTTTTGTTGCTCAGGCATTGCAGTTGTTTACATCTCTGCTTACTGTGCACTTCATGGAAAAAGCAAATAGACTTTCTGTATGTAAGCATTACAAATAGAGGTAATGTAAGCAATTCTAGTAGGTGACACGTAGCTTTTTATCACTAGCAAGAAATCTGCTGTATGCACATTGGCTATAAATCAGGTCCAGGCTTTGCTTTTTCATGCCTTTTTTTTTTTTTTTCTTTTGCACAGTGGTGCATTGCTTACCACTATGAAATGTTTCCAAACCTTTATTGACTGATTCAGGTTCTTTGTAGGGTGTACAAAGTGTTGGTGTTAGCAGAACAAAGTCGCTTCAAAATATTATTTTGGAAATTCTTTGACTCGGGTTAAGAGAGTGACAAATGATTAAAAATGTCCTGGAATCATTACATTGCTGTTCTTTGTATGTGTTAATTTTTGCTCTGAGAAATGAGTGTTCAGCTATATGAAGAAATACCTTTTAAGAAGAACTCCCTTATCCCAAGTTGGGTAGTTGCAGCTTGGACTACAAGAGAAACTTCTCTTGTACCTACCTAAGTATATATTTGCAAGCAAAACTTAATTTCACATGTGCCCATATTTGTCTGTTTGTTACACATGTATCTGTATCAATGGATGAAGTGCCTGCCTTGATGTATTTATATATTACTTTCAGTAATTTTTCTATGAGAAAGTATTTTTCTTCAAGTTGGAGTTTCTGTACAGACTGTGCAGAAAAAACAGTGCTGTGCCATATTACCAATTATTTTACTACCCCAATGCTGTGGTGAATGGTGGTTTAAAAAATAAAAAACCCTAGGGTTGGCTTTTTTCATTATTTGAAGTCATACTCCATACTGTGGAATCCTATTCTACAATATTGCAATATGGCTATTTCAACATATATATAATATAGCTAGCTAAAAGGGAGGGAAAAAAATAAAACCAAAATGAAGGTATCGGCAAATAGATCAAAGGTGTGAAATCTTGATGTTTTCCAGAGGTAGAAAATGAGAGCTTTCCACTGTGGCCTTTCAGCAAGGCTGTCTCCAAATGAACGCCTGTGGAATGACAGCTTATCCTCTGCCAAGGCAGTGAGATAATGGTTGTCAAAACTGATCAGAAAATGAAAACCTTATGTATCAGGGTGTCCCTTCCCCCCCCGTCCCCCTCCAAAAAGAAACCGTGATAGTTTGGAGTCTCTTCAAGCTCGTGAGCAAGTTGCTGGGAAGATGGGTTATGAAACAGTATGGGCAACATGGTTAAAATAGGTAACGCAGTGTGTTTTATGACGTTGTTCATCTAACATGTATGGGCATGGATGCAAATATTTTTCATGTATGGTGCTGTAATCATACACACAAATTGTAACTACAGCTCTAAACGGTATTTGAAGTTTAAGAGTTTAACTGTGTTAAAAGACTTGAAGTTAGAAGGGCAAAGGTATTCTGTGCAGGTCTTGCTATAAATATTATTTGTACTGCGTTACTTAAACACTATTGCTACCTCTGTTTCTGGAAGGTGGATTAAAAATGAATGGGGGACACGGTAATTGCAATTTAAATGGTAAAAAGTTGCAGTTCTGTCATGGCAATTGCTCATTGTTTTGTCTTAGTCCTCTGACATCATTGTCCTTGTCTTTTTCTTGTCTCTGCTTTCCCATTAATGCCATTGGCAAGGAGTTGAGAAGTTAGTCCATTACTTCTGTGATAAAGCGTGGTACAGTACAACTTCAGATTTCTTCCCATCTCCCCCTCACGCGTGTTGACTCTTGTTTTTTTTGCCCTATGCATGATGCATGTCTATCGGAGAAATGCATGCAGTTCTTGGATTTCTCATTGCTTCACTTCCCTTGTTCGTCAAAATACTGCAGGGAGAAAATATCTTCATTTCTATCTACATGAGTATTATAGAGGTGATCAAGATGGGCATTGAGGTTAGAGATAGAAAAGAACCAAAGCAAAACTGAAGGGAATTTTAAAGTAGTGATACTGCAATGACTATTACTGTCATGACCACATTGGCTTAACTTTTTTATCAGTATAACATACTTGTCTCAGTCTTCCAACACAAAGCTAATGCAGTCTCAATGGTTCAGTAACTGTGTACTAGTCGTAATCCTCGTTGTGGATATGTTGTCATTTTTCTCTGGATGATGTAACAGCCAGATTTACTTGAGAGAAACAAGATAAAATCTCTTAAGCTAATGTGGCAGGGACTGTGAGTTAGTAATTTTGAGGGCACCAATACATGCAAGTGTTTGAAGTTCTTGGGCTCTTGCTGGTACAGAAAAGTCTGTTGTGCAAAAAGGAGCATGTGCACACAGCGTTTGTCTAACGTACATTCGTTTTGGGGAGGACTAATTCTGTAGAGTTACATTGTATTAGAGATGTTTTAGAGTCTAACTTTATATTTTAGGAGCATCCCTAAAAGGAATGCAGGTGTTTGTCCACCTGAATATTTTGTTTATAGGACAAAAATAGAAGTCTGGTTAGCATGACATTCTACACCAAGTTATGGTCTGTCCCGCCATCGGGAGTGCACTCAAAGCAATGCAGATGACAAAGTTTTAAAAATAGATTTCTTGAAATAAATTAATCTTCCTAGAAGGTGGAAGGTTTCTTTATCTTTCTATTCCCCTTCCTTCTTGTGATGGAATTAGCCAAATACTGGTCCTTCTGCTGGCTGTTTTTTTTGACGAATAATGTGGTCATAATTTATTAAGACTTCCCTAGTAAATGGAAAGCTTGTGTGTAAGGCAAAGATGTGAGCTGTGGATGAAAATAATGCAGTTTTCAGTGTTGGAAGCCTTGTGAACTGTTACTTGCAGATTTTGGAAGTGGGTTTTTTTCTGCTTTCAGTATCATCTTGAAGGTTAATGCATGTAGCAATTTGAAGGGATTAAAATTATAATTGGACAGGCTATAACTAAGTAGAAATACAAAATTAGAAAACAGTACAGTATTTAAAGCAACGTAGCAAAGATGATGCCGTAGCTTTAGTGTCCTCAGAATTCTGAACATGCAGCTGTTTTCTACTTTTGATTTGCTAACTTTCTGGATATTAAAACTGCTTAGAAGTTTTTAGGTTATGAAGGATAATCAGGAAAGCTTTTTAAAGTGGTTTTATATGTAAAAATGCAAAATTCTCCAAATGGTAAAGCTCTGATATTACCTAGTTTTTGTCAAAAGAACTTGAAATAGTGTTATTAAAAGCTTGCTTCTTAGCTGTATTTCAGATGTTTCTGTGTTTAACTCAACTTTCCATACAAATTTGGTTTCTTCTGTAGCTTACAAATTCTTCATTTTGCTGATTAGTCAAACTAGGGTTATTTGGTATAAAGTTAGGATTTGTAATGCTTAGATTAGATATTTATCTGCATTTTTGAAGACTGGCATTTAGAAACTCTTTCTAGGTGAGGGGAAAAATTTTTCTGACAATTTTTACATCTTAGAATTTGACACAATACTGTGTGCTGTAAGCATACTAACTTTTGACTTCAGTTAGGATTAGAAAATCTGAACTATTTGTTGGAGGATTTGTATGGTAATCAGGTATACATTGCTTTGGTTTCTACACTCATTTTTTGCAGTTTTGTTTTTGCAGGTGAGGTCTCAAATCAATAAAACATTTTGGCTAACATCTGTCTGTCAGCTCCTAAGCTTGAAGGATAATGACTTCTGTAACCCATTACATAAACACTGAAAAATGACAAAAATATTGAGAGCATTCTCTTTTTTTAAGCTGTAACTCTCTTAATATATTGAATTATTAATTATGTTTAGTACTTCCTTCCCGTAGGATTGCTTGGTTAAGAAGGATTCACAAAGTTAAGCTAATTTTGGTCATGTAAGGAAAAATGTTTTAATACTTATTTGACACCATTTTGAAGGCTTTTTTCTGTTTGTTTTTTAATCCTCCACCCCCTTTCCAAAACAGATGTATTCAGACTGCTCAACACATTTGCACTTACTTGTCTATCACTTGCTGGTGTCACTGGTCCAGCTTAGATGTTGCCTTTACTTACAGGTAAAATCAGTATATTCTAAAGGGAAAAATGGCTAGTAAATCAAAATTAGGTTGAGAAACCTTGATGTTTCTCTCATTACCATTAATTTTTTTTTTTTTTTTTCTCAATGAGGAGTTTTGAGGATTCAGTTTTCAGTCATAATCCTGCCAGGGAAAAGATGGAAAGCTTAAAGAATCCTGAGACATGCTGTTGTCCTGGAAATATAGCAGGACTTTGGCATGCACAGCTATCACTGCATTCTTCCTGCTGGTTCTTAGAAGAACGGAAAAGACCAGAAGAATAATTCACTTTATCATTTAGAAGCTGTGAATAAGTCAAGAGCGTGACTGAAGTGACATTTTAGTCAAATCCCTTGAAGACAAACATTGCTTCTTTTTTACTGACTATTATTTCACTAGTAAACAAATATTATAAGCCTGTTTACTCTGTACATGCAATCTGTCAGCTGGTAAGAATTCAAGTAGTTAGGGATAAGACTAACTTGTAGTAGTTCGGTTCCCCTCCTTTATAAAGACAATGAGAAAATCATCTAAACCTGAAATATTCTAAAACTATAGTTCAAATTTTTATAGGTTTTGGGTCTTGCCATGAATTACAGGATTCATATTAATTCTTCCAAAGTCTGTGTACAAGTTGCAGGTCTAGGATGTGTTTGAGAAGCTAGCGCATACCTTAATCTTTGAAGTCTTTTCACAGGGAAGAGCAAAGAGAAAATAGAAATGACTGAGAAGAGGTACTGCCAGTTATCTCGTCTGATACATGTATGATCAGATAATATCTTCTCATAAAATGTAAAATCTTCATTGAATTATCTTTATTCCCTGGTTATCAGCGTATATGATCTCCAGTATTTGATAGTAGATGATCTGTAGCTTCATGTGTACTCTCTTGTACTGCTTTGTTGAACAAGGACTAGGGGTAACGGTTTTAAGTTGGAAGAGGGGAGATTTAGATTAGATACCAGAAAGAAATTCTTTACTGTGAGGGTGGTGAGGCACTGGCACAGGTTGCCCAGGAAGTTGTGGATGCCCCATCCCTGGAAGTGTTTAAGGCCGGGCTGGATGGGACTTTGAGCAGCCTAGTCTAGTGGGAGGTGTCCCTGCCCATGGCAGGGGGGTTGGAACTCGATAGTCTTTAAGGTCCCTTCCAACCCAAAACATCCTATGATTCTATGGCTTCTTTATCAGCCCCTTTGAAATCCATTGAAGATAAACACGGTTACCTAAATCTAGTCACTAACCTTATTACAACATACCTGTATCAAATGTTCTGACCTCAGTAAGGCAAGGAAAATGCACTGTAAATTTATGTGGTCCATTAAACTCATTTCCTGCCTGTATAGTATTATAACATTGATAAAAGGTTTGGAATAGTTAACTTCAGTATGCAGGGGATAGAAATTAGAAGATGGATACAGTTCGGTAGCTGTTGCATTTGTTTATTGAGCACTTGAATCAGAACTGATCAGTACTCATGTGCCGTTCTTATGCTGTCCTGCAGATTTAGGTGAAACCATCAACTCTGCCTTTTTCATTTTTCTTTTTTAAGCTAATTGGTTTCTTTCTTGTCTTTATGTTGATGTGCATTTCAGTGCTGGTATAATTTTTTCCGATTAAGTTATAAGTTACATTTGTACACGTTCCATGAACCATCCTATTTTGTCAAAGTTTTGATTTTAAAAAAAATAGATATACAGCCCTTTTCAAGCATCCAGTCTGCACACACTGGATTCAGAATGTTATCTGGTATTTTCTTTGCTTAATATATTCTTGTATTCTTTTCTCTTTAACAGCCTCAAGTACTACAGCCTTCCAGCAGCCTTCCCAGTTCCACAGACCTCGCCCAGGGAAAACTAATAAAAATACCACATATCGAGGCCCACAGTGAATATCCTAAACATGGTCTGCATGAAAATAGCAATCATCAGAATCAAAATGCTGCAAATGTCTCTCTCATAAATAGCCTGAATGATGTAAACTCTTTAATGAGCATGAAAGATGGCAATGCATCATATCTGGAAAATTTGAAAAATAAAAATACTGAAGACCCTGGAAAGGTGACTAGTAATAAAGAAAGTACATTACTGTCTAGTTCCTGTTTTCAGACCTCTACACAAGCTGATGATAGAGAGGTGCAGACTGAATTAGCTGTGAAAGGTCAACCCTCATTCACGAACCAGGCTTCTCGGCCAAAGACTTTAAGAATCGCAAAGCCCCCGAATGCTTTAGTGCCTCCTACAATGGCCGTTCTCGCACGATCTGCAAATCATTCCGCTGCTTCCAAGGAACGTGACCTTCTACCGTCAAGTAGTTTGACTCAGCTACAGCCAACATCTGGTCAGGATAACCTAAAGGGTAAACAGAGTCAGAAAGTGTCTAAACTTCGCCCACCAACTATGTCCTTTGTTAAGTGTAAGCAAATGAGCAGTCAGAAATCCACACCAGTATCTGCAGAGCCTCAAAACACCTCTTTGAAGACTAACATCCCAAAGCCACCGGTACAGAGAAAGGAAAACATGCAAACACAGAATACCGGTTTGCATTCTGGGGATAGTTTGCCCTCTAGTCGGAATTCCCGCCTCCCTAAACCAAAGACACATTGAGAACGTACCTACATCTCACTGAGTGATGCCATAATTTAAACCACATCGATGTGCTGACTGCCTTTGGGGCTGCTCTATCTACAGCCTGCAAATCCTGAGTGAATATTAAAAATAGCATCTCTCTTCAGTATTTGCGTACTCCATTCTGTTATGTTCTGAGGCTCATGTTATGAGCTGCGCAGCTTCTCTTGAGAGTGTTTTATTAATCGTAGGTCTGTATTAAAGATTGTATTGCCCAGTGATCTTAGTAATTAAGCAAATACTGAAGTCTGTGGTTACCACGAACACCAGAATGCTGCACTGTGTATTTCAGGATGCCAGAAATCATTTCTTACCTCTGTTTGAGTTACTAGACAATGAAATTACTATTCAGTTTAACTTCTTGGTTCTGAGTACTCGTTAGGTTAGAGTGGTGGAAAATTAGACTTACTAGCAGATGTTTTATTGGCCATAATTTTGACTCTGTATTCCAGAGGCCTATGCAAAAATCCTTGTATTTATCATTAAGACTGACATATTTAATGTTATTTAATCTGATGGGTTGGGTGGGTTGTGTTGTTTTGTTTTACTGTAAGCTGAAGTTGCTCTGTTCTTTATTTATCCCATTTTCACTGTTCACAGACAATAAGCAGATTTCACAGGGTGAATCGAATCTTCTCTCTTAAACATCATCATTTGTTAAGATTGTGGTATGTTTTTATTGTGTTGAATTGACACATTACCATGTAGATTCTTGAAACGCAGTGCTAAGGATACTTGTGCAAAACCTTCCAATACAGGCTCTTATGAATTGGTAAGTAGGGAGCCTCTGGGAATAAGGGGTCCATAACACCTATGTCGACGTTGCACAACATGCATTTTAATTAATAGTTTTTAGATTTTATTGTGCTACTTGTATTTATTGATTTCTGTTTAATATTGAAAGACTCTGAAGTACCTGACTTGAAATTTTGCACAAACTTTGACGTATGTGTAAGGATTTGAAACTATTTTACAGAATAAAACTTGTATTAAAAAGCAGCTATTTTAAAAAAAAAAAAAAAAAAAAAGAATTAATTAACCCCACTTATTTGCTTTGAGCAATCCTATTATGTCCTAATCCAGAGCTGGTACTCTTAAGAGTTTTTCAGAGATATGTATTTTGGTTTTGGGTTTTTTGTAAAATTTTTTTGGTGTAATTTCTAAAGAAGTGCATGATAACTGGGAAGGAGCTTTTTGGGGAAATAAAGCAAAAAAAAAAACACAAAACAAAACCAAAACATTTTTCTGCTCTCTAGGAGAAGTATTTTTTCTGAAAGTGGTCTGGAAACATAGGCCCATCATGGTGCAACTATGGGACCATGACACATGTGCTGTGAGCTAAACATATGCATATCCAGTGAAGCTTTCCAGAAACTTAATGTTATGTCCCATCTCCAGTTCTTCCCTTCTTTCCCATCACTGTCTCTTGGATCTTACTACTTGGGGGTTTTTTTTCTGTTCTTGAATTGGTTTTAAAATCATCAGCAGAAGGCTGTTATAATTACTTCACTCAAAATCTGTTCCTGAGCAGCATATAATGTTGGTAAAATGAAATGTAGTTAGAGTTTGTTCTAGGCTTTGGCTGTGGGACATTGATATATTACAGTCTTTTCTTTGAGAGAATTAAAGTGAATAGGTATAGACATTTCATAAATAAGTTCAATAATCAACTTTTGTAATTTAGACCCTTTACTAGGGGTATCCTGATGGATACCTTGGATGGGAGAAGGAAAAGAAATATAATCGTCTCACCTGAATTTTTCAGTACATAAATTATGTCCAAGAAGGTTTTTGGATTTGTCACACTAAATTCTTTCAACTGACAATGAAGTGGAAAAATGAAAAGCTTAGGGGGAAAATGGGTAGGGGGGAGGTTCTATTTCAGAACTGCTTATATCAATCTGAAATAGGAGACCTGCAGGACTTCCTGTTAACTGGGGCAAAGACAATGTGAACCAGAAGTAACAAGGGTAACATTAGTTGTTACAGTTGATACAGGATCAAAATAACTACAGTTCGAGATCGCTGTAACAATTATTCTCCAGGAAAAGTTCATTCTTTCCTTGCAAAGCATTGAATTAAATGGCCTTCAGTGTAAGCATTTACTTTTGATAAGAAAATAAAACTGACTTTTTATATTCCCCAAAACTAGCTCCTGGCAGCTAACTGTGTTTCTCAAGAGTTTAAAAACTGCTGAGGGAACGATCAGATCCCTAGTTTGTTTTCTGGTCCATATGGATTTCTATGGAAGGTGTTTGTTTTTTTTTTTAAATTTACGTTCCTTGAAGAGGAGCTGATTTTATTTTTAGTTGTATAATTTTCTGTAAAAATATTATTTTCACTTAATGCTATTGACAGAGATATTTCACCATGAGTTCTATTGCTTCTTATTCTGAAGGTATCACCAGCCTGATTTAGTGATATTAAAATTTTTATGTTTACATTTAAAAATATAGATATCTATCTATCTGCACCTTTGCTGAAAATTAAGGAACTGAAGCAAAGAGATGATCAGTGTTTTCATTAAAAAAAAAAAAATCTTAATTATTTTTTTTTCTGGAAGAACAAAAATCTATTTATTCTGTGACTTTTTTTTTTCCTGTGTAAAGGATCATAAGTAGATTATATTCTTTGTTACAGCATTTCCCCATTTTGTTCTGACAGATTAGTGAGACATTCAGCTGGAAACAGCAGGATTTGATCATGGATGAGACAGATGCTAACCTGAATTGTATTTGTATTCAGCTGCTAACCTCGCATCCCTCTAAAGACAGTTACATCTCTTGGCTCTTCAGATTTTACCAGGGAAGGCTCTGTTGCATGTATAGCAAGTCCCGAGTAGGAGCAAAGCCCGTCAGTCGATGGGCAACCCGAAGAGAGGTAACGAAGTGAAGCTTGAAGCTTCGCTTCAGTGAAGGACAGAGGTTGGGGGGAGATGGATAAGAGGGCACTGTGTAGAGCTTGTCAAATGGGATTAAGTAAGTATTTTCAGGTAATGTATCTACCTTATGGAAGGTGTAGGTATATCATCAGTACTGGTGCAGATTATCCTAAATACATAAATTAAAGATTTGATATCTTCAGGGGTTTTTTTAGGTTTCTCATACTGGTTTATTGCCATTTTTTTTTGTTTTTGATTTCTTGTTCTTTTGTGCAATATTCACAAAAGTATTAAACTACTGTTCAGTATGTGTGTACAGAGGCAATTATGTGTTTTAACAAGTGAATAAACACAAAAGAAAAAAGAGAATTGCACTTTAAATGAGCTTTATTGCTTCGAGTTGTGCCTAAAATAATCTAGATGCCTCCTGCTGTGTGTAGCTTTTGTTTCAAACCGATTTCCCTGCTAGCGTTGCTGTTTCCAAGGTATCTTCACATCACTTTCACAGAATCAATATGCACTCTAGCATGTTTAAAAATATCCATATAGTGTACTGAGTTTTTGTTGTGCAATGACTTTAACTGTGGAATTTTAACACTGATGATGCAGCCAGATTATTACTTTCCCCTTCCCTGAAGCTTGCACTTCTACTTCCAATCAAAGCCAATGACAAGACTTCCCTAGGATTAGCATAGCCCTTAAAGAATAATGTTCCCAGCATATGTTTTTGAGAAAAGAGGTGCAATATTATCTCCTAGACTTCCTAGAAATAATCAGAAAGGCCCTGAAAATCCAAAACAGCCCTGCATTTTTCATACAGTTACAAAAAAGTGGGTTCCTCAACTTTACATCTCATGGCAGTGAGACTAGACATAGCAACTAGACTGCATCATAGGTCAGTAAAATTCATTTCATTCTTGATCTAAATGCTGATTTGTTGTAATGATGCTAGAAAACTGAATACCATTTGTGTGATTTACTTTGCATGTCACAACCATATGCACATCCTAAAGTGTCATACTCTGTAGGTTGCATGTTGGGGGGGAAGTATTTCTGGTTTTGCACAGCACATAATCCTCTTAATATGGACATTTTCTTGCCATACAGATGGAAATCAGTTCTTGAATTGGGCTTCTGTAACTATTCCTTATCTCATTATAGTGGCTTTCTCTGAGCAGAGTGGATTTAATACGTGATCCTGGCGGTAGGTCTCAGTATAGTAATCTTACAACTATGCTATCAAGGAAATTCAGTCACTGTTGTGGTAAAGCTGCTCACTGCCTACTTAATTGTAAAAGCACCACAATAAAAACAGTATAATTCCCGTGTCAGTGAAATCTTAAATTCAATACTAGCTAAAACAAGAGGTACCCTTACTATCTGCTTTGTTGTTTTTGTTTTTTAACCCAGGCCGGAGTAAATACTGTATATTGGAATTTGCTTGTAAAGTTGATTTAAAAACCTGTATGTAAAAATTTTCTTCAATGTTGCTCTAGTGAATAAAAATAAAAGTCATAATTCTAATAAGTATCTATTTCTCCTGAGTGTTCACTTCATGTATGATTTTTTTCAGTAATTGACTGCAGAATTATAGGACTGTAGACAGGGAATTAGGAAGGAGGGGAAGATGATGCTTATGCTTGCTTCCATTATTCTTATGGAATTGTTTTTCTCCAACAGACTTACAGGCTTTTAGCATGAGACTTCTTAATTAAAGAAAAAAGAGAAAGAAAAAGAGACATAGAAAAGCTAAACGTTTTAATGTATCATTTCCAGATGAACAACGACTGATGTGGTTAGTTTTTAAAGGTATGTTATTTCACCTCTAATGCACAGTTGAGGAGAGAAGAGTATTTCATACTTCTTTTATGTAACTAGTTGAAATTATTCTCATAAGAGATTTCTTTGAGAAAGTAATTCCCTCAAGTCCAAATCAGTACAATGTATGCATACATGTAAACATTCATAAAAAGTTCCCAATTGTGTATCAGTATTTTGCCCATTTTTGAGTGGTTTATTATTCTTGAGAAAAAAGGAGATCTGCTCCACTAATTTCATCTGACCTGTTTCAGTAGACCACATTTGAAGTTTCAATCAAAATTTGGGGCTTGGTAAAGGCAGAATCCTGTAGTTTTGAAGACAGAACATTTAAAAAATACTGCAGACAGATGCTTGTAATCCTGAAACTAAGGTTTTATATTGAGCTTCAAGATGATCTTTGAAGACTTCCACATGTTTTGGGTGTGGGGGAACTCCTGCATTCAGGGTTTCTGAATTCAAACACGTGTTTTAGGTGCCCTCCTCAGCTGAAGCCCCAAAAGGTAGTTACATGCTGTGGATCCTCCTGCCTTGCAGTTCTGCTGGCTAAGAGTGCTCTTTGCTTGATGGACAAGTCTGTGTTACAGTGATCTCTAATCCTATTGCTGTGATCATCAGATGTTGAACAGCTGATTCAATGGCTCTGTAAATAGTGTTCTTAGAAGCTGTTAAGTCATAGCTTCCCTGTCTTCTCTGCCCTCTCCCATCCAGAGGCAAAGGCCTTGTGGCAGCGATGAGCAATGTTCTGCTGGCTGGACTGAGAGTGATGTTCTCCTGACACTGGAAGAGATCAGCTTTACTGTCTTTGGGCGGAATATTACATGTGAGGAGAAAGTGTTAGATGAGGAGAAACTTCTGACATTTCCCTTTTGCAACCCACAATCAACACCCTTGACACCTTTCCTTCTACAGGAATAGTTTGTTTTTATGAGCACCACTGAATGCAGCTGAATTAGAGTAGTTAATGATGGTGCATGTGTAACAACCAGATTTGTGTGGTTTCTTCTTCCCCTAGGTTGTGAATATCAGCTGCTGTTTCAAATGAGAATTGGCTTTTAGCAGAGGACATTGAACAGAAATGCCACAGCTCTAAAAATGAGTTATTCAAGTATTTAATGCTGATCAGTCAGTCTGAAAGGTAAGAGGGGGATTTTCTGTTAGGAGTTTTTATGTGAAACTCCAGGCAGTAGGAGTCCTCAGGTCTAGTACAATACTAGTACTAGTTCTGTCTGCTTGCTCCAAGTCCTCACTGAATATAGTGGGGGTTCTTCACATGAAACTAAAGGCAGAAGTAATTGCCTTATGTAACAGACCAGAAACTATGCTTTGGAATAACTAAATTAAAAATCATTCTTAAAGCAGAACAAAATCTGAAAACTTCAAAGCTGTTTAAATAATAAAATGCTTCCCTCCATCATAGCCTGTGAAAATCACTTCAATTGTTGAAAGCCTTTCATGACAGAGTTTGGTTTTTAAAGCCTATTCCAATGCCAGCCTCTGAAATAGCCCAGGCTGGCAGGCATTTAAAAACAGTTGTGGAGACAGTATACTCCAAAAGTTGCTTTACTTTTTTCAGAAAATTCCATAGAAATGCAGCAATTTTGGAGAAACATTTAGATTTCAATTGAGCTTCACATTCTGATAGAGTGTGGTTCTCCTAATACCTCTCCAATCAAAACAATTGTTTAGATTTTATTCTGAGGAGACGTGATACATGATTATCTTGGGTGCTACAGTTAGAAAGAGAGACGCCCTTGAAAACCAGCCTGTGTAAATTCCCTAATTTCCTTCTGATCATCAGTGTAGATCAGCTTTTGTGCACACTCAGTGGTAAGTCTAGGGATGGTAAATACCACTATTTTAGCTATATCAGAAGAGTATGCATATAAAACATAAGAGCCTTTAAAGACTTGGATCACCTAGTCTGATAGATTTCAGTGCATAGTAATATAAAGGTCCAGCAATTTCTACAATTCTTTACTCTGTTTTAAATGCTACTCGGTTTGACAAACTGCACTAATTATCCCATGCTACATTTAATCTCTGTGCCTTACTTTCCTCATATATAAAATTAGAATAATACTAGTGTTAGCAAAGTCAAGACTTGAAAGATTCTATGCTGACAGCGTGATAAAAACTCCCCGAGGAAACGTATTCTCCCTTATTTTCTTATTTTCTTGAGTATTATATTAATCTCCCTGTATCTGCCTGCTTAGGAGTTTTCAAAAGCCTGAGCTGTATACAAAGCTCAAATTTAAAATAAAACTAAAATAAAAATTCTTAAAGTAATTCCTTGCAAGGCAAGTTGTGTGCACCTTATTTGGAACTATTTTACTATGAGATCCAGCGAATTTCTATCTTATTAGGGCTCCACAGCAGTTATTTGCAGGAATTCATTTAAGCATAAACGAGAGGGAATAGTTTCTCTCTGTGAGTTACATGCAGCAGAGTGGGCCAATTCTCTGAAGCCCTGTGAGGAAGTTCTCATGGGAATATGTATCCCAAACAGTACACTGGTAGTGTCACGGTGCATTAGGAACCTGTGTTCCCATCTTCCTGGAGGATCCCAAAGGTGTGCATTAAGTTGATACAAAAAGTTGTGAGTTTGTGGGATACTTTTTTTTTAAATTCCACTCACCTTTGGCAAAGTGAGTTGATCAACCAACTTCTGTGTTGTTCAGACTACTACAGGTAACTCTCGGAGTCCAGTCCTGGTTTATAAACCTTCTCGAGTTCTGCTCTGTAATTTCGGTGGGTTGTTGCTGTGTTATTTGTTTTTGTACTCTGGTAGCAACCTAGAAGCCCCCAGTCGCAGGTGCGAGCTGTTTGTGTGAGATTTTGTATCGAACAGTAGTAGCGAAGCATTTATTGCTGCAAGATACGCAGCAGAAGGTTGTCAAGCTGAGTTGATCCTGCCAGGATCTGAACTTATGTTTCTAGAAAGTCTATGGTGTTCAAACCATATGCTTATAAACTCTTGCAGATCTGGTATTACCGTGCAGGGAAGCTTAATGATACACAAGCTCTCTACTACTAATACTCCTGTGCGTTTTATGCTGGTGTTCAATTTCTTACTTGAAAAGAGTTAGTGAAGGTCTATGTGTGTGCATTGTATTAACGGCTGTTGAAAGCTTAGTGTGTGGCATTTCTGGGACATGCAGGGTACTGAAAAAATACCATGTATTTGTATTTTGTATTTACATATGCAAAATGTGTATTTCCTTTAAAATATGCTTCTAATGATACTTTTTTTGAGTTGCTTTGAGGGTGTTAATTTTCTCAAGGGATTATCTTTGACAGTTGTTATTCTGTTATTAATATTGTCTGATTTTATACAAATGTATTTCTTTTAAAGGAGAAATAGGGTCATGGAGGTTATTTTCACACTGCAGTGTTACATCTCTTAAACCGCTGACGCAGAACGCTGCATCACCTGTGTATGTATGTCTTCTAGAGTCTTACCCTGGAATGTGACTAGCGTTGGTACAAACTAAACAAAGAAGTCCGAGGAGAGGTGATAGATATATACTAAGGGTCACAGGATAAGTGTTATAGAAGGGCTTCTCAGCTGTCCCTGTAAGTAAGGGCTTGGGTCGTTACATTGTGCTAACTGCTCTAAACTGAGTACCGGTTGCACAGGCCTTAGCAAATGTGTTTTAGTCAGTGTCTGTAGGGTAAATAACAAGGTCTAATAGTATGCACTTTGTTGGTAAAGAACTTAAAGCTCTACTGACAGGAAAGGACAAGAATTAAGTGTTACTATTTTAATTGTAAATGCCTAGAAAGTGGGTGGATAAGAGCAAGCAAGATGATATGCTTTGTCTAGGAAAAATGGAAAAAATACTCCCATCTACTCCCTTTTCTTCTTCAGATCAGCTTAAAAGAGAACTCATATTTTCATCTGTTTCGACCGCGAAAACTGTTCTTGCCCTTCCTCCACCCTATTTTAACGCAGACAGAAGGCTGGACGTTTGCTCCTGTGAACAGCAGAGGGCAGTGCAATGCAAGCAGCCGAAAGACTGCACCTTTATAACCATATAGTTTCTGTATATGCAATTTCTCTATATGTCAAAACACCTTCCTAGGCATAGGTGGGGCTATGTCTTTTTGAGTAGCATACAGAACATTCGTCTCCTCACCCTGTCCTGTTTGCTTTGATGGGCCAGCCTCAAAATAAGCAATACTAATTTATTATTTGCAGTGAGCAGGAGCAACGTTGTTCTGTTAAAAGAAGCAATCACCTGTTTGGAGGTGGAGGAAGTAAACCAGGCGTTGATAACCTCAACTGAAGCATCTGTCTAACTTGAACTTGAATAATTTCGTTGTTTTCCCTGCTTGGTCTCTGTGACAGGCTTGTCTTGTTTCAGCTGGCTGTATTTATCATTCAGCTCACTGACTGCTCAGGTTGGAAATCCACAAGGGATACAGGAGATAAAGACTAAACGTGCAAATGTGTTTGCAACTCCAAGCCCTTGTAGAAATCTCCAACTGCTCTTTCGGTGCACAAACATACCCTGCAGAGAAAATCCTGCCTGCCTGGGAAGAGGTGTTCCCTTCACTACACCGCAACCATTTGCTGTGCTGGTGGTCACTTCTGGAAAATTACTCAGGGAGAATGCATGTATCTTTCCTGTCTAATTGTGCATCAATTTTATGGTATATAGCATAGATTAAATAATCAAAAACCACTAGTGCTATTGGGTTCCCAGTTTTCAATGCACTTTAAATGAGCCTTATTTCACTCCTCAAGTTACTTGAATTTAGTATCCAGTAGCTAACGCTCCCTCCTCAGACCTTCAGTAACAGGAAGCTATCACTTGTTTCTGTACCGTGTTTCATTTCCCAGCAGTCTTGCCTGTCTGTTGATCTGTTAGGATCTGCACTTCGATATGTGGAGGTTATAGCAGTGAGCAGCCCTGCAGCAGCCATCCATTTTGCAGAAGAGGATTTTTTTGCAGACGAACATGTTTGAGAATGTGGTTTAATTTGCTTACCGCTGAGAATGCACTGAAACCCTGTAAGAATATTCAATGTGGAGCAAACTTGGGGACAGAGCTTAATTACTTGGATTTTATTTCTATGAAACATGAGGCCCGTTGTGATCATATTAATTTAAAGATAACATTTCTACAAGTAGAGCGAATATGAATTAAGGTTAGAAGAATTTATGAATTACATGTTACTGCCCTGAATTAGGAGAGATACAAGCAAGCAATTTTTCAGGGAATTAAATTAGTGATGCATTAGACCTGGGGCTTTACATTGGGACTTGCTTGCTTGCGTGACTTGTAGCTCAGGGAAACCTTGAACTCAACAATTTTTTCTAGCAGGTCTGTCCCAGTAAACAAGGAAAATATTCTTAATGACGCTTAAACTGCAACTGTTTGAAAATTTCCCTTTGAACCTTCAAATAAATTGAGTCCATGTTAGTTGGTCACCACATTCTCATACAACTTTTGCTTTTTAGCGCTTATTCAGAAAATTTTTCCTGGTCTCTCTTCTCTGAAAAACTGGTATTCTGATAGCAAACAAATCACTCTTAAATGACAATTTATGTAAATTTTAACAGTAAGCAATCAGGGCTTTACACCTTGGGTGTAAGCTCTGTAGAAATACAACACGGTAATTGGCAGATGGTTTCTATTGCTAGGTCTGTGTGATGTTCTCAGGATAGTAGTGCTTTGCACTACTACTGAAGAATAATTCATATTTTCAGACTGAATCCAGCAGAGGGAGTTTTTTGGTCTCTTTTAAAAGCAATGACAGCTTTTTCTCCTATGTTCCATGGATGCTATAATATGAGTTATTGTTGGTACGCACCACATAAGCACGAAGAGCAAGAAGGTAGTGCTGTATGATGCCATTCTAAAAGGTTTGCCAGTAACTGTTGCAGGCCAGAAGGAAGCTGCATTACTGAAGCCCTATGAGAAAGCTGTAACATCAAATCTTGTAATGCCTCTTAGAGGAAGTACCGGCCATGCAGTCAGCATGTTTGCCGTGCAGACTTGCCTGAGACTGCAGTAACTTCAAGACCAGAAACAGAGTAACTATGTAAACAACTTTGCCTGTCCCATCTAAGTCATGAGGCATGGTGGCTGAAAAAATAAATCAGCTCAGGTTGGTGCTGCTTTAGGCACCTGTTAACCACATCATGTTCCAGCATATCTGTGCCTCTTGTTTCTATTTCCCTTTTCTGCCCTTGTAAAATGAGTCACACACAACAGGGCAGAGCTCACAAAGGCAATTCTTTTTGAACTTCTAAAAGAAGCATGCTGATGTAGGAGGTATGTAGCTAAGATGGAACATCACTATATGTATGTATTTTCTAACAAAAAAAGAAAATGGGCAGTGGAAGATTAATTTTAATATCTTCTGTCTTGCCAGCTGTATGATACTTAAAGTGATACAGGTTCAAGGTCTGGAAGAAATGGTTCATTTCTATCTACTGAAGTATTTTGATCCCCTTTCCAGAAGTTTGTCTCTTCTCCTCTGACGTCTCCAGTTCCACTACGGACTGCATCTGCCCTGTCCAATTTGGGAGGACAGAGGAGGGAAACAGCTGGCATTCTGCAGCTCTGCAGACATGACCATACCAGTTTTATCCTTTGTCTGTTTTTCCCCCCCAGGATGTTTTCATGCATGGACACAGACTCTTGCCTGCCTTGCATCTCCACAGTTCCTCTAGCTGTTTACATATGTGGATTCCTTTTATTTGTAATTAAATATAAGTGTGTCAGCCCAGTAACTTAAGTTATTATGAGTCTTTTCCCTTTCTCTCTTTTTTAAAACTGTCTGCAGACAATTAACTTAGCCCAACTTTTGATCATCATTTTACCCGCTTTACCTGTCAGTCCTAGATTACATTTGGTCTTGGCATGTATTTGTTTGACTATTGGTAACTATTTCCTTGTTCCTCTCTTCCGTAGTGACCCATGAGCATTACTGAGTACTACAGAGGATGCAAGCTTTTCAACAGCAGAGTGCAGACTTGACAATGAATTAACCTCTTACTAGTGGAACCAAGGAAATAACTTTTCAGTCCAAGTCTGCTCTTCAGAGATGTTTCCTTACTGTCTAAAGGCATATTGTCAGTCTCTGTGCCATCAAAGGTATGGGAATAATTAATTCTCCTCAGCTTTGGGGTTTGTTTTTTTTTTATGGAGAAATGAAGCAAACACTGTCTGAATTCATTTTGAGTCAGCTACTTATAAGTCTCTTTAAAGCTTCAGCTTTGATAAGGATTCCACCTCTGTTTTCTTCCTTTAATCTGCTCCATTAAAACATGCATGATCTCTCATCACACCTTTGGCACTTGCCGGTGTTCTGACTAGCTGCAGCAGAGCCTGCTCCTGTGGTGGGGAACCTGAGTTAGCTCTGCTGGAAATGCACAGCCCTGAATCCAATAGCAGCTGGCCCAGCTTTTTTTTAATTTTCTTTTTTTTTAGAAGGTAACAGCCATGGGTCAAACAGACCATTTCCAAGAATGGACCATTTATTCAGACATGTTTTGGTTGTTTGGTTGGCTTCCTTGGGCTCTTCAGCTGTTTTGAGTTTTTTTTTCTGCAGAAAGATAAGGTACCTCCCTACCATGATGGAATGTATGTGGAAATCTCTGGCTGTTTGCCAAGGTGTTGTGTGTCCTGCAGACTTTCTTATTTGCCTGTTCAGCAGCTGTTAAGTTTAGGTTGGATGCACACTAGTGCTTTCGCATTCCGGTGATTGCAACGACCACCTGTCATTATTGACCTGATGAATCTTGTGATGCTGAATGTGACCAGCGGTACCAGTGCCAGGGATTACAGGAAACTCACTCCCACAACCCAGCAGTCTCTCTTAAAATGTTATGCTTCTGTGGCTCCTGTGGCCATTTTGCATGTGCTCCGTTGGCCATTTGAGACAGCTGCTTCGGGACAGCTGGACAGTACACTGGGGGGGTTCTGAGGGCGAGAGTGAGGGGTCTTGGTGCTCTCAAGAGAAGGGAGGGAGGTGGGGAAGAAAAGATAAAGAGCTACCTGCACTGTGGAAAGGGCTGTAAACAAACAGCTGCTTGTGGTCCTGGGGATTCCTGGAAGAGCACTGCAAGGCCATGGTGCATGATGCTTTGTGCAGAGGTTTGTAAGCTAAAACATACAGCTGAAGCACCTGGTGTTGAACCAGGCTAGGACAACCAGATTCTTGGAAAGGATTTGCAGTATGTGTTACTGTACATGGGTGTGATTCGTGCCAGGTTTGAAAGATACAAAAGGTTTCTTGGCACTTTTAAATGGTTGTTACTTCCCCCTCTAAATAATAGGAATGAAAAAAAAGAAGTTGCTTAGTTCTGGTGCTTCAGATGCTCTATGGAAGCTAGTTCAGTTTCCTTTTACTTTTAACAGCATTGATCATTCAGGTGACATTTGTATTTATTTCGCCACCAGCTAAATAGGACCTTGTGGACTCTCAAAGAGCTTACCAACGTGAGTGCCCTGATTAGATGTTACTTTTCCCTGTTTGGGTGCCAGCACTGTCTGAGCCAAGCAGACTGCCGAATGTCAGACTTGGTGGTAGACTTGGAGCTGTTGCTGGTGTATCTCTGGGGATGGGGACAAAATTCTGACCCAGCATCAGCCACCTGTGCTTTAGTGGATTTAATTCTGCAAACAAGTGATCTGGTGTATGCAATATAGCTGATGTTTGGTCTCCTAAACTAGACAGTGGAATGATTCCTGCCTTATGTGAGCATTCAAAGGACTTTCATTCTTTATTTGTGTATAAATGTTCTCATGCTGTGTTATTTGCTCATGCAATGGCTTCATTTTAATCTCCTTTCCACAAGATTCTGCCACAGAAAAACAAATGCATCTTATTTCTCAGCTACAGTGAACTTGTACCTTACTGTCTGATAGCTAATTACCAAGTTGTGGCTGTTAGACTTAAGGATGCAATCACTTTCAGGTAGTTTCATGGGCTGCTGTACCAAATACTTTGCTAAAACTCCAAAAGGTGTTATTTTTGACAATGCTGGTGATATTATGGATGAACATCAAAGATAATTTATGCATCTTTTGTAAACACTATCTCTTACTAATCTCTTCCTGCTTCTGGCTGAATTAGAGTTGTCCACTGAGATTCCTGCTTCAGCTGGTGCTCCTTTAGGGTCTGATAAGTGTGAGGCTCCTCAGCTACTGCTCATTATTATTAATTAAGGAGTGGCTCTGTTCTTGGCAACCTGAGGCACAGCTTCATGAATCAAATGCTAACTGTGCTGAGATGATCAATGAGGAGAGGGGTCTGTTTTTTTGTAAACCAGAACCAATGGTTTATAATATAGTGACTTTTGGGTTATTTTATTTGTAAGTTAATTGCTATATGATCAGCCATAAAAGACGGTCCAGGAAGATCCACTTTTTTTTGACAACTTTTGCCCTATGATTGTCCTTCACTTCCCATATGAATGATTGGGAGACAGATGTGAGATTTTAAATTGGTTTTTAATTCTCCTCAGCTCTGGGAGGTGGTGACTGAACAGATCTCCCAATTTATTTATTGATCTCTGTTCGCAGCTCCAAATTATTCTTTTAGCAGCCTTTATTGCTGGTTCTTCTCCACCCTTGTGCAGAAGGCTAATATTAATTTTTTTTTTTTTTTTTTTTTTAAAGAATTAATAGAAAACAGTAAGTAAAACAGCAACTAAGAGTTTTGAGCTGGTGCTCGGCTGGGTTCCCTTCTGTCTTTTCCAAAAGCCATGCTCAGGAATGAGCACAGCTTGTATGAAGAAGCCAAGGGCTAGTCACTTCTGGAGCAGGGAACTGAAGGATCAGATCATAAATTCAGGCTGACTAAGTGTTTGCTGAAGTTCCTCTACCAGACGGTCTTAATATCCTTCCTGATAGACTGTAGTGGCTTCTGTACATGCTGTTTATCGTGTTGCAATTTGAGACCCATAAAGCTGCTACCTGAAGCTCATTTTGAACGTTTGCAGAGCAATATTTTCTCAACAGAAATGCAGCTGGGCTGGATGCACTGCTCAGAGGGGCTGAGCAGTGCTGGCTTGATTTTTCAATCCATATTATTCCCTGCCTTTTGTTTGGGGGTTGTTATTGCTGGTTGTTCTTGCAGACTGCAGGATGTGCAAGAGCATGCTTTAAAGATGAAAATGAAATTACTTGCATTCTTTCTGGTTTCTGGATGCATTGCTACATTTGATATGGACTGAGTTGGTTCCCCCTCTCCACTATTTAGCAGTTTTATAGGCTGTGTGTTGAGTCAGTTGGACCCACCAGGGCTACTAATTCTACCTCCGGGCTCTGGGTCCAATCTCCTATAGCAAAATGGCTACTGGCCTGGAGATGTCATGGGTTTCTGTCTGCCACCCTCCCGAGTATAACCTGTTTCAGGGTGCTGAGCTGCCATCAGTGTCTCTGTTCTTGCCCAAGTCCACTTTAGACACCAGTTGTGGGTGTATTTCAGGAGGAAAAAAGCATGGTCTTGGAAGTCAGGCTTGTGCATGAGTCATTTTGAGTGTTTTGAACATTGTACCCTAACTTTGGGGGAGTTATAAGGAGAGAATCTGAGAAGCGGAGGAGAGAGAATCATTGCCCATGCAGAAGATGGCAAAGATTTTCTTTGCCATGAACAGGGCTCTAGTTGTGTGAGTGACCAGCTGTGCCTACCTCTTGCTTGAATGCGAAGAGGAAAAGGCAGACAGGAGATCTTCTCCCCACTTCCGCCAGTAGTTGCTGTCCTGGGTTGAGCACAGCAGGAGATGCTGCTGTGTTGGTGAACAGAATTTTGTGAGAGTGAGCAGCTCCTGCTGCACTGAGCCAAGCTGGGTCACTGTTGGTGTGAGCTTGGTAATTAAATCTTGGAGGAGCAGCTAAGTTGTTTCCACCCCTCGCATGCATGTAGTAATTAAAAGACCTTGTAATTAATGGAGACTGGGGAGGGAAATCAACTGGAACCTGTCAATTTGAGCTCTGTTTTGATGGTGAAGATTTACACAGCAAAGCAGCTAGTTTCCTTTTACAGCTCCTGTAGGTCAGAGCTTTACATGACACTATGAATAGCCAGTGAGGCTTTGCAGCTGTTAGACATACTCTCTCTGTCTAACCAGGGAGGAAAAATCTGAACTCATTAAGTATGTTACGTGATCCTAGATCTTTCATTTTATCTGTATCTGAGATTGCCAGCCAAGTGACATAAGAACCTATGCATTGGTGGAGGGGAGGGAGGGCATCCTAAACTTAAATACATGTATATATTTCCTTGGCAATGAGAAAGCGCCTACTAAAATAATAATTAAAATAAACCCTGTAACTTCCTCCCCTCATTGTTAAGACTGCAATGCAGAGCACTCAGAATTAGAAAGCTGTTGCTGTGTAATCTGCTACGTGATCTCACACAATTTTTTTTCTCTGGTGTGGAGGCACTGCACGGCTGGTCTCACTGAACACGATTCAGCACTTCTCTAATACTGAGAGTTCAGGTCTCACTTACACTTTTCAGCCCCTGTGCAGAATATGAAATTACTGGCTGCCTCCTGGGCTTTGTGTGGAGCTTGTTGCCAGGGTGTCATCTTGGAACATATCTGGGGAGCTTCAGAATCAAATATATGGAGGGCTGCATATCAGTGCTACAATTATTTTTCTGTACCGTCTGGCCAACGCTAATAACGGTATTATGTCATATTTCCTCTTCTACCGATTATGTTAAGTGTACCTGCTCTGAGAGAATTGCATCTGAAGCAGAGCCAAAGTCCCCTTTTGTGAAAAACTTGTGAGTAAATTGAAAGGAGTTCAGAGACTGGAATGAAGTTGAGCAGGCCTTGGACGGAGCCATAGCAGAGACCAGGGGCGAGAATCCTGCAAGCACTTCTGGGAAGCGACTTTGTATCTGCGTGAGAACATACAGATTACATAGACTGAAGGGGACGGGAGACTGAAGTGTGCACAGGTGTATGCATGTGTGCACTCTTAAAGAGATATATACTTATGTGACACTGAAAGGAGCCAAGGGTGAACTCATACACACGTGGAAGTTGTTATGTGACAAAGAGAAAAGTTTTTTTTTTTCAGTGACATGAGGATGTTGAAATTAAAAAAATCTAGCAGGAGCATCAAGCAAGACATTGATTTGGCTGTGAATTGGAATAATATACAAAGTAAAATTCTCTTAGGAATACCTGTTTCTACCTGTATCTTCAGCAACAGCTTAACTGGCAGGTAACCAGGTAGTTTTTGGTTGACCTCTACTAATCATTAGAAGTTTTATGCTGAAAACCGGTAATATGCTAACAAGCACATACACCTACTGTCTGTTAGTCCCATGGTCAGCACTGGTGCATGTGCCTTGGGCAAAAGCTGAAGATTGTGTGGGACATTGTTGTCCCTTTTCTTGTAATATCTGCTCGAGCTATGAACTGGGAGGAGCAGCTACTATGGTTAGTCATTACTGGGGACAGACATTCCAGATCCTGCTCCTTGCTGACTTGCAGAAAAAGCTGTGCAATAGTAAATTTGGAGAGGGACCAAATGTAACTTATGAGTCCTCTACAACTTCCATTTCTTTATGAGTGTCCCACTGCACTGTGAAAGAAAATTACTGTCACCTGGTACCTGGGGAAGTGATGAGGGGGTAACCTGCTTCTATAACAATGAACCTGAATTCATCCTTCAATGTAAATTTTTAAAGTTTGTTCCCAGCATCCAGAAGTCTGCATCAATTAGGAGAATTGATCTACACATAGGTTAAGAAAATAATTGAGCTGTACTGACCACAGACAAATGAGGCTCCAAGGCAGTGAGAGGAAGAGTGTAAGCATTGCCCAGGAGTGTATAGACGTGTCTATATCTGAGATAACAACCTTGTTAAAATGGCATGTTGCCTCTCTGGGATTTGAAAAGTGTTGGACTGGAAGACATTCCTCCCTGCTCTTAACTGACCCTGTGAAACAACATCCCAGAATGGTCTTAGCCAAGATGTGCTGCAGGACTTCCAGCTGCTGAATTGCTGCCAGAGATGTTGGGAGGATCCACCCTGCTTTGGCAGCTGCTTAGGCAGTCTCACAGTCCATATGTAAAAATGCACGATGCAGTGGACAAAAAGCTGGCAAAAATCCCAAATCAATCAGTCTTTGAAGAACAGAATAGATTGCTGCTTTGGAAGTTTCAATACCTTTCCCCACATCTGGGAAGCTCAGCAGAAGAATAGGGCCCTGTGTAATGAAGCATGAAGGGGAGCTGCCAGACTCTTTCTCAAGGTCTTTTTCGAGCTGCTGGTTTTTTAACAGCCAAACTTTGCTCTCGTATTCCTCTTGTCCCCTTTCCTGCTCTGACTGCTCCCTGATTCCTCAGCCTCCCCTCCCTCCCACCAGTCACTGGATTGCATAGAGGCACTGGAACGTTTCACAAGTAGCTTTCAAAGCCTTTTTAGGGATTTTAACTGCTCACTTCCCGCTGTTCCTAATGGAGCCAAGCAGCTAAATCCTGAACTTGAAAACCTGGAAAGGTCAAGGGAAGTTAAATTCCAGGTATGTGGTGTTCCAGGATTGTCCCTTTGCACAGTAGGAGCAACTGTGATGGTGTGTTTAGTACACAAACTGCCTGCCTACTGAGCCTTGCCTTAAGTGCCCCGGTGGTACTAATGTATTAGCGTGGCCATCATTCATCATGCTACTGAAAATAGCAAATTTGCAGGGCCAGCATTGGTGCAGTCGCTGTGGGAAGAGATTGCATGACACAAGTTTATCCAGGCAGACATAGTCCTAGCAACTACTTGTTGGGCAATCTTTGATCTCCACATTTCAGAACAACTGAACATGGACTTGCTTTCAGCTTGGTTTTCTAACTGAAAAATGTCTTAGCCAAACACAAAGTGAAGGGGAGAGACCTCAGCTACTGGATGCATGGCAGAGAGGCTGTTTCTTGGAATAAGCTTGAAGAGAAGTTTTCTAGGGGAGGAACATTTACAGGCTAAATTTCTACCTCTTAGAGTGGAGTAACTTGATTGCAGCAGCACTTGAATAGATCCATTAGGAGTTTATGTGAAAGGGTCAAGTAAGACAGATGACTTCATTGAAGAATTTGTCTCTAAATATTTTAATTTGCTAAGTGTTTTTAAAAGAATTACCTTAAAATTCTGGGTTGAAATGCCTCCTATGGGATTTCTCTCCAAGTTGTTAAAAAAATAAGTAATGCCATCTCAGTTTCAGCCAGCTACTGCTTTTAGCCGAGACTTATATTACGTTGTGATGTATGCCTTGTTGTGCAATCCTAATTAGACTATTGAAAAAGTTAATAGATGTCCATTTTGGAGGCTGCTTTCAACATCTTAATTGCAATATAACTAAGTTAAACCTGTATGATGTGCACTTATCAACAGAAGATAATCAAAGCAGTCTGCGAAGTGCTAGTAAATGTTTATAAGATTTTTCCTGTGCTTGATATTATGAATCTTTTCATGTTTGTGTGTGATTCATTAGTGGTCAGTTCTGTTTTGGCAATTCAGATCTTGTGATTGACACTCTACGACATTCTCATCTCTGAAAGCTACTCACTTCCTTTTGGATTTTGAATACTCAGGTACTTCCAGTGATGTCTATGTTTGATTCTGTTATTGTTCTTAGTCCTGGGGTGAAACAAATTCTACAGGCTTATTCCATCTTACTTGATAGTATATTTTTATATGTATACTGTTTGTTCTGTTCATGGACTTCACAGAACTTAATGGAAGTAGGATGTTATATTCTCTCAAAAATGGGGACAATTAGAGGATGAGGATGCTGAAGCACCTCAGTTACTACCAGATATGCATCACCCCGTGGAACAACTAGGTACAACTTACTTTCTGTGTGAGGTGCATACATATGTTTCTTGTTTGCCTCTGCTGCTTAGTCCCGGATGTGGTGCAAGATGCAGAGCATGGCATAAATTGGCTGTTCTCCAGCCCAGGTAGTACCCTATTCCCGTGCTCTTAGCTGCTGCCACCGCTGTCATGGCTGAACCATGTGTCAGGGCTGACAGTAAGTATGGGCGTTGTCAGACACATCTCTGAAATTACTTCAGATGCATGGGTCTACTTTCCCTTTTCCAGAGGTTATTTTGCTAGTCCTCAAGCAGTGCTCTCTGTTTTCCCTGAGTTTTGTGTCTGCAAACTAAACCAACCAAATTATGTTCCGGGATCCAGGCTTGCTGATTAGTTTTAGATTGTGAAAAGCTACCAACTGAATAAAAGCTTTAACAGCATTTTGGACCGTTCCCTTGAATTTAAATCTTAACTGTGAAGTCGCTGCCTTAGAGCATTAGGACTGTGATGCACCAAACCTACCACCTTTTGGATTACTGTCTTTAGTGATTAAGAACTGAGCCTGGGTCAGTAACGAATTTGCTTTTCTGTATGAGACCTGAGTCCATCTGCTGCTTTGGCCTATGACCTGTGCCAGTCCTTTCATGGACAGTTGTTTATAGCTTAAGCCTGTCTTTCTGATCAGTGCAAATGCTGCCGAATGCAGGATTTCTCTCACTCTTGGGCATTTATGTTGCTGTGATGAGCAATGTCCTTAATTCCAAGTTAATGAATCAATATTAATGAGTACTTCTTGTCTACAGACGCCCACACTCCTGTGGCAGGTAAAGAACAGTCACTTAACATCCCAGTGGCCACAAGAGGTACAAGGGAGTTTTCCTTGTCTACAGCTTTTTGTTGGAAGCTTCCCAAAATACTCTCTTTCCTTGCTTTGAGCTGACTCTTTAGCATTTCTTTGTAGTGTCTTGCCTGAAACAGCTTTCAGCTCACGTGTGCTGTTAAAGGATGTGGGCATCTAACATGGATTCAGCAATGGCCCCTGTTTGCTTTGTGTTTCTTTTGGCTGTGAAACTGCTCTGTGCCTGAGGTTAGCTTTATGTCTCTTACTGTAGTCTGATGATCGTGGTGGGGAACTGCTACAAGGGAATTCTGGGTTTGCTGGAGTGCATGTGGGATCTTAACGCTTCTTTTGTAGCTTTGGAAATGGGACTGCAAGAGAGAGACTACCAAGAAAGATGACAAACCTGCACCTAGAGCTGCGTCTAAAGGACTGGGGGGAGTGTCCCGGCAAGACATGGGCTTGTGAGACTGAAGATTTAGGTGCCATATGAGACAGCGTGACAGGGAGAGATCCTTCGCATGTTCCAAACAACTTTTTAGAGCCTAATAGGCTAGATAAGAAGGCACTTCGGAGAAGTTAAAAGTACAGTATATAAACAGTATATAAAACCAGAGACTTCAGAGAGGCAATGTTAAGAACTGCCTTGTAAGTGAATGTGCGTAGTCAAAGGCTGCCCCAGTCTGTTCACTCTTCCTTTCTTTTGGGGGAAAGAGAATGGAGCTGAGCAGCAGCCATGATGGAAGTGAACGCTTTTATTGAAGAGCAGTTACGAAGATCAGCGTTTAAAGGAAGATGGACAGTGGGACTTGACTGACAGCCTCTCATATACCACATTTTTGTAGGTCATTCAGAGTGTATCAATTGCCCAGAAGTAGTCTCTGAGCTGAGTGGATTTTTTTCCTTTCTCATTTTCAGGTCCATATTTATTATTGCAGTAACAAAGATTGGAGAACAGCTTATACGTGTGTCCTGGTTCTGGCAGGGATAGGGTTAATTTTCCCCAGGCTCTGGCAGGGACACAGGAATTCCATCCCAAGTGAGCCATGCCCAGTCCACAGCCAGGAGCTGCATCTTGGGCATCCCGGCTACAGTAGTCGTGTTGGTACTTTTCCTCTGTTGGTGTTACTGTTGTTTTCCTGTTCCCTTTGCTGTTCTGTTAAATTGCCTTTGTCTCAACCCATGAGTTTTGCCTTTTTCTTCTGATTCTCCCCCACGGCTGTTGGGGGTTGAGAGAGCGGCCGCTGATTCTTTGTTCCCAGCTGAGGCCAAACCACAACAACATTGGTCACTCCTAAGTGAAGCCAGAACGGGTCTTCATTAATCTGTGTTTCTACATGTTAATGTGGTAGGATGTCTGTTTCAAACAGGGTATATCCATGCCGGTGCATTTTCTCACTTACTGTTTAGTGCGGTTATTAATTGTGAAGTCACAATGGTTTTCCAGTGTAAGGTAGGTAATGTATTATTGTAGCTCTTTAGCTAGTGATTAGAGCTGAGGTTGTCTGTTGAGCTGTCACGAGGACAGCGCAGTCCGAGGGCTTGCCTACATGTACAATGGAAAAGGGACACATTAGAGGCAAGACTGTGGTGGAATGGCAGTTAAACTCTGAACATGGAAGTGGTAATATAGGTTGTTTCACTAATGGTCTGTCTTGCTATGGACTCAACCCAGAAGCACAGTGTTTTTCCATAGGAAGCTAAGGCTCTGTTATCTAAAAGCAGGAGACTCTTAAGAAAAGCTTTCAGATGAAAAGGCTGAGATATACTTAGCAAAGAGTGAGCAAAGCCCCATAGAGACCCGAGACCCTGCTCTGTTCATGGATTGAATATTTCTTAGAGTTGGTTGGTGCCTGGAGCAGGAGAGACTGAAAGCACTGGGTTTTTCCAGCCTGGAGAAGGCTATGAGAAGATCATATTGCAATCTAGTGGCAGGGACAGTATACAAAGGACCAGAGCCAACGTCTGCCCGAAGGAGTTTAACGACAGGATGAAAGGCATCAGAGACAAATTGCAATGAGGGAAATTCTCATTAGATATTAGGAAAGAAAAATTGATAATAAGGGTGGTGAAATATTGGAATAGGTTACCCTGAAAGCAAGCTTAGCTAACTAACCTGACCTTAGAGGACCTTGCATTGAACAGGAGGTTGGACTAGAAGAGCTCTAGATTGCTCCCAAACTAACTTTTTCTATATTTTTTGCTTCTAGATTTTCCACGTTTGTGCTATACAACCTAACCACATGTTGATGGTTTCTGTGCCTTTTGGGAGAACCAGTATGGAAAGCCCAGTTGATGAAAAACATTGCTATCTTTAATGAAGCCCGCTTATGCCTTTTGAGCAATCTGGAGGAAACAGCTATTGCAGAGAGGGAGGCATGCTGCTGAGGCTGGTGTGAGCAGGCTCCAACTGTTCATTAGGTATTTTAGTGGTGGTGCAAAATTTGCTGATATAAATCAAAGTGCTCCTTGAAACCCAGCAAATAACAAGTCCCACCATGCTTTGAGCCCCTAAAAGTAAGAGGCAACCACCCCCCCCAGCGTCAAACACATCGCTGTGGCAGCCGCACCAGCATTAAACAAAAGCCTGTGCTGCCTGTGCCTCAATCTCGTTTCACACTGTAAGTCCAGAAGGAGGGTGGCTTTTCTGATATTTGCAGATATGCAGTAAAATATGTGAGGACCACCATGGAAGTCATACAAAAAGGAAGTCATGGCGTGGAAACAATCTCTCTCACATCCCTTCTGGATATGCTAAAACTAACTTTAAATGAGTTGGGCTGGGTATGACAAGCAGTGTAGAATGGCATGGGTTAGTCCATCGTGCTTTTCCATAGCGCTGCCTTGAGGGTTCCTCTTTTAAAGTTAGTTTCATATGACTATTTCCTTTGCTTCTGCAGACAAGGTAACGTGGAAGCTGTCCATCTGAACAAAGTTCCTCAGTAGTAGATGATAGTTACGCGCATGAGGCTGGAAGGAGCTGTGCTGGATCTGTGTCAGAAAGCAGCAGGAGGAGTTAAGGTAACATTATTGAATCTAACAGAAAAATGTAGAAACAAATCAAGCAGGGGAAAAAAAATACATAAAACCCAGTAATTCCGAACCAGAAACTAAATCATAGAAAACAAAGGGCAAATTAATTGTGGACGAGTTCTGGTCTGCTGGGATTTCTTTTTGAACATGCTGGTATGGGTGGGGCAATGGATTGATCATAAGGCAGAAGCCATACCTTTAACACCATTTCTACGTTGCTGATTCTGAATTTAAATCACATAGCACTCAACTGTTGTCAGCTATAGAGGGCTGTTGACTTCCAGTCCATTAACAAAATGTCCCAGACTGGCAATAAAACATCCTTTGGAATTTGTCAGGTTGAGTTAAACAGCAGAGGCTGGAGGCTTCTGAAGGCTTCCTGCAGTTGTGCAGCAGCTGCGACTGGATCCAGTGTCCTTGGCTTGTAAATCAGCCGTGCGGCAAGGCAGCTGGCGGAATGGCCCATCAGCTGTGTGCCAGGCAGGGGCTGTGTGGCACTGCCTACCTCTGGTTGCACAGGGGGCTGACAGCAGGGTCAAAGCAGGGAAAAGCAGTGTTTCCTGGGCTGTCATCCTTGTTTGCAAGCAAATACAGACTAGCCATAACAGGCTCTTTCTAAATGCTGTCCCTCCAGTGTTTTTCAGGATGTTTATTTACTTATTTTTGCCTACAGTGCATAAGAGACAGTATTTTCTTCCAGAGAGAAACGCATCACAGAAGGCTCTCATGGTTGGTAGATCAGAAACCTTTCTCTACCAGTTGCTTTGTGATTTTTTTTTTTTTTTTTTTTTTTCCACTGGCAGTGTTAGGAAGTGTTATTTGGAAATAATTTGGTACTTTGAAAGTGGGATAAGTCCCGTGTGGTTAGGAGTTGTTTTAAAGACTTTCTAGGCTCTGCTGCTGTAATGTAACTTTCCGTGTTTAGTAGTTCTCTTTGTCCATGTGACGTATCTTTGAAACGCATAGGCAATACCAGTCATATTGTGTATTGGTGTTGTGTTGGGATGCTGGGCGCAGACTCTGGCTGTTAGATATCCTGAAAATAACCTTACTTGTGACTTTAAAGTTAATACTAAGAGAAACGTACTAAAATCTTTCACTTTTGCATATTTAGTTAGATTTTAATGGTGGGGAAACACACTGTAACAGCATTCACTTCATGTTCTCCCTAAGCTTTTCTTCTCCAAATATGTGGATGACAATTTGTATTTTAGAATTTATCAAGCAATAATTTTTTATTTGCTGTGGGAGATGGAATGAGAACCAAACATAATTTTAAACTTTACTTGATACAGTTTAACCACACTTGTGGTTTATCATCAGGCAATGGCAAATAAATAAAAAGTTATCTTTGTATGGGGCAGCAGGGCTGGGTGTGTAGCGCAGTGTTTTTCATCTGTTTTTCAGGCTTTTCAGCACTCAGTCACACTCAGTGTTTTGGAACGCTGCTCAGTATTGCTCGGGTTTTTGTTTGGTTTTTTTCCCCTCCCCCTGGTTTTCATAATGACACCTAACATTGTTTGACAACAACATTTATCTTCAAGCATCCTGCTTTTGTCCCATCTTTGTGCTGATAGGCTCAATCCATGTTTAAGCCCCCTCCGCTAATATTAATGACAGGTATCAGTTCTGTGGAACTGCTCTTGATGCTGGAAGAAATGAGGGTGGAAAATGGCAAAATTGTCATTCCCAGCTACATTTTGCTGAGATGTGCTCAAATTACTTCTGTAGTGCTCAGAACTAGGACTCAGTAGAAGAGAAAAAGAGGAAAAAGGCGTGTGCACACACTGAGTATGAGGGTAGGCCAGAATTTGAGGACACCTGGAGTTAACAAACATTATATTTGCAGAGTGAGCGTGGTCTGGCTTAGCTCCTAGATGTACCTATTTTGGTACCTTTTCTGGCCTTTGTCTTGGGGAGTGATGGAAGACAAAATTCTTGTTACTTGAAAGGATTTATTTTTGTCTTTAATATTATCACTTAACATAAGAATAGCGTGCAGATAGAGACAGCCTACCTGTGAATGGGCAAATAACTAGCAGAAGTATGTGGGCTGTGCCCTTAGAAAGCTCATTTGAATTTCAGCCCAAGATAGGAGCAAATTTCTAATTGTTCTTTCACCATTGCTGTCTTTTCTCCCTGTCAATAAAATTCCTGTGTCTTACTTCAGCTCTTCCCTCGTTGTGTCTCTGCAGATGTTCCTCTGCTGGGGAAAAGAGAAACCTCGGGCTTGTTGTTTACATTAAAGGTTTTGTTTTACATTTTCACTGGCCTTTCTGTATGGAACTGTTTACTCCCTCTGCTCTAAAATGCCACCATTTTCTGTTCCTTCAAATTCTTTCTTCTGAAGAGCATTTTGCCATGTTACATATAAGAATGCTACATAAAATTAAATGGTTTTGCGTTGTCTCAGTCTATTGTTTGTCTTGCGGCTCAGGCCAGGTTATATTCTGACTAGGAACAAGGCAATTACATGAGAGTCTAGTGCTGACTGTACAGTGTTATTTTTTATTATAGGCAGAATAATAGGCACAACCTTCTGCCAAATGCCCTTTCTTTACCACACCCTTCTTACCTTCTTCTGTTTGTGTAAGATTAGTGAAGTATAGAGAATGTTTAATTAAGTTTAATTGCATGACAGCTTAAAAGTGGGAAGGTAATTACTCATTTAATTATTGTGCTGCTTCGTGCTTAAAGTGTGTGTATAATTGCTCTTTTTATAAGGACACTCAACTTTGCAAGCTTGCATGAAACTATAACAGCCTCGTACCTTTTGCTCCTGTTTAAAGTGAAACTAAGCAAGTAACATCTGTAAAACAGGAGAAGTGCATTCTGTTACCCCTGGCATTCTCCCTTCTCTGTTCAGTTCTGATGGTGTCATCCTCCATGACATTTCTGTACTGGGGGAGGACTGTAACATTAATCATATTTAAACACATACCCCATTGTTTTTTGCCTATTTTTCATTAATAGTTGTAGAACATTGAGAACTTGGGATTTACATTCCAGTGTAAATTATTATTTCCTACACTGTCTTCCTTAATTATTTCTACAGTGGCAACCCAATAAGTCATGGAATTTGATTGTGTGAAACAGTCAAAGGCTAAGTGACTCCTAGTTACGAGTGCTGAGAGGAGACTTTTCCAGTGTGCATAAGGGCTCTCAAAGGTATCTAAACAAGCGCCCTTCGTTGTAACAGTCCATTTCTCTTCTGCCCTTAGTAGTACTAGAAGCAAGGCTGAGATACCGAGTTTTTGACAATCCAATAACTCCTGGAGCAGCTAACCGTGATGTCCAAAACATGATTTCCCAGTAGAAGTCACCAGAGTAGAGAGAAGCAGGGCAGTGAAGGAGAAAGCCAGCTATTCAAACACAATCACTTTTGTAATTGCAAGGGGACTCAGTCTGAGATAGTTGCAGGCTCTATAAGATTATTTTTTGTTTAAATAGCAAACAGATTGCGTGAAAACCCAGCACAAAAAGTCCCTCTGTAGTCATTAGGCAAGCAAAATTATTTCCTTAACTCTCTCAAGGTTACTGTCAAATTAATTTCTGTATTGATGCATTTCTCTTACTTTTCCCAAGTGAGAAGGAAGAGGTTTGTGTGTGGCAGGGGTTCATTTTGGTAAGTTAGGGCTTTTCTTTGGTAACCCTGATGTGACATATCTGAATTCAGCCAATGCTAGTGTTGTGTGATACCTCTCTGCCAGAGAACTAAAGGGCTGAAGCAGCACAGGCCCAGAGGGCTGCCTATGCCCAGAGTGGGGCTCCTCTCCAGCCTGCAGCCATCCTGGTTACTGCCTGTGTGCCTCCAGATGCTCTTCCTCCTTTTGAGGATAAGGACATCCAGAATAGTTCAGGTCTGTCCTCTTGGGGTAGCCCAGAGCCCCTGTGGGATCTCCCTCCTGTGTAAGGGAGACTGTTCCTTGTCACTGTGAGTAGCTTGCAGCCTTCCCTTCCTCTCCGTATCTATATCCCTATATCTATATCCCTATATCTATAACCTCTCCACATGTTCGCTCAGCCTGGGATACTCCCAGAGCTTCTCCACCTTTTCAGCGCTCCTCCTGCGGTTCAGGCTTTTATTTCCAAGTCAGTACTTGGAGGAGATGATTTGGCCTTTCAGTAACCCATTAGGAACTGCTGCCATTCAGACCGCACACTTCCCATTGTGTATCCTATGGCTGCTATGGAAACTTTTGTCAGCAAGATAAGGTTTTGTGTTAAAGCAGTAAGCACATTTGTGGCCAGAGCACTGGAGTAAGACAATTTTAGTTAAAATACACAACGTTCTTTCTTGTCTAGTCTTTTTTACTACTGGCAGTGAGGCAGAAAGACATCCTGTTTCCACACAGGAAAACAAGGGAGAGCCAAACTTCACATTTGGATATTTCAGCTTTTGTCTGATACTTGAAATACCCGTGGTTACATATTGCCTAGTGAGAAGTAATTCTGACCAGTGGGTCTGCCAGGGGAAGTGGAGAGGTAGGATTTAGAGGGTGGTGACTTGAGAAAACAAGTTTCTTTGCACAGTCTGGAAAAGAGAGTGGGAAGCTGGTGTTCAAAATGGGATGAGGGAAGAGGGGGGTTCCAAACTCAGCAGGACTCCTGATGTGTTTGTCCAGGCAAGGGAACTGCTGCTTTCCACAGGGCCATGCCAGCCTCTGCTGAGCTCCAGGGAGAAGTGTTTGTGATAGAGCCAGTTCTCTGCAAGTCAGCATCTCTCAGCTCATGCTGAGGTTCTAGAGAACTTTGTGGAGAGAGCTACTTTGTGCAACAACGGAAGTACCCTGTCTTCTATAAGGCAGTAAGTGCCTGAGCCAGCAGAGCCTGTGTGTAAAGGTAGGGTGTAGTGGAACATAACGTTTACAGCCTAGCGCTGCTGTTTAATCCATGTTAAACTTTTACTAAGAGAAGTTGCAAGGAGGAATAGACTGGAGCAGGACAGAGGGACTCAGCTGTGGCAAAATGAATTTTTTACTAATTTTATTTTAATTGCCATGAAAAAAGCATAGCCACAGGGAGTGCAGATGTGTGGGAGCAAGAGAAGTTGTGCTTAGCTGATGTTGAAGTAATGATATATATCAGGCAGAATGTACTGAATGGAGTGAAATATGAATGTGTTGACATTAATGCTGAATTAACCTTATATAAAGACTGTTTTGGGAATAAGGAAGTCTTCATTTGATGAGTGCCAGATGAGCTTGATTGTCTTCTACTAGCTGCCACCTGAACTTCTTCTGCTGATTTGGTGGTTGATTTGGAAAAGCAGATGATGAAGTGCAGATTTCATTAGCTGTGTGACCTGGGGATTCATAATCTCTAAAAAGTTCTGTTGACTATCCAGAGGCTGTAGTTCTCTGAATTTGGGCATTTTATTACTACTTAAGTGCTCTCTTCTGTATTTTAAAGGAGCTTCTCTATCAAGGTACGGCCATTTATGGGGCTGTCAGGGGCTGATACAACATGACTGCAAAAATAATAAGTAAAGAGGTGGAAATGTGCTTGAGTGTTTTGCTAAATAAAGACCTGAATTCTCAGTTTGACTTGTTTGAACAAATGAATTTTATTTTTTTTTTACAGAGGAAAATAATTAAAATCTTTTGTAATTGGTGTTTTGCAGATAGTAATAATGTCACAGTGTCAACAAAGCTAATAAGGGTGTTAGACTCCTGAGAAGCTCTTTGATCAGAAGTTTTGTTGGCAATTGTGCTTTTTGATAAAATGTGCTAATCTTATGGGCTTTTTCTACCCATTCAGTTTTTTTTGTGTGTGCGTTTAGTGCAAAGAGCAAATGCTCAACTCAGTCTAAATAGCAACAAGGCAACAATGATTTTTATTTATTTTTCCCAGGAAATTAACATCTTTTATTTCATGTTGAAAGTACGAAAAGTTGATAATGTCACACAGCCTACTAAAAATCTCAAGTTGAAATACTATAGGAAAAGGTATTCATAGAATTTTTTTATCATGATTATACATGGTTTCTTCAAAAAGGTAGAAATAGTATGTTGAAAAAGGAGAGTTCATGGGGAAAATGTTTCCATCTAATTTTGATCTTGGAAAGCATGAAGCATAACTGAAACTACTGCCACTTCTGGAGGTACGTTCAGTTATCCATGTGTCTGAAGAAGCAGAAGATACAGGATGTGTGTGATACAGGCTTACTTGTCTGCAAAAAAGGGATTAATCTTGCACAGTGAACCAAGACTGTTATTTCTGAGAAGTGAATTAGCTTTATCATTTCTGTTCTTATTTTACTTTTTATTCTGAAAGATTTCAGGGGCACCTGATGCTCTGAAATTTTCTGTTGAATAACTCTTTTATAGTTATGTGATTGTCCCATACTTATAAAGCTGAAAACAAATCATTTATCCTAAAACTTATTGGATGCAGTAGCTTGGCAAAATTGAATGTAAAGAGGTATTATCCTACTCAGGTGTTGCTAGCCTAAAGGATAAACGTTGTGCCAGTGTGGTTATTGGTGCTTGCCATCTGATTAAGTGTAGGTTTATTTAAGTATGGTGGTGCTAACTTTGCCTTTATCTAGGAATAAAGTAGCTCTAGATCTCCTGAAGTGGCTTGTGTGCTTCTAGGCTGGTCCACATATTGTTTTGATCTCAACAGCTCTTTGGGCACTCTGTCTTTAGTGACAATTATACAATTCTGCTGGGCAAATTCTCATTGTTTTTCCAGATACAGAACCCACCACTAGGAGTGTGTCCATAACTGCCCTGGCCTCCCAGGATTCTCATGTGTCAGGGTAAAGCTGATATCCCCAACACTGGTGTGGGACTCCGGGAAGGAAAAACTGCAGAAAAGGGAGAGGGGTTAGGCAGGAGAGCTCCCCAGCTCTCTTTGGGGGGATGAGTCAGGGAAAGACTGGCAGAAACTGCTGTGCAATGTGAGCAGAGGAGGTGATTTGTTGAGAGAAAGATGAGGGAAAGCAAGGTTTTCAAAGGGCAAGTACTTACAAAGATTAAATGTTACAGAGCTTGATCTGCAGCTGGTAAACAGGAAAATGCCAGGGTGATATTTCTGATGTGAATGTCTCTGCAGATTAACAGTAATTAAAGCTGGGCTTTGTCTGCTTGGGGCTTTCTTTTCCCTTGATGTCCACATGCTTACCCATTAGCGTTAAGAATCAAGTATATTAATACCATTTTAAAATGTGTTGGGGTTTGTATGTTTTTGTTTTGTTTTTTTTTTTTTTTTTTTTTTTTATAAAAGCTTTAGTAGATTATGGACAAAGTCTGTACTGTGCAATCCTAGTTGCTCCAGAGTAACTCTGTGCTCCTCTGTATGTTAGGGTGGTACTTTTTAACTGCATCTCTTATTTATAATCACATATATTTATGACATATCGTGTTTAAACTTCCCCACACAAACCACTCCAAAGTCACTAACATCAGTTAGGATGGTAACATGAGTTGCAGGCAAGTTGCATATCTGTTGACAAAACTCTCTTTTGCTGTAGATCTACTTTGCAGATGATTTTTTTTGTTTGTTTTCTTGTTTGTTTGGGTTTTTTCCCTTCTCCTGCTTCCTTCTCTTATTTTCTTCTTCCAAGAACATTTGCATTGAGAAAGAACACAACTGTGTCTGGAAGATGCTCTTTTTATGCAGGATGGCTTGTGCTTAGGAGTACAGAATCCATACAGTTGCATGCTTGCTTTATGTATGTATAGAAAGTGTGTACACTCTCACTGAGTAGCGTACGGGTCAGTTCCTCTCCTTGACCTGCACCCTGCTGTGATTACAGCTGAGTCTTTGTGTGCAGCGTATGAGGAAATAAAACTGCTATCCTGGTCACAGTCTTCTGACTTATATACAACAAGCAATCACAAGGTGATTGCATCAGAAGACTAAATCTAGGTACAAGGATTGTAGCCTAAACCACTACATTAGCATAGTATTGCATATGTGTATATTCTAGCACCATCTAGCAGTTTTCCAAGGTAATATCTATAATAATAAAACATGTGATTTACATTTAACAAGAGGTAAAGCAATGAGTGAGAAAGAAGAAGAGGAGCAAAGAGAAATACAGGAGGAAGAAAACTGTCCTGGTGGTAGCCTGGGTTTACTTGGAAGAGTAAACCATTTTGGAATGGCTTCCTGGAGTGGCAGCCATTCAGCAATTCATGAGAGCAGGGAGAAAGCCAAACTCTATAAAACACTATCTAGTGCTTTCATTGTGCAAATGGCTTTAAGAAATGTTTTATAATGACACCCTCAGTCAGTGGTGCTCTGTCTGCTAACGCATTAGCAACAGTGACTCTATTGGTGGCTCCTTGTGTCAACCATTTCCCAGCTTGCTCTCAGAGAAACTTAGATTTAAGATTTTCATTTGCTTAATCAAAGCTCATATGTAGTTTAGAAAGAAAACCCCACTGAGTTATCTCTTATGCCAAGCCTTATATGCAAATGTAATCTTACGAGACTGTCAGATCCCATTTATTTCCCATTCCTGCTATTTCAAGTGGCATGTGGAATCAGGCAGTTAACTGTCTGTTAAGTTCTACTGGTAAGCAAGGTCATACCACCAAAGTATTTGTGCTTTCCTCTGTCTCTTTGGCTACTTTGCTGTCTCCCATGTGATGACTGTGACACATCAAACAGCAGGAAGGTGGCATTCTGAGCCACAACAGTGCAAAGCTGATGTTTCAGTGACCAAGTCCCTTCAGGAGGTGCAGTGGAGTCTTTCTGAAACCTTGTGTCTCTGGTAAAGCTGTTGTGAGAGATACAGATTGATCACACACTTGGTCTCATGAATAGCTACCTGCTTCTCCCCCAGCTTCCTCCAGCTGATATCCTGTCCTGCATGTGAAGTGGTGCTTGGTTCCAAGAACTAAACTGGCAGAAAATTAACCTCATAGAAACCATTTTTCCCTGTGAAGAACATCAATGTGCTTAGCAGATATGCTCTGTATATCAGACCCATTAGACTATAGTTATCTGATGGTGAGGAGGAACATCAGTGGATTGACTTCATGCAGTATTGAATCAAAAAATAAGAAACGCACAAATCATTGCATGTGACATGGGACGTGAAATGAGACCCATGAAAAATAAAAAAAAGGCTGTGAATTTTATTTTTTAACTGAGCAGTTAAACTGAGTTTAACTAATTTTTTAACACTTATGAGATCCACCCTGTTCTCACTGCAGTCAAGTAAAGGGTAGAGAGATAGCTCAACAGTTGCTGGTATAAAAGGTTAGGATATAGATGCTGTAAATATTAGGTTGCAAGACAAGGCTGTGCAAAGGGTAAGGTATGGCTGCGGTTGGTTCGGAGCAAAAAATAAACACATCAAAGAAATAAAGGAAAAAAAACCCCAGTCACATAGTATCAGATTTAAAAAAAAAAACCACCCAAACTTTCTTTTATCATAACTAATAAAACTAAATTCCTACTAGCTTTAAAAAAATGAGAAAAAACCCTCAAACCAAAACCCCACCACCACCAACAAAAAAACCCCAAACAAACAAAAAACCCCAACCCAAAATAGCAAACCACCAAAACGAAAGAACAAACTCCAAACAGGCAAGTTTGGGGATCTCTGTATATCACAGCTTCCTCAATTTATTTCCAAACAGGCAATTCAAGACCTCAGTGGTTGTCCTTCTGATGAGCATTTAAATCACTAAGCCCTTATCAGCACAGCCTAGAAAACTTTTTTTCCAGCAGATTTATCATGCCGTTTCATTTGAATTCAGCAAAACCCATTAGCACAGTGTCACTTTCCCCAGAGTTAGTGTAGCAGTTGTATATTCTCTGTCTCTCTTCTTGGGGTGGGAAAGGCTTTGCTCTGGGGCAGTCCTCCGTAAAAATTAACCTAATTGTTTCGCAGTAGACTGTAGCCTATCGCTTAGTTGTGCTGTTGGCCAGGGGCCAGCGGGCCTAGTGCTCTGCTTTTAAAGATCTTGTCGGTAACGCTGCTCTCATGGGCTTATCCGAGAAAGCACATGATATAGCTGCTGTGCTCTGATTTTTGGTTGTCTGTTAGCCATTTTACATGAGCGTTAATCATATTTTTGGTTTTGAAGGAAACTATTAATTTAGGTGCTTTTCTGTATTCTCCCAGTCACTGTCTTGGATGAGGCTGCAAGCTCAGAAAAAATATGGTAATATGTGTTTTGACAAAAGGTGGGATGTTAGGTAAAGAGCATTAGGGTTTACTTATCTATGTATCTATGTTCCTTGGTAGTTTGGGGCATCTTCTCGTTGTCCTCTGTATTGATTTCTCTTGTTTCTGTAAGTGAACGCAGATGGGGCATGTTCTTTTCTTGCAAAGTGCTAGAAATGGTAGAAGCAGGCAAAGGAACTGCATTGATCTGCTTTGTCTTTTGGCCCAGGGTAGGAGCACCTGAGTGATGTCTCTGAACTTTTTGTCAGGCTGAATTGTGGTAACTTTTGGGACACGAACTTCAGAAGCTTGAGCCTATCCCAAAACAAGGGTTGTGATCCCATTCTCTCCAGAAATGGAGAGAACTTCTCATGCTTGACTTGATTATGCTACTGTCTGTGTCCCTGTAGTCCCTACAGGTAGCTCAGAGTTGCCTTTTCTAACACATTGTCTGTCATAGAGCAGTATTTTACCAACAGTGGGGAACGAAAGTCAAAACCTTCAGCTTCAAACACATGATCATTGCTTATGCTTCCAGGCTCTCTTGCCTGACCAAAGTCCAACGATCTCCTCATTTACGGCATCTTCCAAAACTGCTCAAACATGCTCGGTGTTATCTTGCTGTTACTTCTCTTAGTGCAAATGAAAATGCGGCAAGCTTCCAATTCCTAAATTCAAAGAGTGTGTATGAGAGGCTTTTTTTTTTTTTTTTTTTCCTTTGGCATCTTACTCTGCATGGGGAAAATGAAAAATGTGTGTGTTAAATCTGAATAGGAATTGGAAACAGATTGTCATCCTAAGGCGTTCTTGCTTTCGAGACTGGCTAGTTTTGTCACACCTGTGGTTAAATTCTGACATCGGGTATAATTCGTTGTTTGGTCCTTACAAGATTACAAGAGGAGGAAAATACATTTCTTCCTGTGAATTGTGAAATGACATCATGATGCCTTTCCAGATATTTTTGACTGGAAAGGGAGTAGACTCAAAGGTCTTCCGGTATCCAGGAGAACCGAAGTGGCTTGTCCGATAAACCTGCATCCAGGCATCAGACTAACCCACTCTGCTCTAAATATTTCTCTGCTATCTTAGTCTGAGGAAAACAAATGCAATTTACTTGTCATGTTCTGATTCACTGTACGCATCTGTGTGTTCTCTTGTGGAAAAGATTTATTAGGTTAAGGGAAATTATCCGAGTCTGTACTGTTTATATAATCTTGAGTTCTGTTCCAAGCAACTTCCAAAAACCTAATGACTCTTCCCGATACATCAGTTACACATATTCTACCCCTCATGTGGAACTGCAGTGACTTGCTGTAATTCACAGGCCAAAGGCAGTTGTGAGGGAAAAGGGGTCCTGTGCTGGATTGGGGCCTGCAGAAATCTGGCATCAGTTTCCACATCTCTGGTGGGCTGCGTGATGTGATGGCAATATATTACATCACTTTGCCTGGCCCTCATTGCTATAGTGAGGATAACCATTTTTTTGTTGTTGTTGTCTTGACTACTTAATTTATCAAAAAGCTTGGAGCATGAAAGAAGCATTGGAGTAAGTTGCCCCAACATTTAGCAATTTCATGCCTGTGAACAGCTACTAGTTATATAGAGCAACTATGTGCGCTGGTAGCCCAGAAAGCCAATAGTATCCTGGGCTGCATCACCAGCAGCATGGCCAGCAGGTCGAGGGAAGTGATTCTGCCCCTCTGCTCTTGTGAGACCCCACCTGGGGTGCTGCATGCAGCTCTGGGACCCTCAGCACAGGAAGGACATGGATCTGTTGGAGTGGGTCCAGAGGAGGGTCAGAAAAATGTTCAGAGGGCTGGAACACCTCTCCCATGAATACAGGCTGATGGAGCCGGGGTTGCTCAGCCTGGAGAAGAGAAGGCTCTGGGAGGACTTTACAGTGGCCTTTCAACACTTATGGTGGCTTATGAGAAAGATGACAACAGACTTTTTAGTAGGACCTGTAGCAATAGGACAAGAAGTAATGGCTTTAAACTAAGAGAGAGCAGGTTCAGACTAGATACATGGAAGAAATTTTTTACAATGTGGTGAAACACTGGCACAAGTTGCCCAGAGAGGTGGTAGATGGTCCATCTCTGGGAACAGTCAAGGTCAGGTCAGACTGGGCTCTGAGCAAACTGATCTAGTTGAAGATGTCCCTGCTCATTGCAAGGGGCATGGCCTTTAAAGGTCCCTTCCAACCCAAACTATTCTGTGATTCTATCATTCTATACGGCCTAGAGCAGTTAGAGGTGGCTGGTATGAATGACAGCCACTTTGCTCCCTTGCATACCACCTGGATTGAGTAGCTGGCATACTTTAACCTCTCTGACCAAGTGAATCGTTCCTGCTGAGGAGTATCACAGCTGACACATCCTTCTAGGTGTTTTCACATTATTGAAAACAATTAGGCTCTGCTTTTAGATGGGACCTTTAGACATGATAAGAAGCAAGCTCTGAGTATTAATTAAACAGGTCATCTGAATAGAGAGTGAGGATCAGTGGAGCATACTGAAAGCTGTGGTGTTCCTTTTGCAACTCTGATGTGATTCCCAGAAATGGATCCATGTACGGATTTTTAGCCTTTCACTATTACAGGTTATTACTCTGCAGATGGAAAAGTGAATAGTGAGCGCCTGGGAAAAGTGTTTGGAACTGCCTTGCTGAGGAAGAATGCTATTTATTTCTCCTCAAGATGTGACTTCTTATAACCACATGAAAGCAGAGAAGTTTAAGACTAGCGTTTGGAGATTTTAGTTACACATTTGTTTTTATACACTGTTCTATTTTACTTCCTGTCCTCTCTGTTGAGTTTCTGGGTGCAGGGCAGTCGTCTGTCTACCTTCAGTGCAAGTCAAGGAATTGCTTGATTTTTTGGTGGAAAGCACTGGGTTTCACCTACTGAGGGAATTCCTCAGAATTCCCTTGAAAGAAAGAAACCTGGGATGGTCAAGAGGAAAAAAAAAAAAAAAGAAAACTCTAATGCTTTACTTGCTCTCTTTATCTCTCCTCTGGCAGGGGAGTGCAGGAAGGCCTGTCTAAACAGCCTGGTTGCAAAAAGAGATGTTTCTTCAGGTAGCTGGATGGATTGTTCTTATCTGGAACAGGTAGTGGCCATTAAGCTGTTGACAGATGAGTACTAGGCTGTTGTTGGAATTCTCCATGGCTGCCAGTGCTCAGTCTGAGCTCTTACCTTATGTATCTACCTTTCAGTCATTGGCATATGGTTGTTCCTCTCTGCACTGAAAATAACCTCTGTTGTTGGAGCCATGACGCTGGCAGTTTCTAAGCTCCGTGAGGTGTTGGTAAACATCATGTAAATGAGGTAAATGCTCCCTGGAGGTTTTCCACATACCACTGAACTTTACAAACTTGGTATTCCTGTAGCCCAATTTTCTTGGTTTTACTGCCAAGCTCCTGCAAAACACTCCTCTGGAGCCTCTACTGCCTTTCTAGATAAAGAAGGAAGTCTGAAAGTAGACATAGCATCCTTTTGCTGGTGCTTAAACTGCAAATTTCTAGTGTTCAGATAGATAACACTTTTATCTCCAGTTGCACAAACAAGGTACTGCTTTCTCACTTTCTATTCCACAATTAAAAGGAAAACCAAAGAAGCAGAGAAAAATCTGAGGTTTAGAGTAAGTAGGACCAGTAAGTGGAGTGAAAACGCATGAATAAAATATTTCATAAAATGGAGTCTTACTGTGCAACCATCAGCTTCTTCTGAGGATGTGAACTGCCTTGCCAGCCTTCCGAGCTGTTTTTGCTCTCTGTAGTTTCTGGTTTAGTTGCTGCCTGGTTTACCTCTGCTCTCCTCCAGCTTAAGAGTCTCTAGGGTGAGTGTTTATAACGATCAGCTCAGTGAAGAGGGGGAAAGAGGAGCCACTAACCTGTATCACTGGAATAATTTGACAGGCTGCAAATTGGCATCATTACACTTGCATTAACCACTTAAATAGACACACAATTACATGCAGTAGGAAGATAAGTATGTACATGAGAATAAAATTGTTCAGGCAATATCAGGACAAAACAAAGATGTCAGTCAGTGAAATGGTGACTTCACTTCTTTTTTCTAGATAGCACATTACCAGGTCAGCTTTGGAAGCTGGGAGGAACTTAAAGAAAGAAGAGGAGGTGGCAGGGAAAGTACAGGCATTTTCCAATGCAGACAGAAAATTTATTCTCAAAATAAGCAAAGTGACCTGTGGCCTGAAGATTCCTTGAAGGTTTATGAATGACCCTGTAGTAGCTTAGTGTTGGGGAGTGACTTGAAGGAGCCACACAGCCAATGCCACGGCAGCTAACAGATGAGTGAGCTGATCCATTGCAAAGGGTAGTTTTTATAATTTCTCACTCTAAAATGAAATAAAAATAAAAGTAATCCATTTAGTGCCCAATACATCTGGGCAACAGCTTGGGGTAAAATGCTCTCTCATCACCTACTGAGCAGAAGTGAAAAGACTCATCAGTGTTGCATTTTGAAGATATTTAGATGAACAGTTGCTGTGAGACTGCACAGATGGTTTCACAGTGCAGTAGCGTTACAGCTGCAGCTTCAGCCTGTGCCCCCAGACGCTCAGGCTCCAGGGGAGTCCGAGGGCTGCCAGTGTAGGATGAGCACCAATCCAGTCAGATGATTAAAAGCTTAGGAAGTCAGGTTGATTGGACACATGGGCAACTGGAAGATCCATTAGAGTACTGCCATGTGCTACAGGATTGTTAAAAACAGTGTCTTCCAGTAGGGTTTGGACAGGTTGATTTCTGTTCATCTAAAAATCTGATCTTTGGCATTTAGAATTTTTTTCTGAGTTCAGCCTCCTCATTAACTAGATACATTTTAAAGGTATGACTATTTGACAAACTTTGCTCTCCATCTTTGCAAAAGCAAAACCAAAAGGAGCTGAAGACATTTTGGTACTTCTAATTTAATGTTGCACAAAATGCACATACTTGCTTCCTCTGGTTTCTAACACATTTTATTAATGGAAAAGTTTAAGAAAGGCTACATCCTTACTGTACAGCAGCTGCCGTAAGTTTGACAGTTATTTAAACTGGAATTTGTGATAAAGGCAATAACTACTTTCCAGCAATTTCCTGGAGATTTGAGGCCAGAAGGGAAGGCTGCAAGGGTCTGATCAGACTGCCTCGTAACACAGACCAAAGCATCTCTTCTAGTAATCTCTGTGTGAAACCATAATTTCTGTTTTGACTACAGTGTTTCTCTTAAAAGGACAGGATTTTGAGTATGCTGGTAATAATACAAGATGTGAATAGTGTTCCCTAGAGCAGAACACTTAAATACACAGCTACCTTACTCTAGTTTCTTTGAATACTAATGTAGAAGTTCCTGTTGCCAAGGGGAAGAGAAAAGTATGCAAAATAAGCTTAAAGCCTAATTTAGTTCATTTAGAGGTGAACACCTTTAAATGCATAGGTGGGGTTATTGGAGCTGATGGAATTATTTGTGTTCTAAACCACGTATTCTTGAAAGTCCAGCTGAGTGGTGAATAGGGTAGTTGATTTATAAAAGGCTTCTTTACATGGAGAGGGCACAAGCAAAAGGGAATAATCTGAATTATTTTCTGTATTGGAATAGTTAATGCACATTAATCTTTTTGTGGAGGCTCTCATACGTAATTAACTAAACTTCATTTCAGTTTGTCTCAATTCACTTCCAAAGACAGTTAAGCTAAGCTAGAGACATACCTTTACTAATGACTTTAGCTCAGACATGTTTAACAAATGCCTGTGTTGTGCTGTTGCCAAAGGCTACCATTCCTATCCCGGTACAGAGAAGATAAGTGCCTTGCAGCTGTATCAGTCCAGAAGCCCAAACTGTAAGATGGCGTGGTTTGACTCACCTCTGTAAGGTATGCTGAAACCTCAGCCTAAACTCCATAGCATTGAGATAAGACCATTATCAGTGGCTCACTTGCTCCCCAGCATTTATTTTACAGACACTCTTCTGCAACAGTTTATATGAATCTTTCAGTTGATACTATTAAAAAGATGAGTGATGCATTTTAAACATTGAGGGAATTATTCAGAAGTGGGGGAAAAAGTGAGAGAGACAACATTTAAAGGAAATTGGAAAACTTTACTGGGACTTCAGATGTTCTCTCTGGTATTTGGGGGAAAGAACAACAATCAATTTTTCTAGGAGTTCCTTATCTGGCTGCTGTTGTGCCTCAGGAAAAAAAAACACTACAAATCCCCATATATCATGTCTGGGACTGTCTAATTCTCTGAATTTTGATACGCAGGCATGAATATTTTGAGTTATGTATTGAATTAAAAATCTAAGCAGTAATTAAATGGAGACACAAACAATCTGTTCTGTGCATTCTCTGTTGCATCTTGAAGTAGATACTTCCCTTTTTATGTAACCTTTAACTGGGGCTGTATTGCTTGAGGGAGATAATATGGTGCATCATCTTTAACCAGTTAAATATTTTAAAATTAATGGCAAATAAAATTAACTACTTTGGAAGTTCCACTTCCCTGCCACTACAAGTTAAAAGAAGAATAACCTCTGTAAACATTCTTTGAACAGCTGCTCATCAAAGATTTGTAAGCAAGTACTAGCAAACTGAGGCTACTTAATCATGTCATAAAAATACAGAAATAATTTGTAGACGTGTTTGAGACACATCCCTTTGCAGATAAATACTTACTTTAATGAGCACAGCCAAAAGTATCAACTTCGGAAGAGTAAATTTCTCCAACCTCTCGTTCCTGTAAAATTGTCCACCATGATGGTCATTGTCAGATATTTTGCAAATATTGTTGGTGAATAGCATACAGTGTATTTCGGTGAGATATTATTTGCAAGTACAACTATTTTTTACTCAATTTCTATGGTAATAGTGACAAATATAATCACTACTACTACAGGGAAGGCAGTTGGATCCTTTAAATACTCTGCTATTCTATGCCTTTGTTTATTAGTTAAGATCAAAGACTTGTCATGACAAATGAGTGTGTAGTACACAAAAGTGGAGCTGGGTTTAAGCTACAGTAGAAAGAGAAAACATTATTGATTTACCTTTTTGTTCTTTCTTCTTCTTCGTGTCTCATTTGGAAGACTCTGCAATTGCTGTTTGTTTTTTCCCTTCAAGTGCTTGTAGTGTTTTCTCTTCCAAATTTTGTGGCTCTTTAGTTGGGGTCTCATGAGCAAATGAACCTGTATCAGTGCACATCAACTATTGACCCTGTCATCAGGAGAAACGCTGACAAGGCTCTGAAGGAGGTCACTGCAGAAATGGGTTCAAAAGGAGGAAGAATTAGCATAATTTTTGTAAAGGGAAGTTACGCCTCACAAATTTGTCAAATTGTTTTTGAGTAGCCAAAAAAGCAAGTGGATAAGGGCAATCCCAATGATGCAGATAAACTTAATATTGAAAAGGTGCTTGACAGTTATCCTTCACTAATGGGGCTTCAGGGAATGAAGATGCCCACTTAGTTGCCGTAAACTGCATATCCTTGTCTGTACATGGATAAATAATTGGTTAATAAATAGAAAGAACATAGAAATAGATTCATAGATTGGTCCAGGCTGGAAGGGACCTCCAAAGGTCATCTAGTCCGACCTTCCCGCAGTCAGTAGGGACACCCCCAACTAGATGAGGTTGCCCAGGGCCTCGTCGAGCTTCACCTTGAACATCTCAAGGGAAGGGGCCTCAACCACCTCCCTGGGCAACCTGTTCCAGTGTTCCACCACCCTCTCATAGTAAAGAACTTTTTCCTAATATCCAATCTAAATCTCCCCTTCTCCAACTTAAAACCATTGCCCCTTGTCCTGTCGCTGCAGGCCTTTGTAAACAGACTCTCCCCAGCCTTCCTGGAGGCCCCCTCAGGTACTGGAAGGCCGCTATTAGGTCTCCCTGGAGCCTGCTCTTCTCCAGGCTGAACAACCCCAGCTCCCTCAGCCTGTCCTCATAGCAGAGGTGCTTCAACACCCTGATCATTTTAGTGGCCCTCCTCTGGACCCGCTCCATCAGGTCCATGTCCATAGATGATGGTGTTGACAGAGAGAAGTTTATATTTAAGTCAGTGCTGATAAACATATCTTGAAAATGATCGTGGTGAAAATAATCTTGAAAATTGAGTGAATAGACAGGTGACAGTTTATTGACAGTCCTAAGAATATCAAGATATTAGTGACAAAGGCTAGCTGCAAAGAATTGCAGAGAAATCTTACGAGATGAAGTCATTGAGTGAAAGGCATAGCAGATGAAGCTCTGTGTATATAAATGTAAAGAGAATCGCATAAAAGAAAAAATAATCCTACCTGTACATATCAAATTATGGCTTCTGGGCTGTCTGTTTCCAATTAGGAATCAAATTTTAGCATCCTGATCGATGGTGTGGTGAAAATATTAGCTCAATTCTCAGTACTATCCTAGAAAAGAATATGCTGGGTATATTATAGAAGAAATAGAGCAAATCAAAACCATCCAGAATACTCTGCCTGTTCATGGTTCTCTCTCCTCAACATTGAAATAAGCTTCTGTGTATAGCTGGAAAAGATACATAGGGAGTGTTAAGGAGGTCATGAAACTTCTGCACAATCAATGATACAGAAAAAGATTTTTCAGGTTCAAAAAGAGATGGCTGAGAGAGAATATAATGGAGAGGCAGAAACAGGGAACAGTTTGTTCACTGTTTTTCTCCTCCAGTACAGTAAGTATGCGATAACAAATGGAATCAGCAAACGGTCAGTTCAGCAATGATAAAAAGCAGTAGTTGATCACGCGACATGTGGAATTTTCTGAATGCTGAAAGTTTACATGAGTTCAGAAAGGCAATGGGACAAATCCTCTGAGGATGTGTAAATATCAAGACATTGCTTCTGGCTCCAGAAATCTCTGAACTGAACTGCAATTTGCTGGAGACTGAGAGGGTATTTTGGGGAAATAACACTACATTTGTCCTGCCCATGGAGTTGTTCTGTGACGTACCCCACTATCAGCCAGGCTGGGTAGGGCTACTGGACATGGTAGGTCTTTAAGCTGATTTATGGTTATATCTGGATGTGTATATATATGTGTGTGTATATATATATATATATAAAAAAAAAAGCAGCAAAGGGCTCTGACTTCTACTTTGTCCCTTCCCCTTGCAAAAAGTCCCTATATACCAAAGAAGATGAAAAAAGAAAAATCTCTTGCTGATTTAAAGAGAACAGATTGTACAGTTTCTTATGCCAGTTCCTTTTTGGAGTGTTGCCAAATGGAGAACTATGTGAACAATAGGAAAGGCTGACTCCAATGAATTCTCTCCTTTAAAAAATACACTTCTGAAAGCTCATAAGCATTCCTGCTTTGCTGGCTATACTGGCAAATGTTATCTTTAATGGAGCATGGATTAGTGTTTCATAAATTTAAGTTTAAAATTAAAACCCGAAAAGGTAATTTCTCCGATCTAAGCCACAAGGGAATGGTGTTTTGTTCAGCATGCTGGAGCAGCCTTTTTGTGAAAGCATAGCTAATCTGAGATACATAAGCTGTATTATTTCTCATTCCCTCTGCTAACCATTTTGTTAGGTTGTCCATCCTTTTACATTAGCATGCTAAGAAAAAAAAAACCAAAACGTTTAAAAAACCCAAACGTTTGGTAAAAACCAAAAACAATCTCCCTATTGTACAAGGGAGATAATTTACACAAAATTGCTTCCCCCAAGAAAAGAAATTGCCTCCTCTTCTTACTGATGTTCACTCCTTCAAGCATATATAATAAAGCCTTGTATATGTGTTGGATTTGAACTTACCAGTGACTTCAGAGGTAACAGTCCGCTTGATCGTTGACCTTATATGAGCAAAGCACATTTGACCCTCACTGCCCTCTGATCCTGTTGGGATCAAGGAGTGATTTCTTATTGCATATCATTATTCAGCAGGGCACTTCTTGCTAACATGGCAGAATGGTTGCTTTTCAACCTTAGCGAAGAAGGTCACCTGAAAGAAAACTGGGGAAAATACTCTTCAGTGAGAGGCATTGGCTGACAAGAAGCTTTGCTGTGGCAGAAGCAGCCTGGTTTTCCATTGAATTTCAATAATACGTATCAAGTTCTCTGCTGAGCTCATAGCTCTGTGCTGTTGGCATTTCTAAGGGAGGCAACTAAATTTTCTATATCCTCAGGTTTCTATTTTGTGATTTGGCTGGAGGAATCACTGGAAATGAATTAATGAAGAGCTAAACATTTGTTTTCTCCAGCATTTCTAAGTTAGCAGAGCAAGAGAATAAACCCAAGAAAACCTGGGTATGATTATTTATTACTATTATTATTACCATTGCTTTTCAGACTATGCAAACATTTGTCCTACCACAGGGACAGCTTGTCCCTGTCTTCTCTGAACTGCTCAGTGGGATTTGTGAATTTTCTTAGAATTAATCCCACATTTAAGGCGTTTTCTTGAGGAAAGCGTTCTTAAGCAGGGATGCTTTCCAAGCTACCCAGTAACCAACACTTTTATAGATATGAAAGTGCTGTGGAGAGTTATTTCAGAAGATTTTGCTCTTTAAATTTTCCTCTATTTTATCTGTTTTTCTGTTCTCCTCCTGCTTTTTCCTTTACCTGTCTCTGACTCGGAATATACGGAGAGCTAGCTTTTAGAATGCCTGTAGGTACTTATAAGGCCTTGCATTTTCACAGAAATTTTAGCTATATTTTACCAAAGAATGAATAAAAAGAAAGAAAGAGAGAGAGCAAGAGAAAGGATTGTCAAGTTTTGTTGCTAGAGTTGACTGTACCTTAAGTTTGGGGAATTTATTGCAGTCTAAGTAGGCTGAAATGGATACTTTTTCTAGCTGTTTTTTTTCGTGTGCACATCGTTGATTCCAATAACTGCAAGGGTAATTATTTCTTTGTTTGCCAGGAACATTAAAATTGCTATGGTTTCTAAAGAAAATGTGCTCAGACTTCTTGAAAGTAAGTACACAATAAGCTATTACAGCTGCCTTTTATACTGGAATTATTTTAAGTAATAGTGGTACACAGTAATTAACCCTTTGTGCTTGAGCATGCACATCATACTCTCAATCAATGGCCACTTAGAGAACAAAGGGGCAGGGGATGAGCAGTTTCAAGATCCATTTCTGAAAAGTGTCTAGTTGAACTGCTGAGATCTTCAATAATAGTCATCTTTCAATAGTGTATTGGATTTCTCAGACCATTATCTCATGTATTACGTCAATAAAATACTTGGTTTTACTTACTTTGAAAAATGTGTGGGTGAAGTTATAACTTGGAAGAGTGAGATACCACATCTGCTGCTGGGGACCACTCTTTTATTAAGGGGTAGGTTCTGTGTAGACTTTCCTGACTTACAGCCTTGTCTGAAACCTGGCCAAATCACAGGCCTCCACGTAACTGTGCTAACATTGTCCCCTCTTAATTTGCCTCACAGATGATTTCCCATTTTTGTTCCCCTGAGCAAAGGTAGCCACTTGTGCAAATACCTTTCAGGTATTTCAATCTGAAGCTGAAAATAGTTTTGAAAAGTTCCAAGTGAGTGTATTAGCTTGCTTCAGCAGACCTGAATTGGAAAGCAGCAAAACTGATGCTGAAATGCTCATCTTCAGGGCTTCAAGAGAGGCAGAGAATTCTGTGCTCTACACAGAAATGCATCCAACATTGTTTAAGTTTTAAGCCCAAGTTAACTGAAGCCAATGGAGAGACTTCCATGATTGGTTTCGTGGAGATGTATGCAATATTTTCTCTGCTTCTGGTGCTGGTAAAAAAGAAATTTACCTGAAAGGTAATTCCAGACTTCTGGAAAATTCACCCACCTTTGGTGCAGAAGTATGGGATCCTGATTTAAAAATGCAAAGGTATTTTAAAAGATGCTTGCCATTACATTTTAATTAAACTCCCAAACCCAAGTGCTTTCCTGTGGGGCTTTTTTATCATTTTATGATGCAAGAACCTGTAAGCAGACCTCCCTGTGTTTGCACCTGATCTGTTAGGAGCACAACGGATTTCTTCTTGGGTGGTTAAGTCTGCTGGATGCAAATGTGGAGAGAACCTCTCGTTTTTGCTATTTATTGTAAATCACTGTTGGTGTTGGTAGTTGCATGTCCTTATCTACACTTCAATTTTCTAAAGTGCATTTGTTACAGAGAAAGCATGAGTAAAGAAATATAAAGCCTGGCTTGGCTGAACTTTCTTGATGTGTTGTGTACATACGTGTTTAATAAATTGACAAGACACGTTCTCAAGTTTGCCAACTGTAGACTTTAAGCCTATGTTTGCAGTGACAGAATTTCTAGCTTGATAAAATGACAGCAATAAGGTTAATATATAGGGGGAAACAATGAACAGGAAATGCGGTTGCTCTGGACAAGTATTTATCATTTTAAGTTGGGTATATTTTCTTCTGTGCATCTCGCTGCTTCATAAAGCTCTCCAGTGAAATCTGGCACTGCTTTCAATGGCTTCAGGGGGAAGCCATTCAGTGTACAGGGAACTGTACATTCATGCGGCTTACATTTATGGGGCCTGACAAAATTAAACTATTAAATTACTTGACTGAATTTAGTGCAATGAAAAAATTCTTTAAAAAGTCTTCTGTGCTATTAAGAGGCAGAAAAATGGTTAGAGTTCTATGCATTACGTATTGCCTCTTTGAACTTAACTAATTGTTGGCAAAATGTTTACTCGGGATCTGAGACTCTTCTGCATTGGGATTTAAATTGCAAGACTCTTCCTGCTGATGCTGTTTTCTTGAAATGCTGCTCGGTAAACAAATTCCTTTTACATATCAGGTGCATCATGCATTTGACTGCATCAGTGGTTCAGATAATGGCTTTGATAGGAGATTTTATTGTGTTTTAATGTGATTTACAGTTGGGGATTCTTTTCCCTTCATTGGGTCATTTATACTGTGTATTTAGTTATGGTAAACAATAAAATGTTGATTATCTATCAGGTAGGATCTTAGGTGATGCCGATTAGAGTGGGTTAGGAGAGCTTCCCTAAGAATGTGTTGGGATTTGGGGACCTTTACGTGGATTCCTTGTGTTTGGTGTAGTTTGTGAGACAGCGTATGCTTGTGTCGGGGAAAAAGATCAGGCAGAAGAATCAGCACTCCTGTGGTCAGGGCTTTCACCTGGATAGTAAGAAATCCAAAAACTCGAAAGTCTGTGATAAGGACTGGAGAGACTTGAACACGGATCCTAAATGATACTGAATATTCTTATTAACTCTTCTAGAGTGCCTAGGCTTCTCTAATTATGAAACTCTACAAAAGGCCTTGATTTTTAATGGAAAATTAAGCTTGCATAGAAAAGCTTCAAAAATATTAAACCTTTTCTGTCAAATATAATACTCAGCACTTTGAAAATTGACTTGAATTTTAAACAGTAATAATAACCTCTAGGCAAATCCTGTGAAGTGTTACTTTCAGTTTCAGTATGTGCTGCGGGCTGAGCAGCTGGAAAGCAGCTTGGCAGCAAAGGCCCTGGGGGTCCTGGTGTAGACCAAGTTGAACATGAACCAGGAACGTGCCCTCCTGGCAAAGGCGGCTGTGGGTATCCTGGGTGCATCAGGAGGAGTGCTGTTAGAGGGTGCAGGGAGGTGATCCCTTCCCCTCTGCTCAGCGCTGGAGAGGGCACGTCTGGAGTACTGTGTCCAGTTCTGGGCTCTCCAGCGCAAAAGAGACACGGACCTACTGGGGAGAGTGCTAGCAAAGGGTGATGAAGTTGGTGAAGGGGCTGGAGCACCTCTCCTGTGAGGAAAGGCTGAGAGAGCTGGGACTGTTAAACCTGGAGAAGCGAAGGCTTGGGGGATCTCATAAATGTGTGCAAATACCTGAAGGCAGGCTGTATAGAAGATGGAGCCAGGCTGTTTGTCTCTGGAAAGATGAAGACGGGAGCCGCGTAAAAGAGAAAAGCACTCAAGAAGCTCCAGGTCCTTCTTATCACTGTAACTGTTCCTCCTCTGGAGGTTTGCCCTTGGCAATCACTGTGGGGATCATCAGTGTCCTCAGCAGTGGAAGCACATACATCATGGAGACAGAAAGAGAGCAGGCAAATGGTGAAGTACACATGCAGGTCCTGTAGCTGTGTACCACACATATCTCTGCAAGGAAAAAAAAATAGAAAAAAACCAAACAACCAACCAGGACCTCACTGAGATAATTTATTACAGAAAGAATTTTAAGAAAGGGGATTGGAAGAAATGTTCCTGATAAAGCAGGTCTTATAATCCTCTGCCTCACCTTTTTTCACTTGCATATAAAGGAGACAGTATGAGAGGGGGTTGTGGGGAGGCTGTGGTTTATTACATTAAATAAATATTCTTCCCCTCCTGAGAGATTTTGATAGGTAGAACCCTTGTTGCTAATGTGTGATAGTTTTGCAAGTGCTCTGGCACTGCACTTGAATCAAAGCCAGAATAAATTTGAAATTAAGATTTGAATGTGAATGTTATGGAAAGCCCCCCAAAGGCTCATATTTCACTGAAAAAATATTCAAACAGGATCATTTCTTTGTTTGTAGCAGGTTTCTACCTGGGGTGCAACAGATCAAAATATAATGTATTGGTTTAACATAGAGGTAGGGTAGTTCATGGGCTTGATGAGCAAGAGCTACATTACTCTTAGCTTTTGCTATGTAACATAGTATGTGTTTTACCAGACAGTCAGTACTTTGCATATCTATTTAATTTCTTTTCTACTTTATGGCTTATTTGCATTTTTTCACAATTTATTTGCGATAAAAATGAACCCTTTCTGAATATTTTACGAACCATAAATTGCCCATCTCTTTGCCTACTTTCCTTTGCTATATTCCTCTTTTCCTTTCTCTTTAGATTATTTTTAAATTTACCTATTAGATTTCTAATTTATCTTTTAATTTCTAGTTCTCCTGTTAGTTTTCTCAGTTATGACTTTTACTCTTCTCATGTTACCTTGCCACTTTAGACCTCTTCCTTTGCCTTAAAAGTAATTCTATGTAATAGGGAGCACCTCAAAATACAGCACTATTCATTCAGTGCTCTCAAAGGTGCGGTTGCAGTTCTCAAGGGCAAAAGACTACTCTAAGCAGCTCTTGTAAACGTTGGTGACTATTTCCACAACCCCCTTTTTTTTTCCTTCTTGCAACTCTTATTAGAGATTTGGATCTAACTGGCCATCAGTGTTAGATGGGAGAAAGACAACTATAGCAGTGCAGCTGAGCAAAGCCATTTCCAGAGAAGTTAATATCCTGAGAATGACTGTCATACAGCAGTATGACAGTATACAAGCTCATACAATACAAGCTCATGAGACTCGAATATTCTGAACCAGCTCTGCAAGCACTGTATTGTGGGTCATATATGTCGTAAAGCCTTAGGACGAGGCAAAGGATTAAGCTACTGATTCATTCTGTCTGGGACTGGCACCTGCCAGGGTGATAATCTGAATAATCTCTGTCATTAGGTGTTGAAGAGTCTAGCTGATGATTGGTTTAGCCTTGATAATCTCAAGATAAAAAGGAGAAGCAGCATAGAGAAAGTGTTGAAATTTGGCAGAGTGACACTGGTTGTTTCAGCCGTGTCTAAGGCTGTTGTTTGCTTATTTCAGTAGTTTATAGTATGTTGCATAGTCTTTGGGTATGGTTTTGGGCCTTGTGATGATGTTTTACTTGAGTTCTGTAAGTAGACTAACGACAGGGATTCTCATCTTTTCTGAAATTCTCCTACAACACTGTCCTTGAAGTTTTGTGAGGTAGTCAGAGGGTTAGAGATGCCGAGTATCCTGGGGACTATGGTGTTTCACGCATATGGGTTAGATGTTGCATTTCACTTTGGCCTTTTATTCTTATTTGTACATCACGTAATCTCTAAGCAACAAATTTAGATGATATTTTCTGTAAAAGTAGCTATGGTGGGCAAAGGACAAAAAGATGGCAAATTTATAGGGAAAGTTATGAGTACATATATGTCTACATTGTGTATACATGTATATATTCTAAGACTCTGGCAACGGGTGTGTAAATCTTTCCTGGAATGTCTTCTGATATTTGGAAAAATCAGGTGATTTACAGAATTGTTGAAAAAGTAGTAGTTTGAAATCTGTAGTTATCTCTGTGATTGCTTTTCAAGACTCTGTACCACCACAGGCATGTTTTTATCACGTCTTCTTATTCATCATCTGTGCATTTGTCAGCAAAGTCCATCGTCCGTTGCACTGTAGAGATGAGGGATGTAGAGTGAGTCGTCTTCTATCCCCCAGAAGGCATTTGGGTATATGAAACCCATCTATCCAGATAGCCTGACAAGTGCAGGTTTTTTCCACAGCGTGAAGAGAGGTGCTAGGTCTTCCTATTACACAGAACAGGGACAGATACTGGTAATACAGAGCAAGTGAAGTTATGTTGGGGAGCCTGTGGGAGGACAGTAAACCAGCCAGAGAGTATTTTGGAGGCTACAAAAATGAAGCATCTGAAAATGTGTTTGGATTTTAATGGTAGAAAATTAGTGCAGAGTTCAGAAGAAACAATGACTTTCAGGGCCTTCTGGTTATAGCAGAAATACAGTTGCATTTTCATAGTGACCTTGTGGCCCTGGAGTAGTCCATTTAAAACTCTCTGGCTCTGTGACTTAAAGTGCGGTAAGTGAGGGCTGAGAATACCCGGTCACTGCCCGGTTCAGAACCATTGGGAAGATGCTATTTCTATGTGCTCAAAAGCATAACCATGGAGGAACTCCCACCCTCCATGAAATAGTGGTTAGCTTTGAATAGATTTTCTTGCCAGTTTGAAAGACAGAAAAATCAGAACACTATGCAAAAAGTGATGATAAAAGACATGTAGCCAAGTCACAGTCTCTGTAGTTGACAGCAGCACTCTTTTAAGAAGCTACCTCAAATACACATCCCTGCAGTGGAAGCAAGTCTTCTTGATCACGATTTTTTTTCCTGCATCTGGTCTTCACAGGTTTGTGGTAGTTTATCCTTACTCTGCTATAACTTTGCACTCCTTCCTTCTATGAGCTTTGATTCAGCATGAGGCACTTTGTTTTAATTACTTCTGCTGTGCTTGTCTCTTTCTACTAACTAATCTTTCACCATTTTTACTGGTTAATGAAGAAAAGGCACCAAACTTCACAGCCCAATGAGTTTGGTTATACAAGAACAATCACATACAGCCCTGTAGACCTTCCTAATATTTGTGTCCCTGTCTTGCAGGGATATATTGCAGGATAAAAAGCTGTATAAAGCAATAGCACTAGACAAGCTTTGAATTTAAAAAAAAAAAAAAAAAAAAAAAAAAAAAAAGAAAGAAAAGATGCAGTGCTTTGATCCCCTGAATCCGCAGTAGCTTGCAAGAGCAGCCTTGCAAACAATGAGCAGTGAATGAGCATAACCAGCAAAAACAGACAAGCCACTAACGGTTGCATTTCATCTCTGATTCTGCAAATCTGGCTCCAGATAATGTCAGTGGAAACTGTTTATACATGCAAAAAACAGATTGCATGCCTAATTAGAGACTGAAGGCTGCAATGTTACCAAAGAAAGTGAGAACATTCTCTAGAAAGACACCCAGAAAAGACAGACTAAACTTCATGATTTGTTTAGGCCTGGATAAACCAACTTAAACAATATTTTAAAACAAACAAAGAAAAAAAACTCCAACAATCCCTCCCCCCGATAAAACAGCAAAACCAGCAACAACAAAAAAACTCAAACAAAAGCCCAACAACAACCACCATATTAAAATTCCCAACAAAACAGGAAACAAACGACTGCCCCAATGCCTAAAATGGCTAGAAATTGACCTGAAATCACTTCTAGGCTTTGCGGAAGTTCAGTTTCTCATTCATAATTTATGTAGCTGTCTGCCCAGAATGGAATGGAAGTGATCAAAGAGACTAACCTGCTTGAGAGAAGGAAATAGTTGTATTTGTGTTTGAGAACTGGAGATAGGGCTTTTCAGGAAAGTATCTGAAGATATTGAAACACCAGATGGATGCCCTGATAATGTCATCTTAATGCTGCTGCTCATCAGAGACCTCTTTTGTTACTGCGATCGACGTCTTTTGCGAGGAGGGTCATGGCATTCAGACACCTTCCTTTCTATGCGTGACTTTTTACTCTACGAAGCGGCCACTTGGGTAGAAAGGATGGGTAGCCAGAAATAAGTCTCTTTAAATGCACTGCTCTGTGCCTGAGGTGTGCAGGTAACTCGCAGCGTAGCACAAATGGATGCATTCAGTTTGTAGATAGTATGAAGCTGCTTAGAGGCTGGCAGGATGGCTAGCTTCCCTTTCCCCTCTCTATGAATTAATCTCCGTGTGAAGATTCACCAGCTTCTACACACAGTTTTTGAGGGAACTGGAACTTCCTATGCAAAGTGCTATAATTGCATTTTATTAAAAAATGAGTTATCACCTTGAAACCAACAAATGCAGAAAAAAGCAACCCAAATTTGTGTTTTGAGTCAGCGAGGTAGCTGATTGTTTAATCTCCCAAGAGTCCATGTGCTATTATGGAACTTGTGTTTTGCTGTTCTTCTTTCAATTACGGAAATAATTCTCTCAGGCACAAAGTTTGAATCTTGTCCAAAGGTTTTAAATGACTTTTGAACACTCTGACAGAAATTATTGAACATTTTAAAGGCTCTTTCCAAAGCCAAGTGGATCTTTTAGGAGCCTGTGATAATTTTTATGGTCATGCTATATTGCCTCTTAATTGAAAAAGACTGGAAATGGGAGATGTAGCAAAGAAGACATAATTTGTCCTACTTCTCTTGATTCTAGAAGGTTTTTATACTTTGGTACTTAGCTAATTGAAAGATGGTGGAACAGGAAGATCAGGACAAAACCTAGTGCAGCAGCCTGAACGTCAGTAAATATAGTACTGTGCTTTCCTGACTTGCTGGGTGTTCTCACTTTCTATATTTATATTGACATGTAAGCTGGAACTTTGTACATACAAAATGTATTTTTGATACATGTAGTTTCCTGTTCTTTTTGCAAGGACCTGGGGGCTTTTTTGGCAATATCTCTGTGCAGAGGTTTTACAATGAGAAAGAATTCATATGTTTGTCCTGATTGTTATGAAGCCCAAAGGAAATATGACTTAAAGTACTATTGTAAGGTGGAGTCTCTGTGCTGTTCCAGAGGAAGTCAGGGTTGTATCAAGTAAAGCAGGCCTTTTCTTTTGAGATTTGATGATGTGTGCTTTCTTTGGCATGTCAAACTAACGGACTTGTCAGCTCTTAGCCTCCATCTTAGCTGGTTGATATCTTGGTGTCACCAAACAGTGGGGCTTCAGATGGCATCAGATTCTTCTGTCTTCACTACTGTCTTTCTTCCAGAGGTCCCAGTTCCAATAGCCAGGTTGGCTAGGATGGGAATTGCACTTGTACCTTCTCTGGCCCACTTCACAGTCTGGGCGTTGAATGGGAACTTGGTGACTTCAGGTAACAGTTTGGATTTCAAGTGGAGCAGCCAGGGCTGGTGCTGATGTTTCCCACGCAGGAGCATCTCTGGAGTCCTGCTACAATCCCAGCATAGGGTGTGAGGACAGGTACGGTTAGCGAGAAGAGGGACTGGTTTAAACCACTGCAACAACATTTCCCAGAGCTCATCTTCCAGAGAATTTAACCAGTAGATGAACAATTACTGGAAAAACAGTTCCTTTTAAGTAATGGAGAAATCTAACCCTTTGTAACAGAGTGGTGCTACAGAGAAGCTCTCAATCTCTCTGTGACTGCAGGCACTTCAGCCTGATGGGACTGGTGTTCAGAAAGTGGCATCACTACTAGCCTAAGTGGCATTTTTCTACCTTCAGAGCTGTCTGCAGAAAGGAGTGGAAATTTTTTTTTGTCTTTGAACATTGATGTGCCTTGTAAAATTTTACAATCTCACTGAAATGTGGGGAGAAATAACTTTGGGTGGTAAACTCTGCTGAATGATATTTAAATACATAGATACGTTATTGATATGGAAATTTATTCCATAAAACATTGTTCTGTGTGGATTTTTTGCTGATGATATAAGTGGTAGGATACTAAGTGCTTAATTTGCTTTTGTTACTAGAATTTAAATTTTATTCTGAGATACCACAGAATTTTTCCTCTAAAGTGTAAAATTCTGGATATGGTGTTTGCAATATGGAGATATTTTTCATGATTGATTCTTTGTCTGCTCAAGAAAATGCTGGAAACAAAAATCTTGTTGTGAGGCAGAAGTGTCAGTGGCATTTTGTATGCTTACAAAATATATTTCTTTTTCCTGCTTGTTTTGCCTACCTAACTTTAAGGGATATTTTTTTCCAGTTTTTATGTTGGGGAATTATACCAACCCTTTAGATAGCTACCCAAAGGGGAAAAAAAAAAAGTCTGAGCTGTAACAGTTAAAGTGTTGCTAGGAATGGCTTTTTTTGTTGTTGTTGTTACCTCAGTGAATATCACAGTGTTTTGCTTTTCCTTTATCATCTCTGTGATGCTTAGAATAATAAGTAATAATGATGCTTTGCTCTTACACGATGTTTTTGTCCATAGATCTCGGAGAGGATTATAAGAAAGAGGTCAGTATTATTACCCTGTTTCAAGATGGAGAAACAAAGAGGTGAATTGAGTTGCTGAAGGTTATCCAATGTGAGAGCTGGCAGAGAAATTTCTGTCAGTGTCATTTTTCATTAGAAAAAGCTGATTCACTGAAACCTTTCAGGGAAATTCATTAGTGTCTAGGAAATTACACAGATCCAGAAGCAAGTGAAAATGACAGACACTGTTGCAAGAGTAGCTAGAATTCCGGTGGCAAGGGTACCTGGTGTGGACAGGGAAGACCTAGGTTTCATTTTTAGGACTGAAGTGAAAAGGAGTTTGAAGCTGTCTCTCTCAAGGGAATACCCCAGTCCGTAGGTGTAGTAGGTTGCTAGACGTACCCACCGGTCAGACATAGCATGGCCTTTCTCAGACAGATAGCTCAATGATCAGTGGGTCTAGTAAAGTGGTTTAGTGCTCTAAAATTGAGTCTCATGGTCGATCCTTGGTGTGAATTGCATTTTCTGTGTGTTAAGGAGTGAATGGATTTTATAGCTTGCATATCTTTAGTATGTAGGAAAGAAAATTCTTTGGGGTCTAAGACTTTACAGCTAAGAAGACTCTCTTCTATGTAGCTGCCTTTTTCATACAACTTTTTGGAACTGCTTATATTCAAACTTTGTAATGGATTAAAAATAGACTTTGAGGAAAAGAAGGAATGAGAGCAGAAGGATAGATGGACACAAACATACTGTGAGGTCAGGTATGATACATTTCCTCAAGAACCCCAGGCAGAGTCATCAGAGAGTTTTGGTTTTACCATGACCCATATAGGAAAGTGGAAACAACAACCAAACAAGTGTTCCATTTTTCAGTCCAGCATTTCCAGTTGTTGATTTTGGAGAAGGGATCATGTTTACATGGAGAGAAGGTGGCGGCTTTTTGCCAAAGAAAAGCTGAAGATGAAAATCCAGGCCAAACCCCTCTGGTTGAATGTTTCATATGGCAAATTCATTCAGACTTCAAACTACAAAGTGCAGAATAACTGTGAAGTTTCTGTTACATTTCATGTATATAAGCATGAAGACAAGAAAATCTGTTTTGCTCAAAGGAGGCTGAAGCATACATTGAGCTTTGGGATAGACAGCTGGAGGCAGCTTGACTCAGCAGAGAACAACAAGATAAATAAAAAATAGCAACTTATTTTCAATAATTCAGACTGAAACTCTGAAGAAGGGCTTTATTTTTATGCAAGTCCTTTGAAGAAGTGTTGGCAGACTCACATAAGAGAGAGCTGGGAGGTTGTTCAAGGGATCAGTCAATGAAGCAGCATTTGTACACTTCTTTATGCTGAGCCCGAGTCAGACAGGCAAAAGAAAAAGAGAGAAAAGAACTTCAGCAGGGAGGGACAGAACCAGAATCCTGATGGTGTTGTGAGTTGTAGCATGACTGCAGTGGGTAGGGCACTCATTTTCCTCCCACTTTGCCACTGGAAGGGCAGCAGTAGGACAAACCAGGATGTGAATATATGGCTCATAAAGACATGGTTTATATGGCAGTGTCCTAAGGGTCGATGTGAAGTTTGCTTTAGAGAGACCTGTGGGGTTTTTTTGAAGACCTAGTTTAGCTATCAGAAAAAGAGGGATCTCTGATCTTACAGGACCCTGGCGTTTGGTAGGGGTGGGAGAGAACAAGATGGGAGAAGAGAGCCATGGCAGTACACAGGAGGGGAGAGGGAGTGAGGGAGGATGCATGAGGTGAATTTCAGGTTGTGAGCCTGAGGCATTCTGAGCAGCACTGCCTGCTGCTTTCTGACTGTCGTCGTTCCCACAAGGGATCTGCCATACCAGTTACCGTTTTCTCATAGTCCAATTGATAAGAAGAATTGCTGCATGTGATCTGCCACAGGTGAAATGCTTCTCCTGGCCTGTGAGCATTTTTAATGACAGCCCCCAATCACAGGAAAGTGCTGCTCACCCCTCTCTGCCTTTTTAGAGATCCTTGCTATTACCTTAGTAATAAACTGCCTAAGATTCACAGCCAGTGTAACAGCCTCCCTGACTGTGACTGTGAACATCGTTATACCTTTTTTCCCCTGTACTGAAAGTCCACTTCTTCTTAATCTTTGTCTTATATTTCTAAATCAGTTCCTGTCATAGGAGAGTATTATACAAATTTTGAAAAAAAATAATTGTGCAGCTGCATTAATCAAAGGAATACTGTGCTGAAGGAAATGTCAGGCCTAATAGCTTGTGAGTGATCAGTGGCAGAAAAGCTGCTTTCAGCTAGCTTGCATGGTTTCTTTGACACTAATTAACAGACTCGGTACCTTTTAAAAGATGATAAAAGAGGGAGGGGAGGGGGAAGCTGAAGGATGTGTGTTGCTGTAGCAGGGGTGGAACAGGAGGTCTGGCACACGTGAGGAGCTTTAACTCTAAGCACCCTTGCCTTTAAGGTGGTGGTTGCCCTGTGTCTTTTTTGTTAGCAGTATGTGTGATTCCTAGTAACTCAAAATCATAAGCTAACCAGACAGTTGTCACTTTTTTTTCAAAAAGGGTTTTCAGATGCCTGGACAGATAGGGAAGCCAGCAAGGGTCATGAACTTGCTATGCCCACCGGTAAGATCGAGCCTCTGTGGTAGCATCTGACTGTGACACTCTGGACCTGATTTATGACTCATTAGAATCTACACAAGTGTGAGAGTCTCAGTTTTCTATTATAACTATAATTTCCGAATAATGACAAAGTTGTCCTTTGTTTCAGACTGCTGGTGGTGCTGACGCTGGTCACTTCTGTCACTGGGTTACAGACAGCAATGTTGGCTGCCCAGCTGCGCCAGGGAGGAGTCTTGTGATGCTGAATAGAAGGTAGGTATTTTGCATGGACTTAAGATGTGGTTACTATGCCATCAAAGTGGACATTGTGCTATAGGCCTGACCTCAGATGTGGCCAAGCAGCAGCCAAAAGAACGGTCTTTGATTCTCTCAGTTCTCACCAAACCTTACTGCCTGGGTGAACGATCTGTTCAGTGCATAAAAAAATGCTGACTGTAATCATCTCGTATAACCCAGACTAGAAACCTTTCTGTAATCCTAGGTATTATTTACACTTGCTAATATCAAAAAACTCCTATGAAAGAAACATAAACTTACCACCCTCTATCAACCCCCCAGTGATTCATTCTCAAAGGACCTGGAAGACAGAATTATGCATGGTTTTCTGAGCTCTGTGAGGAAAAAAATAATGAGCTCTTTGGGTTTAGTGAGTTATTAGGGAAGCTAGTCCACTGAGCACCTCATCCATCACGAGGATCTTCCCTTATGCATTATTTAAATAAGATGTCCACACACAGTGTCCCCAGTTCTTCATCCAGTAATTCTATCACAGAAAAGCAAAAGAGGTGCTTGGTGTTTATCTTGGCTGTGCTATGAGAGAAGGCAGTGTTTGTACCAAACCACAACTGAACAGGATAATGTGCAACAAAACAACAGTTTCTCAGAGCAGCTTATATGTGAGGAAAAGCCAAGGGTGTCAGTGGGTGGACTTTAAGATGACCAAGAATCAGAATTATTTCTTACTACTAATTTTGTTGTCATTCAGAGGTCTCTTGTAATACATGCTTCACTTTCCAGAAACTTTGGGGTTTTCAACATGTAAGCAAATGGGTTCCAGGACCAAAGCAAGACATTTTTCATCCTCTTTCACATAGAAACATACACACACTTCACTTAAACTAATAGTTCAAAGATTAGGCAAATAAATTAAACAGTGAGATATTCACAATGAAATTCTTCCTTTGCCTCATTTAGTACATTCAGTTATAGAAATATTCTTTCAGAATGAGGAATAACATTTTGCTTCATGATTACTGCTTACTTTTCAGATATAGTAGATTCCAGTGGGATTACTTAACTTTAAGTGTGTAATTGCTTTTGCTGCATGAGTAGTATATTCTCAAGTCTGAAACTGCCCATGAACTATTGTTAAGCAGATAATGGTTGTTATATTTTCCCACCAAGTTACTGCATTTATTCTTCACTCTGATAATCCAAAAACCAACCATGAGTTACAAAAAGTTTCTACCTTAAATTCCCTGTATTTCTGATACGCTTCAGGGTGGTAACAGTCAAGTTATATTACATACCTTGTGGTCTCTGTGAAGCTAATTACCAGTTAAAATTCTATGGGAAATGAATAATTTTTTTTTTCTAGTTCCTAATAAAGGAGAGCATGCTGATACACACGCCCATTTTACCATTTTTAGAAGGGATGGTACAATTTTGGAGAGTATTGAAATTAAACCTTCCCTCCTATCACTTTAGGTGGTCTTTACAAGCCAGGCATGTATGAAGTGTGCTGAAAGTGTGACTGTGCTGACAGTTTTCCATTGCCTCTACTCATGAGAACTCCATACTGCTCATAAGAAATGCTTCACCTCCAGGGCTGGCAATTTGGTGCTTCTAGCTATTTTCAAGTAGGCTTTTTATGCAAATAGATTGGTTTTGATTGAATTCAAGGATAAAAAAATCAGGAAAGGCTTCAAAACCCAAAATGTTCTATTTCAGACGTAAGAAGATACTGAAACTGCCTAATTTAAGGGACATTATTTAAGAAGTTAGCCTTTCTACTCTCCCTGATTACTCAGTGGGGGGAAAGAGCTTTATCACAAGCAGTACTCTGAAGGCCTAGTTACAGGTCCTGCTCTGAACGACCCTCCAGGAGAACTTCTTTCTTTTCTTCATCTGTACGGAAATGAATCTCTTCACAGAGGCTACCTCTCGGCATCCTAAAACTGAGGCAGCAGAAATACCTCCCAAGGGTGGTGAATAAAGTTAGGCAGATAGGCCTGCTTGTCTGAAAATAAAGAGAAAATGTACGTCCAGGTCTGCTTCTGACTTGCACCTGGGCTTAAGAGGATACCATATGAAAGTAATCAGTGATCGTATAGTTAGATCATTTTGGTAGCCTTCTCTAAAATTGAGCAGATTGTTAGTTAAATTAAAAAAAAGCAAACAAACCAAACTGGGGTGGGGTGGGGAGGGGATGTGTATGTGAATTTTGTTATAGTTACCAAAATGAAAAAATAAAGCTGATGTACCTTATTTTGCTCCACACGGTGCATCCCATGTGACCTTTATTTCAGACACTGGCAACAAAAGCAAGAGAGTATATTTTTTTTGTTGGAAATGCTGGAATTTTTATTGGAATTTTTGTTGGAAATTTTGTTGGAAATGTTGTCTGAAGTTGCAGCAGGGGAGGTTTAGATTAGATATTAGGAAGAATTACTTTACTGAGAGAGTGGTCAGGCACTGGAACAGCGTGCCCGGGGAGGTGGTGGAGTCACCATCCCTGGGGGTATTTAAGAAACCTGTAGACATGGCACTTCAGGGCATGCTCCAGTGCCTGAGATTGTTGGTTTGTGTCTGTTTGTGGGTGGGGTGTGGTGTGTGGTTGTGGGTGTTTGTTTTGTGTGGGTTTTGTTTTTGTTTTGTTTTTGGTGTTTGTTTTTTTGTTGTTTTGTTCTTGTTTTTCTTTTTTTTTTTTTGTGGTTGGACTCGATGATCTCAAAGGTCCCTTCCAACCAAGAAGATTCTGTGAATGCTTCTTTCCACCTATACAGCACATGGAAATGTAGAGTTGTCCTGGTTTGTGTTGAAATAGAACCAACTTTCCATTCAGTAATTTTACTTCTTAGCTAGGCCTCTTCTAACTCTCTGCAATTAACAGCCTATTGTGTAGAAAACTTCATTCTCAGAGTGTTAAGACCAATGTTTGTACTTCACGCCAAGGAACGGTATGCAGAAAGGCTCTTGCTTATACTTATTGCTATAACAACCAAGGTCAGCTAATTTTGTTATTTGCCCTTTGGAGGGTCAGAAACAGAAAAGCGTAGCGGGGTCGCACCTGTGGGGAGGAGCAGACAGGACAGGTGACCCAAAATTGACTAACAGGGGTATTCCATCCCATCTGCCCCATGCTCAGTATAAAAACTGAGGGGTCAAAGGGTCAGCTTTTTTTTTTCTCCAATGGCCAACATCCAAAGAGGACCCTGTCTTTTCATCTGCCTTTGATCCTGATCCGTGCAGGCTTGTCTCCTGCTGCTAGAAGCACCTTGGGACGACAGTAGATAAGTGATGTCACAGAAAAGATACTCCTCTGACTTTTGATGTGTATGTGGAAAATGGCTGTAATTTAGAGATGTTTTGTTCTGGACAATGGCAGGTACCATTGTCCAGCAAATGCTGAGTCCCCAGGGACTGCTAGCAGGGTTTGGGAGTGCAATTCAATCAATGCTGCGCTTTCAACTTTGCAGTTTTAGCCAAGTTTTCTTAGCGTCAGTTTTGTAACGGCCAGAGCATGATGGCTGAAAAGCAGGTTTGACAACTACTACTTCTGCTCCTGTCTCAGTAGGAGATTAAGTAGTGACTCAGTGCCATGTTCCTCCAGCTCTGTTTTCTCAGGTGGAAGAATGCAGATTCTTGGTAATCTTTTCTGAGCCTGCTGGGAATGCAGGTTTGTCTTGTGCTCTGGGGGGGAACTTAAGATTGTCCCAAGTATACGGAGCCAATTACATTGGCCATGACTGAAGCCAACTGTTAAGGATTGTGTTGAACTCCATTAAAATAAAACAAATCGGCCTCATATCCACAGATTTCTTGAGTTGCTGCCCATGCTCACATATATTCCTATAATGGGTGTTGTTTCAGGAAAATGGCAGAGAAAGCCTTTGGTTTATTGCTGTATGAAATTAAGTTGCGGATAAGTCACTCTCTTGCAGAGTAGCTCTGAAGTATCTGTGTGTTGTGAATTATGCCTGATCGTTTTGGTGACAAAAATAAACTTTTACTGCTTTTTATTTGTCAGCCTTGCAGATTCAGCAAAGCTGTGGTTGAGTGAGCTGGAGTCTATTCTGCTTGCAGGTAGCTCCTGGAATCATTCACTATTTGATGTCTTCATTGAGAATCATTAACTCTTTCCCTATCTTTATTGTCGTTGCCGATGCACAAACCTGAAAGACTCAGCTGGAGTCTCAGAAAACTGTTTGAGTTTTCAGGGCTGGCAATTAGGAAAGCCATCTTTTCTTTACTTCTAAATTGAGCAAGGTTGATTTGGAAGGCAGAGAAGGTAAACACATTACTGCTATTTCACAAGGTCACCTTAGAGAGTCTAATCATCTTTTAATTTGGAGCAGTGCCTTTAGAAGGTGGCAGGCAGTACTTTAAAAGGGTGATACCCTTTCATCAGTGGTTTTGACTTCAAAAATTCAATGAATTAATGCTTTTGTGAAGTCAAGAAATGAAATAAAAATAAATAGTAAAAGTTCTCCATACCAATAATCTGTATTCCTTTCCCTTTCAGGGTAAGGAAGAATGCCTGTAAAAGTAGCATTGACTCACTCACAGGTGGTGTGTTGCTGAATGGAGTTGATAGTAGCTTTTTGAAAGTCTGTGTTTTGTTCCAGAGGGCTTAACTGGTTGGCAAAGGATAAATCAATGACAAACAGTTCTCGTATACAACTTGCATAAATGTATCCAGTACTTAAGCAGTTGATCTGCAATTCTAATGGGTTGCATTACTGATGAATTACTCCACCTTGAAGCTTGGCCTCTGCCAAGATTTCACTGGTGACTTTGGCTCTCTGAGTACCAAGGAGACCAGTGGAAGCAGGAAATTTAATTCAGATATAGCCTGTTATTGAAAACAATGCAAAGCAAAAGAAGAACAAGAAACAGATGCACACTAGCATTCCTAACTATTACAAAGGGTATTTTCTAGAGAGCTCCTCTCCTACTAGTTAGATGTATAAAGGAATGTGCATAGGTCTCATGAAATGGCATATCTCCTTCAGATAATGCATGGGATAAGCAGTTAATTTTTAAAATCTTAAAATGCTTAAGAGTAGTAAAGAAGGTAAGAGATTTGCTGATACGCTTCAGCTTTGTCCAGCAGACTGTGTGGTATTTTAATTTTTTAGGCTAAAGCACATCAGTTTTAGTTTTCAGAGCAGACTAATAATTAGAGTTTCATTTAGCTTGGAGTGACAATTCTGAGTGCTCTCATGGAGCCTGTACTCAAGGCATTCTAAACATGTTCCTTTTTAAAGCATATAGCCTTTCCAACTTGCCTTATTTCCCATTTCTGCGAATAACGGAAATAAACTCTACCTGCTTATCAGTCCTCATCACCAGGTTCTCAGCAGATCAGGTAGTGATTTGGTATCATCTTTTTGCTTATAGTGGAAAACTGTTTTTGTGACATTTCGTTGAAGTTTTAATCCAAGAGAAGCATCAGAAGTTCAGTTGTTCTAGTTCTTTTCAGTGACAGTAGATGTATTACTTGGGATAGTTGTTTAGATAATCTCCAGGTAGGGTTGGCCACGCGGTGTGCTTATCTTAGGATGGATGGTTCAGGCTCACTAACAAGCAACCCACAATTCACAGCCAGCACTGGTTGATGTACTGGGAAAGACTCTTCTCAACTGCCATGTGTGTACACAGACTGGAATACTTTCTCTTCTCAGCTGCACAGCAATTAATCTGTGTGTTGCCATTAATAAAATCTCAGTTGGATTGCTGTCACACATGCACATGATTCTCTGTGTCCTCAAACTAGGTTTTTCTCCTCTGGTATGTTGCCAAACTCATGCTCTCATCGGTCAGTCTGTTCTGGCAGTGAAAAGATTTCAAAAGATTTTTCATCTCCAACTTCTTACAAAGTAGAGAAGCGCAAACCAGAGTAGTATATATATAAAAATTCACACGAACAGCTGGTGCCAGTGGAGGAAACTAGTAGTTATGAAATTAGGAGTCTTTGGGAAAGATAACAATTGGCTTATCGTGTAGTATTTCAAAGAAACGTGCTTTTTAATAAATTTAAGAACTACTACTGTGTTGCAGAACAGATGGAAATCTGTTCCAAATTGTACCAATGGTGCCCTGTTTTCCTGAGCTTGTCATTTGGGCATACCACTGAACCTGTTCTGACATTTTGTTTATCATCAGGGAATGCTGGGAGTTTTGTTTCAAAAGTGGATGGGAGCTGTAGGTCTTCCCAGCAAAGCATTTCAACTCAGAGGAAGTAAAAGTAATACTTCTCTAGTGGAGATACAAGGTTTCCTTCTTTTGTTTCCAATTGTGATTTTCTTGATTTTGTCTCAATTTTATTACCCTACAAGTTCATTTTGGTAAGTAGAGACAGTTAGCAAATAACGTTAAAAGCTGTTAAAATATATATTGAGTTTTAATATATTTGCCCTCCTTGCCAAATTTGTTTCATGGCTGAACAGAAGGGCTATCTGTGTAAAGAAAGGAAATGGCTAGAGTTAAACCTTGGGATCAAAATTTTGAACAAGTTTTGACTGATTTTGAAAATGAATCAAGTCCTTTTAGGTCTTTGCAGACATTTTCTATGGTGAACATCTTCAGTGAGTGTATGGTTTCTGAAGTTATTAAGTGTTCTAGTTGTCAGGTGTCTTTCTTGAAATACCTATTAAGTATTTCTGAAAATCCATGGGTTTTATAGCAGTGTCCTAGACCTTGAATGCCTTTCGTTATGTAAAGTAACCTGAAGCTCTGATGCTGAAGGAACAATCTATATAGATTAATGGATTTCCTGAGTACCTACATAGTGTTCAATTATAGATTAGCATTAGCTGATGGACACGTTTAAGTGTTACGTTGTGATTTTGGCAGTTTGCGTGGTTCTGTATTTTTCCCTGTCAGTAGGAATGGCAATAACAGTAATTTAAAAAAGGAAACTGCTTTTTTTTTTTTTTTTTTTTTGCTAGAGAGCACATAAACATTTCTGTAGGTAATGAGGTCCCCAACATAAAATAAGTATTAATTTAGCAACCTGTCACCTATATGAGTGCAGTCTTTGATGATGATATAATTTATTCATTTCTTGGTTCACAGTTTGAGTCACTTAACGTATCATCAATGGATTTTCTGCTAGAACTTCTGCCTTTTGCCCTTCATCCTTTTTGGTCTGGGCTCTTGTGTGGGATGATACCAGCAGAGATGTTCCTTGGCACAGATGCAAAGGTTTTTCAAGAATGCTCTTGATCACCAATCTTGTTCCTTTACACCACAGTAATTTTATTTTCACTCTAGGATAATAGTACAGGCTTCCAGGCACACTGGTAGGGGCAGCTGGTACTGCACAATCCTTTGTTTACCCCACTATTAGAATATAGCCCCTGTCCTGGTAAATTGTAAAGTGTTCTTATCCCTTAGACACACTGGAAAATCCCGGTGACATAAAAGTGCCTTTCCCTGATCTCTAATTTGAGAAGTACCTGGAAGCCTTTGAATTTTGTTTGATAGATCTTTTAATTAGCCCTAATTTTCTTTCCACTATGTTTATTAAGGGAACTGATCGTCATTCAAGAAATGTTTCCGTAATATTGTTGCTTTCTATGAATATGCAGTAGTGCATGTTCATGGAGGGCTATACAATTTCTGCATTCTATATATGGATTATAAATAATTGTACTGTTGTTTTTCTGTGCACCCCTAGAGGTTTAAATGGCTAGAATTATGAATTTCATATTTTTAAAATGTATATTTTTAAAAAAAAAACTCAGCGAAGGAAACTTTGATGTGTAGCTGTAGGAAAATGTACCTTTTTTAGTCCATTATTTTTGAAAGGACAGTCCAGGGCATATTATAAAGCACATGTAACCCAATGACTTCGTCTGGAACTGCAGATGCTCAGCACTCTATAGTAATCAGCCCCGTGTCTCCTGATAATTATGCCCTTGAGGCTTTCTCATCTCAATTTTTCCATAACTAATGTAATCCAAACTATATTATCCTATTAGGAGGCTCATTTTTCCCTCCAACAAGCAGCATGCACCTGTCTGCTTACCATGAAGAAAGCAGTGACAGTGTTCTCCCTCTATTGTTTCTGTGTTAAAGGAGGTAGTTTAGGCTGTAAATAGGGAAGATCGAGCTTGTTGAGTTAAAATGAGCACATTAATTCTTGAATGGAGCCCTGCTTTATGCTTTTGTTCCTTCATTATTCATTTTACGTATCTTGGCTATCTCTGTAGTGGATGGGGAGAAAGTCTGCTTCACAGTACAATTTAGAGCACCAATCTCAGGTCTCTATTTGGAATAAACATTCAGTTTTTTTTTTTTCACCAGCCCTGTATCTCAGTGGTGTGCACATCTCCACTAGGGCACGTAAGCTAGTTGGCGTGCTCAGGGTATAGGGGGAAGATAACATTTAAGAGGAACTGCTATGACTTAAAAAGTGCTTCTACATTATAATAAGTAGTGAATTACCAGTCAGGCATAGTGCCAGGTTTGAGCTGATGGGAACTCTCATCACAAGTAGATATAAAAGCAGCTGTGTTGTCAAAACTTTGAGCTGTTGCACAGTCTTTTGAACAAGAAGGAATGTGTTACAACAAAGCATTTCTTTTCCCCTCCTTTCCCACCTCCAATATTAAGTTCTTTCTGTTCCTTCACAGCCAGGCAGCTTGAAGCATTCTGCACTATTTCCATCTAAGTTAAACCAAGTTAAACTTCCAAAGAGGAGTGATGCTTGGGAGGTCTTAATTCAGCCAATTGAAAAATTTGAAAGGCAGAAAGTGTTGGGTTTAGCTGTAGAAGCTCTCTAAGATGACATGCAGCACAGAGCAAATCATGTTCGGGTTTTTACAGAAAGACTATGAAAACAGGTCTTTTGCGGATGTCTGAATAGCTAGAGAAGCCATTGGAAGTACTTTTTTTCTTTGTTCTTAAATATCAATCTCTGTTTATGAAGCTGAAGCTTTTGGTACATTTTTGTGTGCCACCCACAAAATGCCATGTACGTGCTGCTTGTGTGTTGTATTCACAGAGACATTCAGTATTCTGAATGGAGACTGTCATTTGGGGGGAAAATATCTCAGCCTTCAAGCTTCCCTTTCCCTTCTTTTAATATTCCTTTTCCACTTTCCGTATTGTTTAAGCTTAAAAGAAATGCAGGTTGATGGACAGGAAGGAAAGGTAAGTATAACAATCATGAATGTCTTGGAAAAACATTATTGCTATGATCCCCTGGTAGATGGCAGATATCCCTGAGCAGAGAACGGTTCATATTTATTTACTCTGCCTGGTATTCTTTAATGTAAGGAAAAACATATTACAGCTTAGGTCCCCTGTGTTCCTGTCTATCACCATGACAGGGATGGCAGCCAGCCCATGATAAACTGCCTCTTGCATAATGAAACATCTACGGTGAGTGTCCCTTCATTACAGCTTTGTCTAGACTGGCAGCTCTCCGAGCTTATTCCCCTGTTCAGCTACCCCTGGTGCAATAGCACAGATGTGAATGCTGAAGGTTACTATGAAACTTCATCTCTTACCATCTGTGTTAATGCAGCTTTAGCTAGAGCAAACTGCATAACTCTAGATGAAGAGGGAAACCACTGTGCTGGTTTATAGAGGGAGAGCCCTTGGTAGTAGTTGCTTCTTGGTGATGAAACATATCACAAACTACATGACTGCTGCCACACAGTCTACTTGGTGAGGGGAAGGGGCCAGTGAACAGTTTGAAAGTACCTGCTAAAAGTTTAAATACTTTGGGTTTATTCCATGAAGAACTAAACCTAAACCTCCTCCTGCTGCCATTTAAATCCAGCAGCTGACACACAGTTTTTGTGCTGCTCTTCAGCAGACATCCCAGTGGCAGGTCGACAGATGACTTTTGCCAACTAACAGCATCATTCAGTGAACTCCTGTATTGTCTGTGTTACTTCCTCATCTTTTATGTGAAATAGTTAAACAATCCTCATCTTTGGGCTTAGGATGTTTCTGTAAAACAAGGAATGGCACATGCTGCTCAGATAACCCTATGACTGTGAGACTGAGACATCCCTATTGGAAAGTGTCTGCCTGCAGTGGCCACCTGCTCTCTCTCTGTGTATGGAGGTATGAAAACTTAATGTGGAGACAGAGCTGGTGCCTGAGTCAAAGAGCTTTTGAAACGGGTTTAGCTTTTTTCACTTTGCAAGTTGTTCACAGAAATCTTTAAATACCTTCTTGAAAACCCTTTAAAGCATGGATAGCATTTGAGTTTGTTCTGTGTATAATTTAAACACACATTTCAGCTGCAGATTACAGTAAACATGGAATCATAGAATCGTCTAGGTTGGAAGGGACCTTTACATTACACAGTTTATTTGTTTAGTCATCAAGGACCAGGTTTTTCAAAGATTTCAGCCCCCACTAGCAGGACTAAGACTTAAAAGAACACAAATACTGTTTTTCCTGCTTGCTGAGGTGCTAAAGTCAGAACCAAGCCATTATGTTGTGAATTGGGCACCTGGTGTTGAGGATTAACACCTGAAAAATCTGCTTCTCTGCACACTCTTAAGACATGGTCTTCAATTCTCTCTTTCTTTTTTTCTTCTTTTTTTTTTTCTTCCTTCTCACAGGTCAGTGTCCCAACATGGTAGAGAGCTACCCTGGATTTTGCCTGTTTTCCAAGTCTGTTACCCGGACTTGATTTTACAAACTAGAGTTGTGTGTGTCTCCAACACGTGATATTCCAGGTGAGTGTACCTTTGGGTTTGAGAAAAGTTGTGAGTCATCAAATGTGAGTTCAAACAAAAAACTCCTGAGTGGATGAGTTGGTTTTGTAGTTTTTTGTTGTTGTTTTTTAACTTTATCTGCCTCAAATTTACCTCTACACAGTGTCTAGCAAAAGCATTTGCACTGCTGAAAGTTTCAAGCTAAGGCTAATGAGAGCCTTATAAAAACTTACACATCAGCTCCTGAACAGAAAATTTCACCTCCAGAGTCCAGGATCAAAAGTGCCATAGAAATTATTTCTCTGATGTCTCTATTGAAAAGACAGTATCATTAGTACATTTTTCTAAGTGCTATTTCTCTCTAGTGTGCATTACCATTAAAACTTCCAGTACTAAAATCTGTGTCACTTTCCTTTTGAAATGAGGTTTCATTCAGCGCCTTCCCCGGTTGCTTGAACTATGAATGATTGGCTCTGCATGAAGCACTTTGTAACCCTCCTCATGAAGGCAGGCATATAAAAATAAATGTTACCATCAGGTATATTTTGCATATTGTAGCTGCATGTAATTACTGAGCCTGGGATTCACTGTTCTGCTGACCCTGACTTCCCCAACGTGCTTTGGGCAGGTTCTGTGACAGTTTAAACTAATGTAGTTTCAAAGGATTATGGAGATTGTGGTTCTTATTTCTGTTATGCAAGATAGAAGAATAGGCAACTAGTATATAATATATCCAATGTTATTAAACTCTGTCCTTCTTTGAAGGGCAATCACTTAAGGGTCTGTCCTTACAAGGTTATTAACTCATCATTTTCAGATTATGCTCTATGGATCCCTGGAGGTCTATTAGCTGCTTCTAAGAGATCTGAAGAAAGGTAATTAAGAAAGGTAAGGATATTACTAGTATGCTGACAGTGGGAGATCCAAAGGGAAATGCTTAAGGGTCTGCAAATCAGCAGAGATAAAAAAAAAAGGCTAAAACTAACTGAACAAGAATTTCTAGGGAATGTATGGGCATACCCTGTATTTTTCAGGTCATTCTAATAGGAAATGTTTAATCTGCCTCAGCAGATTTCAAATTCTGTAACCCCATTGTAGTTTGGAGGCATCTTAAGGGTAGATCCTGTAAAAGGTCGTATTAACTTGTATATTCTTTGCAGAAAATAGCACTGGATAACTGAAAGACTAGCCTGGTAACTTATGTAGGCTTCTGTGAATAATGAAGACTGCTTTTTTTTCTTTTTTTTTTTTTTTTTTTAAATGTCCTTTATAACTGATATGCAAAACACAAGTTTCTCAAAAAGGTGCTTGCTGTGGTAAGTATGCATAAAGGAAAGAAACAGTGTCATATACTCATCTCTCATAAATGTACTTAGCTTTAATCGAGTTTATTAGTGAAGTATGCAGATATACACTAGCAGGATTTAACCTTGGAGACTAAATAGCAGCTAGAAAATTTTTATTTCTGGTTGTGTCTTGAGAATGTCTGGAAAGGACAGGTTTTATAGAAACTTCAGTTACTTTTGTGTACTGGAGTAGGAAACAGGAAATTATAACATTGCTGACTGGGGTCATGATCCGTGGTGTTGCCTGGGCCCAAAACAGTTTTCACTGTGAAGGTATATAACGCTGGCAGTGTGATTCCTAGCAATTCCTGAGAATGACCTTGTTATTTCTATAGACAATATAAAAGCATCTGCATTCTGTGTGCATTCCCCGTGTACAGAGGTGAAAACAGCATGGCTGTGGTTGCTACCCAGTTCAGCCCTGTTCATATTAATGAATGGCAGAACTGGTCTGGACTTCTCCAATCAGCATCTGTCTGGGCTCCTTTGTGGCCTTGGGAAAATCATAGATGAAACTACAGTACACCCAGGAACCATCTGTTCCCAGATTTAGAAAAGTCACTCTCGCTCCCTAGATTTAAACTGTTTGTTCAAATGAGGAGGAGTTTGTATAGTCCAGGTGTGCTTTACTGTTGCAGCTAAACACTTCTCAGCTTTGTCCTCCTTGTATTTGCTGTTCTGCATAGGACAAATTTACCAAGAAGCTCAGCTGAGACTGAGAGAAGCTCCTCTGGCTTGGAAAATGCCTCTGAATAAATTATCCATGGTGGAAGGATGATATATATTCTACCTAAGAGCCAGAAAAGTGAAACAATAAAGGATGTTCTTGAAATAGTTCCTAAGTACCTGGGCTCCCTGAAGGAAAATAAAGCTTCTGGGGGGTGGTTCAGAGAATCCATTTTAGGAACCTGTCTCTCTTCAGGAACTATATATGGAGATCAGGTGTCAAACTGGAATACCTACAGTTAAATGGTGTGAATGCCCCCCAGTCAGCAGCTTTCAGGGTGTTGGGCAGCATGGGCAGAGCACAGCAGCTGTGAGTGGGGTTGCGCTGGGGCAGAGAGGACCTGGACACAGAGATGTTGCTGCATGCAAATCCAGGCAGGAGCTAGTTTGCCATTGCAGGCTTTCTAGCCAGAAGATAAAGAATGTAAACAGCTCTCCATTTAACTTTTAACAATTTTTGGATTTTTATAGTCTCGTCCCATTCCATATCCTTTGGTGTAAAATGCCTGAGAACAAAACTGCGCTCATAAAGTCAACGCTTTCCACTGCATGAAACAATGCAATGCTACAACATCTCATGCATTCCCCTCTGTTTGTATTAACAGATATATGTAGCTGGATTCACGCTTGTTTCCATGCTGAATATGTGTTTGTATTTCTATTCAGAAATCTATAAATGTTCTGAGGAACACAAGCGCTTGTGGACACGTTGTGAAACTTGTAACATTTTTATACAGGAAACAAGGTTAGATCTTTAGGCCTCGCAGCCCACAGACTCATAGGATTTTCAACATGGCCCTGCAAGTGAACAGTTAATTTCTGGAGACAAAGCAAAACCCACTGATACTGGAGAACGGTAAATTAAGATGCTGAAAACAAGGTCTTAATTTTGGCCTGATTAGAAGGCTGTCTCACAGAAAGCAGGCTATTGCCAAATGTCATGGGAATGAGGGACTTAAACATGTCACTGAAATATGTACTGCAAGTTCCTTCATGATGAAGTCTCGGATAAATAGGAAACACCTCAGACTTACATCTTGGGAAAGCCAAACAAATTTCAGATGGAAATGAATAGAAATTAATTCAGGGTGTAGACTTAAACCCAGCCTCTGGGGATGCAGTAATTGTGCCTTTTAGAAAATGGTCTCCTGCTCTTTGCATTTTAACTGTCTGTAATTACGTTTGTGGTTTGTTGGTTGTTGAGGAGCTTGACAAGCTGGGAATTGGCAGATTCAGTGTTGCCTTTATTTACGGTGCTTTTGCCAAGTCATTAAAGTCAGCAATAGGAGGCTTTGTGCTGACAAAACTAATCCCTCAGTGTGGCCAGACACCACATATTCGTTTTAACTTTGTGCTACCATTTTAAACTATTTTGGCTAGTATTTAGTTTGGCATGAATTGTCAGACCACCACCAAAACCGGCATAGATAAGCCAAGCGTTTTTTTCCTCCATCCCCGTCGTGTTTTGTTTTTTCATGCAATGAGCTGCGCAGAGCTGATTATGGCTGGGGCATTCTCCAGACCTAGTAGGCTTCTTGTGCTCCAGCAAGGGTATTCCTGTATGGCCAAAGGGGCAGGAAGTTGCTCCTGCGGGAGGCATGGGGAATGCCAGACGGCCCCAGGAGCTTTCAGAGGCTGTTGGATTTGCTTCCTTCATAAACGCAACGATATTGCTTGCTGCTCACTTAGTCTTACTTGCTTGGCTCTTGCCCATGCTGCCCGGCGCTGGCAGTAGCTGCCTTTGAACAAGGATGAAGGGCTGGTGTACAATAATAATGCAGCTGTGCTGGAAACCTCAAGGATTGTTGAATAACCATCATGGGGCAGGGTCCAGAGACGTGCTTTGTAAAATGCTCAGCGATACTTTGACACTAAGTGTGATACAAATGCTAATCATTGTTATTATTCTTTCTTAAGAAATCAGGCCATGTTTTTATCATTATTCTGCAGGTCTCAGCGTCCTTGTACAATTAGGCCCTGACCTCATCAGAATAACATTTGAATTGGAAACGAGCAAATATCTAACATCTCTACGCTGAAATTTCCTCAATTGTATTAACCCTGGATGTATTAAAAACTGATGTTAACAGTGACTCTGGCACCAGCAGAGTCTTAAAGTTTTATACTTTCTGCAAAGTTGTCTTGTAAACTCTGGGATAAAACCTGCACTGGCTGCTGCAACTCTGCCTCCTGTCCTTTCTGCCATAGATCATAGAATCATTTAGGCTGGAAAAGACCCTTAAGACTGAGTCCAAGATGAGTTAGGGAGAGGAGGAACTTGCTGAAGAACTTTGCTGTCTGCAGGAATAAGGAGTCCTCTCTGATACTTACTTTAGGGGCCCTGTAAGCAAGCTCAAAACCTGTACTGAGCAACACTGGCTGAGGTCTTTTGAGTATATAGCGCTGTTAGACCCGTCTGTTCATGTTCACTGTTAACAGGAGAATTTTGCTTTGTGGTTGCTGCATTGGTGGGGAGGTGGAGATGCTTACTCCTCTGTCAGTGTACTAACAAAATACTTGCCAGTGTTTTAATATTCAGCTGAAACTAAAGAGGGGTGTGGTAGGCAGAATCAAAGGAAGGTGTTTAAGAAGCTGCAAGAACATTAGAGGATGCAAAATGCCCAGACCTGGGCACAATGGATCATTTGAAAGTAAATGCCTCCAACCTTCTGTAGTAGCCAAAGGGAGAAGGCCTGTATCCTCAGATACTCTTGGTTATTTCCTTTAATGTTTGGATTTTCTCTTGGATTCTCTCTTGGACATATGGTTCTGAGGCATCAGTAGCCTTCTATTTCTCTGTTTTCCTTTTTCGGCCTAAGAAGACCCTTTCAGAAATTTAGATGTCTTTCTACATTGAACATCTCAGAGGGTCCTGTTCAGTAGGAACCTTTTGCCAGCACAATGACTGGAGGATTGCTTAGAATCTCTGACATTTGCTAGTATTGCTGAAAGGACAGGATTCTTGTTGAAGGAAGCAGAACACAAATGCATAGGAAAAGACACAATTTTAGTAGAAAGCGTGAAGCAAAAAAAAATATGTTAAACTTAATGTTGTAAAATCAGTCAATTTGTAACTTACCGTAATACAAATTCTTCAGTCTTTACTGTTTCACAGAGAAAACTAACAACTGATAAATGTAACTTCAGCCTTAAAGCTTCCAAAGTGAGCTGAACTCTACGTGGGATACGTTTGACTCGGATTGTCGTGACTGTTGTTGATCTTCAGTCATTTGTTCACTCCAGAAATAAGAGTCAGGTTTGATCTAGAGTTGGCAGATGGGGAAATCTAAATGCTCTGAGAGAAAGTGTGAAATTCCAATAGCATGCTTTCATGGGGTGGAAGGGAAGTGGTTTCCTTTTTGAAAAAGGAGAGGATATGGGTAAATGATCAGGTCCTTAAACAGAGCATTAACTGATCTGCAAGTTGCCTTTTACAAAGAAACATTGTTTTGATATTTGAAATTTGTCACCTTTTCTAATCTTATTTTTGCTCATACTCACTGAGATTTTTGTTTATCAGTTTTAACAGGGAACATCCTACAAAGCACTGGAGATAGAGGAGAAGATTCCTGAAGGAAAATATTCAGTAGATCTGATGCTTTTTAAGGTATAGTAATGCCTTCAAGACACTAGAGATCTGAAAGAAGCTCTGAAGTCTAAAATCAACTTCATAAAGCAAGAGGAGAGGGTTGTTTTGAGAAATATTTTTCTTTTTTTGATTATGTTAAACAGGATGCTAGCCATTGTATAACACTATGAAGAAAATAACAAATGATTAGAAAATTAAAAGTTCAGAGCTGGTAGTGTTAGTGGTAAAGGTGTTTTATACTTTTAAAGAAACTGCTCCAATTTCCTTCTCAGCTGCAAGATTTGCTGCTTTTATTTATTTGAATTATTTAATTGAATAAGAAATAAGTGCGTTTGAAGTGAAAACAAACAACAATCTTAATTTGAGCAACAAAAACTTATTTGTAATTTGTCTTTTGCACACATATGGCATTACTTCTGCAAGATTCTTGTAAAGTAATCTCTTTAATTGAAAGATTATGTTGTTAGTATTGTCAAGGCTCAATTTCCTGACATTTAATTTTTCTGTTGGAAAATAGGGACTAGTGTAAATGGAAAGCTTTTTGTCTTATTCCTATTAAGCACAGCGTGAAAGAGCAACTAAAGTGACAGAGCTACCTGCAATATTAGTGGAAAACAGAAAAGGTTGGACTTGCCTAAAATAATAACTGTGAATAAATGGATAGAATAAGCTTCCAGTTTGCAAGTGGTCCAGCATGAATGGTACATAGCAGTGGATAGCACAGGGCTGGAAACAAGATACAGTCTCAGAATCAGTATGTGAGAACAGAAACCAGGGTACAAAGCAAAGGCCTGGAGCTGAGCACAGAGCAGAATTTGACCATCAGCCTGCTGTAAAGCAATTGCAGAAAACCACCATCATATGGTGCAGCCACACCTGGTGTCATCAGGGCCCAGCTGCAGGGACCGTTCATCCACCGTGTGCTAACAGGACTCAGCTGGTCAAAACTGGGAGTCAAACTGATCACTACTGATGCACTGAATTTTGAGGGGAGACAATTGGTGGTGTGTGAACAAGGAGACGTACTAAATATCATGGAATCTAGAAATCTAGGAAATTCTGAATGTGTATGGTGTGTTTAATAGTGCGGTGCTAGGTAAAAATGACCAACTTAATACTTCTGACTTCAGTGCAGCTGTTTTTCACCTGTTCCAGGGGCAGAATGAGAGCAGCTGATGCAGACTATAAGAGACATGGCTTCCAAGGAACCCTCAAATGGAGCAACATGCAGAAAAAATGGAAGTCCAAGGGGGTAAGTGGAGGATAAGGATGAACTAGCTCATTCTTTGTAAATGTAATATGTCTCCTGGCGTGTCAGGTGATGGGAAAGAAAGTTGGTATATATGTATTTAGAGAGAGGCAGGTACACACCCCTACCGCACATCATGGTTTGCACGCGTTGGACGTTAGGTTGTTTGTTGCTGAACAGTGGTAGTTTTGACAGTGAATCAGTTAAGAAGTAAATTTATCTCATTGGACTATGAAAAAATTAGTATACCTTGATTTGTTTTACTTGAAAACCAACTCAATGTTAAAAAAAAAAAAAAGACAGGATTAGAAATTCACCTTCAGTGAGTAGATGTTCATCTGTTACCGCTATTGTATTATTATATAGATCAAATGCTGCCTGTACTGATTTTAAATCAACAGAAAGATTTCCGTGTTGCAGCAACCACTAGCCTGTCTGAAATTTCTGTGAAAAACAAGTATTTAAGAACAAATTTAATTTGATTGGTATTTAAATAACCCACAATTTCATCTGTGACTCGGGGATCTTGCACTGTAGGGTAGATTACGTCTGTGAATATTTGATCTACATTTTCTCAGTGAAATAAAGCTTTGTTAATGCAGCTATGAAACATTATTAGGTTGTAATCACATGCAGAGTGGTCTTCATTATAGAGTGCTGTTAATTACAAATGCTGTGCAATTTGCAGGCCATCTATTCTGACTGTAATTATGATGTCACTTGCACACCTGTGTCAGAGTATTTTCCTCTCTAACTAGGGCTCATTCTTTGGACTCAGCAAGGAGCTTCTCTTGATGGTGGAAACAGCTCGTTTGTTGTCTCTGTGGGCATAGAATAAGACAGAAGGGAGTGAAAACTTGGGCAACAGCCAGCAATTGAAGCAGGCAGTAAGCCCTAAGTGACTGTGTGGGCCTACACAACAGAGGGAGCATGTCTTGAATGTAATATGATTAAAAAATAGGCTCAAGCCAGGCCTGTTTGCTGGTGTGCTTTTTGCTCGGTGCAATACATATTAATTAGAGCTTTAGCACAGCTTTTCAGCAAACACCATTTTCCCTCAAAGCGAGAGAAACAAGGAGAGGGAGAACTCTGATGCTGGGAATAAGGTACTATGAATAAGAATCAGCAACAATGGATTTAGTTTAAGCTGGACTGGAAATTGTTGCAGCTTTATTTTATGTTTTTATAAAGGAAACCTGTGTGTCAGCTTCTAGTAGTGGCAGAGATGCTGAGAATTGGCATGTGAGGATAATGTGATAATATAGAGACACCAGGGAGTATGTGTACACAGAAATGCATCTCAGTCAGCCAAAAGGCCACGCTGTGATTTCGGTAAAAAGCTATGACAGAAAATCAATAACTTTGAGAAAGGCCCACAGTAAGGCAACAGCATTATCTGCACTTTCTTCATTCTGCTTCTCCCTTCCTCTCCTTCCCTCCCTTCATAAAGACACGGAGCTGCATGATCTCAGAGTTTTGTTAACTCTGTGCCTCTGAGTAGCTCAAGCAGTGAGGCAATTCAGGGAATACAAAGTATCTCCAAACCAGACCGTAGGGATGGAGAATAGGGATGCGTCACGCAGGGCGTTGGGTTTATTGCCAGGCTCCGATTACCTTGTAGGCAGTCTGTGTAGACTGCAGTCTCCTACACGCTGCTGCCATCACAAACTGTATTTTGATCTTTAGAAAAACTTCTCAATATATCTTAGTGCAGCCTTCACTCAGCTGTGTATTTTCTGATGTGTGAATCAACGACTCCTTCCAGGCTTCCACATAGGGCAGGATGTCCTGGCAGGGTGATCTAGCCATGTGGTCCCAGATTATGGAGTTTGCATTAGGCACTGACTTTGCAGAGATTCAAAAAGTTAAGGTGAGGTTTTCCAGGATACCTTTTTTTCTTCTCCAATTTCTTTTTGTCTAAAAGGGTAGAGTAGGAGTTGTTAATGAAAAGTAGAGCAAGGGGTGGACTGCTTAGCATTAGCCGACACGTAGTTCGTAATCATGTTACTGTATTTCAGTTTGTGATACCACCTCTCTAGTTTATACATAGACATGCAGTAGATCAGAGGTGATGTTGCATCTGCATGGTTATACATTTTACTATTTCCTGACATTTGAATGGTTAATGATTCTGGGCTAATAGGCATGTCAGCTGTAAGCTGAATCTGAAACATGTTGGGAGGAAAGACTGTAGGACTGTTCCTTGAATGCCCTTTCCTGTTAAGGAGGATATGAAGTCAACGAGGGCCCTGTGAAGCTGCATTACATTACACAAAACACTTTAATTGCACACTGGACAGTGAAATGGGGAAAAGGGAGGACTGCAGACAGGCAAAATCCCTTCGTCCCCATTAATCCATACTTTGTGTCCAAAGCAGGTTTGGGTACGTTTATGTATATGGCTTTGGTTCTCTGAAAAAGAAGTTAGAGCTATTGGAAAGTAATACAGTTTTAGGTCAGACATACTCTTTAGGCAAAAAAGCCTACCAATAACATTGAAATGGGGGAGACTTTTATTTAAATATATGGAAGGCAGAAGATGGTGTAAGGAAAACCTTCAGGAGAGGTGAAGGTGAGTGGGAGGGGTGAGTCTATCACCTGGTTAGTGAACAGGGTATTGTTTGGATTCTTTCTTTTTTTTCAGTGGAAGATGATATGATATCTTATTTGCAGATGACATTATAAAGCCACAAACTCTCTAAGGCTTCATTGTTCTTAAATATACCCTTGTGCTTTGGTGTATAAGCATTTTGGAATTGGGGCACCTTTTCCATATTGGCATAGAGAGGTAATGTCAGCAATTGAGTGACATTAAGTAATAATCCATTTGGTTTCTTTTGCTAACTGATAGCACTGAGAAATGTATGATTTTATAGCACAGAATTAGACTGACACAGCAGCTAGGAGAAAGTGTGTTCTTTTTGCTGACACTTCTGATTGCTTCTCACCTTATCCAAGAACTTGGTTCTTTTTCTATGGAAAACTATGAGAAACAGCCATAGACTTGGCTCATTAAAGACAGAAAATTCTAATTTGGTTTTTTTCCATGAAGTCTTCTTTTTGTCAGAGCTCAATATTTCAATACACCAGTGCATAAAAGATTATTCAAAAGTTATTCAGTGAAAAACTCAGAGGAAAGAGAGGGCATTCTCTAGCATCTAGGAAAATCTTCCATAAACAAATCCAATTTAATGACTGCTTTTTCTAGGCTGTGAACACTGAAGTTCAGGCAGGCATTGGTTAGCTGGAAAACATGCTTATAAGGGAAAGTCTGTTAGAGCTTTGTCCTTGGTGGCAGTTGAGCTGCATAAAATACAGGAAGTACATAAAAGTCAGAACATACTATCTATCTAATCATTAAACTTTCACGGGTACTGGAGCTAGCTGGTATTTTAATTGCCCTCCAGTCATAGTTACACCATACTGTGGGTCACAAATACTTCGAGAATTGTTTGAACTACAGAAGCATCTCGACCACAGCAAAGGTGCTTGATCATCTTTACTGTACCTGTAGGGTAGGGCTGGGCTTGGGTTACTATAAATTAGTGATCAACACCACATTCAGGTTTGCTTGTGCTCTAACTGACCAACTGTTCCATCATTCCAAGTGCACTGAAGTGCCACCGCATCCTAGGTGGAAGACTGGAGCCTGCTAGATCAACGGATCATTTCCTTCCTCAGCCTCTAAACATAATAACTCACTGCTCTTGAGCTCTAGTAATGTGAGGAAAATTAAAACTCGGGGATTATTGTAGCAGGGGAGAACTACTGTGTGAAAAGTTTTCCTCAGAGGTCCCATCATCACAGGGTGAATCACAGTTCAGGTCAATTCTAGCCATAGCAGCCATGAGAGCTTCCTTTGGGAAATGGAGAGCTGAGGATTAAATGCCTGGGGAAGCAGCATACAAATCTTTGACTTAATGGGCACGAAAGCCTGAGGGCATTGTACCATGGTGTGCTGGGCAGGATTTTGAGGTCAGGAGGTACTGTGATGGGACATTGCTCCCTGAGGATGCCTACAGTCCCCTTGAAGATCTCTTGGGTTTTTTTCCCTTGGGTTTGTTGCACATATACACTGTTAAAAATATTTGAAAAGTGTTCCTTCATCTAAAGAGAAACACTTACCAAAAGCGGGAATGTTTCATCATTTCATCCAAGTATCTGTCATCTGGTCTGTGCTTGTTTATTTGTGTTAATGACTGAAAGCAGGGACTGCTTATACAGCTTGCAATCAAATATATCTTCCAAAAGCTGTTCTAAAACTTAATCTTTTGGTTCTCTTCTTATTTCTTCTCCTTTTGGATTCCTAAAAATCCTGCAGTTCTTATCATTGTCCCTGGTACCTTGCTGCTTCAGGCTTAAAGTATCCTTCTGTTGATGTACGATGTATATGTATACTTGGGTTGTATTATGCTGTTGTTCACCTAGATGATATGTTATTGTATGTTTCAAGGCAAATAACTTCAAAACAAGGAGTGTCAAGCTAAAATCTGAAACCAGTGCTTTAAAAAACAAAACAAACATTAGGAGTCAGTGGCAGTTCTGAAACATTTGTTATTTTTTTCAAAATAGAAAATATATCAAAGTGGATTATGCCCTTGGTGGAAAATTATTTTTGGCAATTTGTTTTTGCCAGCTCACAAGAAAGCTCTCAAACAAATATCATCCATTTTAAAAGAAGAAAGCTTGAGAGGCAGAAATCAGGGGCATCAGTGAGCACTTCCTAGAACAGCACTGAACAGTGTTGGTAGGAATTGCAAAATCTTGCATTAATTGGCCTGCCAAGGCCTCAGCTAACTTGGTAGAGAAAACTTACTTTCATTAGGTGGGCATAGCACTTCATTAATACTTAAAAGGAAAGTGAGTCTGTTCATAAACTGTAGGTTGGAATAGAAAGGCTGTCATTTCTGTAGCTGCAGAAACCACGAAGCCATCTGTGCCTTATGAGGTAATGGACACACTGGCTGAATACCAATATTGTCTAAGCTGCCAGTGTCCTTCGTTTGTAACGGCCACATTGACAGAAGGATCCATTGAAATTCACCGTAGCTTGTACTTTTTTTAAACTGTATTATGAATGTGGAGGCAGAGCTACACCACCGCCATCCTTGCTGATTGCTGACGTTTAAAAATAGAAGTCAAGAGGTGCATGGGCGCCACTAATACCTTCTCTTGAAGTACCACCCTGTTTGACTTGACATCAAGAGGAGGCCAAGCACAACTAGATGGATCTGCCCACCATTGCCCCACACTGGTTACGTAGCAGTCAGAGTTGTGCGTGGTAACCACTCTTGTTATGATACAGACATGGAGGTTTCTAGGAGGTGAAATCTTCAGGCCACCTATGCCGAGTTCATTACTTGCTTAAGTTAACTGCTGAGCTGCAGTTTTTTAGAACTGGGCTGTCTTTGCTAATTTGATACTCTGCCTCTTAGAGGAGACATAGATTTCCTGTCAAAGTTGGTGTTATATATTCAGCAGAACTCACCTTTCTTCTGGATGATTCACAAATTCTTCTTTGCAAAACAATCTCTTCAAGGATGCCGTCATTTTATGCTATAACTGGCATGCTTTGGATGAAATATGTTTTAGGACAAAAAAATAAATTACAGGCTGTCCCATACTTTATCAACTTGAGGAAGCAGAAGATCCCAACCAGACATGTACAGCAAACATAAAATGGGTCTATGTTGTTTGCAAATATGCCTACAAAGTTTTGATTGTACTTACAGTTACTATCTGATCTTGGACGTACAGACGTGCTGTTCAAGTGGAGGACTTTTAGCCATAGCAAAATGATTGAGTACAAGTCCTATAACTGAATACATCCTGAAATGTTCAGCTTGACATTGAATTTGCATTATGATGGTGAAAAATGTTGCTTAGAAATCTACAATGCAAAGGCAAATCTTTTAACTGTACACAATTTACCAAAGGTCATTTCAGCGTCTGACTGCGGGAAATATCAGCCACTTCCTCACAAACAAGTGTAGACTTATTAAAGCCTATAAATCCGGTAGTCTAAGGCAAATCTCTCCCTCAGAGTTCAGTGATGCAGGTTTTAATCCATACTTTGCAAAAGTTGTTGGTTTTAATTGCAATGTAATCTGCTTGTAATGAGCTTTAAGTCAAGCAGACAAAAAATATTAAACAGAGTAGTTTATTTTAGAAAAATCCTGTTGAATTAAAAAGACCTGCCAGGAGCTGTCTGCTTTCAAAGAAATTGAATTTTTCAAAAAAATTATTTGGAATACTAACTGAACTAACAATAGCTTTCTCGTTTCTCTGGTTTCTTTTTTGTTCTGAAATATTTAATTTTGGTTCATTATATTGTACCATAAAATGAAAACTGGGATGATAGATTTTCATATGCAGTATGTTTTTAATTATGAAGAGCAGGAATAAGCAGAAGTAAGTATTTCAAGAAGTTTATGCTGATATTTCTGACTAATGGAATTTTTATTCTCGGGTATTCTTAAGATCTGGACAATGAAGATAAATTTTTAAATCCTAGATTTTCTTCCAAATAAACCCTCTGCTTTTCACACTGGTTTAATCACAAGCATTTCCTACAGCATGGAAATATTGGAAAGACTTCCTGCTTTTGTAGTACAGGGAGTATGTTTAGTCAAGTCTTCTCCTGTACATACTCTTTTCAGCTCTGCACGCAGTAACTGAGGGCAGATTTGCCAGCATCAGCCAAGACCACTGGGGGTCGAAGCCCCATCTGTTTGTGTTTTCTAGTAGGCTACCTGGAATGTAATGGAGGAAACTATACAAAACCACAGCCCATCTTCCCCCACCTCACCACCACCGCAGCTTCATCCAGCCTGAAGTTAATAATCGCACCTGCATGAAGTACATACTTTTTTACAGTGGTTGCTGCTATTGTCTAGGACTTTAAGATCTCCTGAACCAATATAAAGAAAAGTGGCAAAATGAATGGCAAATCCAGTCATGATTCAGTGAAGCAAAAATTTCAAACATTTCCTTTCTGTTTCAGTGGACTTTTGAGAACTGTCATGGGGCTTGTAGGTATGTATTTTTTAATTAAATTTAATTTTTATAGTAGCATATTCTTGCCCCTACCAGGAGTAAGGGCTGTACACATAGATCCTTTGCATGCACAACCAGAAGTTTCTCTGTATCCTTCCCAATCCCCATCAGATGTGTATGCTCATATGTTGCCTTTTTTATATCATGATAGCATGTCTTTAGCTGTGTTATGTTACCTACATGTTCTGGTCCCTGTTTCCTTCTACTTCTCCCTAAAGAGCAAGGATCATCCTATTTGTTTATATATTTAAAAATTCAGAACCTGAGGCTTTTGGATGAAAATACTATGATCTAATAGAAGCTTCCTAAACAAATTTTAGATCTTGTCCATGCTGCCGTAAACCAATGCACAAATACCTAGAATTGCTCACTGATAATATTAAGGGCTTTTTGTAGTTTGCATTGGTAGCATGTGTGATGGATAATGACTTTTTGACTTGTTTGCTCTGTAATTGCACTGTGAATTACATCCATTTGAAAAGGAGGTGACCAGGCAGCAGAGAAAATATTTGCCTGTTTTCCTTGTTCAGCCGCTGCACTTTCAGCTCACTGGGGCCTCTGACAGGAGGAGTTTGCTCTTCCCTCAAGACTAGCTTTTTGTGCCTGGTGGGAGAAGCTTGTGGAGTAGAGGGTTGGTCAGGGAGACTCAGCCAGCAGCCTCCCAGAGACTGAGATCATGGTGCAAAAAGAAAAGAGCAAAGCCCGTCTTGGAAGAAATGGAAAAAGGATGACTTCTCCTTGGGAACTTGTGATAAAGTGTTAATCATCACCCAACTAAAGGTTGGGCTGGATCAAGCCTGACTGCAAGAACGTAATGGACAGGGAACAGATTTGTTTCCATGTCCCTTTTATTTCTTACTGTGACTTACTGTGGGTTCTGCCTTTAGTTATTCCTAACTGCTCTGGAGTTTTATAAGCTCTTTTGGAGTCTCAGGGGGTACTTACGTTTAAGGAGAGATATGTGAGTAGATCCACTTAAGAGCTCTTACCTACTTCTGCCATTGTGCTGTGTTTCCATGGCTGGACTGCAGCAGCGTCTGATGCAAAAGAAAGGCCCAAGTACCATTAAAAACATCCACCCACTGGTGTGTGCTGAGGGGCTTGCGTGGTATGAGGCAGTGTCAGCCCTGAGAGGACGTCCCATCTACTACCCTCTCCTGATCCCACAGACTTAACAAAACCGTTCCCTGTGGCTAACCCAGCTTTCTATCTGACTGAAACAAGAAGCGCTCTTCCAAACAGCTCTGCCAGAAAAGTGGGACCTTCCCAATTTGGTAACAGCTGTCAGAGATGGTGGCAGGCAGCTGAGAGCCCTACGTGAAATATCGTCTCTCATGATAGCTGAAGCTGGAGGAGGATTGTTGCTAGTAATGCACCATAAAGCATGTATATCAGGGCAGAAGCTGCCTGAGTATTTACAAAACATCCGCAAATTAAATAATGGTGTGGAACAAAAGAATGTTTGGATCACGGAGTTGTCACATATTCTGACTGTTTCTGTGTAGATGATGACCAGGACTAGTGTGAATGTGAATCAGGTGTAAGTGAAATGGTTCAGAGCAAGAGATGGCCTGCCGTGATTTTGCAAGTTTGGTCTGAAGCAAAATGCTGTGCTTTTGCACTGTGACTGGCTCCTCTGTTTATTGGCAGGCCCTGCACTTCTATGTGCAATCAACACACTAAAACTTAAATAAAAATGAGTGGTAGTAAGTCATTCAAGTGTTGACTTAGCAGAATCTTTTAACTTGCCCATTTTAACAAACTGTCATACAGATGTTCCTGCGTTTGACACCTTGATGACAAGTAATTCCAAAAGATAGATGTCTGAGTCCAGGGACCTTGGTGCACTTAAGTTTCTGCTGGTGTGTTATAAATCTAGAAATTCCCAGTACTAAATAGCTCTAATGTGATAGGCTGCAAAAATGAATTCACCTCAACGCACACAACTCTAATTCCTTGATGTCAGGGGATCTGCGTGGGTGTAGCTGCAGGGCAAGCTTTAGACGTAGGCAAAGCCGAGTTGCCCAGGGAAGTGGGCTGCCTTCCCCACCTTAGCTGGGACATGGAGCTGCCAGAGCAGCATCTCATCCCTTCCCACCACTGCTCGGGAAGGGCTTGGCGTGTCGCACTGGCAGGGCATGCCTGCAGTGCCAGTTTCTCCTCCCCTTGCACACAGCTGGCAAGGGCAGAGTCAGCTTTTCCCCTCTCAGGAAGGGAGGGCAGAGGGACTCTCTGTTAACATGAAGTGGGGAAGGATTCAATGTCTGGAAAGGGCCAGGGGAGGAAAAAGGGGTACATAGGAGAAGCTCGGCTGTGGGAAACAAAAGAGATTCTTTTGTCCTGCTTGCACTCATAGACCTTTTGCAATCTTTACCCTTCTGTGAGAGTTTACAGAGTTCAGTCTATTCAGAGTATCGAAGAGACAATAACAAGGTATCTTTCATTAAGTACGTACACAGTGTGGAGGGAAAACTGCTGAAAAATAAAGAGCTTTTATATTTATTAGAGAAAGATCTCTCTGCAGCACAGAATGAATGCGTGATGGCAGCATGTGTTGAGACTCCTGGACTAGAGTTAAGTAGCCAGGGTGGGTATGGTTATGGTTAAAGACATGTTGGCACGAGTTGTGACACATGCTAGCAACCACAACACAAACCTTCCAGATACCAGCCACTAGCATAAATTGGAGTACAAGTGATGCTTGTGCCGCCTTTTTTTATGGTATAGATGTATCAGGCAGTGTACGAGAAAGGTTGCCTCCAGTTTCTATCAATTTGTCTAGAAAAAAAATTACTGCCAGACCTTACAAACTTTGCCTGGATGTATTGTAAGATAAAACAAAATCTGCTATCTACAAGTTGGATGCCAAAGAAAACCAAACATAAGGGACACATTTTAATTAACTGCTACAGTAATTTATTGAAGAAAGCGATTTGTTGATCCCTACTTTCTTTGAATCAGAATTTGTCTAAGAGGGGTGCTTTTAATTCAGCTACATTTTGTTGCTTTTAGTATAGAAATTGCTGTGGAACATTCCATGTACTCTCAAGCAGATCTGGTTAGGTGATTGCCTGAGTTCTTCCTGCCCTTAGAAATCTTTGGATACCTCTGTGTGCCCTGTATGCCTTTGAATTTCCTGCTTTTGCTTGGGATAAGAATTGTTAACACATCCTGATCATGTACTTCTGGCTAAAATTAAAAGATAAAGGATGGCGTGTGTAATGAGGTACTGTATTTCATTTTAAGTCTTTTTGTTCACTTTCTGCTGCAGAGGCAGGTAAGGCATCTCCTAGTTTAAGTAATGAGTTCAGCTTCTCAGTTAAAACTAGAACTTTTTGATCTTTCTGCATCAGGAATAAAAACTGTTAGGACCAGTTTTTACTCTGACCTCTTTGGTTCCCCAACGCCGAATTTGTATTTCCAAAATCTCTTTCTAATGCAGCTAGGATGATGGAAATAGATGTGGATGTCTAGAAAAAAAGATGCTAATAGCTGGCTGATGATGTCATCTAGACTTACCCAGAGCAATCTCTGGTGTTTGTGTCATTAAGACAATTGAGATGATTTCACTAGTATTTTTCTCTCGTCCTGTCTCCTGCAGAATGATGCCAATTGTAGGTTCAGTGGCTAGTAGAGAGGACGTATTAATTCAACATTACTGAGCAGGGCTTGCTGTTACTCAAACCATTTATTTCATATGCACTGCTTCAATTATGTTATCACTGTAAGCTTTCTTATTGATTAGCTTAGAAGCAGTAATTTCCCTGTAGATTATAGGAACCAGTATGTAATGAATATTTCTGACATTAAAAAAATTATTCATGAAAAGTATCTATGTTAGATATTATCCAGAATAAAAGATAGGAATTATATATTACATATATATCTGTTGGTCAGCTTGTAATAAATAAAAAAATATTTTTATAATTTCCTGTCACTCCTATCTGCATAAGTTTGCTTAAAATAATATTAAAGTTTGTCTCTGTATGCTCTAAAGAAGTTTGGCTTTTTTGAGGTGAACTGTTTTTTGTTGAGTCAAGACAAAAATTTTTTTCTTCAATTTGTTCTTATAAGAAATAGGAATTCAGATTATTTTTATATTATTCTCTGAAAAAAGATCTGGATTTGGACGGATATGAGAGAAGAGAAGCCTGCTCTATATTACTTAAGCTCTATGAGAGTTGGTGGTGCTATTGCATATGGATTTGCTAATAGGTTTGATTTTTTGGGGTCGCATGGATTGCCTTTTCATGAATTCTGTGTTGAATTTTTGGGTTGAGTGAGCCTGCAGAGGTTTTCAAATCTGTGACTGGAAGCTTTTTCCAAACTGTTTTGCTCTCAGCTGGAGAAAATTGTGCAACATTATTACAAAGTCTTACTGGCAAGGCATTTTGGTCAGTACAGCATGATTTTCTTCTACTTTTAAAGATCATTTTTCACCAGATGGGAGCATACTTGTCATTTGAATCCTTCTAGCTCTTTTTGAAATTCCAAGGCAGCTAATATACAAACTCAGGGATGCACATGAATTTGGTTAGCTATTAGAGACTTCCGTTTTTAGCCTTCTCCCACCCGTCTCTATCAGTACCTCCAGGTCATCTCTGTACACGATTAGGGGGCATGTTCAAGCTGTTTGGCCGCCTGTGTGGCTGGCACAAGCAGGTGGCCTGGGAAGCAGTTTGGCTGCCCAGACATGTACGGGAGGTGAAGGCTAATGTGCAGTGGACCGTGACCTGGAGTAGTCAATACATCTAACAAAGTGAAAACAGATGATACTGGAAATGCAATTTAACAGCCGTTGCCTTGTATGACCAATGGATGCTGCTATATCACCATTGCGTGACTAGAGCCCGAAATATTGGGAAGGGTCATGCCCGTTGCAGTTTCACACTGCTAAAGTTCTGAATAATGAGAGTGTTTGGTGTAAGGTGGTAGAACAGAGCTGCGATGTGCATCACGTGCAGCTGTATTAGGGCACATTGCTCATCTCATTGGGGGTTGCACTGGTACCAGCAGTGGCTGTGGTTTAGCAACTGAATATCTACTGTTGCCATCCTTTGCCATTCTGCTTTCTGTCCCCACGCAGCTCCCGATGTAGGCACTATAGCACAATCCTCGGGATCCCTTCAGTGTGGTCGTTTGAGGGAAATTTTAGAGAGGGTTTCTGAGATAGGATATAAAGTGCAGATCTTTTAATTTACCTGTGAAGCACAACTGTTTTGCTATGTATTTTCAAAATGAAGGTGAAGCTGAATGGGTTGGCGTTATACTTAGCGCATTGACAGCTTTCACTTGAAAGCTTGAAAATTTACTCTGCCACACGTCTCAGTCTCTTATCTCCCTTACTGCTTATTAACTCTTCTGTTAGTGCATTACCAGACAAATAGGGTTCAGGGCACTTGTGATCTTAACCATGTGAGGACACTGATTTTATGTATCAAAAATATCTCAGTGGATTTTCTTATAATAGTCACCATTTAGAAGCAACTAGAATTAGAAATTGTCATCTAAAAATAAATCTGCCTTCTCCCTGAGTCATTTGGAATAATTCAGTATAGAAGAAACCACTTTGTAGTCATAGTTTCACAAACAAACAAGACTGTATTTATAATATAATAGTTGTAAAAACAAGAGTTGACAACTAAGCAAGAAGTCCTGTGCTGATAATGTGAATGGGTGCTTATAGTCAACCACCTCAATCTGACTTTGTAAATCAGTTTGTGTATACTACCTACTTTACAAATCTGTTAATGAGCCACAATAGCTTCAGCAACATATAAGTTTCACATATTTTTACATACTGCATATTTTTTATATAACTATAGCTGTGGCTCTGTGACTGTTTATTTAGCTGGCACTTGTTTATATAATAAATGCCAAATGTGCTCTCAGGTTATTGAGTGTTACAGGTTGTGTGTATGTCGAATATTGCATAAGCTTTGTACTCAACTAGAGGATGTGTAGTTAGTTAGTTAGGATGTGTAGTTAGTGAGTCTGTTAGTACGCTTCAGACTCCGCTGGAGAGAGAGCATCCCTGATATATTGTTTGGCCACTGAAATGTCAGTGTTGTAGTGCTTTGCTGTTGACCTGTTCTGGTGTTACGCTGTATTTGTTACAGTGATCTAGAGATGTCACTGGCTTGGGAGAGGCAGGGGATGGGTGGAAATGCTGACACTTAGAAAGCAGCTGGTGCTCTTAGGGAGAAATTAATAGGGTAAAAATGTAAAGTCAAAGGGGATTTTGGATTATGTCAGCGAACAAGTATATGGGATTTAGGCCATGTATTGATTCCATGAAACAGAAGTGCTGCTTCTTCCCGGTATACACTTTCTGGCATCTGTCTTGAAATAGATGGGCTGCTTTCTGTTACGCCATCCCAGTCTTGTTACCAGAGGCATAGATTAGACTTCTATGTAATTGCTGCAGGATGAAGGTCTGCATTTATGGCTTATACTTCCTGAAGTCAATGTGTTAGTGTGCTTTGCTTGAGTTTGCACTGTCTGTGTAGAAGAATAGTGTGTGCAAAAGTAAACATGAACTTAAGGAAATGTATTTTTTTTTATATCTTGGCATTCTAGTGACTTGCATATTACAAGCAACTCATAAATGCAATGAAGATCTTCCTACACGTTGACCTGTAAACATACGGTATCTGAGAAGCAAGATGTGTTAATTTGGACCTGTCAAGAGTTGTAAAGGCTGTGCGGGCCAAATTCTGCCTTCATCTGTTTCAGTGCAAGACGCTTACAGAAAATGCATTTGCTAAAATCATAACTGAGATCAGAGTTTGACCTTGCAGTAAGAGTCACTTAACAATGCTGCTGTTAACTCTTACAGTGGCCACAATTTCTTTCCATTGTTGTGTTGACTCTGCAAGCAAATAAAAATATTCTCAGTGTTGTTTTTAAAGTTACAGAGTAATTAGTTTTTCCATCACAATGAAAGATTGGAGAAGTTTCTGTCAAAAAAGGAGGAATCATTAAAAATTTTTTTTTTTTTTTAGGTAAGCTACACATTAAACAGGTGAAATGTTTCCCATGTTGGTTATTGCAGAGTGTTGTCATCTCTTTGGACTTAAAGTAAATATGTACTGGCTGGCTATATGAAAAATAATGTGGAAGAGAGAGCATTAGTGATCTTGGTCATCCTAAAGGGCATTTCTGCATCTGTTGCACACTGAGACTCAGGTGTGTATAAGTAGGCAGCCTCTAGAATATGAGAGGGAAGAATTGGAATAATGGAATATGATGCTCAGATCCTCAAAGTCAGTGAGACCTTCCGTTCACTCCCTCCTGACTGTGAAGAAGGGTGTCTCCACTCCCACTGCTTTTGTCTTGAGGTTCCCTTTCCCTAAAGTGGCCTGTATGAAGAGGGAACTTTACTTAAAATGTCACATGTTCACGTTGCTGATCTTTCAGTAAACCCAAACTACTGAAATGCAGAGGAAAAAGCATTAAACTAAACCCATCCAGACTGATCCTAACCAAAAGCTGAGGTGTTTGATGCCCTCTGAGATTCTGTGACCCCTTGCTATAAGTCTCTCAGATGCATAGAAGTCCACCGATGTTGAAAGAGGGGACCAGAGCACAGTCCTGACACTCCCCTGTTTACAGGTAACTCTCCCTGTCTTTTTAGCAAGTTTTTTTATCTTTTATCTTTTTTTTTTTTTTTTTAAATCAGATCTGAGAAATTGTTGTTCTCCCCTATGATATGCAAACCGTTTCGCCTAAGTTTGGAGAATGGTGCTTTAGGTGAGGGCAGCACTGTTCTGTGTAAATGGAAACTGGGGAAGGTGCTATTTTTCCTAAATTTCATCTGTGGTGTATCTGTCCGGAGACACCACTGGCTCCTAGCAATGGCAAATGTTGTGTGCAATAGAAACTGGGTATCATGTCTTTTTACAAAGGTGTAGGGATTTGTAAACACCACATTTCGCCAGGGTCACATGGTGCTGGACTTGTGGACTTGTTGCTGTGCTTTGTGAACACTGACTCTCATTACATACTTCATAACCTTCACACCGAGTTTGTGGGATCCACTTTTTCCCTGCATTAGAAAGATGGGAGAGTTTTCTGGAGTTGTAGATTAATTAAAAAACAAGCCTCAAAACAATAAATCTAACATCAGCCAAGAATAAGTAGTCTCTTTGGGCTGCTTGCTCAAGGATTGTGTGCTACTTCAGGCGTACTTGTAGCTATTATTAATAATAATCATTGTATCACAGCTGTCAGTGGTTACAGCAGTACCCACAACCTGGAACTTTTCATTCTTGTTGAGAAGATGTTGAATCTAATTAAAGGAGCTTTTGTTTTGTTCATATTTATCTATTGTGAAAAGAGGTAGAGGAATGAAAAGCAGCATGAATCTACGTGATCCTGGAATGGCAAACAGGAACTCTTCCCCTCTGGACATTCCAATGGTTTTATTTTGACCTTGGGAGAGCAGCCTTGTGAAACAGGTAGGGACTGGCAAAGCTGTCTCCTCTCTTAGTCAAAGTCCAGTTTTGTTGTATGTCCAAAGTCCAGCTGGTTGTTATAAGCAGCTGCAATATAAAGTTCCCCAAAATTGCGTTTTAGTGATTTCAGACTTTGCATTTAGTGTAAAACAGGAGCTGTGGCGAGGGAGGGTTGGTATTTATTCACACAGAATTTTTTGCCAGTTTTCCAGCACTGAGCATACTTGAGGCTTAAACTAAGCAAATCTGTATGCAGTCCCACGCCATAACACCGACAAAATTCTTTAGGTCATTCTGTTAATACAGTTCTCATCAACCAGCACCACTTTTCTTGACGATGTTCAAACATCCTATTCGCATGTGGGGTCTTCAGCTGGGAAAACAACAACAATAAAGCAGGTTAAAAAAATGTTTGTTCATTTTTAGTGAGGAAGAAGGTGGAAAGGATGAGAGGGGTTGAAGTATTATGGGTTGGCAGAAACTCAGCAGGAACCTCTAGAAGGAAGAGAGGAGAATGTGAATTGAAGAAACTGGAGCCCTGAGGGCAATCCTCTAAAAATATACTAGAATAGCACTGTCAGTAATACTATTCTTAAGACACACGAGTCCTGCACTCTTAATTGAAAAGTGCCAGGGGTAAGGTGCTCACCTTGAAACTCATTATCTACTTAAAATAATTTCTTTCATTTGCTACTGCTGAGGACTTGTTTTAAACTGACGTAAGAGATAGAGCCTAAAATACCATTTTCTTATTGTTCTGAGAGAGCTCTCTCAATGGAATGATAGATTCTGACTAATGTGCCTGGTTTATTTAGGATCTCTATTTATGATTTACCAATTGTTAAGTGCCTCTCAGTTTGATAGTATCCCCCTTCACCCTACAATAGTGCAATATGGGAGGTTTAATCATAGCTCTAGTTTGAAGTACCTGTCTATATGATATGTATGTATGTATCATTATTTGTATCTTCAGGCACTACTGTGGTTCAGGGGGCTGCATTACAGACCTTGTCCTGAAGTGGTTGCAGTCTAACTTAAACAAAAGAAGCAGAAAGAAGAGAGAACTATCATTTCTTAGAACAGACTGGGAACAGAAGCATAAAAAATTCAGTGACTTATAAAAAGTCATGGGCAGAATCTTACACACAAGGTTTATTGAATGTTATTATTGGTTACTACATTTTTTCCTGATTATTATAAAATGAGAGAAGATTTTGTGCTATAATTAGGAATCTGATATCCTCTCCTTAAAGTTCAGTGCAAAGAGTTGAAAAACTAGAAAAAAAACCCAAACAGGATAATTTACTAACAGGATGGATAAAAAACTCTTTTCCATCAGTTGAAAGATCAAGCCCAGGGGAGATAGTGATTATTCTTCATAATTCATATCAATCTGCTGCAGAGGTGGAGAGACAGAGAAATTGAAGACTGGGAGGGGCAGTAGGGTGTTACAGCTTTAAGAGCTACTTTACTTATGTCCAGGGCTCACATTTAATTCAGAGTTCAACACTGCAATTTGCAAAATTGATGTCTCTCTTTCCAATTCACTTTCAGACTCATAGGCATGTCTTCATTAATCCTGTGATTCAGGAATAAGGCAGCCATGGATGTCTGGAGACACCCACCATATCACAAACATAGTATTGCTATAATTTATTCTGGGATCTATTTGCATAGTTATCTTAGTCAAACAAAACAGGAGCTGAGCAAGCAATGAGCTAAGTGACCCATCTCCTGCTCTCCAGCTTCCTTACACTGCTAGGAGCAGCAGCTCTCATCTAACAGGTTGCTATTGAGAGTGACAAAGTGATTGGCTCGCTCAAACTGATAAATACTTCATGCTTCCTGAGCTGTGCAGTAGCAACAGGAATTAGTCTTGCCTTTTCTTGCCTTCCCTTCAGATTTGCCAGAATGCAGAAAGGTAACTGCCCCATCAAAAGCAGTGGCTGGGGAGGCAGGCTGCTCTGTGCTTGGTGGGGGGACCAGAACCTGTCAGCATCCAGCCATGAGCTCAGCAAGGATGAGGGCTGTGGCAAACCAGTGAACAGTGCGCATCTTTGGTGGTGGTGTGTTTTTTTTTTCAAAAGCTGAAGCAAATGGCGTGGCTTGCTGTTCCATCTAGCTCTTCTCATGTTTTGTTTCAGTATTTAAGTTGCAAATCCAAAGTATGATGATTTCTTTTTTTTTTTTTTTCCCCCGCTCTTCTTTCTCTTGGTGGTGTTGAGTGGTATAGCAGTGTCTGACTATGCAACTCAAAAAAACATCCCAAAACCGAGTCATTCTGGGAGGGAGGAGGATGATGGCTGCTTGATTTCACCAGTGGGAGCTCCACTCTGGACTTCTTCAGTCCTCAGTCCTGTCAGCCTGAGACAGAAGGGACCATGCAGTTCTTTTAGGAACATGAAAGTCATGTAATCCATCATCTGAATACCAGACATTGGGCTGCGGAAAAGGGTTGATTATTGGTCCAGAACTTACTAAATTCAATGGCAGTGTTTCTTTCACCTCAGCAATCTCTGGGTCATGGTCCTCACTGTATCAGCACTTTTAGGAGCAAAGCCTGTCTCTGACACTGAATTACAGGTCTTGGTCCAATACGTTTCTGGAATTGTAAGGTTCATTTCTCCCCAACTCACTACACTTCTTCGTTGTCCTTATGACTTGTTCATGGCAGGATGAAGTTATTCTTTAAAGGCCACTTTCATGAGCAACTTCAAGCTATGCTCGCTAAAAGTTACCATTCAAGTTGGTGTTATGTGACTGCTTTATACTTCAAAATCAGTCCTCAATGCATCCTTTGAAATATGTTTTTATGCAGAAATTTCTAATATCCTTGAAAGCTGGCAGGAAGCCCTGGAAAGACCTGATTTTGTGGGATATAAAGCTGCATCAAGTAAGTGCTGAAGAAACTTTCAGGCACTTTCTATATTCCTTCTTGGAACAAGTGCTCCTTGTAGTTTGGCTCTTCTGTATTCAGGTTATGTGTTTCTTTAGCTTATATTTTTGTCAAAATGTTTTGTGTAGCTTTTTCTGAAAAACAAAATAATTTACTGTTCTTAAAATATTTAAATAAGCTTCTATGTGCTTGCTTCAAAGGGCTTGAAAGTAAATAACTCTTCACAGCACTTTCCAGAGTGTTGCCTATTCAGCAAAGGGTGGCTGTAGCAAGGACTATCTTTGGTGCTTGCTGGGCTGCACAGAGAGCCAGGGCTTGTCTAGCAATAAGATACGCACGGTGGTATGTTAGTGTTGCACAGTGACATACTGCCTGGGGATAAGAAATCCAGTCCAAAATGAGCAGCAGACAAGCTACATCCATGCCATTTCTTAGCTAGTAAGCTTTACTTTTTAGGTTATGGTACATCTGTAAGGGATGTGACAGTGGTCAGATATATAACAGGACTAAACACTGAATATTGGCTATGTCTGTGTAGTTGGGTGCAGACATACACGTCTTTTGCCCATGCTTAAAGCTGACTGCAGGCTGGTGTGGAGGCTTGGCAGCTGCAGTAGTTCGGTGCTGTGCCTGAGATAATAGATCTGCCTCTCAGCAAGGCTTATTACTGCTGGTACAGTGCCATAGCGACGCAGCCATATGGCCCCTGGACTGGAGCTGCCTTGCCTCAATTAGGAGCACGCAGAGAGGGAGATTGCATGTGTCTGCACTGGTCTGCACACGCATGCCCTCTGATCTCCCAAGTTGTGCCCTGTGCATTCATCAGAGAGTGTCATTCTCCAGTCCCTGTGCCGTCCCTCCGGCTCTGGCGTGGGACACGCTGCTCTTCAGCTCTTGCCGGGTGCTCACACTAGGAAATGCATTTCCATCCTATTGCCAAAACACCTCAAGAACACTCAGCCTGATATGCTTAGACATTGCTGTGGAGGTATATAAAAAGTTGTCTGAATTAAATCTACCCTCTCCATTTAGTTTGTCGGGTCAAAAAAAGGAAAAACAAAAGAGGAAAAAAGATCAATTTAGGAGCATGAAGAATGCAGGCATAGTACTAAATCCTGTGTTGTTGCTACTTTAAACAAGCTAATTTCAGTCACTATACAGTGAAAATAAAAATGACAGAATCATCAATTTACATTTCAAATTAGAGTAATGGTTTTCTTCTTTTGTTAAAGAGGAAGGTTAAAAGGTTTGACCAGAGGTATTTGTAAGGAATCTCACATGTCTTTAGTGGAGTAATAGGAATGTGACTGGCATAATTTTCAAATTATATAGTTTACCTTGGGGCAAGCGGTGTTGAGAAGGGGAGCAGCGGGGAACTGGCACAGTGAAGCTTATCAATACTCGTCTTCTGAGGTGAAGAACAAATGTTCATTTAGTCCTGCACAGTTTTGACTGCTCATCCCAGGTTCTGAGGGCTGGTGGGCTGGGGCACATCCTATTTGCAGCCTCATGATAAGCAGCTGTTTCCTTGGCGAATTCATTTCTGAAAGCGAGATAATCCGATTTGAATGGAGCTGCAGGCACCCACTGCCAAGCGAGGAAAAAAAGGGGGAAAAGAAAGATTTTTCTCTGCTTCTTCCTTTGTACTCTGCTGTGATTCAAGGACAGATAAAAATCTTGGCCTTGTTTGTCTCCTCCTTGTTTGTGGCCCTTGATAGCTTTGGTAGCTTTGTGGTTATTTTTGCTGGAAATTACAAACTCACTTAATTCTCCTTTGTGCAATTCTTGAATCTGTAAAACTGATGCTGTGCCAACACACAGGATTTTGATTCTAATTCAGCAAGGAATGTAAGCAAGTGTTTGATTTAAAGCATATTTTAAGCCTACCTGTATTCAGCAGAGCTCTCAAGCTGTTTGTACTGAGGACTTGCAGTGCCTGAGTGCGCAAAACTCCTCATAATATTGAGGTTGCATGGGCATCTGTGTGCTGTACATCGCCAGGAGTCCGTCTCTTATTTATCAGATGTCACAGTTGTTCAGCAATTTCACAGTAAATTTTTGAAAGTTTTTCACCTTCACTTTAGAAGAAAAAATGCTTTTGTATTTCGCCGAGTTTCCTCCTAACCCCCTTCTCTATTTTTACATTTTCTCAAATTGTCGCAACATGCTAGAACTTGGATGAATCTTTCTCTGGGCGCAGATGTCTCTTACGAGCCGCCTGAAGAGTATGGTGTGGGAACCACATTGCTCTTTCATCAGCCTCCCTCAGGCTCTGATCCATCAGAGGCGAATCAACAGTCACTGAGTTGTCATGTTTTCTGCTCTCTGCACAGTGCTGTGCACGGATGTAAGCTGAGACACAAGTGTCTAAGCCTTGCACAGGGTGGAAATATATAAGGAAGGGAGGAACACGTATGGTCGTGATGCTAAAGAATGGGTCAGAGGCAGTAGGGCTTTCTGGAAGGCAGACAGAAGAAATTCCATTTACATATATATTATTTTTTTTAATTTTCTGAGGGAGAGCATGTACCTAATGGCTCAGAAGTTTGTTTGGCTTCTCAGACGGGCTGCAGTAGAGAAGAACAGGAGGCAGGGGTGGCAGCTGGCTGGGCTCAGCTGCATTATACTGAGAACAGAAGGAGCACAAGATCAAGAAGCACTGACAAAATATCGATGCCCATTCTGGGGAATGCACATTCTGACAAAGAAAAGTGTTTGAAAAAGTTCATATCTAACACCTGGTTTATTGTATGATGACTTGCTGAAGAGGGACAGTAACTGGCATCAAGACCCACCTGAGACAGGCTTTGCCAAGTGACCTGCAGAGATTTGCTCCTCCAGAGACCCATTTTGCGGGGGATAGTCTAGGTCATCATGAAGGCACTGTGCTTATGGGTGCTTCCTCGCTGTGCTGGTAGCCTTGTCAGAGCCTTTGCGGCTATCACTCCTGAATAACTTTTATCTCTCTGATTTTAATGTTGTAAGCTCTAGTCTGTCATAGATGCTTTTTTTTTTTTTTTTTTTTTAGTTTAAGAAAAGTAACATTTCACCCTCCCTGCAGCTGTGTACAGTATGTTTACCATTAGATAACAACATCCTTAAGGCAGGATTCACACAAGCCTGTATGTCTGTAAAATTATATCCCAACCTCCCCAGAACATGTCTCCACTATGAAAAAGAAGTTACCTCAATAACATGAACTCATGTCAGGAGCAGTGAGTGTCTCTACAATAAAAAAATATATATTTGTACTGCCTTCTTACATGAGGATGTCTGCCTTAGCAAGAGTATCATTTCCGTATTTAGAAATATGCTTATTTTTGTATCTGTATTTATTGGCTGTAATTGATGAATCCTCTGTCTGGGAACTTCTTCCGGCACTGTGAGTGGGCCAGACTTCATGGTAGTAGGTTAGGTCTCTCCCAACTCTAACTTCTATCATACAAAGGCTTCACATGGATGCTTTTGTAAGTTGTGTAGCAGTGGCAGTCCAAAGGTTAAATGGCTGCCTTTCAGCTTCTGCACAGCAGAGATATGGGATTAGATTTTCTCAGTGGGTCTCTAGGTACTCATAAATCAGAGAGTTCCCTTGCTATGATTTCTTCCTTTTTCTGTAATCTTTCCAGGGAAGCAAGTGACCTCTTCTCACTGGGATAGTGCAGATGATGATATTTTTCCCTGTAGCAAGCCACAAAAGTTTTTTGTTCTGTTCTTAGAAGGTTATTGTTGGGGGAAAAAAAAAATACCCAAATGCCATCTCATGAGAGAGAAAAGTGATAACTCACTGCTAATAGGTTTATGGCAAGATCTTTGTTGCTCTCCGTGTACTGGTGGCCCACATGTCCCTTTGATTCATTTGGCTGAACCCCTCATCCCAGCATGATTTCTTCATTTAATTCCTAAATTTCCTTCTGAAAATACCAGAACTTCTTTTTGTGTAATATAAAAGATTTTGGAGTTTATATGTGTACAGGAAGGAGCATAGCAAAATGGCACTGAATAAAATGTCTGCCTGTAGCCAGCAGTTGGTGTGACTCTGTTGCAGGCTGGGTGGTCTGGCTGCACTTCATTTATTACACTTCCATGTAAATATTAGCAGATTTAATACTTAATAGTTTATAGCTATGCTTCTTACAAGACATTTCTCCGTTTCTGTCAGTGGGTGCTATTAATATGTAATACACTAGACTGAATCCAGCCAGCTTACAGGTGATTTTTTTTTTATATGTTCGGTCCATCCCTTCCTCTCAGAGCATTACTAAGCTAGTAATGGTCATGTCTATGATACTAGAAGGAGATTCTGAAAAAGAATATTGCTTCTTTGCCAGATATATCTAGAAGTCAGAACAGAGAGCAGAACTGGATTGGAAATATGTTTGCGGTCTTAAATTTGAGCCTGAGAAAAGTCTTTAAGGCTCCAGGTGAATGGCCCCTGAGGTAATAGAAGATGTAACATTTAAAATTCAGGGACTGAGGGAAGGAGGACTGCAGCCTGAGAGCTTACCATGGAGGTGGCTGGTGGTACAGGTGGTTCCATGACTCGGATGCGCAGACTTACTGCAGTAGGGTGTGCTCATATTTGACAGTTAAGGCCTACCTGGAAATGCAGTCTGGCATGGGCTGGGACTGCCCCAGGTTCTGCAAGCTGGAAATTCTCTGATGAAGTGGATTTTTCTCAGGAAAAAAACATATTTATCAAGTCTGATGTGTTTCACAGAAATTTGCTAGTTTTGAGGAGCTTCTGACAAAACACATACAGGAATTACTGGAAACGAACCTGGTTTTCTGCCATGAAAACTGATGCATTGCTCTGGAGTAAGGGGTTCTGGAGTCCCCAGTGGTGCTGCTGACTGCTCTTTGAGTGCCAGCAGTGTCCAGGTGGTTCCCACTGTTTTGATTGCTCGGGAGCTTTCAGAATCTAGAGGTATCACTCTAGGGAATCTGCTTCAGGACTTCCATGTCCTTGTTCCAGCACAAGGTGGCCCATGCATTACAGTTCGAAGACTTCTCAGAGGTCCCAGATGTCCACTCTGCTGAAGGGGGGTGAGACTGCAAAAATTTAGATGGGCTTTGGAAATCTGGTGAGCAATCTGTCAAGGGGCTATCATTTTGCATTCAGTGACTAAAAGTCCTCACATTTAGGTCTGGGAGCAAAGTATAACCTAGAGGAGACTATGATACCGAGTTGTAGGAGAGGTGATGGGAAAGCTCACAGGGGTCAGCAGGTTCCTGCCAAAATACAAGATGGGTGTGATCCACCCAGAAGTTACCAAGGCTGGAAAGAAAGGGACATGAGCCAGTGTTTATCACTTGGTGGAAGAATTGCAAGGCACCCTGGCATAACATCCAAAGGCAATCCACATTGCCTGGGAGTACTTTCTCCTTTAAAAGGAGAGGACATAGTGGGCACGGTGGTAAATCATGCCATGGCTCTACTGATTTGAGGCAGCACTAGATCACCTCGCTGAAATCGTTGTCAAATACCAAAAATAGTATATGACAAGTAATAGTATGCAGAATTAACAATATTTGCTGAAAAATTCATAGAGACTGATTCTTCTAAGATTTCTTCATGCTATTTTTGTGTCTTGAGGAAAGAACAAAATAACACCTTTCTGAGAAATAAACATAATTACTATTTAAGGGACAAAAATTTGCATGAACTGATCCTTTAGTGTAACAGCAACTTTAAAAAGAGGTCACAGCCCTCAGTCTTAAGAATTTAGCAGCTCTCAAACTGAAAGCTCTGTTAATCCAGAGAATAAGAGAAAGCAGATCAGCTTTCTCAAGCTTTAATATAGCAAACTGCTGCCAGGCAAGTAAATTGATCTCAGAAAGGAAGGAATAACAGAATCTGGAAGTGCAATAAAAAATAAGATGTGATCATAAAACACAACATAAAAACATATGTTTAATGCATTTTTATTTTTTATTTTCCATTTAGTGTTGTGATTATGCCATAGCTAACAGCAGCCATTACACAAATCAGTGGCAGACAGGCTGAAATAGTGTTTCAATTACCCTGCTCACAGCAGCTCGCCCCAGCCCAGCTATAAATAACTAGCAGATCCTACATTGCTCCATGGATTAAGGTTAAAGATATGCAGATAATTTAAACCCTTAACATACACTCCTCCACTGCAGAACGTATTTTGGAGCCAATTGCTTGTGTCCCCCAAACCAGCATGTGCTGCTGGGAGGCTACCATCAAATGAAGCATTAGGCTAATAGTATTTTATGACAAGGTAATGATAGACTATGTCAAAGCATTTAATATCTCTCTGTGTTGCTTTGTGTCAGATAATTAGGAATTTTATTTTTCCCTCCTCTAACCTCTTCAAATTTCCTGGAGAAATTGGCCAGTCTGTGCCTGTGTGTGACATGCTGTCTCCACAGAAAGGAGCTATATTCCATGAACTAGGCTGGAGGGAAGATTGTTCCTGAAAATTCTAGTATGTTTAATCTGTTTCAGTTAAGATGATAACTAATACAAACACAAACATAACTCCTCCATTCTCTCTCACTTTCTCTCCCTCTATTTCTGGAGAGTTGGTGCTGTACCCCTAGGGCATCCAAATGGCACAAGAAGTTAAATTATGCATGGAACAGCATCCACCAGAAGTTTTCTTATTGTCTGAATATCTCTGGGCTTAAAATGAAGTGAATTCTGAGATGTAGAACAGGAAGAAAACACAGGACATTATAAGAGCTGAGTCAGATGTGAGAGCAAGCCTGTTAAGCTGTGTGCTATGAATGCATTGCTTAGAGAAAGTGCTGGCTAATTGACTGAGAGAATATAATTGTCTTTGAGCTACCTACAGAAAGCTGGGTAACTTACTGCAGAATATTGCAGTGTCTACTTTGAGCCGATCAAGTCCTTTTCAGGTTCTTGTTCTTATCTCTAAAGTTAACTTGGGAATTATATTGATGAACATCTTTCCAGAAACAGGCACTTAAAGCAGCTCTTTCTCACTAGACAGGGGGAAGAGGAAGAACACTATTTTCTTCCAATTCTTCAGATTTTACTGAATACATCAGCATTAAGAGCTCATAGCCGGGATGTGTGGAACATGATTTTACTGCCCTTAACTTGACAGGACCACAGTCTGCATGTTGTATGGGCTAGTAGAGTGCCCTAACCACCACAGGCTCTTCTGCTGAGTTTTTTGATTTTCAGCAAACAGCAAAAATATTCATTGAGACCAAGTAAGTAAGAGTGAGAAGTAACGTGGTAGCTAACTCCTTTCTTTAACTGCAAAGTCTTGGATTTCAGGCTTATTTATCTCACAATAATTTTCCTTGGATTTAGCTCCTTTTTCTTCTCTCCTAGACGGAAGTTACAGTCAGCATGCTATGCAGTAATTACTTTTCTTTTTTCTTTTGTTTTCTGTGATTCAGGGAGTATTTTAGAACTTTATCAGGGAGGTTAGACGATACATTTTGGTTTAAACATTAGGTAATTTAACTGGGATCTTATTTATACTCCCTGCAGAAAGGGAAGAACAGTGAATCTGAATCTGCCATGTATTAGATACATTTTTCAGTCACTGTGTTATGAGGTGAGATTGGGAGATTGGAAGACAGCCATGCTGGAGTGTCAAAACCAGTAAATTACTGAGTTTGTGAGCTCTGCTGTACACATGACCTGGGTAGCTTAGTTCTCTGTATGTTGTGGATACACAGAGAGGTGGACATACAGGACACTTGAAGAACTTGGATAACTAGGAAAATCCGGTTCCTAGGTTAGCTGGTTAATTCTGACCCTCTGCATACGTTCATTTTGCTCATTCCCATCCTTCTCTGTACTACTTCCATACAATCTGTTGCTGGTAGTTCTGAACATCCAAGTGTTTTATGTATCCTAAAGGAGTCTGACATGTCTGCACCATTTATTGGTACACTGATTAATTAATCCCACTTTTTAATTAAGGTAATTTGCTCAAACTTCTCAGCACACATATGCTGTGTATGTGAATACATTTATTCTTTCTCCTTTTGCAGTGAAGTTGTGCTGATTTAAACTGCGTGAGGATGTGACCAGATTAGTGTGTGTGTACACAGGGGGGAAATACAGTGAGTAAAGGAAGAAGAAAAGTAACATCATAGGAACAGTTTGGACTCTGATTAGTTTCAGTGAATAAAGGAACCCCCTCAGATGTAGTACTGCTTCACGGGGATACGAAATGGTCAAACAGACATAATCTGCTAGAGGACCTCTGTGACATTTTATTCCTTTCTTGTCAGCGTGTTTGCCAGAACAGTGGCTGAGATATTTACAGAGAAGCAGAAGTCTCTTCTCTTTTGTTGGTGTTGTCGTGTTTTTGCAGAATTACTGCTTCCCCTGTGTTGGGTTGCAACGTTGAGATATCACAATACATACACCACCACTTTTAGCGGGAAGACACAAGTACAGCGAGCAGTAAATAGTGAGAGAAGGTATTGTTACCATGACAAGGAGTATGTCTATGAAGAAAAGAACCAGTATCCTCAGATAGTCTTGAGAGATTTGGGGACCTTACATTGCTGGAGTTCCTGAAGATGGTTATGGACAACTTCATAATTGCATAGGTGTGTTGGGTGTCCCCTGCACTGAAAAAATGCCCCCAAGCTTGATGTTTGTTTAGAAGACACACAGATTTATTTTATTATCAGCTGTGAAAGTGTCATATACACAGATCATTAATGCCAGGCTCCAATCCATTGCCCTGTGATGAGGTAATTTGCTGTAAAGCATGACTGTAACTCCTGTACTTAAGACATGAATGTTAACAGACCTCCAAATGAGGTCAAAAAGTCCTTTTCTGGGCTGCAGCTGGTTTTGTACTTTACTGCTGTGAAATAGCTACTTTACTTTTGCTCCAAACGTGACTTTAAAATGAAAGGGAATTTGTTTCAAAAATAATGACAAGAGGTTTTTTAGCTATAAATGCAGCCCTGAAGCTTTTGTTGTGGTGGGACCCAGTAGAGTCCAATCTAAAAATAAGCTGTTCACCTGAAATTCCCAGGGGTTAGCAGTGAGTACTAAAAGTCTGAGCCATTGTGGAAACTCAGTACCCTTGTTGGCAGGCTGAGAATTAACCCTGCTTCTCTGGAGAGATAAGACCAGAGCTGCCTGCCCCGGGTTCCTCTCCATTAGGGAAGTGAAGCTTTCCCCCGGCTGAAGTAAATCCTGGCAGCTCCCGGGCAAAGCACTGTAAGAGGGATGTACCTGTGCTGCTCTGCTTTTCATGTGCATTAGGTGTTGGTGGAAAGGAGTCTCTCTCTCCGCACTATGAGGCAGAGTGAGAAGTAGTAGTCAGGTCTTTCTGAGAGTTCTCTAAACAACTAGATTTTAGGAAAGACTTGGTATCACCTCTGGGTAAGTATAGTGAGGGAATAATTTTCTGTGGTAGGAAAGCTTAGGTGCCAGAGGACTGTTTCAAAAGAACTGGTTGAATTGCCTTGAACAAAGCCAGGCAAGCTAAGTTCCCTCTCTTCCAGCTCCCACATTGCATTAATCTCTTGTGACAATGCAGTTAAGTGAGGGAATTCTCTTTAGTCACTGAAAATAGCAGCAAAGACAGTTACCGTGGTGGAAAGTGCAGAGACTCAGGAAGGCAAAAGCCCAGCTGGAACTCAACCTGGCCATTAATATAAGGGACAACAAAAAAAGTTTCTATAAATACATCAACAAAAAGAGAGTGACAGAGAATGTCCATCCCTTACTGGATGCGGGGGGAAACCTTGCAACCAAGGATGAGGAGAAGGCTGAGATACTTAATGCCTTCTTTACCTCTGTCTTTAATAGTCAGACCAGCTACCCCCAGGGAGTTCAGCTTCTTGGGCTGGAAGATAAGAATGGAGAACAGAACAACTCCCCTGTAATCCATGAGGAAGTAGTTAATGATTTGCTTATGCACCTGGACACGCATAAGTCTATGGGGCCGGATGGCATTCACCCAAAGGTTCTCAGGGAGCTGGCAAGAGAGCTCACCAAGCCTCTCTCCATTATTTATCAACAATCCTGGTCAACAGGAGAGGTGCCAGATGACTGGAGGGTGGCCAATGTGACGCCCATCTACAAGAAGGGCCGGAAGGAGGATCCTGGAAACTACAGGCCTGTCAGCCTGACCTCGGTACCGGGAAAGATCATGGAGAGGATCATCCTGAGTGAGCTCTCAAGGCACGTGCAGGGCAGCCAAGGGATCAGGGCCAGCCAGCATGGGTTTATGAGAGGGAGGTCCTGCCTGACCAACTTGATCTCTTTCTATGACCATGTGACCCGCTTTCTCGATGAGGGGAAGGCTGTGGATGTTGTCTACCTGGACTTTGGTAAGGCCTTTGACACCGTCCCTCACGGCATTCTCCTGGAGAAACTGGAGAATCATGGCATAGATAAGTGTACCCTCCGCTGGATAAAAAACTGGCTGGATGGCCGTGCTCAGCGAGTTGTGATTAATGGAGCAAAATCTGGTTGGCGGCCGGTCATCAGTGGTGTCCCTCAGGGCTCAGTTTTGGGGCCAGTCTTGTTCAATATCTTCATTGATGATCTAGATAAGGGGATTGAGTGCACCCTCAGTAAGTTTGCGGATGACACCAAGCTAGGTGGGAGTGTTGATCTGCTTGAGGGTCGGCAGGCTCTACAGAGGGACCTGGACAGGTTGGACCAATGGGCCAAGGCCAATGGGATGAGGTTTAATAAGGCCAAGTGCCGGGTTCTGCATTTCGGTCACAACAACCCCAAGCAACGCTACAGGCTTGGGGAAGAGTGGCTGGAAAGCTGCCTGGCAGAAAAGGACCTGGGAGTGTTAGTGGACAGCCGGCTTAACATGAGCCAGCAGTGTGCCCAGGCGGCCAAGAAGGCCAACGGCATCCTGGCCTGTATCAGGAATAGCGTGGCCAGCAGGAGCAGGGAAGTCATCGTGCCTCTGTACTCGGCACTGGTGAGGCCTCATCTCGAGTACTGTGTTCAGTTTTGGGCCCCTCACTACAGGAAAGACATTGAAGTGCTGGAGCGTGTCCAGAGGAGAGCCACCAAGCTGGTGAGGGGTCTGGAGAACAAGTCCTATGAGGAGAGGCTGAGGGAACTGGGCATGTTTAGTTTGGAGAAGAGGAGGCTGAGGGGAGACCTCATTGCCCTCTACAACTACCTGAAAGGAAACTGTAGAGAGGCGGGGGTTGGCCTCTTCTCCCAAGGGAATAATGACAGGACCAGAGGAAATGGTCTGAAGCTGCGGCAGGGGAGGTTTAGATTAGATATTAGGAAGAATTACTTTACTGAGAGAGTGGTCAAGCACTGGAACAGCCTGCCCAGGGCGGTGGTGGAGTCACCATCTCTGGAGGTATTTAAGAAACGTGTAGACGTGGCTCTTCAGGGCATGCTCTAGTGCCCGGGATTGTTGGTTTGTGGTGGGGTGTTGTGTGTGGGGTTTAGTTGATGGATGCTGCTTTTTTTTTTTTTTTTTTTTTTTGGGGGGGGTTGTTGTTTGTTTGGTTTTGTGTTGTGTTTTTTTTGTTTGTTTGTGTGTTTTTGTTTTTTTGTTTTTTTTTTTTTTTTTTTAATGTGGTTGGACTCGATGATCTCAAAGGTCCCTTCCAACCACTAAGATTCTGTGATTCTGTGATTCTGTGACTTGAGAAGCCTAAGGGGGACTGACGGAGCTTTGCAAAGCACATTTCTCCTAAATTTTGTGGGATTGAGGGGGATTGAGGAGGGGTCGAGAGTTATGAAGTCTCTTGGGGTTTTTTCTGGCTGGGTTTTCAAATTATGTGAAGCAGACACAATTGATGAAGTTTACCATTACAGAAATGAAGAGAAACCATGTACAAAGAGTCTGGCTTCTGCAGCAAACTGAAGAGGCTGGATACAAAGTGCTTCTTGCTTGTCTATATTGTAGAGCTTCTTAGCAACTGCTTCTTCAGTGCTTTCCTCCACTCCTAATGGCCACTAATGCCATTGCAGATGGCTCTGTACCAGATGTAGACAGGCCATTTAAAAACAATTCATCATTCTGGCAGATGTCTCTTTTAATTGTTGCCTTGAATCAGCTCAGAGTTTTACATCTTTTAATTTTGGGGAATAGAGTAAGGTGTGGTCTGTACCCATCCGAGGGAATGTTTTGAAAGTCAAAAAGTGTACAGAAAAGCCACAGTCTGTGCCCGTCTCTGCTTCGGTGAACTGAGCCTGCTATCACCAGCATTTCTGACTTGAATACAAATTCAAAATTCAGTTCCTACGAATAGTCTCTATTTGAGCTTATTATTCACTGTTCATTTGCCTGATTCCTGCCAACAGTCACATTCTTTTGTGTGTTCAGCCCGAGAAAACATGAAATGGGTGTAAATTCTGTTGATGTGAATTCACTAAGGTATTCAAGTGACGGTTTCTCTTAGTTCTTTTGGCATTTCCTCAGTTCTGTTTGTTGCCATGCAGTCAGTTCTCAGCCATTGCTCCCTGCAGGAATACACTGAGGCTCAAAACATTGTAATTAATGCAAAAGAAAGAATAGGAATAAGCTCATATCACAGGTCAAAATTAAAGCACTCATTACTCATCTGGTGACTGAAAAAAAAGTGTTTAAGCCCTGGCTTCCCCAGATCCTCATTTTATCTGAGCTGGAAGACCCTCTTTTATTCTGCACATATACCATGAAATTCTGCTATCTTTACTTCTTTCGTTCTGCTCCCTGTCTTCCAGCTCAGGCGGCTGGGTACCTGGGGAACAACTGGTCTTACTGTTAAAGACTGAGATAAAGAAGGCGTTAAGTAAGCATCATAATAATAGGTACCAATTCTGAAAAGCTCTTATAGCTCTGTGTTTTGATTCAAATGTTAAATAGATGAGTTTGAGTTGTGTGCCCATAGCAGATCTGCGTTCAGATTTCTGGGTGCATGGCCTTCCTGCCACACTGAATTCCTTTGTGAACACTGACTGCTTTATCAAAGCATTTGCTCCCCGTCTGACTTTGGGTACCTCTCAGTTTTTTCACAACATTATGATTCATTCCTTTGTGAGAAGAGGTCTGTGGGTTTATTGTATTCCATCAGGAAGCTCAGGCTTCAGGATTTTCTCATTTGCAAGCAGTATCAAGATGTCACCATTGCATATACAGGTTGTTGCTAGCCCTTCATACCAATTAAGATGCCTGTACAAGGGCAAAGCAGGCATCTGGAGGAGACTCCGCTGTTTGTTCAGGCCAGACATCTAGTTTTAGGGCTCACGGCAAACACACCTCTCAGTCGAAAGCATTAGTCTCTGTTGTTCCTGGCACCCTACACCAATGCCTTCCTGCCAAAAGTAGCACAGGAGAGTGATATCTAATAACAACTGGAACCGTGGCAATGAAGAGGCACCTTCTGCCTTGTATTCAGTACACAGAACGAAGCCTGAGCAACTGTGCTTTTGGGAGAGAAAAGTGAATCAATAACCTGATGAGGACTGTCAAGTAATGCTGTTGTCTGCGGTGCCTTTAATGGTTTTGGTCAATAAACTGCAATTATTTTACAAATATGTGTTGTGTTCACTTCTAAATCTATCTCCCTGCTTCCTATATTAATTTTTTAAAATGAGAAATATCCTAAGTGCTTGCATTGTATGAAATCTGTATTTAAAATCAATTGGTGTATAACAAAGGGCCTGCCTTTGCTTATTCGAAGAGCATGGACATAAAGTGCCACATCTTCTGTAATACGTTTTCCCCCTGTTTTTTTAAATACAAAATTAATAATAAATCATCATTTGCAAATTTTCAGAGACACTTGAAAAATGTATATTCTTTCTGTCTTTATTTTCTTTGGAGGTTGGAATTTGTCCAAGTATCACAATATAATATGCTTCACACAATTTAAAAGAAGGAAGTAATCTCCAGACACCTCTACTACGTGAATTTCTCTCTCTAAATAATTTTTATTTCTGCTGTGCTGTAAACTTTAATAGATACCCCTTCATTTTAGATTAATAATATATCAATATAAAGACTCTTTTTACTATACTTCACATTTAGCTGCTCAAGGGGAATTTGCTTTTCCCTTTAAATATTAAAAAGAAGCAATGGGGAGGTAAAAGAAAAGGACACTGTTAGTTTATTTAAAATAGAAACTAAGCTCAGCACAGGAGGTTGGGTTTTGCCATCTACTCTCCAAAGTAAATTAACACGAGAGATTTCAAATATTTAAAGGTGTGCTACTTACTTAAATATGCAGGTATCTCTAAAAATAGCAAGAATGTTCTTATCTTAGATAGTAATCTTCCCCCTCAGTCCTCCTGGAGGATCAGAAAGAGCAAAGAAAAGCAAAATATTATTGACAAAGTGATAATTAGAACATTTTCAAAGATGCAGAAAGGTGCTAAGGGTGTTTCAAAGTACCTTGGTATCCAGCTCCTTTGAGAGTTGGAATAGTTATCCTGTTTTATTTACCATTAGTTAAGTGATTAGTGGGCACAGGCCCCCGACCTCACTGAAAGAAAATATTCTTATAATTGCCAATAAAAAATTTACTGAAAGTCTTTTCTTCTGCCAAACTTTATTTCCTAAAGCATATTCCAGTGGAAGCAAGATCTTCTTGAATAAGTTGATGTTTTATCTTTGAAGAAACATTAAAATCTGTTTTCCTTTGCCCAAGTGGGTTAATCAGATCCAGGAAGGAAAGGGGAGGAAATAGAGACGAGAACCATTGCAACAGGCAGTAGCATTGAAGTCCCAATGGAAAAGGAGAGACGTTGGCCCCGTCTGGCACTCAGCCTCTCCCAGCCAGCTCCTTCTTGAAGGAATTGGCACCTACGCAGACGGCCCTCCTTGGGGAGGAGGACAACTATATAGATGTTGTCACTTAGAACAAAATGGCTCCCACCAGCAGAGTCCCTTTTTCAGGAAAAGTCTCTAGGCTGATGCTTATCTTTGTTGACTGATGTGCTTAAGCCACAGTATACTTACCTTTCTGCTTTAATAGCTTATTAATGTAATTTTAAATTAACAGTATTCATTTTAAGTCAGTCACACTGGTCAGACTGCTGCAGGAGCAGAATATGTAAAGATTTGCTGAGGGAAGTAAGCATAGGTTTGAGACTAGCATTTGCATATTTTATATCTATTGTTTATTTTTACATTATATAGAAAAGTAACTTGATATTACTGTATATGGGTTTATTCTGTTTGCAAAAACACTCTTGGAAGTGCTTTGTGGAATATATTTAACAGGGACGTTTTGCCTCCTTTGCTGGAAAAAACATAGCTGCCTACTTACAATCCTAAGTGTATGGCGCAGCTTTGAGAAATGATGGCGGTGGTTGGAGTGCGTGCCTGACTCTCACACCTCGCTCGCCTGCTTTTCCTTCTTCACTTTCACTCCCAACACCTGCCCGTAGCCACGTGAATTCTGCAGTGCTTTGTTATGACAGTAGGCAGCCTTTTACGAAGCTGCAGCTTCAGTGGCGGAAGCACCTACAGACACGACTGGTGGTGATGAAATGGCAATATATTTCTGGGCTTGTGTTTCCGGAATTAAGAAGGATATCACGTACGGAAATGCGTTTGCGGGTCTGCTCTTGGAGTCTGCTAATGTGTGGACTGACTGGCTGGACCCTGGAAATGCAGCATCAAACTGCCTCTTGCGATAGTTAAAGGTGGAAAACGGACTGTCCGGAGACACAAGGGCAGAAAGGACCCTAGACCAAATCTTCCCCATTTCCAGAATGCATTATATGTTTATGAATCAGTGGGATATGGCCATTGCTATTTTAAAAGAAAAGCTTAGAATTTGAAAGGCCTTCCTATTTTTTCCTTATAGCCTGCCAAGCATGTTTTCAAAGCTTTGTATTAGCTATCTGAGAAGCAAAATTAAAGAAGCTCTTTTAACTAGAAGGACATTTTTCATCATGTTTAACACTTGTTTAATTGCCTCTACATGTGTTTTTTATGGCATATTTTGAAATATAGTTACATAGGTCCTGGTGGTGTACTGGAACCGTGCTCTGAGGGAAGGGGGGCAGGATATTGCTGTTCTCTTTGCGGTCAGTGGGAGTTTTGTTTGAGCTGAAGCTTTCTTGGAACAAATCAAGACTATTGAATTTTTGCTGCAGCTTTTAAAACAATTGGTAAGATTTTGTGGTTGCTGCAGGGTGTTCAAAAGGTTTGATGGCTGCAGTACCAGACTTGTAAGCTTTTGAAAGGTAACAGATGGATTGACAGAAGAGCTGTGCTGTGAGAGAATACAGGGCCCAGGGACTGCATCCCCCAGAGCCTGGGCTGCGTGCTAGTATTTAGTACGTCGTAGGAGTTTTCATGATTCTTGTACGCCTAGTCTCTGTAAAAGGCAATGGGACAATATTCTTCCCTTTAAAAAAGCTAAATAGAGAGGCGATGATGCTTTCACACTGCCATGTCTCTGCGCTGACAGCGTACACCATTGGAAAAGGCTTGAAAATGGTTATCAGGGACACATCAGAACAGGCGGGACCTTTTTCAGAAGCATTTTGTCAATGACAATCCTATTTGGCTACTTTCAAAACTGGAGGAAACTTTTTCAAGGTTTTCCAGGCATGATTCGCAGACGCCCTCAGTATTCACTGGGTACAAACAAAAGGCTGAAGGGGGACTTAATGGCTCCCTGGTTTGAGACTGACTTTGTCCTGGCCTTGGCATAGACTGGAACAGCTTGAATGCTATCTGGTAGGTATGGGCCACCAGAGGCCAGCTATGACATGCTGTGACCATGCCTGGATGTGCTCTATGTACAATTTCTTTCATATAGGAAGACATTTTTTTCACGTGGAAAGGATTAATACTATCTCTTTTTTACCAAGAAGTATTTTATGTAGGTATATACATACATGCATATTTACATATGTATATATGTAAATATTTATAATATTTACATATTATCGTATGTATTTGAGCTGCCCTTTCTGTGTGATACACAGGCCAGCTATATCAGTTACTCTCTCTGGACCCTTTTTATTCACCTCAGTAACTCAACTGGCAATATGGTGCCTGCTTCTCCACAGATGATCCTGCAGCACAAAAAGGGAGCTAATGCAAGTGCAGTGGCTTCCCCATCACAACAGAAATGTGGGACAGAAAAAAAATCGATGTTGCCAAGTGAGCAGAATTGATAGGGAAAGGAACGTTGGCATCATGCTTGGAGAACATTACCAGCAGTATGAAGTTGCTTATACCCCACAGAACAACCACAATTAGGTGAGTTAAAAACTTGCTAATGAGTCTGACAAGCCCGTAAGGTAGAGGTAGTGTATTGAATTCAGATTGGCATGGGTTTCAGCAGACTTTACAATCCCCTGGAGGATTTTGAAAGAAAAGATAAAGTTTTGGCTCTGTGTGCTATTTGCAGCTCAGGAATGATCAGAGCAGTGAAGTATGGTTTGCAGTGGGTAACTGCCCGTGCCTTGCGAAGGTGCAGGCAAAAACTGATAAACCTAATCACATTAGTAAGTGTGTTTATATGTTATTTTCATGCCATGCAAAGTATATAGTTTGTAAGAGCCGACCTAAAAAGTCAACTCTTTATTGAAGAGAATAGGAAAGCAATAACCCTTCTGGCTTGTGAGCACAGACCTGCAAGGAGGGAAGAGAGGTGAGAGACCAGGAGTAGCACTGAAATGCAAGCATTGTGGTGCTGCTTTCACAGATTTCTGATGGGAATTCTTTGCTGTAATTGCAAGGTTTTCATCATAGCAAAATAGGCCATATGCTCCCTCCTTGTCTGCCTGCCTAAGTGAAAAATGACAGCCTTAGGAGCGAGAAAGAGAAGGTGGCAGGATTTTCTAGAAAACATGACTGGTTTTACTCAGAGGAAAGAAGATGGCTAAAATTAAGTAAACGTTTCCTGCCTTACCAGTTTTCTCCTTTTAAGTAAAAATTTATGAACTGCTGACAATTGTTATGCAAAACCAGAATCAGTAGCTCATGTTAGGGCTGAAATTTCTAAGTCTGCCAGCTTGATCCATTTTTAAGTAATGTATTTGAACTGCTTGTGCAGATTCAAGGTCAAAATTTGTAGCTTGTATGCAGCATGTGGTGAGCGCCTTTGAACTGTTTCTAATGTTTTGTGTCTTGTCTAAGCACACTAATAGGACACAATTTGTTACTGTAAGTACTCTTTTTTTTTTTTATTTCCATCTGCTCATTCAGATGACGAGTGTAGGATCGAAATCAAAACAAAACTGGTGGGTGCTGAGGCAATCTCACAAAACCAATTGGTAGCTTAATAACATTAAGTTCATCAAAGCACTAAACCTTGCACAACCGAAGAATGTGAGCAGCTACAATGGTGATAGTGACTTCTGCACACATTTAAAACAAAGTATGCATGGGCTCAAATATGTTTTTTAATAATTCTTCATGCCCGGTGAATGGTCAGTTCAAGGAAAAGAAACGTTCTCCTGGAGAAAGGTGATCTTGGGAAGGTCTCCCTTTTGGGCTCATATGCATTTCTAGCTTCAAATTTAAACCTCAATATTATGGTTTTATACCATTTTCTAGATAGTATAATATCTCTTTTTTTTTTTTTTCTATCTGAATACAACCTTGTAGATGTGTTGCAATAGGCAGCCTGAAATGTGAGAAAGAAACTTGTAGAATAGCTGTGTATCATATTTATTGTGCCCTGCTGTCAAGTTTAAACCTAACAATGTGAACATCTGGTTCCAGTGTATGAACATAAGGATAAGCTGTGCCTGACCATTTAGCTCCATAAACAGTGTTGTCTGAAAGGATTCATTTGGTTTTGAATCCCATATTATAAAGGCTGCTTTTGACTGCAAACACTTTTGACATAACTTCAAATATAATGAAATAAAACAAAAACCAGAAATTGCTTTCATTGTCAAGCTGAGAATTAGTTTGAGCAGTGTTAGGCCAAGCCAGACCCAGAAATGTCAGTAGCTCCTGTTCCCCAAAAACATGGACAGAGCGCTATATCTGGAGATCAAAGGCATTGGATTATTTTGGATTAACATAAGGAGCAAACTCCAAATCAAAACTTTGGTTATGGAAATTTTTTGCTAGCCAATCAATGTCTGTCCATACCACAAAAGCATCAGTTTGGCTCTTCAGAGGTGCAGAAATTTTGGTTTATGGCATAGATTTTGCATTTATCTGAAGGCTTTAAACAAACAAAACTGCATAGGCTGCTGACTTAATAAAGAGAGGCTGCTTGCCATCTTGTGCCACACAGTATATTGAACTTCCCTGTTCTTCCAAGGTTTATTTTGATTGTGTTCTGCACAATGACAGCACTTAGGAGGAAGAAATTGCATTATAGAGCTGTGTTTTTACTTCCACCATAGTGGTACTTAACACAGAATCCCTTATGAAATGGTCCCGGCAGAGCGAGAAGGGGAAGTCCTGTTATCCTGCCTTACTAGAGAGCACTGGCTGTTATTCCTGCACAGCCATGAATCCATGTATTTCAGACCTTCTACATAGGGAGTTTCTCTGGCTTTTTTCTGGCACTGTCTGTGCCCACTTGCCTGCTCCAGGTCAATGCGTGTTTTGTTACTTTCCAACAGCTACTGCTGTATGTGGACTTCAGTCAGGCTTACCTGTCCTCCCGGAGTTAGTAGGTAGGGAGGAGATGTTGCAGGGAAGCTCTCAACTTTTAATTTGTGTCAGTAACTGAACAGGCCCTCTGCTGATGTCTTTGATGGCTTCAATTCAACTACATGTTCCCAAGTTTCCCTGCAATTTCATGGCATTTGTGAAGCGGAAATGAGAGCTTTGCTTTAGGCACAACGCGTGCTTGAAAGTTTTGAAAATAAGTTTTCTCTGCCTTTGTGTCTTCACTGTTATATTCCTCTCTGTGGAAAGCTCTGCCTTTCTTAAGCAATCCTGAGCTGTAAATTGATACGCTTTTCTTTTTCAAAATTTGCTCTGTAGGGATCAGAATATATTAGCTCTGAAAGTTGTTGGAAATGTTTTCCATTATTATGGGAGCTTGTCAAATTCGCAGTCCATGTGGAATGCAGATGCAGCAGAAACATCCACTGTCATGTTGATGGCAATGCATTCCAATTATCCTGGCGCTGGGGTAGGGGAGGGTATTTTTGGTCCTCAGGAAGCGCAATAGCATGAAACCACATGTTGCAAAAACAGGTTTCTTTCCTGATTTCAGATACGTGTGGGGTTAAGTGCAAAAAGAAATCTCACGCTGAAGGAGTCCAGGAGTGAGTGGTGAAAGGAGACTGATGGAATTACAATAGCGTATGGAGATAGAATTAGAAGGCCAAATTTCAATTTCAATTACACCTTTCCAGCCCCTCAGGAGTCAATCAGCCATTTTTCATAAACTAGGTCTCTGTATAGATTGATTTGTTATTGTTGCAAAGCCTTTTGCACTGGCTCAAAAACTTTTAGCAGTCTGTCTTCTGTGGAGTTTGGAACAGAGCATCTCCCAGTCCCAAAAGCTGCTCTTGCAGCAGGGTATTGTCAGGGATTATAACTCTCTCCTGGTCTTTTCATCGCCAGAAGGCAGGGCCATTGCACTCTCTCCTGCAATTACACGCCCCACACAGGAGAGGATAGGTTCTTAAGAAAGAGTCAAGCTCCTGGAAAGCACTTTTGGAAGACTGTGAAATTATGTTCAGTTTTTGGAATTCAGCAGGTTTCGTAAAGCGTTCACCGGATGTTTTGCCTCCAGTCATTCCAAGTCTTCTCTTTTCTGTTTTTTCTTTTTATTTTCACAAAGGCCATGCAATTTACAATATGTAAGGGAGACTTTCAGGACTGCATTGCACCTGTCTGTCGATCACGGATCAGATCTCGCTGAAATACTTACATTTGGGTGCCAAAAGCCAGATTTCTGAAATCGTTGCTCTGTTCTGATAACCAAGTACCCCAGATTTGCAGTAAGTGAGGAGGCAATCAGATATTTTTATTATAGTATTTGATCTTTTTTTTATTAATTTAAAATGATAGAGGCAAATAAGTTTAGCTGTGAGATGTCTGTGCTGACAGGTCTGCAAAGGAAAGACGTCAGGAATACATGCAACTACAGATAACTTTTCTAAGCCCAGATTTGTCAACAGCAAACCAGAAGGCAGTAACAATGTGAAAATGTCATTTCCCAGTGGAACCAGTACCTAATTGACACTTGTAGTCTGCAATGCCTGTTTCTCATTTAACAGCTTTCATGGTGGAGGTACTTAAACTTTACTCCACGTTTTCTTGTTTAGTCTCAATTTCTTACTTTCACACACAGTAGAATCCTAAGGGGAAATGAAACTACAACCAAGCTGCTTGTAAGCTGATGAAACCTTTCTGGGTGAATCAATCCAGAAGAGAACTTGATATGATAGACTGCAGCTGGCTCTATGCAAGGATTACAAAGTGCTATTTTAAACCACGCTGATTTTTTCTTTTTTTTTTTTTCCAGGGGAAAAAAGTAATGTCCAAGCAGAACATTGAGCTCATTTCCAGACAGTAGTTTTCAAATCTGGTTGAGCAGATCGTCGCGTGGTTTCAAAAGACATTACTGTTTCCCTCACTCCCCATTCATTCACCATTTAAAAACTGCAGATGGTAGATGAGCTTTTTTCTTTCTGCATATGGAACTGTTTAGTCGACTGAGTTTGTCCCTTCAGGTTGAGTGTCTTATTTGAGGTGAAGGGCTCAGCAGACTAAACTGCCCACATTGAGAGGGATTGTGTCAAAGGCTAAGGATCCCAGGGCGTGCATCCCAGTCCTGCTGGTGGGTGATGCTGGCCCATGAGAGTCCCTCAGCCCTGAATCTCAGGATAAGGGTAGCCTCTGTTAAAATAGTCACTTAAAAGATTGGGTACACAGATGCGAGCCTATAATGAAGAGGCAGTAAATTATATTTTCACTATGTTTTCTGTGAGTGCTTTAAACACTCGAATACTAAAGATGAGGATAGTGATGCTTTTTGAAAGAAGGGAAGGAGAGGCTTTTACTTGGATTTGAAGATGGTGATTAAGGGAGGTAGTTTTGGGTAGAGGGAACAGGGGCAAGACTTCTCAAAGTTAAATTTATTCCTCTAGCTTTAATTTCTGGAAAGGGTGAGATTTCAGATTTGTCCTCAGGATTCCCTGCTAGCTCAGAGAGATGCCTCCCTGCTTGGCTGGCTTCCTTCGGGCAGCTCCCAGTTTATTAGCTGGCTTTTGTGGTTCAATTCTGAAATTATGGCAGTCAGGGGGAGAGCCTGGAGGCAACTATTTAGGGACAATTACATGCCGACACCTGTCCTGATAGGAAACCAACTCACTTTAGGCCTAGGATGACATTACCCAGATCAGAGCAGATTCCTTCTTGAAGGGGACTTGTCAGATAGTCATGATTTTTTCCCAGGCTATATAGGGCTTTTCTGGGATATTGTACATTTAGTTCTCCTTGTATGTAGCATGCACCCCTAGGTAGCTGACTTGGGGCTCCCTGTACTGCTTCCTTGGTGAGAAGTTAGCCACTGTGCGTGCTCAATACTGTGACACCCAAAGGTGTTTGTAAATCTGGACCTTGGATTCCCAGGTCCAGATTCAGGAAACAAGTGAGCGTTTGATTTAACATATGAATCAGGTCTTCAGGGACCTATTCTTGATGATGAATATAATTATTTTCCTTTCTTCTTCTCTGTCTCTCAGCTCCATGGACTGCAAGTGCTCAGCACAGAGATGGCCAGTGCTGCACTGTCCCGCACCTGGGGTGGGCTGCAGAGATAATGGATTCCATTGGATCTCAATAGCAGGTAAATTCAACCTTTCTACCGCAAAAACATTAGGCACCTGAAATCCATAGGAGTTGTAGGGCCCATGCTGCTGTGTCCTTTGGCTATCTGAGCTCTGGTTCCAGATCATCGAAGAAACATTCACTGTAATTTATCTTATTACAATGTCCCCAATTTACCTGCATTGCTCAGGGAACAGTGGGGCATCTTAGAAGAGTTCTGATGCTAAGGTGAGATGGCCTGACAGAAGCATCTGCTCCTGCATTCTCCTTGGGGCATGAGAACCACTGGCAGAGAGAGGAGGCAGACAATGGGGCCACTTTGGTGTCACATAATGCACAAAATGGATTTCTGGCACTTGTCAGCGATTGTTAAGAGTGGGAGGTGCAGGGTACCGATTTGCTCTGTTTTATATAGTGCCACCAAATAACAAATAAAAACCAGTCTCTTTCACACGTATTGATCAGTTGGTAGTTCCTGTATTGATTTCTTCAAATGCGAGTGAAATGGAATATGGTCTTGAACAAAACTCAGTGTTTATTTCATGTGGATGGAAATAGCAGCGACTCCCTGCTCTGCTGTATTGTGTAACTGGTTGCAGGATTCAGTGTGCTGGGTACCCACAGCTGGTCTCTATTTGTACCCAGAAGTACATCCCTCAGCAGGAAGCTACTTTGGGAAAGTGGTGGGTTTTTTTCCTTTTTTAAAGCCACATATGCTATTGCTGCATGAAAGGCACAAAGCAGAGATGATATAGTAAAGCACAGGGAAATATGCAGAGGTGACAGGGAAAGGAAAGATGAAGAAATACGGCACTTTGAACTGCAATGTTAGAAAAAAATCTGATTTTTTTTTTTCTTTTTTACTATGAGCATCCAAAATGCCTTCCACCTTCCTGAGCAAACCTGTTCCTGAAAATATGGCCAACTTTACCTTTTTTTCCTCCAGGCACTCTAGGGTTTCAAATGATTGATATTTTATGATCATTTGTTCTCCTCTTTTTTCCTTTTTTTCTTCATCATACTACTTTCTCCCTTTGGTCGAATGTGCTATACAGGGTTATCTAGCTTTTATACTGCCAGTCAGTTCTCTGCTGGCTCATATGTTGATTTGTTAGTCATTATGCTGTTCATGTGTTTTATGTGGGCTGTTTCTCTGTGCCTTTCAACTCCTGGTTTTTTTTGAATAAACAAGATGGTAAAGTCAATGCTATTTTTTTTCCTGTTTACTGATTCAAAGAGTGAGGATTTTGTTGGTCACCTAAAATGCAAAATTACTTGCAGGTCTTTTCATGTAACTATGTGCTTTTTTAAGTCGACATGTCATAGATTACTTTAAAAAGCATTTTTTTCCTAACAAGGTACAGATACAGGTAGTGCCATTAGCTTGTTTAGATGAAAACCAGATCAAACTAGGAAAAAAAAATCCCCAAGCTCGTCTTCAACGCTAAAGTAATTTTGTATGTGATAGGTTTGTTTTTTCTGTTTATCAAAATATCTTTAATCTCTTTATTCCTTTCACCAAAAGACAACTTCAATTGTTTGAAGGTCCTTGATCACCACATTCAAACTGGATGGCAGTGACAGCTCATGTGCAGAGTACTCTTGTCATACCCTTGTGTGCTTTCTTTGAGCTCACCCAGTTTAAGGAGGTGATGAGCAGAAGAGTCTTGGGCTGCCTCCTGCACCACATTTGTCAGTAAACTGCCAGAGCTTGTGTTGTGTGTGTTCCTGGAAGATAGAAGACAAAAATGGACAGGCTACATGTAGGGTTGAAGAGGTTTTGGCCCAATCTAAATCCACTCAACTACCAAAAGGAGAAGTTTCACCTTTTTCTGTTGGCTTCTAGTCCGTTTCACATTCTCCCAGCTGTCAGTGCCTGCCCTCACACATCTGGCTGAAAGATAATCTGTTTGTTTTAAGTAGTTTAATCCAGGTTTTAGATTACATTATCTGACCTAAATTTTCATGTTGATTTGGATGTTCCCTTTTAAGGATTGAGATAAAATGCTGAGGTGACACGTGCAGCAGAGGCAGACTTATGTTTCAGTGATAGAAAAGTTGAGGTATGTGTACAACCACCCCTGACTTTGGTAGGACTCACAAGATTTAGGCAGAAGGGCATAACATATAGAATCAGTGCCTAAAATGTCACTGAGGGTTTGTCAGAGTGTTTAGCTCAGCTGCCTCATATTCCACACATTTTAAAAAATACCAGTATTTATTTCTGCTTCAGTAAGAGAAAAAAAAGATCTGCACCTCCACTTTGCATGTGGGAACATCCCCAATTCTTTTAAGTTTGTAGCTACATTTAGGAAGACTCCCTGTACTGCAGGGAGTCCCAGCAGCAGGCAGACCTCTTAGAAAATGTATTTTCTATATATTTGAAAAGAGCATACAAGTAATTTGCTTTCCTTTCATGAGCTCTTTTTATGTTTTATGGGTTTTTTTTTATTTTGTTTCTCTTGTAAAGTTATAGAATGTTTTGATCCCTACATCTTACAGTTAGTTACTGACTTAGTTATTTCTCTTCATAGCTCCCTTTTTTTCCCCTTTCAAACAGGGACTCTTGATTTTGCATGAAATCTGATCTGTAGGTGGCCAAAATTGAAGCTGTTAAGAATTTATTTTAAAAACAAGAAGATCCCTCCCACTGTGAAGACAATCTGTTAAAATGATATGCACAATTGGACACGATCTAGTCTCCTTTTAGACGGTCAAAGTTTCTAAAAGGACGGGAAACTGCCCTCTCTTATCCTGAAATAAGGGAATTTTTCCAAGGTTAGCTTTTCTCTGTAATGTGAAATGTCTTAACTTTCTCTGAAACATAGTCGATTTCGGGGGAAAGTCCTTTATACTTTGTTTTGACAACCATTGAGGGAAAGGGCTTGAGGCTAAATCTGAGTCCTGTATCTTGTGTACTTTAGACCTAAAGGCTCAGTGGATTCTCTTGAGGGAACTTATTCATGTGTGAATAACATGTGAGCAACTGAAAAATGAAATGATTGGCTTATATTTGGTTTGCCTGAGACTGTAAAAGTGAAGTAGCTGCCTTGCAAGCAAATGTCATGTCTTAAATTGCCACGCATTAGTATGGTAATTTCCCTATATTTGCCAGTGTAGGAGGTCAGGGACGTTTCTTACAGGTAACCCCCTACTACAGTTGGGTTCAACATGCAGGCCATAACACATGCAGAAACTTTGGGGTAGTAATTGACTGTCTGACACATCCAAGCCCTATAACACATTCTTCCTACAACCACAAGCTCAAATCCCACCCATGTGAACCTTAGAAGTCTAAAGTAAACTTAGGAAACTTTCTGTTCTTTATGGATATGTCCAGGGGACAAATGAGATTTGGTTGTACTTTATTTTCAGTTCCCATGGGTATAAGTAAAAAGCTAAAAAGGACATTCTTCCTGCACTATGTATATTTTTTTAGATATGTATGTCATAACAAGATGAAAAGACAATTCCAAATTTAGTGCCTGTTTGTACTTAGCATTTATTAAACACAGTGCACTTTGAAGATGGAAACATACTGACCATGTTTGTAAGGACAAGTAATATTTATATTTACAGACAGAGCAACTGTTGAAATTTCCTGGCCTAGATTCATCATTACATTTCAGTGAGGTGCAGTGGCTTACAGCTGAGCCAGCATCAGCTCGGCCAAGGCTGATCAGACTGCCTCTCTGTCTTTCTCTACAGAAGTCTGAATGTTGATGTATTTATCATGTTATGATCTGTCTTAATTTTTTACTGGATTGTTGTGATAGGAAAATATTTCCCTCCTAACATATAATTGTTTTGACTTAAGCAAAAAGCAGCTTGTTTAATTGTTGAAACAACTGACTAACCAGGTAACTCCCTACCCCAAATATGCCATGAAGGGAGGTTTGCATCCAGTGGTTTGTCAGATCTCCTGACATGCTTTCCACCAGCATTTATATAAAGCTGCTGGAAAAATGGAGCCAAGAGTGTTCAAATTGTGTACATAAACCAGTGATTTGCCTGTGATTTGCCAGGTTCTAATTTGCTAATTAGCAAATGCTATTTAAGTGTGTCTAAACCACAATTTAAAATCCGTATGCACGGTAAAATAAACAAGCTAATTGAAAATGAGCAAAGGGAAGTTCATATGAAACCATACCTATTGATAAAAAGCTGTTCTTTCAGTCATATAGTCTCTTACAGTTTGTCCAAACGCGGTGTTGTTTCTTGAAGGGATCACAACGTTGCTGCGAGTCACAACGCTGGGAGTCCTGCCTGCGTTGGGGTTTTCTGGACCTTAGTATTAATACAAACTGCAGCAGTGGGGTTGTGTAATGTAGTGTTAGCATCTAGGCTACAGCAAACTAGCCTTTGCCTTTAAAGTACGCTCGGAAACACTTTCAGTCATTTTCATATATTGAATGCTTAGAGAATATTAATAACATGCTTATGTTTTGATTACTCATATTAAATGAAGTGTTCAAGTTAATTATCAAAATGTCATGAATTTTCAGCGTTATATCATTGGAGAGAAACATCGAGTATCAAAGAATATGTCAACCTTTATTATCATGCCCAAATGTGGTTACAGAGATACTAAGATACACCTTAGAATTCTGATTTTGCTTTCCTAGTTCAGAATATTCCAAGTTTTCAACAATAACTGGAAACATGCCATTCTGGTTTGTATATTACATTTTGCAAATTACCTGTTACAAGAGTATTAAAAACATAAGACCATAATTTAAAGAGTCACTTTGGTCAAATGTCAAAGACCCAACCCAAAACTGTCTTACAAAAATAATAAACAAAGTAGGACAGTTTGGTTTGGTATGAAAACTCAGTTAACCTTCAAAGAAATTTTGTTAAGTAGGATTTGGCAAAATATGTATTTTTTTCAGAAACATTGAAGCCCTGTAATCATCAAGTTCAGGAGAAATTACAGCCCCTCAGTATATGCAATAGCAAGTCTTTTCCTCAGGAGCTGATACTGTTAGTGAAATAACTGATGGGGGTGCTGGGCCAACAAACACAGCTGACATCGTATCTCCACCAAACCTGGGAAAAGATATGCCTGCCTTCTTCAGGAGACAGAGGAAACTCTCTCAGTGGAGTAACCACCTTTCCTGCTTTCTCTTCAAGTTCAGTTTGTGTTATTCAGCCTTGCAAGAGAAAAAAGAACACAAACAGCACGCAGAACCAAGAAGAAACAGTTATTTAAGATTTTCTTGCCTCAGTGTTGTGGCAAAGAAGGTGAGAACTGCCTAAGTCTGTGGCTCATTTTTTTTCCTCTGCAGGGCGGTGAAAGGGATTGCCATTGCAATTTGAATGCTTCCCAGGTTAAATGTGGAATACTGTATTTCTGGGGAGGACCAAGCAAGCGTTGGTAAATGGAAATTTAAGGGACTCTTTGTCAGGAGATGTAGTGACAGGACAAGGGGTAATGTTTTTAAATTGGAAGAGGGGAGATTTAGATTAGATATTAGGACGAAATTATTTACTGTAAGGGTAGTGAAGCATTGGAACAGGTTGCCCAGGGAAGTTGTGGCTGCCCCATCCCTGGAAGTGTTTAAGGCCAGGCTGGATGGGGCTTTGAGCAACCTGGTCTAGTGGAGGTGTCCCTGCCCATGGCAGGGGGGTTGGAACTCAGTGATCTTTAAGGTCCCTTCCAACTCTAACCATTCTATGATTCTATGAAATAGAGGGATTTAAGATTGATTGATAGATTTCATACTCATAATGTTCAGGTTCCTCTCATAACAATATACATAGCACTTTTTGAGGATGAGGAGACGCTTTCTTTGTGTCTGGAGGGTTTTGTTGATCTCACTCAACTTTGCTCCCCCTGAGACAGTGATTCTAGCTGGGCCCTGCTATGGAGAATCCAGGGGGATGATCCAGCTGAAGGGTAATATTTTGTTGCTGTGTTGTAGGATTAGTTTTCAGCTAGCACGTGACAACTGCTGCAAACATTGGCGTCTGGGAGATGGGGAAGAACTTCCCCTTAAACACAGGTTTGGGTTTAAACCATCATCGGACATTATTGACAGAACATGTCATCAGATGTATTCCAACTTTACAAAGAGTACAAATTACTCATCTTCTACAGTTTGCTGCAAAAAGGGAGCTTTGCTCTTTTGTCATGTTTCTTGCAAGGAAATGGTTAAGAATTTGTGCTAAAAATTCTTCCTGTTTTTAAATCATAAGGACAAATAGGTTTGTCACAGGTTTGTTTGGGTCCCAGTAGCAGCAGAAGATCCAAAACCAAGAATATCTAAACCAGTCTCTATTCAGCACTCGACCCATTTCCTCTTTGCAAGTCCTAAATTCTAAACCTGCAAAATTGAAAAGCTTTGCGGAGTTGATGCATGGGGAAACTTTGTCCTTGCCAGAATTATTTACTTTTTGGCAAAACTGAATATTTTCATCTTAAGGAAAGTAGGAAAACTTTGTCATTTTCATGTTTTTTTTTCCTACCCATGGAAATCGCATTTTAGTCTTGGAGACAGTATGAAACAAGACTTTAAATGTTTGGTTAATATTGGAAGTTAATTATGAATGGTTGGCCCCCTGTATTTGGTTGTAACTGTTTGGAATATGTGACTTCCAACTAGTCTGGTTTAGAAATTTTGTTTCTCTCAGAGGCCTGTTAATTCTGTGCCAAATTGCATTGTTTTTTTCAGTGTAGGCTTCACCTGGCTTCCCTCAATTATTTCTGCCTTCATGGTGGACTGAAAATCCAAAGGACTGATACAGGCAAACAAATGAGAGGTTTTCACACAAGATCCCCACGTTTTATTGATTCTTGCATTACCTCAAGCAAAAAGTAATTGTACTAAGAACTTCTATGAAGCCTGGGTGTTATTTCCGTCCACTGTTGTGTATCCCTGGGAATAGATCAGAGTAGCTCTACAATTCCCATTCCGCTAAAGTGAACTACCATGAAGAGAAATGCATATAATGAACTTCAATGAAAAAGTGGCAGGGTCTTTGCCCCTGTACCAGACTGTACCAGAGAAACCAATGATAAATATGCTCTCAGGACCTACTAATAATAAGTGAAAATTAAAAGTACCAAAGTCCTAGTATTGTGGGACCCCAAGAGAAGAAACTTGTGGTGCATCATACAGTGTGATGCCTCTTGCAGGACGCCACCAAGATCCTGTAATCCAGGCTGTATGGCTTCTTATGACCCCCAGCAGAAGCCTATTTTAGAACAGGCATTAAATGAAGTGCAATGTCAAGACACCACCTTAGAAAACTAGTCAGAAGGTGAGTCGTGAGACCTGTTGCAAATGGTGTTGGGGTTAGAAAAATACTTGCTGCTTGCAAAATTCTGGACAAAATATGTCTTTGAACTTTCCAACTCTTCTCACAACATCAGAATTTCCATAGATGCGACAAAGGCACTTGAATGTAATTCATCTCATACACAATTTACATAAATAATTTTGTTGCATCAGTGTCAGCAATTGGTAGTATGACTAGAAACTCACCTTTAAGACTTCTTCAGTATTTGGGGCTGTAAGTTCTTGATTTGCAGAAATATTTCTGATTCAGGCCATTATTGAACAAATTTTTAAATATGATTTTCTCTCCTGGGTTTTGTGGTCGTCAGAAGAACCACAGCCTGGGAAGTTAAATTGCTAGTCATTTTCCAGTTACAACCTTTGCCTGTCAACAGGATTAATCTTTCTGCAAGTGAATTTAGATGTCCTCAGAAGGTGAGGTAGACTTTGGCACAACCTTGCACTGACCGTCTGGCAGAGCTCTGTTGACTAGTATGGAGAGTGGTCTAATCTGTTCAGTGTTTGATCTCAAAACCTGTCAGATATGGGATTCTTCTGAAGTGTACATAAAATCAGCAGTGACTTGCAGGTCTCTTAGCAACACACCATCTTAGGCCATAGGGAAGAAAGACTTGTGGACTTCAGTCTGGACTGCTTTGACTTACTTCTCTGAAGGTCTGTCATGCGATGTACATATTTCTGCTTTAAGCAGTAAATTGATTATACCCATTCCACAGACATTCTCCAGCAGGTTGGGAATACTGTAACACTTCCATTGTGCTCATAGCCATGTCTGCTTCCATTCTGATTAGTCAAGTTCTTTCAATTGAAAGATCAGTCTTGGTCTCTATCTTCTTGAGATGCCTCCAAGAAGTAATCTGGAGCTGCAAGAAGCCTTAGTGTTAAATGGCACCATTCATTTTTTCTGTGATTGCTGCTAAAGTGACTATGGATCATCTGCACAGTGGTAGTTCTGGGTAGAATATATCCACTTTCTTATTTTTATGTAGGTGCTAGAAAAATAAATGGAAACTTGCTGAATAGTTTTAACCACTACAGGGACTACATTCTGCATCTGGAAAGAGTTTCTTACCAGGTATTATTTAGTAAACACACTGTAACGGCTCTTTCACAAGGAAGAGTAATTCTTGTGTAAGTAGCTTTCAGCACCAAATCGATCACCAGCTGGCATGCACTGTCATAATGAAAAAGGAATAGTATTTAGCACCAAAATATCGTGAAGCACAGATAAAAGGATGCTATAAAGGCAAACCAACAATGTTGATTCCTGTATATATATATATCATGGCAGTGCCAGTATGATTCTTTATATCTATTATTCTCCCTCATTTACTTCCCTCCCAAGGACAATTATATCAGGGCTTTTATTAATTCAAAAGAAGTAGAAAGAAATGTGCTCAGAGCTTTCTGTCCATAAACAGAGAGACATAAATTGTTCCTCAGGCTTGGTTTTGTCCTGGTCATGGAAAGGTGCCCTTTGACAAAGTACCTGTGTCATTCTCTCCACTAAGTCAGGGGGAGTTATATCTCTGGTGGATGGATGAGGATTTGAGCTCCTCAACATGCACGATTCCTCAATATCGAAACCTGAGTTGTCTTGTCTTATTCCAAAAAGTTGCTGCTCAAGTCAGTAGCAGGAGGGGAGCGTATCTGTTAGGGTGAACAACAGTCCTCAAGGGTTTGAGAGGCAGGGGATAAGAGCTGGAGTGAATTACAGTGCCTGGAAACCTCTCCACCAGCAGAGGAAATCGCATTGTTGCCTGAAGAAGGATCCTGGGAAGGTGTCTGTCTTCTGGATAGCTTCTTCATGAGGAATTACGCTCGAGATTAGGTCTGAGTTTTACACATCCCGTGCTCCGAGTTAGTGCATGCTGTATTTCTAAGATGGGTCAGTAACAATGCGACAGCCCTTATCACTGAGAAACTGATGGAGGAACAAAAAGCTTTCATAGATGTAGTACTGACCTGGAGCTTTTTAGTAACCTGGAGCTTTTTAGAGTAACCATTTTCTGTTAACTGGGATGTGGTAGGAATTGGGCTGGGGTTTTTGAACTTGTAACTTTTTGAAGAGACCTTTTGTTTTGGCCACTTTGAGGTTTTTCCCACTTACCTTTCTGAAAAAATTTTATAGAAATCATAGTTTGGATATTTTCTAAAGCAAACATTTCTGGTTTCCAGATCTGAAGCTTCCCTTCATTTTGAGATGCCAGCCAATTATAGTTTAAAAACCTTGACAAAATAGGAAAAAACCACTCAAACATAAAGAGTCCAAAATACATCGATTGACCTAGAAACATATTTCCTTATCTTTGTATATTAAGTTCAAGCCATTTTTGAGATACTCGTGTTTCAGGATTGGACAACTTTTCAAAACTTTAATGCAAGATGGAAAAGGTTTTTTTTCACTCAGATTTAATTGCCCTAGTATTTTAAAATAGTCTGTGAATTGAGTTGCTGTAGTTTGACAGGGAGAAAGTCTAGCTATGTAGCAGAGATGTGTTTCTTGCTGGTGAAAGAATATCTTGACACTTTTTAATGTGCCATTTCACCTAGTACCTGAGGCAGGGAGAACCTTTCCTTACACTGTTCAGAGGCACTAACAAAATCTGAGCATTCCCTTACAGAGAAATGTTACTCAGAGAATTGTATAAACATCAGGTGTCATTACTCATCTGTGCATGGATGGAGGAGAATATGATACAGCAGGAAATATAGAAATACTGCTTATGAGAAGTGAATTTCAGAAGATAAAGGTGAAATTGTGAACCGTGTGTTGAAATAAACAGCATCCCAGAATCTGCTTGGAATTTTTTTCTGTTGTGCCAAGTGAAATGTTCGACTTTTATTAATCAGTTTATTTTAATTGGCAAACTGTGATACAATGGTTATTAAACCTTGCAGCAGAGAAATAAGGAGTAATGATTGAGCCACGTGGAATTAATTAGCTGTCAGAGGAGCTGCTCTTCTATCAGCAGGTTTCTGTAACATTATCACATCCTTATTATCTAGGTTACACTTCTCACAGCTGCAAACACTACAAGATAGAATGATAAAGATCCTTTAACTGTGTTTCAGACTTGGAAAACAGCGGTGTTGTTCCAAAGAGGCTTTTGTTCTGCATGTTTACTGGACAAAATGTATTATATTCCATATAATTTTTTGCAGGATAATACAGTTGGATTTTTTTCAGATAGCAGGGAGGTTATCAAAAGGAAATGCCACTGACTCAGATGTAGACTGCATAATGAAACCTGGTGGTTCTTTTAATGGCATACATATTTTCAAGATGTTTCGTGCTGTTCCTGTGATCTTATTTGAATAACCTTGCCAGATATTGGAGGGAAAGGCTATTTCATTCTTCCATCTCCACCCCCTTTTCTTAGACCCACAAACTATGAACTGTGATATTGAAGTGTTGGAAACTTTTTAGGTTACATAGAGGAGAAAAGAGAGTCCAGATTTCCTCTATAAATAGAGGCCCTGGAAAGTAAGAGCAAAAGCAAGTTCATAATCTAAATCAACTCATTGTCTGCCTTTTTTAGCAAGGAGCAACAGCCTGATCTGGCGGTGGGGAGTCTCACTGCCCTCCAGGAGAGTTCCGTATCAGCATCACTTACATGATTAAACCTGTCTTATCAGAGAGGTAACAAAACTACGTCTATTCTTTTTCAGGAGTAATGAATCATATGTGCAGCTTGAAGGGAAATGTAGTCCATTGCCGTGGACATTCTTGGTGAATGCAAAAGGTGCTCTAGCTGATGGCCACAAAAACCTGTGCAGTTTCCTCTCCTTTCACAAGTTCTTTTGTTTGCTGTTTTTTTTTTTCTTTTTTTTTTTTTTCTATTTAAGCTATAAACTCCAACTCACATTTTTCCTTTTTCTTTAACTTAGGACTGATTGGTGATGTTTTACTAGATTTTCTGCCTGTGTTAGTTTGTCTGAGATCTTACTGAGATTTTTCTGCACGTGATAAAGACAGAGTAGTCCTGAGCAGCAGCTAACAGATCCGTGGGAAGTATCAAGACACAAAGGGATGCATTCTTCACTGTGAGTCATTTCTCTTCCCTTTTCACATTTCTTTACCTGTGATTTCCAATTGTCTTGCAGTATGTTTGGAAAGATTTTATACAAAATATGGCCCCAGCCCTGAAATCAGAAATAAGCATGTGACCTTTCTGTCTGTGTGAGGATCCTTTATATTTCAGTGGCACTTTGCAATGGTATTGGGGTCCTTTCTCACATGTCAGACTGCCATAGATCAAATAGCAAACTTGTGAACGTGACACATTTAGTCTTGTGTTGCCTACGTTATTTTGGGAATGTTTTCAAACAAAATTCATAACAAGGAGTTGAGAAAAGTAAGCTATTCCATCCTGAAAACTCTAAGCTATTATTGCGGCAACTATAGATTGCCATCCTTGTTGAGGCTACCAAACAGGCACAAAGGAAATTCACTGTTCTTGTGGCTCTTTTTCCTTTGCGCAGTGGGTCATGTGAAGCAATGAAAAGATGTCCTCCCCTCTGTCTTGGGAAATTCTTTAGAGGAGGGGAAGGAAGAAGTTTGCTGCCAAAAGAAAGTTGCAATCTGGAATTGTTTGGTTACTTTGACAGTAGAATATTGGTGCTGGAGACACAGCCAGGGGCTGATCTAGGCTGCAGCTTGACTTGATTTGCCTGAGAACCTGCCCGTGGAAAGATCACTCCCTTAGCTGAAGTTTAAAGAAAGTGGGGAGAAAGGCTTCTGGAGGGGAGTATAACAAAATTTAAATGAAAAATATATCCATGTGAAAGAAAGAATCCTCTCCTTTCTTCCCTCCACTTCCCTACTGTTCCTATGATGAGGGACATGACTGTTCTTCATACAGCTTTTATTCTTTTCCTCATTGGCCTCATCTTTTCCCTCTTCACAGCAGTGTTCTCCAAAGAGCTTGCTGCTGGAGAATTACAAGGAGTTTCTATAAATTCCACACCTGCCATTCACCCGGGCTCTGCTGGCCTCACAAATTGCGGTGATTTAGATACCTTAGCAGAAGGTGTCCTTCGTGGCTTGGTCAGCATTCTGCCAAACTGTGCTCCCTTCCCTCATTGCTGCCCTCCCCCTGCTGAACCCTGTAATTTGCATGCTGCGCTGGGACGGCGCTCAGCAGCGCTCTGCGCAGAGGACTCCGGGGAGAAGGCCTTTTACCTACACCCAGGAAATTAAAAGGCACATCACCCCACTGATCTTGGCAGGCTCCATAATCCTTAAGTGGATTTCTGAGGCTCTTGGGGGCCCAGTGTCGCTGCGTGCAAGCCCAGTAAAAGACTTGTGGTGCTTTGGGTATAGGACATGCACAGTTTGTGCCACAAAATGAAGAACATATATAAAAAAATATTTTTAGAAACCCAGCTGCATCTTTCTTTGAATTTACTGTTGGGGGATGCCACATTCCTGTCTCAGTATAGGTCATGTATCTCGGGTCCAAATACCCTCTGTTTTCTGAAAGGAAATTCAGAAGTGTTAAGCGCTTAGAGAATCAGCTGGTCATTGATCAGGCTGATTGCAAAGGCTTCTGATGAGTATACGTAATGGGTCCTGTTCCTTTGAAACGGGCATCGTTTTGTCTTCTCTAAGTAGTGAAATCCTGTCTGTCTGAAAGGGAAAGTGGCTAAATCAGGTTGCAGTGAGATATGTTGTGCAAGTGGCAGGTGAGCTAGGTCTCCCTAGCCTGATATGGCAATAGGTGCCTCCCCCTCAGAGCTTCTAGCCTAAGAGCCTATTGCCCAAACTGATGCCGTTAATATTAAGAGGTTTAGAGTAAAAGATATTTAACAGTAGATAAATAGATAGGTGTGGGGTTGTATCACCAGTTGTGAGGTGGCAGCAAGTCAAGTAGCAATGGGCATCTTCAGAAATAGTCAGAACAGCACATCCACTCATACTGTGAGATACCAACTGAGCAGATCAAAAAGCCAAACCTCTTCTGTCTGTCGCATCAAAAACCTGCATGTGAAACCTTATCTTATTGAAAGTTTTCACTAAGCAGCTCATCCCACAATATAGAGTACTTATTACCTACACACCTTTACTGGATGCTTGAGAGGTATAGATCTTCTGTTTGGGTCTAAGAAAGGAGTAGACTTGGAAATAATGCAAATACCTGTTTTCTTGTAGCAGCATGAGATAATGTCATGCCAGAGAATAGATGATACAAAGATAATAGGCAGGCTGTTCTTTATCTCATTCAGAAGTTACAAGGGCAGTTAAACTTTCTAGGGATTTTCTTCTAAAATCCAGAAAATGCCACTAATCTAATGACGACTCACATAAAGATAACGTAGAAAGAAGTCTCCTCCAAAACAAAGGTAAACTCAAAGCAGCACACAGGAGCTTATATTTGGATTGAATTTAAAGTAATTCAACACTGAAGACTAAAGGCCAGACTTTCTGCTGGGAAAATTAGATCTAAAATGCAATATTAAGTCCAGCAGACTCATTTGAAAGTTGTAAATTCATTCAGCTTTTCATACTGGGGGGTGGAGGGAAGAACTTTTCAAAACACGTTGTTGCAGGTATCTGAAATTCACTCAGTGTGTATAACATTTGTTTGGATAATGACTTATGACATTCAAAACAAGGCCATAAGCAGCAATGGTGAAATTCATTACGAGGAGAGATATGCTAGGAGACAACAGTGTATGACTTCCTTTTGAAAGATATTACTGCATTGTCATAATGATCAGACATGAGAAGATTATTTAGAGCTATTACCTCGTGCTGAGACTTGGCTTTGTAACTGACCCGATGATTAGAAACTTTACATTAAAGAGAGTGAAATGATGATATGCTCTGTACTCTTTAATGGGGTCTTTGATAGTATGAGATTGTGAAAGAGCTGTGATTTGTACTGGAAAGGTTTTGCCTTCCTAGCAACTTAAGCAAACGCCCTAGGACTTCTCATCTGTCAAAAGATTCAAGCAAACATCAGTTAGTCAAACACTTAACTTTACCTACCAATCAACAGTGCAAAATTCACCTCTGAAATACTGCCACGGTTTCAGCTGAGACGGAGTTAACTTTCTTGCTGGCAGCTGGTGTAGTGCTATGTTTTGGATTTGGGATGAGAAATACTGTTGATAGCACACTGATGTTTCCGGTTGTTGCTAAGCTCTCAAGGCCTTTTCAGCTTCTCACACCGCCCTGCCAGCAAGTAGACTGGGAGGGCATAAAAAGTTGGGAGGAGATACAGCCAGGACAGCTGACCCCAACTGACCAAAGGGCTTTTTTGTACCATATGGCATCATGCTTGGTATATAAAGCTAGGGGAAGAAGCCGGTGGGAAGTGGTGAATTAATTCCTTGTTTTGCTTTACTTGCATCCACAGCTTTTGCTCTCACTGTTTTATCTCAGCCCACAAGTTTTTCCTCACTTTCACTCTTCTGATCCTCTTCCCCATCGCAGCTGTGGGGAGTGAGAGAGCGGCTGCATCGTCCTAGCTGCTGGCTGGGATTAAACCACAACAAATACCTTGAATATTTGAGTGAATACCTACTGTCAGTTATTTTTTCTATTTGTAGTTATCATTCTTCCATTTCATTTACTTCATTGTTCCTTGAAATTTCCTTTACCTCACTATGAAAACTGGCAGTACATAAAGGAGCTTTATGAATCATTTCACCCTGGCTTTCCCCGTAGTTTAATCAGTTGTTTACTAGAAAACAAGCAGATTGAAAGCTAATATATATTATACATTTACCTATCCCTGTCAGAAACACAAAACCTAGCAGGTAAAAGCAAAACCTGTGATTCTTTACGGAATGTAAGATATCTATCTTGTTGAAGCTCCAGGTCACATTTTTGATATCTTTTGTACAAAATTCTAGTTTTCTCCCTGTGCAGTGAGGAAATTCAAGTATTCATTTGAGACCAAATGACTGTCAGCCCTCCCTTCTCTTCCCTTGCTTATGCCAACCTCCTGGTAGGCTATCAAGTGCTTTGACTATTACATACTACAAAGGATAGAAACAGGCAGGAGGAAAATTGCTTATCATAAATCCCCCGGTTTCTGCAACTAGAACCTAAGGGTACAATTTTGAGGGCTACAGGGGTCAGAAAAGGAACAGAAAATGTAGTAAACATGAAGAACATCTGTTGGATAGCTTATACTAAACAGCTGCAGAATACGTGTGACCTGTGAGAAAAGCTGCAGCAGAGGATCAGAGCTGTAGAAGCTCTCTCCAGCACTGGAAGCAGTGTCAAATAGCTGTGTGCAAAATAAGCTGTACTGATCTCTGATAACAGAGGTGTATGAAGAATGATCCTCATAGACACACGTCTGTATATTTCTCTCAGAGAGATATATATATATATGCTTGCATATAGGTATGACTCGATCCTTACTGGATGTCATTTAGCTATTCTCAGGTTCAGCTGTATTCAGATATTATCTGCAAAGTGAAAATAACCATAACAATCCTAAATACTCATATTTACACAAAAATTCTCTTGTAGGCAGGCATATGTAGAGTCATTTTTCCAGGAATTCCCATACAGTGACATACGGTAATGACATATGCTATCTGCCTTGAATAAATGAGTTGTTCCAAACTCATCTTTTATAAAGGTTAATTACAAAATCCTGTTGAACATCTCAGATTCTATTCCCAAGACTCTGTGTTCTTGGATCTGGAACTTGGGAGATGACATTTATATAGCATAGTATATAACTATATAACAAGTTTTTGACTTGTGTTTGTTATATAATTGACAGACTTCAGCAGTGCAAATATGTAGAAATGCTTTTAATATGCAAACAGGCAAGTCATGTCTGGGGCATACACTGGTTTTCATGTGGCTTTGAGAATCTTCAAATTGTTATCCAGATAATTGCTAGGCAAGAATTCAGCCTCTCCAGGGTATGGCAGCCACCATTTTACTGACTGGTTGGTTGCAGTTGTTCTCAGTTCTTTGCAAGGGTTTTGTGACAGACCCAAAATATACGAACAGGGTAAAAAACCAGGTTGTAGAAACTGATATCAGAAGCAATGATTTAAAAAAATTAATAATCATAAGAATATTCATGCTCGTCTTCACACTGGTTATGCATAATTTCTGAAAAAAATAAAAGAAAGCACAGGAGAAACACAAAACTAAACCATCTCCAAAATCATGTTTGTTTTCTGTTACGCGTGTTTCATCGTATGTTTCAGCTTTCTTGTTTGTCATGCCAAGGAAGAAGGGAAGCAGGGTGACCAGGACAGATGGGATATGGACTCAAATAGACATTGTATATGAGAGATGAGTCATGTATTTTGCATTGTTGTTATGGCAAGAAGGTCGCCTCAAATTTAGAGGGTCTTAGCACAGATATGAGTGTAGTAGCAAAAGCTGGAAAAATTCTTCAGTTATTTCAAAGTTTTTCTTACAGTTACTGTCAGGAACTGAATAGCAGTTGGGTTTCTTGTAACAATCTTGGGCAGGAACTTCTCTTGTACACCTTTCCTCTTTCTAAAGCACAATAATCCCAGTGTGCAATGTCCTCAGCTTTTCTGATGATGCACACACTCATGTGAGCAGGAACACTCATGTACACACACTTGGCCAATGCATCAGATTTCTTGGCACCTCTAGCTGTTTAAATTCTGAGTCTGCACACAACTCTTCAAAGACAGCTCAGTTGCACAATGGGGATGAAGTATTTCTATGTGCTAAGACTGTCAGTCTTGCCAGACTGCATTGTGGCCATGAGATCTTTATTAAAAATAGTTTACAGTTTGAATAAGAGTCCCAGGAAGGGAAAGCATAGTGCAATCCTATTGTATGTTTCCTAAATGCCAGGTTAGTGCTAAAATCTGTGTAAAAAGTGTGCATGTGATTTCTATTTCCTTGGGTTTGCTCTAGAAAATGCACGTGACCAATTCTGCAATCTGTTCTGATGGTCCAGTATTGATCTAGAAGTCCTCAGTCACAAACCAAAGACACTCAGGCACAACCTTTATGGTCTGCTAACAATACGGCCTCTCAAAGGGCAGGAATGAGTATTATAGAAGCAGAGCATGAATATGTCATCTGCCATTTCTACAGCATCCTGCAGCCATAACTTCAGGACCCACCTATGAATCGACTGTTCAACTTCCAGATGTTCAATCTCGATTGGCTGCTAGGGACATTGCCTTTAAGCAATTAGTTGAAAAGTTTCGAGAATCAAGGTTTAATGTGTTCTCTGAAGCTTGAATACTGTCCTGCAGGACATTTGTACAGTATTGCTTTTTTTTTTTTTTTTTTAAGACAGTTTCTTTCTATTGGATTTCTTGATACCCTTTCTATTCTTTCCCTTTTGGAAGGGCAACATTATATAATCTACCTCAGCCTCAGTTAGCTTTGATTCTGAAATGTAACATTTTCAAAGCAAAAAATAAAGGATCTTTCTTAAATTTCTCAACTTATTCTCAAATGTATGCTAAAGTTTAGAAATGAATTCTGAACTTGATCTGTGCATGTTTACAAGTTTCTGCCAGTGAGACAATCTTTTGAAAGCGAGTGAAGAGGATCTGTAAAGGACATTCACAGGACTTAGAACATTAAAATACATAGCCTTATTTTTCTGCTCTCCATCAAAGTTAAGAACTTGTGTCTAAACTTGATCAGGCTTTTTCATCACTGGTACTGACCCCTCAGCAAAGTTGCTTTGGCAGGTATATTGAAAGTTTAAAAACTCGCATAACTGTCCTTTGCTTCACGCACCCATCATGTTGCATCTGCTTAAATTGTAGGGATTGATGTTTAGCCACAGCTGTAGTAGTGTAATTGTTAAAAAGAGGTGATTCTAATTACGGCAGCAGAATAAAACAGACTATGCTAAATCCATATTTTTGCCAGTCTGACCTCAGCAGTTCAGTCCTCAGTTGCTTCTCTTGAACTATTTTTTAGCATTCATTGCCTCCCAATTGCTGTCCCATTTATGTTTCAGTCCTCCTCTCTGTGTTTATTCAGTTCTTTGCTTCTCCTCCCCCTTTCCAACTTTTGCCCAGATAATTGAATACTAATTTTTTTTTATGCACTAAACTCATGTTCAACACTCACTTTACAGGTTTATGTCTTTTTTAATTAAATCATTACAGTTTTTCTTAGTTCTGTTGTTCTTATGTTTTCACTTAAATCTCTCTCTTTTATAACCTCCCTCAGTTCCTCTTCTCAAATATGTCTTGAAGTGAAAAGTTCTTTTAAATTCTTGGTGTGGCAAATCAACATCTCCCTTTTCTGATCTGAAACCTGCTTCCAAAAAGACTTCCCTAGCTTGTCCTGTTGAGTCTGGAAAGTCTGTTCAGAGGTGGGTGAAGAGATAAAATGTTGCAAATTATTTGCTTGTCTGTAATGGTTTTACAGCGGAATCTGGGATCATTTTGTTTTGCACATATGTTACTGGTGAGGGAACAGCTCCAACCATAGAGAGATGACCTTCTCAGTCCCTGAGTTAAGGCAATTGCAAGCACACCTTGTCCAGGACTGTCACACCTTTCTTAGCTTTAATTTTTCTTCCTGTAGTGGTAGTAATCAATATCCTTTCACTGCATATGGTGCTTTTCTGAAATTTAAATGCTAATGGTGCCATTTGGCAAGGTGAGCTGCATTAGATTATACGATATAACTGAAAATTGGAAATTGTTTAAGCTTTCAAATTTGTTTTATGCCATTAGATTTTTCTCATGATTCGTTTGTCATTCTAATTGGATTTTAACATGTACTTCGTGTTTCAAAACTTGAAATTATGAAGAGCTGTATAGCAAAGAGCTTTTAGGAACAGGCAGCCCCCCAAGCTGTGTTTAATTTACAACAGATCGGTAAACGAGGATGGTGAAGAGTCGCAAAAATATTAAGTAACAAAGTGGTGGTGCCTTAGAAATGCAATGGTTAATTGCAATGATAATAAGCAGAGTGATTAAGTTGATTTGTTTAAATCCTACTGCAGCATTGAAATAGTTCAGTTGGACAGGATGCTAAGGATGACTTTCACCCTTGATCTTCCATCCTTTATCTAGGTCTTTCATCTACTCTTGGCTTACTTGACCTTGTACAGAATTACCTGGTGAGTAAATCAGAAGTCTTTGAGCTAGAAATAGAGCAGAACAGTAAGTCGATTCCCCTTCTGAACAACAGCAGAAGACCTCTAAGTCCATGTGAGAAGGATCTTCTTATCCCTTGTCTGGAGCACTCAGGTGTGTTTTCTGACTGTAGAAGTCTGGATGATCATCTTAACATATGGCAAAGTTCTGTAGAGACTCCCAGGATCTCCATGAGTATGAAGTAGGAGCATGAGCTGTTTCCCGGCCGTAGGTGGTATCTTCATGTACCGTGGCAGAATTCAGACTTTAAAGTCTTTATGTCTCTCTTTTAATACAATCATTACAATCACATAATAATAATTGAAATGCAAAGTGAATCTTATTCTTTGATTTGAGACATTAAAACACAAATCATATACATCACAGTAGCATTTCGTGCTATATTTTGAAAGCAGATAATTGAGTCATAAACTGCATCTTAGCCACCTGGGAAATGGGTGCCTTTTCACTAGTGTCCTGCCGTAACAGCATACTTTAGGGTAGTAAATGGGTGTGGATTGAGTTTCTTTCTACAGCCCAGGATGTTATGCCAGTGACCTCAAGAGCATCCGTTCATTCTCTCCCATTCTTTTATCCTGAAGATTAGAAGTAAGATCTTAGATACCAATGTTCTGCTACAGTTCTCTGACATTTGAAAGTACAGCAGTGAAAAGAGCAAGAGACGTAGCACTTGGTTGGGATAGGAAAAAAATGCATATTTAACATCATCACTAACTGGGATTTGTTGGTGTATATCCAAGGTGTAGACTACTACTGCAGTATTTCATTTCTTTCTTTGCTCTGTGACTCAGCTGTCTTTTGGAAAGATGGAGAGTCATGTTTTCTTCCATTAGAAAAGAAGTGAAGATGTTCAGCTTAGACAGTTGTAAAGAAAGTTATCACTGAAATAGGCTGTCGTGGTTTTGGCCAGGTTGGCCAATCACAATGATAGGTGCCTTCCCCCCTCCAAAGAGAGGAGAGGAAGAGATAAGGAGATTTATGAGTTTAGAAAAAGAACTAAACTACTTAAATGAAAATATTAAAAAATAATGAAATAATAACAAGAAGAAAATAATAATTTTTTAAAAAAATTATACAGTATATACAAAACCGTATCAAGCTCCCAGGGTGATGATCACGTCACCAGCAGGCACAGGGAGAAGTCCCAGACTGGATTTGGTGACACACAGGAGCTGGATTCCGGATCTGGAGTCAGGAATGCTCGGATCAGGATCAAAGGCAGACGAACAGATAGGGTCCTCCTCCGATGTTGGCCATTGAAGAAAGAGAGTTGACCCTTTGATCCCTCAGCTTTTATACTGAACTTGGGGCAGATGGGATGGAATACATCTGTTGGTCAGGTTTGGGTCACCTGTCCTGTCTGCTCCACCCTGCAGGTGAGACCCCTCTACACTTTTCTGCTTCCGACCTGCCAGCGGGGCAAGTAATTGAATTAGCTGACCTTGGTTGTTAAAGCAATAAGTATAAGCAAGAGCCTCTCTGCATACCGTTCCTTGGTATAATCAGGTCTTATCACTCTGAGAGTGAACAGTTTCTGAACAATATGCTGTTAATTTTAGTTAGTTAGAAGAGGCCCAGCTAAAAAGTAAAATTACTGAACAGAAAATTAGTTCTGTTTTACCTCAAACCAGGACATAGGCAAAGTGCGCAGATAAGTCCTTTGTCCATTTTTTGGTCCTTTTCATTTCTCTCCTCTGTCCAGGCATGCCCATCCTTGCATAAAAACCTTTTCATTGAAGAATCCAGAAAACGTGTGTTTAGTAAAGTCAGAGGTACAACAATTTTCAAACATTAAAAAAAAAAATTCCCCTTAAAATCCATGACTTATTTTTACAACAGGGAATATTTAGCATTTCAAGCTTCAATACATAAAAATTTACACGGGTGCCTGTATATTTTTAGACCAGATGACCTTTTTAGACAAGAACATATTGGATACAGCAAAACTTTTTTTTTTTTTTTTTTTTTCAGTGTGTTAGTTCTCTTGAATACATCAACAGAGAGTTGTGCTTCTCTCTCTAAAGCAAGTTTAAGATAGGCAGCAGATGTGGTAATATCCCCACATTGCTCTGCCAAACCAGTGCACACCAAGCCATATGGATGGACTTGTATTTCCAAGATACCAGATTTCAGAGGTATTCAGGCCTTTTCCTGTCAGATATAACATGACAAAAGAGCAACTGTTTGCACAATTCCAGTATTTTTTCCCCAGGAGTTGAGATGTGACTGTCAAGCAGCTATTAGTTAGGAGTAGCTCATTACCTGAGCTAATCCCAAATCACTAACTTCAAAGTGAAGGGTACTCTGCAGTAGGTGATTGGAAGGACCTGAATTATTTAAAAACAAATGTCCTGGGTTATATTATTCACAATTTGTATTATAATAATTTCCATATGGACTGTCATTTTGCTAGGTACCATATACACAGTAAGAGAAATCACAGTCATCTTCCACTTTGGAAGATGGTTTCTGAGTGGATCACTCATTCCCAGTAACTCAGGAGTTCTCAGGAATCCTAAAAGGTTCCCCTGCATTCACAGTCTTCCTTCCCTTATTCCCAAGCTTAAAATGACTTTATTATAGGAAGGAGCAATTTCTTTTTTTATTCCAGGAGGACATCAGGTCTGCTTTTTCCCTATTATTGTGGGTCTCTGCTCAGACAGCCAGGTTGTTACAGGTGTGTGTGATGAGGGATTTTTCCAAGAAAAATGTAAGCACAAACCAGGCCAGAACATTTTTTTATCTTCCTTTGCCTTACAAATTGTCAGCTTCTCATCAGAGAATGTGAAGAGCTTCATCTAAAAAGAATTTAACTGAGCAGATTTTTATGAACATTCAATATATATCATGAGAAAGACAGATTTCTTGAAATATTTTGTTTTGTCAGAAACTCATTTTTTCCTGACAATGGATTTCAGAGGAAATTGTCCAGAAGGCCCTGCTCATTGGTCTGTGTGACTGCAAAAAAATGAAAAGCCTGAACCAAGAGAAATAGACACCAAAAAATTTTGTCAAAGAAGTTAACGTCTGATGGCAGCTGGCAAGGGACATAGCTAAGTCAGATACAGGAAGAAAACTTTAAAGTTCCTAAATCGGTGTTTTTTCCAAAGGAAGCGTACACAGGCACTTACGGCTCTACAATATTCATGTCTGGTTTTAGGCATTGCTGGACTCCAATATGTCTCTACAGCTTGTTTTAACATCTCAATTCTAATTTTAACTAGAGTAGCAACATTTAGGGACTTAACTTTCACTTCTAAAAAGCATATATCATAGTAAGGAGTTAAGCTGGGTAATTCTTGACCTCTTGAGACAATTCCTTTAACCTGTTTAAAAAAACCCCTCAACCTTCTGCAAACTCATTTGACCAGTCTTTGGCTCTAAAGTGAAGAGAACCTGGAAGGCTTAAAGGACTCTTAAAAGCATCTGTTTTATAAGCCCTTTCATCCTGCTTATCTGCTGCCCACTTTATTCATCTGTTTTGCAACTGGATACCTGCCATTTGTTTCCATTATGGAAGACTGTTGCAGCAGCACGGTGCTGCTGAAAACTAGACTCCAGTCTCTTAACTTCTTTGATTAAATGAATCTAAAAGAGACTAGAGACACTCGATATATGCATTCATTTGATCATAGAGTTGGAGAATGCTCTTGATACCTGTTTGATCACATCTGGGTTCTTTACGCACTTTTAAAAAGTAAAAGCATCAGCCGACCTAACTCAAAGGAGAACCCCATAATGGTTCAGACTTAATGAGATCTTATTTTCCTATATAATGAAATCATCCCACTGTAATATCAGTCCTTTTATTTCCGCAAGAGAACTTGGGAAGGATGTATTATAGGTGTTTGTTCCCCATTGCCATGAAACACAGTTATTTACAAGGCATATACCTCTCTGATGAAGTTATTTTTATTTTTTTGTATATGGATGAAACATCCTTCTGCATGTCTCAGAAAGGGGTGAGTGTGTGTGTGCCTGTGTGTGTAGGAGGCTGCCTCAGTCATATTAAATTCATATTAGGTACCACTTCAAGAAATGACTGGAAAGTAGAGCTGTTGTTGATGTAAAAGGTCACAGACATTAATAGCCTGCAGAACAATTCCAGGGTAGAGAATTATTCACAGCTGCCAAAACACAAAGGACAAGAATAAAAGAAAGAATGAGGGAAATAAAAGGTTTGAAACAATGGTATCTCTCTGTTGTTACTGCTGTTACACTTTGGAGTTTTTTTAAAACACTCATCTTGAAGAGGAACCAGGGGGTTAATTTTGAGCTGTTTTCTGCTTTCACCTTTTAAATGGCAACAGGAAATATGCGTCTTTTGACTCTGCTTTTATTGCATTTTGTGTCCTGTTCAATTAGAAGATTTTTTGGAAGTATGAACTGCAGTAAATACTGATGAAATGCATACTCTTCTGAGAATGGCTTTTAAAGGGAGTCCAGTCTGTCTTTTCAAAGGCTCCAGACCAAGGCAGAACAGGTGGAGGGTCAGAGAAGGGAAAGGCCTGAAGGGGAGAGGAAGAAAGTAGTGAAAAGGAAGGGAGGATGTTGAAGCTTCAGAGAAGAAGAATATGGACTCTTGGACACAAAATATTCTGTTGCTTAAAGAAAATCAAATTGCTCTCTTTCTAAGGCTGGTTGTGTACTAGCTTGTGGCAGAGGCACAGAAAGAAAATGCTTAGCTCTTGAAAGCCGTTACAAAAAAGAAATGAAGAGCACCAGCAATATCCGACGGTAAGGTTGTGTCTGTGCTGGTCTACCTCCCTCTCTCTCACCAAGACACAGAGCCCCTCTCATTTCCCTTGCGATCTCTTGCAGGCAACCAGGGGTTCCAAGCAGGGGACAGAGAATAACACAATGCCAGTGTTTATAGTCATATATATAGCTGGTATGGTTTGAAGTAGCCAATGATAAGAAAAATCCTCATCTGTATACGCTAGCCTTTATTATGCCAACAAAGTCACAGATCAATCATTTTCATCTCTGCTTCTGACAGATCAGGTGTAGACTTAAGGCAAGTGAGGAGTTGGGCAGATTAGAAGCTAGATCTATTATTATGATTATAAATCACTAAGTCTTTGATTTGCTGAGTAGAATAGGAACAGATATTCTCTCTTTTTTCTTCCTGACTGAAAAACAGAATTACTGTTTTATTTTTAGCCACTCTTTCCCACCAGCATTCTCCTCCCCTTCAATACAGATCAATAGTTCTGTCCTGTCCAACAGATATATTCAAAACTCCTCCAGTCTGCATGCTCTAACTCTGTAAAAGGAGAAAGCCCTGGTCCTTATCTACATCCTTTCAATCTGACAACTACAGTTCTTGCCTGTTTCTGTCTGTTTCATCCATTGTTCCTCCTACAAATAAATCTTTGCAGGGATGACTCAGGAGACTGCCAATGGTCCGTAACATCTTTCCCTCCTAAATTTGCTTCCAACAGTGATTATTTTCTTGTGTCATTCTGGGGAAGTGAGTTCTTTTCATGTTCCTGTCAGATAAGTGTCTAAAGAATAGGATTCATGGCATTAATTTAGTCTTAGTCTCACCAAGGAAGCAAACAACTAAAGTGAGAAGCCTAGAAATGGTGATCTTGGAAATGAATTGAAGATGGTCTTGGCCGGCAAGGGCTGAAGGCCAGTAAGTGATGTGATGCCACTGCCATTTCTATCTTTTTTCTGGAAACAGAGAAAAGGAATCAGTCTGCTGGTCTATCAGTCTAGCATGAAGTTCACTTCAAAAACTGAATGCTATTTTATTTGAAGCAATGTTTTTCTTAAGTGAAAGAAATTACAAGAGATGTTTGAGTCCAGGAACGATATGCAGACATGGACTTCTCAAACATTTTCTATTTTAGCCATACTTCCGGCAGGGTGAAGGAACATGTCATCTTCACTCGGGTGAAGATACATAGTCCTGCTTCTCCTTCCAGTATCTCTCTAAGGAGCGCTTAGAACAGGCACATATGGAGGAGAACTCCAAGCTGGTGTGACAATAAGTCAGTGTTTGGGGAAGGAGAGCTGGGCATCGAGTAGTCATGCGAAAGTACAAGAAAATGGAAGGTAGTTACTGGAGATACTGAGGACCTGTAGTCTAATACGTAGAACTGGAGCTGATATTAGCTGTTTAATGCTTAGAGATATGTATGGACCAAGTGCCACTTCCTGGAGGTATTTGAGGATGAAGTGTCAATTCAGTAGCTAGCAGAAAATTATTGTATTTCTCTTGCATTTTTTTTATTTTTTTTTAATTTTTTTATCTATCCATACACTGTGGCTGCAGTGTTTGAGCTGTCTGTGAATCAACAAAGAGTTTGGTGTGTTGTTAATAATCTCAGCAGATAGGGAAGCATGAACTAGCCTCTAATGAGTATAACAGGGTCTTTCCAAATTTGGGCAGAGCCCGCACAATCTAGTGTATGGATTCTTAATCAAGAACTTTTCCTGGAGCCTTGCAATCAGATGCCTATAAAAACAAAAACAAGCAACCCCCCCAAGCTAAAATAAATATTACTGCTAAGGACATAAAGAAAATGGAATTGTTTGTAATAGTTTAGTCAGCGAGTCTCTAACCTATGTTTTTCACGAGGAGATGTTCCTGCCATAAATATAGCCCTAGCAATATACATTAGTTCATCTGAACTGTTGACATGCCACAGAGAATCAAATAACTGTCACTCGGAATGCAAAGGAAAAGGAGACGAAAATCCAGCCCCACAAATCCTTTTTCTTTTAAGGGAGAGAGAGAAAGCATCTGTATTTTTGTTATGTGACTGCTACTGGCAGGCAGCTCACCCGTCTTGCCCTTTCCTTTCCTCTGGTCACTGGTAATCAAAACAGCCAGGGAACCTGATCAGGAATTAGATCACATGTAATGTTAGCAGTGCAGGCTTTTATGGTAACAAAGGAACACCATCAATGAAAAGCAAAGGAGCTGTCTTTATTTTGTAGAGGTGCCATTACATGTGCTCGCTTTATTCTATGTATCAATTCATACCTTGCAAAGTAATGAGATCAGCACACCATCTTCTACAGATGTCAGATATTGGGAGGAAAGAAAGAAGCAAGCTAATACCTTCCTGTGACTATATATTTTTGTCAGGAAAATGATGGAATAAACTCCTAGGGCCAGATTACTTGTCTAATTCTAATCAGGTAGATAAAGCTTCAGCTTGAAAACTGAGACAAACAGGATTGATATGTTATTCTTTTTGACAGCTTGTGAAGAAATCAAAATTATGGAGAGGGAAAGGAGAATGGAGATGGGAACATGGATTTTTTTCTTTTTCCTGTCTACCTGTTGAAGAAGGTTGGAAAATTTGTTGTTTTATTTGGATCCTATTGAAGTGACTGCTGTTTACTTGAACACTGATGTTTCAGAAAACTGTTTCTTCCTTGAATGATTTGGTACCTGTGGCAAAACTGATCTCCTGACACTAAAACTGTTTGTCTTTGCCGGCTGATCCTTCCAGAAATAAGGCTGAAAATATACACTTGTTCATGTCTGTGACCATGGCCATGGTTGTAGATGTGTGTGTGTGTGTACAGGACATGCAGAGGGGGGGATGGAAATCTCAGATGAGGAGGTTATCATCTAAGGAGCTGAGGAATATTCAGGTATGGTAGTCAACCCTAACATTTAACTTAGGTAAATCAGGACAAGGAGAGTTCTATGAATCCTTAAACATCTGTTCTGTGCATCAAGCCTCCATTAAACTTGATGTGGGGTATGTGGATAAAGATACCAAGGCTCTGTCACTGGAGCAGTGGAGATTTCACCACTCCTAGCAATTAGATCTTGGCTGATTATTTATGCAAGAAGTTATATAAATGTTACCCATAATTCAACTGCCTTTAAAAGAGTTCTAAAAACATCCTATAAAATGAAACAAAAGCAAGCCACTGTCACAAACTTCCATATTGCTGCCTCTGTTGTATATCTGTTTTTTATAGTAACTGAGAGCTGATTCCAGGGGACAGATCCTGTAGCAAATAGGACGAGGTATCCTTGCACAAATGTCACTGATCCAAGTGCTGCAGTTGGTGTTATGTGAAGGGAATGTAAGTACAGGCATAGCAGAGTGCAGCCGACATTTCTTGGGGAGGCAGGAACCTCATGCATTTAAAATGGTTCTGCTTTAGCTATTGCACAAGCTATTTTTAACTTTTTACTTCATATTTCTCTGTCATCATGTCAGAAATAATCTCATAACAGTCTTGGTGTCACCACTCCAAGCTCCAGACTCAGCAGTCCAAAAATTGAGGTACTGTTTGCCTGATCTCAGAGACAGTGGATAAAGAAGCCCTGAGGATGTGTAGGCACCACTCACCAGGAGCGATGGGGATTGCAGATGCGTTTCCCGCAGCAGGATCTCCTCCTTAGTATTTAAACAAGGGCAAGCAAACTGGTGAGATTCAAATGTACAGTTCAGCTGGGCTGCAAACTTTTCTGGCCATATTAGTACTTGAATTGTTCAGTCCAACAAGCAAAGTCAGATTCCTTAAAAAATCCCCTAAGAAATTTCTAGTGGTTCATCTTGATGGTCTCTTTCTTTGTCCCCAAATCTGTGGAGGCTTGCAACATCTGATCTCGTTGTTGAAAATACATTTCAGCATTTAAGTGCCATAGGCTGTGCTTGAAATGGCCTTGGCACATACTGAAGATTCCTTTCACTTACAGGGAGAGTCCATTCTACTGTAGCTGAGTATAGCTGCACTTACCCCTTGGAGGGCATTGGTCATCCTCTACAAGATGAATGTCACACATCGCATGCCTGCTGCTTTAATGTGTCCCCATACATCTCTATCTGAACAGCAAGAGAAATACTACTGATGACCTTTTCAAGCTAGAATCCTATGAAGTTCATGGGAAGAAGGACCTGTATGCGACAGGAAAGCCTGTTACTTTTGCACATTAATGCCTCCTGTCTTTCCTTGTTTTGCAGAAACCATGAGGGTTAACAAAATTCAGAAAAGGCAGAGTCTGACTGATTACACTCATCCATCTCAAGTTCTGCTGATGCTCATCCTGTTCCACTCATTTCTTTCCTGCTTTAGATTGTCATGCAAGTCTTTTGTAATACTACTTTTGAAAGGCATAAGCAGGGACAAGTCTTAGGTAATGTTTTTTATATTTAAGTTTCATTGACATTTCAGCTTATTTGATTTTGAAATTAATGCCTAAGACAACCTGATAAGAGACGAAGGCATCCATTGCTTACTGTCAGTATTTTATACTAGTTCAAATTATTGCAGGGTGGGGTTTGAAACTCAGCTGGCATCTTCCTGAAGTGTTGAAACGGTTTGATAGTTCCTCACCTCTGTGAGATCAATAGAGGGGGAGTAACCACAATATGTTTTTCCTTTTCCTCTAGCGCTTTGACAAAGTGTTTCTGGGTTTGGAACCACATAGTACAGCATACTGAGCCACTGGAAGATGTGGTACAAGTATTTTGAGAGCATGAGGGAAGTTTTGAGAAATAGCCTTCTCCATGAGAGAAGTTTTGAGAAATAGCCTCAGTTGGAAATAGCTGTCTCTAACATACCATTGTAGATTTTGCATAATATGAAGGGCATTTTGGTTTCTGTGGCAAAGAGCCTCCTTTAGCAGTTATCACGCCCTGGCTCATTTTCAGGAGCTGCATAGCCAAAGGGCTCTGAGGGAGCACCCTGCAAGACTGACCCGGTCAGTGGCTATCCCACTCATGCTATTTTCTTCGTGAACAAATCTGCGTGGACTCACTCATCCCTTACCCTGGCAGAGCCAGGAGCCAATGCACAGGTGCTTCAGTATGTCCTCCGCCATGCAGAAGACAGGGTTGGCAGATGTAAAATATCTTTTTGAGACTGTCTTTTTGTGTGAGTGCTCTCTGAGAAGGGTAACCTCAGGGAGACTCTGAAGACAGTAAAAGGCAGAAAATCTTGCAGCTGGTGCCATTTAATAATGAAAACACATTTCGGCTCCTTGTTTGCAGCCACATGGATGGGCTGCCTTTCTCACTTGAAAAAAGATATCTTCCAGAGAGAGAAAATTAACTGTTGTTTTTGAAAGAAGAGTTTTGCCATATCAGCTGTCACAAACTGACAGCACTCTAGAGCTGTTTACAGATCTGTAGTTCCATATCACGACCCTCAATAAAAGCTTATGAAGTAGATTTAATACATGAATGTAAGTTACCTTATGTAAATACATAGTTTCTCTGGGAAGTCTGGCTCTCTTTTTCTGTTCTCTAGCAGTTCCTCCGAGCAATACTTTGACATCTGAATTATTCCTCCAGAGCAATGGAAGTGGGGAAGGAGGGGAGTGTCCTTGATGCTCACATTGGCACTAGATGGGAAGTGACTCTTTGATAAACGAAGGGTGAAGAAACTTTCTTTGGAGTGCTCTTGTCTTCAATAGCATTTACAGATCCTCTTTGGCTCTACCTCTTTCCACATCAAGATCCTCAACTGCTGACACACTCTGGTTATGAACACTTCACCACCTTCTCTGAGGTTAATAAACATTTCTACAGTACATTTTGGGAATAGGAGCAGTGAGAATTTTCACTGATTTGCCCCGCTTTTTTCCCTTCCATCTCTGGGTAGGGATAAGAGTAAGCCCTTTCCTACTTTGCTTTAGTTTGATCACTAGACAGTGTCCAGCTGATTTAGCTGCTGAAATGTGCCTCATTAAAAATCTGGATCCCTCCTGTTCTTGAAATGAGGCATATTGGACTCTGTTTGCTCCTTTCTCAGAGGTCAGTTCTTCCTCGTTGGCAGACCTGTGGAAAGTTGTGCCACTGGCAGCAGTACACATCTGTTGGTGTGGACCATGACTGTGTAGGCGTCCCTTCTGCTCTGCCGCCAACGTGCTGCATGTTAGCATGAAGATAAGATGTTTCTGCTGAAACTGCAATGAAAGCCTCCTGCATTTGGCACAGCGTGTGTGTAAAGGCCATAGGATTTGCAGGTTGTGCATTTTGCACGTAAAGTTTTGCCCACAGGTATAGATATAATGTCAGTTCTTCCAGGAGGAGACTTCTGTGACTGGGAAAGTGGTAAAAAGATTATCTTAAATGTCTAAATGTTGGGCAATTTACTAGTAATGAGATACATTTGATACAGTGGCCCACAGTTTTGTCACACCTAAGGCTTGCTGTGAGTATTACAGTTCTTCCAATATATCAGCGCATATATTTTTCTTCTGTTTAAGTATTTGGATATAGAGAATAAAGGCCTTTTGGCAATCCACTGTTCTCAACTAAAGGAATGCCATGCTATTCAGCAAAGAGCTGCAACAAACCACTTTACCACTGAAACCTAGATAATGTGTTTCTCAGCAGAGGAGCGTATCTTAGTAAACTAAATCTTTAGCATGGCACAGAAACAACACTGATTAAGAAATTAGGATGCTTTATAGTCATGTCTGTTTACACAGGTCAGAGGGTCTTTGTTCAATATGGCTAATTAAGTAGGTTTTTGGAAATTCAGCGGCAACATGAAAAGTGCACTGGGAGAAAATGCGATGACAAGAGTAACAATAATTGGAAAATTGTGCTGCACATCACACCTTTCTTTTGGTTACCAAGTAATTGGTTTTGCATAAAAGGTTCACAGTGTTTGCCTGAAGTGTGTGTACAAACAAGGGCCCAGTCCTTTGGAAGCTCACTGGAAGGACAGTTTGGATATTTTCTTGTTGCTAAAACCCTCCAGACTAAGTTTATGCTAGTATGTACCAGCCATTCAGAAAGCTACCTTCTGCCAGGAAGAAACATTTGCCACTTGGAGCACAAGGGAAAAATCAGTGAAAAAGATGATCAAGTTTAAAGTGCAGAAAAAGTGTCAGTGATAGATTTGTTTTGTCCATTGAGATCAAAGATTTGTACCTAGCTTTGTGTATAGTTCCGTTCATGTTTCAAGTATCTCAAATTTTCTTTTTAAAAAATATGTATCTATGGATACAATGGAGGTTTGGCTACTTCCAACAGAATAACTATATGAGTAAACAGTTATGTGCGGCTGCTCTAGTACATCCTGTGAGAAAGATGAGAGGGCAGACTCTTGGGTGAGCGTGTATAACACTCTTTAATAAATGACCTGAATTTGTGGGTAGCCAGCAATAAAAACTGGCAGATTTACATTCCTTTGAGCACTCAAGAAGTCACCAGGGAATATGTCCAGCTTAAAACATTTCAAAATTCATGAACCAGACCCAAAATCATTGTGATGCTTGTGTAGGTAATGATTAGGAAAAAAGGTTATGGTCCTTTGCTTTCTGATACCTTAAACTGTATATAGCCACATTTTCTTTTTTCTTTTTTTTTTTAATTTTTTTTTACCACAGGAGCTAACCGCCTGCAGTTTTTCATGAGGCTCACATCTCTTGCATTAACGTGTGATTCCAGCAGCAGAGGATTTAAAAATGTGAGTGCTCATAGTGAAAATCATGGAAAAGTATTGCTATTTAGTCCTCTCAAAAAATTTGGGGAAGAAATCATCTGCTGTTTTGAAGACATAAAGTGAGACATTTACACTTTTCACCTTTGCCTAAAGCTTGCTGTATAATCTTCAGCTCCCTTCTGATTACCAGCCAGTGGCAGGAGATGTCACTGTAGCATTTGACCTAGACAGGTGCAAATCTTTCTGTACTAATTTTATCATGGGCTTTTCAGACAAAATTTCCCAGAAGATCTAGGTCCATGACCATCCTGACTGAAAAAATGAGATGGATTTCAGTTGTGCCCTGGTTTGCCCTACATGAGCTGACTTTGTGCAGTAAGAAAGGAGACTGGATCAAAAGGCAAAAGCCCTGCTGGAAATCTTGTGGGCTGTCACCCTGCCTTTGGTGGGTAGTTAGTGAAAGGCTTTACTTTAACTGGTGTGATAAGGCTTTGGGGCTGTTCCTGGAACCTGCACATTTCAAAGCTATTTTGGCGTTACATTCCCTACTCCACACTGGTCCCTGTGCGACAGCTTCCTGCGGTCACTTGCTGATCTCCCTTCCAGCATCTACCTTCCTCAGCGTGAGAGCGCGCCTGCCTGCATCCCTGTTTCCCACACGCATTACCACGAGCACACACTTGAGGGCCACAGATCTTAAGTTTAGCAGCTCCTGCCTTTATCAGATTTATTCACTTGGAGAGGGAGCAGGATTGCTCTCTGTCCCTCTGTAGCATTAATTTTCAAACACAAGGCAGGATGATCAATAATCTATTCCCCTGGCAGTTTTACTTTGTTTATTCCTGTTTCAGGTATTAGTTTCCTCAGCAATTTTATCACCTGCAGGTTTGATATTATCTATTCAGTCTGGCACGACCATATGCCTGTCCCTGAGCCTAGTGTTGCACGGCAGAGTCCCCATGTGGCCCTGAGCCACAGTGTAGCTTGGCATGGGAGGTAAGGTTAAAAAATTCTGAGTTGCATGCAACTGGCTATCCCTGAACTGAGTAATCACCTGTGATCCATCCCAAAGGATTCAAAACGTACAGCTATTTTCATCTACCTGTACAGCTGCAATTAAATGTAGGAGCTGCAGAATGTCAAACACACAGTAGGGAAGCAGCCTACACACTGTATGGCACTGCACTATAAGCAAGGAGGTGCAGGAGAATGATCTGCCTTTCCTAAAACCTAATCACTGACTAATATGTATTTAACACTGGAACCAAGCACTGATGTCAGTTTTTTGATCGTCAGTACGTGCTCTGGAGAGAAGCAGCTCAGGTCTGCTTGCTACACCCTGCATTGTTACTCATTTGCTCCAGGAATTGTAAGGTCAGGTTTTGAGGCACTCATTCAGAAAGGTTAAGAAGCAGCAGATAGACAATGAATGAAAAAAAAAGACTGCCATTCCCTGTTAGACCAGCCGCATTTTTGAGTCAGATATTTTCTGTATTTCTGTTTTGCTCTTGTTTTTCAGAGTATTTATGTATATGGAAGAGGATCTCTGTTTCCAGTGAGATCATCTGTTCCTGCTGCTTATACCCCATTTGAAGGCATGATCTTGGTTGCTGTGGAAATGATTAAGCTGTCATCAACAGGATTCAGATGGGGAATAAGCTCTGGGAGAAGATGATACAACATTCCTTCTTTTATGCAAATATGTGCAGTTAAGAATGGCAAACAAACAAACAAGCAAAATATAGAGGCAAACAACTTCCCCCTCCCTAATCACTATTCAGATTGAGCAGACTCTTTTAAAATAAGCACTTTTTTTTTTTCAGGTGTTTCAGATGGTGTCTAGAAAGTGTCACCCCCTGTTGTGGAAGTGGCAGGAGGGAGCTAGAGGTCAGTGAACATATCCTTGTCCCTTTGGTTTGGCAGGGGACAAATTCCAAAGTAGAGACTCAACTCCCATTTGTCCTGTGCTTTGAGCAGGTTGTGGCAGGTGCAATGTGTTGCAAAAGTAAGTAAGAGTAGCACATTTTTTGTGAGTGGAAATGGATATGCAGCATGCAGAGCACCAGAGAGCAATGTCCTCTGCCCAGGGTTGTATTAAGCACAGCAAGTCACAGTGGGAGGAGTAATGCTCCCAGACATTAGATGAGGTTAAGTTGACTCAGGAAAATGAAATGCCTCCCCGAAGTACCTTTGGATTTAATTAATATGTGTTTAGAGTCAATAGCAATTCTCCAAAGAGAATAGGGGATCTTTCAGTATTTGGTGACTATGCATAGGAATCTGGTCATCTAGGTTGTGTATTTGTAGTTGTAATTAGAAAGACAAACGGTATGGGAAGAGAAAGTCAACAATGATCTTGATAATTAGTTTAATACTGCTATGCACGTCTGCTGTGTTTTTTTTGAAGTCTGCAATGCTGCTGTTTCAGTGGTGGGTGTACATTCCTTATAGTAAGTCAAACCCAGTTACTATTACTTTCCAGAGTCTTGGCAGCACTCATGTCTCAAACATAGTCTATATTCAGGAAACAGGGGAAATACTCAAGTGGAAATAAACTAGGGTTGTTTTCTTATTAGAGAACTCTCCTAAAAATTTGAGGGTTTTGCAGAATCTCCTTGTACTGTTGATCTGAAGCTCTTTACCTGCAGCTAAAATTATACACACAGCATAATGAGCAGTTGAGATGTGACTAAGCTGCTCTCTTATTCAGACATTGATAGGATGTTATAAGGCATCAGGAAAGATTAAGGATGATAACAAGAAAATCTTTCTGGAACTTTTTGCATTACTACTGATGCTTCATGGAACATGTTGAAAGAGTTTTCACTCAAGAAATTTGTGCTGCTTTTTTGTTCTTTCTGATGACAGCTTCTCAGAGAGGGCACAGCCTGAGCCATGTTTTGAATCAGGGATTTCACGATCTTTGGATGATGCTTTAAATCGGCACAGAGCATTCATTTTGTATGTCAGTTTTGTTACCTGGTTTCTGATGTCATTTGGTGCCATAATGGGGATGTTTGCATCCCAGGTTTTAAATAGCCACCTACATCTTACTTTGTTTCTCCACTGAACACTTGTTTGAGCTATCTCCACAGCAACATTTTTAAGTGCCAGAACGCTATACTGCAGGCTAGAAATAAGCATATGCACAAAGAAGAGCAGATTAAACTGAACATCACACTAGATTATTCCTTGCATTTCTAAACAATAGCACACAGCAGGGGAAAAGGGGACAGATTGTATCAGTGTGTTGTAGGATATTGTAACTTGTCCATCACCCCGTCTCACACACATTCACATGCAAACATGTACAAGAGCAGTGAAAGATAGATGAATGCAAATATGCAGGCTCGGGAGGGATCTCAATCCCCTAACCCAGTAAAGCACCTTGGTTTCTGGCGCCAGCTCCTGAGTATTTTTCTCAGCAAAGCTCCTCTGTACAGCCATATAGAGGTGAAGTCTTGCTCATTTGTATGAATATGGAGCTCATATACAACACATACAGGCATGGTGTTAGCCAGTTACCAGGTGCATCTGACTGAAGACATAAGAAACGTTGTCATTCACTAGCAAGATAAAGCAAACTTTCCTCTTTGCTTTTGACAGAGTCTGAAAATAGATTTAGTCTATTTATAGATATGTAATTCCACTGACTTCTGGAGAATTCTTTCTTATTTACAGCAAGTGTAAGAGAGGCAGCAAGGTCATTCACAGCGATACCTGGAAAAGCCAAACAGCATGAAGTTGGCTTCTCCTCAGGAGCTAGTAATACTTTTCCATGAGAAATATCACAGGGATTTCTTACATCGCCTCATTGTTCTAATTGCCTTTTAAATGCCGCACTCCAGTTCTTGGTTTAGTAATGAGACATGCAGTGCTTCCTCTGACATCCTGGAAAGCAAAGAGTTATCACTGGCATGCCAATTACAGTTAACAAGGAGAAACTTGGTCTGTTGGCAAGGCTACACAGTGCCTTATGTTTTAATGACAATAGCTGTCAAACACTGCACAGATATGCCTCAGAATTAATATATTAGTAGCTTCTCCATGACGAAGAGATGCAGTTACAGAAATAATGCAAATATTGATAGCAATTAATCATGGAAATCTCAATGCAATTTCCCCTTTCCCTTGTATCCTTTTTTCTGGAGGATTTTTTTTTTCACAATGTAATTTCTTAAAAATATCAGTGGCTTGCATGATAAGTTTTTGCACTTGGAAATTTTATCTTCATCATCCTTTTGTCCAGTGTTTTAAACCTTGGGGATATCAAGACTGCCTCATGTAATGCATTCTTCATGTACTTTAGAAACTTTTTGTAGATGAGCTCAGGAGCAGAAGTACACAAACTGTCAGAGAGAAGAGCCATGACTATGTTATCATCTGAGAGACTGAAGGACGTGTAGATCAGTTTTGATGAAGTAATTTAAGCAAAGTGGGGTGCCTGGGGGTGTGTGTGTGTCTGTAGACCTCTCATGCTCTCCTCCTACATTAATCCTGACTAACGTAGGAGCAAGTTTGCTACAAGTAAGAGAAAAGCTCTGCGGCCACCTCTTTCCATGGACAGTCTATGGCCATTCCTCATTTAATTACCTGTCAACACCCTGCCAAATGGCAAGGGGAAGTACTGTTTTTCACCTGTGAGAGAGCTGTGCCTCAATAAATGCTTATCTTATCTCAGAGGCTGCATATTCCCAAGGAGAAAAAATAAGCAGTGTCAAATCCTCTGCACCTCTTACTGGCTATGTCCTCAGGCCTGTGTATGCATGTTTCTGGTCAGCTGACAATTTTCAGTGCCTCAGCATCCCTGTTCAGAGCAATAAGCATGCTTCAGATGGCAGGATTACCTACAACCAATAAGTCTAGTACCTCTGCTGCCTGGTTTTTGCATCATAGGAGAGGCTTGATGGGTTCCCTTTAATTCATACAGGATACGTATCTTATAGAAATCAATTTTCTGAATCTAATGTTTTCCTAGTAGACTGCTTTCCTTGCATCTCAACATACTGACCTCCTAGTAAAGAGTTTAGGCCTCCTTGGAGGACTCCCTGTTATTTGGCATCTTCTTAGCATGATTAGAAACACAGATCTTACAGGGAGAATCTACTCTGTACTGGAGCTGTTTTGTCAGATGTTATTCATGCCCTGAAACAGGAGGCTTAATCAGGTTTCCTGTTCTGAGAGTCACATCAAAGAGATAAAGGGCGTAACCCTTTTCTCTTTCTGCAGTCTTGTATTTCTGTGCGTTCTCTTCTGCTTGGGTTCCCATCACCTTGCACCAGAGGCAGACCCTGGCAGCAAATGCACCAGAGAGGTCATGTCCCAACTCTGCAGAGCCCTGTGGACAAGGAGCTGGCAGAGCTCCACTGTTTCTCTCTTTTTCTCTCTATTCCCCTCCCTTGCAGGAAAAATACCCATTGAAATCCATGTCTGGCAGAGAGCTGGTGTTACCCCTGGACTACCAAGACATAGGACAAGGGAGATGAATTGCTAAAATACAGCCTGAAGGCAGATAGGGGCTTTAACAAGCTGCAAAATTGTTCAACATCTTAGTTGGGGCTGAGAGGCCTTTAGCAACACAACGCTGGGGACTGACAGAACTCAGCAAATGCTGCTGTCACCCTGTGTTTACCATTCTTGCCAGGTAAGGAAAGAAATGTCTCGAGTGAAGACTGGGAACCTTAGTGGTGTACAAGGCAAGCAGAGACATCTAAGAGTACAGTCCTTTTTGCTGCACTTAGAGATCAGCAATCATCCTCCAGAATTGTTGGGCAGGTCCTACTCCTCCAGGTTTTGAAAGTGTTCTTGTTTGGTTGGTTGTTTTTTGTTCATTTTTTCATTTGAAGCAAATCTTAAAAGACAATATTTATCATTCTGTCTCTATCTCCATTTTAAGCAACAGTAGAGATGGGTGAATTACATCAATTCCCCTCAGTGTGGAGCTTACAAGATAGGTAAAGAATTATCCAAGGATTTTTAAATCAGAACAAAATAAGTTCCCTTTCTTCAGTTTCTTCATTCAAACAACATTTTTTCTTCCCTGTGTGACTCAGGTTTACTCTGTGCTGACGTACTATTTATCTGGATCTCATCTCCATGGGGTTACCTTTCTGTTCTGTAAGTATATCTTGCAAGGGAAAATTTATCCTGAGATTTAATATTTTGAGACTGAATCATCAAACTATAGCTTCCATGTCTTTGGTGTAGCATCCTAGCTCCATCGTAGTTATGAATGCTTCATTCCAGGCAGAAGCTCAAACAGAAAATAAATTATTCAGGCTGAAAGTCAAAGAAGAGTCAGTTTCAAGAGCTACCAGAATTTGATTACTTGTTGATGCCTTTATAGAGGCAGTGTTCTGGGGAACAGAGTTTTCACGCAAATACTCTCTCCTTCAGAGTGCCGAAGGCTTTAATAGTTCACCTTCTTCCAGGTGAAAATCAATACATTTGGCTTCTGGTTTTCTGTAGGTAGTCAGGAAAAGTAAATAGAAAGACTGGAACAAAAGTGAAACGAGAGAAAGACCACAGAGGATCCCAGCACAAGGAAAATTTATGAATTTAAAAATGAAGCTCCAGATGTGTGTTTGTTGATTGAGTGAGTAGTGAATATCTCAAGAGAGCCAGGAATTCATTGATTATGTGCAGATCCAGAAAGCCCTTTGAAGTTAAAAAGGAAAAAAAAAAAAAAAAGAGGAAAACAAGAAAAAGAGATTAAAGCGCGTTTCCCTTACAATCTTTGCGCTGGCTATTTCCACCTGTGTTTTGTATGCTTCATTGTAGGCTGACTTTCCACAACTGAAAATGCTGAGATGAAAATTAGGAGATTGCCTAGCAAACACCTTGCACCAGGTTCAGCTAAAGTCTGGATTTGGTGTTCTTATGATCTGTTTTGTTGTCAACTTCTGATCTGATGCTGAATTTTTTGGCTAGAGAAATCTGCTGTGTGAGCAGTGTGAAGGGAGGTGTATTGGTGTGCAGGCTGGCCAATATTCACAACAGTTCTGTTCTGCTCAGGATATACTCCTGTGGCTGAAATGAAACAGCTTGTAACCAGCTCCCAGTTGATTCCACACTCCTGTCCTCCAGGAACCTGCGGGATGCAGTGAGTTTCTGGAGTCCAACGGAACAATTGTGGTGGCTTCTCTCTTTTCATCGCATTGACATTGTTACTTTCAAAGTTTCATCAGACATCAAAGATATTGCTGAAGGACAGAGGAAAGCAGGGAAGCTCCAGAGGTCCTTAAAGAAATCATTCAGTTCCATATGCTGTACCTGAGTTCATTCTGGGTTTGGCTTCCCTGTCTGAATCCCCTATGCAAGCTCATAGTTTCTTCTGGTGCATTCACCTTCAAATGACTGTCTTGATGCAAGTAAAAGAACTATATATATATAAAACCTGTCAAGTAATCTAACAGACCAGAACATGAGCATTGTCTGTGGCATGTTTAGCCTTAACAGACTATGCTGAGCCTTTGTATGTTGATATACAGATAATGTTGTCAGTCTGTGCATTTTCCTTAACTGTGTGAAGTCAACACTGAGGTTAGGTGGTACTACAAAGCCTCAAAAACCAGGCTGAGATTTTTGCAGGGAGACTTATGCATCTAACTCATATTGAATTTTAGTTGGCTACAGGGACCTAAGTTCCTTAACAGTCTCAGTCCTAAAGGATTACCCTTCCTTCTCTTTGTGTTTTGCTGCAGGCAGAACGAATACAGGCTTCTTACAAAGAAACAGTTGTTTTTAATTTTAAGCAAATCAAAACCTAAGATATGAATAAGCCTATTTTGGAAGGGTTTGAAAAATTATACAGAAATGCTGTTAGTATAAGTTCCTTATATACTGGAGAGAAGCTGTAATGTTTTGTGCTATTTTAGTGACTTTTCCTTGAAAATTGCCTAGTTGTATCGTTTTATTTTAAATAATTTCCAGGATTCAGATTGGTTAATGTATCATTAAAGGAATTTATTTGCACAGAAATCAGTAAGTGTACTTTTTATTTCTTTTGAGTTATTTGGGCATGTACTTGATTTAAATAGATTGTTTACCTTGCTGCTGATTTTCGTTGTTGTGGGGAAAACTTTTATCAACTTTGGTACCTTATTCCCAACAAGATGATTTTGAATGTCAGAGCAGTTTTCCAGTTGTTTACCTTTCACTATTGTTGAGACCCATTCCTTTTCCTAGGTAGTTGTTTGCTAAACAATGTAGATAGTAAATACCACCTTTGCAGTGAGTCTAAATATATGGTATGTTAAAATCTGCTTCACATATTTTGGTTTGTGAATGACTGCAAAAAAATACTTAAAAGTGTTCTCCCTTGAGTCACATACGCTGGTGTCCTTCCAGGAGGCTATCTGGGGTCTTGCCATTGCAATTCAGTCTTATTTTCATGCTTAGTCAAAGCCCCAGTTATGATTTATCCTAGTTAGATGTGTAAATTAAGGATGCATCGATGGAAGGAAGCAGACACACCATAGTGAGTTCAGGATTACTCATGCCCATTCAACTGAGCCTGAGGTTGAGATGGTTTTAAACAAAAGCAGCTGTTCCAACACTGCACACAGTGATGAAGAGATTTTTCTCTAGAAGTGGACCTCTACTTATTTTCAACTCCGCCTGATCACAAAATCTTACATGATAATGCTTGCCTACTCCAGAAGGCAATTTGAGGAAAAAAACCCAACAAACAACCCAAACCAAAGCCTTATAACAAGTAGATATTAGTTATGATTCACTGATTTACCATTTCTTCTTCCCAATTTTTGATTAGACACTTTGTCATACAACCGTATATTAATTTAAAGTTATCTATTTGTCTGCCAATTTCTTTGGAAAAATCTTTGCAAGAATAAGCATCATGTTATTATAGATGCTGATTAGTGGAATAATATCTTATAATGAATATTTTGTCCTTTTGATCTAATGTATCTTCTGACTCAAGGCTATGGCTAGCTACAGTTGAGAAAGTGAAAAGGAAACTAGATTCCACTGATTGTTTTAATGTGACTGCTAATATATACAGCTAGAGATCAAGGGAAAAGCTTTAATCTTCTGTAGGGATACAGAAATTGGGTAGGAAGAATAAAAAGGTACTTTTCACCTCTAAATGTGCTTTTTTTGTTCTGATGTGTCACTTGACACATGTCAAAATAATGTAACTGCAGTGAAATTTAAAATCTGGGAGCCACTGAGTAGTTTGTTACAGAAATAATTGTTTCCTTTTCAAGTTCTTATGGATAATTATCATAAGTGACAGCAGTAACTTTTAGCTGAGCTACCAATTGCCGGAAAAGCTGTATCATGATCGTCATTTGGGATGTTGTTGGATTGGTGAGGTTCCATTCAAAACAATACACTGTAATTACTATTTACCCCAGTGGGAATGCAGGACAGCAAAATGCTGAATGAAATGCTGAAGAGAACAGGGGGTTTCTGAACTCACCTTCTGTTTAACAGAAAGATTGCTTAGAACAAGAATGCAACAAAACACAGGCTCATGGATTAATCCCAGTGCTGAACAGAATAAAATCTCAATAAAAAACAGAGATGCAGTTCTCAACCATATGCTGATCATTGCCCTTTAAAACCAGATCCACTGAAAAAGTCCTTAGATGGGGCTTCTCATGCATGGGACTGAGAAGTGCATGCATCTGAGTGCTGTGGGGCCCTGAGGTTAGCATATCTCCCAGCTTCTCACTGCTGAGCTCTGAGAAAGGCTTTGCATTCCAGCAAGCATGCCCAGAAAAGCATTGTCTAAAGAAGTGCCCCCAAAATAATCTCTGAAGAGGCCTAAAAGTCAAGACATGTCAAATATGGGGAAAGAGAAATTTGGGGCAACTTGCTTAAGCTCTTTAACAGCTTGCAGAGCTAATAGATATGGATAAAGGAACAAACTTGAATGAACAATGCTTTAAGAAATTAATTGGAATACAGGATTAAGAGTGGCAATAAAGACATCGTTTCCCAGACTGACTGAGTAAACAGATTAAGTGATTTGTAAAACAGAAAGTGGAGAGGGGAAAAACTCTCTACACTTCAGGATTCTTCCTAATCAATGGAGATTCATTATAGCTGGCTCCAAACAAGTCTGAGTTTACACAAGTGATTTTCTTATTGTCTTCCTGAGGAGATCTGCAATTAGGGCTTAGGGCAATATATTGGGTTTACTAGTGTATTTTTAAGAAAGATGTCTTCTGCCACACTGCACGATTGGCTACAAGCACAAATATTAAAGTCACATTGAGAAGAGTGTCGTATTAATGCAACAGGTGGAATCAATCTTCTACCATTTTATTTAAGTTGTTTATGAACCTGCTGATACAATTGGGGCTGGCTCTTTTAGGTGAAATGTGGGGGTGGAGGGGAAACAGCTGCTATTTAGGTGAAGCAATTATTAGGTGGAGATTAGGGGAGGAGATAAAAGGCCAGTAGAGCTTCTCTCTGAGAACTGCTGCTTGGAGGTGGCTGTGAAAGGGTGAGTGTTTTTTTGGGAGGTTTTTTTTGAGGTATGTGTGGTGTTTTGGTTTTGTTTGTTTATCTTCTATGATGTCTAAACCAAAGATTAGAGATATTTACCAAGTATAAAGTATCATTAGAAGGGGACTGAGTGTTTAGGTCCTATCTTCCTTCCCTGTGCTTAAACAATAATAAGAATAAAATGCCAAGTGCTCTTGGGTTGTCTGGCTACAGTCTATAAGAAGGGAGTCTGCATGCTTTCAAGAAGGTCTAGGAGCCTCTGTTTTGCTTTCTTACTGTGAAGATGCAGATTAGTTTTCTGTTTGGGGCTTCTTCTCTGTGCCAAGAAGTTGTGGTCCTTCCCTCCTCTTACATGGTAGCTATTCTTTTCTCGCTGAAGATATTCTTAATAGTAGTGCAACTACAGAGTGGAGACTATACCAGGCCTCTCAGCCACAAACCGCTGCCCTTTCTGTGGCAACTGGGATGAGGGAAAATAGGTATGAGAGTAGTTGTGGTCCTGTGAACCATCTTTTCTTTGGTTTCTTAGAACACTTTAAACTTTTGCTTGTGTTTGAAAACCTATTTGGGCAGACTCCTGTGGGGAGCAGGAGCTGCTTCAGCAGGTGGAAAATACAGCCTGAACTCTGCACCACAGCCTCCCTGTGCAGCCTGGGATGGGCTGGTGTTCCTCAAGTGCCTCCCCTAATAACAGCTGCCTCTGATGTAGACTAGGACAGCTGCAGGCTTAGATGCTAACGCACTAATTGTTTATATCATATTAGAGTAGCTTTTCTGTGTGGAGATTTGGGAGGTATATTGTGGAAGAAAATAGAAGAGGTTAAGAAGCAAGATACAAGGGAACTGGCATTTCCTCTAATAGAAATACAATTCTTCAGATTAAACTGGAGAACTACAGATTGTCACTAATTTATTATTCGCTGAGAGGAAAACAAGCTCCCAAATTGTGTATAGTGCAGTACTTGGCTTGCTAAACATTTTCTGTAATGACTCATTTGTAATATTCTCCCAGTGTAAGAAGGGAAGGGAAGGTTGATGTTCCTAACTAAAGATGGTCTATCGTTTCCTGCATTGGCAATTGAATTCTAACTTGTAATTTGCAGATGAAGTACTTGAAGTATTCTGGCAGCTTTATGATGAAAGAGGAAAATGCAATGCTTTTGTGAAAATAACCTTGAAGTTAAACAAAAACCTACATCTGTCCAGGTGCAGGTCTATTAAATGTTCCCTTAGTATACATCACAATAGAAACATTTGAGCAGACAGTGTAACAGGAATATCGGGTCTCTGAAGTCACTTTATCACCTCACTACTTATAGGACTATTTTTTGTGTCATGAAGTTTGATTTTCTTTTTTTAGTTGCTTGCCTGGTAGTGAAGCAGTCGTACTGTGGTCAGGTGGAGAAAATAGAACGAACAGTGTCAGAGATGTGTGGCTTTTTGGATGTGAGTGTATGAAAATTTAACAGAAGCAGGGACTTCTAGCAGTGGGAGAGGGAGAAACAAGAACCTAATAACGTGAAACTCCATTGGAGGTAAAGTTTTGGATGTGGACCCTTTCTGTGACTGTCAGAGTTGGATGTTTATATTGGTGCAGTGCCTAACAGCCCTTCAGCAGCTACTGTGTGAAATAGTCTAACCCAGGCAGGTAACAGCTGAATCTAATGGTGTTAGATTAGGAAACTTGGAGCCTGAAGATAGGGATGGAAAAATCATTGTAAGTTTCTGGCTCAGCCCTGTGAAGGTGCTCTGTCCCTAATGCAGAAGGCAGGGTACTCGCACAGTTATTTTCCCATGTGAGAACTGAGCTGTGGAGGGAATCTGGAGGGATGCCTTGTTTGAAACAAGAGAATGCATGGTGTTTAAGGACAGAGCCCCGTGAACCAGGCAGTCTATCCGTGTCTCAAAGCCTGAGAGCCTGTGTCAGCAGCCTGATGGCTCCCAGAGCTGTGTGGGCAATCATGGGGCCACCAAAGACAGAGGTATGTGGGGTGACACAGCTGCTTTCCTGGCCTCTGAATGTTGAGGGTAATCACTACCAGATCAACATCGATTGCGGGTTTGTTGAGAGAAAAGGAATGATAAATTATCAGCTTGATGAACCGTTCTGGTCCTGTGTTAGCTGTTTCTTTTAGGTGATGTGTTTGTGAATTAAGGAAGGCAAGAGGCCAGGAAAGAGTCACTGAAAGAGCAGGTGGAATCTGTTACCTTTTGTCCCACAGCAGAGTCTCCAGGAAGAACATTGTCTGTGTTGCTATGTGCATTATTTCTACTTAGTTAAGCTTTCAAAAGCCTATGGACAGATGCTTAGGGCAACCATTTGTGAAGGTGAAAGCATTCTGAAGAAGAGCATGACAGTGTGTGTTCTTGGCAATGGAAATACCTTTTCTAATTGCTGGTTTTTTCCCTCATTTAAGGAAAAAAAACCCCAACAAACTAGCCCACCTCCTTTCCCATGACTTTCCAATCCACATGTTTTAAGGTTGCTACCAATCCAACAGAAGTTGAAGTCAGATCTACCTTTCTGGAATGAGGCTTGGTAATGCAGTTGAAGCAATAGAAGGAAACATTGTAAATGCTGGTACTTAAGTAATGGCACAAATCACTACAAAGTAAAAAAATTGTGCCCACAAAGGTATCACTTTAAGGTTGGATAATGATGCAGTGAATGACTTTTGTGTGATTAATGGTAACATTACAGTGTTAGTCATGATTCTATGACAGAGTCAAGAGGGAATTCCTTAACTTTTTACTAGAAATATCGAGGCATCTTCTATGCAGCTAAAGTGAATAGAGGGAATTACCAAACAAAACTGGTAATATATATACAGAAGATTCAGGATGCTCTGAAGTCAATGTCTCTTCTCCCACAGACAACGAAGGGGTCTTACTACACAAAACTACTAACACATGAAAATTTCTTTTTGTTTTTCTTCTGCAAATATCTTTGGGAATGAAAAGTGAAAATATGCTTTATCACCGGTTTCTCGGTTCTGTGCAAAACAGCAGCACTAAGCACTACCAGAGATAGCCTCAAGGTGGCTTTAGGCAGAGCTTAAACTGCAGGCGTGTCACTTCTTTTGACTGCATACTGGTTTCTGCAGCTAGCTAAATTAATGCTTCTGTCCCTAATTGACTACAAATTGTCTATCTTGCTTGCCTGTAAAACCAAATATTACTATCAATGTTAAATTTTAGCAGTTTTCTGCATTTTGTGGTGTCAAAGCTCCTGATATGTGTAATATGTATGAAAGGTTTTAGAAATGTAACTTGCATTACAAGTTACAAGTCCTTTGTCCTTCTGTACCTAGTTCACATAAAATGTCAATGGGTCTGCTGCTGCTGCTGTCAGTGAAGGCATTTAATTAGCTCAAGAGCTGCATGTTGGTGGCCAAGGGCCTGTGATTTTAAATTTTCTACAGATTTAAGTTAGCTGAAAGCATGTAATGGGAAGTGGCATCTCTCAAGGCAAAGATGAGGTTACCAACCTGCAAGGAAAGAACTATGAAGTATAGAAATTGGACTTGCACATGTTTTTGCTGCGTGATCGAGTGACGTTTTGTGAGGTTGTTAAGAAGGCTTCTTTAACAAGTGTTACAAGAAAGGATTTAATCTTTGGCATGTGATAAAGTTTGGGGTGGTTTTTGTTGTGGGTGTTTGTTTTTTTTTTTTGATAAGTATCTTTTTATAGTAAATCTATGTGATACCTTTTTATTCCTCTGTAATTAGTGGAGGATGCTTCACAAAAACCTACAGAAGAACATTTTCTTTTTTTCAGACCTTTCTCTTACTGTAGAGGACATGAAAGCAATTCTGAGGTATTTCACTTGTATGTGAAGGTTCACTTTTTACCTTCTCTCCGATATTTGAAATAGAATGGTACAGCTATAGCTGTCTGTCTTGTTTGAAAGGTTGAATACGGCTTCTTGATTACCAAATTTGTAGTTGTTCATTCTGGTGATGAATGAAATGGATTGGGTACTGCTGGTCAAATAAGACCTTGCTAAAAGAAGATTTTGCTATAATTTATCAAGGCTATAATTTATCAGTTCAGGAACAAGAAAATATATATAATAGCATGTTTATAAAATTATAAAACAAAGCAATGTGTTTTAGTTTATGGTTCAAATGGGAACTCTTACCTCACAAGATTAAGTATTTTAATAGTAAAAACTATAGTCTGGGCTTTTTGTTTAGAGGTGATTTATTTGCAGCTGGCTATTAACTGAACAACAGGAGGCTTCAAGAGCTTCATGTAGAATCGGTGCTGCAGAGAGGCTAGGTGATGGTGAGATGGAACATGGCTTCAGTGCTAGCATATACTCTTCTCCTTTGTTGTAAAGCATCTCCAAAAATCTATGCAAGCGTGTTGTTGATCAGGCCCATCTTTTCCATCAAATTCTGTATTACTGCAGAGATGATATTAAGCATCTGTTTGACAGTCAGGAAAACAGAATTTCCAGGATAAATGGAGAAAACTGAAAGTCAGGTGGTTCTTTGTAGGTTAATCCAGCCCATTCAGAATTTACGAAGCAGCTATAAGGGCTCTTGATGGCTTGTTCAGAGCTTAAGTGTTGCTGTGTGCCCATATATTTCTGTAAGTAGACATGGCCTTAATACTGGAAGATGTGGTCCAAGTAACAGAGATGAATGTTAGCAGTAAAAGTTCATTTTGTTAGCATTCAATTCTTATGTCTCGTTGATAATTTTTCACTGATAATAAATTCCCTAATAAGAGCGATGATGAGATTTAGTATGTCCCAGAAGCCAAGGCTTTGTGACCATCATTAAAGTGGTCTCGTTAGTAATAATGCTAGGAAATGTTTAGAAGAAAAATGCAGTGAAGGGTGAAATTATTGTACAGGTAAAGTGCTCTGGAAATCATGCAAATGTCGTAGGACTGTTTTCAGTTCATTGGTGTTAGGATATTTGGGTTAAAGTGATTCGTAGTGGCTTATGATGCCTTTTGGGTTGTCATGCTGTCAGGATCTCTGTTACTATCTTGGCAGATTCTCACAAGTTTCAGTGACCTTGGACTTCTGTATGTGTGGAAGGGGAAATGTACTTGGTCAAACTTAAACACTTAAGCTACAATATTTCTAGGTAAAAGCCCAAGACGTTGAAGCATAGTTAGAGTATTTGGCGTGCAGTTTTTATGAAGATCTTAATTCAAAATAGCACTCCTTTTTCTTTGAAAGCAATGCATAGCATTTATTGCCTGTTCTCTGTGCTTTCTTTTCTCAAGTGCTTTGTGCATACTATTTTCTGTGGAATTTAGACTGTAGGCACTTTTTTACTTTTTGCCTGTACTGTTATTTAAAAAATTAAGATTCATGATTTAATCTTAATCTTAGAGTGTGATTCTCCTTAACAAGAATGAAAAATGAGATTGGGTGCAGCCAAGACAAAGCACTTGCTTCCCATAGAGTCCACTTTAGAAGTATAAGCATACTTAAGAATAGCAGAAGCCTGGAATCTGCATTTAAATAGACTCGTGATGTGTGGCAGCTTGTATCCATTTTCCTCTGTGAAAGGTTTGATGTTAGTTTGGGTTTATCATAGTTTAAATCGTGCAGTTTGTGATGGAGTATTAGCGGGTATCTGCAGGAACGTTGATTTGGATGATTTACTTGGTTATGTACAGGCTATTTACATTGCTAAGGGAAGGTGAGAGGGCCAAGAAAGCCAGACTGTGCTAAAGCCCTAAAATTAAATCAGATAAAGTGCTCTAGTTCTGTTTTAGTCAAGAAGATCCTAAGCAAAGGGGATTGAAGTTTTTTTAATCAGACCATACAGATATAGAGGTCTGTAGTTGAATTATGTGGCATTTGGAGATATTTTTTTTTTTTTATCACTGCCTCTATATATTTGATTTGTATAATTGGGATTCAAGTGGACATATTTTTCAACAGTAGACTCTCCAAACAGCATCACTGGTTTGGGACCCTGATAAAAATGAACTCTGGGGAATCTTTTTTTTTTTTTTTTAAAAAAAACCTTTCTATTTGGATTTCCTGTCAGGGGAAAGAAGGAAAGGCAGATACCCCTGGGGAGGTCAGCACGCTACAGGCCTAGAAACAGCTAAAAGAAGCACAAATCTTTCTCAGTGCATATTACGGTCATCTGCTTGGGCAAGCCAAATCCACCACCTGGGCCGGTTCAGGTCTGTGGCCGGAGCCACCTCCTCACCTTGTGTCCGTCCCCGGGTGGCCGTGGGCTCCTTGCGAAAGGGCCGTGCCCAGTGGAAGGGTGGCTATGTCCCGGCTGGGTGCTGCCTCTGTGTGGAGGGCAGCAGCTGCCCCCGCCGGCTCCAGCCCGTTCCAGCTGATTCCTAGCGGCTGGGTGCCTCGCTGAGGGGACTGAGGGAAACCTGCGGGCGACCGAGGCAAGCGGAGTCTGGGCAAGAGGGAGGAGAGGCGTGTGTGTAAGTGTATGTTTGTTTTCTTTTCTGTCAGTATCTGGCAGGGTGATCAGAGGTGCGAGGCAGCTGGCAATAAATTACACAAAATAAACATTATCCTGGTGGAGATGGTTCTGCCTGTGGCAGTGAAAGGTGCAGGGGGTGCCTGGGCCTGGCGTGGCTGTGGCAGGGTACCCGCTGTCACCGTGCGGCTCTGGGAGGGACCTGTGTGGGGTTTGTGGTGTGTCACCTCTCTGCGGGGCGGCTCTGAGCAGCGTGGAAAACATGGAACAGGCGATGGGCAGGCGACCAGAGCCCCCACCTGCAGGGTCCAGGGGTGCCAGCCTGGGAGCGGTGGTGGCTTTTGAGCCTGAACTGATTCAGGTAGTTCCTTTTATTATCTACCTTAGTTAACAGTTACTTACAGGCTTCCACAGGCACTGCTGAGGAAGTCAGTCATGATTAACTGATATAAGGCATAGGAACAGTACTAAATATCAGGAAATATCAGTTTCTGTGACAGAAGGGGGACATAAAGCACTGAAAAGATAAAAGGGAAGGGTAGCTTCAGTTTGGATGCAAGGAAGGCATCTGAATTCTTAAAATGGCATCAAGTATGTCAGCATTAATACTCCTCTGAGCTTTGCAGACTCGGAAACTCCTTTTCTGTAATTCAAGATGTTTAGGATCATAAACAGTTATTCTCAGTACTGCTGAGACCAGTGTCACACTCATATCACAATTTTGATGTTTGATGTCTGTCATGCATCAGAAGGCAAACACAATTACATGCATATCAAGAATACCTCAGAGCTTTTTAAGAAATCAAGGTTAGTCACAGAATGCTTTTGATGTTCTTCTCCCTCGTGACTGTAGAGTTTTACATTAAGTGAAGATGTTCTAGTTAAGGATTAAAAGATGGTTGTTGGACAAACAGGACAGACACTTCAACTCGCATCCCTTAACAAATGACACAGGCAGTAAACTCTCACCAAACTGTGGCAAGATGAACAGAAGTACTGCGAGCTCTGGGAATCTAATGTGAAAAGGTAAAATTTCATTTTGGAAAAAATGTTGTGGTTTTTTAAATTTTTTTTTTTTAAATGAGCTTTATACTGTTTAGGTCACGTTTATCTGTTACCATTCGTCAAAGCACACTGGTCTGGATTTTGTCCCAGTGACGCTGCAAATGATGCATCTTCGCTTCAGCTATTTTGTTTTGTGGCTCAAAGGAAAATGGCTCTTACAGTGTTAAAACATCTTCCGTATGAGTTAACCTACATGCACTGATATCAAGTAGGACCGAAACTGCCCTTTCATCTCCAGTAAGAGTGTGTATGCAACAGGTGCACCATGTTATCATCATGTTTTAAAATATTTTAAAATTCAGAGGGGGCAGAAGAGGTGAGGACAGTGATAAGTCCATTTTGCTAGATGATTATCAAGACACAGTTGTTTCAAAGGGGCACAAACCTTTTGAAAACCTGAATGTGTTCAAAATCATACTAAAATCTGCAAGGGACTGCTATAGACTTTTCTTCTGCGTCTCTCCTCCACTCCCCCACCTCCCCCCACCTCCCAAAACCTCCTACATCTTAGCATTAAGATCATCGGGGATATAGTGGTGTTGCTATTATTGATGCTGTGTTATTCTCTCAGATGATGTTTCATCAGTGTGTAAAATAAGGCCACTGCCTTGCAAATGTTTCCAGTTCCTTATTTTTGCACACAAGAAACCCTTCAGAGACAACAGAATACCTTGGCATGTGTAGTCCAGCACGTGTAAGCACTTACAGAATGAGTACTTCAGTTTGATTAATATGCAAGATGGAAAAACAGATTGCAAAAGTGAAAGCTGAATATGGAAAGATCAATGCAAGAAGAAACACATTTATGCGAAGAAGTATTTCATACATAGGAATCAATGTTGCATGATAAAAGGCAGAGACCCTAATAGTGAGACTTCAGAAGTGAAATTACCAGATATTTGGAGAAACCACTAGTCCTAAACAATTCTAGAAATACAAGAAAATTTCATTAGCACTGTCATGTTTTCAAACTGTAATGTGATGGATCATTTAAGGTGCAAGTTTGGCAAACTACTTCTTTTTTTGTAAGCAAGCTGGAATTGGAAGTGTTGATCTGGATCTTTTTGTTCTCATGGGTTTGGTACTGTGTAGAAAGGAGAGAAAGAATAATGAACCGGGTGTTAAAAGAATTTAACCTGGAGGATGACTTTTTTGGGGGAGTGTTGAGACAGGGAGCTGATTTATTCAGCTAAAAGTAAAAGATCAAACATGAAAAAGCTGTGTGGTGAGCCTGCCAGAGGAATTCATTGAGAAGGAAAAGGAGGATGCATTGCAGTTGCTATACTAGATTTTGAACATTGGATATAATCAAAGCTTCCTGATTTAGCTTTGATAGGTTATTTCTCATACCTGTAGATGTGTCTCCTTCCATCTTGTTACTCCTTTTTTCCTATTTGCATTTTAATATGGAAGTCTTCCATTCGAAACAACAGTAGTCCAAAGACTGGACAATACCTTTGTCAGGGAACTATGGAATTCACTTTGGTCCTGAATCTTCAGCCCTAAAAAGGTTGTAACAGCTGTAATATTTTAAAAATAGATTTAATAATAGAAAGAAAAGTCAGTGTATCATGATGCATTTCTGAGAAGGGAAATAGTAATTAGTAATGGTTTCTGTTGGAAACCTAGAAATGCAATTATACGCCAATATGCTGACATAGTATGTAGACTCACTTAATGACTGTTATATTACTCATGTATGTAGCAATAAAGGAAGGTGTTGTCCCTGCTTTAAATTGCACGTTAACAAGCACAATACAATAATGCAGATGACTGATGGTTTAGGTACAGCTTTTGTTAGCTATTGCTAAAAAAAAAAAAAAGCCAAACAAACAAAACTAAGCCCAGTCTGATTGAGATGCTTACTCTTGTGACTGACAGGGGCTATGAACTCTTTATGCCACCATTCAACAAGCTTTCTAGTCAGCTGCAGAAAGAGTTGAATCAGCTATGGCCAGCCTCCCTCAAGACTGATAAAAATCAGAGAAATTTTTCACCCCACGGTAGTTATAAGTTGGGCAGCTGCAAGCTTGTCTGTTCCATCAAACATGAACAGAGGTGGTGTGAAACGGGGTGTAAGGGCTTCCTTCTGTTCCCTATTTGACCCTGCAACTGTTAATAACCACACGAAAGTAAAACTTATCTAGAAACCAAACTGTTAAAAATGGAAATCTCGCTTTACCAACATGACACTTTTGTTGAAGCACTGAGAAAAAAAAACACAGAGAAAGATTGAATTTCAAGGAAGTATTTTTGTCTGGAAAATATATGAATACATATTAAATACAGGAGATAAATATGAAAAGGTTAATCAGTGTACTGCAGACAGCTGATAAAGCAGAACTACAATCAGCAGAACTAATTAGGTAATTTTCACATGGAGAATGTATTGTGGTTCGAATTTTCTAGTAACAACTAAAGGTTTTGTTGTTTGGAGTATCAGTAATGGCTCTACTTTGCATGGACTCCAGGATCTGCCTATCATGAACTGGACTCACATTACAGCATTTCAGGCAGTAATTGGGAGGAATTGCCTCCTTTGGCTGTAGTTCCATGAAATGTATTAGTATTTAACCTTTGTGACTCATGTTGTCAGATTTAGCTGAAATTGGCCATTGGTTTCAAAATTACTAAAAAGCACTGACTGACAGATGTACTCTCACACACAGTGTGAGTTCGTTTGCCTTGTTCCCATAGGAAGCCAGGCTCCAAAGTGCAGAGCATCAGAGCTGGCTCGGGGAGAGGCTGCACAGAGAGACAGGGCCTGGTGTGCTCCCTGGCCATGTGCAGGGACAAGGCTCTCCCTGTGCATTGCACACTGGCACAAGCAAGGTGCTGCCTGCTGTCTCAGGACAGCATCCTGCCCCTTGGTCTTGCTCTGCAGTGACTGAAAGCACTTGATTTCTTTTCTATTTTTTTTCTTTTTTTTTTTTTTTTTTAAATAGCTAAGCAAATATCTATAGTATTCATAGCAATATCCTGCAGCAGGTCATTTAAGGTACCAAAAATAAAAGGCTCCATTGTAACCAGAATTATCAGTACCCATGACCTCTACCAAACCCTGCATATGGAGGGGAATGCATAATAGAATGTAAGTTATTGCTCCCAACACAGTCCCCATAAACTGTATCATTCTGGTGCAATTTGACGGTTTCTGATTTTGTCTGCTGGAAGAGCTTGTTGAGATACTTTCTGTTTTTGTGAAGATCCCAGGGAATGGCAGCTGTACAATGTCACTTGTCATGCTTAAGCATAATGAAATGTTGGCTGGAGTGCTGCAGTGACAAGGACAGAGCAGCTAGCTGCATTGTGTCTGTTCCTGTCTGGAAAGGCCATTCCAGTCTGCAACCCGCTTCTTCCATAAAAACAGAAACTACTATTGTAAAAGCAGCCAAGTTCTTTCAAAGTGCAACCTGGTTCTTTTATGGTGGGGTGCACATATTCTGTCCTATGAAGATGGCTGCTGCTGACACATCATGGGGTGTTGGGGAGAAAGAACAAACGCCAACACCCCAAAAAAATAAAACCATCAACAAACCCATAACCTTCAGCTACTTCCAGGATTGTTTTGTTCTGGCAGTTCCACACAACACATAGTTTTGTGAGAAGTGAGTAGACATATTGGATGAAATTAATGAGCTGGACAAAATCCGTGCATGCTGCTCAGCTGAGTGTGGACACAAACCTGCTTTTGCACTGCAGAGGACTGTTTTGTTGAGTCACAGCAATTTGTCCAGTTCTGAGTCTGAAGAGTGCAGAGAACTGCACAGACTCCTCCTTTTTTTGATCTGTACTTCATAGGATTGTCTGTTTTATGTCACCAGATGGTGACTTTCTGTTGTGAATGAGTGTGATGAGGGGAAAATTTAATTCTAAGCGAGCACCTTCAAAACTATCTAAAAGAAAAACATGTATATGCCAAGGAAGGAGGAGGGACTGGAAGGTAAAATCTTCACAAAGCCAAGGGAGATTTGAAATAGCAGTACAACTTGAGACCTAGGTCCCGATTTGGTAAACAAATGAAGTATTTGCTTAATGTTAATTCTCTGTTGGGATTTTTTGCTGGTTAAAGATACCCTAAAGTGTTTTGATGGACCAGAGAACTGAGTAAGAAGTAATATAGTCAATGCCTAACTTGGAGTTGAGATTTCTCCTGTCATCTGATGGGGCTCAACAGTTGTCAGTACAGCTTGGGGAAAAAAAAGGAAGAGAACAAGCCCTATATATTTTTAATAGTAGGGTGAGGATCTCTTGTGTTTATCAAACATTTAATGCTAGATCCATGCATTTCATAGCTATATGTAGGCCACCTCCAGAGTCACGTGAAGCAATTCACCAGTACATTTAGCAAACAAAGGGAATGATAAAACCTCATTTATCCTGATTATGGGTGCAGTAAATGGGAAGACTTGAATCCGATGACTACTTGCTTTTTAAAACAAAGCTGTGTTTTCATAACCTATATAATTCTTATTAACCCTGCAAAGCTTGCTGAAACAAAACTCACTTTTTATAAAATACTTTTATTTCAATCTAGCATATGAAAAATTAATTTTGAATCACTTTTATTCTTTCAGACAAATCACACATCAGGTTTAAGTAGGAGAGTTGGAAATTAATTAACTTGATTAACACAGAAATATGCATAGACAGTTTTAAAGTACTTAGGTTTTGGCCTCCAGCAAAATCTTTCAGTCTTTTCATTTGAGAAGTGTTCTGCCTTAGGGTCTGAATGACTCGTAGACTGACAGTAAAATGCATGAATCTCTCACCTTAAGTCACTGGTTCAAATATGATTCAGGGCAGTAGTAAGTGAAAGGAGTGTTTTCTAATGTATGCTCAGTGAACAGAGCATAGGACAAATGGTTGCCTCAACCGTGTGCCTCAACACATGTGGGCCAAAGTAGCATGCTCAAACCCGCTGAGAAATAAGAACCTACCACTAACAAGTAGGACGTGTTGGTGAGAAGAGTGTTACTGCAATTTTGTCCCATTCTAGGGGTCTGGTGCCTGGCTGCAGTCTCAGCTTAACTATTTGCTGATAAGAATGAAATCATCTCTTTGTCTAGCTGAATGCTCTAAGTAGTTTTCTGCATATCCTGAGTCTTATGTCACATAGATTACCAAATTCTTTCCTGGAACGGCTTCAAGAGGAAGTGAATCTGCCCAGTCACTCTAATTCACTCTACTGCCTAAGACATATCCTGGGATTAACACAAGCCTGCTGTGAGATGTGGGTTTGTGTTCCCTCAGGGTAGAGAACTAAACCAAGGTCTCCTTTTCCAAATGCAGTGCTCTAGCAGCTATGAAGACTAGATTATAGATAGGATACAATTCATGCTTGCCTTCTTACCTTCCACCTGGGCTGTTAAAATAAAATGTTAATGCTGCATCTAGATTTTTAGAATTAGTCAAGAATTTCTATAGAATGTCAAACCATTAAGGGGCAATCACAGCATTATGGCTCGAATTTCCAACTTCTTCTGGAAAGCAGCCTTGAAATGGAAATATTCCTGGAATCTTAAGTTATGACTGGCTTTCCACTAGATTTTGTACTAAATAAACTTCAGCACACACATTTGCTACAAGTGAGCACATGTTTACTAATTGTGTTTGTGGCAACCACATGCCAAAATGTATTCAGTTGAAAATGTTTTTGCATGACTTTCCAGGCAAAAACTCTCCACAACTATCAGAGATGTTTCAGCCCCTTTTAAGGGATGGTATTAAGTTTTATGTCGTGGCTGGAAGCCAAAAAAGTTGCATTTTGTCTGTCTCTGTATTTCCTTGACACTCTTTTCATTGTCATTCCTAAAAGCACTATTTGGGGGTTTAGGTGGCTTCAGGTGAGCTATGATTGGTGAGGGAACTGCTTGCTGTTCAACAGTTTCATGCAACTTGTGGAATCGTTTATCAAGCTGGCCTATGCCTGTGGTGCTTGCTGCTTTCCTTTGGGTCTCCCAAAGACTCTGAGAGTTCCCTTCTCAATTAAAACTCCATCCTGGAGAAGAAATAGTGGCTACTGACTTCACAGCTACAGTAATTTCATGATTGCTTGAGGAAATTGGTGGCCAGCTGGGGACAGGATAAATCAACGATTTGTCCTCCTGTCTTTCAAGTAAATGGTCCATTGATCACCAACTAATAGTCTTGTTGGACTAAGTCAAGGATCTAAACTGTAGTACTCTATTAAAATGATAATTCATCCTGCAGCTACTCAGGTGCAATTAATGATCGAAATGGGAAAGGATATGAAGAAACGGTTTGTGGGTTATGGTGTTTGGTTTTTTTTTTTTTTTTTAACAAAGCAGATAGGGAATGTATCCTTTAGAAAGCAGTTTTGCCATAAGTTTTCTTCTCTGTAGAAAACCTCCAATACATCTGCAAGACAGTGTAAAAATGTGTTCTGTAAACATGCATCTATTCCAGCTTTTTCCTAGGCAAAGCAGTGAGTTTGTGTTTAATCCAAAGTAGCTCTGATTTTATTTGCCTTTTCAATCTAAGGGCTTTTTTGATTGTGTATTTTCCAAACCATTTCAGTTACGAAGCAAGAGAGGTTGCTCTGGGTTGCTATTTGGACAATATGTCTTGAAGCTGCAGGAAGTAGTCTTCAAAGTTGAGAGTTGCTAAACCTTTTCCCTCTTAGAAAACTACTTCTGTTCATCTGAACAAGCCCTTTCAAAAGATGCAGCATGCACTACAAAGGAGGCTTTACTGTCTGGAAAAGAGGGGCTTACAGAAAGGCTGCATTTTAGACTTAAATGTAGGGCAAGGATCAACAGTCACACCTAAGGCTTTTTCAATGCAGATATTCACAGACTTGTTCTTACGCCATGTGACTGGACTTGCCATAAAATTTGATCAATACTTGGCTTCTTTCCTGATGTACTAACACACTCTGCTGAAAAGATCTTTTCTGTGATCCGTAATTGGCCTTGCTGCTATTCCAGTACTAATGACAGTTGTATATCAGCCAGGTAACAGATAAAACAGGGAGCTGGGTAGTTTGAGTTAGGACCAATCTGGGCCTGAAGAGTTTGTCCCAAGTTCTTATGGCTTTTATTCATATACTCAAGATTGTAGAGCTGTGTGGTGGGGAAGGAATTTTTTGGATTTGTTAAAAAAAGATAAATCACATTCAGTAGCTTCATTTTCATTTCATTTTGAGGTAGATACAAAATGGTACATTCTGAAAATTAGGGGAGAGGAGGGAGATATTTTGAAGGAATAGTAAGTAGCTATAGAGCTAAGGCATTTTGTTCAGGGTAGGGGAGAGACAGTGCTCCATTACAGTGCTTGTGCAGCTTGTTCCTTCTTGACACAATGGTATTGTTGGGGACCAGGACTGCTGGGACTCGCAAGGGAACCTTTCCTTTTTTCCACCCTATATCTTACCTGTTTCCTCCCTTAGTGGCAAAATTTCTTCCTTTTATGTCTTAATTTTTTACTTTGAAAGCAGGTGCTCTAGATTTGTGCAACTTTTCTTTTTTTTGTACACAACAATGTTTTTGCAACTACTTCATATGAGCTACTGACCTTTCTCTTGAGGAAGGAAATTTTTAGTGAAAGCCAATCATTACGTATATTTCATGCAAGTTTCCTTTTCTTAAGTGGAAATTATAAGCTTTTAAAACAAATTCATCTTGTTTGTTATTTATAACAATCATTTCATAGGTGGTTTGCTTAGACGTATTAAGGCAGTTATTAGTAATTAAATATTGATGTCTAACAGCATACTGAGCTCTTCTGCAAGTATAAAGGAGCTAGATATGGTCTGCAGGGTGTTATCTCAAATATTACTGAAATGTTGAGCACACAATTACCATCTTGTTAGGGTAATAATGTTGAAAGAACTGTTTAGACATGTAATTGGTATCAAACAACATGTGATTGCACGATGATTAGATATCAATTACAACAAAGTACAAACTGACATTTGATAAGCATGGGAACTGATAGCTTGCTTTTGTTATGCCAATTAAATGGCTAAATATCTCCTGGAAGGAATTATAAATCATTAGGAAACCATTAACATGTTTGGCAGCTTGTTAAGTGACTGTAAACATGGGGGCTTCTGGCTGTGTTTGCAGAACTTGGGCCTTTTCTCACAAATTGGGTCTGTCTTCATCATAGAAACTTTGGATAACCAAATACTCCTTGAGAGTTATGCTTTTCCTCACTAGCAAATTAATTTGATGAAATGAAGGTATAAATATTTACTGATTCGAGTTAAACACAGGTAGGCCAGAAAATTCACAAGATCTTCTTACACAATTTTGTAAGCAGACATCCTGTCAGATTAAACCATGACCAGGAACATCTCTCTATGTACATCCATATACATATCTGCCAACACATTGATTTACATTTCTCCATGTAAATTAAGATTTCTACCTTTGTTAAATTGACTAGTGCCTTAAGACAGAGTACAACTAAAAGACTTGGATGAGAGCAAGAATGTAATTTTCTTTTGCAGTACAGGCGGTATTTTATTTTCCCACATGGTCTGTAGAACAGGGATTTTGTTACAACCTTGAAATTGCTCAGTGGATGTTGTAACTGTGATGAGAGTTTAATATAAAAAGTAAACTAATGAGCATTAGGAAAGGGAACTTCTGAGGGAAGGCGAGAGATCTATGTGCATGTACCTTGATAAGACTTCTCATCAATAGGTATAAATGAAAATGGAGTTATGTTTCAGTCCAAGGCTTAATTGGACCAGTTACTCTTTCAGGCTCTAGTACAGAAAGGTAAGGGATGTATGTTCCTGGAAAACTTAACAGAAGAGACATTGTCTTGCTATCTCTGTATCTTTCTGCTGTTACGTTTACATATGTGTACATTAGACTTTTCCTATTTTGAATGAAACTCCAAAGGGAAAAGACTGGGAATACTCCTTTTCTGCCCAAGTTCCAGTACAGATTTCTCCTGGATCCTCTATACTGTTATGCTCCCTGAATACAAACGAAGAAGCTCTCAGTCCTGTGACTGACACTTGGCAGCCTTTCCTATGTGTTGAGCCAGGAGACAGTGGCCAGGACAAGAAGTGCCAATGATCCACAGGCAAAAATTTCCCCTTTTGTCCTCTCTGTCCAGAGCTCGTTTTTACCTCCTTGTGTTTCTTAAGACAGCTGATTGCTGATTTTTGAGTGTCTTTCACCCTTCCATGTTTGCTAGTCTGCATTTGGCCTCTGCATGTGGAGTAAAGAGTATACATGGCTTATAATAATATTTGTGAGATAATTCAGATGGAACAAAGGAAGCATTTCTGTCAAATGTCAGATGATGGTGGTATTTGTTCGAATTCACTGTTTCCCTGTATGTGCAGCTATGCAGAGCTATCTTTCAAAATGCCTCCTCTTATTAACTTCTCAAGCTCTTGAAGATTGTGTCCTATGGCATATTTACTCAGACAGTCAATTCATCTTGCACATAGCAGTGAGAATAGCTGTGTGTTTAGTATTTTGGGGTTTTTTCCGTTATGAAATTATATTTATTACTTATAGGAAAAAAATGATTAATTCATCAAAATGCAAGAAGGCTTGTCACTGAAATGTTGTAAATGTCAACAAGTGTTGTTATCATGATGTAATGTCAAAATTCACTTAAAATAGCTCTATTACACGCAAATGAAATGTTTCTTTGGGAAATGTTTTGTTCTGTGTCAACTTCATTACCTAAACTGTCTTTGATTACTTTGATGTGTAACATCTCTCTGTAATTCAAATACCTTAAATGAGTGCTATATAATCATTGCTGTGTTTTCAGCAGAGGGAAGATACATGATTATGTGCTGCAACCTGTACAATATGGAGGTAGTTCTCAGCTTTTGTTTGTGTAGCTGGGTTATTGCCATTTGTTTAAAACAATCTTGCTAGAGGAGTAGTCCCATGGCTGGGTGGTGGTTAGAACTGTAGCTTTGAATAAGTTTAGAGTTTTTAAAAAGTTGTCACTAAAAGAATCGCTGATGACTTTGTATAAACTACTCCAAGCCCTTCTGAAGCCAGCAGCAACCTCGATCTCAGTTATAATATTGAACAGAAAGGTTGTTCTTTTCATGTGTTTCAGATGCTAAATACATAATCTTCCAGCTCTTCTGTGCAGAATGTTGCTTCCTGGTGAGAAAAATTTACCAGATGGAACATCAAAAAGTTGTGTTTTGTTGTGTGTTGTGTTTCTCTGTATGTGTGTGGTTGGGTTTTTTTGTTGTTGTTGTTTTTGGGTTTTTTTAAGAAAAGGGGGAAAAAAAAACCAACAAAACAAACCAGGCAGGCAGGAATCCTTTGACTTACTTTTTCATCAGAGAAACTTGCATGGAGTCCAGGCTCAGCTTGTGCAGCTCTATCTACAGTGTAATGCCCTGTGAAATCGTGTTGATTCACTGGTATATCATTTCAGGAGAAATAAAAACAATCTGATGTTGCAATATTCTATTCCAATGTTTCCCAAATGGTGTTTTATTTTCCTTTGGCTGTGATTCGAATGTTTTGTCTTTAGATATATTGATACAGAGTCGAGAAGTTAAAATCAAAATAAGTCTTTCCAGTTCTGCTGGAAAAAAGTTTTGATTAGTCAAAAATGAATAAAAATAATCCCTCCTTGCGTTCCCACCTGCAATTTGTCTTCAAAATCTTTAAGCTTTTTGTTTTTTCCTATATAACATGAAGCAAGAGATTTGACATAGAGAAAAATTCTGTTGCCTTAACTGCTGCTTTCTGCATTGCTTCAGCTGTGCTCTTCTGATATGTGCCTTCTTGCATTTGAGCATTTTGTGTTAAACATATTTCAAATAAATACATAATTGTTGTTAATCTTGCAACTAAATACAGCGTATACTGTAAGAGTCACAGAAGTGTGTCACTTCTGTCAGCTTACTGCATTGCAGTGGGTAAGAAGTTCTGTAGTCCTTCATTTCTCCCCCCAGACCTCTTGCAGATCAGATTTTCACACCCCATCTCTCTCATGGTGAGTTTACCAAGTACTTGAAAGATGTTATTGTGAGTACTTTTGAGCAAGGAATCCTCCAAAATGGAGTGAAGATTTTACAGCCTCTCACTGATTCTTCACTATCCTCGGGGAAAAAAAATCTTCCCTTTGGAAAAATTTGAAGCACTTCTGCTTGCAGAAAACACATCATTTCTTCAGTTAATTAGCTTATGTTCCTTGATATAACTGTAGCTTTGAGCAATCTCATGCTTGCATTGGTGGGGTAACTTCTGTGTTCATCGGAGAATCTCAAATTCTGCTTGTGGCTCTGTAGGAATTGTTGAGGAGAAGAGAAGTTGCGTTGTGAGCTGCTGGAGGTAATCAAAGGTTAACAAAGGTAATAATTCTCCAGCTGGAGAGTAAAGATGATGTGAATAGGTGAGATTCTGGGCCCATTCAAATTGCAGTTGGTGCAAGTCTATAACTGCCACAACTGTAATGAAACTGAAGGTGAGGTGACAGAAGAAAGTGCTATTGCAAATAGCCTTGCTGCCTACAAGATGAGACAGCCATACAGTGCAGCACTTTGTTAACAAGCTTTTCCTTTCTGATTTGGATGACGATGATGAGAACAAACAGAGGGATTTTTAGAGCTTTCCACTTTGTCACTCTTGCTAACCTGTCACATTCTCATCCACCTTAAGAAAGGAGACCTTTTTCCATTGCGTTAAGAGATGAATGGAGATGGATGCTGTTGGGATCTTGGCTTATCTGTTGTTTCAAATTGTTTTCTGCAGCATTCTCTTTCCATGGGAACTTGTACAGAAATGCAATTTGCTAGTGAGTTTATTTTTGTTTCCAGTTGGCACTTTTCCTTATAGTACATGATATGTCAATGAAATAGCAACATGATTCTCAAAATCAGTAAAACTGAGCTCTTTTGGGGTGGGGAAAGAGCAATAATGTCTTAAGTAGTTCAGCTGCTGATTATTTTGCTTTACCAGAAATCACCTTTTGAGATCGTATCCTGCCAGAAGTCCTATCATCTGGATGTATATGTGCCGCACTGTAAATTGGCCATGTAGGACATACTGCTTTAAAAGAAACCTATTGTCCCACTTACTAATGTAAAACACAGAGTGGGGATGATGTGATGGCATTAAGAATCCCTAGTTTCTCAGCTTGTACTTTGAGGAACACGTTCAGCTTGTGTTCCTACTCTCAGTAGGGTGGACCTGACCCTCTTCCTGCTACAGATGGCTTAGTCACAACCTAAATGCCCTTTCTTCCTGGCAGAGGTTGCGACTGTACCTTTTTCCTGGCCAGTTCACAGGAAGGAGGCTGCTGGTACACTGCAAGGGGCAAAGAAAGAGCTGTGAACAGTCAGAAAAGCAAAGCTGCGCCTTTCAAAGTGTGTGTTGGATTATAAACTCTGTTATTAACTTCTGTGGCTCTTGGATCACAGGTGTAACTCTGTATTCATGTTCTTTTAGTTCAGTAGTAGCAGCAATATCTTAACAATAATGGAGGGGAGAAGTAAGCAATAAAAGATGTGCTGATGCTATGTCAGGGCAGATTGTTTATTTTAATGATCTGTCATAACAAAGAATGCTTGATAGAAAATTCAAATTAAATAGTATATTGAGGTCCTGAAATCTACCTGCCAGGAAAAATCTTTCCTTTTATGCAAGCTTCTTAAACTGAGTGAAGGGCAGAGAGTGAGGGAACAGGAAGTCAGTTAGGCCCATTAATCTTTGGATGGTAAAAATAAAGACGAAACTAGCATTTACTTCCCTGGAATTTATTTGAATTATAGAGTAAAACTGTAAAACACATTAGGCGGATTTTCCAGAAGGGAAGATAAAAACACTTTGGAAAGAGCTGGACAAGATACTTTTACCTGACCCCAGGATTTTTAGTTTTTTTCCCTAAGAACTCTGCCCAAAGAGCTAAGTTTGGAGAAACTGCTCAGCAGGTTGAGACAGGTCTGTGTTATCTTACAGCAGAGACAAACTGCATTTCCAAAATTGCCATACTTCTTGCTGTCTTAATTTTTGAAGTTGAGTGGAATTAGCTAGTTAAGATCTATTTAACACAGAATTACATTCTGATAAGTATATAAAAAGTGTCTCTCTTTCAACACAATCTAATTTTGCTTTCTTTTCCAAGAGCAAAATAGCCCAGGTCTATTTCCTTGTCCTGCATCTTCTACAGCATGTATTCCAGCACAGGAATAACTGGCTGTACATAACCAGAGGAAAGGATCAAAAGGCTTGCCATCTGAAAAGTGTATTTGAATAAAGTTTGCCTAATAATAATAAGCTGAGAGTAAGGGTGATGAATTGCATAAAGGATATCTTTTCAGTTGTAAATATTTAAAGATAAACTTTTGAAAAAATTAATAAAAAGTAAATTCCTGAAAACAAACCAGCAAAAAATAGATGATCTTCCATAATATCAAACAAAGCTCTACGAAGGAGATCAACTCATTGTTCTTCTCCATGCTTGGTTTTAGTTCACTGATTATAGTTTTGTGTATTGAACCTGTCATCTGAGAGACTCTGAACCATAAGCACCCTGATCTACTGTTTGTGCTCCCTCACCTTTTCCCTGAGAAGTGCATGCACTGCAGATTTTTATAAATATAAGCAAGAATTGCTTAAAGAAACAAAAACCTCAGCTTATAAAAAACACCTAGAGAAATTGCTCTCCAGAAACATCCATAAAAACTGAATTCCCAGTACATTTCTTCTCTTGAATAGTACCACTGGACCAGATTTATGAAGTCTTACTTTTTCTGGTGAACAAGGAGTTGTCTAATTTTGTTGCATTTAATTGATTTGACAGTGCATGTTGCAGCATGGGGACCCAGTTGAAACACCTCGTGACTTCCATCTGGCCCCGCTGCTGGATCTCTCTTTGGTAGCTAGAGTATAGATTTTGGTGGAGAAGGAGAAAGATGGTGGACATCCAGGTTTTGTTTTTATATGCAGTATGGTCATACCTAAGGAAGAAGTTGTATGAAAAAGTTTAGTGTAAACCCTTGAGGTAAAGCTGCCTTAAATGTTGAATCTGAACTTGAATGTGTGGTGTCTGGGGTGTACTTTTGTTCACTGCATATTAACGTGTTCAGTTGTGTCACCAAAATATACACATCTTTCAGTGGAGTTCTACTAGACATCATTCCATGGATAGAATCTTGACCTTGTTGAAGCCAGTAGCAAAACACCTACTAATTTTATTCAATCATAATCTATCACTGGTTTATTCTGCATTTTACTGACTGTCCTGGTTTGAAGTAAAACAGAACCAATTTTCTGTTCAGTAATTTTACATTTTAGTTAGGCCTCTTCTAACTCTCTGAAATTAACGGCTTATTGTGGAGAAAATGCTCGTTCTCAGAGTGATAAGACCAATGTTTCTGCTGCATGCCAAGGAATGATATGCAGAGAGACCTTTGCTTATGCTTATCGCTATAACAACCAAGGTCAGCCAATTTCATTATTTGCCCCATTAGAGGGTCAGAAACAGGAAAAACGTAGAGGGGTCACATCGGTGGGGAGGAGTGGACAAGACAGGTGACCCAAACCTGACCAACTGGGGTATTCCATCCCATCTGCCCCATGCTCAGTATAAAAGCTGAGGGATCAAAGGGTCAACTCTCTTTCTTTGATGGCCGATGTCTGAAGAGGACTCTGTCTATTCATCTGCCTTTGATCTTGATCTGTGTGTTCCTGACTCCAGAGCTGGAACCCAGTTCCCATCCGTTGCTGAGTCCAGTCTGGGACTTCCCCAGTGCCTGCCGGTGACGTGACTGTCATCCTGGGAGCTTGATACATTTTTGTACGTGTTGTATCTATTTCATTATTTTCTTCTTTTTTATTTTAATATGAATTCTTCATTAAAGTAGTTTAGTTCATTCTAAACTTCCTCTCCTCTCTTTCTTTTTTTCGGGGGCGGGGGGGAAGGGCCATCTGTCAGTCTGGTTTTGGTAATTTCAGCTGAAACCGCAACTGACATTAGATGACATTTAAGACTTTTATACTAGCTGGAAATTATTTGTCTGATGTCTAGGCAGTCTGTGGCGGACCCATTTCAGGAGAAAGTGTGATCTGCTGTTCTGTGCCTTTTTTGCTAATAGAAATAGAAGTTCCTCATGCCAGATGGTTATTCACTAGATTTAGCACTACTTGTTGGAATCCAGATGTGTTTTCTCTGCTTCATTCCTCTTTGTCATCCTATGTGTTATGAAAATGTTTAACCTGCCATGTCCTTCGCTGTGTGAAGACAGTCCTCTGTTTTTTTCAGTAGGTCTTATGAGACAGTTGTTATCCCTTGCTACAGTTACAAGTATTCTTTTTTTCTCTTTGAGTCCAATATAATGTCCATTGTGGATGTGGGGTGTTATATGGACAATTCTCACATCTATTAAAGAATAATATGGTAGTATTGAGGCTGCAGGGATTGACAGGAAATTGACCTTATATGTAAATTTATTAAGCTTGTATTTATTATTGCTAGGTCTTTTAATTTGAGACACTATTTCTTACTTTGCTGTGATTTGGAAGCTCTTGAACTGATATTGTCTCTTCCCTTGATTGTCTGCCTCCAATTCAGTCTGATGTGAAAAGTGAACCTAGGCAGCAAAACTTCTGTTGAAACTTGACCTTCTTTTTTACTAGGAAAAGTCGGAAGACACGTATTATTAATATTGCTTCAAGATTAGTCGTGATGAAGTGGAAGTCTAGAGAAAGGTGAAGGCTCTCTGCAGAATTACATCTTCTAATAATCCTCAGTACAACATGAGTAGTTTGCAAATGCAGCTCTCACACGGATGTTTCTGAGCCAAGTTAAAGGTATCTCCTCAAGCCTAAAACAACTGCTAAGCTTGTGTTCTGGCAGCCCCCCCATCCTAATTCCCAACTTCTCTGTGACTGCGACAGCTATTTGTACAAGCAGATATTTTTAATAATACAAGACAAATAGTGGAACAATGTCAAGCTAGAAAATGGGAAACAACTACTTTCATTTTTCTAGTCTCATGTTACAACTTAGACTCAATGAGGTTAATATTCCCCTGCGCTACCCTGCAGGTTGAAGGTAGCTAGGAAGAATGCCAAATGTGTTTCTGCAATACTGAGACCTGTTTATGGAGACTGCCCCTTTGTTTTTCAAAACATGAGGTAGTTTCTCACAAAGCTTTCTGTGTCTTGGACTACAATCTTACCATTTCCCTGATAGTGAGTTCCTATTTTCTGGTTTCTTTGTGTAAGAAGCATATTTACTCTACTTTCAGTTCAGAGACTGTAAGAGAAGGGCTTGTTTTTCACTGTGTCATGTAATCACCTCCTCTTGTTGCGGCCTGACATTTGAATCACCCCTGCAGGTTTGAATTTAACTCATGAAAAAAGCTTCTGTGATGTGCTGGTTCCATTTAATAAAAAATAAATCAATAAATAAAGTCAAAGGCCAAAGGTTCATCCTTCTCTGAGGCCACAGTCAGGCTGTAATTTAGCGAAGGGCCTGTGCTGCCTGCTGACCTGAAGTCTGTCACGGACTCCTGTCTTGTCTCTGATTCCAGCCATAATGTTTCCTGCTTAGGATCTGTGGTGCTGCTGGGGTGTTGGACAGCCTCCTGTTCCTCCACTTGCTCAGCCCTTTGCTTTTATATGTTCAGGTCATTTAAATATCTTCACAAGAGGTTCTGAAAGCATTTAAATGCTCAGATGTCTCTGAAGCTGAGACTAGCTGAGGTACACCAAACTCTAATCAATTCCTAAATTTCATAAAAATGGAGTGTGCTTCTGAGTGGTTTATAAATGCAAGTAGCCAAAGACTAAATTACAGCCCAGAACTTCAATCTTCCATAAGCGTGTTTGTGCTTAAATATATATAAGTAGCTTACATAACTATTTACCAATACAATGAAGGCTGCTGCAACTTATTCTTAAGTTAGTCTTGACATTTACAGATAGAAATTTGCTTCTGACATAGCAAGGAGATTACAGTGTTTTTGTGACATGGGAAGAAAAGGATTACAGTAATCTTTTCTTGTTTTACAGCCTTATGTAGGAGGAGAAAGATTGTAGCATGCTGCCATAGGAACATGGAAATGATGGGGAAATTATCTGCAATGTTTTGAATAATGACCTAGCATACATTATAATATTGCTGCACTGCCACTTTTGCCGTCCATTGTGAACCAGTGGGTAGGCACAGTTCTTGAAAGGAAGGAGAACTATCACTTACTGGTTTGTGTGTGTGTATAGACAGTAGCAGTCTGAGTAAAATCAGGCATTCCAGTGGCGTGAAGGAAAAGGCCTGGCTGTTTAATAGAAATGCACATTTTCAATGAACTGACAAAGGCATCCTATTACTTGAATGTGTACATTCCTTGTTTTTTTCCTCTTAAAGAAGTCAGTCAGGAAATAGGGACACATTAGCATTAGAAACAGTATTGGCAAGGAAGGAAAAAGGCCAGAATAATTTATTTTTAACTTTTTATTTTATGAAAAGCTGTAGATACTTTTTTTTTTTTTCCCCTCGATATTTAGTGTTTCATTTTGCTGGGGGCTTTAAATGAAGAGTGCAAGGTCTCTGATCAGTGGATCAGAAAAGGGTGTCTGGTTTCAGAGAAGAAATCTTATTTTTTTTCCATGGAAAGCTCCTTTGTGAGTTCTGATAGCAGAGCCTGTCAGGGGATCACCCAAAATTTCTGTTGCAATTACACTAACAAAACCAGTAGTAAGCTGAGAGTTTCCTCCAAACCTGCAGCATTGTTGGCTTAAAGTGTCTGAGCTCTGAACCAAAGCTTCTTTCCCTTCTTTGCTCCAACTGAAAAGCAAGGCAGGGGTACCCTGAGCCAGAGGGTAGCAGGCAAAGTCCTTTTGTCCTGCATACCTGACAGGAAACCAGTAAACGTGATTGTTTACTGAAGTCAAAACAAATTTTCCCTATATTAAGTCTGGAGGGTTTGGGTTTGTTTTTGTCCTCCTTTCCCAGCTGGAAAGATCCTTGCAAACTTATGTAAAATTCAACAAAGTGGCAGGAGTACCGGTCAGCAAATCCCCAAGGCAGTGAGCCAACTGACACAGAAGTTGCGTGACAGTTTTGGCGATAGCTTGGTCTTGAGCTAATACTCCTTGCCTGGTGCCGTTCCATCAGACTTCTGTTTGTCTTGGGACAAGGACGGATTTTGTTTGGCTTCAGTCACCTGTGAGACTTGTTCTTCAGGAGGTTGGAGGACAACAATGTGTTTACTGGGGTCTGGTTACTTCAGTGATCAAGTAGTGTGGACGTTGCTACCTCTGCTTTTGGAGCTGGACAGAGATAGCTTATTAAAAAACACTCAGGGGTAAACGTGTGGAGTTCTTGTATTAACGCTACAAAATATCGGAGACTTCTGCTAGGTGAATGATGTAATTTTTCTTGCAGTTTGTTTCTGTTTGATATCTATTAAAAAAATATGTGGTACAGGAGAGAAGATGGAAATAGGAGTGATAGTGAGAAGGCCAAGAGACTGATGGCAGGAATGAAAAACAGACTGTAACAACTGGTGGAAACAAATTGTGAATATTAAAGAATCTTGTTACCTTGGTAATTTAGCATCAGTGAACTGCGGTGCAAAGATGGGGAAAAAAAATAGTTTTTAAATATGAACAGGTCAAGTCAAATCTGAAACAAGGGAAACCTGACCATAAATGTGGCATACCTCAGGGGAGCTTTATAATATCCATTAAGAAAACAGTTAATAAAAATCCTAGGCAGCACAACTCCAGGACTGACATGATACATGAGAAGTTTCCCTCCTGTAGCTTCAATGCCATCTCTGCTGCAGAAGAACTTGTTAAACATGTTAAGTGCCTGGTGCTGATGGGTGGGTACATGATGCCTAATATTTGCTTATAGTGGTTTTCCCTTTTATGTCAAGCTGAAGACAAGGACCTTTAAATCCCCGGGTGTCACAGGCATCAGATTTGGTCTTGGGTTCCTTTCATGGATATTTATTGGGTCTTTTCCATTACAGAATACAGATAGAATCCTTCCTTTTTTTTTTCCTTTCTTCATTTCCCACATTATTTCTTTACTTCTTATCCCTCATTATTTTGCAGCTCAGGTAAATTAGTATTTTGCTCTCTAGTGAAGATCTAGTTAGTTCAGACACTTAAGGCAGTGAGAGCCTTGAGATTATCCTGGAACTGAACTCTTCCATGGAAAAATCATGGCTTAGAAAATTGCTGGTCAATTGTATTGAGTAAATTAGACTATTTTACAGTAATTCTTACCTGGCAAAAATATCACTAGCAGACATTCCAATCAGAGGTGTTTTGTTTTCTCTTTCTGCTTTTGCTGTCATGTTGTGTTCCACTTTTATCAGGAATAAACAAAATCTGGAGACATTCAAGTAGCAGAAGTAATGAATTTGAACTAGAATTGGGGACATTTTTGGAAGTTTACTAAGGAATGTAAACCTGACTTTTGTTGAAGGATGTTTGTCTGCAGATTCTTAAGAGTTTGAGACTGCCTCTTGCTTCCAGTTGTTATGACCTGTTTCAGAACAAAACCCAGACACATTTGAACTGCAGAAGATTTTTGGGCTGCAGAAATGCTCCTAACTGTCACTGCAATGTCACAGCTAACATCAGGAGAGGCAGCAGTGAGACTAGATGATGCTTCTCTTGTATATTACCCAAGACAGACATCTCAGAAACTTTCCTTGGAGTCTAGTGGAAAGAAATTATTTTCCTTTAATTTATTTTAAAGAGGAAGCTATATTTACAAAACACCCTAAAATATGCTTTGAAACATATTTCTTCTACTTCACAGACCTTTCTGTGTTGGAAATGTGTTTTAATCAAGTCCCTGTGGAAAGAATATTTCCTCTACTGAAGAGGATTGGAAGATCAATGTCCCTTTTCCATTCTTATAGCCGAAAGACACTGAGATGATTAAAATTGCCTTGTACAGCCTGGTAAAGCTGAAGAAAAGCAGTATCTTCTTTTTGTTTGGAGATGCCAGAGACTACATCATCTGTGATGGACAAAGGACGGTCTTGGAAGTTCTGATTGCAAAATTTGCAATTTACATCATTGCATTCATGTTTGCTTTTGCCCTTCAAAATCCTGAGAAGAACAAGAAAAAAGGAGCTCTGAAGACACCAGTTAAGAGTCACAAAACATCATCTATAATTTAAGTCATTAATAGGCATCTCCATTATGCTGTAATTATTTATTGATTTTTATATAATATGACCATTATGCACAGCACACACTGAACTGATGCAGTAGTCAGCAAATTTAAAAATCCTGTTATCTTGACCTATTTTCATCAGGAAAAGCCAACTGTATAATAACAATGAGATTCTAAATTGTTATAAATGAAAATAAAAGAAAGAGGAAGAGTGGGCAGAAATAATTGGTAGAACATGTTGTTTTCATTCTGCACTCTGAAAAAGCATGTGTGAGCCAAGCCTGACCAAAAAGCCTTAATAATATTTCTATTTCTTTACAATTGCTCCAATTTCCCAATAGCTCATCTGATCTTATATCCTCTTGCACAGAATGGCCATTACACAGATGCATCAGAGGACAATTCAAAATCTGTGTAATGGAGATAACCAGTTTGAGGCAGCTTTTCTTCTTGTTCAAAAGGCAGCTAGCACTCAGAAGCAGCAATTTATTTAGTCCCACAGACTGAATGTGAAATACAGCACCTGGAAAAGGGAGAAGAGCTGACTTCCTAGTTTGTGAGGTACATAGGTTACCACTGTCCGAGTACCTCTTAATCACCATTTGAGATTGACCCCAAGGTTTTCACCCATTCTTGCTTGGTACCCCATTTCTGCCATGACACCTACCATGCCTTCAAAACAAAACAAAATACCTGGGAGAGAGATTTGAAGAGCTGGCATGTTAAAAAATAAATAATGACAAATAGGACAATGTTGAAGGTTGGATTTCATTTTTTTTTTTTATTAGGGGACTTGTTAGTGTAATCATTTCTCTCCACTGGGCCAGAGACTTTGCAGTGTTTCATATATGTATGCACACAAATGTGCAGAAGAGTTTTACGGGTTGTCGAGTCAATGTAAGCCTTGGTTTGCTTTTGGAAATCTTAGGTTAAATAGAAAATGTGGGTTTGCTTTCTAAAATGATATTGGGAAAACGATAAAATAGGATTGAATGTTTATGCAAAATAAAACCCGTTAATAAAGTTGACGAATTCCCATCAGCATAACTTGAAGTGGGGCAATTATCCATGTGAAGTTTCAACAGCCCTTGCTCATTGCTCCCACAAGTCTCTTGACAGACCAAGTGGTTTTATGGAAACAAAGCTTGCTCTGCCTGGTCTCTCTCCTTCGATTATCTTTAATTGTATAGATGAACGAACTTGAGAAACTTACAGGTCTTAGACTGTGGGCTTGTTTTACTTCCTCTTTAGGGTAATGGTGCTGTGACTAAAGCTCCCCTATTGCTCACCGAGGAGCCTGCACAGTAAATACAGCTTGAGACTGTTGGCTGTCTGACTCCTAATGTAACTGTTGTACACGATGACTTCTGATGCATATCTCTTATATGATTCGCTGACAGGTCCTTTGGGGATCTAAAAAACCTCAAAATAGAAGCAGAGAAGTAAAGTGCTGTCAGGGCAAAGGTCAAAGCTCCTCCTCTTTCCTTCTACCACGTATATAGGGCAAACGTGTTCCTTTACATTCTCTGAAAACTCAAATTCTCTCCTAGGCAAGCACTACAGCAGTATCCTTGTGGGCTTTTACCTCCAGAAGCTGTCATCGAAGACAAATCTACAGGCTATGAAAGAGAGAGCACAGGATCAGCCATCCAGTGTCCTTGGGGAATGGCAAATATTTTTTGCTGAGGGGGAGGAGGAGGACAGGGATTGCCAGAAAGCACACTTTTATGGTAACTGAAGTAATGAACTCAAATGAAAGGAATAAAATAGAGGTTTGGAGTGGAAGTGCCATTTCGGTTTTTAACTACAGTGTTGACTGCAAAGCTATAAATTAGAACAGGATAGTTAGGTAGGAAGAAATAAAGGAAGAAAGGCAGAGTCCTTGGTAATAGGAAACTCAGAGAAGCCCAACCTCTAATAATTGAAGTACATCCTACACTGGAATTGTCTCGCCTCTGCTCTCAGCTGGTAATTAACATAGTTGGCAGAAAGAGGCACAGAGCAACTTGCACGGGGTGGGGGGTTCACTTTCCTAGCTCAGCAGGAAACTTATTTTTGCTAATGTTTAAATGCCTGGTTCCCCGGTCTTGGACTGGAGACTTGTAGATGATTCCTGTGACATGTTTTCCTGAGAGTGATACTTAGAGAAATCCATAGGTCACCATGCAGTCTTTTCTCCAGTAAACATTTCTCATTATTTTTACCTTTTTTTTTTATTTTTTTTCCTTCAGCTAATCCAGGCTTTTATACCCATCTTGGTGACCCAAAGTTGTTGAGACTCTGAAATTCTACCATCTTGCTCTGCCCAGGCAGTGAGAAGTCTGTGGAACTCATTGACCCAGTCAGTCTCATAACACAATTTATTTTTTTCCCTTCTGTTTTATTTTCTTGTGGATAGAGACTACTTTTCAAGAATTCATGGAAGGCTGAGGGATGTTAGACTGAGAAATGGAGAAAAAAACCTACAAAATCCTGTTCTTAAAAAAAAAACCCAAAAAAGACTTACAGTGAAAAATTAATATGGGTCAATTGGTATTTTACTAATGGCTTACAGGCAAAGGATAAATGATGGGCAAATCCTGCTGGACAGAGAAAGAATCCATTTCTTTTGATTTAGTGTTGCAGTAGATGGAACTGCAAGAGATTCAAATACAACCTCACTGAATTTTGCTGCTCTGTAGTTCATTACCACTGCTTCATTGCTAGTGCTGTGAAGTGCCCAGTCTGGCCAAGAGGATACCTATAAACATTAAATAGAAGCTGAGTTAAGGAGCTGTTAAATCCCAGGAAGTAATGCACATCATTAGTTTAGAGCTTGCTATATGTAACGAAAGTCTACATTTTCTCTGGAAACCACCTTTCCTCTCAAAGCACCCTCACATATTTCAATTGCTTTGGAGACTATAGGCCAGATTTCCAGCTTGTGTGCATTCGTGTAAGCCTCTCAAATGAAAGCACGATGCCTATTTACGCTTGGTGAGAATGCGTTCCTCTATATGAAGTACCAGCTATATATTGTCTTACAACTGGCTTGTGGCTAATACATGACGAATGGAAGAATGAAAGTTGAACAAACTGAAATAGCCAGTATTATCTGAATATCTGGAACGTAGGTAAAATACAAAGAGCTGAACTTAGTCAACTTTTGGCTATTTTGTTGGGTAGCTCAAAACTTGGTGCATCAGGATGAATGTCTGTCAGACCTGCTTCCTTCCAGTGGTGAAACAGAAATACTTCTATAGTTCTAATGTCACAAATAAAACACACGTTGCTCAAAGTCAAGTTGTTCTTGTCACAGAAAGCTGATAAGTGTCTTGTAAGTGGATGCAATTGTAGAATTGATTTCAAATAACTTCCTACAGCTGCTTTCATTCTGAAAAATGCTAAGTCACTTTGCGGACAGAAGTCTAAATTTTTGAAGGAACAATGAAGGGAATTCAGTGAGTTTCTGGCTAGAGTCTGTCTGCTGCTGCTGCTGATTGATTCAGACAGGATGTCTCTGAATGACTGGTAGTCATCTCACGATATAGCACTTATTTTGTTTGCATGGGAAGGGTTACAACCCTGTTCCTAATCAGATACCCATGCATCAGTTCTCAACACTTGATCTCTACTTACTTTTTGCGTAACTAAATGGAGTGTCACAAAATAAGCATTTGTAGTTTAACCTGCACCTGCCTAGTAATTCTGTCCAAATATGGCCTGAGATATATGAACTTGACTCATAATGTTCAGCTTTATCCTGTAACACATCATGATAGAGTAATAAACAGGAAACACTTCTCCTATTGAAAGGGACATTTTTTTAAGCTAGAAATTCTGTTCTAAAATTTGAGTAGGACAGGTAATTCTTTCCCAAAAATGCGCGGACATTATAGGTATTAATGATTTTCATATTTCTTTGCAAGTAAGGCATCTAATTCATGGCAACAACTTCCAGTTATTTGCTCAGCATAGGGCCCAGGACACTTGCCTGCAGTCAAGAGAGGGTGCTTAGAAGCCCCACACGCAGTCAGCAGCAGGGCCTCACTGTCCTTCCTTTCCGAGAGTTAACAGGATCACAACGTGGGACCAAAAGGCTGCAGTAAATCAATAGTTGCAAACCTGTGCTCATAAATCTCTGTGTGGAGAAGAACTATGCAAGGGTCTTATAGGTCTCATTCATAAAAGATTTTGACTTCTTATTGTGGTAGAGTTGTTATTTATTTTGACAGAATATCAATGCTATGGTGAGTGGCCTTTATCAAGCTGTTTGCTCTGAATTTTCTGGAGATAAGATGTGCACCTGCCCATCACATTGCCACAACTTCTCCTCCCACCAGCTCCATTCAATTTAATCTTTATATTAGTTCTCATACAGTAAAAGAAAAGAGGGGCGGGAGGGGAACCCTCTCTGTCGTTCACTGGAAGGAATTTCTGAGAGAAGTGAGAGAATAGTTCCTTTTGCCTGGTCTGTTTGAAGAATTCAGATAGTAATATATATCTCTTTTCAAGGGATAAATATCTAATGTATGATTTTTTATTTTTTCCTGTGGAAACTCTTCTTTTATGGCGGAGGGAGCAGATCTACAGACACAACTCACCCATGGATTAGGTTCATTCTTAGAAGTAAGCAAATGTCTTGTGTTCAAATGTTAGGTGCCTCTTCGCGTCTCCTTTGGTGCTCTTAGCTTTTCTTGCAGATCTATTTCTATTTAATTCAGAGACTACTTTCAAATTATTTGCCTTGAGTCTTCCCCAAATTAATCTCAGATTTTGGAAAGAAAGTAGGCAGCGTTTCTCCCATGCTTGCTGTATCTTTGGTCAAAAGCTTTTCTCATTGGGTTGCAATGCAAGATTTATTTCAGCGGGGGATCTTGGTTGCTTCTGTTCTCTGCATGGCAGATGGGCAGAAATAGCAGGTGTACTGTCTACGCTACGTGTCAGTGCCTCCCATATTCCAGGCGTGCTCTTTGCAGAGATGTAGCTCATCTCTGAGGGCAGTGATAACAAACCTGGTGTGACCAAGTCCAGGTCAGTGCTACTTGGGGCACTGCCGTAACAGCTTGCTGGAGCACATTGCAATAGATCATCCTTTCTTATCTGCTCTATTTTTCTTGAGGAAATAAATCACTTGTTTGTAGGTGAGATGTGTGGCTTTGACACATACTCACTTCTCTCTTCTTCTTAAAGGGGAAAAGACTGTGCTGATGAAGAGTGAGACAATGCTGTGCCCTTGATTTGTTATTGAATGTGGAAGTGATTTAAAATAGCATAAAAGATGCATTTATGAAGCGTGCAAACTAAAATGCTCGAGCTAATGTGTTTTAAAACTGGAATGTACATAGGGCAAGTTCTACTTCAGTACATGGTACTCCGTGATTGTGAGCCCTTGGCTCAGATCCCTTTATAATTCACTTACCAGAGAACATATGTGAAAAGTACACTTTTTTTAACCTGAGATTTTTTGTCCAGGAGACATAATCTGGTAAGTCCCAGTAAATGGAATTTCATTTTGCTTTCTTTGGATGTTTTTATGTGAGCATAACCCTTGAAGTTCCAGAAGTTTATCTCCTGCTGTGATTTCCCCACTTTAGTTCATGGCCTGGATCTCTCCAAGGACTCGGGCTGAGACTGTTTGGGAACCTCAGGTCCAGTAATTGATGAGCGCTAGATGACCAAAGCCAAAGCATCTAAAGACTCTGGCTCTGTAGTCACTGATAAGCTAATGTATAGAAAAAGGAAAGGAAATGAAAATAATTGATTGTTGCTGGTGTTACCTACCTTCCTGATAAATGTAGGATTTCTTTATAATCTGAAATGTAATCTCTATAGTCTCTTGCAGGTTTTTTTTTTTCTCTATTGAAAGTAATTTTACAACATGGTGAGGGTGTCCATTTACTCCAAATTATCTGAGTCTGACTGGCCTCTCTTGGCTAGCCTCTCATTACTTCTCCAGATTTGCCATGTGTTTCCAGTGTATTCAATTACAGTCAGGTTTCCTTTTCAAATCAAGCACTGCACTCGAAAGTTATGTAGTACACCAGAAACATCAGGCTTCTAAGATTCATTTTTTGATTTTGGTTTTATATTCTCCTCCTCCCCCCTCCCCCCCAACTCGAACTCTTACAGGGGTTGTGTTCTTATTTCACAATAAATCAAGTCATACCTCTCTGAACAGGATCTTTATTCACTGAATGCTGCTTACAGATGTTTTTGTTTCTTGAGTTAGTGCAGTTTCTTTTTGATACCTTTTCTTTTGTCAATCTAAATCATGTCATTTACAACTACAGCAATCGGTTTTTCAGCTTAAAACACTGAAACAGAGCTCTGGTCTGTTACCTGTTAACTCTGTTTTTTACCTCTTGAAGTGATATTAATTGTTTTTTTTTTTCCCCACATGTACCTTTTTGGCACATGAAGGCTCTGCCTTCAGTGGCTTTAGAGCAGCTGGAGGTCTTGTCCTGGGGTCTTGTCACCCCTGTGATCCTGTAAAAAAATCTGGGTTTGTACCTACTGATTTCACCATGTATCTTTTCCTTTAACTGATTTTTGGTCTTTTTCTTTTAATTGCTTTTCAATATTAGTCAGAAGAGGAAAGGAATGATTACAGCTTGCTGAAAATCTACTGTAATTAGATTGGTTTTTTTAAGGAAAATTATTAAACTTTAAGTGTTCTTCAAATAATGTTGCTTGTGTGGCTTTTACAAATTAGAAAATTTTAAAAGTTGCAGTAGTAAAATCAAACAGCTATTTCCTGTGGGTGCATTATTACAACAGTGGGACATAGTTTACCAATCCAACTGCTGCATGGTTTTAGCTTCCCTGACCCTAGAGGGCAGGGGCAGGCTGCTTCAAGGGGTCTGCTGGATGTAAGCAAACGGGGTGATGGGAGCTTTTCAGGAGTGGCATTTGTGCCAATTCACTGGGTATAAATGGTGCTTTGTTTGTGTAAAGATGAGTTTATGTGACATAGCTTTTTCTTTTTTTTTTGGTGGACTCTGAAAAGCCAGGTGACATCTATGTTGCTTTAACTGCAAAACCTAACAGACTTATGCAGCAGTTATAGTTTCAAATTTGATTTTCTATTTGACTAATTTTTTTTTTGTGACATTTTACTATGCTATGGCTTCAACTATGGAGTTAAATCACTTTACCTCTATTTATTGGCATGTCAGTGTGCCACCAATTTGGAGCCTACACTAACTTGTGGGATTACTGTTTCTGATAGCTAACAAGTCCTCTCTGTTCACCTTTTCAGCTGTCATGTTTATAATAGGTGAATAAAAGCAGGAAGTGTGAAATAGTTAAAATCGAGCTCTTCAGGAACTACAGCGGGGCGGGGGAAAAGGGAGAAAAAGCTGCTTGTATTCAGATGTTTGAGGCAGTGCAAGTTTTATCTTGGTGTATCTGCACACATGCAATATTTGAACTACTTCTCTGTGTTTATCTTAAATTCTTATGTTATTTATAACACGAGGAAAACTCTTGTGTATCTCTATTTCTGTCTTTACCTTTAGGAATAAATTAGGTTTTACTGCTCTCTGTGACTTCACAGAGTTAATGGGACTAATGTGTATTTTAAAGGACTAAAGAGCCAAGAAATTGCACGAGGCAGGCAAACATTATTTATATTAAAGAGATACTAGTTGAGAAGTAAATAAATGTCTTTTCAAGAATTAATTTATTAATGGACAGACCTATGAAATCAAAGTGTGAGTGACAGGTGTCCCCTTGTTCACTAACTCTGGGTTGGCTGGCTCATGCTTGAAAATGCTGCAGCTTCGCTTGGGACAGTAATTTGTAGTCAAGTGTATCTTACAGTGAAATAGATTATCTTTTTTTTTTTTTTTTTTTAAATAGCCTTAATTAGTCTGGGAAATAGTTGTTTTATGATTGTCTAGTGTAGAGTCCCTTCATACAGCCAAAGGCTAGTCCACCCTTTTCTTTGAGTTATCCTGTAGCCATCATAAATGTGTCCAGCTCCTTTTAATCCTTTTGCAAAGTGCTCTCTCTCTTTTTTATCCTTTTCATTGTTTTCCTCTGAACGTCTTCTGATTCATAGCTTTGTAGTTAGACTGCTAAAAATTAATTCACTAATAAGCATGTAGCTTCGCTGCTGGAGCCTGAGTTCAGACACGAACTGGAGCCTTTGGCATAAACTCATGGCTGAAGTTTAGTCTGTATTATGAAGCTGATTGCACTACATAACTTCCAATCTTAACGGCAAACTAAATTTTCTATAACACTTTCTTTAAAGAACAAAATCAGTTTTGAGAAATTTCCAAGTGCTTTCTTGAAAATGTCCATGTTTTCCTATACGCTGTAGTAAGAGAATTCCTGCCTGTATATGGTCTGTCTCTCTATATGTATAACAGTATGCAAATAGATGTCTGTCTCTAGGAATGCATATATATATGTACATATACTGCTTATTACATTATCAAGTTCCAGTTTTCCCTACTACTGAAAATGTGTGGGCCAGCTTTTTGGATTATTTTGTTCCAGATGTCTTAGCCTGTGACTTTCAAAATTGCATTTTGCTGGTAATTTCTGCTCATGTTTCTAATCCCTCTGATCTGGAGATTTCATTACCATGCTGTTTACTGTCTTCCTGATCATTATTAGAAGTATCAAATAGGGCTAGCAATGATGTCGCTAAACCTCGTACGTTTGTCATGTAACATTATCTTTTGTTTGCACTTCTTAAACCATCTTTTACTCTGTAGGGTAGACCTTATCTCCAGCCTGAAAAGACTTAATTGAGAGTAAATTTATGCAACACAGTTTTAAATATCTAAAAGCCACATATTTTAAATCTGCTAAGGGCCTCTAGTTACTAATTTTGTTTGTCAATAAAGTTAGCAATGCAATCAACTCAGTGTCAGTGAATCTTCCTGTTATAAGCTTGTTCTCTTTTCTTCTGGAATTCGAGTATTGTGAATTCTGTCTGTTCATAAATGTCTTTATCTGTTCATGGCAGTCTGCTCAAATTAAAAAAGTGAAGCTATACCTCAGTTCACTAATAATAGAATTCTGATCTCAGAAAAATGTATTATGTGTTCTAAAGCTACACTAAAATCATAAGCTGTGCCAGCACGTAAAATGGTGTGTTGGTAGGTCTCTGAGCTTGTCAGGAGAGTTACATGGAGAAGATGGAGGCCTCCACAAGGAATTTGACCATCTTCACTTCCGGTGAAACAAGAGAAGCCTGGACTCAGCGTATTCTTTCCAAAACAGCAGATTAATTCCAGCAATAGTTGCAAGTTGACAAGAACAGTGTGAAATGCTCAGAAACTCTTATGAAAAGGTTCTAGGGAAAATTTTATTCCTGCTTGTGGGGATTGATACCACCCACTCCCAGTTGTGTTTGCCAGAACTATCCTATGCCACTGGCTGTTACCGGTTTGTGAAGATCTGACTTACAGAATGCTAGTGTTTATTTTTAAGGCCTCTTGCTGATGATTTGAGGTGTTGTTCTCTGTTCATGCAATGGATGGCTTGTATCATTTGGCTCCTTCAATAGGAAGAATTTCAGAACTGGTGTACGTGAAAATACTGCTTGGGAATTCAGGTTTTCCTGCCTGTGTGCTTAAGATGTAGCTATGACAGTTGTCTGTTTCTGGGAAAAATTTCATGAAGAAGCATGATTATTTTCACTGTAGTGGGCAGATTTTTGAATTCTTGATAAAATGTGAAAAAGCATCTCAATTCTGACTGGCTTTACTTTCCACTGAAAAACACTTGCACTTTTCTCATGACAAGGATTTCATCAGCACTATCTGTCATAGGACAGGAGTTCTTTTAGGGTCTTGGTTTTCTAACCAGGTTGCACCGAGTTAATGGGGATATTTGTCATCTTTCCAAATCTGAATGTCTTTGGTTGTGTTGGATCAGTCAGAGACCTAGAAGCAGCAAGTCAGGACAAGACAAAATTATTGTTTTATTTGTCAGGGTCACTCTATTCCAGTTATGCATTTCTGAGACCCCTTCTCACAGTCCCGGGCATTGATTCCTGAACTGCTGGAGGGGGAATCTGGATTTCTAGTAGCATGCACATCTTCCACACTGAACATCCATGGAAGTGGTAAGACATCTGTGATTGGGTCATAAGACTGATCAGAACATAGAGCAGATGTGAACTTCTGTAGAATTCGACCGAAATAGACGTGGAAGAAGTCTTCTAGAACTTTCCATAATGCAGTTTCAGGCCTTTTCTTCTAGATTAACTGGTGGTTAAGAAATGCTAGAGACAAAGGAGAGAAAGGAAGGAAAGCACTGATCCAGCCCACTGCCTCTCTTTGCAAACTACATCTAAAATCTCATAAGGGTCACAATTCATCTTAAACATGGTGTGTTTGTTTTTTTTTTTTTTTTTCTTCTTCCTTTGCTTTTCACTGACTGTGTGTTTGGATGTTTCATATCGGTTAGAGACTTTTCATTTGTATGTTTGAAGAAGAGGTGAGCTTTTTGAGTAACAGTGTGTTACTCTATCATAAAACTAAGATGATAGAGCTGCTTTTTATTCATACCTTTGTAAACTGGTTTACCTAGAGCTTATTGGTGCTAATTACAGAGAGAAAATCTGGTTTCGTTAAAACTAGTCGTGATAATAATATGCAGTTAGTTATTTGAATAGCAGTAATTTCAGAAGAGAATAGATTAATTTTTACAGAGCTTCTGATACCCTACAGTACACAATTTTGTTTTGGCCTCTACATCTGCCTGGATTTGTGCCTGCTTTTGTTAATAGAATTAAAACACTATACTCAAATAAGGAGTTCTGGTTCTCCAGCTGGTTTTGTAGCATATTCCTATTCTAAAATTCTTCTGGATGGGAAAGGAATGTCAATGCATGCCTGCATTGTTTTAGAAGCACTGTGCAAGGCTTTTTAAACGTTTCCTTTCATGACATTACTCTTCAGGTAACTTTTTCTGGGTTTCTTTTACACTTAGTTTCTTTGCAGCTTTTAAAGTATAGATGTTGGTGTTCTCAACAATGCAAAAACTATGGAAAAAAAATAGTGTGGTTCCTAACATTAGCTAAACATGCTTCTTACAGCCCTCAAGGGAAGTGCTTTTAAAGAATTGTGTGGTGGTTGTTTCTTTTTCAGGTTCTGTGGGAAGAAAGCAGTGTATGGAAGAGTCAACCAGAGACTGACTAACTTCAGCTCAAACAAGGTACTACTTCGTGACTTACATGTTACCATAGAAGTCAATTTTTGAAGATAAAACACTTTGTTACAGTTTTTGGTACTCTACTGGATTCTGTGTTTTTGAAAAAAGTTTATATTTTTTCCTCATGTTTTCTTTCACTGTTCCAAGTGAATTCAGTGAGATTTCTGTTTATTTTAAAGCATTTATGTTACAAAGGTGCCTGACTTAAAGGTTAGCATTCTACTAATGAACGCAAAAATGCCCATTGCAAGTATTTCCAAATTGTGCAGGATTCAAACTGTTCCTGCAGATATCAGCGTTCTACCATGTGTGATAAGGGGTAAAATACTGTTTTTTGATGTTGCAATAGTCACATCAAAATGCCTCAGAATCACTATAATCCAAAGGAATTTGAGTCACGGTCCTCCTGGCTTTGTCTGCATTCATCCTCTGACCTTCAGCTAGTTGCATAGATTTTAAACATGGTTTAGGTTTTGTGCTCCAAATACTCCTACTGACTTAATTCAGCCTTCCCAACCTTTAAAATTAACTTACTCTGCAATAGTTCCAAACCTTAAACCGACTAATTTAATAGGTCTGCACCTTTTGTCAGTTTTTTTTCACCTGTTTTTGGACTGTACAGACTTGGAGTTGGATATTACTCTCTATAGACCTAGAAGTTACGGCTCTGCATGAATACAAGGGGAAAACTGCAATTAGGTGTGAGTGGATATTGAACCAAGCTTAATTTCATTCTTTCTGTGTTCAGAACTAGTATAGTGCTGGTTGAAAAAGGAAATATAAAAGTTATGGTTGATATTCCCTTTATAGTCTCTTCCAAAATTGTGATGCAAATCTGTAGACAGTCTACTAGTAAGTGGATATATTCCTTTATTCCATTATTCATCTGTTCCAGAAGATATTATTTTAATGCCAAAGCCCCCTAAGTCTTCACTACAAAATAAGATGTTAAAATGAAATCCTTTACATGTCTCAAAATATTTTGGAAAGCTGTGTCTCAGTTATTTTGGCTGCCTTTTTGTTTTTTAACATATTAATGCAAAAATAACCTTTATAAAACATTACTATGCCCATTTTTTAGTTTTAGTCTTGTTTACTTTTGTCTTGATAGAGGCTTCTTCCTCATAGGTATAGTATACGTGTATATATTTTAGCAGGTCTTGATATGGCCCTTATGATATTACCCAAGTAAATGGAAAAATAGCTTACAAAAACATGAAAAAAATTTGTCTACATAAATAGCTGCAGAAAATGTTTGCAAAAGCTAGGAATGATAGAGCAATATCACTCTAAAATGTATCTATGTCCCCATATAGATTATCTCATTAACATATTTGAGCATGATCTTTCTTGGTGATATGGACAGTGGGATTGAGTGCACCAAGAAAGTTTGCTGGTGACATTCAGAGGGACCTGGACAGGCTGGAGAGGTGGGCCTGTGTGAACCTCATGAACTTCAAGAAGGCTAAGCCACAAGGTCCTGCACATGGCTCAGGGCAATCCCAAGCACAGATACAGACTGGGTGGAGAATGGAGTGAGAGCAGCCCTGCTGAGACGTGGGCATGTTGGTTGATGAGAAACTCTACATGAGCTGACAGTGTGAGCTCGCAGCCCAGAAAGCCAACTGCATCCCGGGGTGCATCAAAAAAACAGGGCCAGCAGGTTGACAGAGGTGATTCTGTCCCTCTGCACTGGTGAGACACCACCCAGAGTACTGCATCCAGCTTTGGAGTCCTCAGCACAGGAAAGACATGGACCCGTTGGAATGGGTCTAGAGGAGGACCACAAAAATGATCAGAGGGCTGGAGCACCTCTCCTATGAAGACAGGTTGAGAGGGTTGGCATTGTTCAGCCTGGAGAAGAGAAGGCTCTGGGGAGACCTTATAATGGCCTTCCAGAACCTAAAAGGGGCCTACAGGAAGGACAGGGAGGGAGTCTTTATCAGGGAGTGTTGTGATAGGATGAGGGGTAATGGTTTTAAACTGAAAGAGGGGAGGTTTAGATTAGATGCTAGAAAGAAATTCTTTAGTGTGAGGGTGGTGAGACACTGGAACATGTTGCCCAGGGAAGTTGTGGATGCCCCATCCCTGGAATTGTTCAAGGCCAGGCTGAATGTGGCTTAGAGTAACCTGGTCTAGTGGAAGGTGTCCCTGCCCATGGCAGGGGGGTTGGACTAGGTGATTTTTAAAGTCCCTTCCAACTCAAACCATTCTGTGATAAGAACAGAATTTATAGAGTTAAGACAAAGGTCCAGGTAGATTAGTATCCTTTTTCTCAAAGGGAAACCAATATCACAAATGTCATATGAATGTAAGAACAGAGCAAATCCATCATAGTCAAGTCCAAGGATGGTCACCCAGACTCCAACAACTTTCAAAATAGTGAATTAGGATTTAAAGTTCTCAGTGGATTTTTCTTCCATGAGTTTCTACCTGGCTGTATAAAGTATGTAATTTAAACTGGAAAAGGCTTGCGAGATCAATGTTAGAGTGTATGCACAGTTGATAGGAGTAATTAACTTCAGTGTATACATATTTACCATGTTTTTTTCCAAACTTCTTTTTATAAATAGTTAATCCCTGCATTTATACTTTAGGAATGACAAATGGGGCAGATGATGCATGAAACCATTTACTTTGCCAGGTCAGAATTATGCTGTAGTTTTCGTAGACTTGTTATTTTCTTCATATCTTACACCTATTTTCAGATCATGAAGGTCATGCATGGATTTTTTTTTGTGTGTGTATCATCTCCTATGTGTTAATTAGAATGAGAACATACAGCAAGCAGGGTAATTTAGCTTATGTACAGTTTGAAAACAGATTTTAAAGCAAATGACTGTGGGTTTTGGCATGAAAAGCGGGGAACACATGGCTATGTGACTCAATGTGAAAGAGCTAATTTAGTCCGTAACTTTCTGACCTTGTCTTAGAATTAAGGTGAGAAATAAGTCATAGATTTGTATATATTAAGGCCATTAATGACTACCGTGATTATCTAGTCTGACCTTTTGTGTTAATGTAAGCCATTGAACTCTCCTGCATGCTGGCTTTAAATCCAACACCTTTGCTTGAATTAGAGTAGGTATTGTGTTTAAACCTATCCAGTCATGATTTTAAAGTGTGCAGTAATGCAGGATCCTGGGTAAGCTATTAATGCCTCTTACCATAACAAAAGTATCTCTTATTTCTTATCTGAATATTCCTAGCTTCAGGTTCAATTATTTCAGCCTTGTTCTGTCTTTACTTACTACACAGAAGAGCTTTCTCTGCCATCACATTCTGCTCTCTCTGCAGGACCCTATATGCCATGCTGAAATTGTCCTTAGTCACACCTCTAGGATAAGCAACTTTTTTGAATTTTTAATTAAAAATGTTAAGTGAAGTTTTTTTATTCCTTGCTAAATCTTTTCAATTTTTCCACATTCTTATTAAAAGCTGAGCATTAGAATTTTATTTAGGATTCCAGCAAGACTTCCTCTGTAGACAAGTATGAGGTTGAAATACCTCTTCACATCTTAGTATTTCTCTGCTTTGTAGTGTATAGGTCTTTCGAGCTGTTGCAGTGAGTCTGCACTCAGTCTTTCATTTCTGAACTTCTGATACATGCAAATGAGTATGAAAATTCTGCTCTTAGCTGCAGCTTCACTGCTAAAGAAAGATAGGCACAATTAGTTGTCTATATCAGAAACTTCAAGATGTTGGGAAGCCCTACAAACATCTCAGGTGTTTAAAGATTTGGTCACAGGTCTACAACAGTATTGCAAAAAAGACAATTTTGCCAGATTCTTTAGAAAGAAGGCAAAAGGGAATTACAGTAAAGGGAAGGAGATGTGAAAAAAGTTGGTAGCAGGGATGTGTTTCATACAGTGATTAAAGTTTGGCAAAATGTGATGGAGATGGTGAATACCATCTGTGCTCTCTGCCTCCATTTGACTACATCTTCTTAGGATCAGTGAAAGCTCGATATCCTGGTGGATTTTGGGACAGCACTAGATGGTAGATTACTGGCTTTGGTAAATTTTACTCCTTTCAATTCTGTTCTTGTCATCTTTCAGTGTCAGATTAAGAATCACAAAGCAGGGATAAGGGTTGAAAAAACCTGTTTTCTCCATATTTTGTTTGCATGTTAAACTTAATCTCTGCCCTCTCAGCATTTCTGTATAGACTTGTACCCCTCTCCCCTGTCATTCACTCTTCAGAGTCTGATTGATTGGAGTCCTGGACTGAAGTCAACTGTTAGGGGACAAGGGTAATTCAAACTGTCAGTCTTAGGGCCTGCTGCTTTTAAAAACCATGCTATATAACAGGCAACAGTGGTCTTTTAGCATGGTGAGTCACGTGGAACAGGGACTCTGCATGACAGGCCATGTGTTTCTCTGATAGTTATTTTTCTGACTCTCATCTTGAGCCCAAGAGCTGCCCTTTCACGCATCATTTTCTGCTCAGTCTGTCCGTAGCATTTCATTTGTTACCTTAGCTGTGTTTCGCCATGTATTGTCCTAACTTCTGGTCTGATTCTGCTCTCTGTGATATTTCATCATTTACCTCTCCATGTTTTTGTCACCTGTAGTCTTCATGGTAACAACTTGATGGATGTCATTTTATCAAGCTATTAACAATTTTTTTTTAAATAATAGATATTTATAAAACAATCTCTTTGGCGTTCATGCTTGAAACTCAGTCTCTTGACAATTATAATTGAACGGTTAAAATTTTATTTTAAGACAGTTATAATTGGATGGGTTTTAATTCATTTATTGCCAGTCACAGACTCTCTGATATAATCCTGGGCTTCTGGCTGTATCCAGCTACTCTTACAGGCTAGAGTAAATCTTATCATGGATACAACAGAAGGAAAGTAGGCTTATGGCAAGGGTTTCTGAAAACCCTCCATCGTAAAGAAAGTGTAAGTGGCTAGAACTGTTGTTTCATTTAAATGGCAAACACAAGAAACTGTAATAAATACAGATTACCCAAATAAATCAGTCAGGATGATTCTGTTGAAGTGCAAATCTGCTGTCATAAAAATTCCTATAAAATTATCTAATTTCCATAAGCAGGTTTTCTATTGGATAATGATTTATACATCTAATGTTTCTCCAGAGATCTAAGCTAGCTGCAAGAGCAGATCCTTTGAATAAAAATAAATCCTTATTGGTTTTAGTTTCTGCAGAAAAGGGTGATATTGTGCTCCAAAGTTGTTAGAAGAATAAATGTTTTCTTTCTATTGTACTTCTGTTTGGAAAAAAATGATATGTTAGAGGCAGGTTCACTATCCTATTTAATAAAACCATGTCAGTTGACTCTGCAAACCAGATGATCTCTTCCACGCACGGTCTGCAGTGGCTGAGCCAGGCCTCTGGAATGTCATCAAACAATTACAGAGGTCTTGAACTCTTGATCTTGGCTGTCGACTTTAAAAAATGGATGGCTTGCTGTTATGGGACACATATTTTCATTTTGAAGGCAAAACTCTCCTAGCTTATGCCATCTCCCAGAGTCTCCTGGCTGCCTGCTCTCTCCCACCTGCACCCTCCCTGCTGTACAAAGTCCACTTGTGCTTTTCAGTAACAAGAGGGGCTGCTGGACACCCTGAAATCCATAATGCATTCATGTCCTTTTGACCTCAGTCTATTCAGCTGTGAGGTCTACGGGTCGTTGGCTGTCATATATTTATTTGTTTCATCTATCCAAGGTGTGAGAAAGTCTTACAGGAACACAATTATAATGGGACATTTTACAGAACAACTAAAAGGTCTATCAGGCTGAATAAGATCTGCTCTTTTCTTTCATTCTACCGTTCCTCTTCTGCAAAGAATAATATTGTATAAAAAAGGGGGAAGGTAGATGTTTGGGTTTGCTACTTGAAACTGTGGTTTTAATTCTGCAAGTTCACATCATTCTTACTGCATGATGGAGGGAAGGACAGAAAAGTATGATGAAATGAAATCACTGAAAGTGCACATAATAGTTGTGCTAAGGAAAAAAAGTGTGGTTGTAGGCTTGAGCTGTCTCTGCTATTACCTGCAATAAAAAAGGACAGTTTTTCTTAATTTTGTTTGCATTTGATTTTTTTGTCTCTCTACTGTTCTCCTGATGTTGACAGTGTATGTTGTAATCCTTTCAGTAGATTTCTGTCTAAATGCTTAACTTTTGCAGTTTGAGACAAGAATGAGTTGATCAGGATATTTCATCTCTCAGCAAAGCAGTAGGTGTGTTTTAAAATGATTATGAGGAATATTATTGACATGTTAAGATTTCATGCTTTTGAAGAGGGAAGGAAACCTGAAGATTCTAACGAAAGCACTGAATACTCTGCCAGGTGTCATCCTGCCATTTTATTCAACAAGCTCCAGACAAGACCATAAAGGCAGAGGCTAGCTGGGATGTTGTTCGGATTTGATTGCAGGCAGAATATCATTCCAGTATTTCCAGGTGGCTGAAAAAAAGCAGAAGCATATCCATAGGTCCACTTCAGTTTCTTGTTCTTAAAGCCACAAGTTGTTTTTGCAGAGGATTGTTCTAGAAAGCAGCACACAGTTATGACAGATGATGGAACTAAGTAACTGTCTTTGCTATTAAAGCGCAAATAATATGTGGAGGATGATGTGAGTATACATGGTCACCGAGTTGTGCAGTGTAACCTGCACATCAGCTGAGGTAATCACGTCAGTGAGCAGTATAACTGCTTATAAAAAATTTCAAACTGCTGCAGATAATGTTATGACCCTGTGATGCATATGGCAGGACATCAATAGCAGTTGCTGAAACAAGACTTCACATAAGATGAGCCTGAGGCTGTATGTACCCATTGCTGTGGTCATCACTCAAATTTGGCATTTCAAAAAGTTTTTGCAAATATTTTCCTAAGTGAGCCCCTTAGCTAGCTGGCAGTGCAGTACTCCTACAACACAATCCAGCTCATTAATTATCACAGGAATGCTTCAGACTGCTGTGTCGTAACTCAAATAAGTGACTAATATCTTTTCTGGAATGCCATGTCCAGAAGAAGGTTCATGATGATACATTTCATTTTTGTAGAGTGTTTGGATATCTTGTTGAAGTAGAGGTCTTGCTACCATAAACAATGAAGCTCTAAGTGACTAATAGACACAGCTTTTTATTCTAGGAAAGAGCAGAGAAGCTGTCTGAAAGCTTGTGTCAGGCATTTGGAGACTTGCTTGTAAAAACCAACCTCTCCCTCTGAAAACAGGGCACAGTGAGAAACATTTGTACGTTCTGTACTCATAGGGGTAAACGTTATTTTTTTTCCTTTTTTATGCTTTTTTAAAATGTTGCAACTCCATAACTTTTGTCACAGATTTTTACATGTTTTTGAAAGCTAACTATGGGATGTTTCATGTAATTGCTTATTGTTTCAAAGGTAATATCCAGGTTTATGTGGAAAAGTTTATTGACTATTTGCATTCTAGTTATGCAATGGAAATGGAGTCAAAGTGATGTGTATGCAATTGCTTGAGCACCAGCACGTATTAAAAAACCATGGCAGATTATTTTCTTCTTCTAGTAAGGTTCAGAGGCACCTGGATCTTAACAATAGGAAGACATTGAGCTGGATAGCTTGCTGCTAAGGAACGTTAGACTGTTAGGTTGTAAATGTATCTTTTTGATTATTTCCTAAAAGGAAAAAAAAATGTGTTGTATAAAACATTTAAAAGAAAAGAAATGGAATATGATCAGACTTCATGGTTTGAATGCTATGAAAAAATCCCAAGTTATATTTGCCGAGTCAAATTCAACTTAGGATGTTATTATTTGTGTATATTTGGTGCTCAATAGATACAGTAGGAAGTGTCTGACAATATGTAGATTTAAATATGTAGACAATATTGAAGTGAAGGGAAAGGTTGTTTCCCCCTGTATTTTCCTATTAATTGAATAAGGGCACTGTTGTGAGGCGGCATTGGATAGAAAATATTTAAATGGTGTGCTGCTTATTGTAAAAATAAAAACATTAACGCTACCTACATGGCCTTTCTTGTAATAAAACTTAATTTTTAGAGGCGGAATTAGTGCAATTTCTCAGCATCTTTCATGGTACCATTAAAAAACTTTTTTTTTATAAATTCTATTTGATCAGTATGATTTTCTGGATTTGTGTGTTTCTTAGAACCTGTATACTCATAGTTGTTGCATCTGGCTCAGTAATAATGTTTGTCTTTTATGATCTACATCACCTTCATGGCTTGTTAGTGCATTATCTAACTGGAAGTTTGGTGATTTTGCTGTGCCCAGACGGAAGCAAATGCTTTCTATGTTCATTTTCAGCCAAGCAATACTGACTCTGAATTGTGGGCTAAGCCATTTGTATGACTGGAGATGTGTGTGTTTACACAGAGTGAGTGCTGCAAGGAGCATTCCAGCTCATAGTGTAGGCTGTAACTAACAGTGACCTCCAGGAATGAACTTGAAACTTGATGCAAGTACTGTGGATGTTTGAAAACTTTTTGAAATTGTTATATGACCCCAAACGGGCTCAGTTTTCTGTGGCTGGATAGTATTCTGGTTGTCTGTAGTCACCATTTTGTTCCTAAAGAGTCAGTCTCTTTCCATGAAAAGAAAGAATGACCCACATTTGCCAAAAGTTTGGATACAGGAAGCCCTTATCTTCTCAGTAGTTGCTAGACGACACAGTTTTTAGAACAGGACTTACGCTGCACATCTGACTGTGTGTGTGCAGTACAGAGCTGAATGGTCTCTATTGTGTTAGTGGCACCATGCAAAAAAATAATCTTACTTCTAGTGATAGTAATAAATTACATTGAGTGATACAAAATGGAAACAGATTTAAGGTTGTGATGTTTAAAATGTAGCTTTGCTCTAAGCAGTTATGCCTGTTGCATAAATCCCTTCAGAACAATAAGTATTCTTTCTGCTAATTTTAAATCATCTTTACATTGGTCTATGTCTCTGGTGAATTTGTCTGTGGGGAAAAGGAGATGCTCTGTTCTCCAGCTGGTGTGTGCAGTGGCTGGATCAAAGCTCGGTAGCTGCAGGCTACGTGCATGAGGAGGGTAGCAGATGACTGAGCAGTACCACTCTGGGCATGTGTCAGAGGGGCTGCTGGGCACCAGCCTGTGGCACAGCTCACTAAAGGGCAAGGATCATGTCTCTTAGGCGCAGTTGGGCATCTGTGCATGTGTGGGCCACCACTGCCCCATGGAAACATGTGCGGGGAGTCCTTTTGCTGTAAGGGGTAAAAAGCACCGGTGTAGTGGAAGGAGGCTAAATACTCCTTTCCGGTTGCTGGACAAGGGAAGCTAGCAGTGCAATTTTATCTGTTTTGAAACACAAATGACATTTCTTTATTCAGCCATATGCCAGTATTCTTTTCACTGTACTTGTAGTTTTGAGGTGGAAAGATGCTGGAATTGGTGCTGATTTCTAGCAGGCTGAAAATACCAGAAAGGGGTTGGATTAGCTGTGTCAAGTTGGTGCCTGAAGAGGAGGTTTGGTTCTAGTTCTTACTTTCTTAAAAAAATAAATAAGGCTATCTGCTTAGCTTGCTTTTTTATTTTCTGGAAAAGTCATTAAACTGTGTATGTAATAGAATTTAGCAAAAATTTTCCTCTGTAGAGCTAGATACCCTAAATATAATGAAATATAAATATATTGTCTTTACACCAAATGGGAGAATTACATACAGAACTGATCCTCTGTGTGCAATAGTAAATATAATGAGTGGTATATATTGGCTGCTGGGGAGGAAAAAAGTGCACAAAGGGAAAGTTTGAGATGTTGATTTTAATCTTGTGGTATACTTTTTTTTTTTTTCTCAAAAGGCACTGACCATCTCCATTTCTGGAGATGTGGTTTCTTAAAGATAGGAGCCATCTAGCTAATAAGCTTTAACTTTTCACTGCCAAATTTCAGGCCTTAAGATTGTTTCTCTCTATGGTTGTTTTTTGGTTTAGTTTTTTTTTTTAACCCCCTGTATTGTTTTCAAAAAATATATAGAACAGTGTTTAATTGCAGTGCTTAAATAGTTTATGCTTTCTCCTTAATTGATTACTGTTCTAATTAAACCTACTTCTGAAATCTACTGTATTAGTACAGGCCACACAAAAATGAGAACCTCTCAATTACACTTCTTTCCCATCTTATATCCCTTGGTTTTGATAAATGAAGGCTTGGACTAAGGAATAACTATGGGTGATTTGGAGTCAGGTAATGTGACAATGAATCAGTCACCTCTGCTTTGCTTCATCTGCCCAGACAGTGGTGAACAAATCCACAGCAATGTCCCTGCTGGCTTGAGGAGAACTGTTGTAGTTCTACTACTGTGGTCATACGTGAGCTGCTATAACACATGGATTCCTTGGTCAATCTCTATTTTCTGTCAAATTTTGCCCAGAAGTGCCAACTTGTAATGATGATGGGACAGTCTAAGAAGAAACATCTTGGGTTTGATGCTAAATATCTTTTTGTGTGCCTTTTAAAACTAAAGGGTGAATGTTACAGAAACCGCTGTTTTGGATGACATGTTAAAGATGTGGTCTGGTGACGTAGCAAGCAGGAGAGCATCTGGTCCTACATACTTCTGAGAAAGATGATTTTGCATCTTTATTAGGCAACCATGAAAGAATTAAGCCCAACAGAAAATGTTCTTCAGAGTCCCAATGGAAAGTATTGAACTTCAGCCTGGAAGCATCAAGGCTGCTTTCTCTTCCTGTGATCCTCTGCTTTAGTACAAAATGCTTTAACTCTCATGGTTCAGGTAACACCAAACACTGCTGCAAACCTTGCTATATTCTTGATGTCAGCAAAAGTTTGTAGTAATGAGCTGGTTAACTGTGAATGGTATGTGAGCATTACAGAAAGCAAAAAAACAGGAAGGGAGAGATATTTACTCCTGCTTCACTGAAAGCACTGATGAGGACAGTGATTATGTCAGTGAAGGAGCAGCATTGGTCAGAAGATGAAAAAAAAGAGATATACTCGTTACAGCCTGTTTGGAATTGATGAGATATTAGGTAGGAAAATTAAATACCATTTTCAATAAACACTTATCTTTTGGGGCTAGTTTTACTGCTATAAAGTTGGCTTGTATTTTGTAAAGAGTCCTTCACTATAACCTAGAATTAATCATTTGTTCCTTGGAGCTATTGCACTAAGTACAAAAATGAATATACAAAAACATAAAGAAATGTTGGCATTCATAAGTAATGTATTGTGCAGTTCTTATACAGCACCAATGGCAAAATTCCAGCAACAAAAGCTCTGGTGCCTCTGAGCTTCCTGTTATCTCTGAGGGAAATTAATTGTGGTTATTTTGTGCAGAAGACTTATATTTAAATACTGCAGTAGCCACGGGGATTGTGTGAAGTATGTGGGAGTAGGAAGCATGTATCTACTAAGTGTATAGATTATTACTCACGGCATGCACACAAGATCTTCAGACTATCAGGCTCACATTTCCTATTAAATGTTTTGATTGCTCATTGGGCGTGTGTCAGTAGGAACATGATTCACATCCTCTAATTCATGCTTCCTATCAGAAGTGCAGATTGATGGTGCTCTGCAGGAGCCTGTGTTTTTATTTCCCTGCAAAAATACCAACCTGTTCGAAGGGTCTCTTAAATCCTCAGGTTTGTGCTATTTAGAGGTGTAGTTTTCCTTGCCTGCTGTTTCAAGGCCAGTACAGTGCCTTAATTGTCTGTCACCTTTTGGCAGTACTGCAGAAATGCACCATGCATGTTTGGAAAGGTGCACCCCTTTTCCTCCTTCCTTCTCCAAAAAAAAAAAAAAAGCAAAAAAAAAAAAGAGAGAGAAAGGAAATAACTAGTCTTTGAGGACTCTAGTTCTGGAAAGACCTGGAGCCGTTCTTCCCTAACCGGTTTAGCTACCAGCAATGGTTACGTGGCTCGTAAAGGAAAGCATGAGCTCCAAAACAATAACCTTCCACAGCAGTCGCTACAGGAATCCTACATTACCATTAAGTAAGCAGACGCCTATGCTGAGCCAGGACACCATCCTTGTCTGCAAATTAGTGTTGAGCTCATAGGTTTCAAAGCACTCAGGGGACATGCTAGTTTTACTGTAGTGCTGACAGCTTTTTTTTCAGCCCTTATGTACTAAGCAGACAGGTGAGCAGAGGCTGGGGGAGTCTGGAGAGGCAGTTTAATCTCCTCTGTGTGCACAAGCAGAACAGACCACTGAATAATGATGCGTTCTAGTGATGTTGCAAGAACTTGGCGAAGTGAAGATGACTGCATTTCTCTTTTATTTTTAGAATAGGTCTATATCTGGGAGCAGTAAGACAAGTTTGCTTAATAGAGTTCTACACTGAGCTGGAGGAGTCTTGGCTGTGGTGATAAGGCAATTAGTTTAGTCCCAGCCATCTCTGGTGGGGCTGTCACTTGGGCAGCTGGATTTGGCATTTGTAATGGGATCCCTTCCTATGTCATGGAAGCTCCTTAAGTGGAAGGGCTTTTCCTGTCACTGCTGATCTTGGGGGAAGTCTGAACTCGGATGGCAGGTCTAAGAGGTTCCTCTGGGAAGCTGCAGTCCCTTTTCAGGCTATCTTTTTCAGTCTAGAGTGGAAGAAAATGTCAAAAGAGAGGAGAAATAGTGCCAGTACAGTGAACTGAATTATTGGCACAGATTGACTGAAGTGATGCATGCCTGATGAATCTATAAATTAAGACCATTAGTAGAGGGAGAAATATTTTTTTTAAGACTGTAGAAATGTCAGCAAATGTTCTGGGAGAAGCAAACTGATTTTTTAGAAAAAAGCAACAAGGCTTCTTTCTTGTTTTTCTTTTGGGAAATTTTTTTTTTTATTCATTACTTTTTCGACTTACTTCAGCACATTCTTGAAGAGTACAATCTTAAAACAAATTTGTCCTGCTGTTGCAGGCTATCACTTATGTGCACCGTAATCTTGAGAGGAATAAAGAGAAAATAAAGGAGAATTAGTGCTCTTTATCATTCACATATAAGAGAGGGTCTTCTTCCATGAGACTCTGTAATCTAATAATTATGTATGTGCATTGTGATTACACAATCGGGGTCTTATTTAAATGATAAAAACAACAATCCACATACTAGAAAATTCCCATGTTGAGTGTAGATGTGGTTAAGAAGTATTGAGCGGAAAACACTGATAGATCAAGCTCAGTGTCAGTTTTCAAAACATTTTTCAATTAACGTAATTTAATAAATGCAAGACACACTGAATCAAAAGAAGGAAGGATGATGACTGAAGGACATCAGGAAAAGTTTGTAGGAGTATTGTTAAGTGCTCTCCTGCAGAATTAAAAGGACATGCTGAATGGAGTAGTTAGCTGGACTGATGATCTTTTAGCTTTTTTTGTGTGGTGAGTTGTTTTTCTTTGTGTGTTTCCTCCCCTCCCACCCCCGACTGATCTGCCTCAGCTTTACTGGAAGAGCTGAAAAAATTCTACCTAAAACAAACAGTAAAGAGAACAACAGCTGCAAATTCTTCCTTTTCTGCTGCCTTGGCTCTGTTCATTAAATAAAATCTAGGCAGACTCCAATGATTCTTACAACCCTCTTTTATCTTCTGTCTCAGGCTGTTTTGCCTTTCTAAGAGCCTTGGAAGGACCATAACCTTCAGAGATTTGGTGAAGTAAGGCTGTGCTTGTCTTGTGGTCAGATACAGTTCATGGCGCACTCTTTGCCCTGCTCCCCTGATCATCTTGACTGGAGGCCTTCTGAAGCATTGTACTACTCTGACCTCATGACCAAGTTTTCCAATGGAAGCTGGGTGTCCTGGGCAGCAGGTAACTACATTTTGACAGGTAGTCAAGATCCCAAAGTCGGGAAGTACTCCTGGGTCCTTCACTGTTTAGTGTAAGAGCCTCTATGTTTTTCTTCCAAAACCATCTTTCTTGCAATACAGATTATTAATTTTGGAGCACAGAAGAAATAGTAAACAACCCGGTCAGTATGGAAATAGAGATGAAAACAAATTAGTCAGGCATCTTACCAGGATGTGAAGTTAAATAGATTATAGATAAAGCATTATTAATTAATATCAAATCTGCTTTAGCTCTTTGTGCCCTATGGCTCATGGTACTTTTTCCCTTTGCCTCTCCTTCTTGTCATTATCTCTCAATTTCCTTTTCCCTTTCTAATGTTTGCAAATGATTTTGTTCCTCTGAAAAGACTAAAAATGGCTTAATCATATTAAAGGAAAATACTATGAATCCTCTTTGCTTTAATAGCAGTGAAATCTAAATATATGAAATTGCTTTAATTGGCAGGTAAAAATTGTTTGGGTCAAATAATCTTTATCTAATGGAAGAAATATCAGTAAAGTGGTCCTAATTAATTCCATGGATGGTTCATTTCATCAGATCAGCAAAGTAGTGCCCTTGTTATATCTTAATGAGCATTCTATGGTCTACAGAAACATGCAGATATTTGCCTGAATATCTCAATTTATTTATTTATTTTTAAACAACGTCCCACAGAAAATACGTAAGTGTAGTGGAGAAAGGTGGGTGTCAAGAGGATGGGGCCAGTCTTTTTTCAGTGGTGCGCAGTGACAGGACAAGAGGTAATGGGTACAAACTTGAACACAGGAAGTTCCATCTAAACATGAGGAGGAATTTCTTTACTTTGAGGGTGGCAGAGCACTGGAACAGGCTGCCCAGAGAGGTGGTGGAGTCTCTGTCTCTGGAAACATTCAAAACCCACCTGGACATGTTCCTGTGCAACCTGCTCTGGGTAGATGTGCTCTGGCAGGGGGCTTGGACTAGATGATCTCCTGAACTCCCTTCCAACCCCATATCATTCTGTGTTTCTGTGAGTTCAGAGTAATGCAGTCTCAACTTGTTAAAACAATAGTTTTTTGGCTTTGGAGAAACTTGGTGAATTCATCTGTCCCTATTTTTCAATTTGTGCAACTGTTTATTTGTACAGTGTGGTAGCAATTGAGCTCAATGTTAGAAAAATCTTATGTATAAATAGATTCCACCTATTTAAAAATATTTAAAAATAAAACCAAAAACCCCCAAACAAAAATCTTTCTTTCCTAGATTAGTTAAAGGATCAAAATCTTGATGAAATTGCCAAAACTCTATAATTTTGAAGAATATGCACAGAAAGAGATATCCTTTACTGGCCAGTGTGAGTTTTCCTATTGGAACTTGACAGCATACTTGAGTTTTATTGTTTGATGGATAATCTTCTCACAGCTGCTCTTCCATGGAAAGGTAGAGATCAAGCTCTCATCTTTACCCTTTCCACCATCATTTTTAGCCTCCATAACAGACAGGAGATTTTCAAGTGTGAAGAAAAAAATCTGGAACCGTATAAGATGAACCACAGTCAAGTTATCACGGAGTTTGTAGACATGCAGCTATTTCTTGTTGCAAAATATATTTTTATCATTTCTGTATAACAAATATATAGATGCAACTGTAGGACAGAAGGGAAGAAGGAAAACAGAAGAACATGTGGAATTACAGGATTTTTATATGTATACAGACATATAAGGTCTCATTATAATGAAGTGTTACAGACACTGAAATGTATACCACTGATAACTTTTGTCTGTTTCTGTGCATTCCCTATGCACTCATGATGAAAATTAGCATACTGGGATTTGATTTTTATGAACACTTCCCTCAAGAAGCGGAAGATCAGAAATTATGTGGAGAAAAGTGCATGCTGAAATACAAAAAAATATGCTCTTTATTCGAAGTGAAACATCATAACTTCCCAAATCTTGTAATGCTCAGGAAAGCAGGAGCTTCTGTGGGGTGAGATAGAAGATACGTAGCAAGGCAGTTAAATAATTAGAAAGGACACTTATTATTCTTGAAGGAGTGAGAATGCTGCACAGAAACAGAGGAACCAAGTGATACAAAGTCATGATATTTGGAAAAAATGCAACACAGATTGGGTTTTGAACGATACCAGAGGGTCTTCCCAAACCATTACAAAACTTACTTGTATTAACCATGAGACAGAGAAGCACATTGCAGATAGAGGAAACCAGAGGAAATTAAGACCATAGAGCATGTTATGCTCTGTTCACCTTACGCACTGTTTTGAATTCTGTGGTGTTTGAGGCTTAATTTAGAAATTGTAGTACCCAGGATTATCGTATCTTTGTACATTTTCTGTATGAATATGATATATATTTTTTTTAATCAAGATCAATAGGTTGCTGATGGTAAGTGCAGATTGGAGTGCTCAGGTGGGCTTTTGAAATTTGTCACATAGGTAAAAACAATATATATCGAAGGCATGCAAAGTACTTATAAATCAACTTCTCTTGCATTATTTTTGAGCGTGGTTTAGATTTATCTGTGTATGTAAAATATGATCTTACCTCATACTGAACCACTATTTTTTTGCATTAATTTAACAGACTTTAAAACTGGATTTATGGTCATAAATAGACCAGCACATCAGTAGCATTAGAAGTACATATTGATCTGGAAAGATCAATGAGTCTGGAGGCTGTACATTTATCTATGCTTCAAGAATCTTTCTCTGGCCATTACTTCATTCACTGGAGCTTTGGAACATTATCAGCTTGAATAAATGTCCAAATCCCTGTTCCACCTTTGAATTTTTTCCTTTCCTTCCTCCCACAAATTTTGAGAGAAGATGTTAAAACAACATGAAGGTTTCTCACACTTTGTCTTGTTTAGCTTAAGCAAAAGACTTTGGCCACTGCTAGGTAGAAGTCATGTACTGGCACTTGGTTGCTCCTTCACATCAGATCTTGATCATATGAAAGCCTGCATCATTCTCCACACTTCTATGGCTGGCCCTAGAAATACACAAGAGATATGCATTATGTAAAGCCCATCTTCTCTCAAGCAAAGTAAATGTTAATTAAAAGCAGGAAAGAATACCTTAAGTTAATGGAAAATAAAAGCTTTTAAGACTTCTGTTCCTTGGCTTAGTTTTAAAAACCAGAAAGGAAATATGGGAATTGCGTGTCCAAAGTAAATGTAAGGAAAATAATTATATCGCATATTTGTTTCTACTTTGGTACTCTTCAGTCCATCAGAAATGCTTTTAGTGTAAGTGAATGTACATAATTACTGCTCTGCTGTTCTGATTACTTGTTGCACCACAGTCTGTTACAAGGAGAAGAGATCATTTGGCTGTCAAGATTTAGTCATAGTCATTAGTACATTGCCTTTATCTTGATACAAAATATGATGTTTTACTATAAGCTGCTAGTGGTACATTGTATGCTCCACTGCATTTCCTAAACAGAGAATCAATTATAACTGCCATTATCTCGTAACCTTCCCTGGTGTAAGTGGACACTAATTTTACTCCACTGAGCAATTTTTTTTTATTATTCATCCTTTCTGCCACACCTAGATATGTACAAGCACAACATAATGGAAATGTCACAAGTGCTATGTCAGAGTAAGAATTGCAATATGAGGTAAAGCACAGATGTTAACTTACTCATTTTGGTAACATAATTTCATACTGACTGCCAAGTGTCACAACTATATGCAAAGAATTCAGGCTGTATATAAGGAAACTATATAGAACTGTAGATTTTTTTTTTTTTTTGTGATCTTTGGTGATACATAAATGTGTCTGGTTCTTGCCAGGTGTTTTGTTCCTGGTTTTAGTTCCTTGTCTAAAGGAACTAAAGGTCCCATACAGGTATATGAGTAACATTGCTCACAATGCTGTGATTTCTTTTGAATGGAAATAACGGTCCTGTGCTTGAGTGCTCTTCCAAAGCTCATTGAAACCAGCTGGTGGTATCAGCTATGCTCAAACACCCTTGATCTGTAAATTCGGAATAGATTTTGGTTGGTATAAACTAAAACAGCTCTGGTGGCTCAAAATTTTGATTAAGTCTGAAGCATTCAAATTAAACAACTGTATTTGTCCTCATTAGGAAATTTAATTCTCAAGTACCCTTGAGAATTTATAAATTTCAAAGGAGCAAAGTCCGTTGTGTTAATTTTAGGTCAGCCCTGTGAATAGGATGCGTGTGTTCTTTATCCCATCCCTGACTTGGGGAACTAAAATTATTACATCAGGAACATGTTCCTCCCTCCTCATACCTGTTCATTTCTTCATTTTTCTGTTGACATCAGTACCAAAAATGCCAGTGATAGTGCTTTATTTAGTCGTGGTTTTTTTTTTTTTTTTTTTAGGATAGCCTGACCCATAGAGACAATTCTTCATGAAAGAACCATCTCAGTGAGAGAAAGAGTTCTAGTCTGAGAGAAGGGGTATGTGATTGTGCTGGGCTGTCCTTATGAAAAACAGGATAGAAAAATGTGAATACATTTGGAAATTGTAACCTAGTACTGTGCTACACTGAACTAAAACCTGCGGTTGAATCCGTGTCTCCAGAATGTGCTATTTTCTTTATCCAGTGAGATGGCCTCTCAAGACTGCCCAACAAACTGTAGTGTGTTACATTTGGGCTGATTTTGACTCGATACTGGATCAAAGAGAAGGATTAGATTAGCTAACAGTATTTGACACAAATATACACATGGGAAATCCAGCCTTTATTACTGAGGCTGTCGTGGTGAACAAGGACCCGCCAGTGGAAGGAGTTTTGCAGGAGAGCATCTGATGGTGCAATGAGTAAACCCTCTCCCAGAGCCTGCCACACTGCTGGATACCCATATGGGTTAGTGATGGAACTGAAAAGGAGATGGGGGAGCAGGAGTGTTGTTTTTTTGTGTTCAGGGCTTTGGAGTGAGGCAGGTCCTTGTTGTATGAGCATGTATGGGTCTTCATGCAGTTTCAGAAGTATTTTAACTCTTCCAAGTGGTGTACTTCCTCCTCAACGTGAATTTGGCTGAGATGTCTACTTGCTTTCCTTCAAGACTCCTCATAGTTTCATTTGAGGTAGTTTTTTTCCTTCTAGTTTTTTTTTTTTTAGTTTTAGTTTTGGGAGTGAGCTGGGACAAGGCAATCTACACAGCTTATAGCACTGGGTGACTTCAATCAAGTATTGTCAGGCATTCATTGGCATAATACCAGCAAATTCCATTTGGCTTTGTTCATGTTTTTTTCCACTTGGTACTTAGGAATAGAAATACATGATTTCCAAGTTTGGAAGAATGCTCACAGCAACTGAAACTCTTTAAAAACTGTGAGAACAGGTCCTTGTGAGAGTGCCTGGGAAGGAATGAAATGGCTGCAGCGTGTTGTTTGTGCTCTTTTTCTGTTTAGAGAACTACAGACAGCCAGTTAAGAAGCAGAAGCAAAAAACGCAGCTCAGATGATCAGTTTGAAAAATGGGTTACAAATAGCATGAATAGCACTTGTTTGACACAGTAGTTGCAGTGGTTTGTCTCTGCAAATTTTTATGTCTGCATTGAGCATTAGTGGGTATCAAAATACTCTGGGTATCGAATTTGTTAACAAAATTGTTTGCTCATGATTAATTTGTGAACAGGAAAATGAGCTACATTAGTTATGTAAATGGTGAATATTTCTGGCAGCGACATTTTGTCAAACTGTCTCAGCATTCTTCAGGTATTAGTCAAAGCAGTACCTGCTCAAGTATCTGCATAACCCCTTATGGCAATAAGGGAACTGATGCCTTCTCATTCTGTAGGCCATCTGAAAGGGCATCTTAGTCACGTCTAACATTTTTATGGTTGTCTTGTTAATCTTTAATAGAAGTTTTTCCAAGATCATATTCAGTTTCATTTTGAAATAATATTCAGTTTTGATTGAGGTTGCAGAGGGGCCAGGCAGCACTTAAAAACTGTATTAAATTTGTTTCTGATCAGTCATAATACAACTATTACAGGAAGCCACAGCATGCCTACTGCAAGAAAGGTAAGCAACCTTTACTGCTGAAATGAGAACAGTTATTTTTCTTATTTATCCAAATGCGGACTGGTAGGATCATGGTAGTATGGTGTCTAGAAACATCACCCTAGGGAAAGCTCCAAGGATCTGTCCTCTTTTGTATGTGTGCTATACCTTCATTTACATGCTTTGCAACTCCCTTGCTGCTGCAGTTAAGAACTGGGCATCTATCCTAAAGTGTTATTTGCCACACAAACTCTATCATACTTTTGTTCCTCCTACGCTCACGTGTGACTGCTAAGAGCAGACTGCAGTGGGAAGGGCTATGTGGCTGATTGGTTTTAGCATAATACTTTCTTGAACCTGAATCACAGACTGCCAGAGATAAATCACCAGGTAAAATAAAACAGAATTTCTGAAAATTTTGGTCTATATATGCTGAACTCTTAGTGGTGTGGTTTTTCTTGTGTTTAAAGCAAGAAGTTCTTTAACCAGAGCTAGAGTCATACGTACGCAAGTCAAAATTAGGACTCCTTAAATAGGATAGCAGTAGCCTGCCAAAATGCCCTGGTGCTGGGCATAAACTCTATCAGATGTTACTTTTACAGTAACTGGTGAGCATTAAGAGTGTGGATGATTTCCTGTAACTTTTTCCTTTCCATTTCTCTACCACTTCTAAAGCTGCCAGTGCATAACTGAACAATTCTTTCCAGCTATTCACATTGGATAAGTGGACAAATCTTATTATGCACACTTAACTTGTTGTGGTTTGTGATTAAGCCAGAAAGCACTATTTTTTTCCTCTCTGAAACATTCGCTATCAAATGAGATTTAAAATGCAATCCATATAAAGCAATTCACAGAGCCTCAGAGATTATCCTGGAAAGTTTCATTTGATGCTAGAACCCTTTAGGCTTCATCACAGCAGCAGCACTAGCATCTTAAAAGGCTATTTACAACTTTTAGTAACAGCATACCTACATCAAGCAAAATGGAAACAATGGTCTGAACAGAGAAAACACTAGATCCAAGTAGCTATGGTATAAAGCATTGTTAATTCAAGAATGTTGCACACCTCCTGTGGTAAAATGACATTCTTGATATTTTCTAGGGAATATTTTCTCAAATCAATGATTAAGGCAAGTAACACTTGCAAACACATGCAGTTGGTAGCATAATCTGATTATTTATTAGTTATAGATTCCATTTCTTCTTAGATTTTCTGCTTCTGTGCTCCAAAACACTAATGCTAATGGTTTAAAAATAAATTTTGGACTGGAATACAAGTACTATTAGGAAAAAGGGTTTATTTTGCTCTCTGAATTCTACAGGAGAGATTAGTGGTGTGCTGTGACAAGTCCTCCAGATAGTCTCTCAAAACAATGGGCCTTGATTTTGTCTTGTTGTAGTATCTCTATTCTCTGATAAACAATCAAAAATAACCAGCTCATTTTAAGTGTATCCTGTGGCGGTTTTTTTTGTTTGGGTTTTTTTTGGTGTGGTTTTTTGTTTTTTTTTTTTTGGTCAGATTCAGAGTGGAATAAACAAGGGTCACATTTCCTCAGCTGTCTGAATTTGTGAGTCTATTGAAATGTAACCCAGGATGAGGAAAGAAGCTGTGAGAGCTAAAAAGTATGCCTCATTGAACTGTGACTTCTTCCTCATCTTGCTTATAGAATAGCAGTCCTGGAAAAAAAATAGTATTCTCAGGAAAGATTTAAAGAGCTCTAAGAAGATTTTCCCCTTTATGGCAGAGCTACAAAGTATGAATTGCTCTGGATCAAATAGGGCATAATACAGGAATTCTTGGAAACCATCCGGTGACATATAAAAAAGGTGGGACAATGCCTGCTTGGATAAGAGAAGGTATTGGCAGTGTGTCAGCCAATGAGCATAGAGACATTTCAAAAACAGTAGGTGAAACAGTTATATGTAACTAGGGCTGCTATAATGAATAGTCTAAATTCAGAGGGGAGGGAGAATTTGGAAAGATTCAAAATCAATTGCAACTGAACAAGCAAAAAGAGACTTCCTAAGTGTTAGAAGAAAAGTAAGGGATGTGTAGGTCTGGTTTTTAATATAGGAGATGGATAAATGATGGTTTTTGAAGAGGATTCAGGAGACTTAATACTGCTAGCAGATCTTGGTCCTTCTCCTTTTCAAGAAGAGTGGGAATGCGACTTGGTCAGCTCAGTCTTAAACACCAAGACTCCGTAGGATCAAACCCCACATACTGCCAGTTGCTTTCTTCCCATAGGCACATCAGCTGAGTCTTTGTTTTCAACACACTGGTTCCCAGTCCTGACAAAGTAGTAGCTCTGTCAGTGTAGGAGTGCTAATCTGCCTGACAGCTGTCATGCAGGACAGTTGGCATGTCTGAATTTTGCATCAGCATGACCTGGAATGAAATACCAAAAATGGGCAAATGTCTGACAGAATGGAATTAATTGAGACTGAGTTTGCAATCTGTTTTCCTTGGGAAAAAAAAAAAAAAAAGAGTTTTTACCACTGCAAATAGTAAAGTGGGGGGTTTTGGGTTGGGTTGGGTTTTTTTTTTTGTTTTCTTTTTTTAAATATATAACTAATGAACTCGCATATGGTATCCCTGTAAAACTTTTCCATTATGGGGATCATTGTTAATACCAAAACAGGTCACGCATCTCCCATCAGTCTCATAGCAATTGAGGAGATGCTTTCTTAGTGTCTCCACGCAATTTCAAAAGCAGGTTTACCACTTTGTTCTATTTAAAATGAAAATTCTCACATCCTCACAGCAAGATTTGCAGTGAACACTTTGAAAGGATAAGCATGCTCACTGAATATAGCAGTCATCTAAGAACTGCAGATCACTCAGATCTGTGCATGAGCCTATTTCAGTGTCCGTTATACCACACTGGAAAGGTGTCAGACTCCACCATTAATGCAAAAAAAAAAAAAAAAAAGGCACTGAATACTTCAGGCTTCTCTGCCTCACTGTAGTTACTCAACCTTCTTTCCTCTTAAATAAAGTTTGTGCTAAACTACTGTGAGCTTAATTTTGGACAGAACAGCTCTGTGCTCCATTCCTTGAATAAGGATAGGAAATTGCATGCTTTGTCTCAGGTTAAAAAGCAAAATACAACAGTAGTGTTTACATTTCAGTGCTTGGGCTAGAGGTTTGGCAGAATCATTATGTTGGAGACATACCTTTTTAAACAATAAATTAGATCTGCATGCTGGAAGCTGAATAATTGCCAATAGTGCTCTGAAAAGGGATGGGATCTCACAGGGAAAAAAACAGCACAGATTTGACCATCTGATTAAAGTTTCAATCCAGGCTAAAATGGTGAACATGAGGGTGAACCAGAACTTCCTACTTCAAGAACTTGGCTTTACCTCCCTATTTCAGAGGATTTGATTAGGCTTAATTTGTTTGATTTTAGCATAATACTAATTTACATTAAATGACAAGAAGCAGCAGAAATGGGTACAACAATCCTCTCTTAAAGCTGATTCATCGCCTTTCACCTTTTGCAACAATAGATGTATAAATTGTGATCATATCCCTCTATTCTTTTCTGATTGGCTTTGTTTCTTTGGCATTTATGTTAATTACTCTTAATAAAGCAGTATGTGTGCAAAATGCTTTGATTCACACACTTTTCCATTTAGCAGAGCAACAAGCAAAGTTGTCTATGCAAAACCAGGTGAAAGAGAAAAGGAAACGGGTTTCTCGATAAAACTGGAGTTTGAGCTCATAGCCTCCAATGGCAAAGTTGGGCAGCAAGTCCCCTGGGATTGAGCCATCACTAAGGCAGGCAGCTGCAATATCGAGTTGTTGGAATTAGTCACGAGAGGCTGTCCTCGTGTCTCGTGTCGCAGGAGCCTACTGACACTGAAGACCTGGATAAAGGGTCTTAGAACAGCCATAATCCCAGTTCACAAAAGGCTGTATCCAGTCAGGAAAAATTTGTCAGAAAAAATTAGGCTTTGTCCCAGACACTGCTTTTAATCAGCTTAATCAGCGATATGTGATTATGTGGCACTTCATTTATTTTAAACTCAAATTAACCTTGTTACAGAGCCTCTGCTTAGTTTCTGTAAATTAACAACAGGATATGACTTCTTGTGGCTGAGGTTACATTAAAAAAGTACACATGCGCAAAAAATAATAGCCAAGTAAATGGGAAGCTTATTATGCTTCTCTTGCAGTTATATTCTTTATTACTTATTTTAAAGAATAAACAGTGCTTGATATTTTCCCTTACTTCTGGTTGAAGCAATTGCCACATTGTGTGTTGCTATATATTTTTATATGCTTCCCTCTCCTTCACCTACTGCTTCTTCCGCCGAAGCCCCCCACAAAAAAAGCAAGCACCGGAAACTCATAGCAACGGGACACTCTTGTCCCCTTTCCGCAGTGACTGGGAGGCACTGCAGGTGAAGTCAAAGCCAGGATCTTGCAGAGTTGGGAATATTTCTTCAGTACTGTTCCTTCCCAGTGCTGGTGGGCTGTTTGCTCCAAGCCTCCCCCTCTCCCTTTATCTCACTTTGACTCCAAATGTGGCCTTCTTTCATCTTCCCCTCAACTTGCCTCCTTACCACTTTCCCTTGAGTGTTCCCTTTTCCCATCACTTTTCAGTTAACTAATCCCCTTCTAATTTAACTGATGCTTGCAGCCCTTTGTTGACCTGTGCTTTCTATCCCAAGAATGCTGCCTTTTATCTGGTTAAGTTGATGGGTATCCTGTCCCTCTAGAGCAAGTGCAGCAAGAAGAGTGCAGGGGCTGATGGTCATCTGGCAAAAGGAAGTGCTGCACTTCACAGGGAATTCCTAAACCTAGCTCTGACCTCTACGGGTGTGGGGTTTGGGCATGGCTTAGATGAGGCACTGTAAGGGCATAGACAGTGTTGTATTCTTCTACCACCTATCTCTTTGAAACACAGTGTGCTTGGTTCTTGCTATAATAGTTATTCCTAGTGCTGACTTCAGTTTTGAAATGGCTGTTTCAATTGTGACAAATTTTTGTCACCCTACTGCGTACAGAGCTGTTTCTGCTTCTCCCAGAGTTCAGTTCACTACATAGGCTGCTCTTAGAATTGATCCGTCTGTGATTCGTTCCATGAATGTCAAAAGGAAGAGGCCAATATAGAAATGGACAAATAGAAGATTTGTACTGTTGCTGTTTGGAAACTGAGGTAGATATTGGCAATACATGTTAAGAGTTGTTGCTTTGACCTTGTGAAGTGAGTAGGGCAAAATGCATTTGAAAGTTAGAAAGCAGACTTGGAGAGAACGGAATATAAACAGATTGATGGAAGCGTCACTGAGTGAAGATGGAAGACAAAGTGCTGTTACAATTGCTGTTTGCAAGATGAAAGCTATTAGGCAGCGCGAGTACTGTGCTGGCCATCGCAGCACAGCGATGCTGTCAGAACAGAGTTGGTAGCAACACCAGATTGTAATTTGAAACCCAGAAGCATTGGAAAAGATAATTTACCTATCCTTGTGTGCACTTCAGAGCTGGTTAAGCATGCAGGTGGGTAAATTAATTCTTATGTTGGTATTAAGACTTAATGAATCCAACTGTTTCTATTTAATCAGTTATAATGGGGCTTTCTTAATATGCCTGAATTGCAACTGGTTTCCAGCTTTGCCTTGTGGATCTGTGGCTCCGTGGTGAAACACAAACTAGTTTACAGCACAGCAGTCAGTCCTGAGCTGTCCCTTGAAGTCACATTGTGAGAGCACAGGACTCCATCAGCTGTAATTCCAAAGAAGGTTCATAGTGATATTATGACAACATCATTACCAGTGAACAGCAGTCTTGAATGTAAAAAGCCGCGAAACTTTGATTTCATTTCATTATAAAATCTTTCAGGAGTGAACTAGTTACGGGTTTAAGCTCTCTGTTTTATGTGATTGTATCAGTAAACAAAAGAAATCCTGAATCTGCTGCTGATCACTGGAAATTACCAGCATCTGAATTTTAGGTAAATATCTGAGGGCTAGCTCTTCAGCTTGTGTGAAACGTCAGAGTATTAAAGGCAGTTCCCTTAGCTGCAGGTCTTTCAAGACTCTTCAAGCTCTAGCTGTGAAAAAAAAAAAAAAATCAAACTGTGGAGAAGGGAAATAAAGGGAATAAAGACTGGAATAAAGGGAAATAAAGACTGGCTGCTATTTCTTCCCACCTTTGAGGGAAATTTATATGTACCAGTAGTGACACAAGGTAGCAAATGCATTTAGATTTGCCTGTATATTATACTCTCTTTGCACTGAAGTAAACAATGGTGCAGGGATGGTAGAATGCCACGAACCTGTATGTTGAGTTTTGTCACTGTTCACACAAGATTTTGCAACTCTGGTTTTTTCTTGAACCACAGGACTCTCCTACTTGCCCCCTGGAGAACCTGGCCAGTGAGATTATGCAGACACTCCTAGGCCCAGCTCTGGAAACGCAGGAGAGAGGCCCTTAGGAACAGCAGAGGATGTAGGGCTGCAGTGGTGGTGTGAGACCTTTTCACAGATCTTTAGCCAGGAGAAGACTTGGAGAAAAGTTAGCAATGAGGGGATGATTGTCTGTTTGGTTACAGGAGAAAGCAGAAAAGGAAGGAATGGAGGCAATGCAGCTTTGCAATTGCCCTTTCCACTACGATTTGTTTAATGATTCAAGCCTCATCTCTCTGCTGTAGTGACAGAATGGGATTAAACACAAGGCGGGTGGAAAGGAAGGAGGAAAGCATACTGAGCAGATTTTAACCAGGCCAGCTTCAAAGTTTGGGACAGCAAGCAGCTCTAAGTACACATATGCAAGCACTAAGCACTTCATTTAGAATACTGATAGAATTCTGAGTTTTTCTACTGAAGTAAGAAATGACATTTAAGTCATTTAATGGCATGTCAGGGGTAGCACATATTGTAATATATGAGTCTTGGTGTCATGTATGTGACTGAAGGCTGGGAGTCATTAAGCTCCCTGAGAAAGCAGGGGTTGTAATAGCCACACTTCCTGTGCTTTATTATTTTTATCACCCACTTGTAATAGAGGGCTAATTTTTTCTAAATGTTTTGATTATGCAGATACAGAATAGTTTTCTGGTATGCTCCCTTTGTAATAAAAGTGGTGATTCAGAACAGTAATGAAAAATTAAAGACAAAAGCACATCCAGAGTCCAGTTGTGCCTGCTCATTCAGTCACACCAAAGCTTCCCTGTAGCGAGCAAGTGGTGTAGCTGGTGAAGAGACTGTGCAAAGCACAGGCTGTGTCAGTTTGTACCTTTCTGTAAACACTGGGATAGCACAGGATAAGTGGGAACTTGTTGTGAACCTCCATTCAGTGACATCTGCCCTGAGTACTGGAGGGAAATAAAATTGTAATAATTCATTTTGAGTAGAAACTGAGGAATTAAGGTTACAGTCTGCTCCCTGCCAACAGCTGCTGAGTGTGATGGGGAACCATTTTATGACACGATGCTGGGAGGTTTTCAAAGTGATGTTGGCATGACCCTGAACCAGCAGATGCTGAGATTTGTAGGATTTGTTACATGCTATTCATTAAAGGAGAATTGCAATCAAAACAATTCAAGCACTCCTGAAGAAATATGGAACTCCACTCAGACAGCTGAAGTAAGATAAAATCCACAGGAGCTCAACACTCCTCACTGGGATGCCAAATCTGAAAGAAAACTGTATGAAGTGTGAGATTAAATCATTAGATTCAGACAGTGGTTTAAGATATAATAAAAACACTTCTGTCCTTTAGTACAGCAGAAGCTATAGGCACGAGAGAGACCCTATGTCTTCCACAATGCAGTGCATAAAAGACAGTGAATTGTATGGTTTAGCAGATGAGAAGTTCACAGAGACAGTCCAGGTCTGTGAACTGTACAGTTTACTGCTGAAAGGGCCAAGTGGATTTCCCTGCAAGATGAGAGGAGATACAGTGTACTTGGCTAGTCAGTGACTGAATTTTCAGTGATGTTTTCGTTGTTCTTGTTCATTTGCTTCATGTCCATGTCAACTTTGTCAGCTGCTGTAAAAACATTTTTAACTGGAGAGCTGAACACCAGTGAGGTAGTGTCTGTCCTTCTGATGTTATAAACTGTTAATATTTATAATCTCTGGCTGTTTTGACATCCTTTATACCATAAAACAGGCAGAGGAGGGGTATCATTCTGTATTAGACTAATTCCAGTAAAACATTTTAAGTACTTTAAAAGTATTCTTTTAATTACTTTGCTCAGTTGAGAATGAGATTTCATTAAGAGACTTAAACAGTTGTTTCCAAGCCTAAATTCAGGTCTCTTTGGTAGTGAATAAAAATGAATTTGATTGTCTTGATCCTAGTTCTCTTTTGTAGCTATTAAAGGACCATTTTTTATTGGCTATAAACCCCAAAGGAAATTTATGGGGTATATCCAGAGTAGAAAGATGCATTGTAAGGATACTTGAACAATACTTCCTTATCTCTTTCTTTATACTGACTGAAGTCATGTGGAGTGCTGAGAGACTGTTAAGGTTGAATTAGTCAAAAGGGGAGTAAGTATGCTCAGAAAGTTAACGTGTTTACTGTGTTCTTTAATGATGGATTAAGCAGTTAAGAATGAAAAATCCCTCTCTATGTTATTTCCCTCTAGGAAATAAAATGGAAATAAAGTGCTAAATTTATATGAAGAAATTATAAGTAGAAATTGTGGAAAATGCATTATGAAAGAACATTTTTTTTTCTGCAAACTTTTTGAATTCTTTTTTCTATTGAGTCTGTAAAAATTCTATGGACACAAACCTATTTTTAGGCTCTCCAAAATGTTTTGACAACATTTTTAATTGCTGCACAGTTTACAAACACTTAAAATCTATCCTTGATTTTTTTTTTTTTTTTTTTTTTAGTCAGCGTGAAGGCCAGTATTTTTTTTCTGGAAGGTAAGAAAGAGGAGAACAATTTCCATCAAAGGCACAGACTATTTACCATAAGGCAGAAAGGGAAATATCTTCAAGCTAGCTCACTATTTAATAATCATTCAGAAAGACATGACTGAGGTTTAAGGCCAAGGATAAACATTTGGAGAAACTTCAATGGAGTAAAACTATAAACGCCTGATTGGGGTTAGTGTATGAACAATTCAGTAGCAGAATTTTTGTTGCATTCTCTGAGTGGAGGCTATGCCTTAATTTGTTTTGGATATACCTGAAATATATGTCTTCTGTGTTTGTAGGTGATCTGGATCTCTAGTTTCCTATGAGAGAAAGTCGAGCCATTGGCCTTCTGATGGAGAGATTCCTAAAATCTTATTAGCTAGGCTATATAAACTGTCTCTTCCAGTGCAGATCACTCCCATACAAGGGAGGATGAAGTTTGAAGTCTTCTGTCCAATGTGAACTGTGACCAAATAGATCAGAGGTGGTTCAGGCAATTGTGAGCTTTAACTTGATTTTGCTCCTGTGATACAACAGGAAACTTGACAAGACTGTTAATTTGGTTTTGCTTTTTTCCTCACCAGAAAAGTAGGATTAATGCTCCTGCTGCTATCTGTATCCTAGGAAATAACTCAGTTTGTATATTGGTATCTACGGCAGGTTTGGATTATATGATCAGCCTTTTAAATACAGGCACATATTTTGTATGGCGCATCCCTGAGGTGGTTTTGATGTATTTGGGTTAGTTATATGCAAATAGGCTTTCCTTTGAGGACTATTTCCTATATATATTCCCCTCACAGTATACTAGTATAACTTATGGTAATTGCCCCTATCCTTGCAAGCTTTGCTAGTTGTTTTGCAGCAGACAAGCAGAAGAGGACTCTGAAGCCACAGCCTAGCTATGTTTTATGAGCTAGTGGTTGAATCTACTAGTTGTTCAAAAAAGCATGTCAGGTCAAAGTCAAAGGGAGAGCCTTCTGAATTAAATCATGGGGGAACTCTACAGTCTGCCAGGAAAAACGTATGATGAATGCAGTCCGATTGTGATGTTATCCTGTCTGACATTATCCTATTAGGTACATGATGTGAAATGGCATAACGTTGCATGAGATAAAACCATGTCGAATTAAAAGCTAGAACAGTAATGACAAAGCCAAACAGGCTAACAATAGCTTACTTGTAAGCCAACAAATAAACCCCCCAGTTTTCTAAACTAACTATGGCTCTTTCCATTCAGCTGAAGTTAATATAATTTCAAGCAGGCTTAGCTTTTTACCATTATACATACCTTCACACCCACACACAGTTTATTTCTAGTTCTGCCTATGAATTCTTAATGTTTAAGGTTTAGTAGGAAATGCATTTGCTGAGTCAATTAGTGCTGCAGCTACTACTTGTTTTAGCCCCACTGTAACTGTTATAAAGGAAAAAAAAAAGTGTCATAACCTTCACAGCTGTCTCCTATATCAGTCTGCTATTTCTGACGTAAAAGCATGAATAAAACAAGTGCAGGTTCAGCTGGTTTGCCAACCCTCTGGCGTCTTAGCAAAACACACTTGAGCTTGATATTAATTCTTTAAAAGAAACAAAATTTTTTTGCCACCCAGCCTTTTTCTGAGCTGTTGTAGCAATGGGCACGTCCAGACCCTGCCTCAGTCCATCACCACTAATGAAGCAGTTCTGTGAGTTGGACTTGTATGATATTATTGCTGGCATTAAGGGAAGAAGCAGCTTGGCCTGGGGTTTTGGAGTGCAGGTGAATGTCCCAAGTAATATGTATGTATTTTTTCCATATGTAATCTGACATATGTAATCTGACAAATTCTAGCTATTTGCAGCTTTCAGGATGAACTGCATAGGAACTGATCTTTTACCGTTAATGGCACAGGCAGATCACTTTTGTTTTACTCTCTGTGTGTTTTACTGAGCTGTTTCTCAGGGTATCATTTGCAGGTGTCATGTAATTAAAGTTTAGTTTAGCCTAAGGTTGTTTTTTTTAAATAGTACTTTTCCAATTCAGACTATCTCAGGGTACTTAGTTAGATGGTGGAGTGATTATACAGGCAATTAACTCAGTCATTACATGCTCAGCAATAGTTCACACACAGCTCTGTACATTACAACCTGAATTTTATAGAAGAATTTAATGTTAGTCTAGACACCAGGGTAATTCACTCGTCTTTCAGAAGAAGCCTTGTGGGACCTTTAAACTTCTACTCAGAGGCCAGCAAAGGGTCTAGCTTTATGATCACCATTAACAGAGAGCAGCAGCTGGACTTTCCTAAGCATTACATACTGCAGTGTCAGCAGCTGGTTATAAAAACATATCATGATCCCCTTTAAATCCCATGACCTCCTTCCCCAAAAAGGATAAAAGCCAATCAGTGAGCAGGGCTGAGACACTTGTGTTTTAGTTTGTAATTGTTTTGGAACTGTGTGGTTTGCTGTCCCGGATAGCGTATAGCTCCAGATGTCCTGAAAGTCCTTTGCTGTTCTTTGATGAGGAGTATTCATTTGTAATGCTGTGATTTTTAGGCCTGATTTTTTTGGCCAATAAATTATGCCCATCCGTACACATGGTAGATAATGAAGAGTCCTCATAAGAAACCTACTATAAAAGGAACTCTTACTGAAAGACAGTCTTGAATAGTCATGAACAAATGTAAGGAGCTTGTTTGTGTGTTTGACTTTGTTTTAAAAATGGCATAACCATGAAAGGTGCTTTCAAGTCTTAAGTCCAGAGTAAGGCAGTGTGCCAGATAATAGTTGCTTTTAGAGTAGGGTCCTGACGGACAGAATGTGCAACTTCGCCTCTTACTGTAACAATAGGACTGCAGTGTGGCCACATCAGCTTATGGCACTTGGTATAAGGTAGATCATAATGAAGTCTCTACACCTGGGTGACCCTGAATGAACCTCACTGAGGGCGGTAACTTCTAGTCCAGTACTGTCAGTAGGAGTTTAGTCCCAGTCAAAATTAACAAGACACTGCCACATGTCAGAAATGTCCTTGCTCATCTTCTCCATGACAGAGAATGAAGCACTAGGAGAGGGACAAAATAAGTCTTTTCTCAAGAGGAGGATGTACCTGGAAGGAATGCAGGTTCCCACTGATAGAGGGGCAATAAACAATACTGCTTGGTAGTCACATTGGCTATTGAGTCCAGTTTCTTTGTTTCGCCACTCATTGGTGAGCAGTGGGTAAAGAAATTAATTGTTGAAGATGTTTCAGGAGGAAACATCCTCAGATCAGGAAAAAAGGTCAAAACCAAAGCAGTGGATATCTGCCTAAGAAAGAGTAAGCTCCAGGTTCTTCTTTTTTAATTTAAGATCTGCTAATTTACTGTTATAAATTTTAAGGGCAGAAGACTAATGAGATATGACTTGGATTTCATAAACTGAAAATCTGAAAGCAAGGTTTAATAACAGAGTAAATACTGATCAAAAAAAGGTTTGACTGAGAAACAGATATAAATAATAGTAGAAAACACATTGGATTAAAACCTATTAAATGGAAGATCATATCCAGAAATCTACTGGAGTTTTCTAAGGGAATAGGATAAAGCATAGAATGGTTTGAAAAGACTGAATGGGATTTTACCTAGAGCTCTGAAAGCTTCTGTTATAATTCTACACTTACTGAGTTTCTGACCTAGAAATTGAAACATCTGAATGGTCAAATTGCTATACTGGAGGCAATTGGAAGCAACTGGAAGCAACTAGAGATGAAGAGAAAGAACAAACTGAGCGTCTTCTCAGCAGTGGACAATTTCCTTCATTTTTTAGGGAAGAGATGTGAAAGTCATTGTAGCTCTGTATGTTAAAAGGGAATTTACAGCCATTGTAAGCACCCACTGGGCCCAGCTAAGATGATTTTCTACTACATGCTTATAAGCAGTTTGAAAACTTAGTAGTATTTCTGGCTGTGGGAAGCCAGAGGCAGACTGCTTTGCAGCAGCAGGAGCCACAGGGCAAAATATATCTGCTGTTATTTGTGGCTTGTCAAAAAAATTTTGATTTCCTTATAGTTCATTTACAATTTTGTTGCGTTCATTCATATTTTGTACTTTGTGGCACCCCATCTGCTCTGTGGTTCCTCTCAGATGTAGGTAGGGATTATTTTTTTCATTCCTGTGTAAATGCTGAAAGACTGGGCCAGTTCCTCAAAACACAGCTCATTGAAGTAGTTGTCTTGGCTGAGGGCAGGCCCTTTGAAACAGAGTCAAAATTGGACTCATCAGTTGGATGGTGATTGCTTTGATAGTCTCTGTGACCTGTCTATAAGTGGTAAACCCATTGGAACTACCTGATGAAAAACAGTTGGTTTAGAACAGCTGGCATGTGAGAAATGCTTTCATAAGACAGGACTTTTGGACGGCAACATTAAGCAGCAAGATTTCTTTAAATGCATGAATCTGGTACTTGTCTAAGAAATACTAATGTGGCAGCTCTTGGTAATCCTGTCTTTGTCCCACCAGGTGCACAAACACATTTGTACTGCATGGAATATTATGTAAACATCAATGAACCCTCAAAAGGGGAAAAAACAACCCATATCCCTCTGGCTTGCAGTTCATATTCTCACACCTAAAAGTGGATTTGTTTTAAAGTACCGTCTGAGGTTGGGTTACAGCTGTCAATGCCCAGCTAGCACCAAATTATTCAACTTTCTGGAATTTTTTGGTATTATTTCAGACACTTTCTTATGTTAAAAAATTCTGTCAGGGATTTCTCTTGCATCATGATTTTTAAAGTGATGTTATTCTCATGCTTGTTTTTAATAACCATTTGGCAGCTGACAGCACATATCTGTTTTCTTATATATTGTCTTCCATTCTATATGCACCATGGCTTGTTTATTTTGTTGCTATTTATAGTAGGGTCTCCCACAAGGCTCTGGGCGCTGGTAATGATTTTTTAAGAGCAGAAATATCCTTGCAGCAATTTCATAAATGGAAAGTGACACAGAGAATAAGCAGATACAACGAGAGAACTAATGCACTTTATAAATTGGCTCTTCATACCTTCATTGCTCAGAGGAACCTGTCAGTCCATGAGGCTAAGCTGAACTATGATGGATCTGTCTCAAGGAATATATGCTCATATCTTCCAAATATGATGATTTCCACTGTCAAAAGAAAATGGCACTAGATCTACATTTCTTAGGAAATCTAAGGAGTTTTAATATGGAAAACATGGAAATTGCTCTAATTTACATGCAACTATCATTCTTTTGAGTGCTTTCAATAAAGGACCCCATAATCTGTAATACTTTAAAGAAAATAGAAGAGGAATTCAGATGTTTGTTGTGATGAGATGAAATCAGTCATAAAGACGTTTGTTTTTTCTAAATATTGTAGCTATTGCATATGAAATCTAGTTATCATCATTGCAAAGAAGTATTACTTTGAAATGTTGCTCTAATTCTGGGATAATAATTATTCAGTGCTTAAACTGTCCTAAAATACTGATAGTATTTAAATTCAAGACCAAATACGCAGCACAAAATGATGGAAGTCAAACATCTTCAGTTATGCTGGTGGTGTGCTGGAAGGTTTAGCAAAGAAAATGCCTCCATTGTTTAGGCTCAACTTCCAAAACTTCTGTCGTGTTCCTCTCCCTAAAAACTGTGGATGTCTGAACCTTAAGGTTTTCTGGACAACAAGCAGGCAAAGAGCTTCGACGACCTCACAATCCTTCCTTTCTGCTGTGGCTGGTTTATAGGGATCCCAAAGCCAGAAGTGCTGGGGCATGCTTTTATACCCAGAACATGTTTTTTTTTAGTTGAGCTGTCTTCTCGGAACACAGCCATCTCTTATGTAGTTCTTAAATTCTTAATCTGCAAGGCCTGTATTTGTAGGAGTAGGCAATGTGTTTGCAATGCAAATGAAGATGAGAAAGGCTGACCAGACATCTGTTTTACTTTTAATATTTAATAATTGCTTACATTTCCAAATATGTTAGTTCTAAAGTATTCAATCTGTACCTAAATCTCAAACCAGGCATTCACAAACCTAATTTTAGTGTAAAGCAAAACATTCAGATTAGGAACAGATGCCTCATATTAGGCACCTAATTTTGAACATGCTTCTTTTCTTGCTTTAAGAGGGCAACTGAGCTCTGTGAGTCATTGTACTCTTTAGGTTTCGAGGCATTATCTCTGGACCAGACCCTTATTTCTTTGTTTTTAAGCTAAACAAATGGCATGGCAAAAAATGCAGGATCACAGCAGGCCTCTCCTATCCTCTTAGAATGAGAATACCTACACGTGGCCAACCAGCAGACCTGAAATTTAGGGTTTGAGGCAGCATTCTGATACCTGCCTTAACAATGAAGCAGTTTGCTGTTCTTGCTCTTCTATCACATCTTTGTTATTTAAATTCCTTCTCATTTTACTTTCAAACCAATGTCACTTCAGCATCTACATTAAGTTCACTAGTGAAACTGATAAAAGAAAAAATACACTAGATAAATGTCGGCTGTGCTCTGCGGTACAGGCACCGAAGGGTTTTTCATGTCTCTAACGTAGTCATCAGTTAGTTTGAACCACAGGAAAATTGTAATTGGATCTAAACCAACTCTGAAATGTTGGTGCCAAAGGGCCACTTCAAAATGATTTTGTGCTTGTGCTTAGCTGTGTTAGCCTAACTACTGTCCCATACTAAAATCAGATGCTAATGGCAACTAACTGGTAATGGGCCAACTTAGGTCTTAGGTTAGGTCTTTGCTGTCATAAAGCCTTAGGCTTATAACTCTTCTATGTGAAGATAGCTCAAGGACACAGGATGGAATCCTTCATCTGGAATAAAGGGAAGTTTGTCCAAATGAATTCACAAGTGTGATATTTAACAGCTTCCTCGGTTCTTTAGCATTTTTCTTTTCTGTCCTGTCAGTATTCAAATAGACAAAATCATATTAGCTCCAGGTTGCATCTCTGTTTAGCTGTATGCATTAGACAGTTGTTTTTTTAAAGTGTCACTAAAGCTGTGAATTTGGCCAAGCTATTATATGAGCTTGAAAACTTGGACTAATGCTTGCAAACAGTTTCAGTACTTTAAGTAGCCTTATGTTTATGCTGGGGTAAAGCTTGAGCAATGTGCTGTCCTTTCCTACGATAATAAAGTGGCATTGTTTTTGTTCCAGCCATAGGAAACAGCATGAAGTAAACCACAACTTTCATGTGTTAGATGAAATTTTTCTTTTTGTCATAGATGCTAAGATCAAATACCATTTTTTAGGTGGGAATGCTTTTTGGATAAGACGCACATAGTTTTTACTGCCAGTACCTGTTAGAAAACTCCTAATCAAAGCTTAGTAAGAATTATATTAGGGCATATGTCTGTGGGTATAGATATATGTATTGGGCAAACTACCAAATGCACTTAATACAACGATCGACTCCAGGAAGTTCCTGACACAGAGGAGCACCCAACTAGGGGCAAACAATCAGCACACCTTCACGCCCCCTCCCAAAAAGATTCATGTTTTTTCTGACTTTTATCCTATGCATTCCAATAATAAATATTTCTCTCACATATGAAACACAATTTCAACTTCAAAAGTGAGAGCATTTTCTTGGCCACGTATCAGTGATCAATCCAGAAGGCACTTTACTATATTGCATGCATCCACATTTTACTAGGCAGAATAATTACAGCCTGAAATCTGCAGCTTTGCTAGAACTGGGAATGTAATTAAAACCTGTTAATTAAAAGAGAAAGTTAATATAATTGCTAATTTAAAACTTATTAGCATGTTCTGTTATGTTGGTTGTGTGCTCAATATATTCTCTCCATAATAACAGTCAAAGAGAGGACCAAATGTTTTGCTGATAAAAACTGGTGAAGCTCCATTGGAGTCAATAGAACTGTGTCTATTTGCAAGAATTTTTAATTTCTTTTGTCTCAAAAAAGGAAATTTCTTCCCCCTATATGTAGAGTCAGAATGTTCAGATAACTCTGAAGAAGGTGGGCAACAGATTTGCTTCAACAGAATAGGGAACGAGGGTTAATTTCTTAAAAAGAAATATTTGCTGTGGTCCAAAAAGCAAGGGTGATTCCAAATTGTCTTTGGTTTCCTGGCTCTGCTAGGCTTGCTAGAAAATCCTGGTGTGTTTGTAGGGTGATACAGCTCTGATGTTGCCAATGCTGCAGAGTCTAGTGATGAATGGAACCTGTCATTTTACCTAGCGGTTTTTGGAGCAGTATTTAGCTAAGCCTTGTAGGAATAACTTTCAAAGGATTATTTGGGGTTCAAGGTGACATTCTGCTTTGATGGTGTCTTTTCCCTGCTTCTAGTTAGTTTAACTGGTTGCAACTGTTAGGGGCAAGGCGTAAAACTGATTCAGCCGACTGTCTGCCTATCATTCAGCCAAAGAAGCAATGGCTTTTTGGAGCTTTCTCTTTCCCTTTTGCCTCATTGCCACCTTGAGCGAACTTTAAGCATTTGGTTTTACATGTGCCCATCACGATAGAGCTCAGGAACTTTGCCCTATTGCGTACTCACGCATCATGCAGGAAGTGATAACATCCATGCATGTTTATGGCATTTGTGCTGCAAACAAATCACACATTCTGGAAAACCATGGCTAGATGTAGTTATTTTAAAGTAGCTCTTTCGTATTACTCCTCAGTTTCTTTCTCTACCATCTTCCTTCTTTAAAAGGCTGTTTCTGCCAAGTGCAGCAGCAAGAATAAAGTTTTTCAACCATGTACGGGGAGCATAAGCACTAGTATTGGCTTATTAGGGCCTGCTTATTCTGCATCAGAGGCTTCAAATTTGGCTGTGGGATCTAGCCAGACTGGCATAGAGTTAATCTGCTCTTTCAAAGTCTGCTGAGGCTCTTAATGTAAACACAATTTTGTCAGTAATAAAACATGTTCTCCCAGGATCCAGGGCTTGCTGTGTGTATTGACTTTTATCTACTTTGAAAGTCCTCTAATCAAAAGGTGAATCAGATTCTACTTTTGTGCTTATTTCTTTCTACCATCCTCCTGGTGCCACACAGTCTCCTTCTACATAATATCATTAACTTGAATTGTGCAGTTAATAGGCATCTCTGGGTTACTAGAAAGTATTTTTATAAATTTATCATGCACAAACATAAAATTAAAAAAAGCAAGCCTTCTCCAGCAAAATCAGGATTTCTGTATCAGCCATGTTATTAGTGTTGTAGACATTTGACCAATGGAGATCTCTGGCAAACTGTAGAGTTTCTTTCCTTAGCTGGGCTATGTCAGAGAACCCAGGAAGCCTGGGAACACAGTAGCTTGAAAGTTCTGAGGGCTTTAAGAAACCCTTGTTTCTTTATCCAAAATTCTTAGACAATTTTTTATTCTCTTAATGAGCACCGTGGGTTATTTCTGCAGAGTCCAAATGTTTTCCTCAGTGTCTTGGAACACCTCAGTGCTCTTTTGTTGATCTGGAGTGACTTGGCAAAATACAAGGTGGGGCTTAACATGTATTTTGTTCCTTTCGGGTTCATTCATCTCAGAGAACTGCAATTACTGAAAAGTTATGTAGCTAGATAAAAGGGTAGGTGGTACAAATCATCTCTTGCAAATGCTTCTGGGGTGGTAGTATGGTAGACCTACCATCCTAATTTTTCTAAGTAATTTTTAAGTGCTTTCTTGGAGTTCCTCCACACTAAGTGAGAACCTGGTACTCTAGAGAAAGGCATGCACTCCTTTATGCTGTTTTTATTTGGGAAGCCATGCATTGTCCTGTTGTTAATGATGGACCTAAGACTTAGCTCTGCCTCTCCTGGAGCCTTACAAGCCTTTTGTACTTCCTCAATCCTCCGTATATTCAGAGTGATGGATAGCTGAAAACTGATTAATTGTTATGAAACACTTGTTTACATTGAAGGTTTCAAGAGCACATTTCTTATTAAGGACTTAATAAATGATTAAAAGGCTCTTTAAGAAGTGATTAGTCAGACATCATGGGTTTTCCAATGCATCAATAACATGATTCGCAGCAGGAACCTTGCTAAGTGTTCTGCATTGCTCCTGGAAGAATCGGTCTGTCTCTCCTGTTGGCTGTAGCACTATGCCAAGAGCACCCTTCTAGTTCAGGTGGCGAAGGCAGGTGCTGGGAGCTTTGCAGTTGACCCAGGACTTGGGCTTTCTTTCTCCTGCTCCCCACTCCTGGCCCTTTGGAAGTAACTGTTTTGAAGCAAAACATTTCCGTGATCCTAACTGAAAAATGAGGGGATTTTCCTCCGATGTTATATTACAGCATAAAAGCTGAATTTCTGGCACAGTGTTTTCATGTTATTGAAGCTGGACAGCTTAACATATCAAAACAAAATAATTTGGAAAATGTATGTAACAGTTTGTGGTTTTTTCATTCTATTTTGAAAACCAGGCACACTTCAAAATGTTAGAATTTTCTGGGGAACTAAAGGTCTGAATTTTGATGAGTTCTAACAGAGAGACCAGAGAGCATCTGCGGCTCAGTGTATTCTGCGAGTGCTGCATGATTATTCCTACAGACCACTCTGTACAACAGTTGTAACATTTATAGCCTTGGTCAGTGCTCAGGCAGCTACTGCCTTGGGTTCCCAGGCAAATGCAGCTAGTCTGCTCTCAGCTGAAGTAATCACATACAGCAGTTCATCACCATTTTTAATAAAGGGAATGGAAGTTTGACAAGCTGAAAAATGATTCATTTACAGTTTCCCTCGGGAAGCTTCCCAGTATCATTAGCAAACGAGATAGGAAAAGACTTGACTTATTTTTGATAGGATTACAGCTTCTCCTGAGCATCTGGGGTTAAACTCGCAAAAAGAAACACCACAAGGAATTGAAATCCTGAATTCTCCTGTTTTATTATTTCCAGAGAAAAAAGGTTTTGCAATATTCTGTACTGTATATTCTAGTCTGTGTGTGGAAAATCAACAAACTGGCAGTAAGCAATCCAAAAATGCAATAAGATCTAGCTGATGGCCTGGCCTTCATGCTGTAGTGCGCCTTTTGTCCCCTGGGATGGGCAGGCTGCATGGTGTGAGGGGCTCACAGACACAGGTACTGTGGGACATGGAGATGGACAGGTGTGGTAGTAATCTGTCCAAATGGAAAACAAATACCCTGGAAGCTGATATGTTGTTTATCCCTGTCCTGACATGGCAGATTGCGTGTTGTAGCATTTCTCATGCATGGTCCAGTGTTGAATTGCTGATGTAATCTGTTGTTTTTCTCAGAATTGCTTCCATTTAGGCTGGAAAACTGTGTAATTGCTTGCTGTGGAGGGTGCTGGCCTGCTACAATTGAACCTTTCTTCTTTGCTGTGTTAGAAAACATTAGTTAAAGAATTAATAATTTAGTACAGAAGGTAGGCTTCCCCACCATGGCCTCTTAAGGGCCCTGCTGGTGTTTATAGTGCTAAATGTTAACAGATCCAAAGATATCAGGCATTTACTTTAATATTTGTTTCATTGTACTGAGAGAAGGGAAGGTCAGTTGAGTCAGACCTGTTCAATGCACAGCGAAAAGGCCTGTGGTGGAAAGATTATGAGCAGGACAGGAAACCTTCTGCTGGATTTTTAACTCTAAGAATAAGATGGTTGTATCTGCAGCTGACACATCTGCAAGTGCTCTCTGCAATGACAGTTTATGTCTGGTGTTTTGCCCAGAGTTTTGATGTGGTATATGGAAGTGTTAAAAAAGGGCAGCAGAAAACAACTTGGAAAAGTCCAGGATAAAGAAATAATAAGAAATGAGATTCTATACTAAGTTAGATCTTGCACAAATAAGTTAATCAAACCCAGACTACAAAAGACCCAATGCGTTCAAGTAAATGAGGTATAACCACTATCAAATGTTACAGGTCATAAAGAGAATGACCTGCCATCAGCCTGACCCTTTTCCTGGTGGTTTTGAAAAATAGCCAGGTTCTCAGTCCCATGCTGTCTTAGTCCATGTATATTTCTGTATATAAAACTAAGTTTTCTTAATAATTTTATGAACTTCTGAAAACTTATCAATAACACACCCCAGCCCAAAATGAGGAACAAAACTATTTTGTTGGGTAAAAAGCTGACCTTAGTGCAGAAATCAGTTGTCTTCTTGGGCAAACATCAAGGGAAAAGTCAGGATTTGCTTCGCGTTTTCCTAAACCACCAGTCCTCTGGCAGCCTTAGACCCTCTTGAGGACAGAATGCAAATCCTCAAACAATGCTAGACCTGGCTTCCTTGAACAGTCTTTGCTTCACTCTAAAGGGAGCCCAGTTGGCCAGTTGCTAGTGGCTTCTAATGTTGTGTTCTTTCTGCCCCTCGCTTTCTGATAGTATGGACAGCCCAGTTTGCTTCTTTTTGCCCTCCCAGGTAGAGGAAATGAGTGTTGGAAATAAGGCCACACTTTTTCTTACCGTTCAACCACAAAAAGGCAGCAACAGAAATGAGTTGTAAAGGATGTAGAGACCACTGCTACTGAGCTGTTGCAGCCATTCCTCATATTATTCCTAAGGATCCCCAAAATAAGTGACACACTCCTTTTGGGAGTGGAGGAGGTCTAGAGGGAAAAATAACAATGTGTTACCATTCTGTGCCTAAAATCTAAGCTGTAATGAGAACCTGGTAGCAGTGACCCATAAGACTGAGTAGACCAACGCATTAAAAAGCTCTATGCTGTTGTGAATTGAAAACGTGCTCAGTTACTTGTTCTCTCTGGATCCTGACTGGCTTGGTTATAATACCAGAATCATAACCCTGTTTCATTTGATTCTGCAGAGGGTGGAAAAGGAGAGACAACAGGAGGAGGCAGGGAGCTGTTTGTTATTTATGACCATATGTCATTGTACTAGCTATGCAGAAACCAGAACAGCGACTTTAGAAGGAAACTTGCTGAAAAGATTTTAAATGGATTTAATTAATTCCTCCCTCCCTCTCTTTTATCTCCGTCTGGAAAGAGCTGGCCTGTGTGGCTTTTGTATGGTTCTCTGCAGGATCAGGTGCCAAACTGTAGTAATTAAAATGGGGAATGAGGAGGAGGCAGTAAGGCAAAAAGCTATTTTTCTTGGCATGCACCTCTGGTACAGTGTTACAAAAATAATTTGCTCACCATTTTTTCCAATTATTCAAAGCTTCAAAATCCCCTTAAAACCAGCTCCTTGCAGGGAAAAAAAAAAACAACAACAAAAATAGATCACAAAATCTCACACATTAGTTACCTTCTTCAAACTTGCAAATAACTTCAGAGCTTATTCTCGTTGTAGCCAGTTTTAAGATGACTTGGCTTCAAGAATTACATAAATTTGGAGTTTCTGAACAGGGTTTGTTGTAACTATGAATTGTTCATATTAGAAACTGGCACACCCCTGCTGTGCACAGGGGTGTTCTAGAGATACAGAGAAAACCGTTACTGAAAAGGTAAGCTCAAGAAGAAGTATTTCAGGCAGATACTAATCAATATGAAATAAGTGTGGAGAATTTGTACCACTGTATGACAAGTAATTTGGGAGACACCAAGATTTGTTTCTGGAAGAGAAATTCAGGCTGAGCTGATACGGGATAAATCAAACAGGTGTAGAAGCACTTATCTGTACTCCACAATTTCTTTTAAAATGACTATAATATGTTGTATTGTTGATAGGATTTATGGAGACTCTGAATGATGGTCACCATCATTGATCTTCAAGGGAGAAGGAAGAAAAGCCTGTATATATAAAACATTAATGGTATACAAATATATCCTTTTCCACTCAGACCCAACAAAGCTGGTTTTGCTATGTTTTATCTGTGGGAACCACTCCAAACAGTTAGTGTCAGCCTGACTTAAATCCCTTTGCTACACAATACAGCTAAAGAAAGTCAGATCAAGTCATTCTATTAAGAATTTCTTATCCTAGTAAGTAACAGTCAGTTGAGTGTGTGAAAGGGTAGAAACAGCAGCTCAGTCTCCCAGCCCACTAATTTACAGTCCACCATGCAGGAATTGTAATGTAATAGCATTATGTACAGGCAGGGTATTTGTCCTCCACACATGGGGTGGTTGTTGTTTTCACAGTCTGTGCAAAACCTCAAATTTATTTAAGGGAGGAAGGATATTTTAGTTACAGATTGAGGGTAAGACAAGACACAGCGTTGTTGAGGTAAAAGCATCACCACAAGAAACTTAACCATTCCCAAATATTTTTCCAACACTGTATGCTCTTTCTTAAAAGATCGAGTTTACAAGAATGATTCTTCAGATGCTAAATAGATTGTAATACTTAAATTCATATTCATATGAAATTTATCACAGCTAAGAGACCTTATCAATGCTTATAAGTATCTAAAGGGTGGGTTGAAGGAGGAGGGAGCCAGACTCTTTTCAGTGGTTGCCAGTGAGAGGACGAGGGGTAACGGGCACAAGTTGGAACATAGGAGGTTCCACTCAAATATGAGAAAAAACTTCTTCACAGTGAGGGTGACAGAGCCCTGGAACAAGCTGCCCAGGGAGGTTGTGGAGTCCCCTTCTCTGGAGACTTTCAAGACCCGCCTGGATGCAGTCCTGAGTAATGTGCTCTGACATGCTCTGGGCAATCCTGCTTCAGCAGGGGAGTTGGACTAGATGATCTTTATGGTCCCTTCCAACTCTAAAAATTCAGTGAAATTCAGTGAAGACACCATAATGAGCTATTTGGAAAGCACAATCAAGTAATGTTTACAGTGCTTTTATTAGCACTCTACTGTGAGTTACAAGATGCTTACAGACAGCTTTTCTCTTCTCCAAGTTGTGTCCTTTTTTCTATTTAATAAACACTGATTTGTGGCTCCAGCCAGCAGAGCTTAGTGTACTGTTGCCGCTACTGTGACAGCAACATTTTGCTTTATCTTGTTGCAAAAGTGTCCTTTGCAAGCATTACCGGGAATGTTCACAAAGACTGATGGGACGCAAAGGGATCAGAGGTGAAGGGTAGAACTCCTGAGTGCTGAATCCATTGCTGGTGCTGATTCACTCTACCACTATGGGTATGCTTCATTGCTTGTGAAGGGCAAGTGCTATTATTCAATGTATTAAGTATGTAAGTGGCTTTGCAGGGTTAAAGAAGTTATATAGACATGTAGCAGGAGAGCCAGAATGTCACCTTGCCTTCCTCCTGGAGATGAAGGTGTGTCTGTAGAAGCTGCTGTTGGACGGATGTTGAGATCTTCACTGAGACGGTATGGGTGATGTTTATTCTAGTTAGATTCTACAGAAACAGCAAATATGTCTGGAGGCTACTGAAAATGACCCTTTTTGACCTCTCACAAAAAATTAGACGAGGTGATGAAAGCTCCAAGAAGTTTTAGATGGGAGTAAGGTTGTGACAGAGGCGTGAAAATGTCCTGGGAGGCAAAACTCCACATATATATTTCATAGCTTTTGTCAACTGAACTCACTGTGTGAGCCAGCAGCTCCCCACCACCTCATCATAACAGGCATCTCGGGATTTTGACCCGTGGTTACAAGGTCAAAGGAGAGGAAAAAGTAGCAAAGGATCTGAAAAAAGGGTGTTTCAGAAGAAGGGACTTTTCAATGAAGTTGTGCCTATTTTTTTATTAATTTATAGGACTCCTTGACTTCTTTAAACAGGAGGGTTTAGTTTTGTAACCAGGGATCTGTAAGTACTTTTTCATCTGATGTCTCGCTACATCTGACTGTCTTAAAGATGTATACTCACTTGGACTGCTGCCTAAAATGTAACACCACAAAGTCACAGGAACAGTGATCAGTATGTCGGTCACATGCAGGTATGAATCTCCTGGAGAAACAAATAAACTTTTTGTAACGTAGGTTATTGCTGGGGCAGGCCTAAGGCTGCTGTCAGTGTTCATCTATTTTTCTCTGCCTAAGCAGACAACAGGAGTGCTGTAGTTGCAAGGAGCCTAATCAAAGAGCCCAGATAGGTACCTATGTAAGAAGAGTTCCTCAAATCAATGTCTAAAAAAGAAAAGTAAAAATAAAAACACAGTCAAAAACCTATTGGCCATTAAGCATAGTAGGAGAGCAGCTTATCCAGCAAACGCGTGCACTATGTGCATTTGGTGGTAAATGAAAGAGAAATTGCTTCCTCTCATGCTGCACCCCTCCGCCTTACATTTTGAAGTACAGCACCTGCTAAGAATGCAATTGGTTTAGCAAGAAATAGTTCTGATCCACAGCAAATAAAAACGTGGCACATTTCCCATCATGTGTGGTAGAGATCCATGGAATACCATGGATGATACACTCTTGCTTGCTCTGTCTCCTGAATCTACCAAGCTGAACATTCATTTCGAGATAAGCCAGTGATTTGTACAGAAGCCTAAACACGTGGGAACATGCTGTCCTGCTGAGTGACAGGCGGCCGATGAAATCCCCGGAACATGCCTTTGCAGAGAATGGTTACTTGGTGTAATCTGACAAATTCATCAAATAGCAATTTGCAATATCGCTAGAGGAGATGTTGTCCTTTGCCTCCTCTACATTGGCAAAAAAAATGCTTTACTTGCTTTCTGCATACTGACATCTTGCCAGTTGTAAATGGGAAATTTCCAATATCTGTAATTCACTGTCTTAAAAGCACTCTCCCTGCTTATGTTGTCGACTCTATCTAGAGGTGCGACACACTAGAAACAGCTGACTATCAAATTGTGATCAAAAGACTTACGAGTGTGAAATAGCTTTAAAGTGATTCAGATGAGGCTGGAGTCTGTTAGTTTGTCTTGAATTGTCATTAGTTGATGTACCCTACACAATTACTGAGTCTTTCACCTGCAGTTGCAGAACTCATAAACTGAAGAAAAAGGTTTTTTTTTTCTATTTATTGAGAGTTTGGGTTTTTCTTTTTTTTTTTTTCATAGAAGTTTCTGAATATACAGTATTAGTTTATTTCAAATTTTCTTCTTTTCAAAGAAACCTTCTGCTACCCAGGCTTTTCTTGACTCTCTTCTAAGCTTAGCTGAAAAGAAAGACACTCCTTTCTTGAAGACTACAAATACTAACATATATTTGACTGTAGGGCAACTGAAACTGTTCCTACTCTGAGCTCTGCAGAATGTTACTGCCACTGCAGAATGCACAGCTGAATGGGACACACATCTGCTCTTGACACACTGCAGTCCAGCATGTGAACATAAATGGCTGCACACTTGAGGTTTTGTTAATATACCAGGACCTAATGCGCAGTGGCCCCTGTTCTATTCAGCAGAGAGGGACAATTGTAAAGAGAACAACTGCTGCTGTCACTTAGTCAAATGTGCTGGCAAGTGTTGAACTGCAAGGTTTCCATCTTGCCCAGCAGCTCAATTCTCCATCGTCCAGGTAGTAGACAAGGAGAAATGCTACAAGGCTTCCTATAGTGCCACATCATGTAGTGTAGTGATCAGTACACAAAGAACGTTATTTATTATTTGAATCTACAGCTTGTAGACAGATTGCTTTGTGCTAGACACTGCAAGCAAGTTTTAAGGAGATGAGAGGCATGGGCGCCTCACACAGTTTGTGAAATCCAGCCCTAATTCAAAGTTACAACATAGCTGCTTCCCAGTCACCCAGGTCCACACGTTTTTACTCTTCTTTCTTCTTGTTCACAGGGGTGCAAAACTGTACATCTGAGAAATAATTTGAACCTCATTTTTGAGGAGACTTTCAGAGATAGATGCAAACATGTCATCATCCTGTATTGCTACCTTTCCAGATATTTTTTTTTTCTGATTTTGTTTTGCGGTAGTTCTTTTAGGGTGGCAATGACTTATCTACCTGGTTGTCCAGGGTAAATATAAATTAAAAGTATAAGCTTTTCAGGTATACATACGCATTTATAATATTGAATTAGGCCAGAAAAAAACAGAGTCTAAAGATAGTAATGCAAACAGATACATTTCATGTGGTGTGATACAAATCTTGGTTTTTATTTGTGTGAGGTGCAAAGTTATTCCAGCTGGTTGAGGGGTCTAGAGAACAAGTCATATGAGGAGAGGCTGAGGGAACTGGGCACGTTTAGTTTGGAGAAGAGGAGGCTGAGGGGAGACCTCATTGCCCTCTACAACTACCTGAAAGGAGGCTGTAGAGAGGTGGGTGTTGGCCTCTTCTCCCAAGGGAATAATGGCAGGGTGAGAGGAAATGGTCTGAAGTTGCAGCAGGGGAGGTTTAGATTAGATATTAGGAAGAATTACTTTATTGAGAGAGTGGTCAGGCACTGGAACAGCCTGCCCAGGGAGGTGGTGGAGTCGCCATCCCTGGAGGTATGTAAGAAACCTGTAGACGTGGCACTTCAGGGCATGCTCTAGTGCCCGAGATTGTTGGGTTGGGTTTTTGTTGTGGTTTTTTGTGTATGGTTGGACTCGATGATCTCAAAGGTCCCTTCCAACCAGGAAGATTCTGTGATTCTGTGAAATTAGTCCCTCAGTACCAGTGAAGACTGAACTGGGCTCCACTAAGAAAGGCTGAAAAACATTTGCATTTCACAGAATGTAAATATTTAAATAGTGAATAGCAAGATAGAAAAAAAACCCTTGATGACACGCTCAGGAAGTTGGGATTTACACAGTTTGGGGTTATGGAAGTATATGCACACTTTTTTTCTCCCCTGCTCACTTTGAGCACCTAACATGGGAACTGGAACTGCAAATCTGGTCTTGGTATTCTTCTTAGCTATCTAAAAAAAAGAACAAAACAGGCTCTTCCAGAATGTGATCAGTTTAGCTGCTTCCTTTTAAACGGGTTCTCTGTTGTACCCATTTCTCTCCATTGACTACCTGGGCAGCCTTACAAAAACCAGTGTCATAGGCATGGCCCGTCAGCACTACAGGCATGTGAATACTGAAGTGTAACTGTGAGGTTTCACCTTCATCTCTCAATGACATGCCACCTCTCAAAGCCATGCCTGATGCTGGGCTGATACCCAGTCAGTTTGACCTTTAGAATAGTTCAGGCTCCTGCTTACTTTAAACACATATTCTAGATGGAATCTATGCTGTACCTGAGCTGGGAGACAAAACTGGCAAACTTCAGGCATCAGCGTTGTTTGTAGTGCTGGCATATTGGAGGACACTGACAGCTGAATTAAAATTGTACTAGCCTGTCTCATGTGGAGTATTATCTAGTTCCCTTGCAGTGCTTTCATCAGAATTGAACTGTGACCCAAGGGAAAGACCCAAAATGTTTCAGGGTATACCGGGTGTAGAAGTACTTCATTTCTCACCTTGATGTCCTGCAGCTATATCCCCTTGGTGCTGAGGACCATAGCATTTAGGTTGAAGTTTATCCTGGAAGTCGACAGCTAGCTACAGCAACTGATTGTAAAGAGTATTTCCTTTTTGTGCAAAGAAATGGCTACTGTTTTCAAAATGTCAGGAAACGGAACAGAAATTTGCGGAAAAAAAGGCTTAGCTCTGGGAAATTCAAGTTATGTTCCTTTGTATACAAAGGGGATTTGCTCTGAAATCACAGTACCCAATTATTCTATCTATTATATCTCTCTGAAAAGCTGCAAATACTGTTAAACATAGCTGGAGAGAGATGTTAATAAGAAAGAAAGGTAGCTGAGCTGTGCTGATCTATATTTCAAAGTGAAGAGGTGCTTAGACTAGAAAAAATAAAGCAGAAGACTGGGGAGTCCTTGAGCCTACTCCAAAGATATTAAAAATATTACTATTACTAGATTTAGATTTTTTATTTGGAAGAAATTCTTACTGTGAGGGTGGTAAGACACTGCAACAGGTTGCAGACAGAAGTTGTGGATGCCCCTTCCCTGGAACTGTTCAAGGCCAGGTTGGATGGGGCTTTGAGCAACTTGATCTAGTAGGAGGTGTCCCTGCCCAGGGCAGGGGGCTGGAACTAGATGATCTTTAAGGTCTCTTCCAACCCAAACCATTCTATGATTCTACTAACGGCTTATGCTGCTATAAACAGCACTTTGCTTGATTAATAATAAAAATAGCAAAGATTTATGGAGATGACCAACATTTCCCCTGTTCTGTGGGAGAAAAAATGTCTCTTAAAGAGACAACAGGTATTTTTGAAATCAAAGTACATCCACATGGATAAAGCTTAGCCTTCTTTTCAGAAATAACTGAAGCACTTTGGCTAATATTAAAAGCAACAATAATAACAAACTAAAACAGCAAATCAGGCCAAGACAGATGCTAGATGCAGAAAATATCATTCCAGATAGTAAACGTCTAGCTAAGCCCAAATTCAGAGAACCAAAAAGGGGCTCTGGTACTAGAAAGCGTCAGGCAATTTTACTAACTGGCAATGCAACTCCAATTGTTCATTGGAGGACCAGTAATGTCATAGCTATAATATTCCTGGTTCAGGAGCAAATCTTTCAAGAGACTGTCTGTAGCCTGCCAGAGCAAGTACTGCCAGGTGAGAATTTGTTCCTGTGCCTGTCAGGTAGGATTCGTTACCCAAGACTCCTGCCTAAGAGGGCAGGGGCACAAAAGGAACAGGTCTTTTCTGTGTTTCTCAGTAATGAGGAGTATTTCACCACGAAGTAAGCAAGACTGTTTACTTTTACAAAAAGAAGTTGAAACTTGTATTGTCCTTCTAATAACAACGGCATCTGTAGTGCTCAGAAAAGGCATACTTTGTTTCATAATTTTGACAGCCTCCTTTCCTCTCTCCTACACCTCTATTTCTGCTCTCATCAGTTGCCTCCTAATTGCAGATCCACAAACCAGTAAGTTTCATGGGTCAAGAGATCTTTAGCCTCTTTGGGATTACATAGTATTAATAATCCACTTTGTTGTTTCAGTCCAGTGAAGCAGTGACCTTGTGAAGGAAAGAAATGTTTCTACAAAAAAACCCCATTAGCCTCTTTAGTACATTTGTGATATTTTTTTAGCATTTAAATCCATTAAGAATACAGTTCAGGAGTGCAAACAAGCATAGCAAGATATAATACTTGCTAGTAAATTGCCTGGCTTTTGACCGTTAAAATCCAGATTGTTAAATATAAGGATAGAGGTAGATTTTAAACAGGATCTCAGTTTAAAGGAACCTGTCAAGATACTTTCCCATCATCTGTAAGATATTTCCCCTCAGGCTGTTCTTTATATAACAAGACCTTAAGGAACTTGAAATTAAAATCTATTTTGGCTTTGCCTGTCTTTTTATTTTTTTAAACACTTGTCTCTGTTAAATGCAGACAATTTGTTTATTGTAGAGTAGCACAGAAAACCACTCTGGTTTCAGTGTGAGGTATGATGAGGGAAATCTGAAGAATATGTTTGAAAGGAGAAACTGGAGAAATAAAGAATGTGAAATTCTGTTTAAGAATGTTTGCTGAAAAATAGTATAAATGATATTTTATACATAATATAAATTCTGATTTGAGCATGCAAACATGTAAGTGAATTCATCAAAATATTTCTTTCTGGTAATGGTGAAATTAATCATACATACACTGCCAGTATGCATTGTGTGTGCCTGTACGGTTTGTCTGCTAGTGCTCACATAAAGTAGTCTAAATAATAGAACCTGAGAAAGCTGGAACAAAATGTCCTCTTCAGTCTTTGAAAATTCTCTGTTAACTTCACTGAAATTGGCAGGCTCCCTCCCAAACTCCTTCGCTGCAATCAGACCACATTACCTGTTGGGGAAAAAAAAAATCAAGCTGACTTAATTTTGAATGTAGTTTTAAGGATGCTAGGAGAAAAACCTTATTTACCTTAGACATCATCAACATTGCTTAGAAGGGTGTGATATTATTTTCAGAATAACTTTTGGTCTGTGTTTTCATGCATGCTTAGTTATAGTAATTTCAGAAACAAAGATATTAATTTGAAATCTTGCCCAGTGCATTTGGATGTTGATAGCTGAAATGGTGGAAGAGCTTTAATTTGGTTGGTGGCAAAAGAAAGGAAGTTCAGGCTGGATCATAGCAAGCTTTACATGTCTGTCAAGCAAAGGATGCAGGAGCCTTAAGGGCCGTTGTATTGACTTATGCGACTGAAAGAAAACAAAAGAAGTATTAGCTTTAAAATCACTTGCTAGGAGCTTTTGTAAGCATTGCAAGGCAGTATTTCCATCTTATTGTAACTCCTGAAATGAATATGAACAACTAAATTTGAATACATAAGTCACAGCAACTGCCTTTCATGTGTGCAGTGATTTATTCAGTTTCTCAAATCAGTTTATCTCTTTGCTATTTAAAATATTGAACGCAAACTAGGTGTGGACTCTTTCCAGTGGGCATCAATATTTAGTCTAAACATCAGCAAGAATGGTCAACGCTGGTTTGTGTTAGACCTTACAATTTTGATTTTAAGAGACCAGAGGCAGTGAGAACCATCTCGTGCACGAATAGCGCGAGGGTGGTGGGAGCTGTGGCTTGCCTGGTTTTGTCAAAGGGAAATCCTGGGAAGGAATTCAGTTTTGTCATCTGCACATCTCTCAGCAGCTTGTTGCACAACGTCGCTCTCAAACACTGCCTTAATTTTAGTAAGTCTCCTGCAAAGTCCACTGAATGTGAAATCTCCTACCAGCTGTAGCGATCTTTGGATAGACTTTTTTTTTTAATGTGCAAATGGAAATGGGAATTATGGTAACTGCACTTTTTCAGCATCCATGATAAGGAACCATGTCCTTCATAGCTTGCATTAGAATTATCTTCCTAGCTCAAATATTTTATTTCAGCTACAAGGTGGGGGGTTGAGTTATTTTTGTGTTTTTATTGGTGTCTATAATTATTTTTTCCTCTTTTTGCCCATTTTTTCACCAATGGCCGCAGCATGCTCAATGCCTGCAGGTCAGGTTCCAAATGAGACAGCTGTTCTGATTTGGACACAGGACGAACGGCCATCTCCCTGGCAACTGGAGCTGCACAAAAGCTGCCTGCACAGCTCTGACTGGTACTTTTGTTTCTTCTTCATTTTAGTAGCCATCGCTCACAGGGGAATGGACACCACAGGACTAGGTAGGATATAATTCACAGATACGCAAGTAATGGAACCTCAGCAATGGCCTGCGTTTTCATTTCCTGCACAAATATCTGGACGCTGTTCAGACTATATAAAATAGAAAGTTTGAAGTCAAGTATCGGCTTAGTGTACAGGCTAGAGGTACCAACAAGCCCTTGTATTTGGGGAAAATGTCCTAGAGAGCCGCCTCTCTATTTGTTGCCAGTGAATGTACATGCATAGATTACAGGTATCGGTGAATCTGTTCCACTCTGCCTCTGTGGTTGGCCCTGGGAATTCCCATCCTCACCTTGATGTTGCTCTTTGACTTCTGTGGGAGCTCTTGGTTTGTCCTGTTTTGAGGGGTCCTTCACTGTGCTGTAAAACTGTTTTATGCTACTTGGAAATGCAGGGAAAGCCCCGTCTCTATGCATTCCACCTTCTCTTCCTCCCTATTGAGAGAAAAGGGGGAGGGAGAAATGGTGTAACTTTGAAAAAGTGAGTGAGAGCCCTTTGGCAAGGTGAAGCATTGAAGAGCTGGGCCATCTCCCTTTATGACTGCATAGACAGTCTGATTTCATGGACTCCAACTATCACTGCTACTTTAGCCACCTTGCTGCTTTACCAGGGGATGACTTCTGCCTGCAGAGAAGCCTGCTCAGTGGCAGCTCTCCCTCTTGCTTGTGACCCAACCCAAAACCTCCAGAAGGAAGTGACAGGAGCTCCACCAATGCACTCACCTGCGTGGGGGCTGCTCCCCTTGCTGATGTGCACCAGTACCCACTTGTCTAAGAGCACAAGGCAGAGGGATGCCTGTAGATGGGAAGTGAAACTGCTGGATGGGAAGGACAAATGAAGGTGCGAGACTTGGATATAAAAAAAGATGTAAAATTAGAGAGAAAGTATGTAAAAATAAGTTACCGTGGCTGTTATCAAAACTCTATTGTGGCTATTCCCACAATTAATACCTTTCATCCTGTCACTTCAGTTCTTTCCCCTCATGGAGATTTGCTTCTTACGCACCCTTGAAAGCATTTTAGTTACTTTTTTTTCATTAGTCTGTATACACTAGATGGGTTGCCTGGCTTTGGGTGTAATTGCTGCCTGATGCCTGGTTAACTTAGGAGTGAAACATATACTCAGTGAAAAACAACCTGCCAAGAATACTTACCTAATGACCCAGCCTCTGCTAATTACTTGCTTGTGCAAACAAGACATTCTGTTTGCCAGATACAGTGCAAGTATGCAAAAAGATGGGGGAGGGATGGACGGACACACGGACTACAGCAAATGGCATGTCTGAGGGCACTGCCAAGGGCCTTCACCCTCTTACTTGAGGGTGTGATTACTTCCTTCTAGTGCAACCGAGCTAATTACAGCTTTACAGTAGCTGGGCAGCAGTTAGGATCACTGGGGAAAGCAGGGTCTTGTAGCTTTGCTGCTTGAGAGGGGATCTTTGCTCAGAACAAAGGTATTTTCTGTCAAGAAGAAGCAAGAATATAGATTTCCCTAAAGTCATGAGGTCCCTGGCAAGCCAGAAGGCATTGTACCACTTTATTAGAGAAGACGAATAGAAAAGCAGCATGAGATGGATATGACTAATAACAATGAGAAGCCTCAGGCCTGGTTTTGTGGTGGGTTTTTTTGTTGTTTTTGGTTTCTGGTTTTTTTTTTTTGGTAGTTTGACACTCTCTGTGAAGGTTAACTAGGAAAAATCTCTTCTCCACCAGAAAGCTTTCCAGACTAAAATATTGCAGCCGTGCCTTCTGGCTCCTTGGTCTCTGAAGGCTGCAGGACTGATTGTTTGGTTGAACAGCTTTGTGGAAAAGAAGCAATTCTCCTTCTCTTCCTAGAACTTGAATAGCTTTACAGTCACTTCTGTGTAGGAAAGTAGCACGGTGTGGGCTATTCTGTTTTATTTAAATGTAAAGATAAGACTTATTTTTCTGCCTGTCCTGTAATTCCTTACTGTATTGTAAATCTTAAAAAGGCTGGGAAGAAGAGAGTGATCTAGTATAGCATCTTGGAAACCAACAGTTAATGGAATTACAGTGTTTGGGACAGAAATTTTGGTGGGAAACTTGGAAAACCTAGTGGGGGATACACATCTGCCCTCTGTCTATGGAAGCTTTGCAAAGCATCAGCACAGGAGTAGCAAAATAAATTGATATCCGTGGCAGCTGGGCTACCTCTGCCTGTCTGTACAAGCAGGTAACAGGCCAGTTGGTGTATTTAGGATTTTTAGTGGAGAGGTGAATTAAATTCTGTGGACGCTGCTAGCTTCCCAGATGTATAGATGAATGGATCAGGTGGTTGCTGGTTGGCACTTACCTATAAAAAAATGCTTTTAGTTCCAAGGGCAAAGGAAACATGAGCTTCCTTAAACTGGCTTGCTAATGCTCTCCTTTCTGCTCATTGTGCGCTGAAAATGAAAGACTAATTCTCTCTGCATGCCTGCTTAGTGTTTTATCTCTCTTGTAGAAGTTTTAGGCACCTTTTTGCAAGTTGGTGTCAATATTTTTGTGCCAGCCTCTGTTGAGAGCAAGAGCTCCTGGGAGCAGGGCTTGTTAAAGTGCAGTCCTGGCTTTTGCAGATAGGCTGCTTGATAGAGTGCTATTTCTTGGTGATTTCTCATTCCTCTGAGGTAGCAAAACAAACAATGGAAATAATTTATGCTTGACTCTGATCCACAGCTTTTCTCAGACCTTGGCATAGAGGCATTAGAAAGCAAGTTGTCCTGGCTGAATTCCCTAGTGAAAAGGAGCTGAGTACTTCATTTTATTTCCCATCAGTGTATATCACTAAACTAGTCTAGCATTAATTGCACAGCAATCGTTGTTGCAGCAAAGCATGTCTGACTGAAATGACAGGGGGAGAGGGTGGTGTCAGAAAGCAAGCCTGAAGTGCCTGGAGTTTCATCCAAAGCCTAATTAGGTTTAGAGGACGTTTCCACTTGGATCAGGCTTTGGATCTGACCCAAGAAGAACAGCCTGAGGCAAGGATGGTCAAAAAAGATAGATTCAGAAAGCTGGAGGAAAACAGTCCAGCTTTTGCCTGTGCTGCTCTTCCCTGTGAGATCACTGTTAGAAATCCCAGCTTGTGTGAACATTAAAGACTTTCTCAAACTCTACACTGAGTTTAATATGTAATCTCTAGTAAATTATTTTTCCACTGCTACCTTTAGGAGGAGAAAGAAGCAAGAAAAAGTTATTCATGGGAATGCATGAATTCTGCATGGCTGCTCCTTTTCTTAAGGAACGTTTTCCCTCTCTCCCCACAGATAGGAGAAACAGAAAGAAAGACTTTAAAAAAAAAAATATCAGAGTTCTCAAACTTTAATAGTTCTCAAAGCAGAAGTTTCTAAAGGCCCCAGGGGGACTATTTTGATAAGGAAAATTTGTTCCCTGTATATCCAAAATGGTTTATTAAGATCCTAGCAATTCCCTTGCTCCATGCAAGAGGAAATCTCCTCTCAGTCCATCTCCAGAAATCTGATTCAACAGCAGCACTCTCATTTTTGTGGCTTCCCATTGATTTACTTCCTGGTGCCTGTCATAAATCACATAATCCTAGTTACGTGCTCCATCTTTCCACTTCCCAGTGCTCTTGGTATTTCCCCTGGGTCTTTTTTTTTTCTTCCTTTTGAACCTCGTGAACATGTTTTGATTAGTGAACCAAAAATTACTTTACTTTTCCTGTCTTCCCTGTTTCAGACATTAGTATCCCCGTCCTCCATGTTTTTCCTTCCCTCAGAAGTCCAGAGGGACATAAAAGTTTTGCTCTACAATGTGCATCCTTTCTCCTGCTTATTTACATTTTCCTGAAATCCATGTGGTTTCTTTTGCTAAGAAGTTAAAATACCTACAAAGAAAGCAGCAATCCTAAAACTTGATCTTTTTAAAATTTGGAAAAAGCAGAATGAAAGCAATCAAGTGATGATTTACAGTTTCTTTAATAGTCTCTGGTCTTTTGTTGGTTGTTTTTTGTGTGGTTTTTTTTTTTTTTTTGTAAGCTTTCTTTATGGCCTCATATCCAGCCATGACAGTTTCTCACAAAGCCTTAGGTGGAAAGCTAACCAAGACAAATGAGGATGTAACACAGCATTCAGTTTCTTTTCTGAAGAGTAACAACTTAGCAGTCCCTGGACCTGAAACTCCGAATTCTGGGTCTTTTTTACTGACCAGAGCAAATAGTTACTTAATTTTTAATGAATTCACCAGGTAAGACCTGTGCTGGGATCACTGAGAGGAAGGCACCTGACTCTGTCTCCATGTCAGTAATATGTAAGAGCATAAGCAAAGACAAAAGGGCTAAAGCCCAAATCCTTAAGGTTATTATAGTCAGGTATCCGCAACAGCTGCAAAATTACCTTGAAATGTTGCTTACTCTGTATGGTTGTGGAAAATCATACTTGTTTGAAGAGAAACAAACAAATAGAACACAGTGGGGGATTCAGGAAGAAAAAGCAACAAACAACATCAGTCATATAGAATGATAATCCTTTCAATTTGCTTACAAACCATCTTCTAGAATTATTTACCACAAATACAAGCTTACATAAAAGTAATGGTTCTCCACTGAATTTTGGAAGGGTATTTCCCCCCATAAAACTAGCTGAAAACAAATCTATTCTGCAGTGCCTGTTAGTGAGGACAAGAAATGCACTTGACTCCGAAGTTTCTCTCAGTTACTCTGTCATACTTGTAGATATATGGCTATATATATATGACTGTTGTGTTGTACATGACCTTATTCAATGTCCTTACTGAATATTTAATTCTGTGGAGATTTTAGCCTCTTGGAAAACTCTTGAATAACTCCCAAGTAACTTTACCTTTTCTTTGCCCATTTCAGTGTACTGTTGCACATGATATTCCTCAGCTGTGAGGGCAGTTTAAAAGGCTCCAGCCCCTCTTTCAGTCCATGACCTGTTCCACAGAGAGAATAATATAGTTTGTAGGACCACACTGTAAGCCAGTTCAGTGACCTGATGTTGGCTGGTTGCTTTCCGCAGAGACTGGGGTTAGGCTGTGGCTGTGAAAACCTGTTGAGGGGTGCAGAGGTGGAGGAGGATTGTGGCAGTGTCTGGGGCTGCTCAGGGAAGGGTGGAAAACTTTAAACTACATTTTGTTGTGAGAAGGACCCTGACTTTTGACCATCTTGGAAGCTCACAGGTTACTAGCTCTGGCTTCCTATCAGAAGTTTTCTACGAGTTTTCTATCAGTTTTCTATCAGAATTGTTTTGCATAGCTCGTATTGTTATCTTTAGGCAAATGAAGAGCTTGGGAAGTTTCTCTAAGAGAGACATTTATAGTTCTGTTTTAAAAATGCAGCAAGGATGCAATCTTTAAGGAGATGCAAATGGCACCTCAAATTCTCTGGGGATGTTTTGACCCGAGGAGCAAACCTATTTTCCTCTCAATTGACTCTGTAATGAAAGGATAGAATCCTGGAAACATTTATTAGCTGCTAGGTGAACTGGAGAGAGACAAGTACTTTGGTGTGGTCTCAAGTCTTTATCAATTAGTAAATGCAGATGTCAGAGAGACACCAAACGATATGAATCCTGTACCAGCAGCAGTGCAGTTCATGTTGCCTGCCCGGCTTTCTGCAATTTAAGCAAATTCTCTGCATGTTAGCTTGGCAAGACGTAATATTTTAAAAAGCCATTATTGTTAAATCGATGCTATTGAAAGAAGATTGGTCTTCTCAAAAGTGTTAATAACTCATCAAAGCACATTACAAGGTGGCTGGTTTAAGAGGTATTTGAATATGAAATTAAAGTTTGATTCCAATGGTATAATACAATGTTTGTGTTTGTCAGAGATGAATTGCAAACAACATTTTACTTGCTTACAGCAGTTTCAAATCGGCATGCTCAGACAGGCAAGGTGAATGAAAAGATAAGTTTGCAAAGCTTACAGCTTGATCAAGTGCTGTGGCTCTGCCTTTTGTCCTTTTTTCCTGTTTTGTGAAGTGTCAGTCAGAAAGCATAACAGCTTTCCACGCATTGTACTTGTAACTTTCAATCTGCTTGGGGTGTTGGGCCATCCTAGAAGCTGGATGTTGGCATCAGCACAAATCATTTCAGTGCTGACAGGATCTGTCAGAAAATATGTATAGTGGTAAAAGACAGCATGTCTCCAAATCTAAGCTGAAATCATGAGTAGGACCTTGTCATTAATTTGTTAAATATTTTCCTTCCGCTGAATTTGAGGTACCCACTGCTCTTCTGTGACCTTACAAGATACGTGTCTTGAAAGATTTCCAGCAAAATTCTCACAGCTGAATGTTGTTCCTGCAGTTGGGGATTCTGACTTTTACAGTAAGCTTGATATAAAGACCTATTCATTACTCAACTGTTTCATACGCACATCTTGCTTTACATGTTTACTTCACTGTATGCCTTTCCACAGGCTCGTTCTGTGGCTGCTGGGTACCATGCCTATGTAGGAGCCTGCAGGTCTGCTGGCTCCCCTGGCAAGAAGCAGCTTGCGTTTCACCAGTTGCACAGTCACTTTTAGCAATTCGGTCAGCCTGAGCAGGTTTCTGGCCACCACACAACCAGCAGGCATGCTATTCACTTTCATCTGTTTATTTGTCTATCTACCAGGGTAATCCTGAGATTAGGGTACATGACAACACATGTTTAGCATTACTGTATAGAAACTGGGTGTACTGATGGGACACTGTTACCTCGGAGAAATACCAAAGCCAGACCTTTAATCTTTCATTTGGGATGCAAACCCTGGATCTAGGCATTCTTTTCTTTTGTCTGGAAGAGAGAGACGCAAACCATTGGTGCCAGAGATTACACCCTGTCCTATGTTCCTGTTTTCTTCCCTGTGTTTTCCCAGCTCTGGTATTCACCACAGAGTAAGTGAATATAGAGTTTACCTCAAACCAGGACAAGAGTTAAATGCACTATCATTCTCAGCCTAGTGAACATCTCCTCTGTAGTTCATTAGCATCCAAGTGCCTTTAAACTGATTGTCTCCTTGGTCACATTGCTCCAGAGCTTAGAGGATGAAAGTACCAAAAGTTCAAAAATAATGGGTTGCATTGCTGCTGAAGGGAATCTGTGATATGTATCACATATGTGTATGTGGTGTGTATGGTCTCAATATGTACCACATTGAGGAAGTAAAAAAAAAAAAAAGTGAAGAATTTTTCTCTTTATTATTCAAGTGTATTCACATTTAAAAATAATAACACTTAGACAAATTTTTCTGGAGAACATGAGGCAGTTTATTTGTAGTCTTCCTATGTTTTGCAGAAATTTGTTTCTATGTAGGTAATTAATAAAGAGGTTATGAACTCTAATAATTGCTAGGTTGGTCTCTTCTAAGGAGATAGTTTGAATTGGAGTGAGGTAAGGGAAAGGATTCTTGCTATCTCTTCTCTCTCAGATTCTTAGCTATGCCAGGCTGGGGTTGAAACGGGGAAGAACTCACAAAGAAGAAAACAGAAGAGCATGACTGTGTTTTGGTTAGCAGATGTATCAATCTGTGTCGATTGAAGCATAACTGAAGTGTAACGCTTTTTATTGGGAGAGGTGCTCTACTTGTTCAGTAATGGACTAAAATGAGATATTGCAGTGCTTAATGTGAATGCCCGAGCCTCGGGTGGCTGGGATGTTGTACCTCAGCAAGGAATTGCATTACCAGATCCATATGAGAGAATTTCTTATGCCTGCTCTCCCCTGGTAGTGGCATCACTAAAGATTCACTCAGCGATAAAAAAACATACGATAACCAAATGGTGCAAAGAGATAAAAGCTGCTATCTGCTCAATATAGAAAGGTCACTAGGGTCATGAAAAAAAACTTTACTGGATCCATTTGCATTGTCAGCTCTTTTCATTAAAATCTGTGACTTTAAAACTTGGAGGCAACCCAGCCTGACACCTCTGGGATTTACCTTCACAAGGGAGGGTAAGCCTGGCAAAAATCAAGCTCTTAAAGTGTCTGGATCTCTTGCCCCATGGAAAATGAGATTCTCAGTCTCCTGCAGCAGAAAAGCAGAGGAAACATTTGACCTATCTACCTGAGGCAGTGGGTGGGAAGCAACACCCACCAGTGGCTCCACCGGCAGCCACAACCTGCCAGGTTCCCTGTGACAACTGCGTGCACACAGGTGTGGTTGAAGGCTCTCTCTTTCACCTTCTGGTTTGCCGACTCAGGCGCTGGCAGCTCACACAGCCAGCTTAATCTGCAACAGGAGTATAACTAGGACCTGCCAGCGCAGCCTGTAAGGGGAGCGTGGCATGGACTCTCCATCTTGCTCAGCTGAATGGTTTATGCTTTGCCTGGTTGCACTGCTGGGGCACTTTGTCATTTTTCAGCTTGCTGAACGCAGATATAAGTAATGTATACATTTCAGGCCTGCCGCTGCCCAAGGTTATTTATGAATTAACATTTTCCTTTATCATTAGGTAAAAGTAGTTTAAGTGAATACATATTGAATACATAAATCTGCCAGCCCCACTCAAATAGGGGACAGCAGTTGGAAAATAACACTCCAATTCAGGCAAATTTCAGAGAAAATGTTTTTTCTATCCTCATGGCCCAGGGTGAACATGATTTGAAGGCTCATTTCTGATGCAGTGGTACAGTGGCAAAGCCTCTTCTTTAAACAAAATAAATACCTTTGGATAGCAAAGCCTGATGAGGATGTCGGAGTCAGTGGTGCAGGAGAGTTGATACACTACCTGTGGAGCTGCAGACGAGCCGTTTGCTCAGAGGTAACAGCGGGAAATGAGTTAGCCACCTCGTTTTTGGATGTGCTCAGCATCCTCAGTTCATCTGAAGTCAAAGGACGCTGCGGGTTTCTAGCACCTTGTGATGAATCTCACTTGTTGCGGGAAGGCATTTGTCTGTTTTAAAGCAACAAACAGTTTAATTAGTGTCCTAGCCTGCCAGGCCTCAGGCTTCAAAACTAGAAGAGTCAAGATGCTGAAAACAGGACTGCGGGACATCACAGCAGTGAGGTGTCTGGTGAAAAGAGGGATGCTGGGCTGAACTTCCAAATGAGGCTTTTATGGAACCACAGTCTCCTCAGGTCTGCTGTCAGATCACGATCATAGTCCTATGGCCTGTGCAGTGCATGGCAGCACCCAAGGGATAAGCCTTCGCCCAGCAGTTCAGCTTGTGAATATACTTGTTATCAAGGCTCAGCTGCATTTTAAAGCTAAATCACCTTGAATGTTGTTGGCTGGGAGTCTGCTGCCGCCTGGACTCACAGGGTGATGTGTAGAGCGAAGCTGCCCCACAGACTCCAGTTCTGCTTGAAGGAATATTGATACTGTACAAAACCTGCCATCCTCAGTAGGGAGGCTCGAGACCTGGCTGGCAACACCCACTCTGGAAACTGCTTGGGCTACATCCAGGCTTGGGCTTTTTCCTGCCCCGCATGACTCATAACCCATTCAGGCCAGTCCCATCCTGGCCAGCTGGCTGCTGGCTCTCGGGCCTCTGTCATGGCTCAGGACACGTTCTGCTTCCCTTCACCTGCACAGTGGAGGCAGGAGGGGCATATCTGGCTTGGCAGCTATTGCACTTATCAGTGTGAACGTTTCTGCTTGACATACCATGGTGGAAAACTTCCCCTTGCCTTTCCAGCCTGCAGGAAGAGATGGCTCTGTGACAGAAGGAAGAGCTTTTCATAATGACTTTGTAACATGCTTGGGAAAGGGCTCCAGTGAACTCCAGTCCAGAGAGTGATCCTTATGCTGACAGAAAGCTTTTCATAGCTACCTGGTTATCGACACTGATCTCTTCAGGGAGAGGCTGAAACATTCTGAATGAGAAATTGAATTTCTAAAGGCTCTCTGTAGCCTTTAAGAAAGTATATTAAATTTTAATTTGATAGAAGGCATTCACTCTCTCCTGCCTGCTCTACTGTCTCAGGATGCTCTATGCCAACCCAAGCCATATCCAACTGACACACTGATTGCTGCTTCTAGAGGAAGGAATCTGAAGTGCCTGGAGTCCAGCTGGCTGTTTACAACAAACACCTGTTTTGATGAGATGGTTCTTTTTCTTTCTAAAGCACTTGCAAATTTAGTGAGAAAGAGAGAGAGAAAGGCAAAGATAGTGTTGTAATTTATTATCTCCATTCTACAGATAGGGAACAGAAACCCAGGCTGTATTTATGCCATCTTTTGAGAGGCAGACCTACTGCAACCTACAAATCCAGATTTACTGTCTGTCTAGACAACTGGAAATGAGTCTCCTATGCTGACTAAAGGCTTCTCTCCAGTCAATGCAGTATATGTGCCCAAAAGTGCCTGGCAGCCTGGCTCAGTATGCTGGAAGCCCACAACTAATATGGTATTTGCAGAACTTTGGATGTAACCGGATTTCTGCAGTCTCCATGAAAGTGTTTCTATGATGGGCTGGCTGCCTCCATAGTATCTCCAGGAGGAGAAGGCAGTTGGGTCTGGTGGGTACACTGTCCCCAAGCCATGCTTTCTGTAGCACAAATGTTGTCACAGAGATTATGTAGTTGTTCAAAATGGATATAAGGTCCTCTGTCCTCAGAACGGAAATTCATTGTTTTAGCAAAAGGCTTTTATTTTGTCTCCATAATCTCAGCTACATCTCTTTAGCAGCTGCCTTCTACATAGATGTACCTTAACACCTTGACAGACCAGACAGTCGGATGCTATTAAGGTAGGCAGGTAAATTGAGTGCGTCTCCTTCACGGCACAGTTACCTCCCCAGCATGTGGCAGTGAGATATGCTGTTACTCTGAGCCATAATGCTGTAAAGACTTTGAGACCATCTGTTTGAAAAGCGCCTGTTTTACCTTGCTGGGCATGTCTGATGGGAGCCATCACAGCAGAGCAAGGCACTTTCGACCCATTTATCTCATCGAAGGCTGCCACTGTTCTCCCTTTTTCTTTTTCTCTTTCATTCTCTCACACTCTTTCTTTTGTGAAATATCAAGAAACAATATCAACAGATTGCACTAATCAAACAAGCATCTGTAGCACCTGCTTTAGCTTTTGCACCTGACATGAATGGATGCAAAACGTGACAGGCTCGACAGATGTAACTGTCTTGGAATGAAAGCAGGACTTGCACTCTGGGGCAAGCACAGGGAGGAAAAACAGGAAGAAAAGAGTGAGAGAAAGGGACATCATTTGTATCACACTGGCAATTTACATCCAATGCTTTCTGCTTTCCCTATTCTTAACATGTGGCAAAGAGGAGGGCTTCATTCAGGCAATGAGTTGGGGAGCCGTCAGAAGGATGCACTACATCTCTTCGACCCCAGAGTATTTGAGGAAATGGAACCTGTGGTTGGCTCTCTGAATACAGCACTTGTTCTGTAGCATTGGCCGGGAGGTCACTGGTCAACTCCTGATCAGGAAAGCTTGTCTCTCCTCTTCTCAGCCCAGCTGTGCCTCTGCAGGGAAGCTGCAAGCAGCAAAGCGGGGTATTACAGAACCTGTTTTGTGCCGCAGAAGTGACAGCAATGTTGCAAACAGAGCAGCAAAGCTCCACAAATTAGCAGACAAGAGAAGAGCAAAAAAGAGAAAGATATATATATGTATATATTTAATAACAACCCCAAATCAATCGATTTCATTGGGTAATTACTGAGATGACGGAAGTGAGCAGATGTGTTTCCCTGATGTTTATATTTAAAGGCAAGAACAAACACAATATTGGTATAACCAAGTAACATCAAACTGCACGTTAACAGGAAGACTTATTATTCTCAAAGGTGCTTTATTTGATCAATTCAGACATTTTGAAAGCAGGCTTTGGTCTGTAAAGTTTACATGTCTCAGTCTTTCTTTCCTTAATTCATTTTATCAAAATGGAAAAATCCAAAATACTAAAGTATTGTGGACCTAATTCAGTCAGGCTTTTAAAAAATATTTTTACTGTTATGCACTAAAGAAATGAATAAATATGTTGAATCTCAGTCTACAAAGCAGGTTGGAACTAGGAGGACAAAGTGACTGGGAAGAATGAATTAGAGAAATGACAATGCTGGCTCACATCAATTTTCTCCAGAAGTGACACGTTTATCATGGAAGTCAATCCAGAAAGCAGCTGCATACACAGAGAGTGTCATATATCTGAGATGATGCAATCTCTTTTTCCCTAATGTCAGATATATACACAAGCTGTAAAATGGCCTTTGGAAGCCAGCAAGTTTGGTCTTTTTTGAGCTGACATCAACGCATTATTCATATGTTAGACACTGTCTAGATGGCTGTGATTGCTGTCAGACTTGGGAATCTTTTTCAGATTTTTTTATAGGCAAACATGAGCAGCAGCAAGAGGGTTCAGCCTTTTCTTCCCCTCTCCTTTCTGCTGCTGCTTCCATTCTTCAGGCTGTGTAACTTTTTAAGCATGACATCTTGACGAGTGAAATACAGAACACAATATATGAGGAATCCCAAAAGGCAGGCAGAGCATGGTACTTGACTTTCATCTCCTGTTCACCTTCAGCAATAATTTTGATGCCTTAAATGGTTTCCATTCTGTAAATTTGATGATGCGTGATATGGAAGGGGGAGATGGTGTGAAGGGGGAGGCAAAAAGGAAGGATGAGTAATAGAGCAGCTCAAAAATGTGATGACTACTAGAAAGCCCCCTTGAGGTGGTTGTGATTTTTGAAGGAAATCGTTTATGCGGAGCAAAAAGAATTTTCAAACTGAAAAAAAAATATTTCTGCTTTTAGGTTATATTTACAGGACTTACAGGCAGTTTTGTTATTTGTTGCTGCAGCATTTATGTTGGATGTGAGTTCAGTGCTGCAGGGTCCAGGCCACCAAGTTGAAAGAAAATTGAGGGTGCCATGCACTTCAAAAGCTCACAGTTGTTCTTGCCTTAGTTGAGATGCAACATGGGGGGTATCACGGCATGAAAGTCCTTGTTTTGTGCCAGCATTTTGTGTACGCGACCTTCACCGAATCACTTAACCAATCCACTTTGTTAATTTCTGTTCTCTAAACTAGGGATATACTTTAGTGAGTAAAGATGAAACCTGTTATAGACTATAAGTTACCATACCTGCTTGTCATGCAATCTATTTATATAAGAGATAGCACTATCTTTAATTTGAGCACAGTGCATAGGAGCAAGTAAGCATATTTGTTGCAGGGTACAGATGCCTGGTGAACAAAGTCCTGAAAGAAAGTGGTAACTATGTCAATCAGGAGAAGTGTTTTACAAGTAACTAATAAACATTAATGGGTTTTAAATGTGTAACTCCTCCGTTTACATAACAACTTCTGTTTCTGAGGACCTGAGACGCTTTTAAACTATTTGTCTTGCAAAGACTTTGGAATTTATGTAGTTAGAGTTTTGTTGTTTGGGGTTTTTTTTATTCCCTCAAGACTGTGGAGTAGTTGGGGGAGTATGAAAAGAACAGTTAATGCTGCTGGTAGGTAAAATGCCTACTCTGGATGGATGATGGCTTTCTCTTCAAACCTGCAAAAGCAATTGCTGAGACTGACACAAGCAGAGCAGTTATCCTTGCTTCAGTTTTGTGGGTGCCTGACTGTTTCCCTTCCCTGCCCCTTCCCTTTCCCATCTCTACCCAGTAGGTATCTCATTTGAGCCCTCCTTCTTGCTTTGTTTTCAATTTTCTTGTTTATTTTGCTCTCTGAACAAAAATTTGTTGGTTCTTGCAAAGAACGGCACAACTCTGGTCTGTCCCATCTGCATTTTGCAGAACACACCTGATTAATGGTTGCAGAAGCAAATCCTGTGCTGTTCGGCTAATGTCCTTCCTATCAGACATGAAAGAAATGGGTACCATCTCTTCTTTCTGATTATTTGAGGCAGATCAATCACAAATACCTGGAAGGGTGTGGGGCCTGGCAGGGCTACCAAATGCTGTTAATTCAGGACCCGGTTTTGCTCACAGTCAGGCAAGGGAGGAATTGCTTGCTCTGTTTAGCTAGCTGTAGACTTTTAGTGTTATAGCACCATGTACGTCCAGAACCAGTTTGAAACTCTAGGTGGGTAAAACTTGTGCTTTTGTTTGGTTTAGTTCTGAGTAACGTGTTTGAGGATATTCAGATTTGATTATGGGTGCTGCTTCTCTCAAGGAGTACTGGGTTTGGGCATTGGAGAGGGCTGGCTGAGCAGGGGATCCCAGTGGATGACACCACTACCAGATGGGCTGCTCTGGACATAAGGAAATGACAGTGAGCTGCTCTGCAACCATGCAATCAGAAACTTAATCTTTTAAAACTGAAACATATCAGTTTCTCTCTCAATGTTAGGACCCAGTGTCTTATGACCTGAGAGAGATCGGGGTACCTGCATGATTCTGAGGACTAAAACCAAAAATGGGATAAAGCTTTCACTGCAGCATATTTTATAAAACAGTTTATGCGAAAGGTCACATTTACCATTATTTCTTTTGTTCATTTAGTTTTTAAAAGGTTGGGAAGACAGCAATTTTAATGGAGTGCCCAGGAAAGCAGATATGTTGCCTGTCATGTATGCAAATAATCACAAGCAATACAAGTTACTTCACATTATCATGCCAAGAACTTGGAGGAGTTCTGGGTTTTCAGAAGTAGGGATCTCTGTCCGTATGTTAAGGATTAGCCTGATATAACAAACCTGATCAGGAAGTAGCTTGAACACTGAGGAGCATTGACCTTTCTCCCTCCCCAAATCAAACTGAAAGTGTTATCATGAATTTTCATAAACCAAAGCTCAAAAAGATTTTTTTTTTTTTTTTTTTTAAAGTGATTTGGAGATGGCAGGTTTAGTGAAAGATTTAAGCAGTCAGTCAGATACTGTATTTGATTTCAGCTTTCAATACAGGAACAGTGATCAATAATTTAAGCTTCATATCAAAATAAAGAACACAATGGGCATCTTTCTGACTGCATCAGGTATTGCCAGATTGAAGCTTTTTCAGAAATCTTCATTTCATTGCTTTGCCTGGTCCTGTGGTGCTATTAGCCACATAGCAGAGACCCATTTTGCTGCGCAGGGTGCACAAGGCTCAGGTTTTACAGAGCATATACTGCAAAAACTAAGGAGAAACATTCAGGTACTGCAAGAAGCATTTCATGCTGCAAAGGAATTTTTAAGGCAAATTTTCATCATTTGATTTAAACAGATTTTGCAAGAAAGTAAACATGTTTACTCAAAGAAGCTTAATCAGTCAGAGGATTGGGTAACAAATAGGAAATCTCAGAGCTAGTTAAGAATTCATCCTGAAAACTCCTTGGAACACTTAATTCAATTGTTTTTTCTTACCTTCCTCTTTCAATACTGCTCTATGGAAGGAAGATAATTTACTTCAGGGAAATGTTTAAAGAAGTTTAACGTTTATCCAGGGCGTGTAAATCCTTTTAGCTCCATTTTTATACCACCAAAGGTTTCTGTGAGCTGCCTTCAGTCTGGAATGCACTTAAGCTGTATGTTTGTAGAAATAAACAAACAAATGCCCCTCTTTTTGCACATTATCAATTATTCTTGTTTTACCCAAATAAAGGAGTAATGAGGAAACATTATATAGAAGATAGATACAGACAGATGAACCGGAAAGGGACCAGAATTTGCAATGACTGTTTGCTGGACCTAGGAAATATAATTGAAAATATACATTTATTTTTCAGCTTTTTCTTAAATGTTTTCCATTCTGAAATTGCTGATAAATTGGTATATAACCTCTCATATAAAGCTCAAGCCCATCCTCATTTCAAGATCTGTAAAGATTTCAAGTTCTGCTTAGGAAGCAGCCTAAATTGTGCAGTAGACTTCCAGGGCAGCTCAGTCACAGCAGGACTTAAAAGAGACTGTCAGTTCAGAGAGCTGAGAGAGCGGCGGTGAGCAGACAGACTCTGTTTTTGTTGGTGGTGTTCAAGATCATTAAAAAAAGAAGGAAAACAATCCGTGGTAGCTTTTTTGTTGCAGAACTGGCATGAAGCAGAAAAGGATGCCTCAAATTTTAGCCCAGAGAAAGGCTTGGAAAATGTAAAATGAATAAATCGAAGTCAACAGTGACAGAATATTCAGGCTATTTGGGAAACTTTGCAGTTTACAATGGCATTCCTGTTTCTGAGCTTATGCTATGAGCTACTTCTCCTTCTCCTCTAGGGAACTGCATTGACATCAGAGATGGGAACGTACCAGTAGGTGCAATGATGCTTTGGCAAGAGGTAGACAGAAGATGGTTTTATTTAACATTCAGACGTGGCCACTGAGGTCTCTCAAAGTGTCATTGGTTTATGCCCTTCTTTAAAGTGATTTTGCTTTGAATCTTGTCTCAGTGAAGCCAGAAATGGGGCTTACTAATGAGGAAGCCAGGATCCTTTCAGCAAGTCCCTTGGGGAATGCAGGGAGTTTCAGACCCTTTCCAACTTGGCTATTCCAATTTGTATGAATCGCATAATCCAAATGAGTGTTTTAACCTTTTTAGCTAGGGTTTAAAACAGGGGTTTAAAACTGAACATATTAAATCACATTTTTCCGAGACAAAAAATTTCAATAGCAACTGTACCCTGGCAGGATTCTGCTCCAGGCACAGTGGCAGACCTTGTTCTGGTGCAGCTGGAACTGCCATGCCCTTCTGAAGGGAGAATTTGGTCCAATGTCTTTGCACCATTTTGTGCAGTTTCCAGATATCAGATAAGTTTCAAGGGCTGGCCTGATATCCTGACTCACAGGGATGCAAGACAGCCATTCAGGTGGCTGTATGAGGAATAGTAGAAATTCCTCTGAGCAATGCCATTTGCTCATCTACTACACACTGTGGTCTTATGATCTGGAGTTAAATGAGGGCAAAAAATCTAGCAAGAAAATAGAGGATTCTCAAAAACCTAGAGGAGATGCCCAGCATGGCCAACACTTTTCCCATTTTCACGTTTCTGTTTTCAGTTAAGAAAATGAAGTAGCTTGGTGAAAATGCAAGTGTTTGATTGCATACATGGAAACTATTTTTAAGTGGTTTTGGCACTAACATGTAGATACATAAGTAGAAAAAGTATAAACTCTGTCTTGTCTTTTGCTCAGCATGTCATTTTGAGAAAAATTATTTTTTTTGTCTTCTTTCCTAACCACATTTGAAATCTTTCTGAACTTGCCACCTGGAAAAAACATCTGATAGCAAATGGTGAACCAGGCTGCAGAGTCAGGGAGAGCATCTGAGCATTTACCTGAGTGTTACCTATACTTAGCTTGGGATATCTTATAGCTGATCCATAGTAATGTCCACTAAGTGTCATGAATATATTTTTAAAAATTGAGATATTTTTATTGGTAGAATTAAACAGGAAATGAGATGCTATTTTGAACCTGAAAGACATCATCTTGCATGTCAAAAGTTTTGAAAACCAACACAAAATTCAGAATTCTTTTCAAAACACTATTTCTATTTAGAAATTCATATTGGCTGAAAGCTTAATGATTTTGGCATTTTAAAATAAAAAGACTTTATTAAAATTATCAGTATTGGGTAGAATATAAACGAGTTTGTCAGCTGCCTTACATAGCAGGTTTTCTTACTGAAAAAGAAAAAGAAACAAGAAAACCCCTTTTCCACAGAGATTTCTGCTTGTCTAACCCTAAGTCTTGTCAAATGCTGTCAGCTAAGGATAATTGCAGAGCAGCAGGTCGGACAGGAGAGCTCAGCATCCGTATTGCAAACTTGTCTCTTTTCCAGATCTGCTGTGTGATACCTTGAGTATCAGCACAATGAGAAAAATATCACTTCAGAATTACAATATAGTATTTTTCACAAAGATCTGAGAATTTTTGTGATAGGGACCAATACAAAACCAAATTAAAGCCAAAATAACAAGCAAACAAAACCCTCACACAACAAAACAAACAAACTTGTTTATTGAGAAAAATGGAATTTTGTGTTGGGATATTTTCAAAGGGATGGTGACTGCTTTAAGTTTTCATAAAGCAAGTAAACGCTTGAGTTAAAAATTCTTGTAAGGCAGAATTCTCTTCTTGTCACACCTATGCTACCTGCTTTATCTATATTTATACACATGTGCCATATTTATATATTTTTCTAGACAGTTCTCATTATTACCACTGACCAGGGATGGGAGAAGGAAAGTGCAGATGATGAAATAAATTGGAGTGGAGGATGGAAATTCTGCCTTTTCATAGGAAAGCTGTCAGATGGATTAATGGCTGGGCTGAGCCAAATAGCTCCATTATCAGATCAGATAGAGACCTCTCCCCTCTCTTGCTAAAATAAATGAGAAAGGGGGCTCTGATATGGATTTTGTGAAAGATGAACCCCTCGAGAGTAAATTAAAGACAGGATAATAGAGTTTCTTACTACGCATGTGTAACTACTACTCTGATAAATTGGGATGAATGTAATCTTATATATGCCAGTGACATCCAAGTCTTTCAAAAATCTAGATATATCTATATCTATTGATACAGATGTGTTTTATTTGCTTGCAAGACTAAGAGGGAACCCACAGAGCATATGAATGAAATGGAAAATCACTGCAGCAGTGAGTATGCCATACCCACACAGGCAGAAAACTCCATTATCTTCCACTCAACCAAAAATAATGTCTTTGTTCAGAAAAAGTGGGAGAAAAAAAAAAGTGCAATACCATCTCCCAACCTAGCAAAAGGAACATAGGAAAGACAGCAAAGCAACAAAGACAGTGTGTTTAGTGTCCTATTCTGGGCCAGTTTTCGCACACCAGGGGAGCAGCTGGGAGTGTTCTTGCCCTGAACCCACATTGGAGAGCAGTGTTTTGGGAGGAAATCTAGCCCTTTGTGCTTGTGAGGTCACTCAGGCTCTGAAGTGACACGAAGAGTGACCTGAATGTGACCACAGGTGTCCTGTCTAAAGGGCTGCTGAATGCCCTAACGCACTGTTTAGATTCTTTTTGAAGCGGCTGCATTGCCCAGGCCACGTCCCTGCAGTTTGCATGTGACCAAGTGAATCAACTCCTCACCAGTCCTGTGCTGATTGCACAATATGGAGGGAAAGAGGCTGCTAATCTGTACTTACCTCACAGGGGTGTGTTGGAAAAATTAATAAAACAAAGTGAGCGGAGAGGTCAGAGAAACTAATTGACAAGATGAACAAGACAAATGATAAAGGGGGCTGGAAGAACTGACTTGCTGCGTGTGGAAAGGCTGAAAATTAGATAGGGATGCTCCAAGCAGTGATTGCAAGGTGACTTGACAGTGTTCTGCAAATATTTGAGGGCATAAACAGCACTGGGGAAGAGAAATTAGTACAACAAGATTTATCATAGCGAGCAAGAAGATGATCTGCCAGAAAAACTTTTTGAAAGACATGGTAGACAGTGAAATAGGTCTTTCAGTGGCACAAGGAGATGTAACATTGGGTGAGATTTTTAAAATGAAGTTGGAAATCAGCAACAGAGAGCAGTCCTGCTTTGGGTGAAAGAATGAATGTGTGACGTACTTGTAGGCATCTTCTGGGTTTTGATTCTCCTGTACATCATTACTTCACACATGGGTTCTTACCTCAGGGATGTGGTGCCCTAGGGAAATGATAATAAATATGAAAAGCAAGTTGGACATAAAGCAGCATAAAGCATGCTTTGACAACATGAGAATTGAGTGTATAATCATGCTCAGCCTTGCTCAGAAGCCCAGAATAACAACTTGCAGTTGTCTCTGTAGGGCCTTTGTCCCTTATTCACAGCCAGAGGAGCACTGTGTCTCACGCTGAGGATTGCCCCATGGCCCTGGGCCCCCTGCTGTCCTCCCTCCGACCTTGGCTGGAGGTTGTTGCGGTTCCTATCACCCGTTGTGTCTTGCTTTTCTTCTCAGGAAATCAGAGGTGTGGGAATGGGACAGAGAGAGGCCACTGTGTGCCTGAGGCTCAGCCCTCTCCAAGGTGGGTTTCAGCCAGTGTGCTCCCATGGTGCAGGAGTTCAGACTTATCTTTGGGCTTGCATGGGCGCTCCAGCTGATATCAGGTTGCTCCCAGCCACCAACACTTTATTTTGTGGCAGCTTAGTTTCTTTAAAAATCTTTGGTGAGCAACCTTGTTAAAGACTTTAGAAGTTGTAGATGTATAAAATTGCTGGAATTTGTTCATGCACGCTGACTCTCCAAAACCCAGCTGTGACACATCTGTGTGACAGCACTTGTCTTTAGAAAAGCTGTATTGATTCCCCTTCACTACATTTATTTGTGTCTCCTGATTTTGTTATTTATTACATCTTCTAACAATTTATACTATACTATACTATACTATACTATACTATACTATACTATACTATAACTGTAGTTGTCTTTCTCCCTCCTTACCTCCCCCACCTGTGGGGGATTGTTCCCAGCAGAATTGGGTTTAAATCAGGATCTCTGTCAGATTAACGGGTGATGAGCAACACAACAAAGGCAGAAGTTTGCTCTCTGGAGCTCTTGTGATTTCTGCCTTCTTCGCCCAGTGGTGCTTCTGGCTGGTGGGGGAACGGGCTCTGTTTCTGCTCACCAGGTGGAACAGCAGGTGAACACATATCTGGGCATCTCTGCTGGGTGGACTTAAACCGCTTCTTTTTCAGAAGTACATGCCTTGTCACAGGAATATTATTTGTATTAAGATCTGAACACTGATTTTTATTTTTTTTTTCTTTTATCCACACTTGTGTTTTCTTCTGCTGTTTATCTTCCCTGGATAAGGTGTACGCCACCCCTTTCAACATGATATATCTTCCTTTTCCTTCTAGTGAAACTCTCTTTAGGGGTTTGATTTGCCTCCAGAAACCTGTGGTGCAAAAACGATTTTTTAAGGAAGGGATGTTAAGGAGGCATCTGATTATCATTAATGAGGTGTCTTTTGTATAGTGCACACTTTTCATCACTGCTTTGGTTTGCCTTATTATCCATCGTTCCTGAGTCGTAGTAAAAATTCAGAGATCTCATTGAAGACACAAGAACCTAGCGCTTGTCTTTACCATATCATTTCTTTCCAAGCAAATGTTCCATACTCCAAAGTGTTTGTCTCTCTATTTTGCCCTGCTATCCATACTTTAGCATAAATTGTTTATGTGGCCTTGGTAAGAAATGCTGAGCACAATTCTCTCTCTTTTGAAATACAGAAGGATTTTCTCACCGCCCTACCCTACCTTTGTTCTATTCCCATATGAAGATGAGAATTGATAGAAGGATGCGAGTCTGTAACAGCATGTTACAAACCTCCATCAGAATGCTCTAGCGATCATTTCATAGAGTAGGGGGATCCCTACTTTTCAGGCTATCTGTATTTGAACCTCCTGCCCCCTGTTAACTACAGCGTTGCCCTCCTCTTGCTTGTTTGTGGAATGCTTGAATCAAGGTGAAGCGCTATAATCTGTTCTAAAAAAACCTCTCAGAGAGTACTGGAATTGTGGATGCTGATTTGCTTTTACATGTTGAGAAGCCAAGCAGAATAGATTAAGGTACTTCCTGGTGACACAGTTTTGAATCTCAATAGGTTGAACTTGTCCTTCCTCCTTTGAAGGAATAATTAACTGTATATAAATTTGATTCTGTGTGGTATATACCTTTTGACTGTTTTAAGACCTTTTCCTGGTGATGCTGAGGCTCTTTATAAAACATGAAATTATTTATGTGACCAGACTACCCAGGATCCTTTTTCATATAGCCTAGTGTGAGTAATGAAAGTATGTGAGACCTGAAATATGTCTAAGGGCTGTCCAAAATTATAATATCCATGCTACTTAAAACTTACTGAAATCCCTGAAAGTGATCAAATTTTGCTCTATCCTTCTGTCTGAGAAAGTGACCTGCATAAAAACCAGATGCCTTTTACTTCTTTATTAGTTCTTTATTAGACGGGTTTAGAGAGCTAAATTATTTCCTATTTGCTCTGAATATTAGAGTCTGTTACGCTTTTGTTGACTTGCTTTTCAAGTTCACAGTTTCAGAATATAAAAACCAATTAAATTATTTGCTACTCTGCAATATGTAGACGGAAAAGGAAAGAGAGCAAAATGACAGGAAAAGCTTGTGGGAAAGCAAAGCAGTGATCTTACACCCCTTACTTTATCTCATATTTCTCTTTGCTCTGGCTACATGACCATTCTTTTTCCAGAACATCTTTCAGTTGTGTTCCCTCTAGGCCATCTTAGATGCACGCATCTATTCTGCCTGCTTCCTACAGAGAGACACCGGCTCTTCCCTGTGCATTGTATGTCAGTGTCACAAAGCATGTCCTCTTTGTTTGTTATCAAGATGGCCAGCACTAGCAGGCTGCTCAGAAATGCCAACTTTAATTACAATTTTTACTTTCAAGAAGAGTACACAGATTATGCCTGGGTATCTTAAAAGCGCCTCTTGCCTTTTGAACTCTGACTGTTACGCTTCGAAAAATGGGTAAGGCTTCTGCTCTCATGGTTACCAGTCCTTGCTTTCACCCTGTCCTAGGAGGAACCCAAACAGAAACAAATGACAACAGACAATCTTGTGAGCCTTGAGCTGGCTGACAGTAGGAAATAATGCAATTTCCCATTAAAAAAGAAATAAAAAAAGCGCTGGGACTATGTGGCTTGTTTTGTTTCCTCTAAAGGAAACTGACCCTTTGTTTCTTCGAGTTAACTGTTTCAGAGGATGTCTCAGAAGCTCCCTGCTCCAGTTGCAAACAGATACTGCAAAGTGCTTCAGCCTGCCCTAGTTCTAAATTTGCGTGACCCACAGCTAAAGACTCATCACTGTGCACAGCAATATGAAAGCAACTGGCTACTAATTTCTTTCTGGATGATGAACTACCTTGTATGTAATCTTGCTTAATAAATGGGTATATAATAGATATACTATATTAGTCACCATTTTGGCAGAGTAAAGTGGATGAAAATATAATGATGTTTACTCTGTAGACCCATAACATTGTTATAGCAATATAAAACAAATCTGAGAACTGGGTCACAGAAAATTATATTGCCTGAGGTGTGCATCTATTGTAGCAAATTAAAATAGTTCATATATACTTAGTACTATATGGGTATAGGCGTCAGGTGATGATGTACTTCAGATTCTACAAGCTCAACAACAATATTGACTTCAAACTCTTATTGTTTTGGGCCAATTTTACTGTGATATTCAATCAGATTGTTGAATCTTTGTATGTAATACTGAGAAAGATGGCTGGAAATTGATCTGCTTACTCCGAGTTTATTCTTTAGAGACTTATAAAAAGAGGCTTTGTACATGGTGAGCTGACCAAAGAGTTCAAGGTCAGCCCAAGAGCTTGGCAGGGCTGTGTTCTGTCACCCATGTTATTCAATTATCTTGCTGACTGGATGTGGAGATGAGCCCTTGGTGATTGCAAAGGAGAAGCAAAGTTACGGGGGGTTTATTAGTATGTTGACAGTTTTTAGACTTTGCATCTGACCTTGGGTGCAATCAAACACACAGAATTTTTTCAGAAAACACTCTTTTAAAGGGGAAAATGTAAGTTATCCTGAAATATGGCACTAAGGGTTTCGTGGTCAGTGAGCCAGGAGAATTTTTTTCATGCCTTCAAAATTGTAGGAGTAAGGAATGCTGGAGATCAAGTCAATCAAGTGGCTTTTTTTTTCAAACTAACAATACTTAATCCATTGCAATTTTCTTGGGTTCTTACCAGATCACTGCTGGTATAATTCCACTAATTTTCTATAAAACCACAGAAGAATGAATTGCTTCTCACTTAAGTGATATTAAATAAAGCTGAAGAAGGTGGTTTGCATCTACCTGAGCTGCCTACAGACACTATTTTTAGCCTTGGAAGGTGATGGCTGCACTCCATCTCTGAGAAAAACAGAGATAGGGGCATTGATTCATTCAAACATTTATGGACATACTTAATTTTTTCCCAGGATCTCAAGCTGGTCACACAAGAGAAAATTGTTTGTTTGTGGTGTTTTTTTTTTTTTTTTTTTTTCTCTAAAGCAGCATAAGGTAATATGCTACAGGCTGTGTAGATTCTAGAAAACAAAGTATGGGTCACATTCTCAGGGCTGAAGAGCCACAACCCTAAATCTGCTGTGCATCAGTTTATTGACTCAAAAGTTGCAAGAAGAAGAGACACATGTCAAAAGCCTAGGTTTATTGCACTTTTAATTGGGTAGAGGTACAGTCGGGTGAGGTGCAATTCTTACTTGACCTATTTGGTTTTGTGTCATAATTTTCATTAATGAGATAGAAAAAAAAAAACCACGGGCTGTTATAGGTTGATTTTCTTTGTAGGAACAGGTCTAAGTTAAAATCTATAAAGTCCTTGAATGACCTTATGTAACTTTTAAAATATGGTTTCTCTTCCGAGGAGCTCTCCCCCCTCCCCCTTTCTTTGGGAGGGGAACAATTTATTTCTCTGATTAAGACTTTCTATGCCAAAGAAACTACTTTTAGAAGAAGCAAGCTGCCCACTTTATACATATTCCATTGCAGAATATTGACACTGTGTGAAAACAGTGGTGATTAATCTTAAAATACTCTAGAGTAAGTCACTGAATAGTTAGTGCCAGGGATATTAATTTTAGCTTTGAAACACTATACTTACTCTGGATTGGAAAACAGGGGGATGTACTACGTGAGATTCAGGCGATATTGAAGCTTATGTTGAAGCTAAATATTATCTTCTTATCCACTCCAGTCATTTTGAAACTAGGAGTTGTCTTTTAGCCTTAAGATCCCCTCTGGCATTCCCTGAGTCCTGTTCCTTCACCTCAGTCCATGCGTTTGATTAGCGCCACAGGGGCAGGATTTAGGTGACCAAACACAGACATCAATGTCTGACTTAAGAGTCACCAGCAAGAAACAAGCACTTCCAGGGCATGAGTTCTCTCTCCTAAAGTATTTGTATAAAAGTCAGATGAATTCTGTTCTAAAACATCTCTTTCTTTCGACTAACTCCCAGGGAGTTTCTGGTCATTAGCACAGATTTAGGTATCTATACAACAGCTGTCTGAACCTTGTGAGCTGATGTGTCTGAGCCAAGTCTAGCATGATCGTTAGGAGGTTTCTTAGGCTGGAGAGACTCTGGCTATGTGAAAAAGAATGATGTGGAAAACATTTAAAGAACAAAATGCAAACATTTGTATTTTAATGAAAAAATGGTAAAGTTTTCTGTTCTGATTTGAATTTCCTCCATAAACAAGCTACTTAGTACTTTTGTCTGCTTGAAACAAGTTGAGTATATTGATGCTAAATCTGGACTTCGAAATGCAAAAGTCAATGGATCAGGGCCCTAGCCACCCTTTTCCAAAAAACAAAATTAACTGCCCTCACTATAGATTAAGGAATATGCTCTAAATAATGGGAAAGAACGATGTTGGGTGCTCAGGATATCTCCTAGCTTATTTGCTGATTAAAAAATGACTCACAGAAATCAATATTGCTTGATCTAATAAATCCTTCACTACCTCTGTGATGACATATATACTTAACCCGTTTTTCTCCTCCTGGTTAAACTTCTCCCAGAATGAAGATTAAAAATTAACTCAGCAGGGGTCAGTCTGGAGCCCTCTCTTGCTTGGTATCTTGGTATCAGGCAGAATGGCTGAAGCAATCACTTTCAGTAAGAGAGTTACCACAGTGAGGTGGAATGTTTTTTTTTGGGGGGGGGGAAGGAAGAGAAATCAATGCAGTATTCTCAATGCACTAAAGGTAGATTGAAAGCACAAGAATTAAACGCACCTGCAGAAAGTGGAATCAGGTGAATGATGGACTGAGTAAAAAGTTGTACAGTCTTACTTTAGCCAGTCCTAGATTACTCTGGTCTGCCAGAAGCTGCTTGAGTGCCAGTTGCAGGGGCAGCAGTTGAATGCACACGGCAGAGACGGCACACGGAGCGGTGGTGCCCGTCTCATTTGTGCCCAGAAGCCTCCAGCCTGCCCAGAGGTGTATCCAGCTGTAGCATTAAAGGGAGAAGTATTTTCTCTCCCAGCTCAGCCAGTTTTTAGATCTTTGTGGGAGCCAGGGAGCAATTAGAACCAGTGGAAAAAATGGTAGGAGTATTAATAGGAAAAATAGTAATTGATCTGTATTAAATGAAGATAAATGAGATTTTTAGGCATTTTATAGCTTTGTGACAGTAAAGAATAGTGGCTTGTCTGGGTACACCCAGTATGTGACTGTTTTGAATTCAAGAGGATAAAAGAGCAGCAGCCAAAAGCATGTGTTAGAAATAAATGGAAGAAAAAGCAATGGCACAATCATCTTGACCAGGTGTATTCAAACGTTTCTTTGTGCCGCTTAGCAGGGAAGGGGAGCTCACCGGTGTGCGGTGGAGCCTCTACGATACAAGTGGAGCAGGTTGTTCCAAAGAGCTCTTTTGGCTGGAGCAGGGTGTTTCAGAAGAAACTTCTCAGGGCTTTCTCCATGTAAAATAAAATACCTACAGGTTTTTCTCTGAAGGAATATGGCTGTGATCTCTTGAATGCCATTCAGCCTGCTGCTTTACAGTATATTTCCTAGAGCACAGTGCATGTCGTAGCGCTGGCTGGGAGTCACCCAGGATACAGTGCTGGCAGACAGCATTCATCTTGCTGTTCATAAGATGACATAACTAACTTCTTGTGGCTGCTGCTGTTGGGAGGTGACTGTACCCGCCTAAACATCATTTAAAATTTCTGAAAGTTGGAAATGCTACTAGTTACTGGTCTATAGAATCATCTTTCTGATATCCTGATACTTCAAAGTAGAAAGGGAAGACTGATACTCCCTTTCAGTTTGAGCCCCCATTTTATCTCAGAATTTAGATTTCTAATATTTAAAATTATCATGTTCCTGTAAAGCTATAATAGTATAAATAAGATTAGACTAGAAGCTGGTTCACTTCCTGCATGGGTATAGTTATACATTGCAAACCAGTATGCAGTAGGACCAATACAGATACATTACTAAAAAAATTCATGTAAGTGTGCATCTGTTAAATTAAAAAAGCAACACAAATATGAAAAACAGTCTGTAGAGAAAAGTGTATAGGGAAAATTTGGAAAGAAAAAGTTTTTAAAGTTGACCACTGAAGAGATTATATTTTAAGCTCCAGTTGTATTGTTAAGACATAACATAAGAGTTTATACGGCCTGATCCAGGGACTATACTACAGAATATCATGCTGAGCAGCATAAAAGAACTCACTGTTATATATTTTTTCCTAGGAAATGCTAATGTAGGGTTTTTTGGGGCACAGGGGGAAGAAGCTGTGCAGATGGCTTCTCTGAAGCATCCTACTCCAATCACAAGAGCAATTTGGAATAATTGGCTTCTCCCTGTGTTGAATTGATTCTGAACAGATACACTGCTCACCAAAATATTATTCTCCTCCTCTAAATAATAGAGATACATTTTAACATATATAACAAATGAGATCATTCCATTATGATTTTGTTCATTATTCATAACAGGCCACTGGGGGTAGGTTCACAAGCAGTAGCACTTCTGATAGTGCTAGCATCCCTGTGACGTGAAATATTCACATGCTGTGGCTTTTTTTGGCAAAGCATCCAAACCCCAGAATCCGATTTCACCTCATCTACTTCTGACTGTGGCCCATGCTGGGAGTTAGTCCCGTCCTAATGAAATGCTTGCCTTCGCCTGTGGAATTCTAATGGCTGCAACTCTACTGTGGTATTCCTTGGGAGCCTGGGCTTCGCTATTTGGCCTTTTTTTGGGTCTCTCTTTTTACATCTTCCTTTCACACAATGAGAACAGGTGAGATGGTGTTTTCTTTTTGCCAGTATCCGGGCTCAGGGACAAGTATTCACATTTTCAGATGGCCTCCCGTCGCCACTGGCTGCCCAAGAGGAATGTCAGGGATGCCAAGGGCTTGCTGAGTGGGAAGCAGAGCTGTCTGCTTTTTGCATCACTCACCTCCAGTGGGTCAGGCTGTGGCAGCAGGGCAGGGTGGATTAAATGGGACAGGCTTTGCTTCTGATTATGCTCTGTTGACTCGGTGGGTGTCACATAACAGCATCTCTACATATGTCAGGGTAGCAAATTTTTAAAGAACAGAATTACTGTTAAATCCCAATATAGACAACATAAGATCTGAAGATCAAGCCCAAATATTTTCTTTCTGTAACATTTGTCACCAATCCTTTTGTCACCTGTTACAAACTCTTTAATTAGTCTAGTACTGAGGCCATTTTTATGCATTCTGTACCAAATTTGCCAGTCTGTTTTTTTCTAGACTGCAAAAAGAAGTGGATGGCTCCACTTCTCGCTCCACAGAGTGAGATCTGCTCAGATTCTTTGTTTTCTTTATGGCTCCTATCTAAGAAGAACAGGGCTTGTTCTAACTCGTATCTGCTGATCACGGCTTTTCAAGGGCTTCCAGCCTGAGAGAACTAGTGGGCTTATACCTTCTTAGCGCATTCCCTAGGGTTGAGTGTCATCGGAGAGGGCAGCTTCAGACTGCTGTGAACCTGCTTGAAACTTCTCTCTGTGTTAAGGTTATATCCAGCAAAACAGTTTGCCAGAGTTTTCTGAGTAGTATAAAAGGAGCAGAGTGTGACAGAGAATTTGTCCGTGTATCTGAAGTCTTATTCTGGCTACCAATTTCAACACATGCTCAGTTGCTTAGTAAATTTGTTTGCACTTTAGCTCCCCAAAAGACTGCTGACATCATGGAACATGGGAAAAGAAGCAAGACAAAGTCATCTTCCCAGTGCTGCCAGTGTGGAAGTGGTTCCAATTCCACCTGTGAAAATGCTGTAATCTACTGACATTTATTTTATCTTATTTCTCGCTGCTCATCATAGACATCAAAGGTGGAAAAGCTATGCTGGATCAAACGCTGACTTCATATGCCTGCCAATGAAAGATTTCTCCCATAAGTCACCTCTCAATTATAATTAATCTTTAACTGACTTGTTTAAAAAAAAAAAAATCAAATGAAGCTTTTGCCATTTCTGCTACAAAACTAACAGGCAACTATGAATAACTTTGTGCAGGAAGTCCTTGACACTTCTCCTTCTAATAAGATATGTGGCAATTTACTGTATTTCTGTATTCTGTATCTACCTGTATTTCTGATCTCTTAACCAGTTTTCGATCTAGAAGGTAGTATTAGTTACATCATCTTTTTTCTGTTTAATACTTTCTGGGACATTTGACTCAAATGCAAATACTTTCATCCAGCATGTTCTCACTAAATTTATCATTGCAGTATCCCAGTCACTCGGGACAGTGTGCTCGCTTTGCCTAAGTTGCTTTTGCTGGTGATGGCATTGCTCATGAGGAATAAGTTGTGCCCTGGCATGTGCAGCATCTCCAGCAACGGGAGCCTTTCCTGACTGCTGTGGCAAGAGATGTTTCTATTACTGTAACAAATAGGGGATCCTCTGTGACAGGCTGTTGTACCGGTAAAAGGAAAAGGTCTGGCCAGGACAACTACAGAACACAATGGAAAAATTGATTTCAAAGGCGTTTCTACACGCTTAGTTATCTTGAGGTTTGGAATAATAGGATCAGGATGAAACAGAGAGCAAAACTAAGCAACAGTCAGTTTAAAGAAGGGTGAGTGATGCATTAGCCTGTGTTGGGACAAGTGTTGCCAGTGAACATAGCGAGGTGTTACCATCACTGTATAAAGCAGTCATGAGATATCATCTGGGATCCTGTCTGCAACTCTGACTGCACGCGTGCACAGATGCAGTCACTGCCACTGCATTGACAACCCTGATGAGAAGAGATTAGAAGGGCTTTGTCTGTTCACTTGAGCCTAATGAAGGGTGAGAGACAATATGGAAACTGTCTATAAATACATCAGGAAAGACAAGAGCTGTGTGGGTGAAAGGAGTGTGTTGGCACAAAAGCCAAGAGCAGGTATAGCGGCTACAAACAAATGTTGGCTGTAACAGAGAAGCAAGTTCTGATCCTTAGAGGATGGAAGTCTGACATGGTAGAGACAAGACATAATAACTTTTAAGGAGGAACACGACAGGTTTATGAGAGAGTTTATTTGATAGGTTGTCCACAATAGCAAGGGGACTGAACTAGGCAATTTAATCTTCTGTTGCTATCCTGGACTTGTTCTGAATTTGAGCTCACCAGTCAAGCCAGTCCTCTCCCTAGCTTCTCCTCCTCCTTTCCTGCTCTCAGGGGTCTCTGCTGTACCTATGCCAGGATGCATACCCTCCTATAGCCGGTGTCATTTGCGGGAGGGGAAGATGTCCCCTTTGCTGGTGATAGCATCAGACCCAATGCTGAATGTTCAAAATATTTTGGTTTCTTCCAGTATTTTTCTGAGAAAAAAAAGGTGAATCCCTTAGGGTGGGTTTCCCAGTGAGATCTTCCTTTACGTTCCATAAAGAAAAGCCCTTTTAACACCTATGAGTCTTAGTGCGTCTCCCACGTTGCTTCTGTGATAATCTAAGTGTCTAGTGGTATACGGTGATAATATACTAGGTAAGGAAAGAAACTTTAACCGGCATAGTAATAGGAATATGAAACTAAATTGATTGAATTGGATTTAGCTATTTGACTATGAATGTAAATCTCTCTCCTTTCCCTTCCCCTCACTTCAGTATCACATTTATTTTAGCTGTGATGCTTTGCTTATAATTAAGGCATGAGGCCTTAATTCTAGGTGGTTCTCTGAAACATTTTAGCTTGTAGCTTTTAATCTAACTAGTTAGACAACACAGTAATCCCTAAAGAGAAAGATTCATGCCTTCAAAGCTCAGTGCATGCAAGGAAAAATTTCATTTATCCTGCAGAGGAATCTGTTTCTGCATTGACCTACGCAGCAAGTTTCAGAGATCCTATTTTAGCTGAGGTGGCTCAGTGCTTAAAAAGGTGAATCTGGATTGAAGTGTGGTCTTTTATGTTTTCTAATATTAAAATCCCTTTTATTTCCTACATTCCTATAGCATCTATACTGCTTTTCATCTCCAAGCCTTTTCATAATTCATTTGTAGCTGTATTAAAACTTATTTAGGGTTAAGGAGTTGTACTGTGGTGTCTGTTTTTTCGTCTTCACTCTTCATTAGGATGAAGGCACCAGGGAAAGCCTCTTTCATTTGTGTATATTGTGCCAGTGTGACAGACCTGTCTCTTCATGTGCATGTGATTTCATCTCATACAGCTTTAACCTGTGAATACCACTACTGGCATTGTTTCCAAATAGGTTTTCTTACTTCTCTTCTTATTAGTGATCATTAATTATGGTGGTTAAATACAACCAAGCTATCCATAGGTTTTTGCTCTTCTTGGGAATATTCTTGGCTAACAGCTGAAGTAATGTGTTGATACTGCTACAGCAATTTAGAACCTCGACTATATAAAATCAAGTGCAGAGCCTGCTAAGGAAATATGAAAGCAAAGGGCGTCTGTAACCTCTGCTTTCTCCTCAGGCTGAGAAGTAGCTTATATCTACACAAGGAGTTCATGTGCTGCTATTCTGGTTCATCCTCACAATCTGTTCATTACTACTTTTGACTTGATTATTGTTTAATTGTAGATATTTAACGTGGAAGTTTGTTACCAAAATGGGGCACATGAAGCATTGGAGTGTGAATTCAAACAGGAAGTGAGAGGAAAACCAGTGCTGCTTTCCTTTGTGCTTAATTTTACCGCATCCTTGCTTAAATATCTGGAAATCTGTCGGCCTTGTTTACTGTCTCGCCAGGGTTAAGGGCCACAAGATGTCAGTGTAGCACCAAACATGAAGAAATGGCAAGTGGAATTTCTGCAGCCACTTAAATTGTCATGCTGCTAAAAGCCTGTTGACTCCAACTACACAGCGAAACACAGTGGCCATGAGATGGTTCGTGCGATGAGTAGTCGCTTCTGAGTCTGGAGCACGGGGAAGCAGCAGGGAAAGGCACCAGGAGCATTCAGTTAGTATGGACTACACATAGAGGTTAAAGGCTGAGTGTGCCTGCAGAGACATGGGCAGTGCAGCTCCTGTTTTCCAGTAAAGCACAAGCATCTGGGCTTGCCCAGCCCCATTAGTTCCCACTCAGCCTGTTGATCGTTACTAACTGGCATTTAAGAGGAGGAGAGTGTTTTATTTTGCAGATCCTACTCTATTGTCATGTATCTTACAATAAAAAGCAATAATTCTTGATATTGTGGGGGAAAATTGTTGAATAGTGGTGAGAAAAAGCAAGTGATAGAAATACAGTTCCCTGCATTGTCTTGTGGGTGACTGATGAAGAAAATCTGATTCATGAATTCTGAGACTGATAATAGCTGAAGAGATGTCTCCAAGAGCTCAGGTTTGTTGTTAATTTTTTGTTTGTTGTTAATTTTTTTTTTCATTTTTCTGTCTCTGAGAAACTATAGTACGAAGAGTCTGATACTGAACAACTGTTTGGAAAATGTGTCTTAGCACGCTGAAACTGTGCTTTTCTGGGAGTGACTGTTTCTGCGTGCAAAGGAAACACCTGCTGTTTGCCTGTGTGTATCTATATCCCCAAGTGTGGTAACAGAGGAACCCAGAGGGAAAAGCAGTGAAATAGTCCAGAGATGTCTGGGCCTGATTCTATAAATTAAGCCTGTTGGTACTAATTAATCCATTCACTCACTCATGTATTTGTCCTCTTCTATTTGCACTTGCCTCAGAAGTGACTATTTCTTTTGGATTTGACTTAGTTTTCCTTAGGCACTGTGTAACGTGGTAACTTTGGCAGCTAAATAATGAGGGGTGAATCCATGCTTTCCCCTTCCAATTCAGATTTATTCAGATACGGTATGGATGATTACAGAAAAGAGAAAGAAGTTGCAAATTGTTATGTCATTGTCGGGTATCGGATTTTAAAAAATAATTAGAAGAAACCAGCTATTTTGTTATCTGCCAGTTTAATAATTTTAGAACATATTTTATTAAGGAAGATGAAGTGTGGTGCTAATCTCCTTGGGAAATTCTCCATTAATACAAAGCTGTTAGCACAGCTGTGGCCTGGAGCTAAAGCTGGGACTGGGTGCCACTCTGAGTCTCAGACGTCTGCGTTTGGGATCTACTTGGTACCCAGGCTTCGAAAGTGCTCCCTGTCTCTCTTATGGACTGGAGCTAAATACGGTGCCATGGATTCGAAGAACTGGGGAGTGCTTAAAATCCAGGCCTTGGCCACCATTTTCAGTTTGTGCCTGTTTAAATCGGGGTTTTTTGAATTACCACTTTCCAGGCCTGTCCATGAAGACAGGATATGTCATGTCACTAGGAATGGGGAATTGGGAACCATGGTTGGGAAATGAAGAGCCCAGTGGGAACTGCTACCCCATAGTGCCAGGGCAGAGACAGAGCTCGTCTGTAGTGACTGGACATAATGACATGTGTTTCTTTAATTCACATTTTCTCCCAAAATTTGAACTCTGTTTAAACAAGTCTCTCAGTGTTGTGGTTATTGAAACTGCCTGGAAACCCTGAACTGAGGGCAACAGAAGCCTCTGTGTTTCTGTGCCTTTAAGCAAAGTTTGAAGCACTACTTCACACAAAGCTATCAGTCTCATCTAAGGCAAAGTAAACCCAAGAAACTGAAAGGACATAAACAATTTTTGACCATCACTAAAACTTGATTTTGGTGGTATCTCACATAAGTGGAGTTTTATTTCATTGATGAAAATTGGAAAAAAGATCTAACCAGATAATAGTGACACATTTGTTGGCCTAAGACCAGACTTGTTCAAGCACTTTTGTCTATGGGACCATGCAAGCCGGTGGTTACTTAGTGTTGCAGGATAAGTGCCTAGCTCTCTGCTTTGATATTTTTGTCAAAAACACTGGTTCAGTAACAAACCGGTGGCATGATAAAACTTCTTTTATTGCTATATTACTCGATCCTTTTCCTGTTGGATCTAAGCTGTGCTAGGACATAGCCATCAGCATAATCAGGCAACTTTGTTTTGAACGCTAAAAGCCAATCAGGCATTAACTAAACACTTTCTTACCATTGCAAGTGACAGCAACATTTGATCCTATTTCTGCCAAAATCGATTCATGAAAACTCAGAAAGATAATACATTAAATGAACTAAGGCACTCACTATTTCTCCTCTTCTCTTTCTCTCATTTTATGAACATAAAACATTCCTCTTTACATTGTAGGCTTTTAGAGCACTTAGATACATTTGGATTTTTTTGTGGCAAGAATACAATGTGCTAAGCCTTCATAACATAGGATCCCCTATAACAGATGCTTATGGATAGCTACTGTGATTTTTATTACAGCTTGGTAAAATATTAACAGCCTACTCAGCCAAAGTATCATGCTTTAAGTAGAGGAATTAATATCGTTAATTTGCTTTGTTATCTTCATTGTGACAGTGGAGATGGATGAATAGATTTTGCGCCTGAGCTGGCAAATACTCTTGGTGATATTTTAAAGCTTCTTCTATTTACATGCTGGTTGAGGACTCCTAGTCTTCCTAGTGAGATGCTCCTAGTGTTGGAGAAGAATCATATGGCAATGTGAGCTAGGAGAAAGGAAAAAGAAAAATCAAACAGCTTGACTTGAGATAATGTTGTTCCTTTCAGTCTTGCCGGACATGTTCGCTGTACTCAGTTTAAAAGCTGCTCTTTGCCTTCACTTAAATGTAGTAATTACATATTGCTGTCACCCCAAAGAAAAATGCAAGGAATCTTCTAATCATATAGAAGGCATGAAAAAAATGGATCACCTTAGAAGGCGTCATTTGAGAATGCTAAACTGAAGTTAGTGTCCCATGCTTAGTCATTAGTATGTATCTATAAATCCAGGCATGAAAAACTGAGAAGTGCTAATGCACCCATGAGGACACATCCGAATCATATAAAGATAGCTTTACACAATGCATTTATCTGAGAGATGAATAGATCTCTATTTCTCTTCCTCTGTATTAACGTACTTTGGTTCACTATGCTATCCAGCCACCTTTCTGTGTGAATGGATGTAATTACTTCATTGATGTTCTAATTACCATCAGATTGTATTGTTGTTCAAGGACAGATGATCACAAAGGACTGTATATTTGACGACAGACTTAAAAACCCATTCTCTTCATGTTGGTCTTGTATACATTATACCTATCAGGAGATGCAAAAAATCTACTGTCATCTTTTGTGCTTTTGAGAAGGTGCAGTTTGCAGGAAGGCTGGATTTCAGGGTAAATCTTTGTTATGTGGGCTTGCATTGTTGCTTTACCCCTTCAGTTTCTTGTTCCTCTTCACCTCTGTTTTCCCAGACACTCCAGAAACAGAAAAAAAAAAATCTGCTTTGATCAGATACTTTTTTTTTTTTTTTTTTTTTACCTCTCCTCCAAGCTGCAGCTCCTGAGGTAACAGAGTTTGAGGCTCTAAAAAGAGGTCTCAGTGCTGAATGGGAGCAATCTCCCTTTGCTCAGTGGAACCTGGTTATAAAAATACACGCAGACTCCTTTCAGGGCTAGTTTTTCCATCACATATGTGTCAGCAACCACTTGTCCTTCCATATCTAAGTCTGGTTCTAAAGAAATGTAGCTGTGGGCTTCTGCCTGATTGGCACCACATTTGTCCTGCCAGGTGATACGGTAATTCTGAGATCAGTATTAATAAGTATTGGGAACAGGGCCATAGCTACATGATGCTATCAGCAGGTTGTGCTTCCCTTGACAATGGATGACAAATTACCCATGTCGGGTATCCTCACTGATTTGCATGCATACATGCATGGGTTTCTTTTCAGGAAAGACGTATTTCAGGTTTGCAGTATTCCAACACAATGACTAATACGGGCATAATGCCACGCAGCCAAGGAGAATGGCCACTTCTCTTTTCTTGGCAATGCGATTTTGCAATGTTAATGTACTTATAAATACACTGTTTAAAATGGGACACTGAAAAAGAATTCCTGTTAAAATATAAAGGTTAATAATGCCCCAAGACAGCTTATGAAAAAATGAATGTACAGTGCTCAAGAGCTCTTCACTCTAATTTCCCAGATAACCTAGGGCCAAATGATATCAACAATACCAACATTGCCTGTGCCAGTGAACGCCTACCTCACTGCACAGTTTCGCTGAAGCCAACAGCACTGCTGGGAGTGCTCAGCCTAACACTGTCAGAGCTGCCTCCCTGTAAAGATTTTAAGAAACTTCTAAACGTCATTGAAGCTTTGTTAGTCCCAGAGCCACCTTAACCAGCAAAGCCTGGGGGAGATTTCTCTAAATACAGCCGTTATAAACCTGACTTCAGGTATACTTTGTAAGTAAAATTGGATTAATAAAAGTATTTTTGCTATGTAAATTGCTGATGACCATGCATCGCAATTTTTATTTCTTATTCTGCTAGGGCTAGGCCAAAACCACACAAGTTTTTCAGGTTCTCTGACAATTTCAAATCACTCAAATTTGCCTGATTGTTTTAGGTCAATATCAACATAGCACAAAGGTGTGACCACAGTTATTGAGCTAAATTTCAGTGAGGCTTCAGGCTTGGGTGGATCTGAAACTTATTGAAACTGGAAGAAAAAACTATAAATTCTCAGGCAGAATTGTAGTGGCCTGTATGAACATCTACTACCAAATCTACTACCTACTACTGGTGTTCCGAGCAGGGGTGTGTCAGAGTATATCTGTAGTTTAATTAACACGGAAACAAAGGCTGAGAATTAAATTTAAAGTAAGATGATATGAGGCTTGTTCCACCTAGAAGTTTGCAGGAAACTGACAGTACTTTTTTTAATAACCCACCTAGTCACTGATTTGCACTTAGCTTCAAATAGAAGTACTATGTTTGCTTTAGCATTATATGAAATACTTTCCTCTTCCTCTTTTTAAAGGGAAGCTTCAAAATTGTCAGACCTAAAATGACAATACTGCTGTTTAGAAAAATTCTCTGTGGCATGAAGTTTCACATCAAATGCTACAAAGTGAATAAAACCATCCTGAAAAATAGCACTTGCAGCATGAAAGGCCACCTCAGCATGTTTGAGTGATTCATGCAAGAAATAGTCAAGATTTATTTGATCCAATTTTTTCTATAAACATAAAAATTCCTAGTATCTGCAACCAAAATTATTCAGTAACATCTTTGAGATACCATCTTCTTGTTGGGAAACTTCCTGGAGATCATTTAGGTTTTATTTTACCGGTGGTAACTGGGCTAGTTATATTGCTGCCTTATTCCTCATCTTTCTCAGGAACTGGGAGGAAGGCAGTCTGCCTTGTTATTTACCCCAGAAGAGAGGCTGTGCAGAAAGCAAAATGATGCTGTGATGTGCATGTAGGTACTCATGAATTGTAGCTGGATGTATGTTTAATTTCAGGCTCAACAGCCCCAGCAATCCATTTCAATGAACTTCCCCCAAATACGAACAGAAATAAACTAATGAAGTTTAGACTGCATTTTCACCATGGAGAGTTTTTCTGTCTTTCTGGCTCTTCCTTTCTTGGAGATTCAGTTTCTTTTCAGTGGATCAGCAGTACTAAAAAGTCTATTCCCTGCTTTTTCACTTTCTTTCCTTTACGTCACCCTGTATAAAGTGAATTAGGTCTTGGAAAAAGGAGCTAGCTTTTGGGGTTTGTATTTCTGTTTTTTTTTAACAGCAGCCTGGAGGAGGAGGTTTGAACACCTGCCATCTCTTGATGGAGTGTCACAATTTGACTTTCCAAAGTCCTGACATTCTTTCCCTTTTCTCTCTTCTCTTTTGGTGTCAGGCTAATATTTGTACCTTTTGATACACAGACCTCCAAAGGGACTTCTGGGCCTTAACCCCAGTATTGTCAGGCCATGTTAGTTTTGATAAAACCAGACAGTTTTGCCATTGCTAAATGCTTTGAAGAAAAATTAAATCATTTTTTCCTCCCCTTTTCCCTTTTTTGGGATTTCAGGCCCCTTAACACTTCCCTGAACAGGGAAGAAATTAAAAAAAAAAAAAAAAGAAAAAAAGAGGAACAAACTGCTGCTCCCTTGAGCCTTGAATGAAGCAGAGCAAGGAACACAGAATACTTATGTGCCTGATAAATGTCTGTGCTGCTGAAAGCTAAAATTCTGAAATGGCAAGACAAGACATAGAAGCCTTATCTTATATAAAGGATGATGATGTACACTTGTTTTAGTGAGAACAGATTGTTAGGCTGACTTCAGGCTTTGACTTACCTAGGACTTGATTAATACGACATATATAGTTCATGTGATGAAAAACAGAAATAGTTTGATCTGAAAAAAACAAAAGCAATTAGTAGTCCCACAAGTAGCCAATGAGAAAGGTTTACTGAGATTAATCCTTTCCACACGAATCCAGTGATGTGGGACTACTTGGAGAAATGCTTTTACCAGCCTGTAAAGAGGCCAGAACCCCATTGGAGCAATGAAGCTTCCCTGGGGATTTTAATTCTGGGGAAATTTTTTGTCAGCTCCTCCTCAACTTACGTTTGGATAACTGCCCAGCCAGAAACTGGTTGATAGGAATCTGGGAAGAGGTTTTCCTAATCCTGTACCTTGATTTATGCCACATTGAGCCAATGCCTTGTTTGTCTATGGAACAGTACATGCTATTTTTCCCTCCATAACTTTTTAAGTATTGCTTTTAATTTGAGACAATGAAGAGTAGGGGTGCAGCAGAACATGCATGAAATAGCATTGAGACCAGAAATGTGAGATGTGAGAGAGGGAGCGAGGCCATGGCCTGAATCAAATAATGGAAATGTGAGTTACACTAGAACAGAACAAGAAAAGACCAGAATCAGGGAGATGTACAAATCCTGGTCAACAGCAGGGACCCAGAAAACTCCTGGAAAAAGTCTGTCAGAAGCAAAAGGAACACAAAAAATGAGAAACCAGCAAGAAAATAAAAAGCTTGGAAAAGAAGAGGTTAGGTTTTCATGGTGTTTCCTCCACAGGATGGGGATTATGGGTAATGGGGCAGAAAAAGTGTGGAATGAGCAGTTCATTTTGAAGTGGATCAAAGCCACTGATTTTGGACAGAGTAGGATTTGTCAGGGTTGTGACAGGGTTAGAATAGGGGCCCTGAACTACTTTAAGGCACGCTCAAAGCTCTGAAAAGTGTGAGAAACTAACATACTGCTACAGCTCGCCCAAGAAAAACTGCTGTGTGTCGACTCTTCAGGAATTTAGGCCAAACTGAGCAGGGAAAAGCAAAAGTATCTTTAAAATTTAGTTTGCCGTTTTCAAAGCATAACATTGCATTCCAGAAATACTGAAACTTCTCATTTCTACATTTTTATGCAGAACTTACTGGCTCTCGATTACAATAAGGCATTTTAATTTTGCTTAAAAGCTGGTCTAATTAAAAAAAAAAAATTAAAAAAACCTTCAGAAAATTGAATAGCACCAAAATCATAGCATAGTGAGAGGTTTCTGTCTTTTTAATTAAACTTCCAATGAACTAAAATAAATAATGTGGTCTGGATTTGATTTAACCTTTTTTTTTTTTTTTTATTTAGGTTCATCCACCATAATAATAAAATCCATTATTCCCCCAGATCTAATTAGTTTTGGATATAGGTACAGATTTTCTGCCCTTTTCCATTTTGGTTTCACCATTCACCCTCACAGTACCTCTTGATCTGTCAATTTTTCTGAGCCTTAACTTAAGAAAGATATAGTTACGGTTGAAAAGTCTATTGTAAAGAAAAAGATTGATCTAATACCAACAGAAGTATTAAACCTCAAGGAAACAAAAGACACCCGTTGATATAAAATAGAGGAAACATTTTCTGTGCCGATAAATTGTAAAAAGAAGAGTTCTATTTACTGGATCTGGCCAGCAGTCTCCTAACATCAAGGTGTACGCTTCAACGCTGCATCCAGGCAGGCTTCAATGCTACTGAGAAAAGCTTGGAGCTTTAGACCTTAGCCAAGCAATCAGTATGTCATTAAAGCGACATCTCTCATACTTGAGACAGCTGTACAGGTTACATAAATTTTCTTCTAGAAGAGCTACTAAAACTACCCAGGGCAGTACCTAAGAGTTTTCCCTGCCCGATGTCATAGAGTTAGACTGACTTTCTGCTTTACAGAACATCACAGTTTTCTCTTTAGCTGCTGTCTCCCAGCTGAGCCCTAACTACCGGCTGCAGAGATGCTCTCATTTGCTTTCTGCCTCAGTGAATGCATAAGCAGAACAACTCCAGCAGGGAGGGAAGGGAACTATGTACTGGGTCAGGATTTAATTTGCTGTTCTTAGTGGAGAATGAGCATTTGTCTACATGCAAAAGTTGCCTTTTTGTAGTGGTTCTTATGCAGTAGGGAGTTACTCTGCATCCAGATGCACTTACTTTCTCCTGTCACTGGCAATATAACGCTGCAAGAGTATTATTTAGTGTGAAAGAGCTTAGAGACTCCAGTTATGCGCTGGGATTCTAGCTGTTGGTAGCAAATAACAATTAGAGATCGGTGCACTTCAGAAAGTTAAATGATTGTCAAGCTCAGCAAATCTGTGAAAGGGCAAAAGGCAAATGTGTTCTGCAAAATATCCCCCCTCCTGCCCCAAATGAAAATCATCTTTCCTCTTTCTCTTGATGTTATTATCTGTCATACACATGTGGCTAAGACTAGGACCAGGGACTCAAGTGCTCAGCTAAATCTGGCTGAAGTATCTTAATACACTACCACCCCCTGTGTTCTCCCTGCCCTTTGGCAAGAAGTTGCCATGTCTGTAGCCGGATTAGTAGAAAGGAGCATATGCAGCATCTCAGCTATGGCTACAGCACCTCCTGTATAATTGCAAGCATGTTGTCATTGACTTTTCAGGCTAATTAGGCCAGAGAGGTGAGACCACACTGGTAAAAAAGCCTGTGAGTGGGAATGGCTGAGATGTTTGCACACATTTCCTTTGCTGCTTTTCTTCAGGCATGCAGGGGATCAGAAAAGGAGCAGGGAGGTCAGCAGGGTACAGGAACATCTTTAAACACTTCAGCTAGTTTCACCAGAGCTCAAGAGTCAAGCCCTAGGCTTTATCCTTGTGGGCTTGATCAAATTCCCTACGGTTTCAAGGTCTTTCTTGAAGATATTTTTTCCTGCAGTGCTACTTTTTAAAGAAAAGTGGGAATATTAAAAATTGGAATTAAAAAATAGTCACACAAAAAGGAAATTTGCAGGCCAGTTTTAAACCTTTCTCTACCAAACCTTGCATAAAGCAAACAGCAAGCATAACCAGTCAAAAAGTTGTGCTGTGTTCCCCCCCAACAATACTTTTCACTGACTTTTTTTTTTCCTTTTTTTTGTTTTCTTTTCTTTTAACAGAATAAGTCTTCACTCATTTTGCTTTGTTTAAAAATGAATGTTAGCCAAAAACCAACATCATCTCGGGGAATGTCCCATCTCCTTGTGTCTTCTCTGTTGGCTGATCTGATAATTTTAGGACAGTGGGAATCTGTGACCCAGGGATTTATGGTTTGTACAACAGCAAAGGCTGGGTGTCTGTGTGCAACCTCTTAGACTTGGTTCTCTCCTTTAGGCGGAAAATTTAACCAGAGAAAGAACACTATCAACTTCCCTCCAGTTTTCTGTCCCGAAAAATGCTTGGGTAGAGTTCATGTAGTTGTCATTGCCACTGTTTCAAAGCCACATCATGCCAGGTGGAATTATGAAGGAAAAAAACGTAAGAACTGGTTTCTTCCCTTTTAGGAGCTACCTGGCTGGGGAAAAGGGACATTCTGTTATAATACATCCCCTGATAACCTTGATGTTACTTGTCCCAGAGCAGATGTGATGTTTTTGAGAGTCTGGGCTGAGTGTGATGGGGGACAAATTACTAGGATGGTGTGAAAATCTGGTGATGGGTTTTAGGAACAGCTTTTATTTTTCAGACAATTTACAGAAAAACGGCTACAACTTTCTGTACTGCCAGTAGCTGCACAAAGCAGCGCAGTGGGGAAACTTACCCCCAGGATGGACTGTGGGTCGCAAGAGCAGCTCCTCTTCTCTCTTGGCCAAGAGCAGCAAAACCAGGATCTGAACTGGCAGAGTCACAGGCTCAAATGTCTGTGCAATTAAGATATTTCACAGAGATTTTTGTTCTGGTATAATAAAACTACAGCTTTTGGAAGTGTGGACATAACCCTTCCCTTCTACTTTAATCATGAAGTGATGAGATGGCTTTGCTTTTTCCTTTCTGATGCCATTCCTCTGATCCAACACAAAAGTCAGTGGGGATAATCCCTTGGGAACACAGAATTCAGCACTCATTTGGCAGGTGTTATTTTACCCTGGTTTAAGAGGATTAGACAAAGTAACCGTCCAGAGTACCTGGATGGGTGTCTCCCACAACAGTGATTAAAATCTTCTTGCACAGTTTTTAGCCTTTTAACCACTCCTTTGTAATGCTGGGGGCCACTCCTCGTTCATCCTCTCTGCTGCACCCAAGGTCTTTCAAAAAGTGGGAGTGGGAGAGAGAAACTCTGAAAATGAGTTGTATTGAAGTCACTATCAAGGCATTTATTGGTATGCCAATTGCGCTTCAGCTTTCCACATTTTCCCTTGTCTTTCAAACCTTCTCTTGCTTGTAACATTTAAAAACACACCATGGACAAACCGTTTAAAGGCAACAGTTCAGAATTCCAGCAGAAAAATAAATGGGGAAGTAAGAGAAACTAAGAGGTTTGTCAATTCTGGGCTGTTTATTTATTTATTTATTTATTTTTAATTTAATTTGCATTTGGAGTGGAAAGTGTGTGTAATCATGTGGAAAGTAAATTAAGACAACTCACTTGTGGGTGTTAAAGAGAGAAACACCTCATTTTCCTGAAGGAGGTGGCTGTTGAGAGATGATAAGGCAAAGTATGCTTCCAGGCCGGACTCCAGAACCTCTCTGCAGCCTTTTGCAGGGGAGCGAGGGTAGACCCCCCTCCAGACCCAGCAGTATCAGCAGAAAAAGGAGCCTGGCTGTGCTTCATCTGGGGTGACAGGTCTGCCATGAAGCACAGAGGCAAGGGGGAGCATTCTTCCCTTTCTGTTTTCTTTCTTTGCTTTCCTCTAAATCTTTTGCACTTACTCCTCCTTTCCCCTCCAGCTCTGCTGCCGCCGCACTTCACTTGCTGCCCAGGTAATGCTCAGCTGGCAGCTGTGCCAAGCAAAAGCCTGAGTAGAAGGAGTGTCTGAGACCACGTCTGTAGCAACTGCCCTTTTGGCTTTTATCTGCTTTATAGAAAGGGAAACTGGTATTATTCAATCAGTTTTCTGAACTCATGAATAGGTAATTAGTGTGACACTGCAGCTCTTGCTTAATGCTCATTTCGGAAGTCAGACCTGCAACCATAAATGCACCAAAGGACAGAGTGTTTAGCACTTGAGTAGCAGATTCTCTTAAAGCCTTGGCAGAAAGGAAAACATTTTCTCACCATGTTGTTTTTTTTTTCTCAAAAGCATGAAAAAGGAAGCTGATTGAAAAAGATGATGAATTTAGCAGACAAACAGATGAGCGTTTGAGCCCAGGGCAAGAGAAGAAACAATTCCCACTGAATGTAATTCTTGGTCTAGGTCAATCCTTTTAAGCAAATGTGTCAGATGTTTGAGGCAGGGCACATCTCCTGTATCATATATGGAAACTGGGATTTGAAACCAACTTTGATTTGAAAAGCTTGAACTTTAGTCCAGGTTTGAGACTGCTAGTGTGAGATGATGGCTACAATAAATAGCAATACTACCTTTTATTTATCTGTTTGCTATTCCAGCTGCTTGAGTAAACATCGTGTTCCATCAAATTTCAGCCTCGGAATTTAACTTGAACTTAGATTATGTTTTGTTTTGCCTTCCTTATCCCTTAGCTTCATACTAACGGTGGAACTGGTGCCTTGAGGCTAGGTCCACTCAGTTATTTATTGTGGCACATAGTAATTAGGCGTCTGACTTAGCAACCTCAAGTCTGTGCGAGGTACCTCCGTTTGATATATGGAGTATGAGAAGTTAGTTATCTCAGAATGGGAAAAAAGGCAGAGGATATACTGAGCAGGGAATTTCAGCCAGATTTCATCAGTCATCAGCCAGAGCAATAAAGATCCTGGAAAGGTTTTACTACCCATCAGGGAAGTTATGCACATTTTCTCAAAACTAAAAAGATACAATGGGAAAGACTAGGAACTTAACTTCTAATTCAGCCTTGGCTTTTTTTCTGGGTTTTATTTATTTATTAGGTTACTTTATCCATCCGAGGGAACATTTCCCACCCATGTAACCAGCCTGCCTATTCTCAAGCCCACTTTTGGTTTAAATTTCATGTGCCGAGTTCTGCGGGTGCATCTCTAATTATTTTCTTGAATTCTCCAAATATGAAACAATGGAATGAAACTGCCTTGCATCAGCTAAAACATCTACTTTCTATTAAATTTAAATATTTTCAACTTTTCTTGGTATAATAAATGTATTTCTGCTGAAAAATTACTCTGAGGAAATGTTTAATTCAAAAAAAGATAATGAATTACTTTATCTAGTTTTTAAAATGAAATGCTAAGAAAGCCAACATTTTGAAATGCTGTAATTGTAACAAATAAGCAAATAGATATTTTTTCTTCTTCTTCTTTTTTTTTTTTTTTGGTCAAGCAACTGCTTTGGTAAAAACTTCCAGGCAGTCACAACTTCATTATGAATTCATAATAATAATAAAATAATTTTTTCTCATAATTCATTTAAATTACATGAAACATTTTTGGAAAAAGCTACTGAAATAAGAATGGTGATTCTATAAGCAATTTTATAAATTGCAAAAGTATCGAGCGGGCATTTTTATTGCTTGTTACATTGTGGGTCCTTTTCTGCACTGGTCAGAATTGCTGATAGTGGGAATAAGTGTGCGTATAAAATGAATGTAGGACTATGTGCACAGCCAAGACTATAGTTGAGTGGGTAGGATTTAAACTGTGCTAAGCATGTTGTAGGTTTCCAGAAGAAATCTTTTAGCTCTGATATTAGCCAAGCTCATAGGATGAATTAACTACAGTGGTGTTGGAGGGGGTGGTGGTCTTGTTGTGGGGGCTCTTTAGGGGAATGTGAACTTTTATCTCATTTGCCAAATAGGAAATGAATTGACTGGGTAAATTTGGCTCTCTGAGGAAATGAAAACGCCACATTTACTTACTTCTGAAAGGGCACTTTTGTGCCCCCTTGAAACACTGCTGAGTTCAATGGGAGAATTAATGTATATAAATGTACATCTCATGACCCCCCCCCGTGACTCCAGAGTGGGGCTGTTGTGAGGCAAATGCAGGGGGCCTTATGCAGAACAGCATGTGTGCTCAGGCTGTCATATATCATTATCTATCAGTGTGAGCATGGGGACTGAGTGAGGAACACCGGTGTTGTGGTCTTGCCTTTAACGCTGACTTGCTATGTGGCCTGTCTAATTAACCTCTTTAGATCTTACGTTCTTGGGCTCTAAAATGAGGATAATAATCATTATTTACCTGAAATGGGAGTTGTGCAGCTTAATGAGGCAGTGTTTGTGAGGTTTTCAACTACAGAAGATGCCATAAAATTCAGAATAATCATTGAAAAGAGGATTTGAGGTGCCAAGCTAGTGACACAAAGTACACGACATATAGCCTTTATAACAATGGGTGATGATCTGTCAGCATTGCAGAAGAAAAGGTGCTGTCATTAGCCAAAGTCTCACATCATCATTAATTTTATATTGGGTCTTATATCTTCTAAACCAGGGATGGAATCTCTGCAGACACATGCTCCCCTAGACATCAGTGGGAATTCGATGTTCACCTCGTGGTTACCCTGGCCGGGGCAGGCTGCTTCTGTGGTGCTGAGCTCTGCTGGGGGCAGCTGAGGAGGTGCAGCTCAGCAAAGTCACCCCCATGCATTAAATGAGAGCTGTTTTTAAGCATTTTGCTGAATCTGAGCTTTCAGAATAAGCCATGTTCAGTGCTGTGCCCCACTGCTGATCCACAGCCAGGGATGCTGGAGCTTGGCTGGCAGCATCCTTTCACTGGCAAAATGCATGAAGGAGCACCAGCAGGGCTCCTGCTCTGCCTTATGTGTTTCCTTTCTGGCTAACACCAATGTCATAGTAACATTAACCAGGGCAGAGAAATGAAATGAGCCCTGAAAATGTTAGTGGTATACAAACTTTGCTTTACTGATATGAAAATTTCCTCTGTTTAGATAGAATTTTTAATGTAAAAGCTGTGTAGACCAAAAGAATTTACCCAGCTGCCATACCAGGCAGCCAGCTTGTATTCAGGATATGTTTCTTTCTGTTTTGCAGTCAAATAGAAAAGCCAATATTCCTTCTCATTTTTTTACGTCTGCCATGGGAAAACCGAAAGGATCCTGTACCAATAGTGCCTTTACAGTAAGAGCATCTGGCTCTGTGGTTTCATGTGAGTTTTAATGTGCCAGTGCTGTGCTCACTGCTAGAGTTCTTTTACTTTACCTACTTTCTACCTGGTGTATGAAGAGGAAGATTTTTTCCCCCCTCTTTAATACAGTGCCGAGCTGATATATGTTTTGAGGACAGCAGCTTCAGTTCAAATTTGAAGTACTGCTAGGGCAGGGCAAACTGTGATGAATTTTCAATGCTGTTTTTGTAAAGATGCGTCCAGTGCACTGTAGGTCATCTGAACACTCAGAGACTGCTGCAGCTTCTTACAAAAAGAGTAGGAGAAGGGTGGGAAGAGGCATCTGCAGCTAACAGATATGATAGTATTTGTCTTGCACAGTATAGTTGCCATAGCCAGAACAAGGGATCTGAGGTTAAGCTATGGACTGGGGTGGGAATCATCTCACCTAAAGGTAGAAAACTGGTCCTCTATTTCTGTGCAGGTAGCCCAAATTTCCCTTCAGAGACAATTCATTTGACCTACTTCAGTGTCAGCCGTAAAATGAGATGAATTAGGACCTAGGAAGAATCTTTGGTCCCTACAGACAAGCAGGACTTGACTAAGGAGAGCCCAGTCATGCCCTGGGTGTCTCAGGTGAATTCCACCCAGGACCTGCACTGGGGTCACAATGAAGCAGAGGTTTTTCATACCATTTTAAAAACACATTAACACATTATCAGGGAACGATAGTCCTCTGGGCCAAGGGACGCGGGCCTCCTCAGAAACCCCTGGGTCAGGAGGGTAACAGCCACACGAGGAATATGTGTGGATGCCTTGTACAGCACCAGCTGCAAAGAGTTGCTACACATCTGCATAATAAACCTGCTGCCTTTGGGTGAGCATCAGCACCGGCTGTGTGATGGGAAGGGGCTGCACAGAGCCACGCTGTCCTGCCACTGGAAGGAGCTGTGTAGCCCACCTTGCTGAAGGGGGAGAAGCCAGGGAATTTCACCCGTCCTGCACCTCCTTTTCCTTAGGTACACCAAGTACGGTTCTTCTCTTCTTCACAGTGCATGGCACTGTATTTTCCAATTTAGGACCCTGATCTGAAACCAACTCAAATAAATAGGAACACTTCATATAGTAGTATAATTTGAGTGAAGTCTTTACTGTGTTTTCTTCTCAGGTTGCTCCAAAATTCCCTTGTAATAAATTCTTAAAGCTGGCATCTGATTTCTTGTTAAAACCCATAGGTAAAAAAAGGTTTTTTCCTAACCGAAAGTCAAGAAACATGTAATTTTTTTCTAGTTAGGGTACTTGTTCCATTTCCCCCTTCTTTACTATTTTCACAGATTAAGATACACCCACCAAACCCAGCCTTTTTTTTTTTATCGGGCATTTAGAGTGTGCATTCATTCATAGGGTAATTTTATCTAATTTGATCTAAAAGAAATCTCTCTTCCATTACACAAATAACTATGAATGCTTTTCCTGCAAGTAAGTGCATAAATACGATCTAAAAATTCTGTTGTCATTCCTGATTAGGAAATACAGCTACAGTCAGGCCAAAAGCTAACAAAACGGCTATCTTCAAAGAAGCTGAGGCTTCCTGCTTTATTTTTTTTCCCCCGATCAAAACCCAGTAAAGAATCAGTGGCCTTTTGGTTCTGTGTGTGTGTCACAAGCTTTCAAGCTTCCTTGTAACCGCTATAATCTAACAGAACGCTGTTGAATGCTGAATATCCAGGATGTGTCATTAAGCACCAAGCAGGGAGAGCTTTAAGCTTGAATTGTAGAGTGCCAAACTCTGGCTTAATTTATATTACTTGGCATAACATCTGGCAGAGGATGGACATAATTATAACCCTCCTCTTCTTGTTTAATCCCCTTTTGCTTTCCCTCTGTTCCCCTCTCAGCTCTCACCAGAGCACCAGCCGTCTGGATAGGAACTGGAATGTGTCTCCCAAATGGAGAGCTGGGTCTGTAAAGACAAAACTTACTGTAAGATTTCTTTTTTTTTCTTTTCCTTTGCTGCATGCTGACAAATACAATATGGGTTTGAAAATCTGGGTTTTTTTACTACTGATAGACTGCAGGTCTCATCTGGAAACAAAAAAGAATGTATGGAGGTGGGTGTTAGTTGGTGCTTTTCATAACTGCCTTGAGGTATCGAGGAACTGTGGGACTACCTATTTTAGCGTTTTGTTTTGCTGCCCATCACTGCAGTATCTGTACGTGTACCATATAAAACAGACTAGGAGAACAAAGACCATAGCAGACCTCATGAGTGTTTGACTCATCGGCTTTTTTTCTTCTGTTTACAGAAAGTTTGGCCTGGATGAAAAATATTGTCTCTAAGTACCAGGAAAGGCTTTCAATTCTGCTAATCTAGTTTGAGAACTTCAAACTATTAGAGAATAGGGAATTGAGAAGCGTCTTTTTTAAAATACACATTTAGATATCTAGCTATTAGTTATTTAGAAAAATGTCAGGGAAGAAACCTTTCACGAGTTAGCAATCAGATTTATTTCCTGAGCAGCTTTCACTGCAGTGTTAACAGAGTGTCTGAGATGTCTTGACATCAACATTCAAATAATGGTCCAAACCACAAGAAACAGCAACAGGGAGAAATACATCGTTTCTTTCCCAGAATTTCTTTTTATGAAGTCTTTGTATTATTCATGATTTATTGTCAAGTTTTGTGCTCAGAAAATGATTCATCTCTCACGATTTTTCATATCAGATATCCATACTGCATGACTACTGGATTTTATTTGTTTTATAATTTCCAGCCTAGGATCTTTAAAAGAAGTTTAGGTTCTTTCCTTTCATTGGCTACCACCAGCACTAAAGATTACGCATGACAAATTAGAAAGACAAGTATCAAATTTAACATAGAAGGAAAGCAAAAAAAAAAAGAACACTTTAGAAATGCTCTAATTTTATTCCTTTAAACGTGCCTACTAGCTTTGTTTCCAGCGGAAGTCCGTTTTGGGACTTCCCAAAACATGTCAAGTAAATAGGAGTGGGGACATGGAATGAAGAGAATGTTTTAATCAAGTCACGTTTACTTGCTAACCATTACTTGGAGGTAGGCTCAGCTGGCCTCAACTCAGACTGCTAAAGGACAAAAGAAAGGATCAGTGAGTGATTTATCTATTACAGGTCCTCTTGGAGATATGAGCTGCACAATATTGCCTCCCAAAGAAGGACTGGCTCTGCCAGCTGACTTGCTTTGTTTGGATAAGGTCATGTTTGCTGAAACAGTAGGGTTTTGTAAACATGGCTCATTTTCATTGAAATTACTGAGGGTCAGATTACACTGGGAGTTTAGCAGCCAGATACAAGGAGGCAGTGACTTTCAGAATGCGTTTTTCCAAGCTCTTTTGTGTACAAAGTTATTTAACTGAGTGATTTTTATTTTTATTTTTATTTTTAAATATAACTAATGCCCTCAATTGGATGTAGCCATTTTGTATGGCTCTTCTGGCTGTTTCTGTGACTGACATTAAATCATTCTAATAGGAGACACAGCTGGAAAAGAGACAATGCCCATGTCATCCAAGCATCCCATTGGGGAGGAGAGCAATGATGCAATCAGGTCTCTGAGAAAAGAAGCTACAAACATGAGAGTGGAGGAGGAAGGGAGAATGATGTAAGGGCAGATAACCGATAACCTCTCCAACCTACAGAAAAGACAGTGCTTCATAGTACCAAAGCCTCTACTGTGATTAGCCAGCAAGTGGAGAGGACGACGAGTCTGCACATGATGGTGTTGGAAGCAAAGGTTTTGAGGGATAAAGTGAGAAAGGAGGTTTTGCTGAGAGTAATGGCCATTTGCTGAAATATGGACTTCTTTTTTTTTTAATTCAGAGGCTAGTGCCTGTACTTTTCTTTAACATTTAAATCTTTGCTTATCTCCTCAGCTAATCAAAGTAGCATCACTCCAGGGGTGTAATAAAAACAATTGTACAAAACTGCTTTTTTCCTGTGGAAGCTGTTTTGTTGAAGCTGGGATGTCCTTGCCCATTATTACTAAAAATATTATGTAAATAATTGAGATAAATGAATAAAGCTGAGATGTGCAAAAGCCAAAGGCTGGCTGTGTGCAGCATGCTTCACCTGTTGGCCAGGGTCTGTGCTTCTGGGCTATGTTTACTTTGCTTCCAGGAGCAGTCTGCTGAGAGGTCTTTTTCCAGAGTGGAAGTCAAATCCTCAAATCAGAGATGTGCAGTGAATTGAAATTGCTGTTTTCTGGCCAGCCATCTTTGCTTGCCTATTGGGAGGTACACAGAAATACAATAGCAGAAGAATTATTCTCTTTGGCATCCCATGAATCAGTAACATCTGTATTCCAAATTCATCCCTCTGTATTGCCTGCTGCCTTTTTTTTTTTTTTTTTTTCTTTTTTCTGGTGGGGTTACTGCCATTGCTATTGTTTTAATTGCAGCTGATGAGTCGTGGGCTTTTGAAATCATTAGTGGTTCCAATGAGCTCTAGAAACAGAATAGTATCATTTCTGCCTTGCTGTTCTTAGTCTCCCATGAAAGCGAAATCCATACAGAACTTAATTACATTTTATATCTTATGTGTTGTTTTAACAGAACTAATATTTACAAATGGATTTGACAAATATCATTGCGTTTAAAGGAAGGACCCCCTCTGTGTTGTCTTTTCAAGTTACTGAAAAGAAATCAGAAAGAATGAGTTCTTTAGGAAACTTTAATTACTAGCTGATTTCATTGACCCGCCAGGCTGGTGTCATCCGCCTTCCAGTCTTTTTCAAATCGTTCCTCTGTCATTTGGATGTTTAGGGATCCATTAGTATGTGGCCATAATAATTACAAATTATAATGATTAAAAATTAGGGGTTTCTGCTGGAAAGTGTTTTTCTCATTCCAGCCAAAGGCAAAATACAACCTCAGATTTCTGTTCTATTTTTTGTACTAAGTGGATGAGATTTGCGGATGAGTGTAGGAGGAAGGAAGCAGCTGATGGGAAGCTTACGGAGTAAAGGAGGCATTTTGTGGAGTCTTTTTGAAAGCCCTGACTCACATCCTTCTGTTAGAGGACGTTCCGGTTTCTTTTTCCTGGTCACAGCCTGAAGCAGCTCTTGAGCAGTAAAGGTTGTGGGTTTGGTTTCAGTTGTACTTTATGATTTCAGTTTTCTGACCTAGCCTTCTCCATTAGTTTTGTGTTTTGCCGTTGAATTCCTAAACTTTTAAACACAGTAAAGGATACGACTGCAGGCATTTAACTAACAAATACTAACAAGTTCATCTGATGTCATCTGCTTCTATTTAAGGAGCTGTTTACTGGAAAAAAGACAACTACGTGTTGGTAAAAGCTAACTGTGCATTTTGATAACTGAATACATCTGTCAATTAAAAAATTCTTTGAGGTGCTCCCTGAACTCTCTCTGACCAGTCTTCTGACCCCCTTATCTGCTGTCAGGCTTCTAGTTTGAGAAGTTGATTTTTTTTTTACTTTTCTTCAAACTAAATCTTCAGAATATCCGAAGGTATTACTCATCTTACGGCCACTTCATACTGGAGAGGGGGACCATCAGAAACTAGACAAATTGCCTGAAGACAACTCTCCCATTCCTCTCCTAAATGGGATAGAAAGAATAGTGAGTTCAATAAGTTCTAACAGACAGTTGGGATATGGAAAAAATGTAAGCCCCTATCCCTTCTCCAGTCCTAGATTTTTCATATACAAGTCCAAGAGAGAAGGAGAGGTAGGGAATTCAGGGGCTCTGAATTATTTCTCATCCTTTTGCTGTCAAAGGTGAAGAGGTTGCTTTAGTCTAGGCAGCCAGCACTGCCATGACTTCATGTTTTGTAATAAAACTTCTGACTATTGTAGCCCATCTGTAATGAATTCTTCAGTAAATAGAGAGGTCTACGACACATCAAGCATCCCTTGTGTGCCCTGGCCTTCCCTGCTGCAGAGCTCTGTGTTCACATGCTACAGAAATCGAGGTTTGCTGTGTAAAATACTCAAAAGGCCCTGCTTGTAAATATTGGACCATGACTTGCAATTTTAACTCTACCACTTGCTTTTCTTAGTTTAACAGCAACAGCTAAGTAAAAGTTTATTTTCTGTAAATTTTAGGAAATGCATTGATCAAACTAATTTTTAACCTGGCTACCATTTCTGTCACAGTTTTAGCTTCATACCTTTGTTGCTTTTTTTTTTTTTCCTTTGTCACCTTTGTAGGCAGTTGAAGTAGACATTTTACTTTAAAAATCCGGTCCCTTACATTAGGCTAAAACAGGAAGGGAAAAAAAACAACCAACAAAACCTGAAAACAATTCTTGCTTGATAAATGAATTCATATCTTTTCCGGGAGAAGAGAGAAGAAAGCAAACCACAATTAATTTAACAAATTTTCCATCTTAATGTTTCAGGGGAGATTGATGCTGTTTACATAACAAAGGAACTTGCCTACCTTTGTTCCAATACAGCTGCTGTTAGTTAGCCAGATGTGACCCAAGAGATGCCCTAAGCACATTTTTGTTTAATTGGGCAATGTATCTGTTTTGGGGCATGTAAGGTGTGACTGAGAAACATCTGCCATGAACACGACTGTCTCTGCATTAGAAACATGCAAATAGATTTGGCCTGCTTCAACAGCTACTGACATCTTCTGGAAACCTTTCAAACATATTAGTGAATATTTAGAAATGTTTCTGCCTTGAATATTCTATTTCCTCTTATTTTCTTCTCTCAACATCCTTTATTAACACAGTCATTTACGGGAAAGTTGAGAAGCTGCAGGGGCTTTTCAGTTGGTTTTGCTTTTGCTGATTATCGTTTGGTTTTTGTTTGTGGTTTTTTTTTTTTTAATATCATTCACCTTTAACTAAAATTTACAATACCCTGGCTGCGACATCTGCTTCAACACTGCTGCAATGTGTGAATTTTCCCAAGAGTTCACTTTTCTTCTTTTTAAACAAAGCTATATTGACATATGAGGTGAGACCTATAGGTTAGATAACCTAAGAGTTTCCATTATATTATTTTTTTAATCATTTTCTTTAGTGACAGTGGGGTGCTGGTTTCTAATCACATTTTCATGTTTCCCTTTGACTTCCATGGGAGTAGGATGCAGGTGTAGCTGTTGAGGAGGAAGGGGTAGGGATGAAGGGACATAGATTTGTCTGGTGTTAAACTGATGAATGAATTTTGAAAAGCAGAATTGAATGAATTAAATTAAATTTGGCTTAGACAATGGAATTTTTTTGTTTGTTTGTTTTGTTTTGTGGAATGATTTGGAATAGTTACTAATTATAAGGCCAACATGGTGTAAAGCAATTTGAGAAATGGTATATCTTACCTAAGTAGAACATTTAAAAAAAACCAAGCTATAGTAATATTGTGCTTTCTTTTTTTTTTTTAATTTGATAATTTGAATTTAAATCAAACAAATCCAGCATCCAGAGTATCATTTTCTTTATATTTGGTTATGTTCACTGTATTGTCTATGTTTGCTTAAATCTCTATCTCGTAGCATTACAGTTTACAGCAAGCTGAAGATTTCTGAATTAAATTTTCAGGATTGCAGAGAGAGAGGCAAATTTGGCAATCCCCACTGCATCAACACAATGGCTACAAAAATAAGTTTTATCAATCTCCACCTAAGTAGCTACATAAAATATTTTGGTTTTATAACTAATCACTGTAGAGCAGACTAGAATATCTTTCTAAATAAAAATGTTTCCTGAAAGAGATGGGTATAGTTCAATTCCAAAAATATTTTCCTTCTGCAGTAGCTATGAAACAACACTAGCATAAAGCCCAGAGTAACTGGCCACAAAGCAACAAGCTGGTTTGTGAAATACGTGCTCTCATGTAAATAGATAACCCCTAGATCCTGAATGGAATTGTCTTCCCTGCTGAAGAATCCTAGTTCACTTGCATTTCCTTCCAGATGACTCCTCTTGATGGTAGAAGGCAGCCTGTGGCAGACTTCCATGCTATCCTAACACTACTCCAAATGAAAGCTGCTTCACTCTTTTGTTTTCACTTGCAGGACATTTTGTGGTATAAATCAAATGTTCCTGCTTCATATGTAAAACTGGGAGGGAATTAAAACAGGTCTATCTTTCCTGGGGAATTGTAAGATGCAAACTGTTTCCTATACCAAATACCTGACAAGTAACAAACCAGCTATGTCAGTCTGGAATTAATTTGTGTTGTGGTGGAGAATTTGTCCTTGTCATGCATTTATAAGTTTTGCCATGATAAGGAGTTTATCTATTCAATTAGCACTCACAGATATGAGGTCTTCAGGGAAGAAGATACTGCGTTGTGGCTGAAGCAGCTCTGGCACAGAAGCCTTCCTGCAGCGTGAACTACTTACTGTCAGAGCTGAACTATGATTCTGTTGGTTGAGAAGCTGCATAGTGCATTAAAATAAGAGCTGGGAAAGACTGAGGGAAGTCTTGGCTGTTTCTGACACAAGAGCAAAAAGACAATTACACGTATAGTTGTTTGAAATTCTAGAAAGTGCTTATATGATACAATGTTGTTATATACTAATCACCACCAATGTTTTGCTGCTATTTTTTCATATGATATAGACTCTTGGTAATACCTACATTATCTTTGAAAAAAAAAAAATCTGTTGATATATCAAACGTATTCCTTTTTATAATAAAATGTCTTCTGGGATACCATCCTAGGAAAAAAACAGATTCTCTGCTATGTAAATGAATTTCAGTCAGCTTGCTTGGATGTATACAAAGTGAAGATGAAATATCGCTAACCTTTCACAGGTTTTTCCAGTTGTTAGACTGGAAGAAGACAATTTTTTTTTCATTCCTGCAGACAGTATTACTTTCTTGACTAAACCAGGAAGGCCTCCCGTATTTTTACCAAATAATTAAACCACTGATGAATTTCAAACTGATAGTAAACGTTTCTACACTTCTATGAGTTTGCCCATCAAGTTCAGTCAAAACTCAGTTTATCTTTGAAAAAATAACTTAGCTGAAAAATTTTTATCTGGCCTAGGTGCTGTCAAAACAACAGATCTGTCATCTCTGGAATGTTTCTTTGGAATAATAAGCCACTATTCCAAAAGGCTGTTGCCTGCTTTTCCACTGGTCTGTACGTTTCTGCAAATATCTTGGATTAGCAACAAGATCTGGAATTGTGAGAAAATAATGGTTCAGTTTGGGAGATAAAACACTATGCGCTCATGCAAAAGGGGTCCATACTCCATCTTCCTTACTTTGTGATTGTATCAACTAGTAATTTCCAGTCTCATGAAGAAAGAGGGGTCAGCACGTCACCTGCATCAGCTAAAAGGAAAGAGACTTGGAAAAGTGGTAGAATTCATAAAGAAACATTGATTTGGGAAAGTTGACTTCTTTTCTTTTTCTCTTTTGTTAGTTCTGTCTGTGCCTCTCAAAGGAAGGAACTGTCTGCACAACATACGTATTCAGAAATTCCAAAATCAGCGAAAGGTAAAGATTATGATTTTTTTTTTGTGTCCACTGCTTATCTGTAAATATAGTAGTAGTAGGATCAGACAAACTTTTTCAGCTCTAGTCTCTGCAGACTTTTCAGAACAAATATTTACTGTTCCAGCTTTTCCTTCAACTTTCATGTGAACACAGAAGTCTCACCAAGAGCTTGAAAAATCATGGGGAATTTCTTTAGCAGTTTCTGTTTAAACTCTTAGCACTACATAATTTTTGAAATTGTGTTTTATAGCTCTCCTCAATCCACAGAGACACCAATTTCCTAGAAAATGGTCATCATTTTTTGTGCGCAGTTGATTTGGTCATGACTTGAGCTGCAAATCGGGCTCTCCACTTCTGTTACACAGGCTGCTTTCCTCTTGGATTTTGGCATGTGTGTCTGTCTCACCTTACTCATGCTTTAGCGTAAACACATGACAGCTTCTATTTCTGAGACAAGATAGAAATAAGATTTAATACTTGCATGTATTTTGTGGTGGAAGAGGTAGTGGGAAGGAAAGGAAATTAACTCATCTCTTTCAAAAAGCATGAGAAAAAAGTTCCACAAAGCAGTCTGTCTCTTTTGGTGACCTTACTACATTTTCTTGAAGCTAGAAGACAAATTACATAGAAAATCTAGTCTCCTTAAAAACTTTTACCACTTCAAAGAGTGTTCAAGTGTGATATAGAGCAGGCACAATTAACATCAGCCCTGACAGTGCTGTAAAATGTATGTTCAAAGTGAGTCACAAAAATAATGTAACGTAATTTTTCCTATTACCACCAAAAATACACATTATTATAAAGTAGACCTAGTTTATTCTAATTAAAACACTCACCTGTTTTAGACAGAAGGACCACATAAGATAGTGACAAATAGTGACTGGTGAACTTTTGAATCATATATTACTTTTATTATGACCTGAACCCCATATTTAACCTAGTGAGCACAGCAGTCAGGGTAGGGGATGTAAGAGGTGTTCTCTGTGTCAGCTGGGCCTGAATTCCCAATGCCTTCCAGCTTTTTTTTCAATACATGAGAGTACGAAAATCTGGTAAATGAAAAAAATGCAGAAATAAAGAATAGGATGGTAGACAACAAAGAAAAACGAGGTAACAAAACTACTAAGAACAGTAGTAACATAAGGGATTCAGCTAGTGAAAGTGTGGCAACAAGTATTGAAAAGAAAATAGATGCGATCAATGAACAAGTGCTGCCATGCCATTGCTTGTTAATGAAGGGAACATGAGCAAAAGTGGAGAAAAGGGAGCTTCTGAGGCAGAATCTGAAGGCGGATATCTAGGATGACAAAAACATGGTGGAAAAAGTTTTTCATTGGGACATCAGTATTGAAGGACCTGTGCAAATCAGGAGAAGCAGAAAACAATGTTTGAAAAAACACTATGCTTATAATGGGATGGAAGCAAGATGGCAAAGCACAACTGAAATAGATGCTTCTGGAATCAAACTGTATAGGGAGAGGATGGCAAAGTAGTTCTCGTATACAAGCTACACTAAGATTGTTATGAAATACGCAAAATTAAGCAGAATTAAACAGAAGGATAAAAATAGATTTGTAACTAAGTATGATTGAATTGGAAATCCTGGACCAGGGAACTGAGAAAAAGCCCTTGAAGAGGAGCTGCCAAACAAGAGGTGCCCTGCTCTCCCCCACCCAAGGGAGCACGGAAACAGAGATGGCTGGGAGCCGAGAGAGCCTCTATGGGAGAGGGGGAAGCAGTGAACTGGCAGCTCAGAGGCAGGAGCAAAATACCTTAGGACAAGAGGAAAATGTTTTAGAGGTCATTGCAAGAGCTGTCTGGGAGAAGAGAGGACTGAGGAGAAGACAGGCTGTCAGGCAGCAGGGAGGGGAGACAAGCTGGGAAGGCAGCATGGAAATGGCAGAAAAATTTTCAAGAGGCTGAAAGGAGGATTGCATGTTGCAGAAACATCTCAGTGTGTGCGGTGGTGCATGTGCCTGGACACAGCCAAGTGCCTCCCTTAGTCCTGGGTTAAGAACAACAAATTAAGAGGGTTAAGAAGGATGTTTGAGGACTCTTTGGGATTTCTCTGTTATTACAGGGCTAAGTAGCTGGGGCTCTGGGGCATCACTGTTGGGGAACAGAGGAATGATTAAAACACCTAAGGAAGAGCCTGTTGTACTAAGGCTTCCGAGTTCAAAAGGCTTTGAAAGAACGTCAGTTGCTCTAAAGCATTTAAATACTAGCAGTGTCCTCAAGTTACAGGTAGAAAACCCATCTGGAGTTTATTTTAGGAACAACAGAAAAAGCCTTCAAGGCAAAGGGCTGTGTGTTCAAAAGGGTTATGAAATCACTGAAATAGAAATCAGGAGTTATGAGTTAAAGTAATGCAGAAGAACCTGACCAGGAAATTAAGCTGCGTCACAGAAAGTCAGGATAAGATGACAATTACTTCATCATATTGAACTGGACACTAACATGGCAAAAGAACAGCAAAAAGCTTGTTGGTGATATATCTGGAAAAAAAAGGAGTGGGCTGCAGGTGTAACTTATGACCCCAAATTAAAATGTACATTTTCAACAAGGGAGAGGTTGTTGAAGTTCTCAGGTATCCCACCTGAGAACAATAGTGGGATAGCTGATGAGGTGGAGACTTGTTCAAGGCAGAAGCAAACCTGCAACAATTCACAAGAGAGAAGGCAGGGAATTACTTCTGTAGTTTGGTCCTGTGTTAGAACAAGCTCTGAAGGAGAGCATTGAGCTCAGATGTTCAACTGAGTTACAGGATGTCAGCTGGAGTATCTCAGGAGCCTGGGTGTGTGTCTGTAGCCTGCTCTAGTTTGACGTAAAAGCTGTTGTCTCAAAGCAGAGTGAAATCTCAACCGTTGGAGCAGAAGGATGCTGTTTCCCACTGGAGCAGTGGGAACAAAACTAAAAACAATAAGCTTGCTGCTAGATAGTTCAGTCAGCCTAAAAGGCATGTATGATACAATTGCTTAATACAACAGGGAACTCAGCTCAGTGAGTTCTTTGCAGGACTATTTTTTATTGTAGCCATTAATGACATTCAGTGCAGGTGTAAAATGTTACTGCTCTGACTTTATTATTCAGTTTTTTCAATGTGTTGACCTAAGTTCCTTGACCCTTGGTCCTGTCTAAAATGAAATCTCTACCCAGAAAACACCTTGAAGCAGCACTTCAGAGCTCTGCGACAACCAATGAGCCTTATCGGGTCAATGCATTAAAGCTGTAGCAAACTTGTTAGCCAGATCCTGGCAATCAGTGATGCAATGTAAAGCCACTTTCAGGAAATGTTCTATGCTTCCACAAGACACCTGCAGTCCATAAAGATATTCCAGTTTCTCCTAATTTTTGCACACAAGGTAGCAAAAGAGAACTGGAAGAATTTCTTATACGTTACTCTTAGAACACTTATGGTGTTTGCAGCCATTTGGAAAGTCATTAAACTACACGTTGTTGAAAGTGTTTATTGAATATGAGAAAAAAACCCCATATAGTTTGTCTTGGAACCTAAGCAGGATAGCAATAGCTTAACTGAATACACGTCTCTGTACACGTCTTCTATTTCTCTGAATATGTCCCACCTCTGTCTGACACTTGTGGTGGGAGGGAATCCTCAAAGATAGAGTATTTTGGACAAGCTACTGGTGTTGAGTAGGTCAGGCAAAAGTGGCAGTTGTACTGTAGGCCAGCCAGTATGTAAGATTCGAGGTGGGATAGTTTTTTTTAATAGTTTCTCCATAATGTTTTATTTTTCTCAGAAAGGTGTCTATCAGTGAGTAAGCTTTGGCTTTTATTTATGTATTTATTTATGCATTTATTTAAGGAATTGATAATTTTTATATATTTATCTAGTAAAGTCACTCTGTCTCAGCTCTGGACCATGGTGTACTAGCATTGGAAACTTCTGCCTAAATTTTTGTACTCAGAAGCAGGAGCACAATAGGTTAGCATAGATGGCTATGCTAAAGGTTTTTGCATTTTCTTAGGAACCAGAGGGATTCGCTACAGTTCTGTTAATACGTAACTTAGTGTTTCTCTTGCTTCTAAATGGAAACTTGCCCAGCATGCATCCATCCCTAGCTAAGAATTGCCTGCTTTCCCCTTTTAGGCAGATTCACATCTACCAGCTGGTTCTCCAAAGCTGGTTCAGGACAACTGGCTCTCCAGGGAACAGTAAATACTGTAATCCTTCTAGTACTGAAAACTTTTGTAAGATAACAGCTTCATCAGAAATAAAAACTAATTAAACCAAATCACAAAGTGCTGTAACAGAAATAATAAATGACCAACTGGGTATTGTCTAGGTATTTATTTGATTATATAATGCTGTTGATCTCTGGGAAAAGTCACACCTTTGGATGAGATCAAATGCTCAAGGTTAAATCAGTAGAGATAATTTGTTAGCATCTGAGAAGTGTCAAAAGCAGTACTCTTTCATAGTGGTATTAAAGGTTAAGTGCCCTGGACAGTGAGCGTCACAGGAAAGTAAATGTATCCAAAGGACATTTTAAACCAGGGATGCAAGTGCTGGGAAGTGAAGTATTCATAAACTCTTTAATTATCCATCTGTAAAATCTCCCAAGCTACTGCTGTTGATGACTGCTTTAACTCTCACCCTTACTTGCTGACGTCCATGGGGCTGTTAAGTGTATCTTGCATTGCTTCGTTGGTTTCAGAAAAATGGAAGCAAAATGATTGGACTAGAAAAATAGAATAAAGATCCTTTAGAAAATCCTTTTTCTACATACCAGAAAGAGCAGAGAGCTAACAGGTCCTGATCCAGATCAGCAGGGTGTTAGAACAGAAAAACAATATATGGTGTTTTGAATGAGAAAATGTATTATCTAAGTCAAATTAGAATTCTACACCAGGTCACTACATTTTAAACCTTTTAATTTACATTTGTAAGGTGATCCAGCCAAAGAGACATTTGACAGCAAAAAACCGCCGTTCAGAACTCATACTTCCTGTTAGCTGTTTAATAGACTTTTTCTTTTCACCCCTGAGGAAGCTGAAATAAATAAAAGATGGGAAAAAATCAATATGCAAACAGGTGGAGAAATTTATTGGCTGAGAGTGTGAGCAGAACTAATTTAGATAAGGCAAAGTTTCTGGAGTAATCCAATGTTTCAAAATAACCTCCTTTGCAAATGCTTGACCTTATAAATAATCCACAGTTGATGAAGGTGTACCAGTAAGGTTTTCTTCACTTCTGGTAGTTATTGCCTATGTAAAAACATAGAAATGAATATTATTTGTATTAACCCAGTGCTCTTGCCTTTTTTTTCTTTTTTTTTTCTTTCTTTTTTTTTTTTTTTTTAATTCTCATTGGAATATTGTAATTGCTTGATTCTGGCAGGGCTTTTCTTGTCTGACTTTCTCACTGTCTTCTGTCTTCCTTCTCTCTCTCTCGGACACCCAAGAGCACTTCATGTATGGTTTTTATAGGCTTCTTGAAGCTAGTTGAGTTCTTTGTCCTAGAGTTTCTCAACAACATATTCAGTGAATGCAGCACCTTGAGGACTAGAGCAGAGGGTAATACCAGGGCCTAGTAGCTTAGAGAATGTACCTTCTACTTCCTGGCCTCAGGGAGAGCTTTGGGAAGAGTGGGACCTGTTTTTACAAGTGCTCACCAGAAATCCACAGAGGAAACCATTCAGTCCTCTGGGGTCCTGAGAATCCTGAGACACTGGGATGTGCTACTTCCCCTGTGCCAGTTGTTAGCCTAAATGTTCTTCCTAAAACAAGAGTTCTTTGGCCAGTATCCCATGTAGAGGTTATTTGTAATTAAGTAGAAGAAAACATATTTATCCTCATGGTTTCAACTTTATGAAAGTTGAGTAGTGAATGTCTTTTTGAGATAAGCATTTCATTAAAAAACTTAGATGTGATCCTTTATAAACAATTTTTGCACTTGAAGCATATAACTTCAGGCATGGTTTGACTTCAGCCAAAGGCAGGCTTCGTAACGCCTTCATAGTGAGACCTAAACAAGGTGTGTGCTAGAAGCATATGCTGTTGACCTCCTGCTTGGCTCAGTGGGCTCTATATGAGCTCTTAGTCTCCAATTCTTCATGTCAGTCCAGCCTGTGGGGTTCCCAGCTGTAGCCTGGGCAGATCTGATTTTCACCACTGACAAGTCCACAATGCAATAAACACAGAATTTCTCAGTGGTCCAGTCAGGGAGAAACAACAGTGGAAGTAAATACAGATATTAGTTTTGCGATGGCTCTATTTATGTCTTGCCTGCACCCTCAAAATATCTATGATGCAACCGTTACTTTTTACACATTCTGGGTAACTTTGTCGGCTGCATTTCTGATCAGCCTTAACAAGTGGTCAGTATTCTGCAGATCACTTTTTTCTAAGTTGTGTCCTTTTTGGGGTTCAGACTAGAAGAAACATCTATGAGGAGACCCATCTTTATATACCCAGACACTGCATTTGAATGGGCAGTTATTATTTTCTGGGTGATCTGTGATTATTTAGTCCTCAGACACCAGGATGTTTTCACTACATTTTGCACAAAGATGGAGACACCAGGCAATGGAAGGTGAACAAATGCATATTCATATCTCACTTGGAAAGAGAGATGCGCAGAATCCCTCATACCAGACAGTGTACAAACTCCCTGAATTGTCATGGCAAACATTCACAAACACCTGTTAAAAGTGTATTCTAGCCATGCTCCTAAGCTTTTCAACTCACATGGAACAAAGAAATTGTTGTCAGGTTGATGAAGGAATTTGTATGAATGCAAGCTGGTGGTTTGGAGGTTGTCAGCAGCACACCAGGGCCACTCCTTTTTCTTCTGCTTCCAGGAGAGGTCAGGGAGTTAACCTACACAGAAGACATCCCAGTTGCTGCTCCTTCTCATGAAGCAATTGTATCTGACAAGCTACCTGTTAAAATCTTTCAAGTTTTGGATAAGCAACACCAAAAAAAATCAATCCTGATTCCATAGAAATTGTTACAGTTTACAAGATTCATTATAGACCCAGGACAACTGGCTTTCAATGCCCCCACCATAAAGATACTGTTTTGCAAAAAAGATAAGAAGGACGAATAAGGCAAAATAGTTATTTTGGTAGGAGTTTCTCAGTACACCAGAATCTTTAGGATTTTATTACGTATGTGTATGGTTCCTTTTGCCACACCAGACTCGGCCTGCCACCACTGATCTTAAATAAGTGACTAGAGTAGCAAAAGTCTTACATTTTCTCACATCCTTTCCTTCCTTATTATAAAGAGATTTCAGGCACAAATACCATCGTTTTTGTTTCAGGTCCTCTTATTTCCTCGCATAGTAACAGATACTGCAGGGAGAGAACATGTCTACCAGATGCAGAAGAGCATGACTCTTGAATTATCAACAGTGTAATCAAATCCCTCAAAACTTAAGTTCTTGCTTGGGTGATATGCACATATTATTTCAGACCCCTGAATAGTAGTATATTATTAGAACAGAAGAGGAGTTTGATATCTGTTTCCTTCACACATTGCAATAAAAAAATCACTGCTTTCTTATGTTCTTTCACACTTCTTGAAACAAAAATTCTCTCACAGGTTCTTTACTCAGAGCTCAGCTCAATGGGAAAAGGCATGTGTAGTAAATATGTGATTCAGCATCTTCACCATGGTCTAACATCTTCACATTACAGACTTGTTTACAGCCAAATGCTGTAGTAAGTCTAGATCAGAAGGTAAGGACCTTTATCACTAAATAGTTATAAAAGTGTAGTTCTGTATGACTCAGTATTTTTCCTTAGTGCCAGTCCTAGGAATTTCTGTAGTTTTCTCTCTTGTACGTCTCCTGAATGACGAGAGACACTCCAGCAGGAAACGTGTTATCCTCTGAAAACACCACTGAATGGCAAGTGTTCAAGGAACTCAGTCCTCAGGTTGGATCATTGGTTTCTCCACTAGAGCCTGGGCACTGACAGGGTGGCTGGCTGCTGGTAGGGAGCACACCAATCCACTGCTTCCTTTACAGCTGGGAATTTATAGTTCCTGTCTTCCATAGCTATAATCTGAAAATGAGTAATTTGCTAAAGTTGTGCTGTCAGTGACAGTAATGGGAATAAAATGCTTTCCTGCAGGAATGGTGAGAGCTCAGTTCAGTATTGCAAAGCCCACCTCAAAGGTTCCTCAGCAGTAGAACATTGCCACAGGCGTCACTGAATGTGGGAGCTCAGAAAAGTTCCCACAAATCCTTTTAGGATTAGAAATCCTGTAAAAGGTCATCAGTTTCAATCTAGGATAGCTGTGGGCATGGCAGTTCCAGGTATTTAAGTAAATATTTCAGCTACCTTTAGAAAAGGAAATGTCACAGGTTGATTTGAGGACCATTCTGTGACTGAACCCATGAAGATGTTTAAGTCTTTCTGAAGGGAGAGTAGACTTGCAACACACCTTGATTCACCTTTTGACATTGACCAGATTGACTTTTTGTCACAGGGAATGTTTGGAATCTTGTACCAAAGTTGTAAAATATCAATCTTGCAAAAGCATCCCTGCATATTACCCTACTAACATCAAATAAGTGTTTGTGTTAGCTAGAAAGTTGCTGTAATGGGTATAGAGCAGTGCTGTGGGGCTCCTACACTGTTTTTATTCTACCTTTTGGAGAACAATGGGCCACCTTTATGTTGGAATCTAGAATACCTAAATATCAGCAACTATGTAGAGTTCCCCTCACCCTGACCTCTCTGGGCTTCATTTCCCTTCATTAAATTCCACTATTAATATTCACTTTCCATCATGGGGTGTGGGAAAAAGAAATTCTAACATGAAAGAATGTGAATATCTAAATTTGCATAGACAGAGCTATTAATCTCATTGCACTGTTTGTATGCCCTTTCATAGCTTCAATCCTAAATCAGTGCCTTTGTATTTCTGAACTGATTGCATTCCAAAGAGGAACACAATTCTGAAGTATCACTTAAATAATACACACTGTTTAAGTATCACTCACTTATCTGGCAAATCTTTTAAGAATACATCTGAAGCACGTTCTTTTTCAGATACATTACTCCAAAGTGTTCCCTTGTCTTTTCTGTCTCACGTCTGAGTTTCCTTCCTTAGGCAGACTCACAGTTTCCCCTCTGAGGACCTTAAAAAAACCCCTTGATTTCTCATTTCTCATTGTATTCAACTTCCACTAAACTGTTTTCAGACTGATGCAAAAGCAGAATTTTAACATTGGCACTTAGTAAAACTGGAGACATTTATTTGACTTTATTTCTTTTATCTCCATCTTTTACTTCTGGGTTCCAAGACATTAGGAAATTGTTCATTGTTTCCTTTGCTTGAAATGATAATTACTAAGTTCATAATCCCTCATTTTCAAATTCACCAATTTCCTGTTGCTAGACTCATTTTTATCATCAGTGGCTGGCCAGTTCAATCAATTGTTCCCTGTAGGATGTTTTTCTGCATTTCTGTGTATTTGTTAGAGAGGAAAAAACAGACATGAAATAATCTATCAGAAATCTCAGGAGGCTGAAAAAAACCCCCATATTTCTCTTTTTTATTTTTTGTTTTTTAATAAAAAACCAGAATAGATCCTCTTCTCCCCTCAAACTCAATACAATTTATTTAATAGGGAACCGTATAACAAATCATTTAAATACATTGAAAATAAAAAATTGACTTATATGAAAAAGGCAGCTTGAGTAACCTGAAGGAAAGTAAGCTGAAATAATCTGAAATAATTATAGATGTAAGTAAGACTTTGTTTTGGTTTACTTTAGAAGATATATTTTTTAAGTTATACTATGTTTTTAATTTCTATGCACATCATTTAACATTAAAATAGAAAACAAATAAGCAAGGTAATGTTGTATTTAAACATTCATAACTGGTTGACACAGCGTGTATTTGTGTGTACTTTCAGAGATATCTTTTATTTCTAAGGAGATGAAAAATAATTATTATTAGTGCATATTCTTATAATCTAATTACTCCAGAGAAGCAATTTTTGGCAACATGCTGCTTGTGCAGTCTTGCTTGCACACTGTGCTATGATCCCGGCTGGCAGAAAGAGAAGAATTGTCAGGAGATATTTACTTGTTCTATGTTATTGTCCATAACCTGATGAAAGGTAGGGTGACCGCTTTCCTATGCCTGGAATTTAAAAGTTTCAAGAAGTCACCAGGAGTCTAGAATATGTTTTGTGGTGATCTCCATGTGTTCTAAAGGAACTATGTCAACTACATCAGAAGAAAATGGGCTGTCTCTTTACCCCATTTCCAAATTGAAAATGGCAGCCCATATGCTGCTTTAAAGAACAGCTAAAAATAATGATTATAGTGTATCATATTTGTGAAAAGAGAAAATAACTGCTCCTGGGTTGTTGTTTACTTTGTTGTTTGTGGTTTTTTTTGAGACCCAGTAGCAAAACAACTCTCATCTCGAGGAGAATTTTGTATTTCTGAAGATGAAAAACTAAGGACTGAGAAATATTTCTTCCCTTCAGAGTCAAAAAAAAAACTACAAGAAGAACTTGGAAAATTACAACATATTCAATGTTTGATCCATTCTGTTCTCAACCTTAAAAAGAAATGATTAAAAATTCACTCTGAAGTTAGCTTTGCATGCATCCTGTAGATACAAGCCTGGTTGAAAGAGTGGGTTCAGATTTGTAGACATCTTTGTACATGTCAGAATAAATACACAATAAGGCTAAGAATAGATGAGAAAGTGCAGACCAGTTTGTTGGATTTTGTTGACAAACTCTCAGTGATGACATGTAATACATCGGACCTGATGCAAATTTATCATGGGGAGGTTGTTTTAGATATTTAACGTGATGGTATGGGGCAGTTTTTCTCATTAGGGATTAACACAGATGAACTAGTTTACTTTGCCTGTATAGCTTCTTTTCATAAGTTACTTTTAAATTTTATTGCTACAAATACTCATGAAATGAAACCTAGAAATAAGCCATACTGTCTGGTAGCTGGAAACCTAACTAGTGAGACAGTCTTGTATTTTTATGTGCTATGAGCAATGCTCCTTGTGGAAATTGAAATGCCCAGGTCAGTCTTTTTTAGCAGAAAATTGGAGACAGAGGCTTGGTCACTCCTGAAAGCATATTGTCAGGGAAGGAATTTACAGTCAGACACAGAATTCCTGCCTTTTGTGAGTGAATACACTGCAAAGTGAGGCTAGTCTGATATTGGTGCAATTCCAAGGAACTACTGCAGTTCAGAGGACTGATTCAAAGCTGTTTTTAAGGACTTTAAGTTCTTAATTAATGGAAAAATGCTGTAATTAGCAGACTTAGGAGAAAAGCAATGCTAACTTGGTAATGGTTTCAAGCAGCCCATTTATTTATTGCTCTTAAAAGACATCATTAAACTCCTTCATAAAGTAAGGAAACGGGCTATGTACCACATCAGAAGTTTAATGTTATTCTATTATAAGGCAAGTTTTAGCCACAGTATTTTCACCTCCCTCTTTCTTCCTGTGATTTTCCTTCTCTGTAACTGTGAGGATTAGTTGAAAGGGCAGAGGCTCCTCATTCAGATGAATATGATGTAAAGTCAATGTCAGTTGAAACCCAATGAAAAATGACTCAGGGTTGAGTCAACAGAGAATTGCTGATCCCATCTGGTGATGACGCATAGCTGACACTTATTCCCTAAGTGAAGGCTTAGCTGACTGTACTTGATTTTATTTGGGATGTTCCTTCTGTAATTGGTACCAAAGTGATACGACAGAAATGAGAACATCATCTTACCTTCCTTGCTGCTCTATAAATTTCAGCCACTTTTCTTCAGCAGTCTTTTCTTCTCTCCCTATCCCTAAATTCAGATCTGAGCGTAGCTAAGAACTGCAGGAAGAATTTCTCCTCTGTTAGGGTGAGAACTGAGCCACCGAAGTAGTCCAGTGTGCAGGTGGGAAACTGCAGTATAGGAATTCACCTGGCACACAATACTTCAACCCTTTACGTGTAGGATCCTTGTGAGACAGTAGCCCCATATTCTTTAATTTCCCTTCTTTAGCAGGCTGATGAGCTTGACTGTTCCAGATAGCAGAAATTAAGATCAAAGAATGGCCTGTGACCTTAACAGAGAGAATGCCGGTGAGCTTCGTGTGGTGCTGTACATAAGGAGATGGAGAGCTGGAGGATGCTTTTGCTGGAATATCAGCTGAGCATTGCTTTGAGAGGCAAACAAAAGAAGTGAAGGGGAAGAAAAATTAAAATTCAGTTTATACACACCTAGGCTTTAAGATTTGTTTGAGAATCAGAAAAGCTGACTCAGCTCAAAGAGCCCTATGCCTAGACAATATTGGAAGGCTAAGCAAGCAAACAAACACTATTAGCAACTAATGTTAATGGACAAGTATTTCTGATACATGAGATTCTGGTTTTGTTGTCAAAATAGCTTGGTATCTACAATACTTACTGTTGTTCCATGTTGTGATTTCAGTTTTCTGGAGCAGAAGTTCTAGAGAGAAAATGCCAAGATAGTAGAACTTTCAACCTATAAAGGATAGATGAACAGATAAGGGGAGGAAAGGGGCAGGAACATGGGGTTATTTAGCATATGCTCACAGAACTAATATGGCATGTGAAATCCATGTTTCAGTACGTGTCCTGAAGCCTCTAGTTGGCATCAAGAACATACTAAGACCCAATTTTTGTCTAGACAAGCAGTGAAGACCAGCAGCTGTGATTCCTCTATCAGTTCATGCCACCATAGTACTCTACCGCATTATTCATACTGGGCAGGACTCCAAATCCCTAACCCGTGTTTTCCTGACACATGAAACATTTGGTGTTGAGTAAAGAACATCTTTCAATTAAAAAAAAAAAAAAAGAAAATCTAATATTTAGAATAGGAGGGAGGGAGGAGAAAGACAAGTAAAGGGTGCCAGGTCTTGTGCAGTGCTTTCATTCATTTTATAGATACAATTAGCAGTATGACTAGGAATTTTTAAGTCCTTACAGAAATAAAACCAAAACAGGTAACTTTTTCCTTCCTTGTTTGCTTCCTCTGCCTTAAAGTTTGGCTTCTGAAGATGTCCTTGAATATCCATTCTTGACTATTAGGCTAAAATTCCTCCAGATGGGGATATTTTCAGTACTACTGCTAGAGCTAGGGTTAACATTGAAATATCTCTACAGAGCTCAACACATGGGAGATATTTGGTTTTGTAGTATCACATTAGAAACATGGGCTCCTTAGAAAGTGACGCTGTTTCTTTGTCTCCCAGTATCATCCTGACAGCTCTTGTTTGAACCACATTTTAGATGTTCTCTAGCTTATTGCCTTCACGCAACCCTCTGGCACATTCTTGATTTTCTTTTCTTCCTGATAAACCTTGACACTCCCCTTTTTCTGGAGGCTTTCAAAATTTAAGGCTGCACATTGTAGTCTTTATGATACCTCTGCACACGCGCCCCAACAACTGTGCTCTTGAGTTATATTTATCATTAATTTGGCCATTTGGTTCTTCCCTACTGTTCAGCTATCAAATAAAAAATCCATTTTTACTATGCGTGTCTTTGAGGTGAACACACTGAGCGGATGCAGGTATTTGAGCATTGTCATGAAATGCTTTAGTTGTCTTTTCAGAGTGGATTGATTTTATTGTACACTAGTTTTTTGCTCTTTCTCTTTTTTTTTTTTTTTGGTGAAAAATGCCAGGCTGGGAGCAAGAGAGACTGAAATCTTCTAGCTCCCCACAGAACACCACATAAAACATTGCGTAGCGATAGTGAAAATGTCCTCACATTTCTGCTCACCCTTAATCTGAAGAGATCGCTTTAAAAGACAGGACATTAAACCTTCTCCTGTGCTTTCTCAGTCCTTAGTCTCTGGTATGATTGTAAATAGAGGTGAGAATGTCTGTCAACTGTGATTGTGTTTTGGAAACTCCAGACACTCCTTCTTTAAGAAATTCCATAATTTCGCTACAGTTTTCTTTTAGTAGTAGCGCTCTTTCTCCACTCCATCTTACTGGCTTGTGTGAAATTAATGGTACATTCTGTTTAATTAAAGCTTTTTTCTTTTGGACACAAAAAAAAAAAAAAAAAAAAAAAAAAGACTTTTCAGTAATAGGAATATCTTCCAAAAGCAAAAAAATCATCAAATGTAAATTTTAGCTCTCTGAACTGTTCTGCTAAAAAGTCTGAATTGTAGCTGGATAAAGTAAGAGGACAGTATCTGTGTTTTAGTAATGAAAATAGTTCTTTTTTTTTTTTTTTTGGTATAAACACTGGACTGTGATTTTTTTTGTTTGTTTTTGGAATACAACCCTCTCCCAGACCCTTCAGTATTCCCTGTCAATTTACTGTCAAAATACATGATGGTACTCCAGAGTATTGTGTGTGCTTGTTGCTAACAAGAAAAAGAAACAGAAAATTCTGGGCACTCTTTCTTCCTCTCCTCTTTCTTTCCTCCTCTCTCTTTTCTATTGTATCTGCTTGGAATTTTCTTTATGTTCATTTTATGTCAGCGCCTAATTTTGCCCATGGGCCCCAGAAAAAAAACGATAAGTCTCAATCTATGACCAATATTCTGAAGAGGGGTCTATGCTGTAGTAACGGTAAGGACTGTATTCTTTGGTTATGTTAACTAGTTTGTGGTAGTTAAGTGTTTTTAAAATTGTAGGAAAGACAGCATAGCTTGCAACTTGAGAGTAGTGGTGTAAGAGTTTGGCCGTTTTTGAATTCAAATTGTTAAATCATGTAAATATCACAAATATCTCTTTTACCTGCTATTTCATTTGACTGAGCTGACCCAGGTTGTCACACCTGTTCTGTGCTGTGCAGATATGCCTGAGCAGATCCTGTCTGTATAGACAGTGCTGTGATTAGGGCACTGGTTTGAGGAAGTGATAACATTTAACACAGCACCACTTGGGAACCAGTGCTGGTACTCTGTCCAACCAGGAAGCACGGGCTGTATCTCACTCGTCATTCAAACTTGCATTTAAAGGATTTTATCCAAAAAAAAGAATTATTATCCCTGGTTTTTGCTCCTAGATATTAAGCTTTTTTCCCCTAATGAAATGTTAATCTCAGTTGCCAAGAGAAACCCTGAATACATCTCAGTGTTGCTCCATTACACAGGAGCAGAAAATGTAAGCCCTTGTAGGAAGAGACAGCTCAGTCATTTTTCACAGGCTACCAAAAACCCAGCATGGTGAAAACAATTTGCATTCTTTTCCCATCTGGGCTGGTCCTAAAAGAGATCCCGTTACTGCGCTGAGGCATTCTGCTCCAATCTGGTATCTCACACTCACTTTGGGTAATTGGCTTTGGAGAAGAAAAAGCAAATGGCCTTGTGCATCCATGGACAAGGAAAGAGAAGAAACAAAAGATGCAAGGGATTTTTGTGTGTCTATTCTGTTGGGATTATGGCTGGAAGCTTCTCTTAATATTCTTGGAAGAACAGAAAGCTTCCGCCTCCAAAATTGAGGTTGCCTGGCACTTCGCACAAACACTGTACTTTATTTTAAAGAGGAAAAACGCCATAATCTATAATTCAGAGTGGACAATATATTAACTGAACTAATTAATTGAACATACAATTTTGAAGAAATATAGAATGTGTTAGTAAAGATACTTCTCTTCAATTTATCATTTGATATAGGTCTGGGCAGTTGAGGCTTTCCTGGTCGCTTAGCTTTCCTTCTGTCTGCAGCTTCTCTAGTTCTCTTCTGGATGATAATTTTTCCTCTTGAACTAGTCTGTGTAGACTGCTTGTGAATTGAACTGTTTAACAATCTAAGAACAGGTCCTCCAACATTTGCAATTGTAGCTGAAGGACAAATCAGCTGTTACTGGAGAATGGAGGGAGCAGGGACCACCATGCTGAGCGTTAACATGAAATGCAGGAACATCTTTAAAAAAGCAATTGACTTTGTGAGCAACTTCCTGAATTCCCATTTCTGCTTTTAAAGCTCTCTGTGTCACATTAAGAGCCTTTCTCCTTCATCAGTTCATTGCCATGAGAATAAATGAGCTGTCACACACTGAGTACTCTGGGCTAAATCCTGCCCTCAGATGTCTGAAATTTCATTTGTGTCAGTGGAAATTTCATGCACGTGCATATCTATGCATTTTTGTACCTGTCAGGTGGCATTTGCTTAACATTATGCATTCAGTAGAGGGAGGATGGGAGGAGCTTTAGTTTTTAAGGGAAAGTCAATAGTTACTGTTCTGCAAACTGGATATAATTTCTACTTTTTACTTTTTAAGTCACCACATGAATTAATGAAAAAACCCTCAAAATCAAATTTATGAAACTCTCTATACAAATGGATGGTCTTTACAGTGGTAAATTAGATCAGATTTATTTTGTATTGCATATGCTTTTAAAAAAAATATGATGGTGCAGCTTTTAGATACAGAACAGGTAACTTGCAGCAAGACCAATGAAAGGCAGTGGCTAAGCACAGGAGGTGACTACATGTTTAGAGTAGGATCTGAACCTTATTGAAGCCGATGCAAATGCTTTCATTGACTTCATTAGAGATGAGTTTTATATTCTAAGAGCTATCTATGACAACCCCGCCTCCTGGTTTTTTCAGTTAAAATGATTGACGTAGAAATAAACAACTCTTGCTATTTCAATATCACAGTTTGTGCTTCATCGCTAACACTGAAAACAAAAGGATCTATACCCACTTTCTAGAGTTATTCTTTGAAAGAATGTGGAATTCTTTACAAGCATTAACGCTATAAAAAAATATTGTCTTTACAGCAAAGTAAAATCCTGCTATCTAGACTACAAGTTTAGAGTAAAAACCCACTATTATGGCACTGTAAAAAAAACATATCAACTTTTCTATGGCTAATGGAGTTCCTGATATGAAAGTATTGTACCTGAGAAATAATACAGATCATGAAAAATAATTACTGATAAGGTGTTCTTAATAAGTGTTTTTGAAATGGAAGGATGTTCATGACAATAAAATGTTTGTATAAGTGTACATAAAAGATTACTTGACATGTGTAACTGGGACTGTAGGAAAAACATGGTTTTTCTCCTTAATACAAATTAAAGAGAAAATTAATAACATTTGAAGCTAGAAGGGCAAAACATAAACCTGCCCGCAATAGAATTTTCCATTATTATTTTTATTATTGTTAGTTAATATGGCTTGATGATAAAGTTTGGTTGGTTTTGGTTTTGTTTTGTTTTGTTTTTCCCTAGTAAATCAATTTTAGGAAAAGTAGCACTCAATGAAAGATAAAAAGGACTGGGGGAGATTTTGGTGACAAAGGTCTGTTGTGACAATGCTGTGGTAAGATGTTTTCATTGGTAGTGAGATTCTTTCTCCCCCTTGCAGCCTAGATCATGGTGGTTTAGTCTGTTCTGAAATGAAAACAAAGCTTAACGTAATGGATCAAAACTTGGAGAGGATATTTCTATTTACTTTTGGTTTTTTTTTAGTTCATTTGGCTGAAAATGTCATCTATTCCACTCTGAGAAAGCTAACTCCTCTGCAACAAACCCTGGCAGCAGACTTGTGACATGGATGTTGAATGAGCTAAACCAACACTCAGATGATCTATAACACAAAGGTCAAAGTAAACCTTGCAGTGTGAGTAGGAAGGATGACAAGTGCAGCTATTTTAGAAACTTTTAGAGTGACCCGAAGCCTGCTGGCTAAAATCAGTGGGAGCCAAGATTGGGACATCAAAGAAATGTGAAAGAAAATTTTCTTTCTAAAGATATTCTCTCGCACATCATGCTATTCCTTTTATTTTTCTCCCTCCTTTGTTCTTTTAATGATAGGAGTTTGTTTTTTTGCTAAGTTCTTTTGCCCTTATTCCTTAGTTCTCCTCTTAAAAGTCAACAGTTTGAGAACTTAATTACTTCCACCCCATTGGATAGGAAGAAACAAGTATCTGATGATCCTATACTTTGAGTGAAAATGTTAGTATCATTACCATTTTAAACCTACAAACTTATAATAAGCTGTGCGCAGAAAGTTGTGAAAATATTAGCAAATCCTCCTGAATGACAAACATGTTCCTCAAAATGCATTTTTTTCCCAAGAAATAGACTAAATTAATCCAACAAATTAATTGACAACTTTAGTTGCAGCAATAGATTAGGGATAAACTGCTAAGGAAAAGTTAAGTAAGAAACAAACATCCCAATGTTTACACAGCTATCCTTAGTATTAAAAACAAAAGGATAAAACCACAGAAAATGTGTGATGAATAATGAAATTATTTCTAAATGGAATTAGTTGTCATTTTAAGTTCTCTATGTCACATCGAGATAGCTTTTTAAGATGTGAAGTGACAGGGAAGGCTGGGAGGCCAGTGTTTCCTAGTGAGTGCCTGCCTGCTTCGTACACGCTTTGTAGAGGTAGCAGTAGTTTCATCTGGGAAGCCCTTGCATAAATAGCCCTGGACTTTTTAGAGCTGGCTTTACTTGAATCTATGGTTTTGAAATTTTGGAGAAAATAGAGGTTAGAAAGGGCAAGACATCCATCTGGAAGCTCAAAATGAAAAACAATGTGTCTGAAGTTAGCGAAAAGAAGAATTTTCCACCTCTCTTGGCCAATATTCCAAGTATATACACTTGAAGGGCCTGCGGCAGTATTTTGGCTATACATTAGCACACTTCCCTTTTGGAATTATTATCACTAAATGGGCTCAAACTAAGTGACCTTTAAAAATCAAGGAACATACTCAGCTTACAACTACAGAAGCTGACACCAGGATCGCAGTGTGAGCTCTTTTTACCAGTGGCAGCATAGAGGTGAGCCTGTCACTTGGTGGTGGCCTCTCTGACGCTGGCCACCCATCTGTAGCCTTTAAAAAGTACATTGTAGCTGAGCTGTGGAAGATAGCACAGGATGGTTAAACACGTTTCTCCATGTAGTGATGCAGGTAGCTCTTTCCCCGTCTCCTTTTTCACTTTCTGCTTTCTTTCACTTAACAAATGAAGAAAGAGGAGAGACAAGAGCTCTGAATTATACATTGCTGGCCTGGAGACTGTCAGGTTTGCACACTGAACCCAATGTATCTAGTATGGAGGCCGTACAACATCCTCTATCAGTATGGTTCTTAGCTTCAGGGCACAAACATCATCATTTATACTATGCAGGACACGGAGTCACAGGACTCAGGCATATAATGTTGCTGGGAATTAATGGTGACCTTTTGTAATGTAGCCATTGATAGTAACCCTAGAATGGATGCTTATTCAGAGGAGAATCTATGGGATATTTTTTCTACTTCCAGAGAGTGAGACATACAGGTACATGGATTTTTTCCATCATTGTTATTTGTTCCTATGAATCTGTATTTTCTGAACCAACACTTACTTTTCAAGATCTTTTTGTTCCTTTGGCCATACTTTTTATCAACTCGGCCCTCTGATATTCTAATAATTGCTAAATACCTTATGACTCACTTGAACGGTATCCAAAGATCTTTCTATAATCATTTCCAAAGTGCCTGGAAAAGTATCAGGTGATTTCCATTGTATGAGCTACCCTGTTTTGCATGAGGAGAACAGGCATTGAATAACAGTTCATAGAAGCCTAGAGGTCTCAAACTGCAGAAATAAGTTTCAGATTTTAGAGTTCGTGTTTGCTTCCTTTCTTGGAACTTTCTGATATCCACAGGTCTTCCTTTGGAGTCTGCAAAATTTCATGACCTGGAACATCTTTCTCACTCATTTCCTGTCTCTGCCTCTGAAATGAGGATGGGTATCTGAGACTGCACATGCACAGGATGTGTGTCCCACTCAGTATGTAGTCAAGGTTTGCAGTTGTAGTTTTTCATCCATAGGTGAAAGGTTAAGGTAACTTTCCTTAAGAACTTGCAACACATTTGAATGATATGTCACTGGTATTTTTCTTCCATGTATTCAGGGTCTCTGAATTCCCATAGCTTGTTCTAACATCAACAACCATTCAAACTCCTTTCTCTGTGGCACAAGTTCTAACATCTTAATCACTCTTCTCTTAAAGTTATCCTAGGGAAAAATAACGTCTTTTCATTTTATTTGTTCTTTTTTTGATATATGTCAAAAGTGTGCAATGGCTTGGGCTTGTGTTTATTTTTTTTCAAGAAAAGAAGCTTTTTAGCTTGCTTTCTTTTCTCTCATAGAAATATCAGCAATGTCAAGTAAGGTCTTCCCTTTTTATGCTGATGTAGGTCCCTCATGATAAAAGCAAAATATGACTCATACATATGTTACTGCAGAAACTGCTCCTCTACACAAATAGGCTGAGGTAAAAGCACTCACTGGAAGCTTCTTAGGTATTTGTATGATCCAGTGTGTAGCCTCATTGAAAAACTGGCCAGGGGAAGGGGAAAGAGGCAGAGAAATGGAGATTTTTGGCAGACTGCTGTATAGTGTTCATCAGACGTTTTAGCAGACATATTTTAACAAAGCTAAAGTTGCCTTCTAAAGGTAAATGTTAGGAGACTGACAATAATATTCCTGCTCTATATCTCTTACTACAGCAGTTTTTTTAGAACTGTTGCTGTATCGCATATAAAAAGAAAGATATAGGACTAGATGGATGAACTGTCGTTACTTCTTAAATGTATTTGGATGAAAGGGCATTACAAAAGAGACTCAGACTTCCTCTGGGAAGTAACATCTAAACAAAAACATTTGGAGTACGGGGCTGGGTTTGATTAATGGAGCTTAGTTCTCTTCCTCTTGTTGCAGCTGTACTCCATGAGTGCCACCAGCATCAAGATAAGCAGGATGCTAAAGGCTACAAGAGAGACTGAAGGGATTAGGGACTCAAGCCTGTCATGATGGCTATGTTGTCTCTGCACTGAAATGGGGCACAAAGGGAAACCCTGGTCACTCCTCTCTCACATCCTGATTGTGTTTACCCAGTGTGAAGGGAGAACAAAATAAGAGAGTGAAAAATTTTTGCCTGCAGTTCTTAACGCTGGTGCAAGTCCAAACCTGAACACACAGATAACCACACTGAAAGCCTTACCACTGAGTGCCAGATAGTAGGGTCAATGGAGAGGCTGCATACCTATTCTCACAGTCATTGAAATTGATAGAAACTTAGTGTAATTTTCACGTGGACAGATTTATGGTGGCTATGTGTGTAGAAGAGTGTCATTTGGAACAGGCTGTTGTATATGACAGAAATGTTGCACCAAGATAAACAGGTGAGATGGAGGCACTGAAGGAAGTGTTTCAGTCAAGTTCCAGTGCCTGGGACACTCAAGTTCCAGTGCCTGGGAATCAGTTTTAAACATAATTTTGGTTGTGAGTGTTTTCCTGATGAAGTGCAGTGGCAGGAATAACACAAAGAAAGAAGAAACCCTGAAGGAAAGTGTGGAATTGTCCTACCAAAGCCGAAAGCTTCCAGAAATGCTGAAGACATCTTTTACTAAATAACACATTTAATAAAGTGGAGTGAATCTACACATATGATGTGGCATAGTGTAAAAGGTAGTAGAGGTATCTGTCCTCAGAGACAGCTATTTACGATTCGTTCAGATTTACTGCAGAAGGCTTTAAACTGCAGTGTATCTGCACACAACAGGTGCCAGGAAGGAGAGCAGCAGTCAGGAGATAAACTTCTTTCTGACAGAATAGCTAAAGCACATTTTCTGTTTCCAGCTGGAGGATGCTGTATTACAGTAATTTCTGGAGCATTGCTGATTATGTAAAAATGAAACATTTACGTAGTATGGCTTTAAAATAAAGTTTACAAAAGGAAGGAAAAAGAACAGGAACGCTAGTGACTTCTTAAGACTGAAGAGAAAATCTAGGCTGAGGAGCAATTTTGAGGCTCAGCTGAGTCCCTGATAATTGACTGCATCAGAACTGAGGCCTGGAGTAAAAGAGTCCTCTCAGATGGCACTGAAAAGCCCAGGCTTAATATTTGATGACTCAATTTGAGGCCAGCCCGCACAGCAAATGCAGTGGATTATAGTGGCTGAGTGCCAGAGTATGGCACAGCCGGAGCTGGTGACTTAGCACCAGATGATGACAGTGTAAACGATGTATCAGGAGGACAAAGGCTGGGGTTTGAAACAAAGGTTTGTCTTTCAGAGTGAGAGTCAGCCCGAGCCAGTTGTTATAGCACCAGGCAGAAGCTCTGGTTGCTCCATGCGGCTGTGTTAATTCTGGCAGTGAATGAGGCAGCCCTCAGTCAGACTCTTTGGCTTCGAGTTTTTCTGAATAGCAAAGGCTGGGTCCACCATGGAGATTTAAAATGTAACTTATGCTTGCTTTCAGCTTTACCAGCATGGTTGTGTTTTTCACTGCTGCTCTCTGCCAAGCACTAACCACAGTGTGCCATGTTAAATGAATAACTCTAGCCAGTGGTTCCCAACCTTTAGTGCCCTCACGTGATGGGGACAACATTTGCAGTCAAAGGCTAAGGGTGAAGGTTTGGCACAAACCTTGGCACAGTGAGGGCTGTGCGAGGACAGAGGAAGTTTGTGGAGTCATGAGAGACACAGTGGTTTGTATGTCAAGGTGTGAGTGGGGAAGATATGGGGCTTTAGCTAAGGATTACGGCAACGAAGGATTGCCCAGGATTATTGGGCAATGAATGCCCAGGATTATTGGGCAACGAAGCTGGTGAGGGGTCTGGAGCACAAGTCTTACGAAGAGAGGCTGAGGGAGCTGGGGTTGTTCAGTCTGGGGAAGAGGAGACTGAGGGGAGACCTTATTGCTCTCTACAAGTACCTGAAAGGAGGCTGTAGAGAGGCGGGGGTCGGTCTCTTCTCCCAAGTTACAGATGATAGGACAAGAGGCAATGGCCTCAAGTTGTGCCAGGGGAAGTTCAGGTTAGATATTAGGAAATATTTCTTTACTGAAAGGGTTGTCAGGCATTGGAATGGGCTGCCCAGGGAGGTGGTTGAGGCACCATCCCTGGAGGTATTCAAGAGAGGAGTTGACATAGTGCTTGGGAATATGGATTAGTGTTGGGTGGTGTGGTGGTGTGTGTGTGGGTTGCGTGTGTGGTGGTTTTGTTTTTGTTTTTTTTTTTTTTTTTGGTTTTTTTTTTTTTTTTTTTTCATTGGTTGGACTAGATGATCTTAAAAGGTCCCTTCCAACCTCTGTGATTCTGTGATTCTGTGATTATTTCTTCTAGTGAAGCTCTTGTACTAATTGCAGCACAGTCCCACTCTGGGATCCACACCACGTACATACAATAGACGATCCCACCCTAAGCGGCTGTATCTGGCACATAGGGTCTCAGAGCCAGAGAGGCAGCAAAGATGCGACAAAAATGTGCCCAAATGGAGGAGCTGGAGAGAGCTGGAAAGGGAGAGATTCAAGGTTCGGGAGCACTGCAGTAGCTAGGCAACTCTGTACGGCCGTCTCAGACTGCTGACAAGAGGGAACCATGAGAGCTCAAAAAAAAAGTTGACTAATGCCAATTTGACAAGTAGCACATTCATTTTTGACAGACCATTTTGGTGTTTTTCCTCCTCCTGAGCCTCTTCCTCTTCTACTAGCATAAAATAATAGCTCAGTGCTGGTTTTACTTACCCCTGCAGCAAGCAAGGGACCAGGAAATCAATGCTGACTTCCAGAACAGTAATTCAGCATCAGGAGCATCCCTGCCAAACCCTGTCTGTAGGTAGATGGTTAGCCCCAACTCCGGATTTTACCATGATACAGTGATTGGAAAAGTATCATAAAATACAATTCTCCAGGCTACTCATGCTAAAAACAGCTAAGCAGTAATCATATAATTTTTCTCTAAGAGCCTACCTAATGTGAATAAGGTAATTATTGTACACGGGGAAACACATCTGTTTTAAATATGGTATAAGAAAGATAAGTAGTTGTACTGTCTATTTGACAGTGTTTCTAAGAACGATAAATGTACTATATGTATTCAAGCTTGAAATGTGTTGCTATGGTAGATACATTGATTACTAAAATAGCAGCACGAGTTAAAAAAGGCTTAAATTTTTTTTTCTGATTTTGTAGGTGGAAGCGGTGGGGCAGAGGGGGATCTGTCTTTTTAAAGTAAATATGTACCTAAATGCTTTTTGCTGGCACAAACCCATTAACAGCTCCCTCCTCTTTATCCGCCTGATGCAATAGGGAGCAGGAAGCAGGAAAGTAGGGAGAACATCTTCATACATGCCCATACCCCAGTCAGTCTGTTCCCTTTTGTTTTCCCATCTCCTGGTCAATAGGGTGTCTCACATACAGCAACGAGTAGAACCTAGTGTTTCCAAGAAAGCACCCATTCTCACGTTCAACAGCAAGCGGGGCTGTTCTCTGTCACTGACCTCTGCTAGATATGCATGTTGAAGAGAGTTTTGAGAAAATTTTTGAACCTCATGGTAATCATCTTTGAAAAAGAAATCTACCACCTCTCTGTATAAGCATACAAGTTACCCGACTCCAGAGACCTTTGCAAACTATTACTGATTGTTTAATACACTGCTTTTAAAATAAATTAGTGGAAAAAAGCGATATGTCAGCATCTAGTTCCCTGGAAACCTTATCGTCAGTTCGGGTGTTTAGAGAAAACAGCTGTAACGGAAAGCTGTTAGACCCTTAAATGGCTGTTAGAAATAACTCAGACCCCTGCGCAGAGCTCGTAAGCCTTTGCACAAATGTTCTGAACTGAGGACTTGGTGCCAGAGGTACAATTTTTCCCAGATTAAAATCAGTATCAGACCTCATCTTCAACGTCCATATTAGAAGAAAAGGTCGGTAAGGTCAAGCTCATCTGTTCCTTCAGAGTTAAAAGGCAGTTTGAGCTGGGCAGCAGAAACCTCTTTGGGGAAGCAGCAGAGCATTTCCTCAGTTGTTCACCTTTCCATCACGTGCAGTTTAAATTTCTTGTTTTAAATGAAGCCAAGATATAAAAAGGCCCAAATGCCACACAAAATGGTGTTTATATGTAACTCTGAGATCAGTGAAAGGAAAAAAATGCTGAGGGAAAATCCATGAGGAAAGTGCATTTTGAGTCACAGAATTCAAACACTGGTCTTGAACAAAATTCCAGAAACTGGAAGTTCATTAAAAATCTTTATATAGGAAGATGTTTCTTTTATGTAAAAACATACATATATACTTATATGTACATGGAGAGTATGTCTGATACTGAGTATGGTAGTGGTGCCCAGCTTTTATGGATGCATAGATGGTCTCCAAAATGTGAAATGAACATTCAGTGAAATAAATTTTGGAAAGGCAGAGAGAACTGCTGTACTTCAGCTCTGGATTTGAAACGTAATGATGACTCTGTAATTGTTAATGAATAATTTGTATTTTTATGTTTTTTCATCACTGAATTCATATGCAGATACAAGATGGTGTATAATGTGGGTTACTTTTACTGTTTCATTCCTTTCATTCCCCCAAAAGTCCACTTTGTAATAAGACTGTTACCCACAGTGGGAAGAAAAGCCTCAGTGTGCTTCCTGCAATCCTGAACACTCACTCTACGTCTTTATCAATCACCATAGAATATCAAATCCATCTGTGACCAAAATTCTTCTAATAATCAATGCAAATTTCCATAACATTTGAAAAATGGAAATTTATGTGTAAAATAAATTGAGGAAAAACATCAACATTTTTATGGAATCGGGTACCAGAATTAAACAAATATTGAAATAGAAAAGAAAAAAGAGAGAAAAGAAGAAGGAGTAGAGCAAATAATTTTTTTCTGTCAATTTTTCTTGCAGCTTAGGTTTTTCATTTCAGCATATGATCGAATCCAGTCCTTCTTAGCCACACGTCTCAGGCATTATAGCATGAAGTAGAGGTCTAGAAAAGATTATATCATGCTCAGTATCTCTTCAATGATTATTCCTCTTCTAAATACTATTGTGGTTTTTTGCAAAACAGTCTTCTATCCCAGTGGTTTATGAATGCAATACAATATTTTTATTAAAGGAAAGAGCTGCTAGCAGAACTCTGAAGAGACCTTATTCATGCACAGTGCAAGAGAGGGAACAGAAAGTCAATTAGTTAGCTGTAAAATTCTCAAGCAAAGCAATTTTAGGGGGATAAATCCAGAATGGAAAGACTGGAGAGGAATTGCACAGGAATGAGTGATTAAATTTTCTCATGTAGCCCAGAGACTAGCAGTAATGTTCCATGAACATACACCATCATCTCAATAATCCACTCAGCACTCATAACTACAACTATAAAAGGACTGTTAATAAGGGGCTGGTCGAACTAGATTGGAGGAGCTTGGCCATACCCCAAAGAGACTTGGTGCAACACCCTTTTGATCAAAGTTTCTGATAGCCTTCTTGGCAAGCAGATAGCACAGCTGAATATTTTAGTAATTGTTTTTGGTGACTGTGTTACTATTAATGCTTGATTTGAAGTGCGGCTTCCCTGGTACAAAACCAGCAGTGATGGATGTTTAACTGGTGAAAGAGCATTGATACTTCAAACTCTGGAGAAAGAATAAATAGATGATCCTTTATTTCTTTATTTCCCTGTGAAAGATAATGCTGTATTGTTCCTCGCACTAAAGGAGGTGAGGATATTAGACACATGCAGATAAAAAATGGCGTCTCTTAAATTGCTGTAATAGAATAGAGAGACACTGTTGTGGGTCTTTGTTACAGGCCACTTGATCAGGATAGGGAAGCTGATGAGGCCTTTTACAGACAGCTGAAAGTAGCCTTGCAATCACAGGCCTTGGTTCTCATGGGGGACTTCAATCACCCTGATATCTGCTGGGAAGGCTACACAGCCAGGCATGTACAGTCCAGGAGTTTCCTCCATTGTATTGATGATAACTTCGTGACTCAGGTGGTGGATGAGCCAGCAAGGAGAGGTGTACTACTGAACCTAGTGCTGACAAAGAGGGTCTGGTGGAGGACATTAAGGTTGGGGGCAGCCTTGGCTGCAGTGGTCATGAAAAGATAGAGTTCAGGATTGTGGGTAGTATGCGCAAAACAACAAGTAGGATTGAAACCTTGGACTTCAGGAGGGCTAACTTTGACCTGCATGGTTGAGCAGGGAGCTTCTGAAAAAGCTCAAGTGGAAGAAGGAAGTTTACAGTGCATGGAAGAAGGGACTGACCACTTGGGAAGATTACAAGAATGAGGTTAGAGTATGCAGGGATGAAATGAGGAAAGCCAAGGCCTTTTGGCCTTTTTTTTTTTTTTTGGTTGGACTCGATGATCTCAAAGGTCCCATCCAACCAAAAATATTCTGTGATTCTGTGATTTCTTGGAATTTTTCTTCCTTGGGGATGTATGCATTTTTACTTACTCTGCTGTTGACCTCAGTCAGAGTTACGCATTGGTTGGTTATTTTGTTTGCTTTAAGATACATTTCTTTTTCCCTGTGTAGTGTCTTTATATATTTTTCCAAACAAGTAGCCATCTGAATGATCTAATATTGAGAGTCACAGATGGACAGGCTGCACTTTAGACTTGGCAGACAGGGACCTGAGACTGGAAGATAAATCACTTTCAGACTGCTGGGCTACTGGGGAGTGTTGATTAGGGGTCTCTGAAGTAAACACACTGCCACATATCCGAGGTACTAAGAGATCAAATGACACTTTTAGCTAAATTGAGAATTGTACTCAGCTGCCTGACTCACTCCTGCAGACCAGTGGGCTGTGTGTGGTGGCACAGTGAGTAGGTTGGCCCAAGGGAGCAACGCTACTACGGTCACATCGCTGGAAAAGCAAGCCATAGACAGTGTCTGAAAGCAGCAGGGAAGAGGGTTAGGGACTTAAGGACTTAGGCATCCTGTTTTCAAACACACTCTGTCGATTCCTGCCTATCCACATTTGTGTTTTCTTCCATCTTGTTTGGAAGGAACAGACAGAATGTCATTTAAATGTCACTGCTTGCTGTCCTTTTGACTTCAAAGGAATATGAGAAAAAGGATTAGTTATACCAGTGCTAGAGGTGGAAGTCCTTTGTGTTTCCTTTACTCCCTAGTGTCAATGGCTGCAGCCCAGTAAGAACTGTGGCCTGGGGTGAGATATGTCTGTTCCACAAATACACTGACGCATCTGTAGACAGGGTCCTTGGTGAAACGAACCTCACAGGAAGGCGTGCAGGGAGGAAGGAGACCAATATACTTTGTTACACATGAGGACAGCTCCAAGGGTTGCTTCTGTCGGGCACTGCAGTCCTGCAAGGAGTGGACAAACCTTCAGAGCCTGGTTCTTTTAATTCTGCTTCCCACCAAAGCCCAGTGGCAGGGCACAGGAAATGCTGTTTTACCAAAGCTGAGGATTTTGTACATACAACTGAACAGGCAAGAATATGACATAGGAAGAAAAAAAATATTTTGAGAACTTTACCACCAAGCTTTGCAGAAGTGAGCCAACATGCAAAACATTGTATTTTTTGAGAATATGCCTCTGTTCTGTAATAACATTTTATACGTCTCTTGCAAATGGCCACTTTCAGGAGCATCTTGTATGTTCCTTGGTACCTGTTGTAATCAAGCAATTTTGTAACCTTCTTTTAGATAGAAAAGTGGGAATCAGGTGTACAAATATTTAGTTTGTTTTTCTTTGCCGGGAATAAGTCATGGCAATCCGGGTGGATAAGCTGGGAATGCTTTTAATAGAGCTGTCTCTCTCCTACAGCATTGTTACTGAATGAGGGAAGTCGGAAAATACCTATTTAGTATATGCATTCTTGTGCTAATTCTAGCCTGTTCCCCATAAGACATCCATGATGGTCTCTTGTGACATTTTAATTTGAAAAAATGTGAACCGGGAAGAATTTTTCTGACCTTTTAAAATATAATTTGCATAGTCTCAAGTGTTCCACTGGGATCTTATTTCATGGACTGAACCGGACAAGTCTGTGTTTCCCTCCCTTCCTGTTTGGCTTTAATTTCCATTCCTTAATGCTCTCTGCTTCCCCCAATAGCAGCAGAATCTATGGCCATTCACAAGAACTGGACCTTTCAATCATTTTCCTGCCTGCATCAGTACTGGCAGGCAGATGGCAGTAAAAAAAAGGCATCTTGGATTTCCTAAGCAATGTCAAATCCTGAGACACTAAGGAGGTCATAGGAAAAAAAAAAAGAGAAAAGTGTAACTCAGTGAAGTGGCCAGTCCTGTTTCTCAGTCTGCACAGCAGGTATCGTTGCTTTGTTTGCTTTCCACGATAAGAGGCAGAAGTGTTGGGGCTTTTTTGAGATGTGCCTCTCCCATGTAATGAAACCCTTAATTTAATAAAAAGGAAGAATAGATAGAAACTGAACTGATAAACCAGATGGAGACATACATAAGGTTAAAATATAGTCTTCATTTTGTTGCCACTTTGGAGTTTGGTTAGACCTTGTCTCAGACCTTGGCCTGAGCAGCAGCGCTGCCCAGGGAGTCTGAACCCGGGAAGATGGATATAAAAGAGAGACACCTGGGACAGAGACCGTGCCGTCTTATTCCTCTTGGTGGGTAGCCTCTGGGCAGGTTGAGATCCAAGTAACGTATTTACTAAGTAGCAGTTGTTGTTTCTAAAACACAAAACATGACAAGTCCTGCCAAGGATGCCTAGGATCGAGGAGAAATTTCTTCATTATTATTAAAGTGCTACTTCAATATCAGCTGGATGTGTACAGATAGTGCAAGATCTTTGATGTCCTAAAAGTCGTTTCATTTTTTCAGGATAAAAGTTAGTAAAGACTCTCATGTCTGTCAAACGTTATAAAGAGAGAATAGTACATATTGATTTATTAACATCTGTTCACTGAAAAAACCTGCTTTTGTGAGTAACAGTTATCTCAGCCTCTTGCTGGTTGTTAGTATGTCAAAAGTTCTTGCGAGTCCTGCTGAAAATACCAGTATTGTCATTGTGCCCAAGGGGCAGGTGTGGAGCCCTGTGACGCCTGGAGAGCTCTGTCAGGTCCACTGCGAGACCAAGCATTTCTTTCAGCCTTCCAATATCTGAAGGGAGCCTACAGGAGAGCCGGAGAGGGACTCTTTGTCACAAAATGTAGTGACAGGACAAGGGGTAATGTTTTTAAATTGGAAGAGGGGAGATTTAGGTTAGATATTAGGAAGAAATTCTTTACTGTGAGGGTTGTGAAGCACTGGAACAGGTTGTTGTGGGGAAGTTGTGGCTGCCCCATCCCTGGAAGTGTTTAAGGCCAGGCTGGATGGGGCTTTGAGCAACCTGCTCTAGTGGGAGGTGTCCCTGCCCATGGCAGGGGGGTTGGAACTTGATGATCTTTAAGGTCCCTTCCAACTCTAACCGTTCTATGATTCATGACTCAGGCCTCCTCTACCATGTTTGTGGAGGAGGAAAAAAAAGAAATAAAGAGGGGAGGAAAAGCAATACAAGGATCTTTTTTCCTTTCGAATACTCTATCTTTTTAATGGGAAAAAAGCAACAAAGCTGAGAATTTTTTTTTTTTATTCCAAACTTAATTTGGTTTTGACCAAAAAAAAATTTCTTTTATTTTTATAGAACTTCCAGGAAAATAATGATGATTCAAAATCTCCTTGCTCCCTATGTGTGGACTTAAATTTGTCATTTTAATATAGGTCAGTTTTCAAGTTGATGCAATCTTCAAATCTAACATTTTTTAGGTTTTGTTCTTTATGGGTTCACAGCAGTAAAGTCTGTTATTTATTCTTGGAAAATTGTGTTGGCAAAAATAGAGGGTGAGCTGAAATTGAAGAAAAATCCAGAAGATCAGTGCAGGCTTGAGAGAGAGGTAAAATGTGGAAGTGAGTGTGTGTGTGTGTGTGTGTGTTTATTCACACATCTTACAGAAGCTCATAAATAAGTACTACCATCATCACCCGCTTAACACAGCTACCTTCCTAAGGCAGGGAAAAACTCTAGTAATCTCATAAGGTTTGTTTTTTAAAGCTGATGCTGACCTCCCATGAGTGCGCATTGGTGTATGAACTTGGCTAGAAAGCAAGGATAGTTATCTAGAAATGTCAGGTTACTGTGGAAAAAAAATTAAGTTTATTTTTGATGTGTACTTATGCCATACTTCTTAAAAAAGCAATATCTTTGTATTTCAATAATAATAGACTCTTCATTCTTGATAATTTAAACATTTAATGTCTATCAAACTTTAACTATAGCTCCCTTTCTAATAGCATAAACTACATAACATGCATAGTATAAGGAGAAACTATTTTTTTTTCCTGTGACAATTTTCAGAGACACACTTAAAAATGTCTTCAAGTACACTTTTCAGGGAAAAATGAATTTCACAGAATATAAATTTCGTTGATTGCTACTCAGAACTCAGCTAAACAGTTAAAGGGAGGGAAAGGTTTATAGAGAAAAAGCTGCAGTTTGCATTAAACCTTAAATCAGACATAAAGTGTTTGCACAGTAGTATACTGGCTTTCATGAACCTGAAGCCCTATTTATAATTCCAACTTTTTAGGATGGTCCTAATGCTAGATTGCACCATACTTAAAAGGAAAATAAATTTGTAACAGGCAGTCTCTGGACAGGCAGCAAGAGCAAAGCAGTTTCCTATTCCCTTAAATGAGGGCTGGGTCCCGGATCGGGGCTGGAAGGCAGGCTATGCAGGGTTGTCTGGCGATGGGAAATACCTTGAGCAGAGAGATCTTTCTTATCACTCTTCCTCGAACTTAATACAGCAAGGGGTTGTCATTTATTTTCATAAGCTTTGTGAACCGGTGACATGTGCCATGTTTATCATCAGAAAACAACAATAAGTCACACAAATGGTTTGTTTGTTTGCTTTTGTTGTTATTTAAGACATTATGTGATTTGTTTCATGCTATACAAACATTCTGTATTGTTTGAGCTACCATTACATCAGGGGGTAATAAACTAAGAAATGTAGAAGACTTAAAAGTGCACATTTTAGTTCCCAGTACTTTTTCTTAGAGGCGGTGACCATAAAAGGTTGCAAATGCACTTCTTCAGTGTTGACAAAATGAGTCAAAGAGTTGCACAAGGAATCTAACTTAAGAACTTTTCCCTTTTTGTATCTGTTCAGGATTTCCACTGATGCTAAGAAAGGTTATATCTGTCCCATATCTAAAATAAAGCAGACTGCAAAGTCTAACAAATAGTCATACTTTTTATAAAGGACAACAAACTGCTGGAAAATCTGCTTTATTCCCCTTCTATTTCCTTCTAAACCTTTTTGTAAAATGCACTTGATTTTTCACAGAACAAATTTTCCTTCCTTCATTAATGCTCATGCTTGACTAGAAAAGCCATCTCTGCCAGGTGTGCAGAGTCTGGGTTGATGATTAGTGTGATGGTAATGAATCAGCCTAGGCTGTATGTCTGTGGGATAAATGATGGGCTCCAGTTAAATATAAATAGATAGTGTGTCACTCTCGTATTTTATAGTATTCTACCAGACCCCTATGTTTAAGGCAGGAAAAGGTTACAAAACTAAAATCTCCAAAAAAACCAGGGATGGGAAAACTTAATGTTGTATTGCTTTCAACAAAATCTGAAAAATATTTTCACCAGATATAGTTTTGTAAAACCCTTTTTTGGTTCATGATCTTTTTCACTTCTAAATATGAACACTATGTAAAGCTTTCTTAATACAGTGAAGAAGCATTTACTTATTCTCCTAGGTTTCCTAAAGGAATAGTATAAAAACAAACCCAAACCAAATCTTTATCATTTCATAAAAGCTAGATTGAATTAAAGCTTCAAAAGTTTCAAGTTCTGCTCAGAAATTCTGATTTTTATTTACGTTGCCTCTTTATCACCTTGATAACTCTAATTATGCAAAATAACACAGTAGGAATGTGGATCCCAATTCCAGTTCTTGAACTCCTCCTTTGCAAAATTGCTCCTAGAACTTGCAAGGTTGGAGGAAAACTTTACCTATGAGCACTTCAGTCTTTTTCTTCAACTTTAGTGTTTACTGCATTCATTGTTAACAAAAGGGGAAAAATGACCTTGAAATGTACACGTATACCTTATTCTACAGTAACCTGTTAAGTGATGTGGATTTGTGGCACTGTAATGTAACAAAACCTTTCCCTATAAGGCAGCAAACTGACTATATGAGCAATATGGGCAGTTATTGATCCTGGAGTAACTGGAGTATTAGATCTTTCCTGAGACACTGATGTAAGAGAATATGGAGAGACACAAATTTCTGCAAAGCAATAGTTTAGCTCAGAATTTTAGTATAGGGGACACCAAGGCAGAATCCTGTTATCTGAATTTTAATGACTATATCTTTTTTATCCTGGCAGTTGTAGGGAGGATGTGAGAGGTTTCATTAAATATTAATGGCTCTAACTGCAGTCCTCTCCTTTTCCTTTTTTCTTTCTTTTTTGTTCTCCTGATGTGATGCAAAATATATATTTGTGCGGTGGAACTGCTTTCTGCACAGTTGTGTATTGCTTGCTTGATCTTGCAACAGTGGCTGTCGTTCCTACTTGGGTAGAGATCTTCCACGCAGGCTACCCAGGGAGAAGGAAGAGGGTGGAGAGGAAGCTCTTGCTGATGACAGATAATCAGCAATTTTAAGTATAGTATGTATTTCAGCGAGTTTTAAGTAAAAGGCCAGCTGGATACTCTCCATTAGCCTCAGTCTCTTCCATAGATTCCCTCTAATTCCTCGCTTGTTAAAGGATAAATTGTTAAAAAGGCAGTAAGCAGCAGGGGTGTAAGGTCCGGTCCTCTCCTCTCCTCAACCCCCAAGAAACAGGACTGAGAAAGGGATAGAGAGGGACTAAATTGGAATCATTTTGAAGGCTCATTGGGTGTAAGGGCACCCCAAAGGATGCCGAGGTTACTGTACATAACAGGCACTTCAAGGGCAGTGCTGGGCACAATCCTGAACGGTAATGAATTCCTCCAACAGCCAGTCTCTCAAATCTAAAAAGTGTGCAGGGATTTGTTGGCATTTGACTGAATGCTCTCACTTTATAACTTTCCAGGGGAGCTTTGTAGGGAAATACATAGTTCCCAAGCCAAATGAAGAAACCTTAAGGCAGATAAGCATAGTTTAACACAGGCACAGAAGCCAAGCACATTGGGAATCCAGTATATGAGGGACTGTAAAAAAAAAACAACCAAATTCAGGATTCTCTGATCCAAAACATACATAATATTGGTTGTTTAGTAAAAGTTCCTATTTATTCAGGGGAAGCCTGCTACAAACTTAAACATGCATTGTATGATGCCGCAATATAGTGACTGTAATGTAGCAACACCAGATTCAAATGCTGACATGTTTATCTTCATCCAAAGACAGTATGACACCTACATTTTCAATGAGAAGGCAGTAACCACACCGCTGTGACACTTACATGCCATGCTATCTGTGATTGATTGGAAACCCTTCTCACTAGGACTCAAACATTTCAGTAGCAAAAGTTCTGCCTTCCAAGAATATCACCCTGTGAAAGAAACAGATGAGGCTTTGGGGAGCAGACTTGCAGGCAGTGGCTGTCAGGCTCAGTGTGCTCCTGTCCTCTCGTTACCTCCCCATTCCTTAGAGGTTTTTCCTGAAGTTTCCATTTTGTTGTCTTTGGAAAAGATATTTCTTATTCCACTAGAATGGCAAAAATATGGTTCACTCTTCCAATAGCTGAAGAGCAGTTGTCTTCTCTCTGTTGGAATTTGTGTCCACCTGGAGGCTGTGGGTGATTTGGGGATAGATGTACTGCCTGAAGCTGAGGCCTGCTACCTTAAGTACATGTTACTTAAAGCAGAGGTTTATATGGAAAGGTAGATAGATTGATGAAGCTTCAGCTGTTCCATTTTGCTTTTGAGTAAGTATTCTTTCAGGTTTCTGTGATTATTTTCTCTGGGAGCTGGGATGAAGGCTGGAAAGGTGCACTGGGTGTGTGATGGCCTGTGAGAAGGAGCTTGGGATTTTGGGTCTGTGTTGGTACTAACAATTAGTAACAGCACTGGTTTTTCCAGACTGAGTTTAGTAAGCATGGGTGCGCTGAACAGCTGGAGAAACAAATGGTCTGGCAATGCTTAGGTGTGCTGTTTAGCCATGGACGAATGAAGTCTGCTGCTGTCCATAGGGCCAAACTGATGAATGTATGTGCTAACAGGTCTGATGCATATGTAGATTTCATCCATTAGAACGATCTATTTTGGAATGAGCTTGTAAATGAATAATCAAGTTGTTACGTTCTCTGTGCAATAGACTTGACTGCTAGTATGCTGCATAGCTTTGATAAAAGGAACCAGAGAATAAATAAGGCCCAAAGAAAGTACATGTGAAATAAAAGTTCTTTCAAGCTAACTGTGCTAATTAAGTGAGCTTACACATTTCACCATGATTAAGATGAGCAGCAGTGGTAGAGCTCAGTATATGTGGGAGTTCATTTAGATGTCTGTAGTTCTACCTTTTTATTTAACAACTGCTTCTTGATTTAAATGGAAATCTCTAATTGTAAAATGATCTCTGATGCGGTATGTCACAACAAATACACACATTCTGATACAAAAGGAAAACACTGTCTGTTTATACTGTTTTCACTATTGTCTCAGGTTTTCTCAACTCTTTCCCTCTCCTTCATTCAAGATAAAGCTTCCCATATTTCTGCCTGAAGCCAGCATAAGGCAAGGATGCCTATTATTGATGAATCAGTGGCATTTACAAGTGGCATTTAAACAAACCTGGTACGGTAATGGTGGATAGTTGGTTTGAAATCTGAGTTTTCTTACTAGTACAACCAGGACATTTTTTGATGGTAAACAAATACAAAGAGGGGTGACATCCTGTGCTAGGCTACGTGAATGCATTTGTCTGGACTTTAGAGAGATTCTCCTTATTGTAGAACCAGGGGCAACATTAGTATATTAAGGCTTTATATGACAGGTAGTTAACAGAAGGATGTTTGTGGGAAGAAAGGTAGGTTGTTCTAGGGTAAAAAATAGAGTAGAGAGAGAATATAAAGTGAAGGAAAGGAAGGGTCAAACAGGAAAACCCAGAAAAAAGGAAGAGGAAAATCCTCAGAAGTGGAGTGGGCAAGTCTGAGGACTTCCATGCGGGAGACCGGATCTGCATGCAGTACAACGAACAGGAGAGACATCCTGTGCCTGACTTGGTCTGTCCCTTCAGTGCAACAGGAGAAATGTTTGCTTTCAATGTTAATCTGGATGCACTGAAACCAATATAGTCAGGGGAAATGCCTCTGTTGCTGTAATATTCTTTGGGAAAACAGGAAGCACTTGTAATGGAAAATGTGCAACACGAGTGATAAAAAGGGTCACCGAGGTTCAGTCCTGCAGCAAATACAACCTTCATTTGTTTTCTAAGTATGAAACAGTTATAGAAGGAGATAATGTTTTCACTGTGCCAAAGCTGATTATTCTAGACCTAATGAGAAAACCCAAAGTTTGGGAAACAGATTAAAAGAAAGGGATGTGGAAAGAAAAGAGAATTAAGAAGAGAAATTTAAAAAAAAAAAAAAAAAAAAAAAGAAATTAAAAAGAGAATTAAAAGGATGTAGACTAGGGCAAAACTTCCTGTACCGTTTATTTAATGCTATTTATTGCTTCAGCTAAGAATATGCATATAATTTCTGATCATATATAGAAAATCACAGTACAGTAACAAAATGGATTTCTGCTTCTATTTAGAACTTTATTAATAACTGGCAGCTTTATCACAATAAACATTAATTATGTGTAGAGCTACTTTTGCATAACACCACAGCTGCCCATACAGCAAATACATACTCAGATGTTTGGAAGAACTCAGCACTTTGGTTAGATTTCAGAAAATGTGGCTGCTAGAGGAGTTGTTAAGTAGAGCATGAAATAAGATAATCTCTCTGCTGCTTTTGTCTGTGTAATTCATTCAGCATAGGTGATGAGGAAATACCAAATGCTGAAGTAGGTATGTTCTTCTTGCCCGATGGGCACTGGGGAGCCTTTTATCTGGTTTTGGCAGTAAATTAATTCCAAAGGTACCACTGAATGTGGTGTGTTTGGAATGTACAACACAATCAGGGGATTTGTTGTGGAGGGTTTTTTTTCCTTCCCCTCCCCTCCCCTCCCCCAATATCAAATTCTCAAACAGGAAAATAAGGAGCTGGTAAAATTAATCTTTTCCAGTGATGGTCTTTGTCTTACTACCAAAACCTGTCGATTATTGTCCTTCCTGATGTGTAACACTTAAATAACAACTGTCTATGAAGGCAAAGTTAAGGCAACTGGGAAAGCCCTGTTGAAAGCAGTGACGTTGGCCTAGTAATGTAATGTAGCATTTTAGTGTAAGAGGTATGATTAACATGTTAGAAACTGGTCCAGACTTGATGTGAACCTTTTGTAGACTTGTGTAGCTACATGAACATGAGAGATACTTTTCTGGAGTACTGTCACATGTTCATGCCATGGACAAATTGTTGGACCTGAGAGCACACAGGACATCTGCTGTAGCACCTCTCAGCAGGCAGAGGAGTGGGCAGGGGGCAGGACTGTGCCGCTGCACCCAGGGTACCATGGACATTCTCCCTGTGCGGCTGTGTTTGTATCAGGATGGTGTCTGTTCCAGAGAGATGGTTTTTACTACCTCTATTTCCACCCCCGACATCCACGACTGATGGGTTGTCAGCTGTGAACAAAGAACTGGATGTTTTGTTTCTACCAGTGTAGGCATGGCTAAGATCTAACTTTATTGCATGTACCTTTCTTTCAGTTGATGTGAAAGGAATAACTTAACTAAATTACACCATTTCAGTGCTGACTTGCTAGGTGCTAAGCATCTCCACAAATACTTTTAAGAGGAAAAAAAAAATTCAAGCAAATGTTCAGTGAATAAATTGGGACTGGGACGTATCAGAGTGTTATGATTTATGGGGCAGCTGCCTGATTACTGATGCCATGACCTTCAACTATGTCGTGATGCGATCTTTTCTCATTGTATACATAGTGCTTTTCACTGCAGGGAGAATTTGAATGCCTGGGGTTTTTGAACTGGTACATGGTTAAGAGAGTGGCTATTCACACAGGACAACTACACACAAAATTTGTATTTATGTTCATGTGTCAATAATATGTCAAATGTGTTTTGCTTTTGCTGAAATATTTGAATTCTTGCTGTAGAAAAAGTATCATTCACTATGTTCTTGTGTTAGAACTGCTGGCTTTGATTAATTATGAGATGAGTTTGTGCTCTGTAAATAAGTCTTGGGGTGGGTTTTTAAAATTTATTTATTCTTTGTTTTAAAAAGTCCTGATTTCCCATCTCCAGCAATGCTTGAGTTTTCTGAGAAACCAGAGTTGCTGTAGGGAGATCACTGAGCATCTGAGGGTTGCTGGGACAGAGGCAGCAGGTGCCACTTGCCTCAGGATGGACAGACGAGGACAGTGCAGAGCTCCAGGTCTGCCATGCTGGTCAGCTTCATTTACAGCTGGGGCAGTGGTAGGCAGTCCTGAGTGAAACTTTCTAATGGTGGTCCCCAGGGTGTTTTAGCAATCCAGATGACAAGACTCAAGACATGTTGTGTCTGCAGACTAATTGTATCTTGGATCAGGATTTAGCAGTGGCCTTTGCTGCTGCAGATCCAGATGAGAGTTCTTGTTAGTAGGGCACTAGTGACTCTTTCATTACCACCATAAAGGGCTCCGGTGTGAATGGAAACCTCTATGAACCCTTTCTAAACTAATTTTCGATGCTGTGCAGTGGCACATCCTGCATCTGTTACAGTTCTTTGCAACACTGCCTATGAAGTCTGCACATGAGAAATGCCTTGCTTCCTGGATCATTGCCATTGCTTTATGTCTGTCTGGTGGAGCTCCTACTTCTGCCTGAATGAGAGTGCAGAAATGTTGCCTTTTCAGAAATTCCTGACATGTGAGTAACAGCAGAAGTAGCAAGAAAAACAGAAAAGTGTTAAATATGTTGGTTACTTCCAACTCCATTGCTGAGTACGCAATGCTGTCCTTTCTGACATACTGCTGGCTTGCATAATACTTTTTTTTTTCTTCTCTCTGAGAATGAATTATCGTGCTTGTGGGTCTGTGCCTAGTTGCAGCCTCATCCAGCATTGCACAGAGCATGCTTCCCAGAGACGCTGAGCTGTTAGAGCATTAGGTTTCAGACAGGTTTTGAGTATGTTTGGGGATCTATCATCTTCATGGAGTTACCGTTCTCTGTAACAAATTCTTGTTAAGTACTTGCCTTTAGGTGTTTTCATTGCTGGAGATCCAATTTCCAGAAAGTCAGTTGTCCATTAAATGCTAGTTGCACAGGTTTTGAGCTAAATTTTGGTCGCCTATCCCTAGTTTAATTTCCGTTGACACAACTGACTTCAGCTGAGTTGCTCCAGGTATAAATCAGTGTGATAGAAGGCAGAATTTGCCCCTTTCCTTTTCAACCAAAATTGTGTGCTTTCAGTGTCTGGAAAAATATAGTCTTTGCTCTCTCTGACTTGTTCAATGCTTACCACAATCCCTTGAAATCTATGACAGAGATTAAATCATTCACCTTACTTGCTGCCTTAGTGACGTAATCCCACATCCTTAAATACTTGCACTGGTTTCCAGTCTGCTTTGTGTTTCAATATTTTACTCTTTGTATACTCCTTCTGGAAGTGAAATACGTGTATGACTGATACTTAAAAAATGCACATAGGGGTAGATGCTCACCTCAAAGACTGCACACAGCTTTGCTCCTGTTTTCTCTTGCTTTTCATTTTTGCTTTCCTAGCAATGCATTTTTCTCTCCAACCTTTCCACATTACTCATCCACCTCTCTTATCTAATTTCCAAAGCCTTCTCCTGAGCTTGGAATTTTCCCTTGGACCAGAATGGTCTGCCATGACTTTCCCCTTGAAGGCCCTCAGATTCAGTATCTTTGATCATGTTTCCACTGCTGACCAGTAGTTCAAAGAATCATAGACTCACAGAATACAAGGTTGGAAGGGATCTCAAGGATCATCTGGGTCCAACCTTTCTTGGCAAAAGCCTGGTCTAGACAAGATGGCCCAGTACCCAGTCCAGCTGAATCTTAAAAGTGCCCAATGTTCGTGAATCAACCACTTCCCTGGGGGGATTATTCCAATGGCTGATTCTTCTCATTGTGAATTTTTTTTCTCTTGTGTCCAGTTGGAATCTCCCCAGGAGTAACTTGTACCCATTACACCTCATCTTTTTCATGTGACTCCTTGTAAAAAGAGAGTCTCCATCTTCTTTGTAGCCACCCTTTAAATACTGGAACATAGTGATGTTGATGAACATGACTGTAAACACTCAGTTGTACATCTGAATTAACGCCAAATGTAGGTTAACTGCAAAGAGAGATGAGATCAGCCTGAGTTAATCCCTGTTCCTGAAACAGTAGCTCCTACTTTCTTGAAGCAAGAATTACCTGTGTGTAAGAAGACATGATCTTCGTCTTAAGGATAGTACTTATATTGAATATAAACCATAATAAACCTTGTGAATGTATGGCAGAGTATCAGGATGACACAAGCTTGTTCTTGCTCTAGGAATCATGAGATCTTGCATAGCTCGATGGGGGACAGATATTTACTCGTCATGTGCACAAGAGCCATCTGATCTTGTTCCAGGTACTCTCATTTACTAAAGCCTACCCTAGCAATGAATAGAACTGACTTTCCCTTTATCACCAAGCAAAAAAGTATGCACACGTGTCTCCAAACAAAGCAGGCAAACAAAAACCCTGAAGGAATCCAGATAATGATGCAGCATGGTCTGTTAATGAAACCACATGGATTTCTGTGTTTGCCTAATACTAATCCAACTTTCACAAATGTTTAGGAAAAATTTCCCTGATTTGCGTTGAGATCAGGTTTAGGTTCCCCCACTCCATGAATTTCCTCATTTCATAGAGAACGAGTAACCTTTCCGTAGGAAGAGATCAGATCTTCTGTAGGAGAAGATCAGATGATTTTAAATTCCTTTATTAGTAAAGCTTTTGGGGTGCAGAAAAATAATCTTCAAGCACTTCCGTGTACGTTTTTATTATAATTGTCATTTAAGCAGCTATTATTTAATTCAAGCAAACAAAGTTTACTGTTTTCCATAGTCGCATAATTAATCTGTAAGACATTTCAAAGACTGTGGTATTCCTTGCCTTTGCTGACATCTTATTTCTCTTTAGATTTCTGGCTTGATATTTACACTTAATGAATGAACATGAACCCAGACTCTGGAGGTCTGATCAGTTTTATTGTGATTGACTAAACCATGGAAGATAAACTTTTAAGTGTTTATTAAAATCTAGTCTGCTCCAAGCTGCAGCGGTGAAGAATTTGCTAGATCCCTTAGAAGTTGTGAGCAGCTCAGGATTTGGGTCTCTTGGCTCTAATAGCGAGCAGGAAAATTTGCCATCCTAGTATTATCTGCCATGCCTCAAGGTTCTGTAAATCATTCTGGGGTAATTTTTTTACAGCATATAACAGTGTGGCTTTGTGAGCAGCATGGGTGAAAGAACAATGACCCAAAGCTCAGGATTTCTAGGTCCACACAATGGAAGAAATCACAGTTAGGCCATTGGTTGTACATCTCACAACCTGTAGTTTAGTTGATAGATGATTGAGAACTTGAGAGATTTGGTTTTGGTGTCTCTCTTGTTTTTTCATAGTAGTATGAAGACATGTCCTTCTATTCCAAGGCAGGTAGTACAAAATTAAGTACATTCCCTCAATCTGTTGAAAGTGCAAAGAAAAATCAGCTTTTTTTTTTTTTTTTTTTTTGTGAAATATCCTGGTATGCTAAAGAGAACAGTAAGTGTGTTATTCAAGTACAGTGTGTGGTACCTGGGGACCACTGGAAAATTGCAAGTAGCTGCCCTTTGCATGGTGAATTTCAATCTCCAGGTACCTATTGGGAAAAAAGACACTGCATAAGTTAGAGCAAGGATCCAATGAGATAGTACCCAGAGTACAAAAGCCTGGGCAGTAATTGTGTAATGTGAGATATTGCACTGAGGTCTTCATGGTGCACTTGGGCCACAATAACCCCAAGCAGCGCTACAGGCTTGGGGAAATGTGGCTGGAAAGCTGCCTGGAAGAAAGAGACCTGGGGGTTCTAATTGACAAATGGCTGAATATGAGCCGGCAGTGTGCCCAGGTGGCCAAGAAAGCCAACGGCATCCTGGCTTGTATTAGAAATAGCGTGACCAGCAGAAGTAGGGAGGTGATTACGCCCCTGTACTCAGCACTGGTGAGGCCACACCTCGAGTATGGTGTCCAGTTTTGGGCACCTCAATACAAGAGAGATATCGAGGTGCTGGAGCGAGTGCAGAGGAGGGCAATGAAGCTGGTGAAGGGCCTGGAAAATAAATCATATGAAGAGTGGTTGAAGGAGCTGGGACTGTTTAGTATGAGGAAGAGGAGGCTGAGGGGAGACCTCATCACTCTCTACAACTACTTGAAAGGACACTGTAGAGAGGTTGGTGCTGGTCTCTTCTCACAGGTAATTAATGACAGAACGAGAGGGAATGGCTTCAAGCTCCGACAGAGTAGGTTTAGACTGAACATTAGGAAAGAATTTTTCACAGAAAGAGTGATCGGGCATTGGAATAGGCTGCCCAGGGAGGTGGTTGAGTCACCATCCCTGGATGTGTTTAAGAGACGTTTAGATGTGGCGTTGGGGGATATGATATAGGGGAGAACTTTGTAGTGTAGGGTAGATGGTTGGACTCGATGATCCCAAGGGTCTCTTCCAACCTGGACGATTCTATGATTCTATGGTTAAACTTAGGTTCAACATGTGTAGCTGAAGGTAAATTACCTCAAAATTTATTTATCTATGTTTTCAGGCAAGACTATTTCCCCGCTAGATCACTTCCTGCAGATTTCTGATATAGTACGGTTCCACTTGGGCTAAAAATTATAACCTCCCTGCAGTTGTTCCCATAACTACGGGTCTGATGCACGGTTCAGAGGCAATTACCATTAACTTCAGTGGTCTTTGGATCTAGCACAGGAAGAGCTGCAGGAAATCGCTTTAAAATGCTGGGTAGCATTGGCTGATGATCAGCCATTAATGAAGCAGAGGCTGTACTTGTTATTAGAAACATTTTCTTCATGGCAGAAAAGTTCTCTTTGAAGGACTCAGCATATCAGTCCTTAGGAGAGGAGACTTCATTGCAGCTACAAGCACTATTTACTTCCATCTCAGCTACCTGTAGGCTCTGCTCTGCCCTGCTGCATTTGAAACAGGTTCCTGTGGCACTGGCACCAACTCAGCAGTTGGCATGAGCAGAAGGGAGCCGCTCAGCAGCAGCTGGGAAGGGCATTTCAGCAGCCCAGGTATAACCTGTTGTCAGACATGGAGTCCATTGATCCAGAAAGTGTTGTCATTTCAAGGTTAAGTGCACAGTCTGGAGATGTTACATGGGAGCACCATCCCTGTGTTTGTATAGTGTGTACCTAATGTGTATTTAGATTTACAGTTATATTTAAATACATACAACTTTTCCTCAGTAAATAATGCTGTATGGATTTGGATTGAAAATGTTATTTATTGATAAGAAACAGCCGATAAGTATTTAAGAACAAGGCTTTTTGTGTGTGCAGATGCTGGTGTTGAAACAGTGAAAATAGTCCTTTAATAAATATCTCGGGATAGTTCACTGATATCACATATAATTTCATACTCTAGTGACTCCAAAAAATGCAATGGAATGGTCTACAACATAGGATAAAACCACAATATTAAACTTAATCTACCCATAAGATTAGGGAGAAAATGCTAATTTGTTCTCTTTGGTCTCTGTATGAGAAAATCTTCTGTCTATCCTGTAAAGATATACACATGTACTCTTCCATAACAGAAGAACTGGAATCAAAAGTGGGAAGAAACTATTGTTGAACAAAAAACTGCACATGTTGCATTTCTGAATGTACCATAGTCTTTGATTATGGGGGAAACTATCAGGAGTGGTTCAATTTTGGACTTGTCAGTCTTCTGGGAAGAAACTATCACCATCTGCAAAAGCAGCAGAAAGTCTGATAGAATACATAAGAGTAGGTTTTTATTTTACTGCATAATTTTCACCAAATAATTTTCCTAACAGCATGGAGAAGAATTTTTAGGCAGGAGGTTACATCACAAGATGTTTTAGTGAGAATTTGGTGAAGTTATTTTGTAAAATCAGCAATTTATTCCTCAGTGTAATAGAGAGTAGTTCACTTTTTACCATTCAACCAATGATCTGAATTATTTTTTGGGGGGAAATGGATCTAATCTCACATCTGGATATTTTTCAAAATGTCATTAGATTTGATATCTTTTGATTTTTCCTTGTATTGTCTTAGAATATGCTCTAGGACTGGCTTAGCACAGGCAAATAATGAACATGATATACACACAGGGATAAATTTCCTCAAAAAGGGTTATCAGCTGGCAACTGTTAAATTCTGATTGCACTAAAATGGAAATTCTTCAAGTATATAATAATTTTGTTATTCTTCAAGAAGTGATGAAGTAGCACAGTGTGCCATGCAACAGCTTAGCTTTATCCCTCAGCTAAGACTTCTGAATGCAAACGCCTCTGCTGTGACAGTAGCACCTTTTGCACACACTGAGAAACAGCTCTGATACAGTTGTTGTTAAATGTGTCATGTTAAATGTGTCATAATATTTGCAAGACAGAAGCTCATTTTTGTAGTCTTTTGAAAAGGTTATAAGATGTAAACTTAGGATGCTCATGATGGATATTATTTTCCACTTTCTGTCTTAATCTATTACATGTAATAGGTTTTTTCTCCCATCAATAGACTGTAATTTTGTTATGGATGAAGAAATTTCGGTGTGAATGTCTTAATGGGCATAATTCTCTAATAGCATAATAGATCCATAATAAATTTAGTTTATCTTCTGTTGTTACATTGTCTCTGAGCTGGTGCCCATTAATTATAGTGAAACGGCACAGGATTGTACATCTAGCATTAAACTACAGTTACTGAGGTCTGGCCTCATGTAGAAGCTGTCCCAGTGTCAGGTGAAGTCAACTCAAAGCTCACATTAACGTCACTGCATAAAATCGGTGCCAAAAAGATGCTGTTAACGTAGGAGCTTTAGAAGGTTTGAAAGGTTTCTGTACACCCTTATGCAGATAGAGAATAACAATCAGTCTGGTCCATGCCCCAAAGAATATACAATGTAAAGAGTGAGAGAAAATGGGTAGAAGCAGAAGGGGAGGATCAGTGTTGTGAGGGCAATTAGATTTCCTGCAAAAAATGCCAATATTTCAGACTTTCAAAGTTTGAAATAGAATTACATTTGACTTAAAAGAAGCTACTAAAATCGTTAAGAGATATGGAAATATTTAATTTCTTAGCATTTCAGGTTTAAACAAATAACAAAAAAATCTCAGTATCATAAATTGGGAGGTATGGGGATATGGTTTGTGGAAATATTTTTAGTCTGCTTTGTTCTCAATGCCCCTGAGCTTCTGCTCGGTCTCAGGTATCAGCATTGCAGTGTTTTATTACCCTGTTTGCCTTTCTGGACAAGATTCTTCAGAAAATTTGCACATATTCTGCTTGGTATTCTCTACAGGACTTTAAAAAAATACTACTGGGCTCACTTCAAAATAACATTTTCAATGAAATTTTAGGCTACCTACAATTATTTTCAAAAAGTATTTGTCATATACAATGAGGTTATTAACTTATTGACCATATCATAGAATAGAACATAATTGACGTTCTATAGAAAGCCCCACAATTTTGTACTCATTAAAGAACAGGATTGTAAAAATGGGATCTTGATATGACACATCACTGTTTTAATTTCTACAAAAAAGAATCTACTGCACATTTTGGTTATCCCTGCTTTGTACACTTGCTAAACTTTGAAATTCTTCAGGCTGGCCTTGTCTTTAGAAATGCAGGAGTTATGATCACTGAAATGCAAATGGGAAGAAGTGTGTGGGAAGGAAGTGGATGTAAAGAAAAGATACATTCTCTAACACCCCTCAACATAAAAAGACCATTGGAAAGAGCAAGTTAGTTTGCTCTCTCTTATTAGCCTCCTCTCATTTTTTTGCTCTGCCACTCTCCCTCCACCCCTCCCAGTGGCAAGGCAGTTACATCCTACTCCTAAATAAAAGCTTTTACATTTCTCATATGACCTTCCCAAGCAGGGTCACAACAAACTTGTAGAAGTGGCTCTGATGCAAAGTTTGTGACAAACACTGGAATAATATGCCAGAGTTTAACTCAATACTTTGGCTACGTGATGCTTCTGAGGTGATATTGCCTTGCAGTAGATGAGGTTGGGGGTTTCTGAGGAGCTGGTAGGAGCATCCCAGAGGCAGAATATGATGCTAATGGGATTCTGGGGTCAATTAACCCCAGGTAATGAGGTTAATTAACTGGGTAGCAGTTAAAAATAGAATATGACAGGATACTGATGGCTTACCATGTTCTTGTATTGTGTCAGAAATAACTTCATGTCAGGAGAAGAGATTCCAGACCAGTAACTTATTTAGGCTTCACTCTCATCAGTAGGAAGTAACTGTCTGATTAGTTTCAATGATGAGAATTCCTTTGGGTAACAGTGATTACAAAATGACTTAGTAAGGAAGGAATGAGAATAGCACAATAAATGTAAAGGTCCTCACAAACAAAAAAAATGATTAGTAAATTGGGTTTTCCAAGGTTGTTTTTGGGATTGAAGTATACAAAAAGCCAAATCAAACCCAGCCAAAAAATCCCAGCAGTTACTGTGAGGGATTAGATTGGAAGAAAAACAGTAACTACTCTGATGCAAGAAAAGGAGAAACAGAATAGTAGTAGGAAGTGGTATGGCTCCATCAGGAGTTTTGAAAGGACTGGAACAACCAAGCAAAAGCATAAACAAGATAAAAAATTAATCAAGTATAAATAAGACTCAGGATACAGGATGATTGGCATGGACATGCTGAAATGAAACTGGAAAAGCTGAGGCCCAAAATTAATTGCTAGAATGTAAAAGCTGACAAGCAGGCTGGCATCCTCACAGAGTAGATTTCAGTGCAGATACAGCAGCCAGCCCAGAGCAGGGAAGGGCTGAGATGGAGAATTGGAGGTTTGATGTGGCAGGGCATAAGGATTTTCATCGGACTGTGAGGAAAGACTTTGTCAAAGGAAATCTGGGTGTAATGATCTGGGAGACCTCTCTGGAAATTCATAGAGGATGTGTCTTCTGCTTGACTTCTCTCCCTTACTATGGTACGTCTGCTTCTTTATTGCCCTGTTATGTACTCAAACATCCCCACTGGAAAGAGAACAAGCATGTGCTCCTGCTAGCCTGGAGATTTAGTTTGGCTGACTGGTTACTACTGAGCAGGATGTGTGTAGCAGCCGAGTTCTCCCTGCCTTGGCTGCTCTCCTCCATCCAAACACCATTTTTCACAAAAACAGTGGCATGTTTGAGACTTCTGCTTTTCTTTCAAACATGATTTAAATTGTTTTCCAGGCTTGGGGGCTGGGTGTCTGCCAGCTGATTCGCACAAGCATTGTCTCTTTAGGAAGCCAGGATAAAAGAGAATTGGAAAAATTATAGATCTTAGTTGAAAAAAATACAAGAACAAATAATTTAGTAAATGTCTGCACACCAGAGGAATAACATGTTGAGAAGCCTGCACTAGTTTTTTTTCATCAAAACAATATCTAGATCAGCTAGGATACATTTTCCAGATATCCTCAGTTGAACCGTGGGAAAATCTTCAATAACCCCTCATTGTGATTTAAACTGACAGCCAAGAGACTTGCCCAGCAAAAAATGGGTTAAGAAAAAAATGCAAATAGACAAACCAACTCTCTGGCTGAAGAGGTTGCAGCACTTCCAGTCAGATCAACATGATTTCTAAAACATGCAGGCAAACTGCAATTTCCTATTCGTGCCAAAGACAGGGCTTTTATACAGTGTTAGATTAGTTGTTAGGAAACCTTAAGTAGTATTGTCCTGCATGTCTGAGAATGTGAAGCCAGCATGTGTCTTCATGGAGAGGTTTCAGCTTGGGGCTCATTTTCTGGAAGGAGAGAATCGCTGCCTCCCAGCTGCTGCCGATAGCTGTGCCCGATCTGAAATAGACCCAGAACTCCTAATGATGACTGGGTCCAATATCAGGCTTTTTTCCTTGCTAGTAAAAACAGTTATTTTCACAATAAGATGCAGTGTTTGCCAAAGGAGAAAAAAATGACAATTTTTACCTTAACAGGAGTAATTTAGGAAACTGGAGTCATTTTAGGAACACACTCCAACCCAGCTGGAAATCCATTTAAGGTGTTGGTGTTTGACTTTATTGAAAATAAGGAAACTTAGCAATAGCCAAGTTGAAAGCTAGTGCTGCATTAAAGGAGCTCAAGCACACCAGCAAACGTTCAAAGGAGCCTGGACAGTTGCTGCAGAGGTGGAAAGCTCAGCAGTAGGGTGTGCGGTTTGAGTAAGGAGATTTTAGCATAGCATTGCTTTTGTCTTCCCCAAACATTCATTTTTAATAAATATGACTTCAAAGATTCATTCTTGTCAACTCACATGTGTATTTTTTGCCATTTCCATCCAGCTCTGCCATTCCATGTTTAAGCAAATAATGATGGTAGTGGTGCTCCAGTGACAACTCTGGCGTTCAGTGGTGGCAAAGTGCTGAGAATGGCTTGATGTTATTCTGTGAAGTATTGGAGTCATATCTGGCAGAAAATCACACTTGAATGGTTGCAGTGTTGTTGCCTTCTTTATCAAGGGCACAGAGCCATTATCTCTCTGTTACTATGTGTTGGTTATAGGGGAATGATTTTAGCCTCATTATCTGTACAGATATGCCTGGCTATACTTTGCTATTGCATTGTGATTATGAATAATTTAAATAACATATCATCTTTAAAGTACATAAACAGTACATTTTAGAATCCATTAGCCCTTTAAAAATAATTAGGTATCTTTTCCTCTTTGTTAATTTGCAGCATTCATAATTCACACTGGGTGATCCAGTCATTAGTGCAAATTATGTTTAAGAACTAAAACTTAAATATATTCCATTCTACAAAACCCTTCCAAGGATGGTAGGAAAATGATTGTGCTGCCAGTTATTTGATTTGTGGGTATTTGATTTGTGGGATTTGTAGGATATTAAAGAAACCCTCGTAGACTCTAATTTGGTGCTCTGGTTTTATGATGTTTCCTAGGTCATGGAGGTAGAATTTTATAATAACTGAAACAGTAAAACAAGTATTTTTTAAATATTGTCAAAGAAGAGATTTCTTTTTCTTTTTTCCTCCAATACCTTGCTGGGAAGAGGAAACCATTTCTCACTGATTTTGTCAGAGTGGAATAATAAACACACAGATGGACTTACAACACTATTTTCAAAGACTGTAGAACTGTTGTCTTAAAGAACTCTGCAATTGCTACAGTAAAAATATTCTTGCAGCCCTACTGCCAGTATCATTTATTTTGGCATACAAATAAATAGGTTTTCAGCAAAAGGGTACATGTAATGAAGGTATTGTCAGATCAGAAAAGAGAGGTTCACATCAACTCCATCTGAAAATAGAAATTTATATTTTTCAAATGAATACGATCAGAAGGAAAAATGCTTCTGTTGCTTTAAAAGTAAAGAGTGCTAATGGAAAGAAAAGAAACTGAAGGCACAAAATAAGTTGAAGGAAAATAAAATACCAGAATGTTCTTGTAGACATAGGCTGACGTAAGGACAAAAATGTGTCTATAGTTCTTTACTTTCATGTGTGAACCGTTTAATTCAGGATCTCAAACAAGGTTAGTGATAGTGATAATAAAGGGAAAATTCATAACATAATTCTTTAAAGTAGCAGTCAGAAAGAGAGAAATTAAAAAAGCAGCACTACTATTTCCAAATTTGTTGTGTGTTAGTGGTTTGGTAGTTCCAGGTCTGAGTTGCAGTGCAGGAAGGGAAGCTACAAATTAAACCTGCAGGGCTTAGAGTGCAAATCTCTATTCTTTGCTCTGACGAGTAAAAGGATAATTTTCCTAAGTAATGGAACTGACACAGTGGGCCCAATTCCTTCTGTCTTCCTGAGTCCTTATTTTTTTATCAGAGAAATTAATGGCTGTATTTACAGCCTCTGAAGTACTCAGCTAAGAAGGATTCCTTGGAGACTGCAGAGAGACTGCTGGAAGATGGTGTCTCACACACCACTCGACTTTTAATTCACAGGAAATAAGACATGAAATAAGACATGAAATGAGAGCAGATTATGGGCACAACATCAACATGGCAGCTTCTGCAGTGGTATCTGCTTCTGTCATTGGCACGTGAGACCCAGCACATTCAAACAGCTCTGGCACAGCAGGTGAATGCACCAGTCCCCACTTGCTGCTGCAAGCAGCCTGAATTGTCACACTGCGCTGTTCTTTGTGCTTAAGACTAAAATTTTTTCGCAGCCTTCTGCAAATGTAGGTATGTCTAGCTAAAAATGCAGTATGGGGAATCTAAGATGGGCAGTTTATTGTTTTTATATCATGGGTAAATGATCATTAATATTGTTATGGTTGTGTTTAAGGAGCAACCAAAACGGACCATAAATTGTTCCTACTGGAGCAGGGGTGTCATCTGAATGGTCTGGTCAGAAGGCTGCTACACGACGCAGTTCATAGCTGGAAGGGAGAAGACAGCTACAGTAGAGCTAACAGTAGATCACAGGGTTGACAAGGGGAGGGAGAAAACTGGTGACAGCAAATGTCAGGTTATTTCCACATTATGGAGGTGAAGGGTAGAAGAAAAAAGCTGCCTTAGTAGGAGACCCACTACAAAAGAATAAATCAGCAGGAAAGCAGAGGAGGTACATGCAAGAAATATGGAATGAAGTGAAGCTGTAGTTCATGATTAACTGATACCTGATTTGTGCTTTACTGGTTTTCTGGGGAGAACCTGAGCAAACATGGCCGTGTCATCATATGTCTGTCAAAAGTTCTAGACCACATGATACAGGTTTGTTTACCAGCAAATAAAAGTCAACTGCAGTCTGTACAGGGTTTTCTGAAGGTCCAGTAGTTCTGCTTTTGCTCTGCTCTTCCTTCTTCCTTGCATTCCCACCCATCTGGAGTCCTCCACAGTTCTCTTCTGAAGCCAGGTGGGAGTGAAACAGTGGATAGCCATGGTATCACCTCCCTCATTAGTCCTGAGTTCCTGTCTTTCTGGGATAGCAATCTTTTCTCTGATTACTTCAATTGCTCCAAGACAGAGCCTGAGGCTGCCCCTTGTCAGTGTCCCAGCTAGGAATTCACACCAGCAGGTCCTTGCTTTTCCTTTAAAACTCAGTAAGAGGCAGGTATTGGGGCTTACCAGCTTGAATCTGTAAGATGAAGTGGCTTCCAGAATACTTCAAGGACTTTCAAAAAGTCACCTGAATATTTTTTTGTCTTGATCAGAATCATCCATCAAAAGCCAGAGAAAGGATACTGGGGACATGGCAGATGCTTTTTGTCATTAGAGTCAATACAAACCTCAGGTTGAAGTAATAATAGTGAGATTTCCTCTTTGCCATGGATCCTACAAATAGCTCGGCAGTGTATTCTCTCCTGCACTCTTTTGAACATTTTGGTTGCTGAATTATTGAGTTATCATAAAGGTCCATCCATAAAAGAAAAAGAAAGCAACCCTGTTTTTCAGTAGCAGGGGTCAATTGGCAGATAAAATCTATAGTAGCTATGGGAAGCTGGGCTTTAGAAGAAGTGTTTATAGTCCCTTTTACCTGTTCCAGAGGAACCTCTATGCTGGCACAAAGGTAGTTGTTCTGAAGGTCTTACAAGCAAGTGTCTCTATAAATTGGCTGGGAAGGTCAGTTAACAACTGGGAATTCTCGGACGGACCATGTAAGTGTTGTACTAGCCTCCCCTGAAGAGTGACCTTCAGGAAGAGGTTAAGGTTTGTCATATGTCCCAGTAAAAAAGATGAAATTGCCAAGTGCAAGACCTACTGTTGCTGCTTTTACAGGAGAAAACCCCTGTTTTACTGGACAAAATAATATAGATTTATTCATACAGACATGGGGGGGGGAGCAAACCCCAACATCTTATTTATCATCAACTAGTATTTGACTGTGTCTCTTAGAACAGTTGTATTAGAAGATTGTAGAGTTCAGCAGCTGATTGTTTGTACTAAATCTGCTTTTGCTAGCTGTGATAGACCTGACATAATTATGTCTGACAATAAGCTGCCATTTCATGAGCATATGGTTAAGCTGTTGCAATAAATTATGGCACAGCATATTCCCATTATCCCCAGTCTAACTGGTTGATGGAAAACAAAATAATAAAGTGTCTACTAAAAAGGTGGTGGGGGTCAGACTCTGACCCATATTTAACATTGTTAAATTACAGAATTATATCAGTAGAGTATGGGTTGTCATCTGCTGACATCTTGTTCAACAGAAAACTGAAAACAGGGTTGTCTGTGTTGCTAGAAGTGGATGTCAGAGTCAGTGGGTACTTGCAGATATGCAGAGTGACAGATAAGACAAAACAAAAATACCCAGTATGATTTAAGGTCCCGGAAGCTGCAAGTGCTTGATGAAAATGAAGTTGTGCACATCTGTGATGGGAAGCCATGGCTGCAAGCAGCACAGGTGTCAAAACATTGTATAACTCTTGTATAACTCTGTGTGTGTCACATCACTCAGGTGTGTACTGTGGAGAACTAAATGATGCTCTTCCAATCCCAGCAAGCAGGAGATACAGGGCAATGAGTTGGTGCCATGGAGGGTAAAAACTCCAAGGGACAGCAACGAACACGCTGTGGCACAGAACAGAACCAGAACAATTGAAATTAATAGAAAAAAAATTGAATCATGCTGGTCTGTCAGCACTGGGGTTCAATGCAGCCCCAGTCTGAAAGGGGTGACTGTCCAGTTGCGTCTGCACTCCTCTGGAAATTACTACGTGTCATGCCAAGGGAGCCATGCCCAGCTCCCATCAGGTGCATCCTCCCTCTACCATTAGAAATTACCCTGTCATTACCGGGTGATGCAGTTCCTTACCTGCAGGGGTATTCTTAATTGTAATAGCTGTTTCAGCTCTTAGGAAATGTCATTTTCTTTTCTTTCTGTGTAGTCTTCCTTCTGCAATGGGGATTCAAAAATTAATTTAATCATAACATATTTTCTGTTGGATACAGCAGCTAGCCTGGTGTATTTAGCTATAGCACTGCTTCCTTCTCTGTTCCTCCATCCTCCCCTTAAAAATGAGAGGAAGTTCTCAGGCTTGTCATGGAGAATGAACTTCAACTTGTAAAATCCGTCAGGTTAGCTTATTCTTTGGACTAAGTTTTTCTCCATATCCTTGTGCCTTGGAATAATGCGCTTTATAAAATTTAGGGACAGAATTGAATCTTTAGGAAACAGGGATCCTTAAGAAGGTTTTTCACTCCTTTCTCAAAGGCAAAGACTTCAGGGTCTTACTTGGGGCTTTTTGTTCTTTGTTGGTTTTTTTTTCTGAGCGTATATTTATTCTCAGTTCCTGCGGACACACAGAAACAGAAAAGAGAAGGGGGGAAGGAAAAGAAATGGATGAGAAAGATATTGAGCTCTAGAAGCATGCAGACCATGAGGTTATTGGATGCACCAGCATTCTACATATCTGTGCTAGATTGCTAACACTATCTTGATGGTGCCATTTGAGAGTTGTTCTGGGACATCAGTTTTCTTTAAGAAATACCCCACCTCACCTTATTTTTTGAACATAATGTTAGACCTGGAGGATAGAAGGTAATGGATGGGAACTAATCTAATCTGAGAAGTTGTGAGTGTTGGGTGAAGCTGTTCTGACTGCATCTTGACTTTCCAGACAGTGTCAAGGTACAAAGTTTTGTTCAGATTTCAAAACTGCCATCAGTTCAAATTGCTGTGACAACATATCGAGTCAAGTGAGGATGTTCCAAACCTCTTCCTTAGCCGTCTTGACAAAGCTGCTATGTAGCATCCCCAAATGCTGGTGTTCATTTCCTGGTCATATTAATCTGAGTTTCAAATGCGGCAGAAATGTCATGCAGGAATCGAGATTTACTAATATTTTTTTGCTGCTGTTGTTTTTTCTATTTCACCTTTGAATTAACACTGCAGAAAAAACCTCTTTAAAAATGTAACTGGCTTCTACTCTCATGCAGTACTAGTGTAACTTCATTACTTTGATGTGGTTCTTCCTTACATCTGTGTTACAATCAAAAGAATAAGGCTTACTACTTTTGGAACATGGAAACCATTCTGAATAGGCCATACTTTGCCTCTAGCATATGCCCACAACTCAAAGAAAAAATGTTTTGATATCTAAAAGAGTAATTAAGAAAAAAATCCTTTTTTATATGTCTTCATTTTATAGGCTTTTGAAAACGCTACTGCTGAAATATACCATAGAGAGTAATTTCATTGTACTTGTAGTCCAACAGAATATAGATAATAAAGGATCCCTCTGCAAAATTAATTAGCTTGTTAAAATATCTGTGAATTAACCAGAGATCACTGAGTAGTTTAGTAGCTATTGCGGGAGAATGCTGGGAGTTTCCTGTTCAAATGATCAACTTGCTACTAATGACAATTTCTGCTCTTACAAGGGAGAAGTAGTGTTAGAGAAAAATATGGGTTTGGTCTTCTATGTATTATTTTCTGAAGTTTATAAATTGCTCTATAGCTAATAGTTATATGTAGTGATAGCAAATATTGGGCTATAAAGTCAGACTCAAAAAATGTAGCACTCTGGGGCGGAGCCATATGTAAGCGTATTACAAAATATCTGGGAAAATGGTGAAGATTTGTGAAACTATAGATCTTGATTACTTAAATAATGTATTTTCATGTGTCTGTGATCTGAAGTGCAAACTCCTTGAAAAACCTCATGTAATGTGTATGATCCCATATGTAAAATAATTAGTTCCAACTGTGGAATAGCCACACAGGGAATTATTGTGCTTGGTGCTCTTTCAGAAGAGGCACTACATTGCAGAGATGATGGTTCCAATCTAACAATGCAATTGTATGTGCTCATGCCTTCCAGCCCAATTGTACATGCTTCGTACCTTTCCCTTGACCTCAGCACCCCTAATCACAAGCATAGTACATACCAAATACTTCTCTGATTTCTTGGTTTAGGGCCTATTTCAAAAACACATTCCAGCAACTGCTAATTTGAGTCTATCTCTTCAACCCAGTCCCAAATTAATAAGTTTCTGCAAGTAGTTTTGATTGTTTGCTTGTTTTATCTTTGAGATGTTTTTTCCTTTGCTTTCCAAGATACTGGCACAGATACATGCTGGCAGATTGTGTGGCTTTGCGAGCATCACTTTCTCCTAAGCAGTCCCAAGACGTCCTTAGCGCTCAAATCCAGTGTGGCATACATTAAGGTCCACAGAAGCATTTTGCAATCTCCTTTCCTCCTCAAAGATGTTAAAGTCTGCCATTCTTCTCCATCCTCCAGACTTTCAGTCTGCATCTCACTTGTTGTCTGTGTTCCTTAGCCCTGTTTTAAGGAGCTGACTCTGCCAGGGACCTTGTGTTGTTCAAGTCACCTTTCATTTGCTGCTGGATTGTGTCCTATTGCCCACCTTCAGTAGGAAGTGAAAGTACATGTGATTCCTATTACATTGGTGACATGGATGTGGAAAATACCCTCATAGAGCGTATGGAAGAGTGAGAAAGAGAGGTGGTTAGTCCTGAAGCAGGATTCTTTAGAGACGACAGAGAGGCAAAAAAGGTTATAACCTGAAGGAACTTAAGTAGTGTGGCTTGAGGGATGAGAGAAGGCTCCAGGGTACAGAGGGGGAAAACTATCAGGTTGGAAATAACGGGGTTACAAGGATAAGAAAAGATGATTTTGACGCTGCAGACAGAGAAGGCTTGGATTACATTTCAGCTTTGTGTGCATGGGCAAGCAGAAATTTCTAATAGCTTTTGGCTACCTCCATTAGCAGGTTTTGAACGCAGCACTCTGAAAAGAAGTGGTTAAACCAGCAGTGCAATAAATATTTTTCAATCTACATATGAGAATCCTCATCTTTCCAGAACAGGAGTCTCCTGCACCGAGTCAAGCAGGAGTGGAACTGTGGGATCTAAAAATAACAAGTGCTTTGTTCCCTGAAGTTTTTCAGAGAGCCAGCAAGGAAAAGCTCTTTTACTTTGCCTAAAAACAGGTAGCAGGTTTCACAGTAGTCTTCAGAAAGGAGAAGAGAGAGAAAAGAAGATGGCATTTGCATTTTAACTACAGACAGGGGAAACAGATGTTGGCAGAGTTGAATATTCAGAAAATTACTGTGGTTTTCCTTCTTTTTCCGAGGGGAAAGCAGGGCTTTTTGGTTTGTTTGTGTGTTTACTTGGAAGGGACTGCATTGTGGGATGAGGAGGGGAGAGGAGGCCTTGAGATAGTACATGAAAACAAACATTAAATGTGCTCTGGGGTTTGTTCTACCTCCACACCAGCAAAAATACATGCCTGGCTCATGTTGTCCAGACTTTGTGTCGGAATACTTTCAGCAAGCTGAAAGCAGCTCTGAGAGGTGTCAAGTGGGAAGGAGAGATTGTCCCAGAGAAACTAGTGTTTGATTAGTTTGGATACCAAGCACCCTGAAACCTGCTGAGTATGAGCAGAGACATTAAAGTAAATGAAGATCTCTTGTCTAACTCTCCTCTCGTCTATTTAACTTTTCAAACCCATAGCTCTTCCTTGCCACCCTTTCATTTGGAATAAATCAACACACTGCTCTTAACATCACTTTTATCAGATGGGTTATTTCCTTCTCTGTCCTCTGTCCCTGTTTCTGGCTAGAATACAACCAGTGAAACACCACGGTACAGCAAACCAGTTCCAGCTACATAGCAAATTTCTCTCAGATGTACTTAGAATAAACAGAATCACATTTTTAAAAAAGTGGAAGAAGGAATAGGCAGACACAATGTGATACGTTGTGTAAATTCCAGAGACTAAAAAAGTTCTCATACAGTTAAGAAGCAGCAAAAATCTATTAGGGATACAATAAGAAGAATATTCATAGTAGTACTACTAATTAATGTGTGAAATATTCTGAAAAAGCTTTTGAATTATGTATGATGGCTTATTGCTTAACTGGAGACAAAAAACTTGGCTTCTAATTCTGGCAAAGTCTTTTATTATGCAGGCTTTTGGTAAATCACTCCCTTTCAGTTTATCCTTTTATGTCATTGGGGAGAAACCGAGACAGAATTCAGGTCGAGACAACTTCCAAACACACGTCTCTCTCCCAGATAGAAAAGTCACCTCCAAGTCACACTTGGTTTTAGTGTTAAGAGAAAGTGCAGGCCCCTGCGTGCAGTGCACACAGGCACGATGTGGATGTGCACGGGCAACACCTCCCCTGTGTGATATAAAGCAATCTCAGCGAGGCGCTGCATCCTGAACCATCATGCTTCTGCTTTAAGTCATTGCTTTTGCTTGGAAGGGAGCTTGCAAGTGCTTAGCAGACAGGAGCAGCTGAAAGCACACTTAGGGGATAAGGCTGGGCAGCATTTTGTCCATTACGCAAATCTTGCGTTTCCTTCCCCGGCAGAACACGCTTACTGCAGATCAGGACATTGTGCATATGACTTTGGAGCAGATTTATTAAGTCCTCCAGGCCTGCATCTGCTTATTATTGCATTTGTGCCACGTAGCAGATATGACTGGATCTAGAACTTCTTATAATACTACTCTGTAAGGGAGGAATCAGCTGCTAGCTATGCCAAACTGTATTTGCATGTGCTTGTGTGTGTGTATGTTTGGCAGGGGCAGCAATAAATCTGTTATGTTCTTTCCATCTAAATACAAAAAAAAAATACTTTGCTGGTCTTCTCTGGCATTTTTAAGCAGTGAAGTGTCGCAGGACTGTGACTGATATGCGTATGCAGGAATTAATGAATAATGTATTCCAGTGTTGTATTTAAAACCCAGCGAAAGTTTTGTCAATGCTTTTCTTTTCAACCCTATTTTTATTTACGTTGCTTCTTAATTCCACTGCTTCTGGGCTTCTGTTGGAACAGAAGGTGTGTTCATTGCACTGGTGCTGGTCACCATAGTTACCTGCTGTGACTGGGAGGGGGGAGGATGCTGCTCTTATCTCTGCAACTTTGGGGAAGTGAAATTAGACGTATTATAACCTGAAAGAAATATATTAAAAGGAGACAATTGAGGCTATGTTGTGCTGGTTTTCAGTGGTGTGTTTTGAATTACAACTGTCTTCTGGGCGATTCATGCAGCAGACCATTACTTGAAAACAAGGCATTAGTGATTAACATTCCTGGCAGAAGTGAGTGTGTACGCTGGCTGGAACAAGATGAGCTCAATGCGGAGTCAGACTCCTGAGCACATCCACACACAGCAGTGAAATGATGTGTACAGCGCAACCCACTTAACTAGCCCATCTTAGATGACATTTTCTCATGCAGGTTAACCCCACACACTACTTCAGGGAGTGCTTTACAGGCCACAGGACAACAGAGCAGGACGGGCAGGCAGAACAGTGCAGGCAGGCTGGGGCCAGAAAAGAGTGTGTTGCTGTGGGCTATGCAGAGATGCCATCGAGCGCAGATCATCTTCTGATCTCCGTGCTGACGTGGGTGATGCTGGCCCTCTTGGCAAAAATGGAAATACTCGCAATCCCTGACATTAGGACTGTGTCTTCCACTTCTTCCAGTGGAGGTGTGTGCTCTCACCAAGGCTGGTGCCCAGTCTCATGTAGCGAAGAAGCAGAGATCTCTCATATGCAAGTCAAGCATGGCATCGGCAAGGTCCTTTCCACTACCTACCGCTCTAATAATCCCTCCTTGCTTCTCCATGCTTTCTGGCCTAAATGCTGGCTGTTGCCTGCAGGGCTAATCATTGCCTGAGTTGTTGTGCAGAAAAGCAAGTATCTGGTCAGAGGGCCCTGCACCCGTCAGCAGCTGGGTGTACCACGAGGGGAATGACTTCACCTCTGTGCAGTTGGTCCATGGTCGCCTGGGTCTCGTCCGGGCACACCACTTCCTATTTGGGGTCTTTCAATAAATCTATGGGCAAGTGTCCTTTCTGATGTTTGTGCTGAAGCCGAGGTATATCTGCAGCTTTTCCCTTCCCTAATGACATTTTGATCAAACAATGTTATCTTTGGTTTTGTTTACTTTTGTTTTGGGAAAAATCCTTTAACTTCCACTCCTCATACTCTGTCTGATTTACCAGTCTTGTAACCAGGTAGAGAGGCACCTGATCAGCCACAGCCTGCTGCAGGGTAGGCAAGAGAAAGCAAAGATGGTTGAGCTGAATTTCTTTTTAATTTAAACTGTATGTTTGACTGGCAGAAAATAAAAGTCTAAGCAAAAATTAAAACTTAGTCGGGATTGCCCATCTTCTGTGGATTTTGGGATGCAGTAACCACATTTTGGCCTTGTGGCGAAAGTGGTGACCATTTTCTTTAGTTAACTTGAGCTAAAAGGTATTCTTATGCAGAATTTCCATGTCATTTGGAAACAACAGTATAATTGATACACTGAAGTCTTATCTAGCAATATCTAGGAAAACTAGTTCATTGTTGTTGCCTACTTAGGGATAAAGGAATTTTTTATATCGTACAAATACTGAAACTTGTATGAGACCACCATAACAAACTGTTCCACGCTGCCAGGCTCCCCTCTTGGTATTCCCCAAAGTGTCTCACTGAGTATAGGTCTGCTGCATTCCTATTGACAGACCGCCTCCACTGAGCAACCAATTTCTGTCAGTCCCTTGAGCAGCAATTTAAGAGGTTTCTCTGCACAGTACAAGTAGAATTTTAAGTAGGTATCACCAAAGCTTTTTGGAATTATTTTCAGCTGAAATTACACAGAAAATGATGAGCTCCTTTCTTCCTAAATTCAAACACTTTGAAAGCTAAGGTAAATATTTCTGGATAAAGAGAAAAATGATGAAACCTCCAGGGACACTGACACTAAGATTAATGGCAGAAAAAAAGGAACTGCCTTACACCAGATGATGCAGGACACTGACTTTTGCTTTGATTGTCTTCATTACTGTACTGAGGGGAGTGGAAATAACTGAAATTTCTCCTCTCTCACTTATTTTCTTTTTCCACAACTAAAATGGCTTCCTGGGAAATCAAAAATATGTTTAGTACTATGATCAATTTCTAGAATTTGTTGATGGGTGGTTTATTAGGAAATTCCCAAACTTGAAATCACATTTTGTCCACTTTTCAACTTCCAACCTCTCCCTCAGAGGTTTTGACTATAATCAAGGTCAAATACACATAAACGAAAGGGAAAGAATAAGCAAAACTTCAAACTTGAAAAATTGAAGGTATGTAAGAAAACTAAGCACAAAAATGAATATAACTTCATTTTCATTAAGATATTTTTGGAAAGCAGACTACAGTTCTCAGTTAGCCCTCAAGATAGCGTAGCACTAAGATGAAGGTGACAGTGGCACCGGTCCTGGCAGTGCCGCTGAGAGCGTAGGCAGATGTGCTGCTCACAGAGGAGCCCGGAGACATCAGGCCTTGGCATCAGCCTAGTGGGAGCCAAAGTATTTCAATGAACTCCTTGTTAAAACTTCAGGGCTGTATCTTCAACAGAAACTGCTTATGTTTTAGTTTTTTGGGATGGTGATGATTATTTTCTGTACATATATCTTTCTACTGTTTTTCTTTTTGGCATAAACAAGCAAACAGTACTCGTTCGTTTGCTGCTAAGCTATTGTAATTTGTCTCTAAGAACTGGAAAGTTACCAAAAATTTATGTGCAAAACTGATTGTTGTTTCCCCCAAGACCTAAGCAATTATAAGCTTATAATTTTATTGCCAGTTGTCCCAGAATTATTCCTGTGCACAGTTCAAAGACAGCTCTGTGAAACCATTTAAACAGTCGTAATATAATATCCCCACTATAGTTTGGAGCCTGAGAGATTCACAGCTCTATAGCAGCTCCGTCTTTAGCATGCAACGACTGGGAGGCCTTCTGCTCCTCCTACAGTTCTGTCAAACATATTTCATCAATCTTCGTAACAGTGATATCAGTTTGATGGTGTTTAATGAGGATATTTAATGTTGTCTAATGGCTTTTCAGTAAACTTTTCTCCAAAATATCTAGATCAATGATAACAATAGACTCTTAGAAAGCATTTTGTTGGCAAGAGTGATTTCGTAGCTCACCTGTATGTAAACACTGATGGTTTCATGTTAGAAGTACCGGTCTGTGCTTTATACTACATCATAGGATGAAACTGCAGGAAAACTCCAAATTGCTCAGCTTTGGGAATGAAATTGCTAAAGTAGAGCTACTTCCCTCCCCGCCCCCCCCCTTGGGGTGTATTAGTGAACAGGAAAATTATACACATGGCAAAAGAGAGGGAAATTCAGCTGTGCAATTTGTCAGTGTCTAGTTTCAGTGTAGAATTGGTGTTCCTCATTTTAATCAGTCAGTGACATTGCTACAAACAGCTATATCCTGAATATGATATTTTATGATATTTTTTCTTCTACTATTTTTGCAAATATTTTGGCAAGCATGTTCATGCCTGTTTCTGTCCCCAGTCTGTAGGTCATGTGCTACCTTGCAGGATCTTGTGCAGCTCAGTGTCTTCTCTTCTGCTGCTCCTTCTGCCTTTCTCCTTCCTCTCCTCTGTGTTTTGTCCGTTTGATTTTCCACTTTGCTAGTCGTTTCCCACCAGAATTTTGTGCCTTCACAGACCCCAAATCAAACATGAAATTAAGAAAATAATAGAACTATTCCTATGACACTGGGAAGATGTTTATCAGGACTGCTGTGTTCTCAGTCCTTTTGTGTGCTTGCTTTCTGACATGGCTTTTTTCTTGTCTGTTTGGCTACAAGCTTTTCAGAACTCACACAAGCTCTTACTCTGTTACTCTGTGTTTCACGATGATTTTTGTATAACAGGGCCCTAGACTTGTGTCCCTGGGCATGACTGTAACGAATATAATAAACAAAATAACGTAGCCACTTCCTTCCACTTGACTGAGCTCTCCTTTTCACTGTCACTTCTCCACTCGTAATGCGTGAAGATAGGTCTGAATGAAGAATTTGTTCTTTATTGCATTTAAATTCTTCCCTGGAAAAAAAAGCAACAACAAAAAAACCCAAAAACAACCAGATGGGATATTTCAAATGTACACAATAAATGATATTCAGAGGAGGCTGCACTGGGACTCTTTCAAATCAATAGTAGTACAGCCCTTAATTCACAGCTGCAAATTAGTTCTCCTTACCTTCTCAGCACAAGTGATTGAAAGGTTAATTCTTTTCACCAGGCCTCCTGGTTTTAAATTTTTTCAAATTCTAACCCTTAATATGACATCATTACAACTTTTATTGTTAAACTCGTATTCTTTCACTTCCTTAGTATGGGAAACACTAGCAATACAACCCTGTTGTAGTATAAATACAAAGGTTGTATCTTAGAAAAAGAGGTATCTATACTACAGTACTGTTTTCTTAGCCTAAGGTCTAAGTACATGCCATAAGAAAGCAACAGTCTTTGAAATTTATTATCAGTGGGCCTGAAAATATCCCAGAGGCACTTTTCATTTTTGGTTTGTGTCTCTCCCCTCTCTGTCAGCTGTGCTGGCCGCAGTTATTTACACATCTTTAGGGAGAAACAGATGTCAGCAATAAAGGCAATAATAAAGCTGATTCAGTTTTTAACTATTAGCCAAGATCTGTAAACAGATATCTTGATGATGCTCTGCATTTGCTATAATAAATGGGAAAGCATTTAACCTGGAAAGCCTACAAGACAATGTAGTTATTTCCAGAGGGATTAACAGTAACTGGACTATAATTATGTTCAAAATCATCTTGTTTTCCCTTTGGCAGAGGTCCATCTTCACCTTTTGAACAACAAATGCTATTGCCTAAGGACTGCACACATCCAGGGATCTTCCCTTTGAAATGGCACCAGTGTGACTTCCAAAATTTTTTCTTTCTCTTTTTTTTTATTTTTGTGAGGGATGGACTCATAGCAAGAAAAATTGGTCATGCATGCTCTGAATAAGTAATTCTCATACTAGGTGCATACCAGTGTTAGTTGTTTGGGTTAAACACCATGCGAGATGGTGATCAGTACATGGAAATATATTACTGGAAACAAATTCAACTTTACTGGTGTGTTTATTCTCCTCTTGGGGCTCTGTGAAATGAGGTCTCTGTAAGCCAGCCATAGCAGCCACCTGAGGCACTTACTACTTTTTAAGTCAGGACAAGTGTGAAGCAGCTTTCTGGCTGCTGCTGGCCCCCAGATGGAGGCTGAAGAGCTGAGGTGAGCATCAGCTCTGCTGGTGCCTGGGAAGGAGCTGAGGGCAAAGCCCAGGACAAGCAGGAAGGTTAAGGCAGACTTTTCACTAGTGGCTATTGTTTTTGATATGAAAGGTGCTGCTACTGATCCCTGCAAGGCAGTAATCACGTGCACTCCCAACATGAAGCAAGGTAATCAACTGACAAAGTGATATCATCTGAGAAACCATTAGCTTTCTAATGACTCTTGGAGGTCTCATTAAAATCGGTCACTTACTGATTGTTCGCATCACTGGAAATTTGAGTAAAACATTGTAGGCTTTTTCCACGGCTGAAAAGTTAGGACGCTTTTATTCTGTATTGTACAAACAAAATTAAAAATAAAGAATAATAGATTTTTTCAAGAGTCTTTAAGAGCTCCATTTGCGAGTGCTCCCTTTATTATTCTCATAGTTATCCCAGTACCAACATTAACTTTCCTCTTTCAGTACCCTCCTTTCCAAAAAAGCCCCCACAAACCCAACCATTTATAAGTGCAAGGTTTATTACCTGTGCTTCTCTTGTTCCAAGGAACTTGACAGTTCCCTGAGATTTCTGATCCTGCTTCCTGATCAAACTGTCTTCTCTTAATTAGTTCTGCTACCTCACCATCACTAGCCGGTTTTGCTCCCTGGTAGAGACTCCCTTCATGGATGACAAATAATATGGGAACTGAATAAGAGAGGGCTCATTCTCTGAAATGGTGCTATATAGACTCCAGCAAGAAGAGGGAAAATGGCTAGTGCAATACAGGGTTTGGAAGTTTCATGTTTTCCTCAGAATTTAGGTAGGCTCAACTCATCTCTGGATTAGACTTAGCTCCTTGATGACTAACTTGTGATAAACTTCTTTGCAAGCATTATTTCTGCCTCTCTAGTTCTCACAACTGCACCTTTTAAGTGTTAAAAACCTGAGTCCCCAGAGTGGCACAGGAAGGTCCTTTGCATTGCAAGCTAGGACAACTTTCCCCAGCCCCACACTGGAGCAGGATAGTTCCAGTGAGGCATGAGGGGGACTGTCAAAGGAGCCTACTTTGAGATCTGGTGGTTAGATAAGCAAACCGATGTATTTCTGGATACCTGGAAAGACCTCTCGGTTTAATGCCCCATTGCATTAACTATCGATGCGTCAATAATCAACTTAACAGATGTATTTGTAATATTCATACAAATAATACAGACATGTTCCTCAATTTTCAGTCATGTGTTTTGTTTGTTTGATAATGGAGTGGAAAATCTTTGCGAGCCTGGAAAATACACTGTAATTTGCTAGAAATGCAGTCAGTTGCTTCTATCCTTTTATACTGCGCAGCACTGCGTGATGACGTCCAGTGGGCTTCTCCAGCTGTTAAATGGAATTTCAGTTTGCACTGGCTTATCTGTGTTATCTGGCCCCAAGCAGTTCTGTGGGTTGTTTTTGATAGTGTCCATCAAACTAAATCCATACTCTCAGGCAGCAAATAAAGCTTGATTGGTGCCAAATACATTGTACATTTACAGGTAGTGAGTGGGCTGTCAATGCATGTTAATAACAGGGAATTGGTTGTTCTGGAGTAGGAATTTAATAATGCCTGGAAACTATCTGCTAGCAATAATGCTAGAAATAAACAACCACCTGAACTGCCTCTCCAGCCGAGAGCTGTCTGGCATGGATAACTAGAACTTTGTTACTGAGACTAGAAATTGAAGTGTCTTGTGTTTTGTGATCTATACGAGCCGTCCGTGTATCTTATACCTGGCAGGGGCAGTGAACTATAATTCCTTCAATGAATGTAATACTGAGAATCGGTGCATAACTATCTGCCCTCATGAATAAATACCATAGAATGTGACGCAAACACCACCAACATGCCTCATCCATAGCCTGGCTCATGGGCCAGGTTACTGTACCAATTCCATGCTACTCTAAACTATGCTGCTTCTATTCACTTCAAATAACACCTTAGTTTGCTGAATAGTTCTTTGTCAGACTGTGCTACTGCAGCCTATGCTGGGCAGTATCTCTTTGCCCACATGCATTCATTCCAGCAAGCTTATCCAAGGAGCAAAGCACTATAGAACGTATGTTTTGTTAACACAATCTGGACCTATGGACAGTTTGGAAGCTTTACATTAAAGCAGTCTTTTTTACCATAATAACAAAATGTAGTCACTGACTATTTTTATCTCTAAATGTAGTGTCAAATTTAATAAAAATGCAATGATTTCAGACAGGCAGCTTCCCTGGAAATGTAATTCAATATTCATATAATCATATCCTGTTGTGTTTCATTGTCAAGTCACCACTGAAATCCATGGTCTTCACTCCTAAACCATGAAAAGATATACACTAGATTTGGGATTCCAGATAGCCAGGGAAGCACAGGTGTTGCCCTTGTTATGACAGCCTTGTTGGTGTTATGGCCTCTTCAAAATAATTCCAAATAACTTTTGAGGATGTGCCTTGACAAAAGCAACTGGGGAAAACATTATACACCAGAGAGGGAGTTAGGGGGATTCTGGTTGAGAGTTTTGTTGCATACCTGGAACAAGGATTTCTTTCTATAATTTTATTTTATTTTTGAGGTCCTCTGAGTGTTACATGAAAAAGAAATAAAGGCTTTCAGTGATACACTGCAACCAAATAATGTATTCTTAATCAGTGTACTGCTTCAGCTATCTGTATCACTACAAATATGCTATGTCTAAGCATGGGTAACAAGTGACTGCATATTTATTGCTTTTTGGTGGTGCAGCTTCAGTTACCAGGTTGAGAAAAAACGTGCAGAAAGTGTTGTGATACAAAAGTAGCCCTTGGATCTGAGCTCCTTTGTACCTTAAGCAAGTCCAGAGCCTTGATCAGTGTAAGATTTTCATTGCTGATAAGTTTAATGAAAGTACAGGCTAAGCTTCTTATGCCAAAAAGAGTAAAAAGTTGAAATCCTTTTTAGTAAAAAGTTGAAATCCTGCAGTAATTTCTACTACTGGAGTTTGAGTAAGAACTTTCCTTATAAGTGCATTAGTTTAGTAGCCCCCTAACAGTTTCTGAAGTACTTTATCTGAATTCTACTACTTTTTCTTCAAACAAAAGGTCTTGTTTTAGTTTTTCCTTTTTGCTACATTTTGTGAAATTCTGTTTGTCCAGTTTTCATTGATCCAAAGCATAAAATTCCTCTTTTTATTTCTTTTAAGAAGTTTTTTCCATTCTTTTAAAAAATCTTCAGGGGCAGTGTATGTACTCAGATAACTCAGAAATAGATTCTCTTAGAACGCCTGTCTTGCCATGAGCTTGCTCCTCAGTAGAGGAACAATGGCTTTGACTCACTTGAAAAAAATTTGCCTCAGATGTTGCAAAGTTAGTGTTTGAGAACCTCACACTGTGCATGTACAACAGATGACTTTCCACAAAATTAGCAACAGGCTCTTGCGGAGTGTCCCTGATGTGGATGGACACCACATTCCACTGGAGTGAGATAAACAGTTCTTGGGGGCTTTTCTCTGATGTACATATAATCGATTCTGAAACATAACTGAAACTTTTGGCCAATATATTCTACAGTTTGATTATTTTTCCTTTAGTTGTATATCTTAGTTTCATAGCTTCTTCCCTCAGTACCTCTTATAGCCTGCTACTGAAGACAGGACAACGGACTTGAGGAATCTTTTCTCTGCCCTTCTGCAGCCACTTGTTTCTATGTTGTATGACTGTTCCTTCCTCATGCTAAACAGTTGAAGTAACAGGACAATAAGGAAGTCATTCTGCTGCAGAGTTTGTGGCAGATAGCACACTCAAAATACAGATAGTAAAAGGTGGAGAAAGAGGGAATGCAGAAAAGCATCAGTACCTGAATTTTGAACCGCAAATCCAGTTTAATTTAGTTCAAGATCCTAGTTGAAGGCCCTGGCTTTATTTTGCGTTATTGTAGTTGATATTTTGTCTCATTCTCACATGCATCACAATGTCATTTTACCCTTTAAAACATTTTAAAGGTATTCAGACATTTTTACTAAGTAGAACATAGTACAATCAAGGAACAGTACCAGTGTACATTATATTTCATAGTTTCATTTTCCCTGGGAATTTAAGCTACTGCAAGGTCTAATACTTGTTTGTTTATGTGCTGTGCATGCTACGGCCTTGACTTTCAGAAGCAGTTTGGAAGGCTTCTTCTCAGCAGCATTTTTGAAGGCTAAGAGCATCTGTGAGTCAGGTGTATAAAGACTGTGGCTTGTCCTGATTTTTTCTGAGTGCACGAGCCTTGGCTATAGGAGTCTGCAACTTGCCCTTCAAACATGGCCTTTTTATATAACAATCAAAAAGATACATTTATCTGGAAAAAACCCACAAGTTTTATTTTAGTATGTATACAGTGGGGATCTGAGAAACAGAATTGCAGCTTGTTGATGCTGTCCAAGTTTCAGAACAGAAACTATGTAAAGCCCAATGTGAGAGTTTTACATGAGTCTGTGGGAGGTTTTGTGGACAGTCTGATGCACCGTTTCACTTCCATTTGATATGAACTCATGGTATAACAAATGCAGCACATATGTTCACTGTATAGGTTCCATGCGCTACAGCTCATCTACGTTGCTTTGAAGAAAGCCAATAATGCAGCACTAGGAATAATGATGCACCACATGTCCTGCACCCACCCACAGAATACCCTGAAAGAAAGCAGCCCAGTTGTTACAGATGTCTCTACCAGTGAAGACCAAGGGCTGGTTCAACACACTTCTTTTGGGCTCCTTATCTAGAACTCTTTCCATCCCTATAGAGGAAACTTGGGGAGATAAAACTGTAAGCTATCTTAAGGTCATAATGCCAAAAGACCTGCCCCATGCACATATGCTACCTTGTCCTACCGGGAAATGCTTCTGTTCTGAGTCCTGGCAGTCCTGTCCAACGCTGACAGTTATTTTGACTTTACTCTGATATGTTTACTTCCCACTCAGGTGCTGCTAGTCACTCAGCAACTCTTCAAAGGGAAACTTACCAATGGAAAGTATTATTAATTGATTGCTCAGTGCCAAGGCTGGTTGGCATCCCTCCAACATAAATGTGATAGATCTATGGGTTGTGCTATTGTATTTTTATACAAATCTTGCAGAACTGTACAATTTGATATTTCCAATCAAGTCCTGATGGTACAGAGAAGAGAAGTTTTCAAAAGTGATGCCCAGGTTGTTTAGTGTTAGATACCTTTCTTGTGGCTTGATGATGTTGAAAAGGATTCAGAGCAATTGGAGATTAATAATGAATACTATATGTCCAGTCTTGCCTTTTTAATGATGACACTTCCAGATGCAAGTGCATCCTGTCCAGCGGACTCAACACAGGAAACATCTCAGCTCTGGTCTCTAGATAGATTACAATTACATGTTATAAAAAAAAAATGCTTTCTTTGATGCTCTTTATGTGTGGTCAACCAATGAAAATAGACATAGAATTTCCAAGGAAGACAACAAGAATGAATGAATGAATGAACACAAAAAAAGTATGAGACTTTTTAATACAAACTTAAGCTCTGCAACAAAGAGGTGGTCCGTAAAAACTGAAACTGTCTGATTTTGCTGGGTATGATAAATTCAGGTTGAGGAACACATATAAGTTACTGGTCATCAGAGTTGGAAACCCTGCTCTGCAACTGGCTAGGAAATATCACGATCAAAGGAATATTAACAACTTGATCAATACTTATCTTTTACATGAGACTACCAAGTAGTGATGAAAGGCAACAAATACAGCAAGTCAAAGAAAATTTTGGAAGCGACATCCAAACCAGTGTTCTGCATTAGAGTGATGAATAAGAGAGTTTGATAGGCTGAGCCTTGAAGAGGTATTTGGAGCAAGAAGTATTAACACAGTGGTGATTATATAACAACAAGTGGAGAACTTGAAAATGTGGGACATGATGCGAGTATCTGAACAAAGATTCCCTCTCTGTTGACTGGTATCTTCTCTGTTTCTTAGGGAGCCAGTTAACAGAGTCCTGGTCAGAAAGAGAAAGACAGAGCTTGGTTGATGAGAAAGAAATTCCTAGTGATGAGTTACATTTATTTTACCAACAGAAATGAGAAGTCAAAAATGAATTTTAAAAGCTTTATACCTTTAAAGGAACAGCAAATACAGATTGTTTCTTTTTTTGACATATCTTTCAGTATCTGAAAAGTGGTGAAATTTATGAATGAAATGACGAAAACATATTTCCCAGAGCTCAACTTATTTTGTCTCATAGGCATTCTTTAGTTGATCTGAATGGTGACTTGTTGATTAGTATATTTAATGGCTAATAAAAGAGCAAGTTTGCAAAAAGTAAAGGAAAATAAATATATATATGAATTATCTGTAGAGAAACTACATGGCATTGGAAACTAAACACCCACTAACATGAAATTGAACTTTATTATATTTTTTTCAATTATTTTTATAGCCAGATTTGCAAAAGTGTTGACGTGAGATGACGAGGTGTTATCAAAGCACCAGGATGCTCAGGAAATTTAAAGTGTGTACAGTTGGTAAATAAGAAGGCAATAAAGGACAGTCAGTACAAAGGCCTTTGATTCTATTTCCAGCTTGTGTAGGCATAGGAGCAAAGGGCCTTGAAACACTTATTATTAATGTTATGGGAAAGTTCTATGAACCTGTGCCTTGAACTAAAAAAAAGAAAAAAAAAATCTGGATTTATTTCAATCTGGGAGAACGTATGTTTTCCTTCTTTGTTACCTTCATATTCATTTTCTGTATTTCTAAACTAGAATAAAGATGGGAATGGGGTAATCCTGGTCCAATTAAGATCACTGAGTTGGCATTTGCTTCTGTTCTGGTTCCTTTGAACAACTTCAGGTTATAAAGAAAAATATTGTTAAGTTGTTTTATAAATCAAGCAATGTAGGGAATTAAGTCAAAAGTGTGCCATAAAATTTGTATTAGTCAAAGTCAGGATGCAAGTAAGAACAGTGAAGTGGTATTAGCTGTGAGAATCTAGCTATGAATTTTTTGGGGTGAAAGAAAGAAATATCTAGTTATTACAAGTCTATACATGTATGGGAGTAGTCAAGACTGATGTTTTTGTGAACTTAAAATTCTGGATGCACATTCCTCCCCCTTCCCCTCCCCCCCTTATTAAAATTAGATATACCAAACATATTTGCAATATCAAGGTTTAAGTAAAATACCAGTAACACTGCAGCTAGGCCAATCTGCTTTTTCTTCTTGATTCTAAAAGAGGGAAAGCTGTCAAGAAGTGGCCACAATCTGCATAAACAATTTGTTTAATTCTAGTCCTAAAAATGGATTAATTAACTGTACTGTAGATTTCTGCTCCGAGAGGTGAGGCATGTATCGATTACCTAGTAAAATGTTATTCATTGTACTACTTGAGATGAAGATATAGATCCAAAATATATAAAACTATGGATCTAGGCTATTGAAAAGGAAAGTCAAATATTTTCCAATATTTGACAGCTACATTAAGCATCAGTCATTTGGAAAGCTTTACATGAAGAGCTAAATGAAGAGGAACAATACCAGTGAAAAATAATATATTCTAGGCAGACAAACTGGAGAAATAATTGCTTGTACAGAAAAAGCACAAGGATTAGATACTTTCTGAATGACTGAATTAGTAATAAAGGGATAAGTAATTACAGGATTATTTTTTGAAAGTTTCTCTAAAACTGAAAGTGATGTACACTTTGCCAGGGAATTTTTATCATGGGGCCAGAAAACAAGAAGAGAGGCTGTAGCGTTCCTATGGCAGAAGTAAAGTTGTTTATATGCAAGGGGCTCTTGGGGCTATTCCAAGTCCAAAATTAAGAGGCATGGTAACTTGTGTTCTTTTGTCTCAAAAGCGTCAGAAAGAAGACAATAGTCTATTACGAGAATCATATTATAGTCATTAATAATAAATATGAAAGGCCAGATTTGACTTTTGTTAAAGGTGGCCTGGAAGTTGTTGTGAAACTCAGTGTGAAAAAAAATAATGTACTCTCTCAAACAGAGTCCTAGAGAAAGCTCCTCAAGTCTGTTCTTTCACAAAATCTCTCTTAATCTGGTCCTTTCTGTGTAGCAGGAGTTGTAGCACTTATAGCTGTCACTTTGCTGCTACTCCAGGGTGAGGTACCTTATGCTTCACATGCAGAAGATGGCACGTGGCTCCTGGCTCCTAAATCTGGCTTTGCAGCTCTGTGGTGCTGTGGTTCTTTGAGCAGCAACTTACTTTGTGCTCCTCTTTTGCTGCCCTGGACCTGGTGCTCTCCAGCCTCTGCCCGGCACCGAGACAAGAGGGGAATCGGCAGGTTTTTGTCTTTTTGAGAGACAGCAGCTCGCCCCTCCTGCTGCCATTCTCTAGCCATACTCAGCTTCTGCTTTGGAAAAGAAAAATGCAGTCCAGCTCGCTTCCCGTGAAAGCCTAAGAAATCCTGTGAAAAGAAATAGGCAGGGTTATAGAATTGAGGTATTCGGTCTGAGTAAAAGTGGCAGACCTGTACTACCTGCTGAGCCAGGGAGAGCGGTGCTCTGTCTGTCGGGACCTCATGAATTTCCTTGGTGTACCGAAGTGCAGCCCGTAGGTATGGCATTGATCCTGGTGCTGTAGACTGTACCATGATGGGTTCTGTGCGATCACATCCATATATTACAAATGAGTCATCCCAGGAAACTTGGCTGTAGGCAAAGCAGTCCTCCCTGCGCCAAAGCTGGGCATGTGTAGGTGGGGGCACCGAGGACTGCTGAATGTGTTGCTCTCGAGTCCCCAATTTATCTGTGCAAGCAACACATTAATACAGTCAGCAGGGGAAAAACAAATGTTGCAGTGATGATTTACATGCTGTAAGAAGAGGTTTCCGTAGATTCCTTTTGCTTAGTCACCCGCACGATGCTCATTTATAAAGAACAAGTACAGAGTCTGATGCTTACTGCAGGTAAAGCCTGTTCAGAAGCTATTAGCTACAAAAATCAAGTACGCTTCCATACCAGCTTCACACAGCACATGCACCTACCTTTTTTCATGGATATCCAAATCCTCTTTTTTTCCCCATGCATATAGAAAAATATTACACAAACAAGCTCCTGTGTGAGGAACCATTTCTCTCCCTGAAAGCATCCGTGTCTGTATCTAGTGGTTTCTTTGGAGCAGGGGAGAACTAGGAGATTTTTTACCTACTGTTCAGCAAATAAAGCCAGTATGATCATCCTCTTGATTGTGCTATATTTGTTTTACAAGGGATTTGTCTTTATGAAGTTCTTTAGCATTAATCCTCATATATAAAGAGCTTGAGTGATCAGTCTGTGAGGCAAAACACATTAGAACATTGCAATAAAAGCATCCCCTACCTTTAGGGAAAACCTTCAAACAATAATAAAAAACTTAAACTCAACAAAACCCCAAGAAATGGTCTGACAGGGATATGAGCAGGGTGGGGTTTGCCTGTTGTAGACTGAAGACCCTGTCTGGAGGCAGAAGGGCAGCTGGTGACTGACTGGCATGGGCTCCACTCAGCCAGCAGTGTCTGTAGAAAAATGGTTGAAGATGAAGAGATGTCCCTGTGAGGGAAGGAGAGTCACATATAACAAACAAGTAAAAAAGCCTCCAGTTTTGAATGAAGATCATTTTCTCCTCACGTTGACTTCTTTTCTGTTGCTGAGGGCCAAAAGTGTGGTTTGCACTTATTTGGCAGGACATAGAGCAATATTTACCTTAATATTACCCCACAGTAACACAAAGGATAATAAAGCCAGAGATAAGAAATATGTGAAATGAAGTCTCCAGCTGTATGTAGATTGGCCCAGAGATTTCCAAGTCTGTCCTGGAGTCTTTACCTAGCAGCAAGGTCTTGTGTATTCTTTCAATTGAGTGCATAAGAAAGTGGACTAAGAGATGGTGGCAATGGCATGGGTATGTGATAAAGACCACATTTCTCAGCTTGACTCCGGGGAGGTAGTTTTGGCTGGATTTTTGTGTCTCCGGAGAACAGGTAGCTGATGTCTGACCATGTTAACTTGGAACAGCATGCCCAGCTCTCTCAGGCTCATTTGAAAGTCCCAGCCTGACATGAGCTCTCTCTCTCAGCTCAGTATGTGTAACATACAGTGACTAAGCCTCCCCTCTCTCTTCTTTCTGGCCAAAGAGATACTCCTTTGGGAAGGGCCTAGCTTGGTGTTTAGAAATTACTTAGCAAAGTGGGATACTCTCTTCAGTTGTATTTCCTGAATAAATCACCTTAAATCCTTAACGATATCAACTATACAAGTTCCTGCCAACCACTGTGATCACAGGCATACTTGGCAAGAGTATCTCGTCACTGAAGGCTCGGTGAGGGAATAGGGGCTGGCTGTCCTGAGCGCTGGCAGGGAGCAGAAGGCTATTTCCGCACCTGCATAGAATAGCAAGGATGGAGCTGCTCACACTAGCACAACTGCTCTGCTTTCACAGAAGAGATGCAATTAATGCTTTTTAATGGAAATGAAATTCTATAGCAGCTGGTGATCCAAAATGCTGACCAAAAAAATGGACTCTAATGAACTGTGCAATCCTCTTAATTTAGTTAGTTTACATAATTACATTTCTACCTCCTACTCAGCTCAATAATTGCACGGATGCCCTATCTTGAAAACCCATCTTTGCGCCTTAATGGAAAGGTTTAAATTATGCTGACCCACTATGCTAATAATAGTGATCAATAGCACTACTTCATCTCTGTTTATTTTTAAGAACTATCCATGTTGTGTTATTTTCACTGTAATTGGGATCTACAGTTATAATCAGCTCTTCCAGGTGATGCAGAGATGGGGAGGATTGTTTCCACTCTGCTTGGGACGGTTAGAATTTTGTTTTCTTCCCTTTTCCTTTTGCTTCATCAGTGTTTGAGAAATCAACGAGCAATTCCCTGTTGTTCTGTAAACGATTCCTTAGTAGCAGCTTAACTTTACAAAATAGTGGCTTGAGGCCAGCCCACTGGTGAGACCAGCTCTTCTCATGCCACACGTGAAATCAATGGAAGGTCACTGATCTATACCAGCTGAGTGTCTGGCCTTACAAATGCTGACGCATCTGTCTTTTTGTGTCAGGCCTATGACCAACATCAGTGCACAAGTACAGACAGTAGTTTTGTCTTTGAGAAGGGCAAGATCACAAAATCCCTCCTGTTCAAGAAAAAAAACATTCTACTTTTGACCTTGGACATGTGGGGTTTTTTTCAGGCTATTTCAAGACCAGTGATTAAAATATGGAATCTGAAAGGCACTCAGTGAACCTGAAGACCTAATGTACTCTGCAGGAAATGTTTATAATTGCATGTCGTCTTGAACCACTCTGCATATATTATTGATTTTATTGCCTTTAAAAACACCACCACCCACTCTGTTCAAGCAACAGATACTCAGCAATGGTAAATGCACAGACTGGGATCGCACAGGCTGCATTAACTTTGTCTATTTATTTAATTTATAAATGAAAGAGATTTTATTATTATTAGTGTTCCAAGGCTTTGAAAAACTAGACATATAATAATTGAGTTACAAAAAAGAAGCTGTTGAGCTTAAACCCCAAAGGGTTTTTCCTTAGTGTTGTTTTTATTATCCCTGCTCATCCTGCAATGTTATTGGAGTTATCACTCTAAAGGAAACCAGAAAAAATCCTGCTAACGTTGAATCAGTATGCTATAACTCCTGTTAAATCCCCTTCATATTAATGATACCTGTTTCACTGCCACTGAAGTTTTGTTTTGCTGCCCTTGTTTGGTTGTTGTCCCCCTGTCATTCAGGGGTTATTTCAAGTCCCTCCCTTTTGACTTCTTCACCCAGAGCTGAGCCGAGGTGTTCACTAAGCATAGAGATCCATGCAAAAGTGTCTGCCAGAAATTCTGTCAACATTCTTCTCAGATAGATCTGTAGTCACTTGGGCAGACTGGACAACAGTTTATGTTCACAGTCGCTGCCCATGAAAGTAGATGAATCAGTAACGCACAGAAAGCTCATCAACTTAAAACATGGTTTTGTGGGATACAGTGAAATACTGTGGGAAATTGCTGCCACGGCAAAGCCGTTGAGATCTAGGGCTGGAGTCCTTTGACAGCTTTCTTTACCAAAATTTTCCTTGATTTGAACAAATCCATTGATCCACACAGGGGGGTAATGATGCTACAGTTCCTTGGGTGAATATGAACTTCCATCAGCAGACAACTCAAATATTTTTTGAACCAAACCTAATTGCAAATGGGGGCCTTCTGTGAACATTGTGAAACAAAGCAGCTACAAAGGCAGCCCCAGCTATGTCAGATCATCAGAAATATGCAAAACATCTCAAGGGAAAAGAAAAAAAAATAATATATTGTCCTCATTAGTAAGTGCAGCTCTGGTGATATGAAGAGGCTTGTGTTGACTTATTTTTAAAATGGACTTGGCCTTGCAGTATGCATGCTTGGATGCTAAAAAAAGCATCAGGTTTCTCCACAGAGTGCATAATTTTTGCAAGTTTTATACTTATTTCAGGCTGATGATCTCCTGATTATACTGTGTCCTTTTGCTGCAGAAGTTGTTGATCTTTGCAGAAAAAAAAAAAAAAAAGAAAAGAAAAAGGCTGAAATGTAGAAACTGTAGTGCTGTTATTTTGTGGTGATGGGAAAGATGCACCAGCATGCAGGTTTATTCTTATGTGACACATGATTGCTCAGAAACTATTTTTAAAACCAGGCTGAAAGAAATCACAAGGACAACAGAGAAGCTGTCTTTGACAAACCTGTTTGGGTTGCGTGCAGTGAAAGTCGAGGGGTGTAGGGACCACTCTGCAGCTACTCAGGCAGGAGGAGAGGGGAACAGAGCATCGCCTGCCCGGTCCACTCAGCTCGCGTGAGTGACAAAACCACCCTGCCTGCAATGTCTGCTGCTTCCCCACTGTAGCATGTAATGGGCTTGGAGAAATTCTGGCTGAGGAAAAGCTTCTGGATGCTCTGTAGACCCATCTCATTGCTTCGTATTGCAGCTTGCTGACACTATAGGCATTTAAAAGCCTCCATAATACCAGACATTGCCTCTACTTATAAACCTTCCATCGCTAATGTTCTTAGACCATCATGACTACAGGAACATTATTCCACTATATCACTTGTGTTTGCAGCGCTTTGTGCCAACAGTTGCTTGCACTGCTGGCAGTCGAAACCAGGAGGTTTAGACTAATGGCCTTTTGAAAACCAGGCACAGAAACGGCCCTGTATCTGCTTTTATTGTGTGCTTTCCAGGCACTCCATATAGTGATCCTGTCCCATTGCTGCACTGAACTGACAGTAACTGCCAGAAGTGAAGACAGCAAGGCTGGGGGACGAGCCTGTCTTGTATACTGACTCCTGATATGTTGTCCTCCAGAGGGGAAAGTGCACAAGGCCACTTGCTTGTGCTGGTTCCCTCTGCCAGATGAGCTGGTGTCACCAATTTATTAGCTGTCTGTGTTTTTGGAGCACAAGGCCACGGGTTCTGTCGAGGAATCTGCTTGTGTACAGTTGGGCGATGAACACATTACATTATCCCTCCACTGAAGTCCCTTGGACCCAGATTTCTTTGTTTATCCTCTACTATGCCCAGCTCTCAGAAAAGAGAAGCACACTCTTTTATGCTTAAGAAGCACTTTTCAGCTTTTCATCTGAATCAAGCATCCGTTACATTGTGTTCTCCATTTCCTACACAAACAGCTGATGTGCAACTCCAGGTATGCCAGATTCAAAGGCATCTGCTTTATTTCTCACACTCTGGAGATTGCAGCTGAGATGAAAGAGTGAGAGGTCTGGCAGCTCCTCCTTCAGTGAGAATTGATAATGCCTGAGTGAGATTATTTGTCCTGTATTTTGTGAGTATCTGACATGACAGTCAAAGGTCCTTCCAGCAGCCCCTTTAGCACTCATCAGAGTAAAATATGTTCCCTCACCAAATGACTGTTGCAGCTGTACGTTCAGGCTATGTCTGTTCTGGATGAGAGTGAAGAGCTTCAACTCCAACAGCCACCCACCACGTTAACAAGAAGCCAAACCTCATTTTATTGAGAATTTCCTAGAATGTGCTGTTGAGAGAGGAAGGACTTTGACTAGCTCTGTTGATATGATACTTAAAGAGAAAAGATTTTGGTTTGCATTAGTTTTACTTTAAGTCCAGTCTGGTTCTTAAGTCCCTTTAGGCAATCTTAGATTACTTTAGGGCATGTGCAAAGTAGGCAGAGTGCAGTGCTGCTGCTGTGCCAGTCACACAGTGATCCTTTCATTTTCACCCAGAGAAGCAAAAATGCAGTTTAGACCGAGAGCTGCAGGTCTTGAACTGCAATACGTTACAAAGGACAGCACCTTTGCCAGAGATCTGACACTCACAGCAGAAGCTTATTTCATGGGCCACATTGGTAACCATGCTGATTTCACAGATGTAGAACAAATAATGTGTCCTGTTTCATAATGCTAAGTTACATTAAAATATGATTAGCCTTTATGAGAAGTAAAGATGCCATCAGAAGTGTTACCTTTTAAACATATGTGCAGGTCTCCTACGTTCAGTCAACCATGATAAACTATCATCTTGGAGTTCATCTGGCAGCAAGCAAGCTGAACAAATATGTTTTACATAAGGCACAAAAACTCTGTGACGTCACTAAAAAACTAAATGTCACTAAAATTATTACTTTTACCCCTGAAGGTTGAATTTGTTTAAAATTTCAAGTTATTGAGTTTTAGACACTTCACAATACAATTTATTCACTTATTTACTTTGTAAATGTTCAAATACAAGTATCAGAACATGTTCAAGGATACTATGGAAACAGACTGATTCAATTTAAAGAGCAAGCAACTAATCCACATAGAGCTGTGCTTCTATAATTATGTGCTTACAGTTTTGGAAAATCACAAGTAAACCTGGGAAAAAATGTTTAGTTAATGTGAATTACTCTAATTTATCATTGGTATTAGGACAGTACCTAGAAACTCTGAACAATAGGTGGTAACTTACTGTGCAATGCCATGTCCTACAGCAAATAACAGGACAATGCTCATCCAAAATAACTTTTTGTCTACATAGCCAAGACTCAAAGAAAGACGGATGAAAACGTATCATCTTATCCATTTTCAAATATGCTGCTGAGACAGAGAAATGAAGTGACTTGACCAGAGACATCAAGAAAATCTGAGGAAGAAATTGCAACTGAGCTAAAGGAGTGTCCTCAGAAACTTTCTACTGGAACTGCTTTGCACTGGAAAATTGCATTTTCTAGACATGTATTTTTTTCCTCATTACAAGGATCTCCTTTCCACGTTTTTTTTTATGAATTAAAGAATTGAAAAAGCTGACATTCATTTCTTCAGATAAAATATTGCAGTTTTCAGACACCCTTCTTGGAAAATTTACAGAAGAAAATGTAAAAACTTATTTTATGTCATCAACATTCTTTATTAAAAATTCCTATTCTTCAATTAGTTCTGGTGTTGAGGCCCTACCATTTCAGTAATCACCAGGCCATCTGTATGGTCCCTGAAAAGTTGCCACAATTGCTTCAACAGCATCATCTATCCAAAAGCAAGAATGGCTCAAACTCATTTCGTGCCCCAGGTAATCTATAAAATGACAGTGAATATTCGTGGAATTGCTTCTGTGCAGTCTAGGAGAAATACCGTGCCTGGAAGGTTATATTTCTATTTATTTTTTAATCTAGGTTGAACATATGATTGTGGAATATGTAATCCACTAAGGGAGAGGAAAAAAACCACCTTTACCTTATAATTAGCAACAAATGACTACAGTGGCCTAGGGGAAAAACCCACTGCACCAAGCTTTTGTACCAGGAGAGTTTCTGGCACAGGGCCAGTTCCCTGAGAGAAGACAATGTGAATTTTAAAAAAATACTATTTGTATCTCCTAGGCCAGACTTTCTCCTCATAAAAGTTAGAATACCTCGAAGACTGCAGTAACCCAGTTTCTTGGCATGCAGATGAGCTGTTCTGGAGAGAGCAGACAAGTGATGTTACAGCAGAGCTGTGCACCTCCTAAGGCTCTGGACCACTGAAGCCAGGGCGACGAACAGCTATGCTGTCTTTGCACTGTTCAGCATTTGACCCGTTGCTGAAGGGGTTTCTGGAGAAGATGGCTTTATAGCCTCTTTGCGCAAAAGAGATGGCACAACAGGGGCTGTAATACAACTGAGAACTGGGCCAACAGTGTCCTGGAGCACTTTAAGACAGAAACTGTCTGTGGTTATGCTTATATACAGCTGTTTCTTGTAGCTCTGGGAGTTATAAAATGTGCTCTGCTTTTTCTGTCAAAGACCCTAATTTAAAACCACATTCTTTAGGAACTGTACAGGCAGTAAAAAAAAAAAAAACAAACCAAAAACCACCCAAAAAAACAGTCTAGGAGAAAGTAGTTCATGTCCATTTGCTTCTCTCATCAAGTTAATAACTCATTCTTGTAGTTCAAAATGACACAGCATCTCAGAGATCATAGCAAATAAGGATTTAAATGACTAGCTACAAGATAGAGGGCTACAGCTTGTCGTGCAATCTTTCACCTTTAATAGGGCATAGAAGAAAAGTTCTTTGGATATGTAGGGTTTTTCTGCATTCTTGAAAAGGCATGGGCTATGCCTCTATTTAAAACTAATGTGAAAAAAAGAGGGGGTTTGTGCTTTTTCAAGAACAGTATTTTGCATGCACAAAATGATCATGAAGTGTTCTCGTTCTTTTAATCAACTTATTCTTTATGTAAAAATACAGCCTGCCTTTGGGCTAGTCAACTAGGAACTTGCAAAAACTGGTGATGTAGTGAAATGCTAACACAAAAAGAGTCAGGAGGGCAAACCCACCAGTTTATAGAAATTTCCATACTGCTAACACACTTGAGGGTCAGCTCTTCACCAGAAAAAGATGAGGGTTTAAGCAAAATGGAAGCTTTTACTTCAATACTAAACCCATGTATAACCTGATAGGAATGAGCAGTTCCTTTTTCTTCCAGCTTTCTTGTTGCTGTCACCTATGAGATTGGCATCTCTCTATAAGCTGAAACGGTGGGGCTGTCCTTCCTCTGCATCTGCTCTTCGTCTTTCTGTACTGACAGCTCCTCAAAGCTGTGGATGTGGTGTTTTTCGACGACCTCACTGGTTTGAGATGAGCTTCTTGGCTTTTATGCATTTCAAGGTAGTATAGTAGAGAATTTGTTTTATTGTTTACCTCTCAGCAGAATTAAGTGGCTTTCCTCCAGGTTTTTGGCTCTTTTCTGACGTGGATGGGACAAATCCAGTATATCTTTCAGCAGCATGTGAAGTTTCATAAATGAAATTGAATGCTGGAGAGGAAAATGGTCCTTAATAAGACTGATGAGTTTCTTAACGCTGGGAAAGATTATAGTATTTTTGTTAATGCCTTTTTAACATAAAATGACTAATGGCAAGACCAGTTTGGACCAAAGAAAATGCTGATAGAGATTTAAATAGTTCCTATATCACGTTGGGTCTTGTAGGAAACACTGTTAAGGCCATCGGGCTTTGAGCAACCTGCTCTAGTGGGAGGTGTCCCTGCCCATGGCAGGAGGATTGGAACTAGACGATCTTTAAGGTCCCTTCCAACCCAAACCATTCTATGATTCTGAGCTTAGAAATAGAAATCAAAGCTACATTTGGTGTCTCTGTTATTCCTTTGAGCCACAAGTAAACAAAAGCACCAGTAATGCTTTTATTACTTTAAATATGAAGGGACAGGAGACACAATTTAGGTAGTTTAACATACCATATCCAAGCCAGCTTTAAATATCTTAGAAGCTGCTGTAGCTTAGGTGTTTATGTTTTCATTGCTTACCTCAATTAACACAGTGATTGGCTGTGGAAAGCACTACAGCTGGCACAGCTTTGAGGAACATATGTTAAGAAAACATCAGTTTGCCTGGAAGCTGATTTTAATGGGGTAGTTTGTGGCTGATAGCAAAATGGGGATAAGATTCAGAGCTTTCTTCAGGCTATTTTTTGAATTGCAAACCAGATTTCCTTTTCTTGCTTTCTGAAAGGTAGATAGAAACCTCTGATACTGAAGAGGAAAATGGAATTTAATAAGATTACTTAATGTTCTCTGTTAAAGTAAGGGAAAGGTTGTAGTGTTTTTATTCTTTGTCAGGGCTGTAAGGAAAGACTTCATAAGAGAGGATGAGAGATGCGAGATGAAAACCAAAAGGACCAGAAAACTATATGGGTAATATACCTACCTACCTACAAGTAATGAGACGAGAACACTTACTCTCAGTAAAAGTGAAAAGGTGACTGATACCTTAGATGTGATAGACTGAAGCCACTTCAGTAAAGTATTTGGAGAAAACGTTGTTTATATGGAGGTGAAAGAAATGGGAATGTCATTTATCAGTGAGTTGTGGAATAGGCGGGTTGTCATTGTCCACTGTAGCCTCGCCCATGATCAGATACTTCAGCTTTCTGAGAAGAAGTTGGTTGAATCCGTAGAGTCAGAGAAGGTAAGGTACCAGCCTTTACTAGGAGGTGTGTTTCTGACTTGGGACTTTTTTGGATCTTTATTTCTATTCTCTTTCTTTCTTTCTTTCTTTTTTTTTTTTTTTTTCTTTCCAATTAACTATCTGTCCTTAGAAACAGCCTCTGGTTGAAAACCGCTAATCTCAGGTGTGAGCTTACCTGTTCTGAAACAAAACATGCTTCGTCCTTTTAAAGTAGCTTTAACGTTATTGCATGGTTGCTGTTAGAATAGCAAGGAAGCAAGGATAGCTGCCTCACTGTCTTCACAAGCCTGCTCCATTCTGTAGTTGCAAAAACTCTGTTTTAAAAGAACAAAAGATACTCGATCAATTACTAGTTATCACCAAGTAAGTTGTTGTGCTACAATGTGTGCCAGAACTGGGGATCCAACTGGTTGTTATAAAAAATACTATCCTCTAGTTTTTAATTCCAGCACCCTGGGTTTAGTTTTTTTAGGGCTTTTATTGTTGTTGTTTTAGCCATATACTAAGCCCTCTTTCAGCTTGGAGAATGATCCAAAAAGTATCTGCCTGAAAAAAAAGTGATTCAAGGATATAAAATTTTTCCAAATACATTAGGCATTTGGAGAATACTATTCGGTATGGAAAATGAGCAGAATGTATGTGAGTACCTTGCTTTGCAGTCACTTATGCAGTGTAAGAGAGGGATTTCTGTGCTCCTGTACTTCATTTAGTTTCTAGAAGGATCCTGGGTTTTGGGAAGTATTTGCTGATCCTACTGGCAGTGCAAACAGAAATATGCAGTGACTGATTCAATTAAATGATAAAAATCTATTACCACCATGCCAAAAATTCTACTTGAGGTAAATAGCACACTTAGAAAGTGGCAGATGGATAGCTCTCGTTCCTGTCTCTGACAAGTGCCCCTGGATTCCCTCTGGGGCTGACGTAAGGCAGTACCAAGGGGTGGCAACATGAAGGAGGAAAGTAATTTATTCTTGTTAAACACCAGAAGTGCCAAAATTTCAAAAGTCAGAAGTGTGATTTCTGCACAATTTCTCAGCCTTTATCAAAAGATCTAAGGTAATTTCTAGTCTGTATAGCTTCCTTTGAAGAATTTTGTGTGTGAAAACTGACCCTTATAGGGACAATGAATTGATGGATCTCACCAACGTAGGGCTGAAAAGACACTTTCCTTCCTACATAGTGTGGAGCCCAAAGGCTGGTCCATAGGCTGTACTCTAGTATACTTCAGATTTACTAACATTTTTTTCCTCTTCAGACAGGGGAAAAAAAAATAATCCTGACAAATCTGAGATAAGGCTAAAATTGTAGTTAGGCAAAATAAAACACTGAAAACATACAGGTCCAAACTTCAGACAAGCAAGAAAAAAGGGGAATTCCCAAAGCTGATGAGTTTAAATGAAATAGCCTTTGTGAATCTATAAGATGTTCCTAATCCTGGTAGGATATGAGGTGGTGGCTAGAGGTTGAGCTGCTCAGTTGCTACTGTGAGGATGCTATTGCTCAGGCAATGGGGTCCATTTACCATGGTAATCGCACAGAGAAAAAAAAAATAATGGAAAAGCAGCAGAACTTCTCAACATCTCATAAAGATTGTCAATTAGATGAACATACTTAAAGATTTTAATGAAAGCTGACACTTGTCACTTTCTGGCTGTAATCTAATATTATCTCTTTAAAATATTTTTGTGGAAGGTCAGTGTTGCAGTTAACTTTAGCTGTTTATTTTAACTCTCCTTCTGAATAAATTTGACAGTGCACATTTTTTTCTGTAAGAAATAGAATAACTTGTCCTCTGAAGAAGAGAAAAAAAATATAATTACTGCAGTAAAATTATATTAATGGAAAATGTGTATGTTGACAAAAGACTGTGGAGATTTGGGCGTGCGTTTATTAATAGGACTTGATTAGCCTAATTCCCTTCCATCCCACTGCTTTTAGAACTTTCTTATTAATGTAACCTCATATTGATTTGATATGCATATAGCATATACATATGTATGCATACAGCTAGCCCAGAAACCTGGAGTATCTGTTGGAATTAATTTTCCAAAGGTAGCAGTCTAAGGGTGCTTCTGGGTTTTATTTTAGCTGCAAAGTGGTTAAGAAAGGTTGAACTGCAAAGAAATTAATAACTAGAGTAAATCAGTGGGAGATTTTTATACCAGCTGAAGTGAAATTTGACCCTTTGGGAGAGTTCAGGAGACCCAGAGAGAAATCTTTTCATTCAGGCTGTTTGTGGAGAAACAGCAGTGATCAGCTCCAGCTGTCGCTCTCACTAAAGGCAATTACAGGTGTACTTCCCCACACTTGACATCTCATTTTCTAAGTCTGGAAAGTTAGGATAGCATTTAGTTCATTATCCCCCAGTGGCGTTGTATGTATCATTTTTTAGGTTTTAATGAAAGTTAACTGTAAAGCCGTAATACATGCTGAACCTCTCCAGTGCAAGGAAACAGGAATTGGTTTTGACAGTTCTCATAGCCTCTATATTTTAATATACTGGGATAAACAGGACTGTAGTCTATATGAGCATTAAGGGGAAAAAAAAGTTGGAATCTATGTGAGTAAGTATAAGATAACATGGCTTTATAAGTTTATTACAGTCATTCCTGAAGAAACCTGTCGGGATTGGTGTCTGGTGCTAGACATGGTATACAAAGAACATCAAGGAGGAGGGATGTCTTGATGAGAAGTGATCCTCCTGTCGAAGTCATATTGGCAAGACAAAGGAGACAAAAGGAAAACTCCCTTGGTGCATGCTATTCATTTTTTCCTTCCCCCCCCCCCTTTATTAAGGCTCCTCTTCCCTGTCACACTGTTTTTCCCCAAAGAATAACACAAATCTGACATACACACTTAGTCATTCTCTTCCTGAAAATGGTGTGATATAATTATTCACAATTTCTAGAAAAAAATCTGAAGGGTGTTCTTTTTTCTTCTTTTCTTTTACGTCCACATCCCGGCTTTTTGTTTCCTCTGCAACTCAGAAAACTTAAATAAAGTTGTAATTTTAGAATATCTTTGTAGAAAGCTCACCCAGTCCCAGAAGAATACCTGGAAAAAGGGACGTGTAGGAAGAGAAGTAGACATGTAGGCTAAAAATTAGAATAAAAAAAGAAACTTAAATACATTTGGGACCTTCTTAAAACTTCCCTCAAACAGAAACTTTTCACTAGCTTACAAAAAACTTCAGGTCAGTTTAAAGCTTCTTTTCTGGTTCTGGTGATACAGAGGTACAGCAAAGGTATCTTCCTATTATGACTGGTGGAGTTTCTACCCAAACTTAAGGGGAGAAGATCACAAAGTGTCATAGAAACCCTTCTGTGTACAAGACTCTCAATATACTTAGGTGGAGCTAAAGGTTTTCAAGTGGCTTCACTGTAAAATGTGACAGTGACATCTGAAACTGACATATGGTTTTATGTGGACAGGTATCGATACCTGGGAACAAAGCATGGTTGTATGAAAAGCTTGATGTGGTGTTTATGAATGAAGCAGAGTTGAGAACTTCAGTGTCATTTCATTGATATTAGTGTGAGTAATTTAGGATGAAACCTTTGATCAACAGACTTATCCCAAGAATACTAAATTTTGTTACCTGCCCTGTGATGTGCTCAAACCCTAGCACACATGGAAAATTCTTTTTTCATTGGAAACAGTAAAAGCTGAGGTAAAATTGGACACCAAATATTAACTATACCCAAACTGTTCAAACCTCCTGCTTTTCCCTGATAACTTCTGCAACACAATTTTGATTTGCGAATACAAGAATACAATAAAAGGAGAGGAAGAAAGAAATTCAACAGAATATCTGAACAATTCCTTTATATGCTGAGGAGTTCCTGCTCTGGCTGCACTGTTTGGGCTCACACAGATTTCGGTAAAATGCTTAATTTTTAACATTGAAATGAATCTGTCAGCACATTTGTAGTCTCTCGTGCCAGCCTGCCCTAAACCTCAGAGACTCTGCTGTAACTGAGGCTCTGCCTTATATGCACTGCATTGATAGCATAGGAACCAGGAGATACTGCTGCTTCTCTATATTACTCTGAATTACAGAGGATTTTTGCTCATAGCTTGTTGTGTTTCCACCAGAATCTTTTCTGTGCCTCCTGCTACTGGTTCAATGCTTCTTGGAAGCAACCCTTGATTAGGGTTGCAGTCTTATATAGAGCATAAGCTCAGATGCTTCTTTTTGAAAGAGTTTTAGATCGTGTTTGCTTTAGATCTATGTCTATTCACTATTTTTGAATAATGCACTGTTTTTACTGTTACTTGCATAATGCTTTCTGTGCTTTTGGAATGTGTGTGACATTTCTGTACAAAATAGTCATAATTCAGTAATTAAGATAAGAGGTTAAGATTGGGGTTTTGACAATCAAATATGGGTGAAGGCATCTCTGAAAGAGCACCATGAGGGTTTGAGATCTGGAATACCAGGCAGCATCTTCCGTGGCAAATAATGGAAGTGTGATCAGGACAAAGTCAGCAAGGCTTTCTGTGTCAACTGATTTGTGGATGTCAAGGTTTCTGCTCAGTCTGAGCAATGGCAAACATGTTAATAGCTCTAATTTAATCTCACACAGATCAAGTTGCCTCCATAATTAGTAGTTAATGCTTATATATGTTAAATAAATCCTCTGTATCACAATGAACTTTTTATCTAACAGAAATGTTAAATTGCAAAAACTGTGGGAAATTAGGATGTGATAACAGAGCTGAGACTGAGGCAACACATCCTTCAATTAGTTTATTCATGCATGTACTGCTTTTCTACTAATATGCTATTGATTGAAAAATATTTTTCCCTGGAGGTTATTCTACACCTCAGTGAAGTTGTTCATGAGTCATAGATTAAAACCTTAAAGAATGAAAGAGCAGCAAAATTCATACCACTGCTGATGTATAGATCAGTCACTAGGAATACAGTTTTGTCTATGTCAATAACATCACTTTGAGTAATGTGAAAATTGCATGTTATCCCTGTAGGCATAGGTGAAACAGACTGCATCGATAAACACGCAGCTTTTTTTTTTTTTTTTTTTTTTTCTAAAGACCTTGAAAGAGATCACACAGAAATGGATGTAACATCCCCCTACAAATTCGGCAACACTGTCTCCGGGTCAGCTGCCTCTACTCTTGTATCAGAAAATGTTTTTAGTCCAGGCAGTAAAACAATACTGTTGAATACTAGATGCTGGGCTTTTTCCAGTTTATATGTGCTTTCTGTTTGCACAGATGTCAGGTATGAAAATCAGAAAATCACAACAGAAACCCAGCATAGGCTGTTTATGACGATCTTGGTCATGCCACAAAGGGCAGGTAAATCCTAAGTAGGGAATGGTTTCTGCACAGAGCTGTTCAGCACTGAATGGCACACAAAGTCTTGAAATGGCAGGTACTTAGATCTTCATGCTTTTTCAGTGCATAGCATTGAATGTCCCATCTTAGTTTTGTCTCCAGATTATGCTTCTAGTGTTTACATGGGCTGCACCTCAGCTCTCAGCTACCTCTTCTGCTAGCACTTCTTTCTCAGTCTCTCCTCTGCAGTAACCACTGCTCTTATCCCCTTCCTCCACCTTTGCCTTTGTACTGAGCAGAGACTTTGATCTGCGTGGTGGGTGGAACTTATTCTGTCTCCCAGAGAAATCTAATTCCCTCCCAAGGAAAGATGTAACCCTTTAACAGTATATTTTCTCCACATAACCAAGAAAGGCATGTGGTATTGCTACATCTGTAGAAGTGATTCCAGCCTCCCGTGAGCATGATTTTGTATTAGAACTTCTCCAGATATGTGAGGAACAGAAGTTTTTCAGATACTTAGAGATTTTGTTTTCCTGTGTGTAGATCTTACTGTGCTATGTGCCATAGTTTCTGACAAAGTTCACACAGCAACTGTCTGAACATCCTTAAAATTTTTTCTACATCTGAGAACTTGATTGTATCGATTTTTGGTTTTCATCTCTAGAACTTGTCAGACGGTCTGGATATACCTGCTAAATTAAGATAGTTCAGACTCTTGTGTTCACAGAGTTCTGCATGAAAGGCAGCAATCAGTGTTCAGTGATATGGTCCTGGCTGGCCAGCAGGTGGTAACCAGCATCTGCTATTCCCATAGGGGACATTCCTATCTTGAAGGGGTATAATTTGAAGCATTGATATTCAGTGGAAAGGAGGGGCACAGAAATCAGTAATGCTGAAAAGAAGAGCTAGAAATAACCAGCAGTAAATTAGATCTGATTTTGTAGGATGATATATTGGGGAAAAAAGCCCAGTAGGATTTTATGCTTCAAATGTAGGCTTCTCAACACACAGCTGTGACATACTTATTCCTCTTTCTTTAGCTGTAGGGGTGACAGTACCTAGAATAATTCACTGTGTTCTGACAATGGAATATACATACACCCCCAAAGGGAGGAAACAACAACCCTAAAGAGATCAGACAAGAAGAAGTGTATTGCTAAGGCAGTGCAAATAAAAGGCTAATGGAAGTCCATGTATTTGTAGTAGAATTACACGTGGACAGAAAAAGGCTAGGAGATGAAAACCTAAATTTATGTCAGAAAGATGTGAACACACTTAAAGAGGGAGATATATGGATGTGTAGGAAAAATGAGTAGAATAAAGTGGTTAGTCAAAGTGAACATCAGGCGAGATCTTCTGAAATTAACAAGTCCCCCAGTGGAATTATTAGAAGTCTTCAACACATTTAACAGTTGGAAAAACCTTTAATGTAAAGAAATACAGGGCTGGGCAAGCTACCAGAAAGATAGGCAAAGGGGAGTCCATTTCCTCTGTTTGCCTTTGCCTGGAAAAAAAAACAACAAACTGTAGTGATTCATTGGTTTTCAAACATGTTCTGAGAGTGTTATGTTTTGAAGTGGTATGGTAGCTCAGATGTCTCTGTCCAAGTTCACAACAACTGTGCTTGACTCCTGAAATTTGCCAAGTAAGCTAATTTTCTTACCATTGAAGTCTTGGTAGCTGAGATTTGCTACTCCAGGAACTACCACTGAAACAACAGCTCTGAGAAGACCTACTTGGAGTATAATCATCCAGCTAACCAGTGTAAAGGTGATATTTCCTTCTCTGTTCTCCTGTACTGTGAGGGTTTAAATTCCCAAGTTTAAGAGCATGACTGGCAAATGTTAGCAAATGGAAAAATTCAGTGGATGACATAATCATAGAATAATTTGGATTGAAAAGCATTTCAGAAGGTCATCTTGTTCGATCTCTTGCTCAAGCCAGGGTCAACACTAAATCCAGACCATACCAGTTTGTTTACAAATGTTTAAGTATCAATTCTCCAGCCTATCAAGTACAAGTACTTTTGTAAACAACTGAGCAACAGGCCTTTCTAAAAAAAACTAAGAAATCTGATCTTAGGAGAAACTTCCTCCTAAACTCTTAATTACTTGACCCTAAATAGAAAGAGAAAACCTTTCTTAAATCTGTTAACACTCACCTCCATCTTCTGCTGAAAGTACATTTTGTCCTAAATCAGCACTGTTAGATATCATAGTTAGATAGGAAGTTACTTCAGCATCCTTCTTTGTGTTCTGGAATGTCTTTTTTGCTGAGACGGGAGAATTTTGACCCCAGTTAAACATGGCAAGGACTGTCCCTGATCCCATAAGAAGAGTACATAAAACCACAGTGCAAGTTGCCATGCAGGAGCTTGCTAATCTCAGAGTTTGTAGAGACCAGCCAGTCTTACAGAATCCAGTGAATTTGTGGTTTGCTGGTATCTCTGCAGCAATAACTTACGCTTTAATATGTTCCCACTATAAAGCTTTAAAACTTCCTTCTGTGTCCCCAGCTGCACTCTTTGATTGTTGTATTGTCTTTTCTGCACCATTTTTCTTCTTTCACTTCTCTTCTTGTCTTCTTCCCCCTTTTTGTCCCTAAAGGCGTAGTGTTGCAGCCACTAGCAGTGCCTGATCTAAGGCTCCCATAGTACAGTGAACTGTTTAATTCCCCTAGACATTTCCCTATGGCAACTATCCATAAAAATTTGTTTTTCTGAGGGCAATTCATGTCATCTGATAAAGAATTGCAACAGGAAATCTTATTTAAGGTAAGAAGGCTGTGCACTTCCCATATCATAACCATGATGCTATAATTCATTTTGACTATCACAGATTTTTAGTTCTTCTCTGAGATTATTTCTCCTGCCTGGCCCTTACTTGAGCACAAATTAGTTCTCTTACTCTCCCACCAATGAAGTGAGGCAGTCTGTTAAAGAAATTTGTATTTGTCCTGATGCTCAACAGCGATGTTGTTCTCCTCCTAGAAGCAGGCCTCTCAAGAAGAAAGTTTGGACAATACTCTCTAAGACAGCTATCTCAGTAAGAGAGAGCAGAGCAAGAGTTTCCATTAGTAGCCTGAATGGATCTCAGAAAACTTGCAGACTAAGGAAATGTAGTGTTAATGAATTTGCAAGGCCAGTGGAATAAGCCTCCATTTACAGGCTGCAGGAAAACTGTTCTCAATTTCCCTGCCTGAACATGAATTTTTACTTTTATTTTTGTTTGTATTTGTTTCTCCTTGGAATATTCCATAGTTCCCAGGGGTATTGTCTGCTAGAAGCTAGGGTCACTATGTTGTTATTTATTACTGTAACTCCAGACACATACTGCATATCTCAGCTACCCATCTAGACTTTTATTTATAGCTATTGAAAATAAACATTTCCAAAGGTTTGACATCTGCTCATGTAGGACAGCGTTTGCTCAGGAGTAGGCATCTTATCTCAGAAGCATGCATCCGCCTTTATGGATGTATACCTGCTTTGAACTGCCCTATGTAATTTAGGCTGTTAATTTCATTCAGACTTAGGGTACGAAAAAGCAGGCTATGAATTGTTTTAAAAATCTTGTTTCTGTTTCACTTCTTGAGCCACATGATGAGTGCTAACATGATGGGATATTGAACTTTATGCATGTCAGTGCACATCAGGGGCTTTGTGAAGCTTGGTTCATGCAGTTAAGGAATTGTGGCCTTGGATAGATTGTTCTTTTCAGTTTGTTTTTGACAAAAATTAACTGTAGGGAAGCTGAAATACTATAGGAATAAATGCTACAGTGTTTATTGCATTATGAATTAATCTTCTACATAAGCCAATATACTTTTATATGGAAAAAGCATAGGCATTTTTCTTGGTTGGGTAAGGGGAGCAAAAACATAAAATTTTTTTTTTCCTTCTGGCCAGAGAATAATCTTAAACAAATACGACACCATAGAAACTAGAGTTGTGTCTCAAATGTATTATGATAACTTCAGAGTCTCTTTGATTTTTACAGAGACTCAGACTAGGAAGTCAGGAATGAAAGATTCTACCCCTTTAGTCTATAGATAAAATATATCCCAGCTAGCACAGTTTTCCTTACTTACAACCTAAGCTTTTGAAATGAGTTAATTACTGAGAACTCTTTGGCTCTTTTTGTTTGTTTTTATTTAAACCCACCCACAGCACCACTCCCCATATATATTCTTTCAGATTTTTTAAATTTTAAAGAAAGGCTTGAAAATGTAAACAGACACAGTGAAAACCAGCTGCCTGAGCCTGAAGACGAACGAAATGCAGCTTTGAGAGGTGCAGCAGGTTTCCCAGGCAAGACAACTAATACAGTAGGCTTTTCCAATGCTCTGTTAGTGCTACTTAAAAAAAGAGGGACCATCTATGACTTGAAATTGTAAGACAAACACAGGTGGAAAGAATGGATCAGATCAGTAATGCCATGAAAGTGGAAATTAAACTTGATAATGAGAGCCTGAGACTCTTGTTTGGAGCTGAGAGCCCAACATTTTACTTTCTACTTACAGATGGGTTATTGCTGCCCCTTGCCATGGACAGGGCAAGACTGGAAGACTGTTCAGGGTTGGCAACTGAGCCCAGCTGTGCTTTGGTGTACCGGATTGTCAGGGTTCTGGTTTCTCTCCATTGGTGGCTGGAGGTAACCAGGTCAACCTTGCTGGAGTTGTAAATTGTGTTACTCATCTTAGAAGGGCAGAAGTCATATAAACATCCCTGTTTCAGAGGGAAATAGGCTAAATCTGTCCATTAATGCAAACAGATGGACTTGCAGTGCTGGTGGGGGAATACCTCTTTCCTCCAGTTGAAATTTCTGGTACTTTTGAGCAAACTGAGCTTGAAAAGCTCCATTGAACAGCAGTAAAAAGGTAATGAGAAGACCCTTCCCCACATCTCCCTCCCCACCCATGCCCCACCTGGGTTAGCTGGGAGTAGAGGCTACTTAGGATGTATTCAGACTTATTTCGTGTTGTGTATGGCCCTACTGTCTTAAAGATTTTCCCCCAAATCGGCCATTTCATTCACTTTAGCATACTCTGCTACGTTGTTACTGAGGCAGCAGCTGCATGACCAGTGTGAAGATGTAAGAATTATTTGAACTGAGTACATTTTTTCAATAGATAATGGATTTGATTAATGTAGCCTCTTCGTCTTTGAATTGCATGTAGTGTCCATCTGCAGATCACTGTCTGATTGAGTTAGGTTCTTACATTAGTGCCTATCATACAGCACACGTACAGATAATTTTCTCATTATTAAAATTTACTTGGCAATTTTTATTAACTTTTTTTTTCATTTCCTTTGGCCTCATTATAGAAAAGTCATTGACTACACATAGCTTGTAAAACCAGAATTTCTATTAGAAGCTACTGAAGCTTTTTCAGAGAATCGATAAACAAACAAAATAATAGAATCTCATAAAATGTTTTCTTTTTAATCCTGTCGACATGTGTCTTCCAAAATACTGACCTTTAGCAATATTGCGGCTGTATGTTAGGTATTTTGTACATGCATCCAGTTGTCCTTGATTCATTAGGTTTTGATTCCTTTAATGACCTCTTGGCCAAGAATTTAGCATGAAATTTAGCAAAACATCCTTTTTAGATTAAATCAGCATCAGAGTCAAATATATCAATGCTTTCATTGCCCTAAAACAGTTGTAATCATAAAACAATCTAAGAATATTATGTCTACCAGTACTCCAATACATCTTCATCAGTGTTGCTATATTTGTCCAAGCTGATGGATATTTAGAAAAGAATAAAGAAGTAATCAAAATGGTGATATTAGGTATTATGTAACTGCTCACCCACGCATCATTCTTCTCTCAAAAGCAAAGCTCTGTCTTTTTTTTGTCATGCTTGATAATTCATTTACAACTAACTTTCTGAAAATACTTCCACCAACAATTTTGGAATTCACTCTCTATTGGTAATCATGCAGGTAGCATTAATTTTCTTCCATGTTTCCTGGAGAGGTAGCGTAGATGGAGTGCAAACATGGCAGAAGTAAAATTATGCTTACATGTGAAGAAGTATGACTCCAAAACTGGTCACCTGGCACAGTGAGCCTGGCAGTGACTGTTCAGTCCTATCCACTAGAACAAGCTTTTATTTGTTGTGGGTTGGTTAACAAACATGTATTTCTAGTCTTCTGTATCTTTACAGGTTCTTTTCAATTTATAAAGTTTTCTGGAGATGCCGTCTCCTGCTTATGACCTTACATAAGGATTTGTCTCTTTTAAGCACTGAGCAGTGTGATTTCCCCAACTGTTTTATGAGGCAGATGCACATATTCTGATAGATTTCCCATTAATCCCTGTTTCCTGCACTTAGGCACGAAGCTGCAAGTTTATTTCGATTTTAAGATTTAAGATATTTTGTGTCTCTTTGTGTCCATCAGTGTTGACCGGAAGCTGAAGGGTGTTACTTGTTTGCCTTTTCGTCAATCTAGAAGGTAACATTAGTAAGTGCTTCATGTATTATGTTATGGATAAGTAGTTGTCATTCCGGAATAATTGTTTCATCTATAACTACATCCACCAAGGTACTACAGGACTCTTAGAAAGAAAGAGATTAAGGTGCAATGGTATTTTGCTGCTATGAAATATTGGAGTACATTTTAAAACATTGCATCTTCTTTCTTTAGCTTTGATAATTTCTTTGTTTTGGAAAGCACAAATCTCATCTTCATTTGGCTTTTTCAGCTAAATGTGCACTTGGGCAAAATGGCTGTGGCAAAACATTTGCAAGCAGTATTTTGTAACATCACTTAAACTTTTTCCCATCTTTGCCATACTATACAGTCATCCATTTCATGTGCCAGAACCTTAAATAGACTTCAGACATTAATTGCAGTGCAGTCTGTTATAACTGTAAAACTAGGTCCCATTTCTCCTCCAGTTCAGATTCTTCCTTGGCAAGAAGTATGGCCACGATTTTTCTTCAATGATTCTAGATCTAGAATATATATCAGGTAATGTATCAGTCTTGTCCCTCCTCAGTTTCTCAATGTACTTCATGAGCAGAAGTGGCTGGAAATCCAGCAGAGGAAAGAATAGGTTTTTGACAAGCTCAAGAAGCCAAATTCTAAATAACCCAACAAAACAGCAAAGCACACAGACCTACTACGTTTCTTGTGACCTGGATTTCTTCATTTTTGGTTAACTATGTGACAACAGTCATTTCATCCCTAGGGTTTACCCAAACATTAAGATATTGTTTCCAGATGTGTTAGATGCTGCTTCTGCTGCCTCTTCATTCCACTAGGAATTTGTATTAGCATAAAAACACCAACCCTTTCAGATGAATCCTGTTTTCTGCCAAGAAAGACACAAACCCCATACAACTTGGCCTTAGATGTACATAATCAAACTACAGTACATGAATACAATGCTGATGGCATTCAAGGTTTTCCATAATAAACATCACTTTTTTTTTTTTTTTTTCTTTCCTGCTACTTAAAATCAACTGGCTTAGCTAGTCGTATTGCTGTTTCCAAAACAGATCCAGTCTTAGCACAGTATAGGAAATTTTGAATCACTGTGTTTAAATGTGACTAAAAAAATGATTATTGATTTAATGGACATCTCTGAGGTGTTGAAATATTTGTCAAACTTTTCTATCTACCAGCTTAAATGACCTTTTCAGAATTCCCTGACCTGTGCATCGGCAAACACAGTGCATCTGCCCCAAGCATATGTTTTCTAGGCAGAGACAAACAGACTCATCATTAGGATGATCTCTTCACTGCTCAGATATTCTATTTATTACAAATATTTCAATGCACTGAATTAGAACAACAATCTGTTTTCAGCTTCCAAATCTAAAAATACTGTTTTGCTCCTGGTTTATATTACTGAAGAATGCAGACTTGTTCCTAAAAAAGAGCCCACATCATTAAAGTTCTCCATCTGTGCAAGGTTGGGGACATAAATGGCTTGGGATAATACTTAACTGGTTTCCTTGATGGGTCATTGTTTTTAATGGTCTGTTTCAGTTTGACTCAGGAATCTCATTACAAGGCAAATGAGAGCAATTTGATGGTCAAAATCAAACTCTCTTTAAATACTAAAACTTGTCAGATTATAATTTCTTTTACAATGATGTATAATATTAATGCCTTACACTTAATGGTATATAGTATATAAAACCCCACCATATAAACATCATCAATTTTTGAAAAATACTCAAGTATCATAGCAAGTACCCACCTCCTAAGAAATAGTTTACATAACCAGTCCTCAAAAAAGCTTTGTTAAAACTTTTCTGGGGCAAAAGTACATATTTAATGACACAATAAGGAACTGAGGCAATATTGCATTAAAAAAAAAAAAAAATTCCCCTTTTCTCCTGTACCTTTTCTCACCTGCAAGTCACCAACCTGCCTTCTCAGGAAAAATCTGAAAGCACTACACAGCCAAACTGCTGAGCTATGGCATATACAACTCAATAAATAAGTCTTGATAGTCTCCACTCATGCTTTATAGAATATGTAACATGAATTCTTAGATAATCTAGCATTAATTGAACAGAGAAAAATTTCAAATAATTTTATGCAATTCTAAAGGACAATTAAAATATTAATATATTGGTACCTATGACACACCAAATCTATAGGTACCCCTCGTAATTCTTCTCCCTCACTCTGCTTTGGTTTTTATCTAATTTAAATTTAAATGTAACAATGTGACATTTACACATCTACACTTCAAACGTAAGTGTGTATAAACATTTTCCTTGATCTTTTTTCAGGAAAGATTTCTCAGTCTCTGGAGTATGATCACACTTTGTTTTGTATGTCAGTTAAATTTGTCATATCTTGAGAACAATGGCAACATCTCTATTAATTTCTCATTGCAAATCCTGGGTGGAAAGAGACAGTTTCCACAGCTTAGCTCCCAGAAATCAGAGATCTATCCGACTATGTGTTAATTCATCATACGGCAGTAAAATCGTATTCTATAGTTTCAGAAACAGAGGCTGCACACATTGAGGGCACTGTTGCTGTCTGTTGTGGGGGACTGTGCCTGACTGTAGGGACCAAGCAGAACAACCATAAAGCACCCGAACCCATGGTTTGGGCACTAACCACTGCAGGATCCTGATGATGAAACCAGAGAAAAGAAACAGCCCCTCCAAAGAGCAGATCGGAGCCTGTGCTCTGAACTTAGGCTCCTCCAGGGCGCATTTCCAAGCAGCTCTGTCTTTCCATTAGCAGCAGAGCAAGCCTACAGTGATTAGCTTCTCGGCACCACCACTAACCTGTGCAGCACTTCCCTCTATAAACAAAACAGACCTCTCTCACCTATGACTTGCTTGTCTGCTTGCCTCTTGGCCAAGGTCAAATACAGTAATTTGATGAGCATAGGATATGCTGCTGGCTTTCTTCTGGCATAGCTGATGGCAACCATTTAACTACGTGGCCTCTGCCTTAGATCAGTCTGGCAATTGTTATAATCCCATGCTTTTTAAACCCACTGCTAACAAGGGGTTTACAAAGACCTCCATCTTTCCAACAGACTTTCTGCTCCCAGGCTGATAAAAATGCTGACAGTCTGCCAACACATTCAGTTTTCTGCAGTCTGTTTTTAAGACTTTCAAAGAGCTCAAATTTTTAGTGGGAGTGCTTCATTTTATTTTTACTTTTTTTGTCTTTTGTTTTGGTTGAAAGGATTAATAGCTTTAGGGCTGCTGTCTTCAATATTTTGTGATTAAAACTGTGACCTCTAGTAAATAGCCTGTGCTATTTTTCTCCTCACTTCACTCAGTTACTGCAAAGATCACATACTGCACCTAAAGAAAAGGTTATCTTCCCAAGACACATCACTTATTAACGTAAGACTCGTGATAGTCCTGAGACTTCACTATGAAACCATTTATGCTACATATCCCAAATGCGACTCAATTTGTCCAGGATCTGTGAGTGTCTGGTTCATGGGTATACAATTTTTTAAAAACAATTAATATTGTCATGTCGTGTGTTGTCTTCATTTCAAACTGGGACTGGAAACAAAACTGCTGTGATGCACAGAATGACATTTAAATCTTGCAGTTTCAGGGTATAACAGGTTTAGTACTGAGAGCATTCACTCTGAGGTATGGTGCTTTTGTATTGAGTCTCCTCACCTGCAGAGTTTGTGATCTGCTGGAAGAGGCCAGATGGGGTGGGAAGTACCTTTCTGACCTATTGTAAAATCAAGTCTGCAAATGGAAGGCAATGCTAGTCTTAATCCTCATAACTGGGAATGATCTTCCAAAAGGAGCCAAATCTCTGCAGAAGACCATTTCTTCATTTTATGTGAAATAATTATTGGAAAAGAAATAGAAGCAGAGGACATCTCCCCTCGCTGTTCAGACCACCACTCTTCTCTACGAGATGCTGCTTTTTACAAGTATGTTTGCTCAAAGTCTGTTCAGCCACAAAGTAAGTGAAAACTAAATTTTGTCAGGTGCCTGTCTACTTTCTGGGTGTCTGGAAGCTCCATGTGTAGCTCTTCATGCCAGGGCTAAACAGCTCAGAGGAAGCTCAGAAGCCCAGCTCTTACTGCCTGGCGAGCTCTAAGTTCAGAAGGGAAGTGATTGGTGAGTTTTGTACTTACAGAGTTGGGTAGTCCTGGGGTAGATGTTCTGGGAGCTCTTAGGTTATACATTGATAGTCCACAGCTGTTTTGTGTTTGTGCGTCCATATTCCTTTTTGAATCTGCCCCTGAGTCACATTTGGGAACTTTGACAGAACCAGCGCTGCCTGTATTAAATACTTGGCATTAAGTTAGCACTTTCTATGCGAGAATGTTCTAGTGCTTTGCAAACATTAATTACACTTTACAGACCTTCTGAGGAAAGGCAGAACACTAACTCTGGTTTTGGAAGACATGCTGATTTTGTTGGTTGGCTGTATGCTGAAAGAAATGTAAAATCAACCTTTACGTTGCCTAAATATATAATAAATATAAAGTTAAAAGAAAAAGCAGCAAGATTCCAAAGCCTGCTGTTTCAATGCCGTGGAGGAAATTAAAATCAGTTTGTGACTAGAAAGGAGTGCTTTGATGACTGGGAATCTCACTTTACATGTGCTACCTGATGGGTCTCTTTTTGTCAGTGTATATGACACTATTTTGTCTAATTAGCCCTGACGTTCCTTTTGAACTTTATTTTTGTTTTGTATATACATATTGGAGAAGAAAGTTCTGCCAATCCCTGGGAATCATGTTTAATTCAGAATAACTATTAGGCCTTTGATGAATAGAAAGCATATTTAAAACATAGGTACAGAGCAGAAAATAAAATCAGGAGGCAAAAGTAAGGAATATAGGTAGTGTGCTCAGCATATCGGGTACAGATCTGTGTCCTCGTGTTCAACAACAGTCTGAGAGAAGTCATATTGCACTGGGATACTGGCCAGCATTAGGAAAAGGGGAAGTGTAAGAAATCGTAAGTTTGTATCTAAAACCATCCTCATAGCCATCCTCCATTCAGTCCCTGGTGCCGTCCTCCCACACTCCCCTGTAAGCCTGGGCCTGAAGCAGCTCATTCCTTGCTGGTTGTCATGAACCCCATTACCAACCTGTCCAAGCAAGAGATTCTTTGATCTTTAGTCTCTAAACACAACAGAAGAATTGACAGATATTATAAGGCAGAAACATCTTTTAAATTATGTGTCTGTTTATTCATTCTTTTGCAACACGTTGTTTTATTATAGTTTGTGCATTTCTTCTAATGATAATTGTATCCTTCTGGGTTTTCAACATCTATTCAAATGATGTGGTTACTAATTTGGAATAAGAGTCAAGCTGCTGAAAAACATCTCACTTGAGGTTAGATCCATGTTGTGCTTAAAGAGAAAAAAAAAGTCTTTTGTAATTTTATTTTATTTTTTACTTATAAAAAAGAGAAAGAAAGATATTACAAAGCTAATGTACTATGTTTTTACTCAGCTAATTGGAGATGGAGTAATGCACTGGACCAACTATAATCGGTTAACACTGAATCAGTAAATCAGCTACTTCAGATGGTCCAGGCGCCAGTGTCACACAGATCACCAGTGTAACACAACAGGGAATTGATCTGAATGATGACTGACAAAGTAAAAACGATATTTGAGTTAGTTGTAGAATAAGGAGGATATAAGGGAAATGGAATTTTTGCTCAGTTTGTGACCATATTTATTTAGTGCAAGGAGGGTGATTAAGCTCTGGTCAGGACAGAAATATTTGTGTGGCATTGGGCAACAATCTGTGGAAGCACTTGCTTTGTATGGTGAAACTTTACAGGGCTATAGTTGAATGGCATACTCGTGTTGGTCTAATCCCTGCTAATCTACTGCATGACACTTGGGTAGACCTTGGTATTAATAGCCTAAGAAAGCACTAACACTAAAGAAATTGAAGCAATCCATTCCCTGTGAAATACAAGGTATGTCTAATAATAAAAGGTAAATTATAATATTGTCTCCTTTAGGAATTTAGCAATTTCTAAATTGTTAAATTGCTATGAGTTCCTGTGTTGCTATGTTTGTAAACACAGCCTGAAGCCATGATGTTGTGATCCTTCAGACTGGACTTGTGAACTGCTCATCACCTACCAGCACAGGCCTGATCCAGGTCGAACCTGCTGCAGAATTTATTTTGCCTTTATGCACATCCTAGAAGGACAAGGGAAACCTCTTCCCAACTGAAGGCTAAAGTAGTGAGAAGTATGGTACTCGAGATGATGTAAAGTGTACTGGTACACAGTAAATCCAGCAAAATCTTTGACTGTTTTGGAAGCAGCAGAATGAGTTCATGCAGTATCAGAATGTGACTGTGCAGCTTCGAGGTTTTTGCTGTAGACTTAGATGTTCTACCAACAGCTTTTCTGAATCATCATACCATGGACTCCATTTATATTGCTGTTCACAGGACTTGAGCTTTTGATACTTTCTAAAGAACTCTGCTTCGAGTCAGTGGAGAGTTTTGAGCATTTGTGAGTCACAGAATGGGGTTATTATAAGGCTGAGAGTGTAAAACAGGGTTTTTTACCTGCTGTGGTCTCTATTATTGGAGCACAAAACTTAGCCACAGTATTCTCAAGGAGGGGGAGGATAGTTACATGATCTACAGAACAGCAGTTTCTCCCAACTTATTTGAAAGGCTAGAGATGATAATTAATGAAGAGAGCAACACTGAATTTTAATTGGACTGTAATTATAACACGGCAATTTATATTATGAGACTTTCAAGATGGTTCAGCCCCTACAGTGTTTTGTTCCTCAGCTAAATCTAGCTCTAAAAGTTAGATGGAGATAAATAATTGGTTCTGAAATGTACTTATCATAAGTGGGTCGTGTGCGTGTGTGTATGGTGCTATTTATCATAATTTATCTAGGGGAAGCACCTCTGTGTCAGATCTGATAGACTGGAGACCAGGCAAGTTAGGGCATTTGCTAATAAGCAGGCAGAGCAGATGCCAGAGCAGTACTGGATTTATTAGAAGGCAGGAGACATACCAGCTGGATTCAGTCCATGTTCTGAGACACATGGAGAATCTGAATATGACCCCCAAAATTGCTAAGAATATGAGTGGGATAGATGCAGGGATTTCCTTCCCTGAAATGTTACAAACTTCATCTAAAGGAAACTTCAGTCTGTGTAAACTCGGATTAGCCAAGAAAGAAAGGAAGGAAGCTGATGTGGTTCTGCAGAAAGTGGTCTTAATTAGGCTTTAGATGTCAAGAAATGGTGAATCGAATCTTTTCACCTTATTTGGATGATTGTTTTAGCAGCATGCATGGCGGTGGATTTTTGCTTTTGCAAAAAGGTCTCTGAACTTATGAATGGGAAAATGTAAAAAATGTCCACTGCCGGGCTGGCTCAACAGATAATATGCTTATTTCAAATATCTAACCCTTTGAAGATCTTGATCTCAACTTCTCTTATGAGATCTCTGATTTTTCTTGCTTCCAACTGAGCTAGAAATGTCAGAAGGGCATTTTCTTCTCCTGTGGTGTAGAAGAAAGATATAAAAACTGTGCTACTGCTTGCTCCTATCGTTATTTATAAAATTCCATCTGCAAATGCTGCTTTACCTCAAATAAAGACAGTCTCTAGAAGAAAAATCAAAAGATGGCCAGCTGGTCACAGTAGGGGTCAGCATTAAGGATTCCTGCAGGAGGAAGGTACAAACAATTACCTGTCCTCAAGTAAAATAAAATTCCCAAGAAAAATAATAATAGCAAAGTCCTTAATCCAAGTTGAATTATGAAGTGGGTCAGGTCCAGAAGGCTGCTTGCAGCCAGCTCATTACCAGGCCTCCCATCTCCCATAGGAAATTTCTCGTTTGCTGAGGTTTCAACCCTGGGATTACAAATAATGGAGAAAAGTAAATACTTAAATATGTTGAGCAGGGCTTTTAAACCCTAGCTTGTAAAAGCATGTTGAGGAGGTGGAATTCTATCACTAAAAATCTTTTGGAGCAGGTTAGAAAAAAATCTGTTAGGAACGGATCTTCCTTTGGGAAAAAAGAGGCTAAACTACGTAACTTGTGAAGGATATTACTAGCTCTACTTAACTGTATTTTGTGCTCAATCAAAGCTTTGCCACTTCATAGCCTATATTTTAGATGTAAGCATTATTTTCCACCAGCAACTGATAGTGAAGGGATTTCTGGCTGAGTTTTTCTGGAAAATACTATGTTTTAATCTGGGGAACTTCTCAAAAGGAGTTGGGAGAAAAAAGGAAATATCTACAAATGCCTCAAGATTAATTAAAAAAAAAGGCATTTAAAATTCTTGCCCTGTTAAAAATAGAAGAAACATTCAGGAAAGGCCTCCTCGCTCTTCACACACACATACAAACTTCCACCACTAATTCTGCGTTAGCCGTTTCTGTTTCACACAGAGAAATATCCCATTAGGAATCTTTGCACATACAAGGAGGTGATACTTTGGGTATATGGAAAGCAATATAGGTGGCTATTGAAAATGTTATTTCGAACAGTTGCATTTTCTTATTATTCTTACAGAAGCTAATCATCTCAGTATAATGTGGAAGTCAGAGACGTCTTTTCTATGCAAGAATTGAGAATATCAGAAATGACTGACATTTGGTGAAAGGAAAAAAGAACAGAACATGAATCTCTCAGAGCTGGAGCCTTTAACTCAAAAAATCAGAGATTTTAGGAAAGAAAAATATGTTTCTTTTGCTATGCTTGATTAGGATTTCCTTTCTTGTAAGGTGACAGAGGGGGGTTGATGTATATTGTTTTGTCTGGGAAGGGGTTCTGCCTTTTCTATATCTGCAACAACAAAATTGAAAATTATCTCAATTTACCACGGAGAACTTAATGAATCAAAACTGCATGAACATGCCATTTCCAACAAAGACTTCTGTTTGTTTGTTTTGTTCATGGTGTCATGAAGCTATCTCTATTCTGGAAACTATCAAGGCTATGCAATTTGGCTGCTGATAGAAGAATTTTCTCTCATTATGTTTCTTTTCTTTCATGTAGAAGCATTTAAATTATTGAAATTAGTAAGAATGCTTTAGTTTACTTCTTCAGATGTACCAGTTAGCAACAACTTAATTTGCAACTGACAGTCATGTTTAACCAAGCAAGGGACCAAGCAAGCCAAGAAAACAAGAGTGTGGCTGCATGTGCTGAGTGGTTAAGATACACAGCTAGAAGAAATAGCTCATGAGCAGAGAGATTTGCTTTACCGGACCATGCTATGCGACTAGTTCCTCTTTGTATTCTTGTTGCAATTGGTATTCTTACCGCTTCTATAGGATTTAAACAGGCATTGATGCTCTGATATCTAGATGGCTTTTCAATGAAAAGACAAAGCTTAATTAGACTGCAAGCAGCAGCAGCATGTATTCCACAGTGCACCACAGCAGGTGACACAGTGCCTCGAACAGCTCTGAGGCTCTGGATGAAAATTAGGAAAAATTTGAGCTCACGCTATCTTTTGTAATAACAATAAGCACACAACAACTACATGCTGTACAGCCAAGTTTACCACATTCTCTCTTACTAGGATTTTCAGTAATGATATGCAAGAATTGGACTAGGTTGGATACTCTGAACAGAGGTGGTCCTGGGAAAACCACTGAAACACAGATTGAAGTGCTCTAGGACAGGCCACGTGGCTAAACAGAGCTAGATTCGGGGATGCACTGTGAGCCAGTAACCCCTGGAGTCTGTACCTGGGGAGATTAAAACCTTGATTAGCATGGTAAAACAAGATAATAGGATTGCCAGAGGATATTACTAATTAATCCAAAAATACTGCTTGCAGGTGGTATAAAATCAAGTCTTTAAAAATATTTGACTAGTGGGTTGACTTAGACTGATGAGGGTAAATACCCTTTATACAGAGGGAGAGCTAGGACAGGAAAGGCAAGTATGATTTGGAGTTGGATAATAGATGTCTGAAGTCATACCACTGCTAACATGGCCTTAAACTTTGATCTCTCCTTATCTCCCTACCTTTAATAATCTCCGTCATAAAAAAGCAGAAATGTTATACTATTAAAATCTGCAATGGTTATAAACATGGGAGTAGAGCTACTTGTAAGCAATAACCATTTTGGTTATTACAGAATAATATTGAACACCTGTCAAAATGCATATACACATAAATATAGTATGCATATGCATATATGATGCAGTTACTAATCAGGATTAGTTGTTCAGGTTTGTGGTTTTAAGATGCTTCTTAATGTTACTTCTTATTTTTTAAAATTCCACAACAATTTGTTGGAAAATTATCAAAATCTTTGGCTATTTTAATGAGCATAGCACATATGGAGAATCTAATATGCTGCACTTTCATGCAGGAAAAGAAAGCCAGCAGTAAAACCCAATACCATGGCAACTTTCTAGCAACAGAATATCAGCAAGCGTTTTCCAGGATTTTTCTAGAGCTCTGAAATGGTTAGTTAAGGAAAAATCTCCTCATGACAGAATTTTTCTGCTTACTTCCTGCAGATATAATTTCTTAGTATAATATTGGTCTTGTCTGAAAGGATTTTTTTTAACAATGTGGCTATGAGAAATTGATAGTCTGCCTATTCTTACTAAAACAACGTCATGGAATACTGGATTTGTTTTAGTGTTCAAACTTAAATGAAGTGAGGTTAATCTCTGGAATTTTAGTGACAGTATTTCAGACATCTTTCTTTTTACTATGACATTCCTGAGAAAAGATCTTAGTGTCAACTTTATTGAGGGCTTTGGCATCTTCAAGAAAATTTCTTGTAGAAATGCGGGTAAAAAAGACTTAGGCATAGGAAGTTGTTTTAGAAGAGATTATATGTTAAGGTACTGAAGCTACTCTATAACTCAGAAGAGTTATATATATATCAGAAGATCATAATGACTCTTAGTTTAGAAATGAAAAAAATTTTCTATTTTTTGAGTTGTTCAGCTTGCTGCCGTGAGGTTTTTAGGAGGGGAGGTTGTTTGATTATTTTTTTGTTTGTTTCTAAATTTCTTTTGGTTTTGTAATGAAATGCAAGATTAACTTGCAGTAATAAATTTACAGTAGTAATAAGTGCTGATATTGGTTTGCCATAGGCGGGAAGAGACAATGTGTGTTGCCAGAATTGGGAACCCTAAAATGCGAATCACATACAAATTTGGGAGATCTTAAGAACAGAAATAATAATGTAAAACTGAAGATATAAAAAAGAAGATACAAAGACATGCACGGGGTAAAAAATTTTAAAGCTTTCCTCAAGGCAAAATTTTTGTCAGAAGACTTTCTTGCTGTGCCAGGTTTTGCTAAATGTAAAGAAGAATTTATGCCAAAACCATCATGGAAAACTGCTTTGATTTTAATAATAAAAGAAGCTTTGTCTCGTTCTTTGCTGAAGTGGGTCCATAATAACTTGGAATAATTTGAGGGGCAGATCAGAACCAAGGTTAGGAAAAGGATATGAAATATCATCTGAATCACTTCTCCTCTCTCAGTCCAAGTCACAGTTTGTACAGCCGTTATGTATTTCCCAGACCTGACTCTGGGGCTGTGTACTACTGGAATGCATGGAGCTGATGCCTCTTGGATGAAGAAAAAGGGACTTTACGATGTTATACTACTGTTTTATTGAGCTGGCCTATACAGACTGCAAATCAATTAAGAGCATAAGCAGTTTGGCACTAAGTTAGGTGTCCTCACAGGAACATAGTCAGCTTCCAAACAGATTGGTTTTGCCCCCAGAAGTTGTGTTTCCAGGTACAGCATAGAAATCAGTATATTTGTTTAGGACTTTTTTTTTTTTTTGAGTACTAGTCACATTCAGCTTGCTATAAAGTACTGCTGCAAGTTAATATTCTTGGAATTTAGTTTAAGATGCTGGTCTTGGCAGAAACTGTTGCTATGCAAATAATATCCTCTAGATGTGAAGTGTATTATGGAAATAATAAAGAATGCATCTATATGAGTGTAGCTAGAACATACAAAATAATCTCTGCCGTGTCTTTTTATAATAAGAAACATAAAATAGATATAAAAATTGTGACGAAAAGTGTACATAATGGAGATCTCACAAAGCTTTGACCATGCCCTAATTTTGAAAAGGGATGTTTCGTGACACTGTTCCTGCAATAAGTTCCCTGTACAACAATGTAAATTATTGAAGCATGGATTCACCTATAGCATGCATGCACTTGTACTATGTGGCACGAGGAGAAGTGAGGAAAGAGACACTTGTGGACCCAGGTGCTGTGAATGTCTCAGTGGCTTGGTATTTGCCCACATTGAGTCAGAAAGGTGTGAAAACCCTAAGTCTAGGAAATATGAAAGAGATTTGCTCTGTTTCAAGATCACTTTAATGTAATTTGGAAACTGAAAAATGAAACTCTTCTTACTTGTTTATATTGAAAGAGCGATACATTCTTCAGTGACAGAGTTTGTCTCGAAATAAAGAGAAGCAAGGATCCTGAAAATATATACAGAATAGCAAGCAACTTCAAAATCTTCAGAGCTCCTATTGCAACATTTGAAAAATTTGATCTCTTTTTGCAGCAATTTACTGTACTGTGCTTTTGCTTGTACTTTTTTGACAAACAAAAGCCTTACACTGTAGGGCTTGAGCCCCAGTCATGGTTCAGCAAATTATGGTGCTATGCACCCTGTACTATGCAAAGAAGCCGCATGTCAAATCAGGATGCAGTTTTTAGGCAATAGGGATAAACATGGTAGAGGCTGTCAGGATACAGCAGAAATGAAATGAAGAGCGTTCAGTGAAAAATGCACAGTCACAGCTCACAACTTGCTTAAATACCAGCCACATCGTTGCCACTCACAGGGCTGACCCAGCAAAGAATGAGGATCCTTACCACCTTGCAGCCTCAGGTTTGTAGGTGATGACTGAGGAATCTTTTTAAGAAGGCTGATTAGGTGAAGATGCCAAAAAAAATCACCCCCAAAACTGCTCAGCAGCATTATGTAGTTATTTTAGAAAGTTTTTCCAGGTCCTTCAATGGATTTTTAAATTTGACCTGCAATTAAAAGTAACAGCTCATGATGCACTTTATAGAAAATGCTGGATCCTGACCAACGATGCTGATAAGCCATGACCTGGAACATACTCTTGTCTCCTACCTTAAGAGGGTTTTACTCCTCTTCACATCATAATTGTAAAGTTTTCCATTTGTTTCAGCCTGCTTTTTTCTTTTTTTTTCTTTTGAGCAAAATGGAAAGTTCAGTAGTTGTAACTCAGTAAACACATTTTTTATGCAAGGCTTTTATATCTACCCTAGAAAGCTCTCATTTGTTTCTTTCTTCTGTAGGCATGAAAGATTGTTTATTAAATATAATAATAATAATAAAGTAGAGATAAGCTTTCTTAGCTGGCATTACTTCAGATTCCAACGTGTTTTTCCCCAGCCTCACTTCATTATAGCTCTATTTGGTAGTGCATAACCAGCATGTGTCACACTGAATGAAGGCTGGCTTCAGAATAACATGTCAGTAAGAAGATTGCTCTTGGAACACATAGTGCCCTTACTCTATAATTAAATGCAAAACCTCTGTGGAAAAAAATGATGTTAAAAGTCTTAGCTTATGCTCACCAGAGACTAGTAGTGCAGAGACAAATGCCATCATACTAACCTTAATTGCTTCCTCTGTGTCTAGTTGTGGGAGTTTTGGCACCGCGATACTCCTGCTGGGGATTATTAAGCCATGGACTGAAGTGGATGTGGGGGTGAAGCGGTGCAGCCAGGGCTCGGCTTGCCAGGGAAACGATGCTGGCCTCCTGGCTCTTTGGAGGACAGGGGCAAGGAGGAAGGGACAACTGTGCCACTTGTGGAGGGGCAAATCTGACTCCTGAGGCTCTCTATTGCTCCCCCTTCATCTTCCTGGCTCGCTGTGCTCTGCCTTCCCTAAGCGGGAGCACATGCCCTCCATCCAGCCTTCTCTCCTCGGAGCAGCCATGCTCACTTCTGCCCCCCTGGCTAAGGGAGGGGGAGACACCCCAGTGTACCCATGGGTATGGCACCAGTCTGGGGTGCACTGACAGGTTTCAATGCTTTAAAGGGCATGAAATTTTAATCTGAAGTTTTTTTTTTTTTTAATGCAACCTTTAGGGCTGGTCAAAATTTCAAAATTCAAAAATGAGAAAAATGTAATAAAAATGTCATCTTCCATTTTCTATTTGTCAGTAATGAAATACTTTCCTGTCCAACTGAATTTTAAATGGACAAATCTTTAAGGGACAAAACTCTAATAAGTTCATTATCTTTAAAGATACCAAAGCCTCAGATTCTTAGAACAGCATTTTTAGACAAGTGCATTGGGAGAATGTTGTTCTGAGATAGGAAGAAAAAAGGAGGGGGCCGTGCCAGGATTGTTGGTTGTTGGTGCTGTCCGTCTTCTACATTTTTTATGTAGTTCATTTCAGGTATGCTGAAAAATACTCTAACGGAATCAGTCCACTTTCAAGCTAAATGCAGAATATATTGTAATATTCTCCAGAAGTAAAATGAGTTTTAGGAGAGCTTGGAATTTTCTGAGTTTCTTTAGATTTTCTTGAAGAAATCTGAAAAGAGGTAAATAATTTTAAATAGCGGTTTCTTGGTTTTCTGAGTTTTTCAGTCAGTACACCATGAACATTTAGATAAGTGAACTGGCTTTCAAGAAAGGGAACAGAATTAAATTATTTTAAAAAAATTAAAAATGTATCATGTTTTTGTCTTTTCAAGTTTCCCTTGGCTGTCCCCTGACCTTCTTACCAGAAGTGAACAAATTTTGTGTTCTTCTAGGACAGTTTGTAGACTTTCAGACCAGAACTTTCTATCTTTCTTTCCCTGTAATGATCCATTTTTCTCTTGTAAAGTTACCTTCATCCCTACCAGTCCTTCCGTTTACTCAGTTCTCATAAGTCGTAGCCACATCATACTTCAAATCAGTCCGGCATTTCAAGACAGTAAGGTGCAAGCTCCTTAGACAGCCGACAGTGTGTGTTTGTCTGATATGCTATGTGTCCTCTCTTGAACCAGCTCCACGATTTCCATAGCCATATTTTTTTCTGTCTCCTGAGACAAGACATTCACTTTTGATCTTGTCCCTGTCTTTCTTCACACACAACTTTCAGTTTTCAGAAAGACCATCTCAGTCATCTGTCATTTGGAGGACACCACTTGATTTCCTTCTTAACTTACCTTTAGAGTTACACAGTAATAAATTAAACAGCAAAAGGAGTCACCTCAGTCAATACCAAGACCCTCTGAGATGTTCAGTAGGAAGCTTTTTCTCATCCTAACTTTAAAGTCTTGTATTTCTGCTTTTTGATATTTTAAGTTGAGGAAGTCTAGTTTTGTACCAGGTTCAGCTCATAAAAGAATGATGTATGCTGCTGAAGCATGCAGTCAGTAGGAAATGAGTGGCTTTTATTAACTGATTGTTTTGGTTGATGAAAATAACAATGAAAAAAGAAGCGTGAATTTTGGCTGTGCTTCACTGCTCAGTATTCATGTCAGTTTTGACATTAAAATACTCTAAATGCCCAAGAATATGTTCTGGTAGACACCAAGCAAATGTTCTGAAAATTTCTGTGACATTGCCAGCTCCTTTTACTCCATTCGCTCACATCTCTGCAGAAATCTGAAGTAAAGTTGTGAGAATGGATGAGCTCTGGCAGTCTTCTCTAGCAGGCTAGGTAAACCTTAAGTGTCAGATTTTGGCTGGTCCTGAAACTGTTTTTCACCAATAGGAGATATTGCAATTGATGGTCTTTTAAAACTCTAGCAAAGATTTTATTTTTTTTTACCACCGCTCCAGGCTATCAGTCAAGGGTCTTCATTTTCCTCCCTATGGGAGGTTAGCTCCATAGAGGAGGTCACCATGATATAGGGTAACTGCCCGGGTTATATGTTGTTATCCTACCTTGGTTTGTAATGGTTTTATCCCATTTCCATTGAATCCTGAGATACTGCAAAGCCCAATTGGTGTAGACCATATTCTAAAAGTTTTTCAACTGGACTTATCAGCAAGAACGCTTAAAAGCTCTTGTGGAAACAAAAGTGCCATATAATAAAAGGAAGGGTACTTTATGGATTAAAAAAGATGTCTAAAAGCTGGGAAAAAAATGTATGAGTAAATGAGGTGAGGGGAACCTCATGGTCACGCAGGGGAGTCTCAGAGATGTGTGCTGGCGTCTGTACTACTTAACACACTTATAAATGATATAGAAAATGACTTGTAAAATGGCAAAATGTGCTGATGCTGGTAAGTTGCAGAGGGTGAAAAGACAAGGCCTGGCTGTGAAGAACTGCATGAGGCCCTTCCAGGAGTGGTTATTAAATTAGCAAGTAAAATTCAGTGTAAATAATTGTGAAGTGATGCATCTGGGGAAAAAAAGAATCTTTGCATATAAAATCAGGTCTCACCTGGCCACTATTGCTTGGAAACAGGACCTTGGACTAATGCTAGTTCTATGAAAAAATCACTTCAATGCTCCGTAGCAGTCCAAAAAAAAAAAAGGGGGGGTGGGGATGGGGGGTGGGGAAATTATAAGGTTTTAATTAGGAAGCAAAGTAGAGAACCACATTATATTATACCCCTGAATACACCTAGATAAGCTTGTATCTTGAATATGGTCTGCATGTATGCAGTTCTGGTCTCTGTTTCAAAAACGATAGTGTGAAAGTGGAAAAGATATGGATTTTCTCTGTACAATTTTCCTATGTCTCTCAGACTGCGCTGAATTTATTCAGATTAGTTAACAATTGTTCAAATTGAGAACTATCTTTAACTATTCTACATGCCCCAGAATATGGTTTTTTCCCCTCTCTTTTATAGTCAGGAATGGCAGATGCTGCAAGCTTCTAGGCCTCTCTGTAGGCAACCACCGTTGTCAGACTTTATCTGGATCTTTGAGAGTGCACATTACTATTCATTTAGAATTTTGGTTCAGAGGTCAGAATGCAGCTGGTGTTGTGGAAGAAAAAGGGCAAGTACTTGTGTTTTAGACCCTGCACCTTTCGTCACCCGTGCATCTCTAACAAGTTTGTGTGAAAGCCACCTACATACATCAGGGGGGCAAGTCCTTCATTGATTTCCAGAAGCGTAATATTTAGGTAACTCTGAGGTTAAGAAATCACTAGGAAGCTTTGTGGGGACTGGAGGGAACTTACAGACAGCAACATTTAACAGAGCTGGGATCTACACCACCTCTTCTGTTTCTTTCCTAGTTTTTTTCCACTCAGTAATAATTTTTGGAATGTGAAAATAGTGATGACAAAGGCTTTAGATGGCAGTCATAGTTCTCAGGTAAATTATACATTTGTAGCTGGGGAGCAGAGATTAGAACTGTACTGTGTTTATTACAGAATTGCAAACCTTTTCCATGTGGGTGAAAAGAGGTTTCCTTTCACTAATATCAATAATACAGTTCATTTCTATTCCACAGTGAGTATTATCCTTATTGCTGTAATGTCATACCATCTCCTGTTAGATTGCTAACCACTGGAAAGATTTTCAAAGACTGCATCACCTAAATTTTTCACCCCTAATCTCTATTTAGTCTTTGTAATAAAGGAGCTGGATATTCAGCAACTCTCTTGAAAGTCAGCTGGATGCTGCTGGGTGATCAGTCCTCTTAGGAATTGCTTTGTAAACTTACAGATTCAGGATTTGATAGACCACATGAAGGCTTCTTTGGTTAAACTTTGCCTCTTCTTATCCAGTCAGCAGCCAGTAGAGAGCAATATTGCACACACATGAGAAATTAGCTCACTACACTGTATTATTCTATGGGGAATTAGCCACTATAATTATTGCTTTCCTTCTCCAGTACTGCTTTAATAACTAAGCTATACATAAAGGAGTTTAGGCTTTGCTAATTTTTTCATTCTTCTCAATACTTACTTCTTATCTTGTGTATAGTCAATGGCTTGTCAAACCTGAAGCTAATTTATTTGGTATTATATATTTAAAATGTTTTATTCTTTAAGAACCCGCTAATAGGATGTAGAACATAAAAATTAGATTAAAGAGCTATGGAAAAAAATCTTTTAATCAGCTAGTTGAATATAGCTTTCTGCTTCTACAGTGAGTTTATACAGGCTCCCTATTTTGTATAAACTAATATTATTTTCAGAATACAATTTGGACTAGATTACCACACCGGGGTCACAAAAGGGAAATGTGTGCACATATATGTATTAGGATTTCGGGATCTCCTTCAACTAGTTTTTTACCATTTCCTTCTTCAAATTTAGTCCAATTTTTTCTGATATAATATTTATGTGATATATAAAAGTGTACAAGACTCAATTTATGAAGTAGCTTATTATCTTAATACCTGTCCATAATCACAGTTTTTAATTTAGAGTCTTCCAGGTAAAGAATGGATGTTCAAACTTTAGCAATTTATCCAATATGTCCAGAAATCTCTGAACATGGTGATAGAAAAGAACAGTAGATATACACTAAATATATCTATATAGTTTTTATAATAAACCCTCTGTTTGAGTGACTCTCAGTAACTGTTGCCCCATCTTACCCTACACAGCAGCTTAAATAAGTCTCTACCAAATTTCAGATTGACCAAGGCAGGTGAAAGTCCTGTGTTTTTCTCTCCAGGGCAAGGCAAGGCAGCAAGGAAAGGTGCTCCAAGCACAGAGCAAAACCCTTATACTCCATCGGAAGAATAAATAAAACTTCATTCCTGCACTGAGGTCTGGACACAGGGTCCCTCTGTCTACCATGGACAGGATCAGCAGTTAAAAATGATAAAACTGTAACTCTGCCAGGGTCTCAGAGTCCCATCAGGCAAGGTCTGAAATGTGCCTTCAGGCAGGGTGGAGCTGCAGTCTCTTCCTGAGCGAAAGGCGCTCATCCTGTGAGCATGTCACCTTTGTGCCTCATGGTGCAATGCAGACTTTGCTGTGAAAGAGAGAAAATGTGTCTTTAAAAATAATCAGTAAAGCTGTTTCTCTTCTCCATCATTTCATCATGAACCTTTGATTCAATTTCCCAGAGACTTTTCGAGGTTTTTAGTAAGTTTGGAAGACAGAATTAGGGAAAGGGTGAGGGGGAAGGGCTTACAGAGTTTACCAGCCTCCTTAGTACATGAATTGGAAAGAAAGTCACATGGAAAGTGAAATAAGTCTATTCAGCATTGGGATACACTTCACTGGGCAACAAGCAATTAACTTTTCTACTTGCTCTGGAAATGAAAAATGCATTCCTAATACTAATACCCAATTGAAACAGAGTGGCCTTTGGGAGCAAAGTTCTTTGCTTCTCTCTATGAAAAGGTGATCCTCTTCGTTCCAATCTGTTTTTTCTTATAACCTCTTACAGACTTCCTCTATCTGTGTGAGTGAGAGAACGTAGGTGCTTATCAATAATATGATGGAGTTATATGCCAACAGACGAGCTTTGAGAAAACTTAGTTCATTAGTTTAAGAAACAATACTTATTGTTTCATCATTTCCCCAGATATTTTACAGCAGAGTCAGCAGAAAGGAGCATATGCTTCTGCCTCAGTCTCTTCAGTGTCATGTCTGTCATTTTAGTGTAAACTCACGTTTCTCTGCAGTGATTTAACTTCCCTCTTCCATGATGTTGGGGGATTAGCCTGCTGTTGACAGATGCACGCAGAAAGGCCTGTCCCTGGGCACCCTCTCTGTGGGCAGCTGACTGCCAAATTGCTCCCCTTGGTACCGCCTGCTCGTCTCTGCCAGGTGAGCCCTACTGGGTGGGCACCACACGCCATGGACATGTGTGAGCAGAGCGGGAGGAGATGTCAGTCTGTAAAGAACGGAAATGCACAGATCATAAACTAGTGCTTGTCTTCTTTCATACATCTATTCTGGAACAGAAAAGATTCTGAACCAAAAACGCCAGCATCACTCCTCCTTTTGGGTCCAGACTGTGCAAATGGCCTCTGTCTTCATGATGAGTATTTCAGGTCTAGCTTTAGGACGTGAGCATCTGCTCCTAGGAACTGAAAGCCTGTCCCTTGCCTGACAAGAATACACTTAATGAAATTAAAGAGCAATAAAATCAGCTACATTACTCAAGATTATTACTTTCTGCCACATTGTGTATTCATACTATAATTTACCACCACAGGAGATCATAGGAACAAATTCTGGGTTTTACAAAGGCCTTTGAGATGTTACAGCTATAATCAGTGTCAGCTACACCAACCACCATAATGAGGGCAATCAAATCCCACACTTCAGCATGCAGCCTCATCCCTGCAGAGTCCACACTGAAATGACTCCCCTCTTTTTCCCAACCCACCCAATAGACAGTGCACAACTGGTCCTGTGAGTTACATGGATTTAGGATTTTATTGAAGCGTCAAGTGCCAGGTGCACCTGAAGGCAAGGAAGACTGATAGGGTAAATGTCCATCAGATACACAGCAAAATTTCCTTTGCTTTGGGAATTCCAGACAAATTATTGAAGAACTACTGACTTAGCTGATCATCTGCCAGAAGGAACATGGAAGTGGCTTTCGAAGCAGAGAGATACAACAAAAGGAAAAAAATAAAAACAGTGGAAAGAGCAAGTATATATTAACAGAAATAGACTTTACCACATTTTTTCTGTTCCCACGGAAATCTTTCACTGACTTCCATGGCATGAAGTTTTTTATCTCCAGATTTCAGGTGACCCCTTCCAGCTTCCATGTGTTGAGACTTACCTTGCAGCACAGCACTGTCATTAGTGTCTGGATACACAGCATAAAGCTCACATGTCCAAGAACATCTGGCTTGCTGTGAGTGGCGGAAGATGTTTCTTCTTTATAGAAGCAGTCCAGCTCTCCCAAAGATGTACCCAGGTCATAGATGTGCATGACCAGCTGAAAAGAAAAAAGCGTCCCTGTTTGAAGCCTAAGAACTCGGCAACACAGCTGAGCTCTAATGACTTCCCCTGCTGTCCACATGCCTGTTTGTCATCCGCACTGGGTAGCACACCTGATTGCTGGCCTCTGCTCATTCAGTGTTCTTTACACTCGACAATCTGTATCACATCCCTGCATAAAGGTAGCTCGGTCTTTTGCTCTAGTTGCTCTATTATTCAGGCTTTTCTTTTTTAGACACTGCTCTTTATTAAATTTTAATCTTCCAAGACATGATTGATACAATGACTGGAGAAAATAAAAGCACACTGCAGAGGTTCCTTCTTAGGTCAAAAAGCTGTGACAGTCTAACTTGGTAACATGGAGCAGAAGAGCTGACAAATCTCCCACTCTCATTTCTCTTTCTCTCTGATGACCTATGAAATCTTTTCAAAAGCTCACTAGCTAAGGCCAAGATTCTTACTGTCTTCATCAGCCTACCTAAGTAAAGGCCAGAGATTTGGAAAGCACCCCAGGAGGGCATGTTGGACACCAGAATTTGAGAAACAGGATCAGCTGGAAAAAGACTCGCTACCATCTGTCTAATGTTTGTGATAGCAGGCTTTCCCATGAGGGTGTGGGCGCTGTGAGGTGTCTGTGCAGTGGCTAGAAGAAAATGGAAGCCTGAGGTCTCTGCTGTGTTTTATTCCGAAAGTCCATGCCTTTTTGTAACGAGGGGTCCTGGCTTCTACTCTTTCTCTACATTTCCTTCTACCAAAATAAGAGAAAGGTAGCAGACAAGTATTCTTAATGTTTAGCAAGACAAACACATGAATAGGAAAATAAATAAAGGGTCATCTAGCCAAGTCCTCTCCCACTGCACAATTCTGGCTTTTTTTCTTGTTTCTAAAATGGCTTTACTATATTGTTGAGGAGAGACATGATGAACCACTGAAAATAATGTAGGATGACTTTCTAATAATTCCAATTTATGAACAGACCCAAGAGTAAATTAGGATGAATTTTTCAAGGAAAATTAATCTTGAAAAAACTATGAGAAAAATTTATCTTTCAAAACTTTTTGAGAATTTCTTCCAATGACATACCTTTTGTTTGTCCTGGTTTCTATGCAGACCATCAGGTAATTATAATAACCTTAAATGTTCAGCTGTGTCCCTAAATAAGCCTCTTAAAGAAGCCCTATAGCCAGCTCTGATTTGAGATAAGTATGGAGACACTTTTATGTGAGGAAAGGCCAGGTCCTGTGTGGTTTGAATATTCCCAGTTCACATTTCTTTCAGAGGGAGCGAAGGGTTCTCAGAACTAAACAAAAACCAACAGCAGTCTCAGGAACCTTTTGTCCATCTAAAATTATCACTTGACATTAGCCCTGCCTCAGTTTGCAACCTTGAGACTATACTCATAACTCCAAGGTTTTGAAATGTGCCTGTTTTCAAACCAAAATTTGCATTCAGTCTGAATTTATTGTAGGCTCCACGTAAAGATACCCTTGGGGCTGAGAGTCTGATGCTCACAATGAATTCATTGAAAAGGAGACGAATGTTCACATCACAGTGTAGTCATTAGCAGTGTTTTTCTGACCTGCTTGGGATGCCTCCTGTGCAGTGGATGTCTCCCAGCAAGCCTTCCCACCGCTTCTGTGCTGCTCAAGCAGATTGTGATAGTTGTGTGCATTCATAAATGCACAGAATTAGCTCACTATGCCCAATTTAAAATAAATTGCTGTGCAAAAAGCAAGTCAGTCAGGCTCTGACCAGAATTCAGGACCTACGTTCATGAGATTGCAAAGCAAGCAGCAGAAAAACAGTTGTTTCCTTCATGTTCTTGACTTCTTTTTCCCTTGTAGGTTTTTTGAATTGTGTTTAACAGTAGAACTGCTTCATGCTACAGCTTCTCCTTGCCTCTGAGGAAAGCTCCAGGGGCTTCATCTAGACAAAAGTGAAAGATTTGTACTGTGAAGGTCTAGGGAGAGATTTAGAGGACTGAAGCTGTCACCAAGCACCTGCAGAGGTGAGAGAAGTAAAGCTTGAGAGGCAGGGAACATCCTCAGCATAAAAAGAATGAGAGCAAAACAGAGATACTGTCCCCAGCAGGTATGATATGGGGATATGCTGAGGCAGGAAGGGAGACAATCCTGAAAAAAATTTCTCTGTTTAGCTCACGGTATCATAAAGTGTTGTTTTGAATACTTATTTCAGATTTAAAGTAGTTAAACTAATCAAACATGACCAGTTGGTTGAATAAATAGAACTGTGCTGCTGTCATCTACTGAAATAAAAAACTTTACCAATTTATTCTGATGATCACCTGCATATTTGTGTGAATCATAGTCACTCACAATTAAAATCATAAGCCCAGTACTTAGTCTACGTTAACTGCCATTTATTTTTCTCTCTCCCCTTAGACTTGCCAGTCCTCTGAGACAAATCTTGTGTGCATCTGTGACTGTCTCATACAGCAAACAGACTGGCAGGGTTCTGTTGATGGCACAGCCCAGCTCTGCCCATACACCCTCACGTGCTCTCAGCTTGGGGCACTGCTTTCCCTACCTTGTGCATCATTATTCCCAGGCTGCTGCAGTGGTTCCACATCAACTCAGAGCCTTAATACAGAGAGAAGAGAAAGAAAAATACTTATTGTTGTTGTTAGAAAGCTCGGTGCACCCACGCCATTTTAAATTATTAGCACTACGATGTCAGAAGCTACTTCGATTGCAAAAAAATCTATGGGGTAGTATGTGTTTCTGACATACTTCATGTACAGCCTGTATGTGTAATATAGATACATTATAAAATGACAAAATAGTTCAACACAGTGAATATCCAAACTTCATATAAAATTAGTATTTAAAAAAACCCAGGGTATTAAGAAGCACAGAAATGATCAGCTATGCAATTTTGCATTGATTCAATTCCATTTACAGCTCATAAATTCACTTAACATTTCCACACACTTTTGACTTTGTGCATTCCCACAGCACTTACATTTTGATTCAGAGACACTCACAAACTCTCACCACAGCCTGTATTTATGACAACAGTGATGTGAATATGTAAATGTTGCCGCCTTCTTTTTAAGCCTGTGTGGTCACTGGAATACAGAGCTCTGTGGCTGCTGTGCGATAGCTCAGACAGTGAGTGTCCCAGGGAGCAGAATCAAGAGATCAGCGAGGACAGCATAGTCATCCTTGTGTAAATGTTACCAGAGGGTAGCTAGCTGCAGCCAACGTGCTCCTTTCCCCAGAACGGGCTGTAGCTCCTGCTGACATTTGCATCCACCATATGGCGGAGTGCGGGGTGGCCATCCAAGGCAGAGCTCCTCACCTTAAAAACAATACGGCTGCCCTTGGATTGGTTCCTGGGCTGTGTTTCTGACATCCTGCACTGCTAGGTGCGTCTACTTGCACTGTACAAGCCCATCTCTCTTTTTGGGGGAATGCCATTATCACTGTTAATACTCTGGAAACATGTAAGCTGCATACATACAACACAAAGCTGAATAAAAGAAAGGGTAATTGGGTAAAACGGGCAGCTGTTTGTGGTTGTTGTGGAAGGCATGAATGTGAGTTTTCAGTGTGTGTATGTGCATGCTCTTTTTAGTGAATGCAAAGTCAGGTCCTACCACTTCAGACTAATAGCTCATCTCGTTTATTGTAGGAAGTCATAACTTTGTCCACAGTGGGGTCCACAATGAAAATTGCTATAGTGGTCGAAAAAATAAAATGATTTTGATGTTTCCTTTAGGAGGGAAGTATAATTGTGTGAATGCACTCATTTATACAGAATTCTGTGTGTAAGGAAAGTAAAAAAACCAAGATACGTTTTCCTAATACTCTGGGGAGCAACATATTACAGAATTAATACCCACAGAATAATCCATCTAATAATTTCTGAAAAATCTTTGTGCTTATTTCAAATATATTTTACTGTTATCATAAAGGCAAAATACATTTTATACAAAAATGTGAATATTATGTATTAATATATTTATAATTAGTTAGAAAGGTTTACTCTAGAAAAAATAATTTTGGTAAAATAAAAATATGTGATGATTTTACATTGCAAATATATTTTCCCATTTCATTTTGCCTGTAAATTAATCTCAGCAGCAGCTAAAATAAAAAACAGAGAAAAGTTACATATTTATAGTTGCCAGAGCAATCAGTTAGGAATAAGGAAGTTTTAAGCTCCTTATGTGCCTGTAGTGAAGACCATGACATATAAAGGTAATTTTGAGGACAAGCTCTTTTATAAAGATTTTGAATGCATTGATAACCTTATCCAGCTCACAGGTGGATGAGTTGTTGCATCTCAAAAACAAACCCCTTTCCTTGGAGTCATCTTCCTCCCACAGTTAGCATCCTTGATGCGCCTTCTTGTTAGTTGACTTTTAAAAGGAACAGATGTGGAGATAAAACTAATCTTTCACCTTCAGAGCCATTTCTTACAGGTCAAACCTAAAGGATTTTAATGAAACATTATAATGAAAAACATATCACTAGCTATGTAAATTCTTAAGTGTGGGTAAACAGAGGTTATCACTTGTTACTGCTATGAATCTGTCATCTTTTGAAAGCATAATCCTCTCTTAAAAGAAAAAGCAAGAATTACAGTTAATTTTGTTCTGTACATTGCACTGGGGGTGATATGAGTCTTATTAGTACATAGAGATTTATGAGAGATCACACAGACCTTGAGAAGAAAAATCTCTTAAATTATCACATTTTACCTCTCTAACCTTTGTTCTTATGCAAGGCCAAACCGCATATTTAAAATGTGTACCTGTCACATATTTTCTTTAAAGATTAAGACTGCTGAAGGTTGAGCTCTGCTGAATTTGCCACCCTGAGCACCCTGAACACTGAAAGCAGCATGAGGGTATTGTCAGGTCATGATTGCAATTTGCCTGAGAGACAAGAAATGATTGCTTTTTATGGCACTCGGATCCTCATGCCCATTAATTCAAACACAGATGTATACACAAGGTGCTATTTAAAAGTAAGCAAACCTTTTTTAACTATTCAGTATTCTCTTGATGAAACCAATTAGCTATGCATAGAAGTAGCAAAGAAATAGCCAAATAATTATATTATTTGTATTTGTGGAAGAAGAAATTAAATGTAAAGCAGCTATAGAGACGGTGGAGACAAAAGGGAAACAGAGAAGACAAGACGAATGGAAGGGAACTTAATTTCTTATTTTCCTCTCACAGTAATTTGTGTGTTTTAGTAGTCCATTTCAGTATAAAATTTTGCAGCATATCGAAAGTGATCAGCTGTGGGTGCGGGAAGTTTCACTAATTATAATTTCTTATTGACAGATAGAAGAAACATTTTCTGAATCAGCAGGAAAGTTGTCAGGGAAGTGTGTCAAAAGGCAGGGTTTACCTGAAACCTAACCATGAACAAATTTAGACAACTTCAGGCTTAATGAACATGGTTGCTTTTAAAATTTACCCTTCCATAAAGTTTTTCATTAAAAATGTCCAAGCATCTTCTGCTGCCCCAGCAATGAAATGATGCTTTTCCAGCCTGTCAGAGAAATGCCAGCAGTGCCAGTAGCTCCTGGGGGCCAGACTAGTGCAGGTCTCACTCCCGACGGTGGATGGTTTGGTGAGAAACTATTTCCTAAGCACAGGGGAATACTATGGTTTAGTAGAGATGACTCCGTGATAATTTCTGGGAAATGGCAACTCATTTAAAAGAGGATTATGGTGGAGTCTAGTACAAATGAAGGAACTTGCTTCATATAAGATTGTCACTGCTTCTCTTTAATGATCTGGATTTCAAATATCAATTCGTAATAAGGTTAGAATGATATTGGAGCAAGTTCCAAGTTTAATCTGATTTTGACACACTGTAATTAGGCACTCCTGAAGAAGCAGATGGTTTTGTATTGTAATTATAGTGCCCCCAAATGATCACTAAAACAATACTCACAATTCCTCTGTGACATGTCTTGACAGATTCATAAATTGGAGGAAAGAAAACTTTCTTGGGTCCCTTGCTGCTGCTGTATTCTTACGTTTCATTTGGAAAACGCACTTGTGCGTATACATTAATGACTTTTCCTGCTTGAATTCAGTTACTGGACGTTCCCTGAGAGAGTAAAACCTTATATTTTTCCACTTGGCAGGCACATGGGACCTGGTTCTGCAAATGTGGTGTGGGTAGGATTTCTACGTGCAGGGTACAGTGCACTGGTTTCCAAGGAGACAGGTATATGATGCTTGAGGTAACGGAGATTTTGGGAGAGTGAGATTGGGTAGAACAGTCCTCAGTTTATCAGTTTGCTCACTGATTAGGAATATAAAGTAAGTGCCTCGTAGCTTTCTAATGACTTTACAACTGGCAGGCATTTGCTGGCAGCTGTGGCAGTGACCAATGCACAGCACCGACATCGAGCAGCTTTACTTCCAAATTATTTTCTTGAAAGAACTACATGTGTGGGGCCTCCTTGCACGTTAGAAATTATCACGGTGTTTGTCATCAATAGTAGAAAATGCTTGAGGTGCATATTCCCCCTCTCTTTGCTATTCACCCTAACATGGGCCAGTAATGGGACTGCAGTGACTGCACCGCACAGGCACACTGAGCTGCTCCTTGCTCCTGTGCCACCAACTCACTTTTTGTCCTGAATAATCTCTAGCAGTGTACACAGCAGTACATGGCAGGGCTCAGATTAGTGAAACAACACTGGTCTCTGTCACCAAGAACCAGAATAGGTTCCTAGCAACTAGGACCAGGCAGCCTACTGCTCACACCCCCTTTCGCCTCTAGAACAGTAGGGAGAAGAAGGAGAAAAGGAGGGGAAAGAAAAAAATACCCTCATGGGTTGAGATAAAGACAGTTTAATAGAACAACAACAGAACAGGAAAATAACAACAACAATAATAATAATGGTAAAAGAGTATAAAAGACAGAAGTCACTCTCACCGCCCAGTGAGTTGGTTACACAGCCTGACCTGAGCAGTGATCGTGGATTGCCCCCCCACCCCGCAAGCCCCCATTTGTGTACCGAGCATGATGTCTATGGTACAGAATATTCTATTGGCTATTCCATTGTTCTGTCTATGCTCCTTCTCAGCTTCTATGGGAAGCTAGAAAAAGTCCTTGAATATTATAAACATCACCTAGCAACAACTTAACCAATATGCATTATTGACATTTTTTCACACCAAATCTGAAAACACGGTGACCACTAGAGAGAAAATTAACTCTGTCTCAGCTGAAACTAGGACACACTGTCTGAAGCAGATCGGAAAGTAGCTGTAAAATACACATTCACTATCAGGTGTTGCTTTTAATTCCTTTGATGTATTATGTCTGTCAGCTTATCCATTCTCCATTCACATGGCCCTCCAGAATCCAGCTGAAGTGTGGATAATGTAGATAGTGATGGGTTTTTTTTTACTTGTTGATAGATAATAATGTATTTATGAAATGACTTATAAGAAATCAGACCTTTCTAATACACTGGTTTAATAGAAAAGCATAATAACTCAGCTTCTTATTTGTGCCCAGATGACAATGCTGGGAATTCTCTTCTCTCAACTTAATTCAAGGATCAGTTCCACAACTTGATTTCCTCTTGTTCCTTCTCCAGCTATGTTGATTGAGGTAATAGACAGAAAAACAAATCAATGCTCACATCATAGTGCATGCTGTATTTTGCTCAGGCTAAATTATATGTAGTATTCTAAGTACGTCTTTTTGCTTGAAGAAAAATAAATGGAAAAGACAACCCTTTTTGGGTTGAGTAGTTGCCTAGAGCATTTTCTGTAGAAGATTCTGCAGCTTCTTCTAAAATTCTGCAGAAATTACTGTAAAGAAAAGTTTACACATAGCATGAAAGGGAGAATGAAAACCTCTTCTAACACAGAAATTAACTCATCAGTGCTCAGGGCTGAATATGGGTGTGGATATGTTCAGATGGTGCTCAGTGCTCAATACGCAGAATATAATCTTTCTGTGTTAGGAATGTCAGGCGACAGTCATGCTTGCTGATTGTACATGGGTTGTGAGTTGATGTTGCCTGCAAAGAGCATTCAATCTACTAGTAAATGCATGGAACATTTCTAATTTAAGAACCACAATAGAGTGTGTATAGATGTCTTTACAGGGGAGAGAGAGCAAATGCCATGAGGGGAAGAGGGCGAGTGATGTATGAGATGAATGTCTGTGTGTGAATGGGAGGATGGAGAAGAGTAAAGTGAACTTTCTGAATCAGAGCACATTAGCAGGAACTTATTTTGCAGTGCTCCTGTTCTTTCTGCAAACATGCTGAGGCAGCTAAGTGTGTTTTGAAATCCCATACAGGTTGCTATTATGTCTTTTGAAAACCTGCTGATTTGGAATGCATATGGTCATTTCTAAACCATAGCTTTGGCAGAGCACTGTGATCACAGGAGGATGATCATTACTATGTTTACAGTAGTTACCATGCCAATGTGATACTGTATGAGATGGAAGTACTGAATATAAGTCTTTTATAGTCGTACTGGAACATTTAAAGAAAAGGATGATTTGAACATACTAAACATTACTGTTCTCGGGTATTTTGATGGAAAGTGCCTTTCCAATAACATGAAATATTTCATGTCTTCAGGTTGACTTCCTCAGAATTTCATTGAGGAAAAAGGCAGCATTCCTGAGAGAGCAAACATTACAGTTTAGCATTGCAAAACAGCGCTTCAAATATCATTTTAAATGGGATAAAAATGAAATATTTATAACAGGGAAGGAAGAGGCAACATCAGAAGGAAAATGAAAATGGAATGTTTGGATGAGACACAAACATTCCCTCACCACTGCCCCTGCTCCCTTCTTTAGGAAACACCATCATATCTGACCTGATTTAGAAAGAGATGTTAGTTCTTCTATTAGCTAAAAAACCCTGTGTATTTTTAGCTACCTTTAACAAGAAGCTGATATTTATTTCAGTGTTTTTGAAAGTGATGTCACTAGTCTAATCTATGAAGGTAGTTTATAGTGGTCCTAAATGGGATTACACAGTGTCCTCTTCCAGTCTCAGTCATCTAGGGTGATGGTAAGTAATCTAGATCAGGTCATATTTGTGTTGCTGCAGCTGGATATTTATCCATTCAAGGTAGCTGCCAATCCAGAGTTGGATTCTTGACAAGCAGGACTTTAAAAAAAACATTAGAGAGGTATCTTGCAATGCAGCAGGTGGAAGAGTGTCAGGGTTTCCCTGGCTGCTAGAGCACAGGTCCAAAGTCTCCCCTTCTTGCCCTCAGCTCTTGTGTGAGTTGAAGGCAGCCAGTTCCCTGCAGTGAGTCCAGGCTGGGTTAAGCGCTAGGAGGAGAGCAGGGCAGTGGGCAGCCTTCCACCAGATGGTACAAACCAGCAACCTCTGCACTAGGTAAGTGAATTCTGGAAGAGATCCCCAATGTGCAAAGTTAATCAAGTTGTGGCCTAATTAAACAACATTACTGCTGTTTTGTCTTCCTTCCTGTGGTGTCCAAAACAATAAGCTACAATAAAGGAGGCCTGGTGGTGTAGTTTTACGTATCTCTTAACAGGTCAAATAACTTTAGTGTATGAGCGTTGATCATATGGAGACACAAAAGGCTAAGATTCGTTAACTTTATCCTTCCTGCCAAGTTAATTTTAGTACCTTTTTGACAGTGCTAATTAAACCATATTTAATTCTTTTCCATTCTGTATTAGCTAGATACTAACAAACGCAACTATTGAACAGCTGAAAACTGTTTAAAGTTATTTCTGCTTTTGTGCAAGATTTTGTGACATATAGAACATTTTAAAGTCAAAGGAAAAGTTTCTGTTTTAAAGAAATGCAAAGGTATTTATGCTGTCAATCTCTACAAGGTCTCTAATGATCACCTAAACACTCTTGAGCACCACTAGACTATACTTTATTTGTATTTCTTCTGGTTTTGTGGAGCAATACTGACAATTCCATGGTGTTCAATGGCTGATGCAAAATATATCAGTGAATTTTCCCTTTATTCCTTTCACAGTATGGTAGCAATGGCTGTACTGTAGTTATTGCTAATAAATAACTCTATGCTAAAAAATAACTGTAACAACATAAAAATATTTAAGAAAGTGATGTAATTTTGGACATAAAACTGACACAAATAATTAATAAATCATAGTTAATTCTTAGTTTATTTCTATTGAAATAAAACTCAAAGCTTAATTCTAATTTTCTTTATATCACCAGACAGTGTAAAAGTCTAATGTTGGCATGTCCTGTAATTTTCTTGTGAGTTTTCCATACCTGGTGTTTCTCTTTTAGTCCAGAATTCACCCAGAATCTCAATTTGGCTTTCTTTTGCTTTCTTTTCAAGCAAATATTTGGTGTGCTACAGTAAAAATCTTGAAAAACAACTAGAAATTCTCAACAACTAGTAGACTAAATAATTAAAAAAACTCAGAATACAAATAGTTTTTAGTGTTGTGTTCTCATGCTTTGGAAATAATTTGTTTGTGAATTTTCACTATTTACATTTACCAGTGTAACATGGGCAATAAAAGACTAGAACTATTTTTTTTTTTTTTTTTTTTTGGTAACTGAAAGAAGAGTCCTTTGCCTGGAATTCTTGTTCAATTTTTTACATCCAAAAGCATCTTGGAAAGAAATAAGAAGTGCCTTAGAATATGGACCAGGTTATGGTCTTTCGTTGTAGTAAATCAGGTACAATTAGTCTGAAAGCAAGAGAACAAATTATATCAACTGTTATGAAAGCATAATGCGCTCTTATGTTTTCATTCCATCTGTGGTGAGCAAAATATGTAATTTCTGATTTCTGTAGTGCATTTGTTTTATTAACCAGTGCTACCTCCTAATTAATACATCAAATACCAGAATATCTAGATATTAAAATTGTTCTGATTTTCCCCGTAAGCTACAGTCTCCCTCTCCTAGGAGACCATCACAAAAAAAAAAAAAAAAAACAACCCAGAAATGAATGACCTAATATTTTTATCTGAGAGTGATGAGAATTCATACTTGTTCTTCTTAATCACTCAGGAAATAGTGAGCCACTTTCAATTATCTAACTGCTGGAACTAGGAAGTGGAATGAACTGCCACTACAGAGCAGCAGGAGATTTCTGGTTACTTCCACTTTTGGCTTCTGACACTACGGACTCCTGAGGGTTTTGACTTTCACAGAGCAGTTGCTCAATATTTTGAGGACCTGAAAACTATCTAAGAAAAAATTTGAAAGCATGATACCTGAAAAGAAAGGTATCCTCTGAGACACTGGAACTCAAAACCGAAGACCACCTAAATCAGGAGTCACTTTTCAAAAGCTTAGGATCTATACAGCTACTTTAAACATTTTGCCCTGGCAAGTACATCTTACAAATTTATCATATCTGAAAGATATGCAGTGCATATGTGACAGTCTCTTGCAGGGTCACCATAACAGAAAACTGTTTTCACTGCTGAGCTACTGGAGGCTTCCCCTGATTGGCTTCCCCTGAGCAATCTGGGCACCAGGGGACTGTCTAGAACCTCTTTCTTGGTCCTTCAGTATCCCCCTAAATTTGTGCCTCATAAACACTGCTCCCCATATCTCTCCATTACATTGCTCTGGGATCCAGGACCTGAAGTACCCAGAGTACTCAGATGGGGGAGGGAGGATAGGAGAAGAAATGGAATTTTGTCATCAGAAAAATTCCCATCAAAACCCCCATTTTAGGTTTGCTAAAACTTCTTTGAAGGGTAGAGTTTTCTAATGAAATGCTTTTGGTTGATTAAACACAGATTAATCAGAATATTTTTGACCATCTAATTAGCCAGAAGGAGAGGCCATCAAATGTTGAGGAATCAATCTGATAATGAGAAGAATTTGCATTAAAAGGCTCATCAGTCTCATAGTGGCAGAGAGAACTGTATATGAAAGTCATGACAATTTAGCAAGTTAGCTCTAAGTATTCAAATGACAGATATAATTTAGAGAAATGTTCTTATATCCTTTATTAACTAGTTTCATGATGATTTACTAAAGAAATCTGCCATCTCTAGTTATGCTAGATGTCTGTTCATCTGTCTGTCAACTCCTTCTCTTTGTACCTGATTAGCATGACAGTAGGACAGACCTCAGACAACTCTGTTACTATCAATGTACAAAAACCCACGTGCCCAGGTAAATTCATGCCCTCTTAGAGGGAAGGCTGTGATGTCAGCTCAATGCTATTGGGAGACTCAAGAGAATCAGCTCTTGAGAAACCCGCAGAAAAGTAGCCTATGTCAATGCTGCTAATTGTGCGACTGCCTTTTTCTTTTCCAGTTTATCATCATTAATTAACAGGAATGTGTTAGTTTCAGAATTCTTCTAAGTTTTGCCCAGAAGGAGGAAAAGGTGCTATGTGAAAAGAAAACCCAAATAAACTGACCAAATATTGCAGACCCCCTTCACTATGTCGGTTATAATAACAACCCAAGAGGTGGTTTCTAGGACTTGGCACTTCTGCCATGCCAGCTGTAGGCACGTTTTGATCAGATTGGTGGCTGTCATGACAACTCATGGAGTTCTTGCAATGACACAAGGGGCTGGATATTTGTTGTCAGATGGTGATTTCTATTTCCTCCCCTCTTTCCCTGGTCTCTTCCCTTGCTTCCAGGATTTTAAAACATATGAAATGACAGTGTCCAAACTGACACAAAAGTACATCCTGCAGGATGTTACCACCACAGGAAAAGATGACTGAGGCAAGCTCAAGCTGTTGGAACTTATACAAGAGCACTGTCATGTCTTGTTCATTACCTGATCACAGCTGCAGGACCAATGATTTTTCCTAGCACTGTGGTTTATTTTTTGAGGGAAGGCTTATTTGAATCATAATACAAGAAAATTAGTTTGAACATGCTGAACTGGGGTGGAACCGTTTGGGTTTCTGATTTATTTTCTGTTCAGTAATTCAAGAGGTATATGTATTCTGGCTCTGAGCATTTGTTCTTCTGATGCTACTCACAGAAGTATACATTTAGACTGGACAGCCCCTTGTAGCCCTGTGTATCATCTTCTCTGCACCAATGTGCTGGTGCACTGAGACCAGACACAATGATGTTCCTCTGCTCCCTCTTTTCCTCTGCAGAGTCTCCGCTGGTGGGTCAGAAAGCCAGGAATTGCCTTTATGGCTGTGCAGACTGACCTTGGGCATCGCACAAAGCTATTGCCTTCCTGCAATAACACATCCTTTCTCTCACATGAGTTATATTTGTTGCATTGTCGCTTTATTCTGTAACACATTTTCTCTCTGTCCTTTATCAGCTGTGGTTGTTGCAGCCTTCCATGGGCTAAAGGAAAGAGAACACAATACGCACTAAGGGAGATGTCATGGCCTTTCCACACATTCATTCTCAGCAAGCTTTTGTGCAAGAAGTGAGAAAAGGGCAATGATCGGTATAGAAAATACGTATGGTGGGGGAGTAGCATTGAAGCTACAAGATTCAATGGGATTTACTCAGGGAACACTTTTGAATCAAGAGGATCACAGTCTGTAAGGATACACATCTCAAGAAGGAAAGAAAAAATGCTGCTAAGATTATACTGTTGGTTTTCTTATCAAGAAAAAAGATAGCAAGTGTGCAATGTTCAAGGGGACTGAGGAAGTCCAGTAAGTCTGTAATAATAGGTGTCTTGAAGTATTACACAGATCAAGTAAACCAACTGGACAAGTTTTATAGATGTTATTTCTCATTCGTTGGATCTACTGCTTCTGAAAATAGTTTTAGTTCTGCAACACATGAGGCAAGAGGCTGCTGTCATCTTAAATAACGTGAGGAAAAGTGAGAATTACAAAAATAAAAATGAGATTAGAAAAAGAAAGAAATAAGAGAAGCTTTCATTCATATTGTGGCCCCTTGCTTCTCTGTCTGACTGGGGAAGAGCTCTGGATCAGTAAAAGTGTTGATAAAATTAAAGCAGGAAGGGGAGATTCAAACATTTTGTTTCATTGTCTAATGAAAAGTGTCCCTCTTTGGAAGTTAAATATGTTAGTGATTAAAGGAATAACATTTAAACCAACCAGGAGTTTATACAAAAGGGTAGAAGATGACCCCATTACTGTAGCAAGCCTGACAAGGCTAGCAGACTGCCATAGGAGCTAGAATACAGGAGAACTCTTCCTGCTCTTCACTGATTCTGAAGATGCAGTCAATGCCAGCTTCTGACTCACTTTTTTTCTGCCGGTGCTTCTCTTTCTTCCTTTTTCCACCAAATTTCAGCTGCTAAAGTTTCCATATTTTCATTACTGAAGCCTTGTAATGCTATATGGCTGGACCGAGACACAAGAAAGTGTATTTGCAGTACTGCAGAAGTTTATTTAGTGGTCACTTTTGCAAACAGAAGTCCAGAAGCGGGGAAAAAAAATATGGTATAACACTTAAAAATGGATTTAAAAGAATTGATAGGAAGACTTGTATAAAAACTTAAAAAATCATTCTTTAAAAATAAGATATTCTGTAGTCTAGTAGAATATGTTTTGCTGTAAGCTCACACCCAATGGTCTTCTAATCCTTATTTGTCTTCTCCCTTTGCTTCTTGTAGCTGCCGGGTGAATACTATGAGACCTCCTGGCTGGTTCCTGACTTTTGCAGGATAAATCTGCACTGAGTTCTAACTGACTCTCCTACAGAAAGTAAGTAATTGTCTCTATTTGACACAGTTGCTAACTAATGTTTTTATATGTTGTTATATGTTGTTACATATATTTGAAAGTCTTACCTCTGTCAAATTTGAATTTGAAATTGCCCAAATAGTGCAAAAAATTGTTTGTGAATGAACTGGAACAGACACACATAGATAGACACTGCAAGTCTTAGTTTTGCTGGAAACCAGAATAAAAATTATGGTAGCAAGATGTCATTTTAAAGAAGGGCCATCTTCGGAAGTGCTGATTATCTTCTCCCACGTGTTGTAAGTCAGGGCTTGCTTGTCCAAAAAGAAGAGACAAGTTGTTAAAGAGTTTGCTTTATCTTGCTCATCACGCATATATTTTAGTTAGAGATTAAAATAAAATATTTAAAGTACCAGAAGGACAGGAGGACTTGCAGTGACTGTTCCCCCAACAGACTTTTTCCAGGCTGCTCACATATGTTGGTGAAACAAAGTGGCCCATTTGCTGAAGTAAAAAGACTTTGTGCCAGTGGGGCTGTAGGACACATTGCTTCCTCCCATAAGGCTGCAAGTACCTGCTGCAAGATGTGCTCGTCACTTCACAGTCCCTTTCCTTAAATAATAAATGTAATTACCATTGCTGTTTCCTGGCCTACAAGGCTAGGACTGCTGGATTTTCAGGTTATGGTTTTGAGCAGACTGGTGAGTTTAGTTTCAATAAGAGCTTGCTGGTCACCTGCTATGCTTATTCATGGGATCAGACATTACCCAAGATTCGGATTTTAAATAAAATCATGGTACACATTTTACCTTGAAGGAAAAAAATTATTCTTGTCAGGAATAATTTTTTTGAAATGCAGTTTATATTTTATCTTTTTTTTTTGTTGCCAATCATCTATAATAAGTCTTAAATTATCTGGAATGTAATATAGTTATTCTATCGGTTGAGTAATTTCTATGAGTAATTCTTGGCTTAGGGTTGCTTTCATTTGTGAAATCCAAATAGGCCAGGAAACTGTTTATTCTCTGTCCATCTGAACTCTTCAGAATGACCTTTCTGCTAAATCCACGTAAAAGTTCAATAATCTCTCTCTTTGAGTGTTTCCGAATACTTGTTCATGATACCTTTTATTCACCTACTTGGAAAAGGTACACAAGAAGTGTGAATACAGTAGAAGTAAACTAATGCATTAATGCAAATAAATATTCATGGTTAAAAAAAACACCCATGCTTTGTTGCATCTTGTGATATGTGTTTATAAAAAATGTGAGTTGAATAGAGAACTATAAGAAGTTCTTGTTAAAACAGTCAAATCAAGAACGGGATGCTGAGCTAAATATGAGGCAATGAGCTCTCTAAAAGAATAACTTGATTAAATTTGGTTAGAGCAGCTGATCCAGTGGTGTCTCCTTGTTTAAAATCTTTTGATTTACTATGATATAGGAATAGTATACACCTATATAGCTAAGTATGAGTTATGTCTTGCACTTAGCTTCCCAATGGTACTTAACATCAACAGGAAAAGAACAATTACATTTTTTAAATGGTTTCTAGTGTAAGATAGTGGCAATATCTGTGCACTCTTGCAGTCTGTCTATAAATAGAGTACCTGTATGTAGTAAGTACAAAAGTTCCATATGTGTTGAAGCTAAGGAAATATGTTTGTGGCATGCTATGATTAGAAAAAAAGCTGCCATTTGAAGATGCTTAGAGGTTTGGATCATTAGCATTAGTCCTGAGAGAGAGGGATTGTGATAAGGCAATTATAGATGCATGCTAAATTAATTAATCCCACAGCTTTATCACACAGTGGATGTTTTTGAGAAATAATTTGCAGGGAAAAAAAGTTTCCTCTTATTCATCCATATGGGATTTTCCATTCAGTGATATATTTTGCTTGATGTTATGGATACAGAAGATTAAATTCTGAGGTAATAGCATATTTATTTCTCTACTGTAACTTTTATTGTATTTTATAACTGTAAATTATGAAAGGCAAATATTTGTATTGTTCAATGGACCTAATACTTTATTCTGGTTTCAAATTAACACAGAAAGTAGACTTTAAAATCGACAGTTTTCTCAATATAAAACCAGCATACTTTAGATAGATTTGTGGCTCTTTGATATGGAGTTATACAAAGATTCAACTCAAACTGTGTTAAACATCCATATACCAAGCATTTAATCCAACCAAGTTTAAGATGCTTAAGTCTCATTTAACTGTCTAGGATGGACTGTAGCTCATGGAAAGAGAGGGGAAGTGCTTAAGCTGCACATGTCTCCTGCAGGGGAGATGAGCCCTTCTGCGATACCTGTGTTCTTTGCTGACTTTAAGGAGAGCCTCGAGAAACTGCTTCAGACAGAAATCTGCCCTAGCTGAGAGAAAAGGATATTTCAGATTAAGGCTTTTAACTTCTTTTTACCAGAAAGAATAAGAAAAACGGGATCATTTATGTGTACTGTATATGCATATTTACAGATAGCATATGTATGCCTCTGATATGTTTGCCAGGCTCTGAATCAATTTACAATAATTGTACTTTACAAAGTAAAGGGGCTGGGCTGGTACATGGGGTTATGACATACTGGCATTTCTCCCAGGCTGCCAACATGTACAATTGAATCTCGTTTTTCATTTCTGCTCCTGCTGTGAAAAATAAGCCTTAAAAACATTTATTGAAGTGCAGACTGATGCAACAGTGTCTGCCCACATTTGCAACCTGAACCACTGCCACCAAGAGAAGTGAATTGGCCCTTTCATTTCAGTGGCTAACTCAGAAGTTATATGATAGCAGTGCAGAAGTCAATATTAAGTGGTACTTTACAAAAGAGTGGGGAGGAATCGCACCAGGAAGATTTAGACATCTGTCTCTGAGCAGCCCTTCACTTCAATGCAGATGGACCTAGATAATAGTACAGCTCTGTCTTCTTAAAGTCATAAATACTACCCCTACATGCTAGTGCATCTTTCACCCATCTTACACTTAATTTTTATACTACAAATACTTGTAAGGTGTAGATTTCTGTTTTGTTACACTGCTAGTATTCTTTCTGCGTCTGCTTAGTATAAACAGCATTTTTACCAGCTTTTGAATTAGATTTTGTTATAAGAAAAAGTTCTCTTTACCATATTCTAAATTAAACTTTCATGCCTTTTCAGTCTGCATACGTTTTTTGTCAAGGATGATACTGAAAATATTAAGGAGTTCATTAAAAATTATGATTAATTAATTTTATTACAGTAGCACTTAAAAGCCCTTGCTGAGACAGGAGACCTATTGCACCGGGCACTGTAGGGACACATAAAAGAGTGAGTTTCTGCTTCAAAGAGCTGAAAATTGAACCAGAAAAGACATGTTTCTCTTGGCTTCAAGGGAAACTGAATTAGGCTTTTGTGATATTCTTGAGCAAGCTGGAAGCCCCATGTTTCATTGAAACCTTTTCTTTTTCATTCCACAGTTTCATAAAAAATATATAATGAATGAAGCTGGATTCAATTTTCAATTAAAAGAATCTCAGACTATCTGCTGCTCTGTCTCCGCACAGCCTGCTCCTTTTGCTTTCTTCATTCTTCCTGTGCAGGAACTGTACAACAGCCCTATGTTCCCTGTTCAGCAAACCTTTTCAAACAGCTACATTTGTGTCTTGTCATCACATTTCTAATATTGAATTTCCACATTTCAAAAGGGATTTTACTTCTAATTTTTGTTAGCTCTGTAGTTATGTGAAAATATTCAAAACCTTCAGAGTAGTGAAAAAAGAAAAGAATCACGGAGAGAATGGCCTCTCTCATTCTTCTTTCTACCTGCTCTATCAGCAAAGGAGTTGGCAAAATGCTGTACGAGAAGTGCGATAGTTAAAGCCCATGCTCTCTCTTACCACTAGCCTTGAGTCAGTTTTTCTTCATTGTATAATAGGAATAGAAAAAAGGAAGATAGCAGAGCTGAAAGTTATTGCCTTTGTTGATGCAAAGGCAGAGAGAAATCTACCTTGAGAAACAAAGTAAATCGGCAAACTACCGAGTTCACAAAATAAATCTTGCATTGTGCTTGGATTTAGCCTTAAATTTCCTAAGTTTCTGCTCTGCATCTAGTGAGATGTCCCTCTAAGCTCTCTCCAAACAGCCTAAGAAGTTGGGTAAGAAGTAGGAATGAGAGGGGAAGGAGGGGCTATGTGGGGGGCAGCCCCAGAGGGTGCCAGGCAAGCTGTGAAGTGACTGATTAGTGCAGACAGCGACAGAGCAAGTTCCAGCCAAGCGTGATCACTTCTAAGAGGAAATGGCTTTGTTTCAACTTGACTATTGTTCTCTGATAATCTGCAAAGCTGGAGTGGAATTCAAAGCAGCATTGGCCTGAGTATTAATCTAATGCACAGTAGTTCCTTGCAACTTGCTCTGATCTCCAGTGCCTTTAATCTTCCAGTGAATTTTGATTTGATTTCTCTCTGTGATATACCTCCCCAAGGAGACAGTAGACAGGGAGCTGAGGGAAGCTGCCCAGGCCAGTTGAAGTACTGGGGAGCCTGCTTGAGGCCGCTGTGAAAAAAAAAAATACAGCTTCTCAGGCTCTCTAATGTATTTTCTCTTCTGAAAAACAAGCTGATGTTTTTAAATTGAGTAGAACAAGTGGCTAAATCACCTTCTGAAAATGAACTACTGAACAGGAACACAGTCTCTCCCATGAATTTCTCTAGATGACAACCAAGTTCCCCGTGGTCTCTTTCTGACACACAAAACTGTTATTTAGTTTTCTGTGGAATCTGGTGAATTATATTAGCTGATTCAGAAACTCCACAAGGACTATTTCTGTCTGCTCCAAAGCACCTGGCTTTCAGGGGTGTAACTGCCATTTCCTGCTCTAAGCATGAGGTGCTGCAGTCCCAAATCAGTTGTGAGGCTCATGATGCTCAGGCAGACCAGGACTGGATGGTCCAAACCCAGGCAGCAGGACTCAGGGGAGGCCTGGGTGCAATGTGAGAGCCAGCTTCTTCCCCAGATTTCTTGTTGTCAACATCCACCTGCTTCTCCTAGGGGAGGCTGCACCACCAGATGGAGCAACCTTTCATACACAACTGTGCCAAGCTCCGGCAGAACTTTGTTCCATGAGGGGCAGCCCCAGCTTTCCCTCAACGGGTGATGCTGCCCAGTGGCAGAAGCATGGCTGTGTCCCACTTCCCTTCCATTCAGCACATGCTGGTAGCAGCCTTGTGTTTTACTCAGTCTAGTGAAAATTTGGGATCAGTTGGGGTCTGCCATGGGAGTCAGCACTTCAGTGTTTCCTCAGGAAATATAAACCAGGTAGCCCCTTGCCAGCTGCTTAGCTATGGAGTCAAATGGAGCCTTTGAAAATGTTTTAGACTGTGAGCATTTCTTGCCCATCTTGAAATGTTAGGAAGGTTAAAAAAAATAATCCTTGTAAATTGAATTATGCTGCTGTGATAATTTTGTGGCTTTCTATTCTCATTCTGTACAATTTCAAAACTGTAATGGAAAATTAATTGGAATCTTTCAACGTTTTTTAAATGCTTTTGCTGTTTTTCTCCCTCCTGTATTGGGAATTTTATTAGAAGTGATACTTCCCATTTCTATTGGGTGAATTTACTTTTTTTTTTACAAAAAAAGGAATGGGAAAATTTCTGACTAGCTGACTGATAATCACAGTCGGGGTGAACCTGTTCCTATTATGCTTGTGGATTATCTAGGAAACAGCACAGGAAGATGGACTGATCGTAGCTGCTATTCAAGTAGCTTGGCAGCACGTGAGGGGTGCAGACGAGCCCTTTATGCCACGCTGCACAGCACTGCGCTGTGCGGAGGGTTCACAAGCCACTTCAGCGCCCTCAGCACCTGTCTGGCTTCACTCGGGCTGCAGCTCTCTCTTCCTGTCCTGTGGATGTATCCGGGGACTCCAGTTAGCTGAACTGTCAGTAATGGTAAATTCATCAACAAGCTTTTAATAAATAGAATACTCAAAGAGAGATGTCTGGATTAAATTTGAAGCGAAGGTGAAAGGAGGTGTATTTCAGGCACAGGTGTATGAGATTTGCAGAGGAAGAAAGGAAAGTAGGCATAATAGGATGAGTGGATTATTTTGTTCATTTGTTTGCTTTTCAAATGCCTCAGACGCTTTATGTTCTGCTGTTTCCAGCTTCTTGGTGTGTGCCTCAGTTTAAATTTTCATAGTACTCATTTCACCGCTTAGCTGTGTCATGTCGCGTTACCCCGTAGCACCAGGCATCAAAACTTAATAACGGAACAAACACAACAATCACTTTAAACTAATGCTGCCCCTCTTTCATTATTCAGCAAGTTACATCATGGGCTGCTGACAAAGATGATCTTGGAACTAAATTTAAAGGCATATTTACGTAAAAACTCTGTGTGTGTAAGTTAGTCATTTCGGTGCTGTTCTGTGCACTCTGTTTTCCTCTTGGGAGCAAAGAGTCCTCATTCAGTACATGAAGAAAAGGAAGAGGGAACAGGCACAAACATGAATTCTCAAAGAAGTATTTATACACACAATACACATTTTTAAACTCTGTTTTTTTCAATTTAGGAAGTTCAATTTAGTATATCAACCCTATGGTTACTATTGCCTTATTTTACACCTGTTATTTGTAACATCATTCTATATTCATAAACACAGTTAAAAAAGGAGGGGGATAGCCTTGGAGCAGTGGCTTAATGATGAGTTAAAGCAAAATTGTGCTATAATGGTACAGTGAAATATTTACAGTTAGTTGGTGTCCTGATTGAGGAAAATAGCAAGACAATCTTAGTGGCTTTTTCTTTCTTCACAAAACTGGTGGGAGAACTAGTGTGAACGGCAGAATTTGGCAAAATACTGAGCATGCAAATGAGCACAGTAATAAAATAAACAGGCAAGCTGATCACAATATGAAGTCATACTGATCATTCACTTGGCGTGTGTGGGTTTAGCGCTAATTATTTATGATACTTCATACTGTGATAATGAATATTCTTTGGTATGCTTTGGAAGGATAATGAAGTTCTACTGCCAGATTCTGACACCTTTATTTTTATTATCTACCAGTTATTATGTACATGGCCTTGCTGACTTCAGGAATACCATATCCCTGAACATGGGAAAGAGGAACAGACTTTGGCTCTTAGGAAAAAAAGCAAAAAAAAATTGGACATATGTGATGCAGGACAATCTTAATGGATTAATGAAAGGTTTTGCACTTATGTTCTATGGAAGCAAGAAATATATCTATTTTGATTTCAAGAGGTGTGTTGCTGGAAGGGGTTATCAAAAAGAACTCCAGCAGAGGACACAAAAGCATTTAGAAAAGGCACAATGAATTTTGACTGCCTTTGAATCTATTTATCAAAGCCATTGCTGTTCCCATTTCAACGCAGGTGGAACAATAATAAATACTGAACAAAGCAACTCAATCTGTATTCAGAGCATTTCAATACATGGAAAGTTAAATGCAATAAGAAAGAAAGCTTGCAGAGTCAGACCTATTGACTCCTGCTACTTCTATTCCTCATCGAAAATGAATGGTGGATGGTGCACAAAGTTCTGCAAGATATTTACATTACTGCGATTAACATATAATAGGAAGCACATTCAGTAATGCAACTTTATTATTTAACAATCAATAATCTTTTACATCATAGGAACATAATCCAGCTGTAAACCTCAGCTCTTTCTTTCAAGTGACTAACTTTACATGTCAATTTTCAGACCGAGTGGAGCCATATTATTTCTCTAGCTGCAATTTATCCCTATAGGAGTGACTTTGTGCCATGAATGGGCCCCTGTATGATTAAAACCTGCGTCTTCTGTGGAGGACAGGCAGTGGGAAGACTCCACATTCAAGCTGTGAGTCCTGGCTTGCACAGGTGCTATGCCCTGGGAGCAGGCAAGTTCGGCACCAGCAACTCTTTCTCTCTGCCAGTCCTTGTTCATAATCTTTTGAAGATCATGACGTTTGCACAGCCTTCCTCCCTTGGATTTTTCTCCCACTGTCCCTATATTAGATACTCGAAGAAAATCACTGGAGAGAATGTCACCTTGCTCATCCAGAGTGGCAGCTGAGGCTGAAGCCTACCCGACACTCAGCCCTCCTTCAGAGGCAGACTAGGGTTTGCATAATTCCTACTTCAACCACAATTCCAAAGTAGGTCCTTGATGATACAAAGGAAAAACAAATAAACAAAACCTGAACATATTGGGTCATTATAAAAAGCAGTTAAACAGCAAAAGGACATCACAAGATCACAGAAAAAAATGACTAATGCTCAGTTCACTGCTGCTGTCTGAAAAAAAAAAAAACAACAACAAAAACCCACCAAAAAACCAAACCCTCAAAAAAACAACTTAGTCCAAAATTGCAGTGGGTATGTCTTCTGGCCAGATCTAAAGTGCTCTGAGACCAATGGCAGAAACCTCATTGCCTTCATTGCCTCCTCTGGCTTTTGGGTCAAGTCATCCAGTATAAATGAGTCTTTTATCTCCATGATTAGTGTCTTGCAGCAGATGATAAAAATTCAGTATCTCTCTTTTGTCTTGAAATTTCCAAGGCTTACGGGTTTTGCCTGATTTCACCTGAGTATTCAGCAAACAGCCTAGCACATCACTGTTTGCTTTTGGTCGTTTGATCTGTCCTTTGGGCAGTTGTGCAGGCATTTTTCTTTTCAGATATCCTCATTCACAATGCGCTTTAGCACTTTCCCAAAGCTGGTTCAGACCCTCAGAGCAAAGCAAAGAAGTGGATTTTAATTTTGAGTTGCAGCTGCTGTTGTCAAAGTTCAGTGCATTAAGCATGGATTTTGTTTTCATTGCTCTCTCATAACACCAGGAACTACATTAACTACAAAACACATGTGCTTAAAGTAAGGTAATGGAGAAATACATTGTTCTTGTTATTTGAAATGTCACAAAAGAACTTGGGTTCATTTCAGTAGCACAATGAAACCAAGCTGCAGTTTTCACAAAGGCATAGTTTTAGATGCTTAAAGTGAATAGATGAAATGTTCTTTTGTTTTCTTTTGCTGTTGCTTCACAGCAACACAACAAACAACTGCCTCCATGTTGCAGCAATGAAGATTGCGTCTTCTTCTAGCTGCCTTTGGTTTCATGGGATTTCAGGGAGGAGGACTTGATGATCCCACCTCATTTACGGTCATATCCTCTCTGTTCAATTTGGCATGCTTTGATTGCCTCTTACCTGTGTATTTTCTTAGTTCAAAAGTCATTACACTGTAAGTAACTACAGTATTAAACTATAACTTGAATAAAATCATGCAGGAAATGGAAAGAGTTGGATAAAAGCCCACAGTATATGTAAAGGATGGCTTGGACATCGAACATATGTTAAGGTATAACTTCCCCAGCTGGCTAACACAGAAAATAAAGGTCAGTCTTGCTCACCCTTGTGAGGCTGTCATGAGTAAAGGTGTATAGGCTATAATGTCTGTCTCTCTTTGCTCACCCCCACCATATTGCTTCTGTTTCCATTGGTAAAATTGTCATCTTTTCTACTCTACTTTCTGAGGGTTTTCCTCACCCTCTTCATTCCCTGACCGTGTTATTGAATGGGTGAGAAAGTACCCGAGACAATCTCACTGCCTGGCTGGAAGAAAGGAAGAGGGAAGATTGGTGTTGCTATGGAGCAATGTCACTTCAATCCCTTTAGTATCATTTTGGCTGCAAAAGGGTTGCAGGTGAAAGTGCTTTTCAGAAGCTGCAATAATCCTATTATTTCTTCTTTTTTTTCCACCCTTGACTTTAAAATGTAAGTACTCCAGAAAAAAAACATTAAAAAGCAATAATGTAAACTGTTGTAAAGGTCACCCCGTCTATCTGATTGTCCACAGAGACATATTCAGTACAGCTCTTTCTGTGAGCATATACATTGACATATATGCACATACACCAGTGTTTGTACCTATATGTATATTTATTACACTCATACCTTTTGTGCACACGCATAAAAATATCAGTGTATTTATGGAGTGCCATGTTCTCAGCAACCCGCTCATGTTGCCCATAGGCCATTTGTAGCCATGCTGCAAGTGGATGTAGACTTTTAAGAGATGGGCAAGTTCAAGCGAACCAATTCATCTGCATGTAGAAGGACCTCAGGTCGCCTTTCTCTGTCCCATGTTCTGTAAGGGCAGACAGCAGCCCGCACAGATTATATTCAAACTTTTCCAACCTGGTTGTCTTGGACAGTCATCTGCAGGTTGTCAGTGAGACCCTGGTGCAGGTTCAGGGTGAGATACCCCCTGCTCCCAGCTGAGTCAGCACACTTTGGCGTGTCTCCTTGGCTCACTCATGCATCATCTGCAGGAAGCAGAGGTTGGCCCTTCACCATCTTATTGCTGATGCTGTAGTGATGGCCACCTGAGCCAGAACCAGGCTGGACAAGCAGACTGCCGACAGGCCATCAGCCAGCTGACTCTAAGTTCAAAGCAAGGCCATCTCCATGACCAGAATTGTAATACAAATCAAAAGGCCACCACCTCCACCCATCTCCAGTGGCTGTATTTAAGACATGAATATTATGGAAGCCTTTTTAAAGTTTAAATTGCCATCCGGAGTATTCAGTCCTAAAATCTCATGCAATTACATATCTAAATCTTGTTAGTGGTGGATTCCTTTGTTGCAAAAAAAAGAATTAAATCACTTTTTGAACAACTGGCTACAAATAATGAAATGGATGCTATCATATTACCAAGCAGAGATTTGTAATCAAATGATACTTCTTTTTATGGCTTGTTAAAGAGGATTTCATGGCATTAAACCAGTTTCAAATAAGGAGATGTTCATGATACAGAAGAAGAAACATTTTTTCACTTAGCGTCCTTATTGAAAGTCTCAGTCCAAAAGCCAAGGGAGGAATGTTGAAGGCAGAAGCATACGAATGGAGCTGTGACACTCACTAGCTCCTCTACTATTTCTGAACTAAATTGTCAATATAGACTGGCTCTACAACAAGTTTCTTCAGTTGTGGTTAGGGAGCATTCACCACCATGCCCTGGGCAGCTCATGCTCAGGACTTAGGTTCAAGCAACATAAACCAGCTTAAAATATCACTTTAAAATCAATTAACCCAATGATTACTTAAATAAGTTATAAAGTTTGACTAAATATGAAAAGGCCCTGTATCCCACACTATCTCCACTTCCTGGCAAAATTGCATGAAGTGTAGAAAAGTCCTTCAGATTTGAGCGAGCCAGACAGTAACAAGAGAAGAGTTTCTTCCTTATAGAAGATTTTGAAGACCCTTGCTGTGGGATTGAATTCTTGACATTTCCATCTCCATCTCTTCCAAATATGAAGCTACATTCCCTCCTTAAGTGCTTGAAAGCTTTTTTTTTTTTTTAAGCTTCCGTTTTCATATCTTTGTTTTGCTCTTCTTTTTCTTTCTTTTTTTTTTTCCCCTGAAACACTTCAGAAGCACTGTATAACCAAAAAGCACTTGAAGGCCATAACTGACTATAAACTCCTCTCAGAAATGTGTGGACTTTCTGTGAGCTGACTGCAAGAGAGTTTTCAATGAATAATGTCATTACTCTTCACTTGCTTTTACATCCTTTTTCAGAGATGGGAGTCTGATTGCTCTTCTTTTATCTGTTCCCGAGGTTTGCTTTAATTCTGTCTGATACAATATGCATACATCCTGTGAAAGTCTGTCAGACAGAACTTTCTCACTCTCCTACTAGCTATTACAGACAATCCCCACTGTAAATTGATTTGAGTGACTTGAAACTGCAGAGATGTGAGCAGAAACTGAGTGTCCCATTTACTCCCACACTTATTCTGAACTGGTCTGGCTGAAATGCAGATTCAAGCAATTAGAAAAAGATGCATAGACTTAGCACCTTGCTTTAATTCTCATTCAGCTTTGCGTAGCTTGGACATGACACATGGACAGACACATATGAAATATGAAGGATGTCTTTTTGCCACCTTCTGAATTAGTTATTAGTTACTCATCTGAATTGCTTCAGTGCAGTTTTGGATTAGTGTCTCGTGACATGTAAGGTCAACACTGAGAGTGTGATGCCCCCAAAGTACTGATGTTTAGGTTTTCAGTACAGCCCAAACCAGATGTTTGTAGACTTTTCAAATCTGAATTTTGGCACCTTGGGATCAGGATGTTCATTTTATACAGGCAGGTTTTGGAAGCCTGATTTCACGAATAGTGAGATACTCAGGTAATGCCAGGAAATTAAACTATTCCAGAGTAGTTTTTCCATAGAATAAATAGCAGAAAATCAAGTTTGTGGTATGACGCAATTGTTTCAACTACAATCCCTCAGTGTGAGGCAGATGATGCATGGAGAGAGTTAGGAACTGCATAATGCATGAGTTGAGAAAGAATAGTTTTCACTTAAATGTAAGGATGAAAAAACCTTCACAAAATTTAAGAGAGAGGGAAATAGGCCAATGCTATTTTTTAAGGCTCTACCTTTTAGACATTTCCTAACCAAATTAATAACCCAGACACTAGTTAAAACAGTATAATGTGAAACCACTGTGCATTATTAAGCCTGGCAAAAACGATGGGAATTCATTACTTCATGCTTCATGGAATTTCCCAGTTCAGACTGACATTTCATATCAATGATAGAAAATGTTGTGCTTTCTACCTGAAATATCTAGAACACAGTACTTATAGCCGAGAAAAGACTTTGCTTAAGCTGCAAACATACAATGATCACGTACAGTCAGCTTGTGCCTACCAAGTAATCTTTGCATGTTATGGAAAAATAATCCAGGCCATACAACGAAGTATGAACACTATTTTTTTTTCCTCACATTTAGGCTCATCTTTGCATTCTCAAATCTTTCCTGGTCACTATGATAAATAGCAACACTAGTAACAGGTTGAACGTGCAGTTGTTGTCATAAATGGGTCACTGTATTGTTACTAGGAAAATATGACAGACATAAAAACTAAGGGTGGGGAAATGCAAAATAAAACATCAGATGATTCCAAAGACTTCTGCAGTGTTGGCCACTCTTTCAAACACTATATGTTCAATATCATCTGCACCTGCAAAAAAAATTCTGATATTTCAAAAGCTGTCTCCATGCTAGGTTTGCAGCAGTGATGATGTTCTTTTCCATGGTATTACCATGGTATTACCATGGAAAAGTATAAGTTTGGAGGCAGAGTAACAGCTCAAAATCTCAGCAAAGCTTAGATAATCCTTTCCCTTCTCTTCTTCTCCTTTTCCTGGTCAAGACCAGGATTTGCTCTCCTGCTGCAGAACCTGTGGCAAAGGGAACCTTAAATGGAGACCAAAAGCATATATCTGCTTGACAAGGACAAAGATAGACCTGATCGTATTTCCCATAAAACCTCAAAAATCTCATGAGTTAATCATATAACTGTCGTGAAATATTTAATTTGTGATTCACTGCGCTTATGCATTCTCCCAGAAATAGACAGACAAAAGGGGTTACTATTCATGTGTTTGACTTTTGGGAGAGTGCTGTGCTGTAATCATTTATTTTGACCTGATAATCTAGTGCTGCACAATGATGGCAAATAGGTAGTAACAACCTTGGTAGTGCATTTCATAAAAACTTATCTTCCAATAAAAATGGTGTGCATGCATGTGTGAAGAAAGGATCATTGGGGTGAAGGGAAGATGTTGGGGATTTAATGAAAGCTCCTCTAACTTGACTAAAAAGACAATAATTCTAGACATGGATGACAAATAGGTTTCCACAGCAGTAAGTAAAATTATCCCCCTCTTGCTCTTTTACCACCTGTACTCCCCAAAACTGTGTATGTGGCACAGGAGGTTTATATGATAATACATGTGAGAAAAATCCTGATTGAGCGGTCTGCCCTGAGCAGAGCCATAAACACTCTGTTGCTGTGTGGTCTGCCATAATAATTCAACATTTTTTCTTCACAGTTCTGGCTGTTCCTTTAGCAATACAATAAATTTTTATTCCAACATAAATGGAGTTTTGATAAGGCAGAATACTTAAACTATGTTCATATTTATTCTATATCTTACAAGCTCTATTGCAATTATCCCTTTTTTAGATTTGCCTCTTGCTTATATATGCCAGAGCCTGCTTTATGGCACCATAATTACAAGTGAATTTTGACTTGGGTTTCTACTTGCTCTATGCCACTCATCCTAAGAGAAGCATCTTTATGCTTACCTAACAACTGGGAAAATGGAAAACAAAGGGGAAAGATTTTGTCTTTCGTCACAGAGTGAATCACACAGAGTTTGGAATAAAGCTCTAATTTTTTATACCAACAAGAAGACTTAATGAATTGAGGGCTCTGTTGGGCAGACACAACCATTGTGCTTCTGCTTGTGAAGCTGGCATGGGTACTTCTTGCAGGGTGCACCTTTCTCAATTTTAAGACCTTCTCTCTAACGCACAATCTGTGTTTCCGCCCCTGTGTTTGATAACAAACACTGTATTTTATCTCTTGTGCCTTGCCCACTTATATGAATTTTTAAAATGCTTAACTATCGGTATTATCTGCAGAGCTGGTTACAGAATAGAAAAACATTAAAATATGCCAGGTAGAATAAAAAGTGAAAATGCAGGTGAAAAAGAAAGAAAATAAATAAATAATGATTATGATAAGGTTTCTTTTTTAAAAAGAAATTCAGATGTTTTATTTACACTTGTTACTGTTAATCTGTTATTTAGTGTGTCACAGTTTGTCTTGAGTTCTCAGTGTAGATATACACGTACTTAGGTGTCACAGGGCTGAAAGCTGCATTGGATATTACTGTATTGTCTTGTTTCCAACCAGTAGAAAAAGATAACAATCTCTTTTCTATTATTTATTTAATGGTTGTTCTAAATTTTATTATTTATTAATAATTTTGAACTATAATAATAGTAATAAAAAACTCTTTAAATTATGAAACATAACACTGTAACCTTTGGGAGATGTAACATAGTTACAGTGTTTAGCATTCATAAGAAATATCTTTCTTTGGAATAAATGTCACTATGGACAATATGATAGTAGTAGCCAAAATGCCTAGTACTCAGAATGACAGTGCTCCCCCCTGTGCAGGATGCTGATTTAAGATTTGCCAATGCTTGGCTTCATATATGAACTTTCTTACCAAAAATGGGCCATCTGGAAGAGGATGTTTAATCTTGCTTGAGATATTACCTCTGGGAAAGTAAAAAAGAGAAAGTATGGCATAGCTGAGTGAGGTTAGTAGTGAGTGAGGCTGAGTGATAGTGAAGTAGAAGAAAATGACGGAGGGTGGCTTATTCAAGGCTTTCTCACAAATGCATGTATTAAAACCCAACAGCAATAACATTTAAAAAAAGAGAGGGAGATTGGTCCAAAATGGAGGGAGCAATGGAAGAGGGAATAGTATTTTGCTTTGCATTTGAATCCTGCTATCATCAGGACTCATAAGAAGTATATCCTTGGTCATTAACTTTTATGAAGTGCTGATTTCCCTTTTGGCTTCCACTAGTCTATCAGCCCTCCAGCGAGGGCTGTCTTTCTGCACACAGCTGAGCCAAGTAATTGCTCTGTATGATCCTCGAGTACAATATTTTCTCACAACCAACCTCTCACCATCTACCTAATAGCTTTGAGACAGCCTCAGTCTGTTGGACTGAATGACCACTAATGATCCAGCTGTTCTTAGGAAGATGTTCTATTATGTTTAGAACTCATTGGGTGAAGACTTAAAGTGTTTCTATTATGTTTAGAACTCATGGGGCGTATGATGCAGTGTAAAGCCAGCACAAAGCAGCCAGGTGTTCGCAGCCATCTTTCTTTCCCCGGCTTTGTGTGTATGTAGCCTCCCCACTCACTATAAATTACATGAAGCTTGTGTCTTACAGCACTCTGAAAAGTGCAAGCCAGGGCTGATGGTGCTCTCTGTGGCCGTTTTGAACACTTAGTGTGTTGGTTTTCAGAAAATTAAATGGTTCTGAGATGCAAAACCTTCCACTATCCCATGTTTAGTCTTTTCTGACTTTTTACAGGAGAACACAGGTATGTCTGAAGACTGAAATGCAGTAGTATAAATCACAACTTCTTTCACAATTCACAACTTATTAAGTATACAGTCTAAAGTATCAAACCAAATAAAGGTTCATGCTATGTGCTATATAAATATACAGGAAGAGAAAAGGATATCCCTGTAAACTGCATTCTGTACAGAAGGGTTTTCAACACCTCTTCTAAGTGATAAAGGCAAAGAAAAACAAAACACCATGTTGACAGTGGCCAAAGGACTCAATGAAAAAACCCACCAAAACCCCTCAGAAAATGGCAGTCATCTGATAACTGGTGGAGGGAATGCGGATCCATGTGAGGAACTTCTGTATTATCACAAACTAGTCATTCAGGGGAGTACCCAAGGAAGGCAGATGTTCCTAGATAGGAAGTCTGGGATTGTCCAAAGTACCTGTATGTCCTTAAAAGAGAAGACTCTTAGAAAGTCACCAGACCTTTTATTTTCTTTCTTTTTGTCACACCAGGAAGTTTAAAATCCCACTTGGATGGCAATCAATGTGACAATGGGTAGAAACGGAAGACAATTTGAAAATTAGGAAGCCATCCTTATGGCTAGCGTGCACAGAAACGTTTCTAGTATTCGTCAATTAAATGAGGAACTTTAACTGAACAATTTTCTCTCTGCAAAATGGCCAGTAGTTTTTCATCAAACATTGTAAAGAAACGTGGATTAAAAAATAGGTTGAGCTTACTTAAGTGTCTGCCCTAGAAAAAACTGGGAGAAACAGGAGAAGGATATGTTTTCGTGATATGGAAAAAAATTGAAACCCATGGAAGAGATTAGGTTTTTAAAGATTTAAATAAATGTTGTCTGTCACACATTTTTCTCTCTTTTTTTAAAATACTTTAATTAGGTATTCTTTTTCAGTTTTTCCTTGAAGAATAAATAAAAAAAGTATCCCTTTTTAAGACAGCACTATTTTTGCATCTTGAATGCTAAATTCACTCTGTAGCTGAATGCTAAATCTCTACACTGAAATCAAAATTTGTTTTGGCTTTTATGAATTCAAGAAATAAGTAGAAAAAAACATACTGCAGTAAAACTTAAATGAACTAAAAAAATTTTGCAGTGATACATTACACAAAGCCTTCTGCAATACCTAAGACATAATATGAACCAATTTATACTCTTTCTGCACCATTTGAGTGTGTCATTTACGAGTCCCCTCATTGCTACGTGTCACTGTACATGACCAGCACATCATCCTCACTTTCCTCCTTTAATACTGCCAGGCCACTGTATCTATGTTTGTATGTAATAGAGCAATGTATGAAATGTACCAGTAAATGTAAAAATGCCTCTGACTAAGAAGATATTTCTCCAGGATATATCAGTCTGATTCCTGGAAGGGAAGCAATTTATCTCATGCCTCTGCTGAAGACCTGAAACTCAATGGCCCTTTATGGAAAGGAGGGTTCTTCCTTTGCTCTCCTCACCAGGAAACTCAGCACCTTGGTTTTTTTCTCTTTGCGACACTGTCCTCACAAAAAGGATAAACTACCCAGACACTTGCTGTCAAGGAGCAGCAACCACAAAAGTGCTTCTCTGAAAAATCTGGCAATAGATTTTTTGAACAGAGAAGGAATTCAGTGATGCTAATAATCCTCCTGCAGCAGGAAGAAGCTGATATTTCAGTAAACATTCCCTTTTGATATGGACTTTTTCCCTCTCCCATGTTAGGGGAATTGTTTACACATAATAAGGAAAAAAACCCATTTCCATGTCTGAAAAAAAAAAAAAAATTGCCTCTGTGGGCCATCAGAGCTGAAAATAAACCAAGCTGGCTGCCTCTGGGGATTTATTGAATTCAAGTGCCCGTGACTCATTCCATGATTACAAAAAAAAAAAGAATACCTTTCAAATTTGCCACATGAGAGACTGACACGGGGTTCTCAATGCTGCTGAATGGTAGGAGAGAGGAAGAAAGGAAAGGCTATACCAACTCTAGTACAAAATGTGTCCCTGTTTTACTTCCCTAGCATTCAGTGGCCACTACTGTCAGTGGAAAAAGGGTTTTAAAAAATAATATCTGCTTTAAAGAGAAAGAACTTGAAACTGGCTGTGCATGCACTTCACAAGAGTCACCACCACAAAGAAAATTAATGCTTTATGTGCTGAGTGTAGTGGACGCAGAAACAAAGATGCTATTAATAGGTGTTATTTGGAATACATATGGAAAGAACAAAATGTATGGTGAGACTCTTTCATCCTGATTCTGATGAGGATGGAAGAGAAAGAGCTTTGCTGCAAGGATAGTGGAGATTGAATATTATGCTGGGAGCATTTCCAAGTGAAATGGCAAGAAGTTCTCAGAAACAAAGAGTACTCTGAGCATGACACCCTGCTGTACCTTCCCTGAACCAGCTACTGAAGAGTTAATGCTGCTTCTCCACTCCCAAGGTGGGAAATTAGGATAATAGGTGGCAGCTGTGCCAGGTAGTAGGCCCTCTTTAAATACAGGCTTCTCCAAGAAGAGTGTTCCTATAGGAAGTGGAAATGGTGCCTGGGTAAGCTGGGGCTATGCTTGGTTTTAGGCTTTGCTTCTTGCCCTCCTTCACATCTCTTCTCAGTGGTTACACAAATATCTGTTTCATTTGCAGCAGTCAGTAAAACCTGGATCTCCTCTTCTGATTGAGGACTTGTTGCAATGGTGGCCTTCATCTGCTTAAAAGCCATGGATGAAATCTGTAAGTACCTCAAAATTCTCCAAAGCTTTGTAAATAGTAGATGGGACACTGCAACAATTCAGTTAGGCTGAAGATACTACAAATGTAGGAAGAATCTACAAGAGTGTGAGAGGGCTGCAGGTTGAGAAGAGAACAAACAAGGGAATGAGAGTAATTCAATGTGGGTCAGCCCATATTCTGCAATGGGTGGAGATGCTTGATGAGGAAGGCCTGAGCCTCCTCTCATAAACATATCTGTAGTTGCTTAGGTACACGAGGTGGTCCTAGTACAACTTTCTAGTAGGCAGGCAGCTAAGTCTAAAAAGATAATGCAAATTAGGGCTGCTTAGTTACAGTTCTTGTTCAACTGATCTTTGTTCATTCATTGCAGCAGGAGTCACCTTATTGAGAGGAGCTAAGTGAAAAAAAAAAAAAATGGAGAGTATCAGGCTTTAAGAGAAAAAATGAGTCATGTTTTATGCACTTCTTATGCATTTTTGGCTTTCTGGGAGAATTATGGGGATTGATTACTCAAAAATCAGTTCTTAAGGGAACTAATAAGCAATTAGTTGCATCGTGATAATCTGTTTCTGTATTTTATGCCTGTACACCTCATAATGCCAACATCTGCAATGCAGAGTGCAGAGCCCTACAATTCACCACACTGAGCTCAGGGGACACCGGCCCCAGAGAAGCTGAACTGGGCCAGTGGGGGAATGTGCTGCATAGCGTTCCTGGTCTGGTCACCTATATGGGAACTTGTGGGTGGCTGTAGTTCAATAAGTTGCTTTCGGAGCACAAGTGATGTGGGTCATTTCCAAAGAGATTAAAGTCACTCCTCTTTTGTATAGGCTTGGCTGTAAAATGGTTTGGCTTTTCTGTGCAGCCTTGGACCTATTAAGGAAATAGGCAGAAAGGGCAGATGGAACATTTATGGAAGTAAGCAGAGATGTTAGTGGTAATGGTCTGAGCTTCTCTTTTCCTTTTTTTTTTTTTTAAAGAAAGTGTTCTTGATCTCTAAACTGCTGTGCTTGATGGAGGAGGGGGGGAAATTGCTCTCTGCTCCTTCTGCTAGAAAGAATATGGAGAACAGGAAAGGAGACATGAACAAGGAGCCAGATTGTCTGTCTAGTGAAGCTGGTAGTATCCATGATTTTGGATATCATATCTAAAAGATTGGCCCAAGGGAGATGGGAAGAACTGGAAGAAAAAAGGAAGAGATGCTAGAACAGAAGTATTTTCCTTCTCACTCCAGCCCAGTAACTGTATCAACTACAAATCAGACTTTTAACTCTACCTCCTCTTCTGTCTTACGATTTTGAAAAATTCACCTCTAATAGTAGATGGGATACAGTTTGCTACTAGTTGATCCAATGGGATAATTCCTTCATGAAATCAGATCTCTCACACATGCCCATCTGCATTGAGCACAGCAGCCTCCCCAGAAGGCAGTCTGGCATTCATCTGGAGATATTAGATGTCCACTAATTCTCTAAGTATTTTCTTTTCCAACTTGACATCTGTAGAATCTGGTACATAACATACTGTGTATTTGGTGTTAAAAAGAAATCACAATTTCTATAGAATTTCAGAGTAAAATGCCAAATAGTGTGAGGAGTAGATTGAAAATATAATTAAATTAAAATTCAGGTCTAGCTTTTTCCATGCTTATTTCTAAGTCTGTTGTCATAGCTACTGCAGCATAAGCCCGCTCAGTATGTTCACTTTCTCTTTAAAGACACATAAACCTTTTTAAGAAAATTGAAGTAACTGAGCTAGTATCTGGGGAAAAAAACCCCAACTTTGTGCATCCATAATTTTATCACAAGCTATTATTTGGATGAGGGATATTCAGTCTTTATCAGCTAGGATCTATTTATTCCTCAAGGCCAGAGAACCAGATAATAATTAGATGCACTATAGTGCACAACAGTTGCAAACTTCAAAAGGGTCAAAATTCAGCATGGCTATTTTCCCTCAGTCTCAGTTGTTAACATGGTTTATCTAACCACATGATTGCCTCAAACTTTTGTCTTCCAGGAGCAACAGAACATATCTATTTCTGGACTAGGAGTCACTCAAAGTTTAGACATCTCTGAAAATATTAACCTTTTAAATTTGGCTTAAAGTTTTGCCAAATATCTGGGATTGCTTTGCTTTTTATTTGTATTTGTATTTCTTTTACTCAGAAATATCTCTAGATTTAATTCTTTTCTCATGAAATTCCAATAATGTGATACGTCAATTTAGATGAAACATTTTGCTTAGGTGAAAGTGTGTTTTTCAGGTTACACAGGAAGTTGGAAGCTAATTATTATTTTGTTGCAGGTCAAGCATAATTTATCTGTCACACCTGTCTAAATCAACACGGGTGTCTGGCCTGTGAGCTCTCTTTTCTATCATATTTCTCTTGTGGCTTTGTCCCAATGCATGATCTGAGCTGTCTTGGACAAGTTCCTTTGCAGTTTAGCATAATACCTGTTATGGTCTTTGTCCCTTAGCTGAGCTGCATCCTGTTTTACTACATTTGGGGAATTCCCTGTGGTCAAGAATTGCTTTGTATCCACGATATGTCAAATACTAGGTACTGGCAAATATTTTCTCTATCATCCTTGTAATGATCTGACAGATGGGTGTCTTATCTCAAGAAAATACCAAAAAAGAAATGTCTTGCTGTGCAGATAGGAAATATCTCTAAAACCCATGTGTCACCCACAAGGTGATAACATATGCTGTTTCTGCTTCGCCTGGTGGTAAGCAGTTTTTTCTTTGCCCAGTGTTTTTGAACTACAGTGTGGACACTTTGGATCATATTTTTGTCAGATTTTAAATGTTTCTAAATCCATAATTTCATACTTTTTTTCCCAGCAGTCTGCAGTCCTGATAGCTGTTTCTTTCTTTACAGGGAATCCTGTTTCTATAAAGCTGACTGAGAAATGAGGAGGAACAAAATAGGTTGTTAATCAGTTTCAAGACAGTTTTCTAGAACTTCCTACTAGGCAATTTTTTGACAAGAGACAAAACAATGGTTGCACAGAATGCTTGAGCATTCAAATAATCCTGAACATATGAGAAATCATATATTGAAGCTGGAATCTATGCCTTGTTTAGCTTTTTACTCTCAGCACAGTTTTGTTTGCTGTCCATAGGCTCACTCATTGGCTTAAACATATATATATATTTCACTGGATCTGGACCTAATTAAGCAAATTCAATCTGGTTTTGCCCCTGGCTTTTCTGGCTGATAGTGATGCAGTAATTCACGTGGGCTACCTCTTCCCAATTTATTCTTGTTTCTGAAATGTGTAGTCTTTCAAGACATGTAGATGGTTCAAGACATGTGAATGGTTCTTCACATAATCTACAAAGACATAAATTAGTGTTTAATGCAACATTTTACATATGACAATTACATGCTGCGTATTACCAGTTATGAAATAATGAAATAACTATGTACAAGTGAAGGTTCTTTGAACGTCTCGATTATAATGTTCTCCTGTCCTGGCACTTAGCCTTCCTTAAGTACAATGGAAGAAATAACCTGTTGGTTAACTGCCTATGTTACACTGCTGCTAATTCTTTTCTCTCCAGTATGGTCCTTTGTAGAAAGTTAGATGTGACCTGTTGTTCAGTATTTTAATTTTAAAAGAAGGAAGTTTCCTATGAAAATAAGAATAAGCATGGTTTGGTTTGTGTGTTTTGGTGTAAGGGTTAGTCACTAAAATGCTTAATGAACAAACTTTAAGAGAATGGTGTGCTGTAATGGGCCTGGGAGGTGTCAATATACAAATGTTTATATGTAAGCATGCAAACACCCACTGATGTCAAAGTGAAATTTTGTGGGAAAATCACGGTGTGGTGTTTTTTTTTTCCAAAACAAACTTTTTGAGGTCACTGAGCCATATTTTGATGTAAAAGCCAAAAATGCTTCATGTACACCTGCTGTCTCTTCCTCCTAGACATATTTTGTGCCTAGCACAGCACGAGAGGGATGTTTTCTCATACACCTGGCTGCTTGAGGTGTGGGCAGGGAGATAGGTTTAGCAGCTCACATACCCTCCCCCCTTCCCTGTTCCTCATTAGGCAACATCTCCTTAGTATTTAAAGAGCTGTATCAGCTTTTTCTGAGCTCCCTTTGGCTGGGTGGAAGCTTTCATGGCAGACTCAGCTGTAATGTGACTGAGAGGCCATGCTGTGCTCTCAGGAGGATGGGGCTAATGGAAATCCAGCCAACCCAGAGAGCAGCTTGATGTAAAACACTTGTACAGCACAAAATGCTTTCACATCACCTGCAAAGAAGGCTGTACCAGCTGCTTGGCTGGTGCAGGATGACACTGGAAAAAAGACAACTGTGCACCAGGGGCCCTCAAGGCATGATGCAACCAGATTCCTTTGTTTCTGCAAACAAGCAAGTCCAGGCCGCAGTCAGTAATACTGGTGCATTATAAGTGTCTTAATTTAGCGTGTCATACTAACTCATACTTCACAAAAAGTGTAATTTCACTGACAAAGCTTTGAAGTCAACTGTAATGAGGAATTTTGCTTGTCAGCTGTCTTTGTGTAGCTATGAAGTTCTATTGCCAGATCATAAAACACTACTAGGTAGCTGTTCAGATCTGGAAATATGAAACTTGAATCGATCTCCCTTTTTCTAAGGAGTATTGCCCAACACCCCCTGTTGCCTCTCTGAAATGGCTCTTAGGAACATCTATACCAACTATCTCCCAGCACTCCTGGACAGGTTGGTCCACGAGGTGAAGAAACCTCTCTTGGGAGAAAAGATTTTACTGGTAATACCAGGGTAGATGTCTGTTATCTTAGCTTTGCCTTCTGCTACAACATGACATGGCCAGAGAAACCTTGAGCTGTCACATTATGGCCAATATGTTGCTCAAACTGTCCTTCACAGTTGCTACAATAACTTCCAACTTCTGTTTGATTTAGTAGCACTAAGACTCTTTGACTTTATGAGAACAGATGAGTAATCTGGAGTAGATTTGGAAGGTACAAGACAAAACTGTCTTTGCTGGTAATGGTATCAGATAGAATGTGATACTTTCAATGTCTTAGATGCTTCCTGGAGTCTTGACAAAGATATTTCTTCAGGCAGTTGTACTATATTTGTCTAGTCAGACTGTAGATATTGAAGGCTTCAGGTTATATTTGATCTTTCAGTTGCTTTAAAAAATAATCTGCCTCCCTGTGAACATGACTTTTTTTGGTAGTAAACAACAAGCTGGCTCCGTTCTCCTTTGAAAGCTCATCCATAGTATACCATTCATGAGGGAAAGTTCTCAGGTAGTTGATCCAGGCAGGAGTTGGGGGTGGGTTCTGAAAAAATATAAAGTAGCAAGAAGGAGGAACAAAGATTTGAAAGTCTTTTGTAAAGATCCTGTTAAAGATGGAAAAATCATGGATTTAGCCAAGTTGCAAGCAGGGAGTTCTAGCAACAGCACGACACAGACGTATTGTCCAGGAGTGAGTCAACTGGACTCATCAGTGAGTCAACAGGAAATATCACTGACAGTACCAGGTAAAATTTATCCTGGTTATTACTTTTGTTTGAAGAATATAACAAGTTTCTTCTATCTTTTGTTTCATGCATTGTTTACAGTTTAGTTACATATCATGCACTTTGTTTTTTTTTTCTAAATCTCTTCTGGAGATAAAATCCAATATTTTGGGTTTTGAACATGACAGTTTCTGCTGTTGTTCCTGTTTCTCAGGCATATTATCTCCATAACTTCTTCTCATTGTTCTTCCAACAATCAATTACGTATGTAGCTTTACCACTCCACTTGCCTCAACTTTTGAATCTTTGTAGTGTCTCTGGATAATGAGTATGTGTTTAGAGTCCTAGTCATGATCCTATGGCCTGTAAAGTATGCCACATTTCAATTTTCTGTTCGGAACTGGGTTTTGACCCATTTTAGCACTTTCCATCACAAGCACACACTGCTGCTCCTTCTGCCATCTTTTTCTCCAAAGTTTTACTGCGGAGCATTTCTTCTTTCCTGCCTGTCACTTTGAGGGCTGTGTTAGCCACTCTGAAGGCCAGAAAAGGTCATCCCTGCAGCTGTCTTCAGTCAAGAAGATCTGATGCTTCTTGCATCTTCCTTGTGAATTGCAGTTTTCCTCTGTGTTAGGTACTAGTCCGTCAGATTTACAGTAAAAGCCTAAAAAATGCTGAAAAGGTGGAAATATGTTACCTGATGTGATGGACATTTGTGCCTCAGCCAGCTCCCTGGCTTCTCCCATAAGCCACACCAGCTCAAATATTACCAAAATCACTACTTCTGAAAAAGTGAAGCTTTCTCAAATCAACCTGTTTACATTACAGTTCAGAGCCTTAGTGTGAGATCATACTTCTGTTTTGGAACTTTCATGATTAAGAGATTCAAAGCAAAGTATCATCATGCAATTACCTGTAACTGGGTTTTTATAGGCAGTTGTGCTCTCTTGGGAAGAAAAGAGGTGAGAAATTAAGTTTGTTAGACATCTTAGTGAAAAATCCACCAGTAGTTTAATAGCATCAGTCACCATGAATATGGTTAAAGATGGATATTTGCAGAGTGTAACTCATAGACTTTCTGGTTAGTGAAAAAAGACTCAGCTTTTATCTGAGGTGTTCTGAATCGCCACTTGGCAAACATCCCTGATAAGACAGGGAGTCTAAACTGGTAGTTTAGGTATCTAAGGTAAACAGCAACAGCTCAGCAAGTGCTCCTTGATGTTTTCAGCAATAAAATATGTTTGGATGATTTTATGTGGGAATTTTTTTAGATAGTGTTTTATTATGTCATAGCAATATCCCAGCAGGTGCTCATCAGTTTTAAGAGATACTGCTCACTTATTAATATTTTGCATGGTTGTTTCTCATAAATCCAAATTCTTTCTAAATTACATGTCCCAACCTTTTCTTTTAAATCCTTTATTTTTATTTTGACCCTGTGCATTCATTAAACACTAAGAGTGATCAGTGTATATGGGAATATTCACCTACTGTGATCCCTGCAGAAGTGTAAAACAGTCATTCTGTATCAACAGCAGAATCATCGTTCATGTCTTTCACTTGCATCTGTAAGCACACTTTCTATTTCTTTTTAAATGCAGCAGAAGTGCTTCACCTGTAATTTAGCAAAAACCATATGTGAAATACAAAAATCATCTCTCTGCATCCCCAAGATAGTTTCTCTTCAGAAGATCACATTAGAAGATGCCCAAGGGTAGTGACTGCAGATGATCTAATAAACCATCACAACGACATAAAGTCAATAGCACATTACTCAGGTGTGTCTTAGTCCCTGTAAAGGTATATTGCTTCTTTAAGAGATATAAAGTTTTAACAGCTTGGTCACTCTCCAGATATGCAGTGAGAAGCACAGATGAGACAGAAGCATTTAGGAAGGTTGTAATAAAATCCAGCTTAGATCATCCTATCTTCTGTTAATCTGTATTGCTGGCAGCTATCTAAATCAAAATAGTGTTGTGTGAGAAGGAAAAATAGACTGTGGCTTTCATGTAAGTAAGGCAAAGAAGCATAGCCAGTGGATTTTTAACCAAAAGCACTGCAGAGAACAGAGCTATGCAGCAGGGCACTAACTGGCCCCAAGCTGAGGCAGGTGGGTAGGCTCTCAGAGAAATCCACCTAGTGTTTAAAACTTACTGGAAGGGAGGAAAACGGTAGATACAGAACATGGGTGCTTTGTGGAAGTCTCCTGTGAACAGACAAGAGAAATCCAGATAGATTGTTGATTACTTGAGCTTAGTTTTTCCAAAGAATAACAGCCTCATAGAAAAAAAAAAACCAAACCCAAAACTTTCCTGAGGAAGCAGTCAGGGAGTAACAGAGACAACTAGTAAGAGTATAGCCATGAACAATGTCTTCTTCAAGTAGAACTGGTACACTGAGAAATGGGATCTTAATGGGTAATTTAACGTTAGGAAAAACTAATCAGAATAACTGAAGAATGGGGCGAGAGGGGAACAGACATAGAATAGATATAAATAAGTTGTCATTAGAACCAGTTCAGCTATATCTGATAAAGATGAAGTACAAGCAAGAATCATGTGTATACATCAACAGCTGACCATGACTTGTACCAAACTCCCAGGAAGGACCTAGTCATCCCCGTTTCACAGCAGGCAGCAGGAGAAGTAACCTGCAAGTGGGAAACCAGTCAAACCTCAGTGCAAACCACTGCTTCTAGGGGAGCAGGAAAAGCATGGCATGTTGTTCAGGAAAACTCAAGCAGCTATGGGGATAGAGTTAATTTTGACTATGGAGCAAAATGAGGAATGAAAGGAATGATATTTTTCCAATTGATCTATGAAGTTCTCAGCTGATGCTAAGACAAAAGTAAACTGCATCCCAGAGAGGAAAGATAGGGAAAGTTCAGCTTGCAGCACAAATATCTGTTTCAGAGATGTGGTAGAAAAACTGTTTCCTCAGCATAGCGGGGAATTGCACTGATAAGCACAAGAGAAAATGTTACCAACTAGGTGTTATGTGGCACATGCATTATGAAAAAGGCAGTGGGGGATAAAAAGGAGTTATGATTTTTCTGGATGCATATGTTTGGGGTAGTCTACTAGGCCACTGCGAAAGCTCCAAGCACAAAACTGGTTCTTAAGAATAAGGCCTAAATTGAAGGAGTATAATGAAGGAATTTTTGTGAGGTGATGTATATGTATGGCTATTTTAAGAAATAAGATAGATGTGACCCAGACCTGTGAAAATCTTCAAAAGTGCATAAATTCTGTCACTTCACTATTTTCAAAGAAATGGAAGGTTCAATACAAGAAGTATTGAAATATGCGTGTCTATTGCAGGCTTAGTTAGATAACTGGGAGTCTACTATTTCATTTGGTTCAGTTGGACAAAAAGGGAAAAGAAGTTATTGCTTTCAAAACTCCATTTGGAAGATGACATTTCAAGAGAACATATTCTGATGTCTCTTCAGAAGAAGAGATATTCCAGAAATCATACCCCGTCATTTATGCATATGGCAGGATCTGAAAGAAGCACAAGACAAAACTAATTGCATGGCTGCAGATGAAGGGAAGTTGAATGTTAAAATGAAATGCAGAGAAACAAAATTGGTGCTGACAAAACGAATTACTTGTCTCATCCTGAAAAGAGGAATAATTGGACTAGATCGGAACAAACTGAGACTAAAGCAATTCAACTCAACAGTTCTTTCTACCTGTTCTTTCTGACCTTTGGAAATTAGGTTAGAAATGATTAGACACCATTATATTATTCTAGATAAGTAGAAATCATTTCTATAATACATTGGAGAGAAGAAAGGGGAGTATCTTTAAGGAGTAACTGGGACATAGCGAAGACAAGACTTTCCAAAGAAAACTAAAGTAGGAAAACAAAATGCTAAAATTCAATGTTTCAGAAGCAGTAGCTGGAGAAGCATTCTTGTAAGAAAACTCTCTGGTGGTATTTGGCTCAAGAGTGCAGATGTCAGCTCTGCTGTCCTTAGCTCTTGTCACTGGATGTCAAAAGGTGTCAGGGTGTTGCAGGGGGAGTGTGTGTTGTGTGGCTGTATAGTTAAAACAGATCACAAAACTCCCAAAAATGTTCTCAGCGCAGCACCAGCTCTTACATTGCTTAGGTTCCTGTGTTTGATCTTGATTCCGCAAAGGGGAAACCTTAGGTGCAATACTGTCCTGAAAAGAACTTTCAGTAGCAGATCTGTTTCTGCAGTGTTTCAGAGAGACTAAAATAAAACAAACAAGAACAAAAGACAAAATGTGGAAGACTCAAAGGAACAAGTGAATAAGATATGATAACTGTTCTGTATAAAGATGCTATCAGAAATAGCAAAAGAAATGGGTAAGTATTTATATAATTGCTCTGAAAGCAGCAATGCGGGCAAGATTTTCTGTAATTTGTTCAGGCCAAGGTAATATTCACCAGATGTGGTATGGTTTTCATTATGGCTAGTGGATCTGCATGTGCCCCTGAAAAAAAACTTCAGTAGTTTTCAGGTCATCCTTCCATGGGCTAGCAGAAAAATAATCCCATGGCCCAGTAAAGCAGGTACTTAACAAGGCTAGTGGAGATGTTCAAAACCTTCCCTTGGTTTTTCAGAGCATTCAAACCTCACCTGTGCAGTCAGAATTTCACCTATACATCTTAAGCATGATGCTGAAATCAATAACATCTATAAGCATCTCTGGATTTCCAGCATTATCAATCATGGTGAAATGAAAGCTGGTTGGACAGAGGAAGGTAGTAAAGTTCCTCTTATAATAAAATACTGTAACTCTGAAATCTTTGAAAAGAAACCTCATAACAGGGCTGGGAAGCTGATGTAACTGGAGTTCAGTAACCAAGGAACTGAGTTCATGTGAAGTTAGGGAATAGGCATCCATCTAAGTGACATGTCAGACACCTGAGGATTGCTCCTATTAGTGCAGCCACACCTGATGATGAAAATACTGGCCTGAGGTGCTGAAACAGCCAGTGAAGGGAGCACTTGCTGTGATCCCAAGAAACCATTAACAACCACCTACTGTGCAGAGAGAAGACACTATGCAATTACAACTGCCACTGCACAATCCTCAGATGCCACTAATGGCCATGTGCCCAGGCACAAGCAGCAATGCTTCCTGCACAGTCTTGCCCAAAGAGTGAAAGCCTTGTGATGCTTCTACATAAGATTAATATGCAGCTTCATTAGTAATGACATCTCCTACCTGCCTGTGTGGCAAGAGTGGATATACTGTACTTATGCCCACTGTGATAACTTCAAATTAATGTAATCAGGTCCTTGTGTTTCTGTCTTGGCTTTAGATCAACCTTGTTATGTTCGGTTGTCTGGCATCAGCTCACTGTGCTCAAGAATACTGTGAGTCCCCACACAGCTATTTTTTTAAAAGCTGATCCTCCCCTGCAGACAACAATGGTGGCTTCATGGTCCAAGGAATGACTAAAACATCTGCACTTCATTTGCTAGCACGCTTTGTGCACTGAGTGTCCTTCCCAGTCACTTGTAATCTCCTGCAAAGCATTTCTGCAATGATTTTAAATCAGTATAAGTTTGCAGGGCAAATTTGGTAAAATGGGAAGTAAATGAAATAACAATAATGAAGAGACCACAGCAATCAGAATAATGAAGATGCTACTACTGGAAAGAGTAAGAAAATATTTTTTTTTTAAAGAAGGATAAGGCATTCTGTTCAAAGGTGATTGCATGTGTCAATGTTTGCCTTATATATTGTGGGACATGTAATACAGTTTTCTAGTGATGTCTAGGAAAGCAAGTACTGTCATTAGGGATAGTTTTAAGAGGTGGGGGATGAAGGGTAGATAAGAATCTTGAATTATGACAATTTAGATATTTCTAAGATCTTAGGGCTTCAGTTAATAGGCTTATGAATATTTATTGATAGCCTGATAGATAAAATTAAAATTTAGTAGCTGCACCATGGGCAAATTTAATTTGAAAGATCTACCTTCTCCTCTTCTCCTGCAGGCTTTCATTTATGCATACTGAAATCAACTCTCCCACCCCATAAATAAACAAGCAAATAAAATGGCTTTCCACATAAGCAGAACCAGTAAGAGGAGATGTTGGCAGAAGTAGCTGTGTGTAAAGGGGGTCAGAGGCAACCTTTACAAGCAAGAGTCCTCTTCTCTGGGGCTGGCTGCAGGGAGAGAAGGACTTCTATGCTTCTTCCCTTGTGCTTGGCCAGCCCATGCTGAGGCATTCAAAAACAAGGTTTAAAGGAGAAAGGAACTGTTGAGAAGTTAGTGGGGAAGTGGCTAATGGTGGCTGGCTGTGCTGCAAGTGCCATAGTCAAACAAGGAGAGGGGATGAGAGGTGGCAGCTAGACCCAGTAGGGAGAGATAAGACCCCGGCTGTTGAAGCCTGTTTATCCTGCAGATTTAGGATCTCTCTACACTGTGATCAGTTGCTTCCATTTTTGTTCATAATGAACTAACCTTCTGGGACATGTCAGACTCTTACTGTCTTTTTTCCTTGCCTGGCCTTTGAAGAGAGGGACGATTACCTACTAAAACACCTCTGCGCCTCTGAACACAGAAGTCCCCATTTTCAAATTAGTGCCCAAAATTTTCCAGACTGTGTGCTCTGTAAACAGCTAGGTGGTTAGGGCATGGAAATGAAGGAACCTGTAGCACGCACAGGAGTAGACTGCAATTCTGACTGAGTGAAAGTGTTACAGGTTGATTTGCTCATTTCCCTCTACCTAACGTACTTATTTCATACTTATATTTATTTCAACTTCTCCATTCTCCTGTTAGAAAATACTTTGTTGTCTCAGTTGTAGCTTTGTAATTACCCAAAGCCAGAGAAGTTTACTTCCTTCAGGGTTTGCTTCTAACCAGTCCGTGTTGTCTATCTGAGCAGTTGTATGGCACAGCAACTGAATTAACTGCTTTGTGTTGTGTTTTTTTTAAGCTGTAATATTTTCTCTCCAAGCTGTGTATTAGTGGCAACTAACCAGAAGATAATAGCTACAGTTTCAAATATCAATAAGCACCCTATAAGAACAGTTACTAGTAATGTCCAGGTACGTGTGTTCTGAGATCCACAACAGGTGAGCTTTTAGGCAACTGGGTTCATTTCTGTCATTTCTCAGGGCTCAGTTGTCTTAACTTGTGTGATTTTTATTTTATTTTATTTTATTTTTAGTTTCCCCTAGCTAGGATTTTCTCTGACTTTCAGCTCATCACCTGCATGTGCCTCTCTTCCAAGACATCTTTTGTCTCATGACTCTCTCATGAGATGTCACAAGTACTTTCAACTGTTGTTTCCCCTTAGCATACCCCATGGCATTGTTTTCATCAAGTCTCTTGGCTAGTGATGTTATTCACAACAGGCTACTCCCACTTCTGCAGATCCTCACTTTAAGCTTTGCAGGTGACTTCTTGGCAAAATACAGTCTCTTCATAAAGATGTAGTTCTGAGTCCTGTGCTCCTGGCTGAAAATAGTGTTCTGTCTCAGTCCGAAACTGCAGACAAGTTTCTTATGAGGGAATTGCGTGGGCTCTCAATTTCATAATATGGGTTTCTGAACTTCAAAAATCCTTTCCTGTTTTTTTTTAACCTTTACTAAATCAACTTAAAGAAGAAAAACAAAACCCCTTGTCTCCTTTCTCTTCACAGAGTCAGTAGTCCTCAAAGTATGCCAGTACAATGCTATGTTAGCCTCCAAAACACTGTAACAAGTCCAATCCTTTAATATACGTGTTCCTTTTCACTGCCATGAAGTCTACTCTTCCCTGCTAGAGGTCTTTAACCTCTAGTCACTGTTCTCATTGTTGAAGGGTTTGTCTCTTTTTCCCCAACTTTGGCAAAGCTCTTGACTGTTCTGAGGGTTTGTTGGTTGTTTTTTTTGTTTGTTTGTTTCCATTTGGAGTGCTTTCCTGTTACACTCCCAATAGTAGAGCCAAAGTGCCTAACAGAGGCCTGCTTCATTCAGTGTCTGATCAGCAATGCATAACTTGAACCTCTCTACAGTAAAATCACCATTTCCAGCTGCCTTTTGCCAGACTCATTTAAAGAACAGTTCTCTACAGCTGGCACAGTGACTTTGGTGAAGTGACAAAGCCAAACCTTAAGGGAATTATGGGGACTGCGATCCTTTACAAAGGAAAGCAGTGGTTTTGCTTGGGCAACTAAGAGCTAATAGACTCCATGGGAAGCTTGTGGGCTCTCCAGCAGTGAGTGACCATTCAGACTTGTGGCTTTATTGGTGACCTAAAGTCAATTATTAGCTTAGCATTTCTTTGCAGCCTCTTCACACTGGCATTGATCTCAGTAACTGAAATGAGCTGATGCCACTGTCACAAATATTTGTATTTGTAAGTATTTGCAGCTTAAAGTCAGCCTAGTAGAATTTAAAAAGACTTTTTTCCTTCCCTGTGAGGAAGGCTTTATTCGCCAAACTGGCTTCTGAGAACCAAGATTCCCAAACCTGGCATGAAGCCAAAGCAGTCAATTTTATTTTAGGTCACCAGAACTTCTTAGGTGCCTTGTCTAGATGCATCATTGACTTCTGATCTTGTGAATTAGGTCCTAGATAGGGGAAAAAAAATAATTTAAAAAATTTGTAGTTTTAGCTGAACAGCCAAGGACTGAATTTAACATCAGTATGATTTGACTTCCAGAAGGGCTGAGACACATTGGCAAGACAATGTGCAGAGACCTGGCTTGCAATCTTACAGCTTGGCTTGTACAATGCTTGTAGTGCATGACCACTTTATATTTAGCACACCCCCATGATGCCAAATGCTGCTAGTTAAATTTTTTCTTTTTTTTCTTAAAAAAAATTAAAATGTTAATTTGTATATTTGAATTTGTAGTCTGAAGATATCTGATCACAATACAGGTTACTTCTTGCATCTTCCCTAATTCATAACCTAGAAAGGATTGGAACCAGTGACTTCGGGCCAAGCCTTAGAAGACAACTGTTTTGAAATAGAGATTTTACTGGAATCTTCTGACAAAAAAATGTTTTTATTGCCACAAAAGCTCTCTAGTTAGGGTTCTAGGTTTTATTCTGTCACTTGTCACTATGTTGTTTCACTCTGGTGGAAAAAAGGAAATGCACATTTTCTTTGTAATGAAATGAGAAGTGACAAACATTAAAAATGATTCAATTACATTATTGTATAACAAAAAATTCTTTGAGATTTAACAATTTTTACAAAGAATAATATTAACAAACATTTTTGAATAGAATAATTAATTCCACAAAACTGGAATTTGATGAAAAATCAATAAACAGTAATATATTGCTGTTTAACAAAATAACTATTCAACCATAATTAGATATGCAAAAGATTTATAATTACTTAGACAAATATTTATTTTAGGAAAAGTATGGAAAGCCATGACATTGTTCCCTGTTCTTGTTTCCACTTCCTAAAATATTAATTTCTTACAGTTCTGCACTGCAAGAAGCTTGGAATCTGCATGCAGTCAAAGCGAAAATCCTGATGGGAGACAAGTACTTGCCATAAATTAGTAGCTTTATGAATATTTGAGTTGCTTGCACTTATGGAGCATCCTAGTGGGTCAGGTCTGCTGTCACTGTCGCTGTGGCTATAAAATTATGCTTCTCCATGACATGAGAGTACTGTGAGAAATGGATCTGGGTTGGCTGCAGGCAGACTTTCTGTACACTGATTATGCTTCTGCACATGGAACTAGGGGAAGATTAAAATGGGGATAAAGAATGTTTTCTGTTAAATTATAAAAGAGAAGCATGCTGTATGAATTGCCCTCCTATAATTTTCACTCTGTACATATATAATGAAATAATGCATGTTAATCCTCATGAATCAATGAGGAGTACGTTAAAAATGTTTAACTCGCTTCTTCCTGCTGTGGGTGGCATTTTTAAAGATTCCAAATATCCCAGACGTATTCCTTCAAAGGGGTAAGACTTGAAAGGATAATAGCTGTGAACACAACAAACTATCTAAGACTACTTGACAGGTTAAGATCCTCCTTTCACCTAAGAAGCCCTGAGTAATTTACAAGCAGGACTATTTCTAAGGTGTCAAAGTACTACTACATCACCTAAAGCAATATGAGGAGCCAGCAAGGCACACTTGTCACCATCTAGAAAGACACTTTTCTATTATCTATTGTGTAGACAGAACTCTCTGGTTTTAGAATGAGAGACAGATGACCTAGAAAGCCAGTATAATAAATCAGTGTCCAGTTCTTGGGGATACATGTGGGTTGCTGTCTTGGGGCTCCTACACAATTTTATACACGACCAGGACAGTGAGGGTTGCTCCAAAGCTACTCTTGAGTAGCTGGAAACGCAGGTTCATGTCCCAAGAGGATTCAAGAGGGGACAACTCATCTCATGTTCTGTTCTGTGTCACCAAGTGTTCCCCAGGAACCATCAGAGAATTGAGATCCCAACATCTGTTAACTAGTCCTTCTGTAAGCATGTTTGGAGAACTGGGGTATGCAGTTTAAAGAGTAATAGAAAAATGTTAGTAGTTTTCATACATGTGTAATTAATAGAAAGCTGATTAAGTAATGAAGGGCTAACATTCTGTGGAAAGAGTTTTGGGTGATGTCATGAACCTGAAGTGCGGAACAGCAGAGGTTTTTTCGTTGTTACTAGGTGCAAGAGCCCTGAGACACCATTTTCCTTTTTCTGAATATTGGATTTTTTACTAATGAAATATTAGAGTGTGTAGGCAGTCTATTCCTGCCTCCATTGCTGTGCCATACTCATTATACAGCAAGTCTAAGGATTGGTATTGTCAGTAAAATGAACTTTTGCAAGAGAATTGCATTTCTTTTGAGCTCACTTTTAAACTAGCTGCTAGATTTATAAGTCTCTCTAAGTCTGTCAGATATTTTTACCCTTCTTCCCCAGAGCTACTTACATTGCATCTTCTATATTAAGTAGAGACATGCATAATTCAAAAGACATCATTAGAAAAATGAATATAAACACTTTGGGATAACTATATTACGAACACTGGAACTGTTATTGTAACAACATGAAGCTGTGTTTGGTCTGCATATAATGTTACTGGGTTAAATAAGAGAAACAGGCTACCTAACTTTGAGAACTAGTTAGATCTCAGACTTCCTGTGGAACCAGTCAGCCTGAGAGCAGTATTGTAGCCTGCTTCTGAAAAACATTTCCACATAACTTTCTAGAGAGGGGGAAGAAATAGCCAGCAATATACAGGATTTCTAGTGTGATTTGTCTTAAAAGGAAAAACGTGTGCGTGCAAGTTTATGGAGCACAAAAGTATTTACTTTTTGGAAGAGGTTTTCTTTGTTAGACATTCCTCCCACCCTTGAAAGTTCTCAGACTAATCCTCATGCAAAGTGAGAACCTGTAAAGTGCCAAAAAATTTCACAGGATGGGAAACCCATTTCCCATAAATCTTTATTAGACAAATCTTCTTATCATAGCAGAACGTTACTTTTTATGCCTCTTGACAGGTCCCAGTTTGACAAAGGAAGCTTAGCTTTAAAAAGCATCACTACAAAAAGCAAAACCATTATTGGGATTCTAATTAACACTTTGACATTGTATTATAGATCTGGAGGTGTATGAAATTATTCCCCAGGAGTTTAGCGCCACTGGGAAAGGTGATTGATTCTGCTACCTGTAGAAAGTAATAGATAATGTATTAGGTAACACAGGGATGGTTTGTTTTGTTCACACTAAGTAAAAGACAAATTTCATCTTCATTTTAATTTTTAGATGAGAGGCAGCACCACACAGAGACACAGCTGCAAAGCTCAAACTTCTGCTGCTCCATATTGGGACCCCAATGAAGCAGAACATTAATCTGTATAGCAAACAAATGACTATCATTTACATAATTACATTTAGTCACAACTTATAATATATTCATAAGTGCATGAGTGAGAATGATGCATTTGCTATGTAAGGGATAGAAATTGTGGATCAGCTTGGGTTTTACCAGAACAGGAGTAACAGAAAGAAGTGGTTTGCCAACTGGTTAGAAAACTCGGATTTGTGATTTGAGTCCAACCATTGGTTACTTGTCCTTTCTGGTATTTTTATACAGCTGGGTTTTACTTCTGTGAGTGATTGTGCATTGAGGCTTCTTTTATGTAAGCTTGTGGTAAGTCTTAACAGTGATCATTGGGGGAAAAGGACAAATTTATCTTTCTCCAGAAATGCTTCCATTAACAACTCATGATTTACATGAAAACAAAAGAAAGTGGATAGAAATTAGAGGAACTTCTAATAAATCTGTCTTGTATCTCTAACTATTGCTTTTAAAACTACCATTGTTCTATTATGCCAGTGACTAAATAGCAGAGAGTAAAGCTTCCATAAAGTTTAAATAAGTCTATGTCCATTTTCTTCCCCCAAGAGGAGTATTAACTAATAATACTAGGCATCATTTTTATCCCTCCTTAATTATCAATGCTTGCTTCCTCCTCTCTTACCTTTCTCCTTACTTTTCTTATTTTCATCTTTCCTTTTCTCTTTTACTCTCCTTTTTCTCTTGAGTTTTACAAGTCAAACAGGGAAGCGATCATCCCACCAGCTGTTATGATAAATTGTTATGATGTTTCTACTAATTCCATCTCTCCCTATTTCACATCAATTCCTTTAATTTTGCCCTTTTTTTAGCTACTGGACATGTATTTCTGAGATGTCTCATTATTAATTTCAACTATTTCTCTGAGGTTTAGTCTTCTCTCATCAACATGTCACAGTACCAGCTTTGTCTTTCTGAAGAATGTGCAACTACAACTCAGATTTTGGAGAAAAGAAAAAATAAAACCATGATGTAGAAAGCACCTTATCTGATATAAATTAAAACAAACAAACAAAGACATGATTCAACTAAAAAGTCTTTTGTTTTGTCCTGGGAATAACAACTCTGTCAGATAACTCTCTGTACAGAAAAGGATCAGCCTTCTGCTCAGATTATTTTTTCCTCTTTTTTTTTTTTTTTTAACCAGGCAACTTTCTGAGGGGTTGCCATTCTCTCTGAGAGCAGCAGATCAATAGCACAACCAGGAGCAGTAGGATGGAGATGGTGCTTCTCATTCCCAGCTTTGCCAGGGTGTTTAGCTGACAGAGTGATCTGACCTTGCATGTTTGGCTCTGGATGTTTGAGGTGTTCAATGGCAAAGAAAGGGGAAGAACTTGCAAATAAGTAACCCTGTAGTGAATGAGAACTATTTAAAAGGCTCTGTGATGTATTATAGTATCATGGTTTAGACTGTACATGATTTCACATATTCACCTTATAAATCAGCAAAGAGCCCTAGATGTTAATTTATCCTCCCAAATAGTGTTGCATTTAAACAGGAGATGAGCAAGAGGGGTGAGAGTTTTTCTTCTGAATCAAAACTTTAGTCTAAATTCAGCTTTGGGAAGGTTGCCTGCCATGAGTACTAGTATTCCTACAAGCAGCTAGTTACTTGTATCTTTTTACTGACTGAGCTATGTCACTGTGTTGCGTTCAAAAGCAATGCAAAGAAATCCCAAAGAAAACTTTCTATGCAATAGCAATGTTCTTATTGAACTCCCACCCATTCTATAAAAAAATTAAATGTGGTAGTTTTTAGAGTAATTTTCATGAAACTATTGCATTCTTCATAAAATCCAATTTCATGCATCACAATTGCACTTCACATGACTTCTCTATTTTCAGAGATTTAAAAATCCCAGAACTCTCTTTTTATGCATTCTTAAACACTGTTTTTTTAAAAAAAAAAAATTTAAAAAAATAGTGTGTTACAGGAAGAAAAACTAGTACTCAATCAAAGTTTTATTTTTATCCTGGAAAATAAATTTACTAAATTCGAAAGACACATCTTGGAAATGAATTTGCAAACAGTGTACATTTCAGGCTATCAGTAATGTCTTTTTCTTTTTTTTTTTTTTAAATCTAAGCATTTAATTTATTAGGGAATATAGGAAAAGTTCCATGACCAGTTGACTACTTCAGGCTTCAGCCCTTTTTTGCTTAAATAAATCTTTTGCCTTTCTGCAATTCTTACTACCTCTCTGGTAGTTTCCATGATATAATGTACCTTTATGCAAAACAGGACATTATTTTTCCTTTGCATGGGTATCTTGTGTTAGCTTATCTTGTGGTTAATCTCTGGCCATAGGCAACAAATGAAGCAAGTAGTTACATGCTGAGTTACTGTAGTCCTCTGTAAATGAGGTTCTGCCAAAGGATTCGGTACTCGCCTGTGAGGTTTCTGTCAGGGGTTCCTACTTTATCCTCTGGTTTCATTTTGATCTTGGGAACTGCAGGTATTCAGTTCTGCTGGCAAACTGACTGAGTGACCCAGCCAGCCCTCTGAAATTTGAAACTTTGGAGGCATGTTTTCCTTAGTTTAGTTCTTGATGAGAGATCAGATGGCTACTGGCTTTCCTTTTTGAATGTCGTCCCAAAGACCCTAAGGCCAATATTTCTAGAGGTCCAATCTTTGGTAAAACTTACAAAGAAATACTTTGCAAAACATCTATTCTCTCTGTCATACATGACTGATATAAGACTTGATGTAGAGAAAGTAACCGATGCAGAGAATTCAGGGACACCAATAGAAAAGGTTGGGATTTAGAAGACATGAGGTACAAGAAAAACTGAAAAGAGTGAAAATAAAATAGTGAAGGACAACAGAAGACTGTAAAGAAGACTGAAGGGATGGAGGAGGAAAGACATAACGTTACAAATACGTAAAAGGCTTCTCTATAAAGAAAAAAAATGTATGGTGATAACAAGAATATTCTGGAAATTATTGTCCAGAGGAAATGGTAGAAATTTTATCACTGAAAGCTCTCTTAGGAAGGGTTAGATCAACACCTAACAAAGTTTTGAAATTACATAACTTCAGTCTGTTATGGACCCCTTTATATCATGAGAGCAATCTTGTTTCTTTTGTGAGGGCATGAGGTGCTGCATGACTCAGGCTGAGCTGTGGTCAGAAGTATGGTGTAAATATGAAACCTTGTGAAAGGGTGAGGGACTGCTGTGGACTTCTGTAAGTGATGCAAAGGGATGTAATAGGAATTAATGAAATGTGTTTGCCTAAAAGACTATGAAAGCTGCTCTCAGGAGCATCCTACTGTGGAATGTTCAATTCAGAGAAGGTTAGAACAATAGATAACAAAAATTACTTATAATTATTTCGTTAGGAAGTTTAAGTAGTTTTTAAGAAAAATTTAAAAATAAAGGGTTAATGCATTTTTGATGTGACTGGTAGAAGGAATCAGAATAGAGGCATATTCCAAGGGATAAGTAACATGATAGCTTAATATTGTGTAGTGAGCTGTTTTATTGTGTATAGAAATGTGTTATTGGAAAATAGAGACAACTTCCAGCATATGCTTTTGTCAATGAAATTATATAAAGAGGATCCCTAATGTCAATCAATCCAATCATTTAGTGCTAATAAAAAGCTACCTTCTCATTTATATTCACTATGCAATTACTGAACTGTGTTTCAGCAGGAAGCTGACAAGCCCCTTGGAAGCAATAAAACTGGTAAGTTCTTGAAGATCACATTCCAACCCAGCCTTCTGTGACTCTATAATCTTTAACAGGTTTCAAAACTTATGGGATTTCTAACTGACCCTCATAAAAATGATCTACAGTTTGGAGGATTAAATAACACTAGGAAAGAAGCCAATTTTCAATCTCAAAGTGACCAGTTCTAGAATGGTGGTGATACCTGGCAAAAAAAATCTGAGAAGGAAAATGTAATGAAAAATTGTTTTCTAGCCATTATGAAAGGAATCTCCTTGCTGAAGAGACAGCACCTGTGCTGCACAGGAGAAAGCCAGAAACATAACTTCCTTCTGTATATCAATATACTCCAGCCCTGCCAAGAGTCAGTTTGTGGTACCTGGGAAAGATAAGAGTGAGAGCATGAAGGAGAGCACACTTTAAAAGAAGTGTCTATTTTCTCAACAGCTTAAGAGGATTTAGCGTTCATTTCCTGATGACATGATAAATATTGTCTTGGGCAATTCTTAAAACCTTAAGTTGCCTAAAGTATCCTAGCACCCTGATAACAAGCTCACAGCTGTAACAAATACTGCAGGGTGGTTTTGGTTTTGGTTATAGGATTAGGTACTTTAAAAAAAAAAAACAAACCAAACAAACAATGAAACAATCCTTTTTTTAAAAAAAGTAAGGTTTTCAGTTTTCTATTGCTATCTATGCACCCTTTTGTGGGAGAGCAGAGGAAAAGAATGAATTTACCCCATAATAGACTGAGTAATAGTATTGTGATGAGTCAGTCATAATTTATGCAAGTGCTATGGAAACTTTTTGCCTCTGAGATTTGTTGAACACAGTTCAAGTTCAGCAAATTGAGCTGCTCATCAGTCAATGTAGAGTGATAGTGTTAAGTTTATCAAATCTCTAGGACTTAAGTGGCAATTTTATGATCCTACTCTGCTTCCTACTCCCTATTCCACAGTTACGTTTTTAGGATCTATTGGGCTTTGGAAAACAGGTAAAACTTGAAAATTCAGCCCGATATTCAAGTCTGTCTTTCCCACAATGAGCCATGCAGAGAATAAAGCCTGATGGTTGCTCCATTTAAAGTAACACAGCTCAGAGCAGAGTATCTGCTCCTCCTCATGACACAGTTATGAAGTGATTATCGTGGTTAATGCCATGGGCTAAAATACATCCATAAGAAATCCTCACCTGATGTGCTGTGCAGCTTCATTTGAGCCCTGGTCTGGCAGAGCTCAGGGCCCTGACATATCTCTGGCTATCCATCCAGTCTGTGTCTGCTTCAGATGTCAAAAAATGACAATATGTTTATCCAAAGATCATTTTCTTTGTGTCTGTTGGCTTTAGGCTTTGCCCATATCCTGCTCTCTTTATTGCAGTATTTCCCTTTCAGATCTTAGTACTGGAAAGATACATGAATTATTTGAGGGACAGGTTTATGTATGCAGTTGCAGTGATCACAAGACTCTTTTCAGAAGTAGAACACCTTTTTTATTTTCTTGAGCTTCAGAAAACTAAAAAAGATCTTTTCTAACAAGGTGGCACAGGCAACAACATATGCAACAGAAAGAGGTAACTCAGCAACAGTATAATGGTAACACAAATTAGAAGTTATCTTTTATAGTACATTTATATAAATCAGCTATGAACTTCAAAAGTCACACAACAGGGGCTGATAGAAGATGACATAGTATACTGAGTAAATGTATGCTGGTCTGGGGGCCTGCATGTCTTCTGGTGTCCAAGGCTTTCTTCAGCCCCAACATGCAGTAATTACTATTGTCACAAAGTTCAGCTTATTAGAGTATCTGAATGTCTCAGGGCAATGGAGGGCATGGTGAAGCTGAAAGATCAGTGAGAAAAGAGCTTCCTAGGAAAAGTACCCTGCAATTGAACAGAATGACTAGTTATAAATGAATCATTTGCCTTTCCTGGGAATTACTAGGTGTGATTGCACTTCAGGCCTGTGTTCATTCCATTCACAGTTGGCCAACATGTAACGTTTGCTCACTGTGATCCCATTAAACCAGCAAAAAAAAAAAGGAGACAGCAATAATTATGACTCCTGTGGATTCTGAATTATGCTTCAGCTTGGTGTCCTTTCCAAAAAGGGGACAGCTGGGCCTATATGGAAATCAGTTCTGAACATTAGTTTTAGGAAGAAGGCTGGTTGATTTTTGCATGGTTCACCACTTGAATTTTGCATTTGGGCAATAAATAAGTCAGTAAGGAGCAATGATCTGGATGAGGGGATCAAGTGCACCCTCAGTAAGTTTGCAGAGGACACGAAGTTAGGCAGGAGTGTTGTTCTGCCTGATGGCGGGAAGGCTCTACAGGGGCATCTGGAGAGGCTGGATCAGTGGGCCAAGGCCAATGGTATGAGGTTCAGCAAGGCCAAGTGCCGGGTCCTGCACTTGGGTCACAAAAACCCCATGCAGCGCTATAGGCTTGGGGAAGAGCAGCTGCAAAGCTGAACGGTGGAAAAGGATCTGTGGTGGTTGGTCAACAGCAGGCTGAAAATAAGCCAGCAGTGTGCCCAGGTGGCCAAGAAGGCCAATAACATCCCAGGTTGTTAGAAATAGTGTGAACAGCAGGACTAGGGAAGTGACTTTCCCCCTGTACTTGGCACTGGTGAGGCCCCACCTCGAATACTGTGTTCAGTTTTGGGCCCCTCACTACAAGAAAGACATTGAGGTGCTGGAGCGTGTCCAGAGAAGGGCAATGAAGGTGGTGAAGGGTCTAGAGCACAAGTCTTATGAGGAGTGGCTGACGGAACCAGGATTGTTTAGCGTGGAGAAAAGGAGGCTGAGGGGAGACCTTATTGCTCTCTACAATGACCTGAAAGGAGGCTGTAGCGAGGTGAGGGGTCCCTCTCTTCTCCCAAGTAACAAGCGATAGGACAAGAGAAAATGGCTTCAAGTTGTATCAGGGGAGGTTTAGACTGGATATTAAGAAAAAATTCTTCACTGAAAGGGTTGCAAAACATTGGAACAGGCTGTTCAGGGAAGTGGTTGAGTCACGATCCCTAGAGGTGTTTAAAAGCCATGTAGCTGTGGTGCTTAGGGACGTGGTTTAGTGGTGGACTTGGCAGTGCTAGGTTACCGGTTGGACTTGATAATCATAAAGGTCTTTTCCAGCTGAAATGATTCTATGATTCTAAGTCAGAGGCAGTGTGCCTGTCCAAGTGCCAGACTAAGCCAAACAAATTGCAGTTTCATGTAAGTTCCACAGAAGTGGTAAAGCAGGCAAGTTTCCTTGAGGTGTTGCCTAGAGATGATCAGGCTCCATGGAAGGTTTTCCAAGTCCCCACAGTGCTGGACAGTTTGAGATGCTGCCTTTAGGGCAATCTTCAAATCTTCTTTTATGATCTGAGGCTCACTACCATCTATTCCTGTTGCCAGAGATCTGGAGACAGACACGTTGCTATTCACTGAGTAACTTTTTGCCATCGATGCTGTTAATCTAAGACCTCCTCCTCATTCTCAGTCTTTTAGTGCCTTTTGGAAGTCACAACATTGGGCAAGCTACAGTAAAAATACATTGCTATTTAGCAGACTGCTCAGCAGTGGCAGTGTATTGTATCCAGCCTTGAAGCAGATGCTACCCTTTAGTACGGAAAGGGATGTGAAAGCTTCAATTTGACTGTGGCATTTGGAAGGAGGAATGCCATAGGAAAATCTGCCATAGACTCAGGTACTATGCAGTTACTTGGCTTTTTTGAGAAATTTCTTGTGACAGACATTATAGGGTGTTTCATTTTTAGATAGTGATCGCTGCAGAGAAAATCACAAAAATCTGCAGGCACAGAAAAACAGTCTCAAGGAAGAAAGTCTTAAATAGAGTAAGTCAAAGGGGAGAGCAGCTAGATGGTTTGGTTAAAAGGAGCACCATCACAAGAGGAATGGTACTGCAGAAAGAACTGAAAGATAGAGATTGCAGATTGCAAATCCTCTTAGAAGAGTTTGTCTAGATCAATATGTTTTGCATCTGAGCTATGTTTTTTCTCTGATTACAGGATCTTATAAGGAGAGTTAGATATTTGTTTCCTTGCATTTCCCATAGGGCACAGAGCACTCTGCAAACATGAGAGTGAGAAATAAAGAAGGTGGATTAAAGGCTCATTTATACCTATTGCAGAAACTTCTTCAGGACTTAGTTTGCTACGATGGAAATCCCAGAAGATCAATGACAAATCAGTACGATCAGTGTTCTTTATTGACATTTTGAACCTCAGTAAGGGACTACCTTTATGACCAAGAACAGTAATTGCATTTTAAATTGACTAATGCACACTAGGTGGTAAAACCAGTATTTCAAACTTCAGGGGCTGTAAGCTGAAACAAAATTCATGTTAGAAGTAATTTGAAGTGAAAGGGAATTTGCCATGGGAGTAAACGTACAAAGGAGGAAGTGGCATACCTCTCACTTAAAAGTTTCTGAAGAAGACAGGAAGATCTGCTTTAGCTGACTATAAACTACTCTGCTTGCTGCAGGAGGAAATTCTGCTATGTCTTGGACTGATGGTTGGTTTCAAAGACAGTGTGATCCAGTCAAGTCTATAACCCCTTCATCAAAGGATGCTTGCTGCTGAAGCTTCACTGGAGAGATATGAAAGGAATGCACAAAGTTTTACCCGACCAGTGCTTAAGGTTGTAGGGCCAAGGAGATAATGAGAGAAGACCATGAGTCTTCATTGACTGACTGGAGCCCAAATGCCTCCAAGAGGACTTAGCTGACAATGCTTGAAAATGCAGCTCGAACTACCGTAATGTGTTTCCCCAGGAGCTATGTGCAGTGCCTTTGCCATCTTGCCTTTGCTGTGGTGTGTTAGGGGTGTGGCCAACCAGACAGGGAGACAGTGTAGATATTTCTCTGCTACCTAGATTAATTAAAGGTACTTGCTTGTCAAAGCACCTTCCTCTCATTCCCTTGCTGCAGCTGGAACAGTCAAACTGCTGCATCAAGATCGTGGCGCAGCCAAAACCCTCATTTAAAGCTCTGTTGGCCTGGCACAGAGCATGGCTTCCTATCGCTACCTGGGTAGGTGCTGCCTTACATCCCGCCTTCTTCCCAGTAGGAGTTTCAGTGAACTCTTCACCACCCTCTTTCAGGCAGCGGCACATGAACAGTCTCTGATGTTCCTCAGAGGTTTATATTTTTCAACAATAGTAATTCAAATGTAGCAAAAGAAATTCTTCCACTTCTATCTGCCCTGGTTTCAACTGGGACAGTTAATTTTCTGTCATTGCTGCGTTTTCAGATTTGGTATGAAAGGAATGTCAGTAATGCATCTTGATTTAGCTGGTGCTACGTGACGTTTACACTAGTCAAGGACTTTTTTCAGCTTTCTCATAGAAGCTGAGAAGGAGCATAGACAGAATTTATGCTATACTCTTTAGCAGTACTGAAAATGCTGTCTAGCTTCTGCACTCAGCATTAAACCAGGGTCTGAATTGTTTCAGATTAATCCAAACTTGTTACATAGCAAATAACCATGTTGTCCTTCCTGACTTCAATGTTTCTCTCTTTCTGAATCGGAGGTTTTACAACAGTTTCCCTTTTGATCTGTCCCCATTGCTGGAAATTACAACTGTATTTTGCACAGTTTGCTAGTTTGCAAAATTAGAGGGAGACTTTTTGCACTACAAGGGACTACATGGCAATAAGTGACACCACGCAGCCCCCAGAGCCCTCCCAGCAACTCCATTGGGAAATTGCCAAACCTACCACTCTCCACCATCAGCTCTCTCAGAACAGCAGCTTGATCAAATGTTCAAACAATTCCTTTAATTATTATTCACTGAAAAGCAATACATGCACAACAATCATAAACTTTCTCTCCCCCTGACGTCTATACCTTATTACATCTGTAACTGAAATAATGCAATGTTATGTTTTGATAGAGCAGAGAGGAAAACAATTTAAAGGGGGCATCCCTGTTAACAAGTGATTCGGACTCTGAGGTTCACCTTCACAAAAAAACATATGGAGGCTTTTAAAATAAAATTAATTTGCATGTTTATTTGTTTTTCTCCTTTAAGAAAATGGCAAGATTTGAGGGTTTAAAAAGGGACTGTTTGTATCCTGATGGGTTTTGCTTCTTTCTGTGGCATCTATTTGTGCTAGTTTACTGTCCTAGTAATACTCTGAAGTAATGGGTTTACAGTCTTAAACACCCTTTTCATTATTATTTAAAAACAAGGCTAAATGAAACATGGATAATAGTAAAAGAATTTTTGGTATTTAAAAAAAATGGATTAAAAATCACCAAGAAAGGTGTTATAATCTTGCCTCAGTGTTCAGTGGTTCTTTTGAGCTCCAAAGTTAGAAGTACCTATGTTTTTTCGTTGGTTCTAGAGGACCATGAACTAGTATCCCTCTGGGCTATGGTCTTCACAAACACAAACCAGAAATGCTGCCTTACTTCTATTTTACAAAATAATTGTAAGAGTACCCTAGCTTAGGAGCATCATTTGCTTATCCATGCTTTGCCTGAAAGGTAACAACACTCCGTGGTTGCCTGTCATTGTGTGCTATCTGCTCTGAAAAGATAGACCTTTGAAATACTGATGCATATGCTCCTTCTTTCCATGTTTGTCAGTCATATCCATAGCAGTAGCAAAGCTGACGGTCAGCTGGCAATCTGCTCAAAATGCTGATGAGGAATAGGAGGTGAATATTACAACGTGGCTCGGGTACCTGAGCAGCAAGCAGTGCTTCTCACTCCTATGTAGACAAAGCGTCTGAAGGAAGATGTATACCCATGCGAATGCTGCCTGTCTGCTCAGTTTCTGTTGGAAAATCAGATAAAAATTGTTGGCTGTAACTCAGGGCACATCAGTAAGTCAGAATGAGTTCTCCCTCGACAGCCTTAACCTTATGTGCACTCGGCTTCACTGTACATGAAATGCATAGATATTTTATCAGTGTAACCAACTTCTTTCCCTTCCCCACCACAAAACTTCTGTTTAAGCAACTTGCTGTTTCTTCTTCTTATGCTACAAGCAAAGCTCAATGATATGCAAACAGGGAAAAGCTATCTGAAGTAATAGCAGGAGGTTCTACTGAAGCTGGTCCCTACCTTCTTTATCTTCTGCTGAAGATGTGATGAGTGTGATCCATTTTAACTCATGCTTTATTGGAGTTCTGCATTTCACTTCCTCCTTTTTTTTTTTTTTTCCTAGGTTATCTATCACACATTGAGCTGACACTTTGCTGAAAGCTTTTTGGGAAAAAAGTGCTTATTATTTTTCAATAGTTTCCACAAGATGTGAAGTGATTCACAAGGTTAACAAAATAGTTTCTTTATTACTTTAGATCATTTCAGTTCCTAGTCGTTTCCTTTTGGTCCTTTGCATTCCAAATTCCATTGTTTTTTTTTTAAGTCTTTAACTAGATAACCTATTTTATTACATTTTATAGTACATTAATTTCTCATTTGTAACCAGTAACATGTACTAATTAAATACTACTTCTAAAAAGCATAGAAATGAATCTGGTATAAAAGTAATGAACAGGCATTATGTTCCCCAGGGCGTATTCCATTGAGCAGCACTGAATTCCCATTTAAAAAAGTCCTTCCTTTCAGACCAGGGCAAACTTTAAGAATTTGGACCTGTGTTCTGATGCAGACTTTTAGCTTCTGGTATCTTTTGTTTTTAAGATAACTCTTTCTTCTTGAAAACCTTTCCCTGCTTATCTGTTTTCTTTTTATAGTGTATTTATTTAATTACTGAGGCATAATTAATGTTTCACTTTTGTTTTCATTATTTACTACATTAGCAGCTGCTTGGTTAAAATCTTCCCACACACCAAAATGCAAGTCAAAATATTCAAGTAGAGTGCAGCTCAGTTTTTTTCTATTTATGTTATTAAGAGTTGAGCCTTGCAGGCAGGAGGTAATTCTATTTGAGTAGGTTACTGAATCATTGCGTCCTAAATATAATTAACACATGGTAGTGAACTTACATGGTCAAAATAAATTTTTAGTGCCAGAACACCCAGTGTTAGTAAAATTAGAGCGGAGGGTTTGAAGCTTTCTCTTGCAAAATCTCTTCCCTGTTACTCTGTCAAGAGCAACTTTTAACTTGTCTCTAACTGGGAAGTAATGTTTCCTTAAATCCAGTGATCTTTTCAGGTTAGATGTACATGAATGATTTTGTGTCTCTCTGGGTATGTATACATTGACAAGCCATGTGGACCAATATGAGTGGTTTCATAATGTAAATCAATTGGTGTTGAAGACCTGATGTCCATGTGACGGGTAACTCGGGGAGATGCAATTCAGATTAGGTTTAGTCTGATCCTGTGGACTGTCTGAGGGTAAAGGCTATCCAGAACTGCCCCTGGACTTGCATCTTCCAGTTATTCTTACGCTCAAGAAATCAAGCTCAAGCAAGATCACTAAATAAACTTTTACAGACTTTGTTACTGGATACCACAGAAAGATATAGTGAGTGATTGAAAATATATATTGTTGAAATTTCTTCTGACCTTCTGTTTGCATTCTCTACAGTCATATTCTCTTACACAGGTCAAATCTGTATTTTCCATGTGCCATATGAATGATGAAGCAGAATCCCCTTGGCTGGAGGGTGTACTGCAGATATTATTTTTTCTGGATTTTTTTTCTAATCACATTTCAATTTTCTTTAGTGCTGGCTATTGGCTTGCATTGCGTTTAAACTCAGGTGGGGTGACATATCACTCGCAAAACCAGACAAAAGTTTCTGCTTTTTTTATATATATATTCAAATGTGAGGATAAATGTCACACTCTTGTAAATTGCTTTTACTTGGAGGTAAACAAATAACTTAGTCCTTTGTGACAAATCATTTGGGGTCAGTGACTGACCTTACCCAGGGAAACTATGATAGAACCTGCTTTGTGTCTGTGCCTGTGTATGATGGGGAAAGTGTGCTGTGATAGGTAGCTGCGTGCAGTGATGATCAAATACAGTGAGCTTTGATGCACTCTTACTTAAAAGCATGTAAATTTTCCATTTGTCCTCTATCAAAGAAGTTTTTTTCTCTTTGACTCCTGTAACACTCTTGATATAATATTGCTAAATATCTTGAACCTCATTGTTCCTCCACACAACATCTCCTCGGAGCATTGGTATCAATCCTATGACAACAAGGAAAAGAAATTCTTTTCCTTTGACATCTTAACAGGAATTCTTGATGAGAGCACTAAGGCCAAGTTCTTGCTTTTCCCTTGTAGTCAGGTTTAGATAATAAAAGATTAAACACTGAAAATCCATTTCCCTGAATTACTTTAGTCTCTATTTATTCTCTCCTGAGAAGAGATTTCAGCAGAAAAGAGTTTTGGAACCTTCCCAAAGCTCAGGGGCCAGCCTGAGCATTTTGAGGGCAGTTTGTGAGTCAGAGTACCACACAAGCTGCTCTTCTCTGCATGTGTCTATTGCATGATCCCAAGGACTCTTTCAAAGTTACCAGTGGTACCATGTACTGCACATGTGGTTTCCTCTCCCTTCTTGTTTTGGTGTAGTGTGGTGCCAGCTTTGGATAGGATGTGTATGGGCAGTGGTGAGGCTGCTCAGATAGGAGACTTCAGAGCTTTTTGGTTTCTGGAAGCCTGTGCAGACCTAAGGCAGGAAAGCAACTCATTCTGTGTGGTTATGCTTCTTAATAGAGATCATGGGTGTGGTGTTAACATTTAGAGGCACTCTGATTTACTTTTTTAACAAGTATTTTGGATACACACTTCATACCCTTATAAGCCTTTCCTTCCTTTGTGTCTCATGTGTTGATGGATAGGAAGGCATTTTTTTTCTGTGAATGAAAGCAAAAAATACATTCTTTTCACTTTTTAAAACCAACAGAGGGCAATTTATGCCAAAACAATTGAACAAGTCTTGTTGGTTTTTTTTAGGAAAACAAACAAACAAAAAAAAAACAACCCCAAACCTCTATGCTGTGCAGGTTTTTCAGTATAAATAAATCATAAATATTTTGGTAGAAAACTATGATTTTTTCATAAACTTGTCCCTTCAGTTGTCACCTCTGAGTTTGCTTTATGATTGCACAATGTGACAGTCCTCTTTCCCCCTGTTTACATTGATTTACTTTCTCATGTTCTGAGATAACATGTGAAACTTCCCCTACTTTTTTACTTAGTTAGCAAATAAGTAAGCAAATAAGAATTCAAGTAAGTAACACCTCTCCCGCCCCAACAGCTTTCCAGTTCACTGCGAATACCCACCACTGCAAAAAACAAAAGAGCAGAGGGGGGTTGGTTTGTTTGCTTTTATATAAAGCAAAGTGTTCTATGTATATATCCTATCAATTAGGAAAAAAAAAAAAACAAAACACACACAAATGTATTTTCCAGTCATCGTTTGTTTGCTTGTTCTAGAAAGTAGATAATGCTAAAATAGTAGCCTTCTTCCCCAGGTAAGAAGGGAGATCCCTTTCCGTGCCCCGTCAGAGGCAAGAAAGACACAGGCTTCTCTGCCACTCATTGATTGACCTGAGAGCGAGCGGGCTTTGGGCAGTCAGTTTACATATATGTTGGTCCGTGTCGCTTCCTTCTTCCTGGATGGAGTCTCATCGGTGATGCGAGTAAGAGTATGGCGACACAGGAGTAAAATCCGTAAGCGAACAGGCCTCAAATACCCTGCTGGTTACGGAGCGATGCCGTGCCCTCAGCAACTTCAAGGTCTCTGCGCTGTAGCGCACAAGCACTTTTTGCGTATTGCCTCTGAGTGACTTGTAAGTGAAGCAGTTTTATAACTACTCAGTGTTTAGGGTTTAAAAAAAAAAAAAAAAAAAAAGGCATTCCATCTATCTGTCCTCTTCGAATACCGCGAAACTTCCCTCAGACCACGCGGAGAGCGGCAGCGGTGAGTGCTGCGGCTTTAAATTTGATTTAGATCGAGGCGGAGAGGGGGCTTCCCGGAGACGGAGAAGCCGAAGGAGAGCGGAGAGACCCGAAACGAGTCGGGAATCTCGCGAGGGAGCCGAGAGGCTGACGTGGCTGGGGGCGGGCCGGGCGAGCCGCGGCAAATTTAAAAGCGGCTACGGCCGCGGCAGGTTCGGAGCGCGTGCCGGGCGCGCGTGAGCGCAAGGGCGAGTACATTAGCGCGTAGGCGCACGTGCGCAGAGCGTGTGGGGCTCGTGCGCAGCACAAAGAGGGAGAGTCTGAGGGGGAACGGTCCGTTCGGGCTCAGGAGAGGAAATGGCAACGAAACGCCCCAAAGCCCCTGTGAAGAAGAATGTGGGAACTCAGACCGAGCTCCCGCGCCAGGACGCGGCCGTGCAGGGCCCTGGCTGCACCGAATGCCTGAGCCTGGCTGCGGTACCACAGGGACCCAGAGACACCCATTGTGTGCGATGCGAGCAGAGAAACGACCTGCTCAGGCAGGTGGTGGAACTGAGAGAAGAGGTGGAAAGGTCAAGAAGCATTAGAGAATGCGAAAGTGAAATAGACTGGTGGAGCCGTACCCTGAGGCAAAGGCAGCAAGAAGAGGCTCTAATAAAAGTAGATGATCCCCTCCCACCCTGTCACCAGGCAGAGAGAGGGGACTTAATAGAAAGGGGGGAATGGAGGCTGGTCCTTCCTCAGAGAGGCAAGCGGAACCCCCAACGGCCTCCCTCACCTTCCCAGTTACATCTGCATAATAAGTTTGGAGTTCTGGATTTTGAGGACAAGGTAAATGAGAACGAAGAGGACGATCTACCCAGTGAGGCACCCAGGACTAGTCACCCACCCCCATGCCTCAGGACCTCATCAACTAAGAAAAAAAAAAAGGTGATTGTAATAATAGGTGACTCCCTTCTGAGTGGAACAGAGGGCCCAATCTGTAGACCAGACCCGTCCCACAGGGAAGTCACCTGCCTCCCTGGGGCCAGGATTAAGGATATACAGAGGGAAAATCACTCCCTAGTTCAGCCCTCAGATTATTACCCACTACCGATATTTCAAGTGGGCAATGATGAGGTAGCCACCAGAAGCCTAAAGGCAATGAAAAGGGACTTCAGAGTGCTGGGACGACTGGTCAAGGGATCAGGAGCACAAGTGGTGTTCTCTTCTATCCCACCAGTCACAGGGATGGATGGGGGGATAAATAGGAAGAATCAAAAGATCAACTCATGGCTGAAAGACTGGTGTAAACGGCAGGACATTGGATCATTTGATCACGGGCAGATCTACAGGTCACCAGGCATGCTGGCAGCAGGTGGGGGAAGCCTAACCCAAAGGGGAAAAAGGATATTGGGACAAGAATTAGCAGGGCTCATTGAGAGAGCTTTAAACTAGATTTGGAGGGGGACGGGGTTGGAACCAGGGTTACTAAAGTGGTGCCCGGGAGTAGCGTGCCAGTGCTAGTAGGTAAAGGTGCCAGCAAGGCCTTGCAGCCTGTTGTGGCAGCTGATGTGGGAGAAAAAGACACGTGTCATTGAAGACATGAGTAGTGATAAGATGGTAACTGCAGAAATGTCTGCACATGAACAGGTGGGAATTAGTGCTTGCCCTCCCAGAAAAATAGTGGGACAATTAGCCCAGCTGAAGTGTATCTACATGAATGCATGCAACATGGGTAACAAACAGGAGGAGCTGGAGGCCATCGTACAGCAAGAAAACTATGATCTAGTTGCCATCACAGAAACGTGGTGGGAGGACTCGCATAACTGGAGTGCTGTGATTGATGGTTACCAACTTTTCAGAAGGGACAGGCAAGGAAAGAGAGGTGGTGGGGTCGCCCTTTATGTTAAGAGCAGTATTGTATGCCACGAACTTAGCAATAAGCACAATGACAGCGTTGAGTGTCTATGGATAAGAATTAAGGGGAAGACCAATAAGGCAGACATCGTGGTGGGAATTTGTTATAGACACCCAAACCAGGATATAAAGGCAGATGAAATATTCTATAAGCAGCTGGCAGAGGCCTCATGATCACTCCCCCTTGTACTCATGGGGGACTTAAACTTCCCAGATATCTGCTGGAAATGTAACACAGCAGAGAGGCAACAGTCCTGGAGATTCTTGGAGTGCATGGAAGACAACTTCCTAACGCAGCTGGTGAGGGAACCGACTAGGGAAAGTGCCCTACTGGACCTGCTGATAGTTAACTCAGAAGGTCTTGTGGGATGTAAACGTTGGAGGTCGTCTTGGACAGAGTGATCATGAAATGATACAATTTTCAATTCTTGCTGAAGCAAGGAAGGGGGCCAGCAAGACTGCCACCTTGGACTTCCGAAGGGCAGACTTTGGCCTCTTCAGGAGCATGGTTGAAAGTGTCCCTTGGGAGACAGTCCTGAAGGGCAAAGGTGCCCAGGAAGGCTGGTCGTACTTCAAGGAGGCATACCCAAATCCCAAAAAACAAGCAGGAAGGGAAGAAGACCAGCCTGGCTAAATAGAGAGCTTTGGCTGGAGCTCAGGAACAAAAAGAAGGTTTATGATCTTTGGAAAAGGGGCCTGGCAAGCAAGGAGAAATACCAGGAAGCGGTGAAGATATGCAGGGGGAAAATTAGAAGGGCCAAGGCTCAAGCTGAGCTCATCTTGGCCACTACAGTTAAGAATAACAAAAAAGGTTTTTTCCAGTATGTAAACAGAAAAAGGAAGATTAGGGATAATGTGGGCCCACTGAGGAATGAGATAGGCACCTCATTTTAGGTCCATCTTAGCCCTATGGCTGCTCTTGGGACTAGCAGATCTGGCTCCATGGCCCCAATAGAGCAAAGCGTATACTTATGCTTTTAAGTATCTAAAGGGTGGGTTGAAGGAGGAGGGAGCCAGACTCTTTTCAGTGGTTCCCAGTGACAGGATGAGGGGTAACGGGCACAAGTTGGAACATAGGAGGTTCCACTCAAATATGAGAAAAAACTTCTTCACGGTGAGGGTGACAGAGCCCTGGAACAAGCTGCCCAGGGAGGTTGTGGAGTCCCCTTCTCTGGAGACTTTCAAGACCCGCCTGGATGCAATCCTGAGTAACATGCTCTGGGCAATCGTGCTTCAGCAGGGGAGTTGGACTAGATGATCTTTATGGTCCCTTCCAACTCTAAAAATTCAGTGAAATTCAGTGAATAGAGCTTTGTATCTGCTTGCCCAGTTTCTCTTCAGATTGCAATGGGACAGGGTGGGTGAAGTCTGCACTGCCTTCAATTAGCTGGTTCAGGGAGCGCTGCAAAATAAAGTGTGGTTTTGGGAGCTGTCAGACGATAGGAATATTTACATGCTTACCCCCTCGCTAAATTCACCTCTTTATTATTCAGATATGCAACACTGTTGGGGAACGCAAGACAGCTGTAACTTTTTTTTTCATTTTGTGCATACAGGTATGGAGAGATAGAGAAGGAAATTTTTGTTTTCAAAGAAACAGAAATGCACAGAGCAGTGTTTATCAGCTTTGTGGTATTTTCACATCCACATGCCATAGGTCTTCCATACCTTGCACTTCTTCATGATACAACACTGTATCACCTGAGCACCTATGAAATACTTTGTTACAGAAAAGTTGTTCTTAAAGAGGTTTTCTCGTTTTATACTTGGGCAAATGAATCATAGAATCGTCTAGGATGGAAGACACCCTTGGGATCATCGAGTCCAACCATCTACCCTACTCTACAAAGTTCTCCCCTATATCATATCCCCCAACACCACATCTAAACGGCCCTTAAACGCCTCCAGGGATGGTGACTCAACCACCTCCCTGGGCAGCCTATTCCAATGCCCAACCATTCTTTCTGTGAAAAATTCTTTCCTAATGTTCAGTCTAAACCTACCCTGTTGAAGCTTGAAGCCATTCCCTCTTGGATGGAAAGACTGAGGGCCACAGTCAGATCCCCTTTCTATGGTACTAAGGCAATCCTGTTATCAAGTCTTCATGTACCTTGGTTTTAACAGTCGTTTCTTGGGCTTGGGAGGGTGTATGTTGGTTTCTAGGTGGTGGGTTTTTTTTTATTTAAATGGTACAGAGGAGTTCAATTTTCAGCATTTGAAATTGAGAGATTAAGCTCCGTGTATGTTTTCATTTTAAAGATCTATTGGCAGCTACAAAACTAATTTTGCAATGAAAGGTGGGTTTCTGTGCCACCTCTTCTGTTACTCTTACCTAAAATTTCTCAGTTTATGGAACCTGAAAGGAAATAGAGGTGTACAGTGCAGTGTGAGAGGGCAGCTAGTCAGGGTGGGATTCATACTGGGTTTATACCTGTTCTCCATCTATATAACTCCTTTGATTACAGCAGTCGCAGCAGCATGTGACATGAGTAACATGTTTGTATAAGTTGGATTATGTAAAGTAGCAGTTTTGGGGCATGAATTTCTATGGATTATTTACAGAGCAAGATCAAGAGCTCCCACTTTTGTAGCTCCTTCCGTTCCTTCAGAGAAATATCATTTTGGCAGTACTGGAGATATAAGAAACAGAAAATGTGCATTTTTATATATATGTTCTTGAGCGCTCAGCCTGTTGCATGTCCTCTGGCAAACAAGCTTCAGATTTGTTCTAGAAAATCTGACACTAGAAGAGGGCTCAGCGATGTGGTTTTGGCCCGCCTGTCACAGTTCCTCAAAACCAGAGGCTGTCATAGGCTCACATGGACACCTGCCTGCTGGTTCCTCACCAAGGTCATTTCATGTGTCCATCTGTGCGTCATTGCATATGAGCATTTTCTGGGATACATGAGAGGGTGAATGACATCTATGATAGGAACTTGCAACTGAGATAGGGCCCGAAATTTTTGATTGTTAGTGCATTGACATGATATTGGATGTCTCTGAACTATGCTAAATTTCTACTCTATTTTGTTAACTATGCACATTCTACCTAGGCCCATGGAAAAATAACTTTTATTTAATGAAGTGGGAGGTTTGCTTTTTTCATTCCATACAGAAGCATGCATTATACGTGGGCAGATTTCAAGAGTAATAGAGACACAAGAATTGAACAAGGGGAAAACGAGGGCACAACCGGTTCATACGCAGCCAAGCAATTTTGACCAAGTCACGGTGGCCACAGTACTTAAGATTTGAGCCGAGAGCAGTGACCTACTTGCTTCACCACATTGCTAATCACACCTTACATTTACTTTGTCAGTTTCAGTAACTGATGGATGTCAAACTTTTCACTTACAACCATTTTAGATTATCCTGAATCATATTCCATCCCAGCCCTGAGGAATATTAATCACCATTTTATTACATTCAGATGGAGAAGTTGAAATTCATTATCATAATTTTTAACTACACATTATGGAGTAGCAATGAGATTGAATTAACATACATTATTAATGAGCATTAATGATAATTAGGAGAGAAAAACAATATGCAAGCAATAGATTTTCCCGTATGATCAGAGTAGCATAGAGTCATCTGAATTACTTTACTTTGAATACTTTTTACAAAATTATTGCTCAGCATTTCAAAAGTAGAAGTCCTTTTACCGTGAAATATAGGTCAGGTTGTATTAGACTGGAATCTAATTTAATGTAGCTCCTACTACTCTCTTAATTTCCCAAAGCACTTTACAAAGCAATAACAGGAACTAGTAGTGTGATACACAAGCAGGTAAATCTATAACTTATTTGCAGTGGGCTGGTTCCAGGCTTGCTGTCAGCTTGCGTAGCTCCACTGCGTGTGCTGGGTGGTGTGAGGCTGATTTACACTAGATAGGATTTGGTCCAAAGCCAGAGGTGTGTACATAAAACGGCAAAGCCAATGAAATATTATTTTAAAAGGAATATTAAGGGTTACTCATGAGATCCTATTTATTCTTATTACTTTCTAGAGCCTCTTGATCCAATACCCACAGAATTTAATAAGAAATTTTGGCTCAGATCCCACATGAGCAATAAGATCCTAAATTTTTGCTCTAAAGAACACTAGCCAATGGACAAATGAAATATCATTAAATGTCCCATCCACTAAAAGCTGCTTTTATAAGTGAAGGTGTATTGCAAGTACAGAGAAGTGTGTGAAAGAGCATGTATCTTTATGTGCTCAGAGGAGAAAGATGGGAATACAGTATTGCTCTTAAAACTGTTTATTGTTTGCCCACTTAATAAATCACTGGCATTTTGCACTCTAAGTGAGAAGCAAATTTGAGGACAAGCTGTCCAAGTACTTGTCTGAAGAACATGTGGCAGTATCTGTAGTCTCGCTGCCTTTGCAGACCTTCACTGACAGAGATCAGGAGTTGTTCCTTGACACAATTTTTTTTTTTGCCCTTCTGCTTTCTAACAAGCTTTTCCCACTAAGGGCAGCAGCTGCATGTCTATATGCCATGTGCCATTGGTATCCCAGGGGTCCAACTTTAAAGAACCTCTTATCTTTTGTCACTAAATGAAAGGCTCATGGATCACAACACTGTGTTCTAATATTAATACAGATTCAGTGGCCACTGCAGATAAATTGGAGCTTCCAAATTGCTTGTAATTTCATTTTCACATTAAAAATATCTGTTCGGTTTATTAGCAGCTTCTGAATATCCTGCCCTTGACCCCTGTTGCTGTTGGTATATGAATCAAATGCCTTCCATTTATTGTTTGGACATTTTATTTATTGACTGGACAGCATGACCATAAATATACTACAGAAAGAAAAAAGTGATTCCTATTTAGGGATTTTGCATAAAATTTGCTTTGCTATAGACACTTTCGTATTACGTGTACTTAACAATTTCCCTTTAGCTGTACTTCAATTTGAATTTTCTGGTTGGAAAAATAGGAATAATATTATTCCATTGTGCACTATGTATTTTGCTTATTTATGTTGAAATATCTTGGAAAGGGGAATTGCTTTTTCTGGTGCTTCTTTCCTAATAGTGTCACGGTAATTCATTTTCTACACTAAAGCATTGATTTAATAATGTTTTTATTTTTCAACAAAACTGATCTTTTTGTCAGACTTCTCCCTTTCATACATGCAAAATCTGTGTTTGAAAATACTGACTTTTGAGTGACGTTAGGGTTTGGGTTTGTTGGGTTTTTTTTCCCAAGCAGCTTCCAGGTTGTTAATTTTTTAATATTAAAAATCAAAAAAGACACTTCATGTGTTTGAGCTATGTTTGCCATTGTTTTGGTGCTGATGGCTGCTACTGTTATGCAAGGAGCAATTCAAAACTGATTGGGAGAGGAACAAAAGGTTCTTTTTGCTCTCCAGAATTCATAAATGATGAAAAATAAAAGAAATGAGATTTATTGGCTTTGGCAAATTTTATTAGGATTTGAACAGTGTGACTTTGACAGATATCTGGGACAAATATGGTCAGTCCTGTGGACCACATAAAATGAGACTGGCTCAAGCCAAGTCAATGTCAAGACACTACAGACAATCCTCACCGTGAGGGCTGAGTGTGGATGTGGCACAGGAATAAGCTGCTCACTGGCAAGCATTTCCTCCACTGCATGGGTTCATGCCCTGTAATGGAGTCAGCTGAGTTTCTGTATTTTATTTCATTTGGTGGAGATGGGAGACATAACATACAGATGGCATGGATGTGCCTTCAGCACCTTTCTGCAGCACTGACATCTTTGCTCTTGAGCAATGAAAGCGAAGTTGATTTGTGTTTGCATTCAGGAACAACCCTGAGTTCCAGTACAATTGCCATAAGAGGGCTTAGTTTCACACACGTATAATAGAGATATTGCATGTGCTGTTGTCTTGTCTTTTATTGCAGTCAACCACTTAATGATACTGTCTCCAGCTTTCCAAGTGAGTTCTATTAGCACCTATCTTCAGCAAATTGGAAAAGTTGACTGAATCCTCCAGCATTTCAGCTGGGCGCTTTGGAAATACTGATTATTTCAGCCTCTCCCTTACCAAAATGTCTACACATTCAAACAAATATATGCAACACTAGATCTACAGCACTGTTAGCTCTCCAGAGAAATGGGAAGGGAAGGAATCTCCTGTGGGAATTCTTCGTGAACAGGCAACAGCAACACAACAGATATTTTAGCTACTCCTTTGCAGATGGTTTGCCAACCTGTTACAAGTTATACCCCAACACGCAATCTTCCCTCTCTGCTTTTCTTTAAGTGATGACATCTCTGGGTATCTAGCTCCAAAAAATATTCTTCTTCGATCCTAATGACACTCTTTGTATGATGAGCTTTCTACAGATACCCACTGATCAGCAGGATGGCTCCAGGTCCTATTATAATCTGCCAGGTAGAAATAGATAAATCCATTAGCTGAGGCTGGGCTTGTTTCATCATTGTGACAGCTTCCCATGAGCCTGCATTCATCAGATCCCCTCAAAACAGCCAGCCCTCACATCATCTGACAGCTAAATTTCCATGACCAGACTCTAGGTTAATACACCTTTAATCTTTATTTAATTACTCATTAATAATCCAGGTCCTGATCCATTTGCCACCTATCCCCCTCCCGCCCGCCTCCCCCTCCCCCCCTCTTTTTTTTTTATTTGAAAATGATTGCTGGATGTTTACCGGGAGACCTGACTGATGGCTAAAATTGCTGCTGTGAATGTTTTGGCATGAACTTCCTGGCAATTTTGTTAATCAAAATAAAAGAAGAACCTAAGTGTCTTTTGCTTCTTATTAAAAGACACTGGGCACATGCAGTTATATATAGCAAAAGGTTTCTGTCTAACAGAGGTGGCAGAAAGATTACTGTGCTATTGTACATGCTGCCACAGCCACTCTGGAAATCACATCAAACACACGTATAAGCATTCTCCCTGCAGACCCTGCCTTGTAAATTATCAATTCTAAAAATGTGCATTATCTTTTCAGGTGTACCAGTGTAAATCAGGAGTAAAAATAGACAGAGGATAGAATAAGTAGAAGGAAGACTCAGACAGTTTTGATATACCATAACTGTCATATTTCTGAGTTATCCCCACTTTTTCTACAAAGAGAGTATTACTGGAAGCTGAGAATTTCTGTTGTATTAGGTTTAAACTGATTCTCGTTCTAATTTTCTAATTTTCCATGTTCCTTGTCAAAATGTATGTCAAAGGGAGAAAACCTGAGAATGTTGGAAGCTGAGGCTTTACCTGAAACTGAGCTAAAGCAGGCTGAAAAGGGCATAACCTTTTCCATCCCAGTGTAATTTGTTGAACAATCGAATCACATTAAGCCTGTATTTGCCATTCTAAATACTGGATCTTCTCAAGTTGACTGCATTATAGTACAACTGTCTATCAAGTTTCTGCATGGGTACAACAGAGGGCTACAAAGATGATGAGGGGCCTGGAGCATCTCTTATGAGGAAAGACTGAGGGACTTGGATCTTTTTAGTCTGGAGAAGAGAAGACTGAGGGGGGATCTGATCAATGCTTATAAATACTTAATGGTAGGTGTCAAGACAATAGGGTCATTTTTTTTCAGTGGTGCTCAGTGAAAGGACAAGACGTAACAGGCACGAACTTGAACATAAGAAGTTCTATCTAAACATGGGGAGGAACTTCTTTACTTTGAGGGTGGCAGAGCAGTGGAACAGGCTGCCCAGAGAGGTGGTGGAGTCTCCATCTTAGGAGACATTCAAAACCCACCTGGACACGGTCCTGTGCAACCTGCTCTACATGGACCTGCTTTGGCAGGGGGGTTGGACTAGATGATCTCCAGAGATCCCTTCCAATCCCATATCATTCTGTGATTCTGTGATCCATGTGAGCTTTCTTGTCACCCAGACACTCCTGTGAACTTGCACTGAAAAACATAGTGGCTTTAACCCTGGTAGGATAAATTCTTTGGTAAGTATTGTAGTTCTTCAGTGTGCTCTCTGTCTCACTCAAGTCAAAGTCATGTGGTGTTTTTTACCCCCTTTTCTACTACTCAAGTCATTGAAGTTCATTTTCCATCTTCAGATCACTTTGTTGAAGAATTAGAAAAGCTAAAATGAAAACGGTTCCAACTTTACAGATGGAAAAAAGGGAGATGTCCAAGCTGGTAACCACAGCATTGCTGTGGCTCTTTGCTAAAACCCTGTATTTACTAGAGAGAGGTGTTCCTGTGCAAGCTTTAATCCCACAGGCAACTATAGTCACAGTGGCTTTGGTTTCAGTTAAGTATCCATGGTCTTGTCCCAGCTTTTCAGCTTTCTGTGGCTGCAAATCTGTTAATAATGATATAAGATCATTGAACCAGGCCAGCTTGAATGTATGTTAAGGCAAGATATCGTACCTCCTACAGTAGAAAGCAGTGGACATCTAAGTCACAGAGATATTTCCAAGGTATGGCCTCTGAACCTCCTGTGAATTGCAGCTTAAATCTGAGAGTGCCTGCATGGAGAGAATCTCAGTGGATTTTTTCTTCCAGTGTGTTTTGCAGTTACTTTTTGAACTCACATAAACTTTTAACATCTCCAGCATCCTGTGGTAATGAGCTCCACAGTTCTAATTGCATTTTGTGTGAAGTTTTTTTTTCTTATGCTTTCTAAAATCTGTCATCTGTTCATTTCATTTAATTCCCCTTAATCCTTGCATTAGAAGAAAAATGAATAATTGTCCTCTCTGCACTTTTCCATTGCTCCATTGATTTTATAGACCTCTATCATGTCTTCCTCACTTATCTCTACTCCAAATTGAAAAGTCTTAATCTACTTAGCCTTTCCTCATATAGGAGAAATTTTCCTTACGCTGCTAAGATTACTATTTTAGCTAGCTACGTAAATAGAGATTGCAGTATGTCTAAGCTATTGACAGATTTCTTTATGCTGGCTGTAATGTTAGAAAAGAGGTAACAGCTATGGTAAATATTTGTCTTCAAAGATTTTTTTAGTAGTCACCATCTCTTAAATTTTCTGCACAGTGAGGGGAAGAAGTAGTGCTCCCAGTCTCCAACTGTTGCATAAATATTTTTCAGCCCCAGGATGCTGAATTCATTGAAGACAGCTTAGTGCCTGTTGCTCTCTATGTTAATCCATAGATCTCATCAGATATCACAGTTCTCGTGAAGGAGACTTCTATGGAAAACAAAGGATGTGGAAGAAGCATTGCAGCTAATTATCTCAATGACAAGAATATCAGTTTCTTCACTATTAAAGCCATTGTTTCTTCATAACAGTAGAGGGAACTGCCTCATGAGCAGCAACACCTGATTTATAGTTTCTGGCATTTGTAGTCAACCTATAGCCCTTGCCTGTTTCTGTTCAACATACCAGTTCTTCTGCATCTGGCTCCCATGTCACAGCTTTCGTCTCTGACAATAATGACGCATCCTGCCACCCTCCCAGGGTAGCAGATTCTTTGGCTGTGCTCAGCCTTCTCAGAGGAGCTTATCAGATCATTTATCCTCCACGTAGGTCTCCAGAAATTAATCTGGTCCATTTTAAACCACAGTGTCTGTAAATGAGATCCAGACATAACTTCTAAAATGTGAGCTATGCTTTTTCAGAGTTTTTTACTCTGCCCAAAGGGAGGTGTGATACTAACACATGACAGTATTCCTCACAGTTATAGTCCACCATAAGCATGGGAAAATCCTAGAATCATAAAATGGTTGAGGTTGGAAGGGACTTTAAAGATCATCTAGTTCCAAATCCCCTGCCATGGGCAGGGACACCTTCCATTAGACCAGGTTGCTTAAAGCTCCATCCTACTGGGCCTTGAACATCCCCCTCTAGGGATCGGGCATCCACAGCTTCTCTGGGCAACCTATTCCAGTGTCTCACCACCCTCACAGTAAAGAATTTCTTCCTAAGACCTAATCTAAATCTCCCCTCTTTCAGTTCAAAACCGTTACCCCTCGTCCTATTGCCACACTTCCTGATAAAGTGTCCCTCCTCATCTTTCTTGTAGGCCCCCTTTACGTACTGAAAGGCTGCTATAAGGTCTACCTGGAACCTTCTCCAGGCTCAACAACCCCAACTATCTCAGCCTGTCTTCATAGGAGAGGTGCTCCATCCGTCTTATCATCTTCATACACCTCCTGTGGACTCCATCCAACAGGTTCATGTCCTTCTTATGTTGGGGGACCCAGAGCTGGATGCAGTACTCCAGGTGGGATCTTACCAGATCAGAGTAGAGGGACAGAATCACCTCCTTTGATCTGCTGGCCACGCTTCTTTTGATGCAGCCCAGGAGATGGTTGGCTTTCTTGGCTGCAAACACACATTGCTATCTCATGTTGAGCTTCTCATCCACCAACATGCCCCAGTCCTTTTCCTCAGGGCTGCTCTCAATCCATTCTCCACCCAGCCTGAATTTATGCTTGGGATTGTCCCAACCCAGGTGTGGGACCTTGTACTTGGCCTTGTTGAACTTCATGAGGTGCACATGGGCCCATCTCTCAAGCCTGTCCAGGTCCCTCTGGATTCCATCCCTTCCCTCCAGTGTGTTGACTGCGCCACACAGCTTGGTGTCATTGGCAAACTTCCTGAGGGTGCACTCAATCCCACTGTCCATGTCATCAACAAAGATGATAAACAGCACTGCTCCCAATACTGATCCCTGAGGAACACTCGTCACTGCTTACCGCTTGGACATTGAGCTGTTGACTGCAACTCTTTGAGCATGGCCCTCCAGCCAATTCCTTATCCACTGAGTGGTCAGTCCAACAAATCCATGTCTCTCCAATTTAGAGACAAGGATGTGGTGTGGGACAGTGTCAAACACTTTGCACAAGTCCAGGTAGATGATATCAATTGCTCTTCTCTTATCCACCAATGCTGTAACGCTGTTGTAGAAGGCCACCGAATTTTTCAGACATGATTTTTCCTTAGTGAAGCTGAATAAATAATTGCAGATTTTGAATCCGCACTCACAGGCCTATGTAAAAATCCTATGTCAAGGAGAAACAGGATTGTATCAACTTTCTAGGCGAGCCACTACACAGGAAAACTGTTAGAAACCTTCATTCAAATTTCACCTTGGGAAGGCACTGTGACGAAGCAAACATGACACCAAAGCCATGTCTCTACATGAAAATGCAGAACAATCCTCTTCTGTATGGAGCTTCTGGGTTTGGCATCCCCTCAGCAGCATTACTCCAATGGGCAGGAGTTTGTCCCCAGCTGTCACGTATTTCCAAATGTTGGACACAGAAAGGCATTCAGCTGTTAAAGCACAGGGGCACTCTCTGATTTGTGTTTGTCTAGGAAACTGCCAGTGATCCGCACTTCATGTGTTTGGCATCTAATGACTCCCTCAAGCAGAAAGGGGCAGGGATAGGTTTTGAGCAATATTGCAGGGAAAGGGCATGTGCAGCAAATCACACAGAGAGACTGTAACATATGATGTCTTTCAAGTAGAGAAATAGAGACCGATAAAAAAGCAAAAGTTAGTTTTCTCTATTGATCTGAGAGGGAGAAGGAGAGTCTCCAGTATCTTCACAGAGAACATTTTTTTTTCTCCTAGTTTGAAGGGTTGAGAGATATTAAAAATTAAAGACAGTTAAAAAGGAAAAAAAATAAAAACAAACCAAAAACCAACACACAGATTAAAGACAAAAGAAAAGAGGAAAAATTTATATCAGCCTAGCAGTGGAGATAGTACTGTGGTTGTGCCTTCAAGATATGCTGTCCATATTTGATCACCCGGGCTTGAAATTCTCATTCCTGGCTCCCGGGGTGTCCGCCAGGACACTTCAGTGCTGATATGAAGCACCAAAGAGGAGTGCAGTCCTGGGCATCACTTCTGTGTATCACACTTCTAGTGAGGAGAACACCTAGTGATTAAAGCCCCTGCACTCATTTTCACTTGTGACTTGAGTTGGAATATTCAATTTAAATCTCATAAACTGGCAGTTAAAAGCTGCCAGTCTAATTGATTCAGTACTCAGAATGGTTTCCCTTTCATTTCCAAGTAAGAGTTCAGATTGATTTTTATTTTTAAATCCAGATCACTGTGTCTACGCTGTTATGAATTACAAAGAACTTTCCTGGCTGGTTCCAATCCATTCTAATCTGTCAGTCTTCGGCAGAGACTACAACTATAGGCGCTTGAAATTAGATTAATTTCTGCTAAGGCAAAAAGAAATTGCTGTTTTATTGTCAGCATCTATTTCAGAACTTGGCTTTCTGAGCACCACTGGGATGTGGAATTATCGCTTTAAACCCTCTGGGCCAGCCCTTAGCATCAGTGCCACAAATTTGCTCCACCTCAAGTCACATCTGATTAACAACAGGATTAGATCGATCCATTTGGCACTGTGGTTAATTCATGTCACTGTTTCACCAGTATTATCATGTACTAACCATGGCAAGGGAAGCAGCGTAGCCACCTGGTATCTCTGTGGTTGTCAGGATGCTGTTGGCCTGGGTAAGGTTTTATTGTGATACCCAGACCCTTTGCCTGAGAGCATTTATTGCCAGTCATTGCTGCCTTCTCCCACACTCCTGTAGCTTACTTGGGATGTGATCATCAAAGTCTTTGCCTTTTGACTTCCACAGTTTGCCATGGGATGTATAGCTCTGCTCTGGATACCTAAATCATATGTTTTGTGTTCCTTCTTATGCTGTCTGGTTAAATCTCTCAGTTTTAAATCTATGACTGCTCAATCAAGGGAACAAAGGAGAAAATGCTGACCGCATTGTAAAACTCTCTGAGCTGGGAGGCTCATAGATCAGCTTTATTTGAGCAGTAATACTTTTTGGAAAAGCTACTGGCAATATGTCCCTGGGTTAGATGTGTGCCAAATATATAATTTCCTTTCTACCCATTTCAAAATAGTGCAGATAGAGTAACAACCCAATGCTGTTAATAAGCCCTTCCTCCTGTAAGGACAGGTTGTTTTCTTTTTCCTCATGCTGGAGAGTAGCTCACTCATACTAGTGGTCCTTTCAGTTTCAAGAAAATTTCTGGGACTGGAAGGCACAGGTAAGTAGTGTAACACAAGCTAGCATAGAAACAGCAAAGGTTATGTGCCTGGTCAGAGGCCAAATTAATTACTTTCACATTTTACATTTCACTAGCTTTTCTGCTCACCTTCAGGTTAAGCTGGCATGGCTTGCGAGAAAAATAAAAATAAAAGTAGAAAATAAAACTACAGCATGAAGTTGTCAGCAAACTCAATCATTTGCCTCTGTAGGAGATTCCCACACCTGTGTGATGACAGACAGCCATCAGAAGGAAAATCAATATATCTGAATCTATTTTTTTTCATATGTGTGGATCTGTGGCATACAGGGAGGAAAGCTGAGCAGAAAGGTGGTAAGCCAAACTAAATTATTTCTGGATGAAAGCTAGTTTTCTGTGAACAAATGAAAATATAACTTTTAGCGCACTCTCTCTGGAAATGCTGCTCATTCAGGTTAAGATCCTGTTGTAAATTGGGGCTTCATTGAAGTTTAAGATAGTAGCAGCCAAAGAAACACTGGACTAGTATGCATAACCTAGAAATAAACAGCTCTGCATGAGATTTTGCCTGTATTAAAAGTAAATATCACATTAGGAAGTAGACTTCACATAGTGGAAGAAAATCTTAGAACGTTTTGAGCTGAGTCTGTTTATGTTTAACTCTCAGTAGACAATTCATATCCATAAACACCAACATGCAGAGTTGCATTCATCTTCTTTCCATGTTCTAGGATGTAGAATAATGTTTGTGGCTCACAGAGAAGAGAAGAAGCCTCTGGTGCCTCTCACGTGGTTCTTGTTCTGTGTGGGACATTTGTTATATGCGAGCTAACTGGTTAGCAGCAAAAAGTTTTTACAAATATGTTATTACTTGCTGAATTTCACTGCTGCATCCAAGTAGTTAAACAAATATTTAAAGAACAGTGAACTAAATTCAGAGTGCGTTCAAAATAATTTAACTGCATTGAAATCTGAATGAGATGAACATGCTGAGGTTTGGTCTGTCTTGGATCCATTAAAGAGCTCTTTTGTTAAGCACAGCAGAAGACAATTTGCATTAGTAAAATGCAAAATAGGGAAATTAATCAAGGAACATATTTTCTGAATAATATTCTACCAGTTCAGCTTATGATGGATTTGTTGTTGACAATAATGCAAAATTAGCATGCACAACAATTCCATCTCCCTGTAACAGATCCATGAAGGGTTTGAGCAGGAGCAGCTGGCATGGAAGAATTTGTAGCAAAACAGAAGGATACAGTTACTGTGAAGCTATTTGAGAAGAGATGGACTTGAAAGATGCACATCAATCAGGGAACACTGGAGATTAATACAGTGTTTTGGGAAAAGCCTGAGTGAATCTTGGGCAACGTAAGATGTCATAAAGATGGATTTATAATTTCAGGGCTTTATATCTCAATGAGTGCTATTTCTGTAATATTGATAAAATACAGTGAAAAGTTGAAATTAAAATGGTTCCTTTAGATACCCTTATCAAAAGGTCCCTGCTTCTCTTTTTTTTTTTTTGCCTTGACAACCCCACTTCTCTCTCCAGATATCAGGCCTTGTAAATCCCTCTTCTTGTTAGACAAAAGTGCCATGCTGAAAATAAATAAGTAAACACGTATCATTGCCACCTGGATGTTCAAACACTCTCTAATTATCATACCTTTTAAGTTGCTGACACCAATCCATATTTTACCTACATACACCTATGGATCAAATTCTGATCTAAGGTATTTTGGCTTTCTTTGATCAGTGACACAGCAGCTCATGTTCTGTACTCTGCTCTTGGTGACTGGAACGTTTAGGAGAGAGAAAAAAGGAAAAAAAAATATTTGATAATAAATTTCCAAAGGCAGCCTAGAAAAGAGAGCACGTCCAGTGAAAGGAGAGTAGAAGGATCAGAGTTTAATCCAAGTATCTGGTTGCAGCAGAGGGATCAAAATTTTTCAAGGACTTCTTGAATCTTCATGCTCTATTTTCCATGGTGGCACTGTGCACTGGCTACCTCTGCTTTAAGCAGGATCACTGCCACTACTGTGATTGCTGATTTCAAATATTAGTTATTTATATTGCAGATAAGCACCAAAAATACTGATGCTGGCTATGATTGCCTGGTTGTACATGTACCAGTGGTGATCAGCAGCAAGGAAATGCATATCCTTTAGCTGTAAGAAAGTCTAGTGTCTAACTGACCTTGCCCAAAACAAGTGCAAGTGTCACCCTTTGCCACAACTATTCATGTAGTCGTGGTACAGGGGAGGTGGCTACAGTGACAGCTTAGTACCTAAGGCAAGTGAGTTGCATGCCCTCAGGAAGTGTGACAGCAGGCAATTAGTTAGGCCAGACATCTAACTTCTCAACAGGTGAGATTAGCCCTGCTTGAGGTATGCAAGGGCTGGAACGCAGGCCAAGAAAAACCATTCCTGAACATTTTCATTCAAGTGAGGGGAGAAATAGCACCCTCAAATCTTACAGCTAAAAGGATTGTTGTTAGAAAGCAGTGCTAACAGCTGGTGTAATCTTTTTCTAGTGAAATTAATCCCTATAAGGCACTCCAGTAAAGCTCTATTCACAACCTGTATTTTTCTCGCATCCTGTCAACAGGATTGAGCAGACGTTGAGTGGTGCCTTCTCCGGCAGTTCGGCTGGCATCCTTGGCATGTAAATAATTTATCAGTAAATTGTGGGATCTTGTGATTTCTTTAAAATCCATAGCACTAGAAGCCTATGAAACACGAAGAGTTAAGGAGACTGTTAATAAGAAAGAATCTGTAATGAGATAAAGAAAAAGTACACAGTGGTCTGAAAGATGGTAAGAAGGTCAAACAGTCAAAGCTGCTCATTGCTTTCGGTGTATCTCCTTGGCTTAGTGTCTCATCATCTTAATGTGGATTAGGTCTGTTAGAGCCACAGGAACTTAAGAGGAAAACAGCAGCAGTTCCTGACAATCCAAAGATAAGCAACAAAATATAACACTCACAGCACAAGAAAGGTTGCCAGTTATACTTAAAAATATCTGGGTTTTACCTTAAAGTGAAAACTCTAAGTTAAACTGCAGTGAAATCAGATTTTTGTCTTTCTTTCTGTCTTTCTTTTTGCTTTTCTGCTATATTTTTCAGTTACCACAATCTCTTCATGTCAGACCTCATAACAGGAGAAGTAGTGGACATGATAGGGATAAATGAAGCCAATAATTCCAGGGAAAGAAAAAAACCTCACACAGATCTGTCATATATTCCAAAGCAGCAAAGAATTGACTACAGTAAGATAAAGAGACAATAGAAGATTAATAACTTGAAAGTTATAAATAGAATGCAAGTATCTAGTTTAGATAAAGATAAAAAGATCTGGATCTGGAGCCAAATTATGTGTGTTGGTGAAAACTTTAAGGCTTTTTGGTCCAAACTCTTGAAAAATAAATATAATTCAGAATTTTAGAAAATATAAAAGAGCCTTCCTACTTTGTCGTACCAAACTTATTAAACTGACTCTCTCAGCACATCTGGTTCATAGATTTATAAGCACTAATGTTAAAGCAAGACAAAGAAGCCTATGGACTATGATGTGCTCTTTAACTGGTGACACATGTGTCCAATTAAACATCTCATATCATTAGTTCTTTTCATGAACCTCAATTTGCTTCAGCTTTTGTATGTATGTAATGTGTATTTCAGATGATGTATTTTTTACACGGTGTAAGTTGAAGACTTGTAGTAAGATGACTTTCTTAGTCTGATCTAACTAAAATCATCTGACGGCAGAAGATCAAAGCATAGGCTGCAAAACATTACTTGCTCAGCTCGTTACCTAAAGGCCTTAAAAAAGGTCAGAGACAATTAAGCTACTTATAGAGAAGACGTATTTCCCAGGCAGCAACAGCAAGACTTTTCTTGCTCCTGCTAATTACATCAGATACACAGAGTCAGCAGGTGCGGGGAGACTCTGTCCTCTCATCTCTCTTGGTAAAATGGCTCCAGTTAAAGTCTGCAGTTTCATGGTACAGATGTTTCACGTCCTTCTAACGCTGCAATAGTCCCTCTGCTCCCTGCTGCTCTTCCTCATGCATTCCTCCATGCACGAGCTGATTGGTGATTTGATACAGCAGCACACGACTTGCTTCAATGGGGGCTCATAAGTAGCTGCTCGTGCCCGGTCAGAGCTTTGAGGACCAGTTCAGCAGCACATTAAACCCATTTTAATACAGAAAAGTGTCTACCAAACAGGTATTTAATGCTAAATGCAGTGAGATTTTACCCAGTGTGAAAGGTAAGCAACAGCTGAATTGCTATTCTGAAAAAGGGGGCTTCACCCAGGTATCTGGCATAAAGTTAATTTTCTTTGTGGATTTTTGTTTTGAATTTCCTTTTTTTATGCTAGGGAAAAAATTAATTGCATGACATATATAATTTTTTCCATGTTAAAAGGTGGATTTTTTTTTTTTTTTTTGCTTTTCTATATTTTTGGAAAGTCAATTAAGTAATAAAATACATTTAAAAGTAAAAGTGACCCTCTGTTAGCCAGGCATTCTTCTAATAAAAAGCAAATTATCTTCTACTGAGTATCAGACCAGTACACCTGCTTTCTCTAGGAAATTTACATTAATGTAGATAATTCAATCTTGAGTTGATGTAAAAAATGAAATAATATTTTTAACTACTGATAAATATCTTTTTCAAATTATATTAGGTAGAGAAGACAAAGATGTAGCTATAAACTGCTTTATCCCAAATGAAAAATAGATGAGGCTGCATTGAAGTTTGCAACACTGAAATCTACATTAAGAAAAATATTATAGAATATTGAAATCATAATAAAACATGGATTTCAAGTGCAAATACCAGCAATTTCAATGCAGATATATATTAATATTTAATGCCCAACTGATGTTAATCTTGTCTAAAATGGAATATTCTGAGATTACACAAGCATTCTGAGGATTTTCTTTCTCTCTAAGGACATTGAAGATTCAGCTGTAACAAAGACATCTGTCTTGCAACACAATACTTAGGAGTGCCTTACTCTTCATTATATAGCCCTTTCTCTAAAACAGTTATTGTTTCTGTTCTTTCTGTTATAAAGCCTCCCAAAACATAATTCCAAATTACACAAACAACATTCAGAGAAGAGTTAGCGTTATATATCACCACTGTCACCACTTATGTTCAGATACAGTGCTAATATATCTAGTTTTAAGAAGAATAAGCATCAAAAAATTAAAATGTTGAGTTTTAAAACAGATGGGGTGCAGTTCTTGAAAATGGGGATACAAACAATACATGTGTGCAGAGCTTTCCAGATGTAAAACACCTGAATCTCACCTGTTGTGGGTTTCTCGGGACTTCACTGGGCTCCATCCTCCTCTTTTACTCTACAGAAAAAGTGTGCAATAACAGTTACACAAAAATAATATGTACTTGACAAGGCAGAGTTAAAAATGCAGGGACTGTCCCTCTGCAGCTCAGGGAAATTCTGGTTCTCTGTTTACTGGTATTAGCCTTTTGTCAGAAAACTTCACTTCTGACTTCCACTTCAGAAATTCAGCTAGATACAGCATTGTAAAAAAAGTGAAAAATCCCAGTTTTGAAAACAAGGGCCCATGGAGGTTTTTTAAAGACTGTTCGATAGATGATATAGCTCTAAAACATAAAAATAGCATTATTTTATGTAAAGAATTTACTAGCAATATGGCAACAGAAGTCCTAACAGGGTCTGGGGAGGGGGGAGAGAAGAAATGTGTACTGAATGATGGGTTGCTGCCTACTTTAATGCTTTCTAACAGCTAGCTTCTGTGGCTGTGCAGCTCTCAAGTTACAAGTTCAAAGACTGATTAATCATCCACTCAAATGCACCATAAAGTTTTAGAGTTTTTCCCTTGGTAGATGTCTGGAACATTTGGGGAAAAAAGTAGGCAATTTACAAACAAGGACAAGGAAACCTGAATAGCTGTTATGATTTAAAACCAAGCATTTACTGATAAAAGCTGCCTACTCGCTTTCAAGTACTTTGATCACAGAGGATTGAGGGGGTTGACTGCAGTATGCCCTACCTTATTGAAGACTTCCCTAAACTGGGGCATGCCAGTGCTGTGAGCCTTTAAGTGTTTCTTGGCATGACATGTAATTTCAGAATGTGTTAGTTTAGTAAATGATGCACTTTCATATTCAAAAGTTCTTCTGAGAGAGTTTTTTTTTAAAAAAAAAAAAAAAAGAACGAAACCACAACACAGAAAAGGGACAAATCCTCAGCTGGAGTAAAAGGGTGTAGTTCTACTGACTCCATTAGATTAGGGCTATGCCAATTAAGCCAAACAAAACATCTGAAAGGCTGAAGGAAAGTATTTCGAAGTAGTTGTATCCAGGTTTAACCCTGATAAAGAAGCTGAGTTCTTTGTGGAAATAGCTAGGAAAAGACATGGAACTGAAATATTTTCTAGGTGTCAATGAAGAAGTGAAACAGATCTGTGCTCTTGAGTCTGTGGCATCACTCTGTCCTGACAGCCAGCATCTGGACATTGGTCATAATCTTTCTTCTGCATCATCTTGTTCACTGGGACTCTTACATGAGAAGTCTAATTTTAAGTGCATCCTTGACATTTTCTCTCTCAGCAATAATTTGACATTTTCCACATCTTATTACTTATGAAACCTGACATCACGTCAGTCTTCTAGCGTGAACTTTCAGCCACTTCAGTTTTCTTCCTACTTAATTACAGCCATGATTGAAGGAAAATTGTTAGCTGCTTTTGTCCAGCTAGACCATTTATGGGTAAATTATGACATATGCAGATCCAAATCATGTTTCTAAATTTATTAGCATATTAATATGAGACTAAAGGTGTATGTGTATATATATTTTATGCATATTTGAATGTGCATGCATGCATACACATGTATGTAAACGTTTTGCAGCATATACATCTTATACATCATATATATACATACATATATATGTATACATGTATACATATGATATACATATACATCATATACATCTACAACATATACATCTAAAGTAAAAAAGTGTTAAATGACCATATTTTGCAAGGGATGATCAGCGTTAGATCAATATTAATTAAATTGATTTAATTGTAGAGAGCATGTACTGTTCTGAATATTTTCTTTTCACTCTTGTTAAGGTAAACACTTTCAAAGCTGTACACATCAGCACTTTATGAAACACAACTGGTCTTCAGCTCAAACATCTTACCTGTGGCTTTGTTAACCACTTGCAGATGAGAATTTACACAGTAGAAAACTATGTCCTAAATAGAAGTGAAAGCAGTGGGAGTAATTTATAACATATTTAACTATTGTTCTTTGATACAGCATCATCAGAAAAAACCAAACCCTGTTGCAGTTGTGTGATCTCTAGAATTTCAGTCTTTGCACCTGCAGCTATTGGTACTCCTTTTGGCTATTTGGAAAGAAGTAATAGTGAATTTAAAGACAATTTTTGTATCTTGTTTTTACATGAAGTAGAACTTGTGTAAACTGTTTCATAGTAAGGCAGTGCTGAGAAAAATGTATATAATGAAAAGTCGTACTGCTTCTCTGTAGAAAAAGCCATGGAAATCTTCAGGAGGTTGTTGAGTCCTGAGTGAGATCCCAGAGGCTTTGGGACACCTCGGTCAAGGCCCGAGAGGGGCTGGAGAAACAGCAGTTGTGTCAGTCCCGTGCTGTGCCCCTTCCCCTAACTCCAAAATCCCTGCTGCTTCCTAACGAAGACGTGATCCCCCCTGGCAGATCGAGGGTAGCATGTAACACTGCATTTAGCTTGTTCTCCTGTTTTACTCTCGCAGAAAATCCAAACGCTGGTGGATTTACTTCCCAGAATAGATATTTTATTCTGCTGATTGGGAATTTTTAAAAGGTAATCCATGCTCCAAATTCAGGCAGTGACACATCCCCGCTAGCCACAGAAGCAAAACAACGAATGCTGCTCAAGCATTTTGGGATGAGGAGCTGGCGAGGGAGACTCAAACTTCAGGGACAGGCTGGTTCGCTGGCATGGCTGCACTCTTACCCATCTGCTGAAGTGGCAGCGTGCCTGATTAAAAATTGCTCAGTGCTACAAAAGTGGGTTGTGCGCTGTAGGTGAAAATGGCAACTTAAACATTCATATTTGTCTTGTAAAAATGTGAGCGTTTTTCAGAAATTTTTAGTTGAATTCCTTTACATGTATGTATGGGTGGGTGTTTGTATATATATACACACATATATATGTGTGTGCATGTGTGCACACACATATATATGCCTCTTGTTTCCTCCAAATATAGACTATTTCCAAAATATATTTTCTACTCTCACTTCAGTCCTTAAAATTGTAGGTCCTTGTTTCTCTTCCCTTCATTTCTAACCATCAGTGCAGTGAGCAAGGACTGTTACCCACTCTTCGAGTCCCATTCATTGCACTGGAGCCCAGCAGCTCCTTTCCACAGTTAGCTGGGCTCCTGCCTTAGCCTGGAAAGACACACTCTCCCCATCCCATCCTATCCTTCCCTCCGACTGCTCCCAACCGACTGCTGAAGCTACACCAGGATGGGGAGTGTAACATGAAAAATCAACTTCCATGAGGTGCCAAGATAATGGGCATGGCAGAAATGTATAAATTACTTTTGTTACAGTGTGAAAAAACTTTGAAGCCGTTAAGCTCCAGAATCCAACTTCCATATGGAAGTAATAATTGAGAAATTTGGGGTTTTAATGTTGACTCTTCTATATGATAGAAAAATTTCTGATTCCCCTGGTGACTGAACAGGAGCTTAGACTGATTTTTTCCCTTACTACCATCACTTGCTTTTCATCTAAAAATGTCAACTGAGTTTCAGAGTGAAGTCTGAATTCATCTGGTCAAATTAACCTTCTCAATAATCTTAAAGCGAAAGTTGACCTTTGCTGAGCTATAACTTATATCAAATGCTTTAAGGAAATCTTCAGATTGCTCTGCAAGTGAGTTGCTGTCTTCAAATTAGGAACACTATTTGTTATATACAGAACTTTAATTTTGTCAAGATACATCAGGAAAAAGATTTCCCTATGTTTTTCCTTGAATCCTGAAGTAGAACCTTTAAATGGAGCCTCAGTTTCCACTGTAACAAAAAGTTTCAAACTGTGAACCTGTTTGTCCATCTTATATGATTGATATATTATGTACTGGGTTTCAATTTGAAGCATAGTTTTGACTTCTATCTATGAAAAATTATTCTTGAGTATGATTTTATTTCTTGGCTCAGCATTTTAGGAGGAAAGGGAATGCTGAGAGGAATCCCTGCATGTCCCAGAACAGAAAAAGAAGAAAAACCATAAATGACAACCATGTTTTTTGATGACTGAACCCAGTCTATTGCAAGCTCACTGCCTGATTGTATGTTATATAGCAAATGAAAATGAAGAAAAATATTGGTGCGAATGGTAGTGAAGTTAAATTTTTTACAAAGGTTTCTGGTTTTAGGTTTGGTGTTTGATTTTTTTTTTTTTTTTTAAGTCATTATAATGCTCTGGGCAGCACTGCTATGTGCCCCAAGTCCTACCCGTTCAAGGGCAATTTGATGCTTTGTCCTTTTTGATTTGAAATCTGAGTAAATGTTGACTCTTGATTTACATTGATCAGTATCTCATCTTATGGAGGGGTTTGTAAGGAAGAAGTGCCCAAGGTCAGCTGCAAGAATTCAGACTAAATCTTGCACATATGACACACTTGTTCTGAAGGCATAAATTGTAGGATTTGCAGATTCTCTGCTACTCTTAAATATCTGTCCCACTTTTCTTCCCAGGACTACAAGGGGCTGTTTGAAAAAATCCAGGAGCACAGAAATATATCTGTAAGTCAGTGCCCTGCTCTGCTGAGAACTCCAAAAGTACTTGTGACATTTTTCTTATACTGCAGATCTTGAATAGATGGTTATTTCAGCAGCTTAGAAGAGAGGGAATGATACTGAAGTTTAATTGTCCCTGTGAAAATCTCAGTTGGAAGCATACGCCACAAAGCAGCAATTACTAATGATCTAAGAAAACTGGAAGAATATATTTTCGCATATTAATCAAAGAAACTTTACTGCAACTACAAAGCTGCCTTGGAAAGTGGATAGTATAATTGAAGAAAGGGTTCTCCCTAGGGAAATAATGTAGGTATGGCTAGAACTTGTTACATCTTTCCATCTTGCTGCTTAGATGGATTACGCGATTAACAAATCCGCATGTCACACATGCAATGGAAGTGTACCTGTTTCTTCTCTGAGCTGCTGTGCCTTATAGTGAAGACTCAGGATACCAGAAAATCTGTGAGGGCTGGCATATGAGTGAGTGTTTGCATGTATGTATATAGGTACAGACAAAAAGAGGCTCCTTCTTTTTAGAGCCCCTCGTGTTCTCTTTCACTGTAAGAAAACAGATATGCTTTGGTTTGTTTATTTTTACTAGTAGTATATGGGGATCACGAAGGTCAAAGCAGATTTTGTCTGGGGTGCAATTCAAAGTGACAAGGAGGAGTTATAAGTACCAGTTTTCAGTATCAATTTGGAACCTAGGTACCACAGAGATGGGCTCAGAATCATAAAGAAATGAGCATCTGTTCAGCTTCCAGTGATGCTAAGCTATCTTATTCCTCTGGCACAGATTTATTTATATGAAGTGAAGCACTGAAACAAAATGTTGGCTTAGCTACAATCGCTTTTTTTATTTTTTTTTTTTTAATCTAATGTCATGAAAACCATTTTGTTTTGTTTCAATTGTAAGTTACAGTTCCATTTTCATTTTTGGCATTGTGGAAAATTGTTTGCTCCAGGTAAATATTGGCATTTTACAAAGGCTTATATGAAAACTGAACAGAAATTGAGTGAAAATTCAGGGGTTGTCCTGGGTTTTGTAACCTTTTCCCACCACCATCCTGTAGGATAAGAACATGGAGCTATACTTGCATTTCCAAGTTCTTCTGTACATGAACTCGAAAGCCCAAGGTGGATTTCAAATGCATAGGTTTTGATCAACTTAAAAAATTAAAAGCAGCTGTGTTTCATGTGAAATAAGCCCCCCAAGGTTAGATACCTTGGTTTGAAAGTAGGTTGTTTTGGATCTGCCTATAGCCTAAGGATTTCAACAGAAAGATTCAAAGGTCTTAATAAAAATTTGATCATCTCCTGAGAGGGCAGGGTTTTGTGTGAGAATTCAGCTATGCCTGTCTGCTCAGGTTGGAACAGCCCTTACAGTGCATTTTAGCTTCTAGCCAGAACAAAAATGAAAACATAACTTATTCTTTCTGCAGCCTCATTAAAATTGAACTAATTTTTAAGAACATTATACTGTAGTTCCATGCTTCATCATAAACTGTTTATTTTTTCCCATATAAACGAGTGTGAACCATTAAGCTTTCAACAACAGCACCTAAAATAATGAGGAGGAACACATTTTTATAATGAGGATAATTGTAATTGCAGAACTTTCCAAGTGATGCAGTAAATTTTCTCTCAGCTCTAAGATTGGACTTTCTCTGAAATAGATGCTTTAGTTTATCTTTAAGTTATTAGGATCATTACAGAAGTCACTGTGTGAAGTATGGTGGCCTAAATTTTCCAGAACTGACTGAGGCTTATCCTATGCTTAAAATCTTTGAGTCTTTGAAAGAATCATTTACCTCATCATTGAAATCCATTGCATTTTGGCCATTTTTGTTACACAAATGTTCATTTGCTACCTGCCATGGTATTGAAGTGTAGTATACACTAAAAATTATTTAAAATAGTAGAATGTGAATCAAAATTTTCTGTACAGGAGAAAAGTCACTGGTGTCCAGGAAAGGGTAATCCACCCTCAAGAGCTGATATCCTAGTCAGAAAAAAACCCCACTCTGTTCTCTATGGCCAGCCGCATAAAGTGTTAGCACTGGTGTTTCTCTGGGATGTAGCATAAAAGTGACATAACTGCAATTGTGTCATTACTTGGAATAACATTTCCTCTCCTGCTTTTTTCATGTGGTAGCCCAGGGTTAGCGGTAGTCAATTAGGCAGAAGTTGTTCTGGTCCTTCATGAAGATAAACACAGGGGAAGACAATTACAAAGAACATCATCCTGCTTGTTCCTGCCACAAGGCTGTCACATTTACTCCCTTCTTTAGGGTTCAGGTCATAAAGGGGTGAGAAAGGCTCCAGGTCACCTTCAGCCTCCTGCTGTCCTTTAAATTACCCAGCAGACCTCCATAGAATATGTGGGTGGTTATCCTCAGAGGTGCAATGAGTTTGTAGTCTTATATTTATTTCTAAGAATATGTTTGATTTCCCTTTTGAGGTCAGGGCAAGTAGGTTCATACAGCATTTGGTGCTTCCAATTAGCTTTCTGTTCCAAAATCCAACATCAAAACCTAATGAATGGCCCTTCAGGGATTAACTGAATATCCAGAAAAAAGGAACAAATCTTCTCCGCGCACTCCGGAAGGAATTTCTCTTCTCTCTTTCTTTTTCTTTTTTCCTCAGTAGCAGACAGATTGATTTGTTCGTATGTCAATTTAACAAAGCAAACAGAACGGACTTCTAGAGAAGGAATATCAGAGTCATGCAAGGAGGTGATGAAAAACACTAAGTGATGATTCATAAAATAATGTGATTATTTATGTAAGGGCTTCCACTCCCCACACCCATCTACACACCTCAGTTCAAACAGGTTTTTTCTTTGAACCAGTTCATCACATAAAATATGCATCAGGATCCAGGGAAATGTTTATTTAATTAACTGTCATGAGGCTGAGACAAAAAGAAAAAGCCTCCACTATCAAAATATGCTAAAAATAAAGATGATACCACAACAAAGTGATTGTGTCAGGGATCAGAGCTTTTGCACAGAGCTCTCCCGAATATTGGTTTACTCTTTCTGTTTGACTGCTTTTACTGTAGTGTTGAACAGTCAAACTACAGCACCAAGGCCTCAGGCGAATGATGTTCATTTTCACCAGACACCCAGCCCAGCACACTGTGATTAGTTAGCACCTCTAGATTCAGGGCTTAGCAATTTGATCTGCTAATGTGCTTTTGGGCTGCCAGTTCTGGTATGCACATTATTCTGGGTATCATCCCTTTTAATGTCACTTTTAAATGTTTAATAATCTGATTGTGATAAATGGTCTGGATATTTATCTCCTTCCTCACAGCGAAGGATCCCATTAGCGAATTCAATAATTTCAGGAGGGCCAGACTGGCTTGCCAGAGGTTCAAGTCCAATTTAGCACAGGGTCCATTATTTCTATACCTTATGCTCCTATCAGAGGTATCATAAGGGTCCATTTTTCCGCCGCCAAATTTTTCCACAAGCTGTCAAATGGTGGTGTAAAAACTAGTTCTCATGAAAGGATCCCCAGCAGCCCTGAGGACCTTCAGTACAACTAACCCTTTGTTTCCGCTGACTCTGTATGTGCAAGCATTCATGTTACTTATTCCTGGCTAGGAGACAAATCTATCTTTTCCTTCAGAAGGACACCCGTTTCTGTTTGTCTCATGGAAGAAAAATTCCATTTAAGTCAATAGAGAGACTTCAAGTAAATTAGAATACAGCTAGTAGATGTCTCTTGCAAGACGCCACTGTAAAACCTCAGGAAAAGTTTTCCCAGCTATGTAAATTATACTGTAAATAACTGCTGTACTGTGTGACTCTCTTCTTGCCATTCTCCCATTTGTCCTACAAATAAAATCTGGCACATGTTTAGATTGCAATGAAAATCACTCTCATGCCATAAGAATCTTCTTGCCATGTCCAAGCTATTGCACAATAGTAGCTCCAGGTTTGAAAAGATTATCATGATAGGCAAGTTGTGAAAGACCTACCCAAGACTCCTAGCACACGCTTCACTGAAACACATTTATTTAGCTTAAAGAGATTCACATCTGAAGATGGATTTGGATACACTAGCCTTCTCCAAGTGATGTTATAATGAGATACTTGGGTTTGATTATGGTGACTCAGAGATCATTAAGAGGATGAGGAACCATCTGGGCATATCCTGGACCGAAACAGGAAAGTATCATGAGGACTTAGTGTCCCAGGCTTGCTGCAATGTCTGTCTGCTGCCATCAGTTTTCTTGGACTATTAAGTTGGTCTTGTAGATTTTGGTGTCAGCTGACTTTTGTTTAATATCAGTTACTTTTAAGTAGGTGGTTTTCCTTCTTTTCCATACATGTTAATTCATACAGGCAAATCCTTCTGGAGCACAGGCTTGTGTCCTAGATTTCCCCTTCTGCTCATGGTAAGAAAGTACTTGAATGGTGCTCATAATTTTTCTTTTCATAGACAGGAATGATATTAAAATATAATGAAGAAACTTATAGACAAAATAGGAGTAATGAATGACAGCTTTTGTCTGCTCTGAGATTTACTGTGCAGTTATAAACTCATCAACATATTGCAGACTGGAATATTTTGCCCTGTGCGCACACACACATGCACTTTTTGCCTGGTGCCTGTCATGAGGAGCAGCTGTAAATTCCCAGGGAGAGAGCGCCACTGTGAAGTGTGAAATCAAGTGTTTCATGCAGTACCCTGGATTTTCTCTCCTTAATAGGAAAAGCCTTACAGAGGACACTGAGCACACTAGCTAGTAAAGACAAAAAATTCTCTCAGCGGAGGAAATACCAATTTAAGAAGAAAGCTTTTTTTGTGCCAATGGTCCTCATGTTTTCATGAGGCAGATACCTCATTCGCATTCATGTCAACACAAGAAGCAGCCAAATCTTTCTAGGCTGTGAGGATAAAAAACATGAACTTGGACAAAAAGAGCAGGAGGGATCTTTCCCAGCTGCATCTCCAGACTACCTCTTCCCTCTGGCAACGTGCTGGGTGTCTGCTAACTGGGACTGTTAATGCCTCTCTCTCCAGAAACCACATCGCTGCTGCTCTGATTGCCTGAGGGAGGAAACACTAAAGAAAGTGGAGTTTTGCTGTCTCCTTCCTTGGACAGAGCGGATGCCCCCTTTCCCTCCCTGCCGTGATCTCCTCCTGTGCACTGGGCACATGCCACAGGGCACAACTCTTTGCTGAAAACAGAGTGGAGCCACTTGCTGGGCTCCCTGGGAGAATTAGCAGAGCCTGCCAGTGGGACTAACATTTTAGAAATCACTATTTGAGAGTCACAGACAGGCAGTCAGGGAATCAAGATCAACAACACCAGACACAACTTGGTTCCCCTGGGATATTCAGGGTGCAAGTTGGATTCAGAGAGGTTTTATTTAGCTATGACCATCTTTCTATGCTGAAAGTTCATTTGTTTTAGTGTTTGGGGTTTTTTTGCTACTCTGCAGGTAGACAAACAGGTTCAAAGACTTTTACAAAATATATCTGAACTAATGTAATCCTTATGATTATGGGCAAGTACAGTCTTACATCTGGGAAGTGTTTGGCCTGAAAACTTGCATTTTCCCTCTGTTTTTCCTAAAAATGAAATGCATACAGCAATGCAAGCTATCTTTCACCAGTATGAAAATTATGACCAGATTTCAGCTTAAAGTCTGAGAGCTGCTGAGAGCACTCCGTGAACATTATTACTTGAATTTATCATGCCTATCTTGATGCATCTTGTTGAGTTGTGTTAATACCTCGGACACCTTCCCTGGGTGGTGAGTCTTTGTTAGAGTCGTCACTCTGGGTTTTATTCGTATCTTTTCCTTGATTATTGACACAAAACTCAATGCTTAAGTGACTCTTGTTAGAGGAATCTAGGCCTTTGTACGTGTTTACTTTTAAAGGGTGGATAGAGAGTTTTATTCAGTTTTGGAGTGCTTTGTTGTTTTCTTCATTTGCATACTGCCAACATCTGTGCTTCTATCTGATTTGGATTTTTTATGTGGCTGTGACCACCCCTGTTTTCTGCTTTCCTATCAGAAAATGACTGAGCGTTTAAGCCAATGCTGAACAGTCACCCCAAATGCTTTGACTGTGATGAATAGAAAGTGTTAGCAACTTCTCCAGAGGAGACTCCCTTTTCCTTTCTCTCTTTATTTTCTGTAAAACATTTGCTGTTTTACTCATGTATGTAATAAAGATGTTCAGCTCTCAGTCATCATCATCTAAGAACACTGTATGTCTCACACGTACTAAAAAAGTGATGCAGATGCCTTAGACAAAGAGGAAATTTCCTAGGTGAATGAATGATTTCCTGACATCAGTGAAGCATCCTCCAAGGCTGTTGAGACTTACTATATAAGATCTACAGGAAGAGTCAGATGGCTCCCAGAGGGAAGATGGTTAGCCCCTAAACAAGAAAGTCACATGCATGACTTTCTTCAATTTTCCATTCTGTTTTGGTAAAATAGTTAAAATTTACTTAAAATAAAAGAAGCAACCTTATACGGCCTATTACTAGCTAAAGAAGCTTCAGAATATCTTCATTAGTTAAACCAACCTATATTTTTTTTGTAAAACTTAGGCTTGAAAGACAATGTGGGGTGCACTATGAATCCATGTGCCTTATCTCAAATATCATGGATGCTAGTATCTGCTTACATTCAAATTGTCTGGGGCTCCCACTGCTAGGGAAACTCATGGGATTACAAAAAGAAGGCAACATAAGAAAATCCAAGCTAGTTATAACAGTTATGTGTTGGGTATGATGAAAAGAGCTGGGAGAGGAAGAGATGACTGTCATGGCTCTTAGTGCATACTGTGCCCCAGAGCATGGACAGGCTCAAAGGTGGGAACAGCAGCTGACAGGTCCTGCAGTAGCCCCTGAAGCTGTACTGGTGAATGTCTCTTTGGGGAAGAAAAAGTGGCGGGGGTTGGGTGTAAATATTTCGTGTGTTAAAGCACTAACTGGTGATGGTTTTAGACAAGAGTACATTTCCTTTATTAACCCATATCTCTTTTTTTAAACAAATAGAAGTGTCACTGCCATTCACCTTCAAAATGGAAACATAATTAGGTAAATCTTGGGAAATGGAAACATTTGTGTTAGATATGTATATTCATGAACATATCGGGAGTTACTGTAAGCCTAGGGAAGCCATTGCCATTTAATGTCAATTTTATGTAGGTTTTATAAGTCTATTTTACTCTGCTGTTTCCCCCAAATGATTGTTACCTTAGCAACTGCCAAGTTGCATACATACGCTTGCTCCAAGAAGCAGAGCTTAACAAAGTAAAGCACCAATGTTTAAGGAGTCACCAGGAACAGAGTATATATTGTGGATTTTTTAACTCTTATATATACTTACCTACAAAAATGGTACATTTTTTTCTTTCAAGTTTACGGAAACACATTTTAGCAGCTAGTCAGTGATAGCATCGACTTTGCCTCTTTCTCTTCTTCCATCTTCCTAACTCTTTTCAAAAACTAATATTTCATTCATAATAAGGATGATTAATTACTGTGATGTCAGTGATGAGTGTGCATTGGGTTGGGATTATGTTGAATTGGACAAAACAGTGGGTAAGGCTTCATGTGCCAGAGGATTCATATTCACTAGTTGTGTCTATCTGAGATATGTTCTGATCCACATACAGACTATAACATTTAGCATGGAGGTACAGGTTAGGATAAAATTCAAATAAATTTTGAACTGTTTACCAACCACTCAAATCTGATTATATTTTTTGTAAGATTTGAAGAAAATAAATTGAAAACCATTTAATTTTCAACCAATGCTTTGCTGTCTTGTGTACTGCTGTTAACCTTAAATGAATAGGAACTCTAACCTTTTATGCAGTAAATGAATATAGGTACGTTTTGCATCTGTCATGTTTGGTTATTCTTCCCCTTCCTCCCACAATGTACCCATCAGGCAATCCTCTATCTAAAGAAATGCATGTCAATAAGGGATGTCATAGGAGCACATTTCAGTTTGTTCAAAGCAGCTTGTCTGAGAGGCCAGCCTTTATATTTGTTTTCCAGCTGATTTCCTAAGATCTAATCAGACAAGTGATTTATCCAAGGTCACATGCAAGTTATTGGCTAAGCCGAGACTGTAAGATCCTGGGATGCTCCTCTTTCACAAGCTTTTGCTTTGTTTACTTCTGCCACAAGACTCCATTCCTGTGCTGATGTCTCAGTACAGCAATCTTAAAATTGAACACTATTAATATCAATGAAGTTTTTTCTGACCAGAGCCTTCAAGGTTGGTTTTTGTTGGTTTGTTTGGTTGTTCCTTTTACACCAACTGTCTTCCTACATCTGGACTTAGTGTGACACTTTAGCTGGAAAAAATCAATTCCTTCAGTTTAAATAACCTGTTGAATACACAATTTGTGAGATATTTCTTAATTAATTTTGTTCTAAATCAGGTAGATAACACTTCTGCAGGATGTTATTCCTGTAATACAAAGCACGAGCCACTAAGAAGAAATAAGCATCAGGAAATTACACCAAGTGGTATGAGTTTAATTTGAAACCAATTTCAAATTTGATTTCCTATACGGTGACCTAAGAACATCAACTTAAGTCAATTTTCTAGAAGAGTTACATAGCCACACCACCGGTACTCTCAGATAACCTCTTCTTGGAAGTGTTGAGATTTTTATGTATATAGTTACACGGGTAAATAAGGAAGCAGGCAAGGGTAAGCCTTTTAATTTTGTACAAGCCTTTTAATTTTGCATGTGCTTGAGTCATAGTCATCTAATCCTATGCTAGCCAAGGAAGGGGAGAAAAACACGAAGGGAAGGAAGAGCAGGAAGAGAGGTATTAAAATTCAAAGCTTCACTGCCTTATTACTTTCTCTTACAGATTGCTCTGTCATAGGTAAAAAGTCAAAATCAGCATTTTAATAAAGTGCATCGCGAAGAATTTGTTTCCCTTTTCTGCAAGTGAAACAGAATTGAGTCCTCCATTTATCACAGCACCTTGGCATTCCAACAGGAAGTTCAACCATAGTTTTATTTTATTGAAAAATAGTTTCAAAGTTATGTCATTTCTGTTATACCCTATTCTCTTTCAATCTTCTAGCTCTGTTTTTTTGCAAATGTTTATATCAAAATCTTTGGTATGGTTGAACATTTTAGTCACGTTTCTTGGGCCTGTGTGCTTTTTTCTCAGCAGACTGTAAGGGAGTCTAGGACCTGAGAGATCAACATTGAAATGGGATAGGTGAGAATCCATCCATTCTCTTGAAAAAGATTTAAAAACAAAAATAAAAGGAAAGAAAAAAAATTAGATTTACAGTCTGATAACACTGATGGGCTTCATTGCAGGGTACTGCAATTCATTCAGCCTGACGTAGGTCCGCTTAGGGTGTCAGGGGGTAAAGTACCGGTGCAAAGATGGACAAGAAATAAAGCTAGGGGAGAATAAAACAGAAAAGAATTGTCTATTTCCATTAAATGTGAGGAGGGAAGCAGAAAAGGCCTACTTTGAAAACTTGCAACCAAAAATATAATCAGAAAGTGAACAGAGAACAATAAACTGCAGCTGGAGTTAGTTCAAAAGGAGATGTCCAGCCAAATTTTTTCAAGGAAAAATTTGAAAGAAAAATGGTGGGGGTTTTTCAGTTATCAAAACCACGGCAGCATAAAGCATTTTTTTTAAACTTTCTTTCAGTTCTGGTATCTCTTCCTGATTCCAGAGAAGACCATTAATAGCTCTAAATACATAAATCAACATGGTATATTCTTTTCCATTCTTTACCAATGGTGTCTAAAATAAGTATTCTCAAGTATAGGGTAAAAGGAAAAAACTGTATCCTAATATAAAAAAAAAATCCACATCTAATTGAATTAGCCAGTTTTCTTGGGTAGATAACAGCAGGAGGCTAGGGTGCCATACTGATGCAATGATTAACCTTGCTAACAAACTAATTAGCCGGCCTACACACACTGTGTTGTTTCTCAGAGCTGTAACTGATAAAGACATTTGAAAATAAAAGTATTGCCATGGGACAGAAGAGCACCAATCCTCTTTTACTTGCCAAGCTCCAGTTTGGCTGTAGTCCATCTCACTTAGACTTTTCCTTTTATTCTGCCACATATAAAACGTCTTGGTTTTTAGTTTCTACCTCCAGTTTTTAGGTGCTTCTAGATAATCAATAAAATGTAATGGATAAGACAAAGGACAGTAAGCTAGAAAGTATCAGATATCTCAATGAGGAACTTTGGAAGAAATTACTTACTTTATTTGTCATTCATACTCTTGATAGGGCAGATGACAACACCTTCCAGACTTACAGAGATGTGTAAGGGTTAATATACGCCAAACTTTTCAAAATATTTAAATATAGGCCATGCTGAAGCTGAAGAATAATAATTGTTATTGTTATTAATGTAAACAACAGATGAACTAACCACTGTGACAGTAGCTGTTTTCGTCAAACCTGAATACATCCAAGTGTAATATATATTTACTTAAGTGCTTTTAAACAGTAGCTGCTAGCTTCTGAAATGAAAGGTGCTAGTCATAAGTCATTATTCTCATCACTAAAGAAATTCTTTTAGCATACTTTGCTTCTGGAGGGGGTACACAGAGGCTAAATGTCTATATTAGATTGAACTCAGAAAAGCTCAGGTGCTGTCTCTTCATATGTGCTTCACTGCTAAATGTGTTAAGCATTCTGGCACAAATACAGCAGCTGTCATTTGGGGGGGGCTCTTCCTGGAAATGGACTTGAGGCAAGCTTCTATGGATTCAGTGATCTCAGTCATCCATTTCAGTAGTTTTTCCAGAAGAAAGGAAGTAGATCTTCCCGGTGCCATAGGTGATCTTCCTATCTCATGTGTTTGGGGTCATTACAGTTTATGCCAATACCAATGTGGAAGAAAAGAGATGAAAGCAGACCAAGATTTTAGCCCAAGCCCACAAAAAAGATCAATCCAGATCCAGTTTTTATAAATGAAGCCTTTCTTTCAGTTGGGATAAACTCACAGCTTCCTTTTGTTCCATTGCTGAGGCTTCATTGAGGATTTGAGATGTAAAAGACCTATCTTCAGGCCACTTCACCCACATTCCCATGCCAGTCTTCACCACTTTGTGAACTTTTGTGCTGTTACACCAGTGCCAAAGGACATAGATCAACAACTATCTTTCATTTAACAGAGTTGGTGCTACTTTTGAACTACAATCCTTTGTGCAGCCAAAATGCAACAAAACAATCCTTTCAAATAGGGAAAAGGCAGATGGGAAACTTGACTTTGTATTTCTGAAGTGTCAGAAGAGCTGGAGAATAAAGAGGCTTTCTGGAAAGCAAAGCAACTCTAAATTCATTGGTCCTTTTTCAGTTGAAGGAGCACCGGCTCAGCAGCAGCCACACTATCTCGGAAGAGAGATGTCTGCCAATCAATCATTCAATAATAGTGAGTTCAGCACTAGCAGAACAGTTTGTCAGATCAGTGCTAAAGCAAGCGGGGATTAAAAAAGTTAAAAGTAACATGGGGCTTGAGGGCTTTCTCCAGAGCCCACTGTTTCAAGAGAAAAACTTAAGCTGACTTCAGGATAGTGACGACATCATATGCCAGACATGACTTTTGTATCTGATCTTTTATACTGTGTTTTCAAATGTGGGGTTTTTTTCACTTTCTCTTAACATACTGAAAGAGAAAAACCCAAGCACTAAATAAATAAGGAAGAAAAAATAATAAGGCATAGGAGTGTGTTTCAAGGCAAAGAGGGGTATAATATCGCAATGTGATTTATTAATTGAGCCTGCTGATGCAAACAAAATTAGTGGTTTTCTCTTCATCTCTAAATCCTTGACTAAAGAAATGACATTAAAGACATCTCAGATGGTCTTCCCAGCCTTCACCTGAGAAAGGTGTAAAGTTTGAGGTATAAAGTTACAGCAGGGCATGAAGCCTGAGCCACTGGAAGCAGTGAGACTTGTCCACAAAATGAGGCCAAATGAGCCAAGGAACTTCCTCCTCCCCAGAGCTATTTTCTGTGGTTCCTGCATCCCTCCCTCTGCTCCTGGCCATCTTCCCTGGGCAGCAGAGAGAGGGAATAAGCAGCTCATAGAAACAGAGTCAGAGCAGTGCAACAGCAAAATGGAGGCGACGTTGGCATCCTGAACGTTTCCTCCATTGCCAGAAGTTGGAACAATGGGCTTAGAAAGAAAAGGGAGAGAGAGAAAGAAATACAGTAATTATCCACACCAACGATTGCAGCAGGGATGGAAACAAGCAAAACCTAACACCTTATTATATTCTAAGCCGCTACAGTGTGCCAGTACTGTCAAGAACACTGCATATAAGGCTAAAACAAAGCAATGTAAAATTACCAAAATCCATATGATGAGCTCTGGGGAGGTCAGCAAATCCAGAAGAAATTCCTGCTATGCAAATGGCTCTAAAACCTTGTGGCAGTTGTGGGGACAGAGGTTATTGCTGCTGCTTTACACAGAAATCCCCTTGTCTGCACCACATTTTAGCAAAGAAAAGTGAGAAACATCACTTTGTAGGCAAGGTTTTCTTTTGTACATGCACATCCATGCATTGCAATCTTCTAAACATTTCAGTTTTTTGCTCCGCTTTCTAAATCTTCCAGGTTACAATATGGTTATGATATGACAGGCAAGATGTGATTATTGTATTTTTCCTCTATTGCCTTCTCTCAAAAAACCTGTGAAATGAAACATTACATGGGTAAGCTATCTGCATCCTTGATATTTTCATTCTATAAATGGAAAAAGGAAAAAAATGAAAACAGAGAAAATTGTGATTCATGGAATCTCTTTGTTCTGCTGATCTTCTTATACCTTGAGTGGTACTTCTCTCAGTTTAAGAAAAATCACTTCTCATTCCAAGTTCCTTCAAATACGTAGCACTTTTACTGCAGGACTGAGACATCACTTAGAAGCTGACTGTTTATCCAGCTCCCCAATCTAGTTGCATGTATTGCTGTTATTGTCTGAGCAATTCCCAAGAATTATACCACCTCTTTCCACAATTCTTTGAGAGTTTTTTCCATCTCTGCTTCTATTTAGTCATCAGGATTGTAACAGAGAGGAGCAGATCCTGCACTGAAGGGAGTGAGTTGAACTCAGTTGTCCAAAGTGGAATTGTGGAACTGTAGTAGCCACAGACCTGACCCCAAGTTTTTCTCTTTGAAAATGGTTTCCAGGATCAATTTTCAGCTAAGTATATCTAAGAATTACTACTAAGCTAGGAAACACTGCAGTAAATACATTTTTACAAAAACTACATTGAAATCCATATTTCCATATTCCACCTTGTAATAAAAATGTCATCAAAATTCAACCTCTTTCCCTGTAATTTTTTTTTATTTCTGGTAATTCTTCATTTATGTAACCATACATATTTCTTTTTAAGGAATACTCTTTCCCTTGCCACTTCTGTCTCTCCAAATTATGCCTCATTTCTGTGTTTGTGGTACTACAAGCTTTGTTAAACGAAGACATCTGAGGCTAGAAATCATCTAAACCAGGCTGCAGTGACAGGTGAGAGCATGACAGGCCTTTACCCACTTGCCAGTTCATATTCATTGGCAAGAGAAAGATCTCACCCAGGTCAGTACGCAGTAGTCAGGCACTGATGGGCTCACAATTTCTTTACATAAGAGCTTCCTCTAAATACCATCCAAACACAAACTACATTTAACAATAAAGCTAAGTTATGAGAGCCCTTGGGGAATCTTATTATCCTGTGAGCCTGAAAACTATCATTTCTGCTTCGTTCTTAAGGAGAATAGGAGACCTTATTTCCTAGCAGCTGCTGGAAGTGTAGAGTGATACTGTGACTTCTGGTCTAGGGTTATTCTTACATCAATCATAGTTTCTCTGAAAAAGACAGGGCAAGGCTAGTTCTATCAAGTAGTTCTGTTTTGGAAAAGGCGCTGTCCCCTCCTTATCTTTGTCCAGCCTTTTGTAGTTTTGGGCAACCACTTTATTGCTCATAAAACTGAACAAAATTACTTTGGCATTTGCAATACAATAAGGATTGATCTGCAGGTGATAGAAAGTCACCTATATCTTTTCTTGCACTGTAAGATGGAATCTGCCTTACATTTATTTAATGCCTTTCCAACCTGTGCAAATCTGCATATCTCCAAACATTGCGTATTCATGTATTTCATAAAACTACATTTATTAAATTTCGGGGAAAAAAATCTACCTGCAAACATTTCCATAATAAGATAGGATGCTGATAGGTACCTGGAGTGCCTGACAATTTATGATGTTTAAGGGGACTCAATTATGTCATACACTGCAAAATTAACAATACTCATAAGCAAAATATTTATCATGAGAGCACTGAAATACTTTCCTGGTCAAGCAAATAATGGTAGGTCTTGTAATGACAAAGCATAAATGGTTCTGAACATTTCAAAGTGGCAGACAGAGCAGCTGCAATATTTCTTATTTTGTAGGATGATAAACAGAGCTGCATTATGAACACTTCTCCTTCTGATGGAAAAGGATTTGTTTCTACTAAGGCTGCTGCCTCCATCACCTCAGTATGAAAAAAAATAAAAAAATATTCTCAGTTAATCCTGAAAGCTTTCAAGATGAAAGTCAGCAAGATGAATGAGCACAGAAAAACCACCATAATATGTGAGCTTACTTTTTCCATACTTCAAAATGGAAATGAATCCTTGCCCTGAATATCTGGAGATGACCACAAAAAGGGTAAAAGGGAGATTAGAAACACTGGATTATTTTTTTTTTAATTTATTTGTAGATGAATGGTTCAGATGTCCTCTTTCCTAATAAGAGATTCATGGAAGAGGAACCACTGGTCTTTACCTATAATGCTTTTTTTTTCAGATACATGTAGTTGTCTGCAGAACCAACAAATTTTGAAAAGCATGCAGGCCCTCCCCAGGGTGTCTCATGTTTGCTTTTACTTTTAGGCTTTGTAGTTCTCTTGTAAGCATTGCTCCTGGGAGTAAGTTATGCAGTTAAAAAAAAAAATGAAAAAACATGACTGTGAGGAAAGATTGCTATGAATAAGAGGAGCAGAGGACCCCAGTGATATACAGCCCAGAGCCCAAGGTGGAGGTCACTTTGTCATTGAACTATCTGTGAGGTCATAAAAAGAAAGGAAAAAAAGAAAGCAGAGAACTGGAAACCCCACAGGACTTTTAAGAAATTTTGCTAATGTATAAAAAAGAAGTATGTGTAGAAAAAGCTGGCTGTATGATTATGGTCCACCATGTACCTGAGCGAGGTTTCAAAGGAAGGAAGGGCATGGAAATTTGAGATGAGAATACATCAGCGCCAGAGTACCTGGCTGTTCTTCTGAAAGTGGAAAAAAAACAAGGGGAATACCATGAGCTGGAAGGAAATCTTATCTACATTGGAAATATCTGAAGATAGTCTGGAAGTATTTTAGAAGCCTAACCTTCAGAAACTTGGTGTGGGACACTGAAATTGGTCTCCTTAGCACAAATCACTGGTACAATTCTGCTAGGATATGTTACGTGGGTTACCAGGAAAATGACAAGATATAAATCTCTTGAAGACAACCATTAGAGATAATTGAGAAATGGATGATACAAGGAATGATGAACTCACTAGCTGATACTGAATTCACATTCATCTGTCTCATCAAGATCTATAATTATACAAAATTACAAATTAAGTGTACTTTCATTAGGCTCACACGTAAAAGGAAATGGCTTTTCTAATGATACAAGTAAATTTGCACTGGAGGCCCCTCAGTACCTGAGCCAAATCTTTTCTGGCAGCTTAAAAAGGGCCCCATTACCTTTTTAAGGTGAACTGGAAGAGCTGAACCCCACACTAAATTTGAAAGTACATTAAGCAGAACTAATTACACTGAAACCTCCCCTCAGCCTATCTTGTGTTTTCTCTCTGCCTCTGGGGCTCCTGTGTTTCATTTGTGAAGTAAATTAAGGCCATTGTTCTAGGATGAGCCACTTGTTAAGCCTCTTGAGCTCAGTCCTGTGTAAAAAAGTGGAACACTGTAAAATTTAAATAAATAAATAGACTTATTTTATCTCTGCTTTTGCATAATAATCTCATCATTCTCTGTGAAACACTTCTATCCCCACAACTCTCATATTGTTTAGCCAAACAGTATAAAATATATTGAGAGAAGAGTAAAAGTGAGAAACAAAAATGTTCCTCGGAGTCGCATGGATTCTTTTCGTTGTGTGAAATGGCTGCAAGGCCCCTACCTGGTTGTAAATCCTGGGGCCAAATCCACCAAAACTTTGAGTGAACACTTAACACAGAAATAATTGCAGTCCATTTGTGTTTCTGCTGTGCAGCCCCAGCCCAGTGAGACTGGAAATGTTTAATGCGAAGCACTTTGTGAAATGCTTACCTGGACTGGACTGCTGTGTAAAACGGCCCCAAGGCTGAGCTCTGTTTGATTGGCATGGATTTGTTATCTTCATTTAGTAATAGGTGGAATTAGGTAGCCTTCTACAAATCCTCTTAAAACAGTTTTCCTTGTTTTTAAATATAAATCGATGGCAACTTTAGGAAAATTTGTCATGTTGCAGAAAAAACCATCTGAATCTAAAGTAATGCTAAAATTAATGAAGGCAATATCAACTTCGGGGCCTCACCAACTGCAATGTCAGAAGCATTGCCTTGTATACCTCAGCAAACTGCATTCATGGAGTATCATCCAGCAGCACAGAGCGCTTCATCTCATAGCTGTATGCAAAGCATGAGGAAAGTTGAGAAGACAATGGATGAGTAAGATCAGTGGTGAGATTATTAAAGTAGTACTTAGAAAGATGGAAACTTAAGGGATCGTAGTTTTGCCGCTGTCTTCACCAGAGTCAAGATGTCATCCAAGAAATCTAAGTCAATTAAAATATACTGAGCAATTACGTCAATGAGATTACTGTAGATTTAAAAGAAACATATAATATCTGATAAAATGTGATTCTCATATATGAGCGTTTCACTTCCTTAGATATTGTAACTGTAGGCTGCAATGTTGAATAAAAAGGAAAAAAAAAAAAAGGAAGAGGATATTTATAAAGCCATAATGTCAGTATTTTCTGATTCCTTGGCATCTTTTGCACAGCTTTAAAATACCCTATTTGCCTATGGAATTTACCCTGAAATAAAACAAATATCATAGCTGCAGCATCCTTTCCAACACAGAGATATCATAGGGAAGCAAGGGTCTCTAAAAGGTTGGTAAATCAAATATGTATCAGACATCTGTCTAATTCCATTAAAATCGAGTTTTAGAAAAGATGACTTTAAAATAATCCCTTTGGATCAATTTTCCAGTAAATCCTCTTTTGCCACACCCTCCTCAGGTTGCATTATGCAGCTCATTTTCTTCCTGTAATCCTACCCGTCTCCTGTGTGCTACAGATTAAACAAAACGGAGAGTTATGAAAGCAAGGAGATAAAACTGAATAGACAATTTGCAAATGTGAACCAAATCAGTGAAGGTATTGGATATAAATATTGCTTCAACTGAGGAAGTATTAATTTTGCCTGCTTTTAGATGGAGAGAAACGTTGTGAGGAAAAACAAAAGTCAAGGTAGGAAAGGATAAAGAGAGAGAAAGGAGTGCGTCCAGTTATTCCTCATGCAGACCATAAGAAATATTGTCAATATTTAAAACCTCTTTTTCTTACTGCTGGGAACAGAGTGCTATCAGCAGCTGATCTGGAAACAAAACATTTCATTTTTCAGCACAAACCCAGATTTTCCCCTTCCTAAGTGCCAAAAATGGTCTGTGCAAATATGCTTTGCTCTCAGCAGTGTGCAGATGAGCAGCAGGCAGCTTCTTGTTTCTGTGTACCGTATCTGAGAAACCCATCATTTATTAATAGCTCTTTTGACAGAGTCACCTGGAGCCCCTTCATTTCCCCTGATTGCTTTAAATTCAGATTAGTCCAATGGTCCCTACAATTAAAGATCCAAATTTGGATTCTATCTTTTTTTCCTAAAAATTCGTGTTTAGGGCTTACATTTTTGCAGCTTTCCCCTAGCAGAATGAGTTTTCTTTTTCCTCCCCAGAAAGATCTCATATCTTTTTTTCCCCTCTGAGGAGAGGAAGGAACAGGCCACTGTATCAGCAGAGAGCACCTTCCTTTTCTTGGGGCTGGAGCAGCAAGGGGTGGAGAAATGTGTAGTGGTCCCCTTCTTCTATAAGGGCCTGCAACTCTGCCTCTGCTCACGGAGATCAGAGATGCTGGGTGGCAGGAAGGTGACAGAAAGTCCCATCTTACTACTTCTTTTGGAAAATAAGAAAGAGAGAAAATGTAGAAGGGATTATCAAGAACTTTTAAGGACTGAGGGTGGTTTTTTTCATCAGATAATGTATATTCAAAGCCAAAATATTCTAAAAAAAATCAGTTTAAACACACTTCTAATTTTGTAACATAAAGGAAGCTGATGAATAACAGCTTTTACATAGTTAGAAAACATGACTATGGGCTTCAATTGACACATATGCTTTAATTTCTCAAACTTTTATGGGAAAATAATGTTTCATAAACTTTTTTTTTTCACCTAGTCTTCCAGTGAGTTCTCCCCACATGGATATCAAGGACAGAGCAGTTGAAAAAGGATTTTTCAACTGAAAAGGATTTTAATTTTCAATTGGAAAAGGATTTTTCAACTCTTTCCTTTGCCTTTTTTCTATAAATGAACCATCAACAATCTAATCAGTGGTTTTAGACATCTTTTTATCATGCAAGAAAAGAGAGCAATACAGTTTTATGACTGCACATGTTTATTTAAGAGTTGGCAAACTGTAGATTAAGTGCTCTTTTCATACCTGTATGATGTCTGGGATCACCACTTGGGTGACTGATTCTTCATTACACAGTCTGCTTTTTATTGTCTTATTTAATATCATTACATTTATAAATAGGAATAGCACCCCAGACAGGAAAATGTTACAGACGAAGAGGCATTAAGAAATGAATATTACCTTTCCATATTCTCTGCGAAAATTGTATCTATAGAAACACAAAGCCCCATTTTCTAGAGATCTGGCCTTTTTCCTGACAGAGGGAGAAAAATGTAAACCACAGCTAGCTGTTGGCAGCCTTTATGTTTACTGTTCCCCTGATCTGTTCTTACTGACTGCATTTCCTGTATGTACTAAGTTGGTTATGGCCAAAGCTCTGTGTTGTAAGTTAGTTTATATGAATAAAGCTAACACGGTCATCTTGTTTGGTGAAGACTAGACAAAATGGGTTTCTTCATAGCTCAGCAGCTGACTAGTTTTGTTTGCCTGAGCAAGTTATTTATCTCTCTGAACTCTGTTATTCTCAGTTTTAAAATAGGCATAAGTATCATCTGGGAGCTTTATGTAAGTGGTTTGGTCTGAGATCCAGCCAGTTTAATGCTGAGAAGAACCAGCTTAAATAATTTGGTGGATTGGAGAATTTGCATTATTATTCAAATATAGATGACTTGAAATGGACATTCCTAGAAAGGAAATACACTTTCTGTTGAGTTTGGAGATGAGCTTAAGAACTGTAATATTAATGATGATGATGGAAATTTTCTCTCTTCAAGGACTTGTTTCTCCATATTATTGTAATTGTCATCGTGTTTTTAGGCAGTTGCAACACTGATCTTGGTGGTCTCCACGAGATATGTGGGGCTACACAGGATTATAGATACTGTTGCTCTCTTTCTCCTTTCCTCTTCCAGAATGATTCTTCTATAGAGGTTCCCTTTTCACCTATGCTGCAGCAGAGCAGTATATCAAGTTGGTGGAAGAACATGGGGTGGGCACCTGCAGATTCAGGAGACACATGGAAACTGCACGTAGCATTTCTGACCAGGCAATTTCTGAAGAGGAAATGTATTCCTCAGGTGAAACAACTAAGCTAGTGCTGAAGAATTCCTAGCTTTTTCAGACATTCCCTATGCAGTGATTAACAACGTGCCTAGTTCTCCAGGTTTAGCTGTCCTTATCACTCTGCCAGAAATCATATTCTTTTACTCTACTCTGTCTTCTTTAAATCATTGTGTCTTCAGTGAGGAATTTCTTCCTATGTGTACACCCAATGAAAGTTTCGGCTCAGTTTGTGGGTGTCGGGTTTACATGTTTGGATTCAACTGAGAAGCAAATGTGCAAATGTTTGTTTTCAATGAGCACTTTTGCTAAAGTCATGCTCTGACTTCCAAAAGGATTGAATTTTATTGATGATTAATTTCCAAATAGGCTACATTGAATACCATTAAAGGTGAAAAGAAGAACTAAAGTACTGCAGATCCTAGGTCATTGAGAAACTGATTTTTCAGGTTTTCCCTTCTGCTGATTCATCCAACTGCTATGGAGATTTACATGGTATTGGACGGGACAAGAAACCACATTGATCCATTTGTACACACATCAGATATCACTGCCAACTGCAGTTAACTCCTTCACTCTAACTTTTAAAGTCTTAACTTCATACATAAAAGTTCTCACCTGGTTAAATGCACCCAGCTCTATAGATTTCAACCAAACCAAGCACTAGGCAAAGTACCAGTGATATTGCTTTGGTGAACTAATACCACATTTCATTATCTCTTTTGAAGCTGATGCTTTTCACTGATGAGATTCTGCTCCTTTAGTCCATTCTCACTACTTGCAGGAACTAGCAGTTCCTCTGTTATTCTTTTCTGAAACCTTCATTGAACTCTAGAGTTCTATAATCCAGGATCACCAGCACCTGGGCATTGTACTTAGCATTATACACCTGCAAAGCATGGTTGGGTTATCTTACATAATTAATTTCTTTTCTTTGTCCACATCTCCTCCACTTGCCCTTTTTCAATTGCGTGTTAAAATAAATCAATATCCTGTTTTGTGTGAAATATCACAGAATACAAATAAACTGCAGTAAAATGATTCAGAAAGAGGATTAAGATTTCATCATAAGATAAACCTTCCCGTTTTAATAACTTTTTATTGTTATGACATCCTCTTTTTATTTTTAGAAAAAAGGAAAAACATGAACATTTCCTTGGCTGTTGGGCAACTCCCACTTCACTCATCTGTGGGAACTGGTCTGATATTGTTCCTATCAGGCACATAAGTTGCAAATGAGAAAGATGTATAACTTCTCTCCTTTGCCACCAGTTTCTCAACTGTCTCTGTAATTTTCATGTTATATCACAGTTGTTTCTAAGACTAACACCCTTGAAGCTGAAAAAACTGGATACATTGGCTGCTTTGCCCTGCCTGAAATAGGAGAATAAGCAATAATTCACATATGTGAATTATCCTTTGCGTTCACCACTGAAATACGACATTGACTGTGCACATCACAGCCTTAGGTAATGCTCTTGATTTCTGCTTTCTTCTGGCCTTCTACAGTACATTGTGATACACACACAGAAGACTATGATGCAAAGGGATGCTGTTATAATTTGCAGGATTTTAATTTCTGAATAAAATCAGAGGCAATGGGCCTTGCTGGGTTAGTGATTTTCATGTCTCCCTCTAGATGAATGGCATATCTACCAGTCCCACCTGCTTATAGCCAAAGGCGTTTAAAAATTCCATAAATGTGGATACCTAGTAACTGCCTTGAATCCTCAATATCATACTGATAATAATAATGTGAGTACAAGAAGGTATTATATAGTTACAACGTGCTCTCAGTGACACTGTGAAGTTTGGTTACCAATGCCTTCATGTTCCCTAGGTTTTACTTAAGAAAAAAGCTGATCCTTTGAATGAAGACATGAGATACTTACCAGTACTTTTTCAGGTGAAACCAAGCACTTCTTTGTTGCATTTATAATAACTGTATTTGTCTCTAGCAAAAGTGCAAAATGAAGAAATATTTAAATTTATTTAATATTTATGGAGAATTGTGAATTAAGTTTTTATTTACTGTCTCAACACTTCGTTACTACATATAGATAAGGCATATTATGTAAAGATAGATTTAGAAGAATTTTAAAAATGTAGGTTCTTAAGAATCATTTAACAAATTCTAGAGAAAATGTCAGGATACGGAAATGGAAAGACTGCAGCAGCTGGAAAACTAAAGAAATTTTAGATTATGATTAAAAGGAAAGCCAAGAAGTCAATCACAATTGTAAAAGTTGCTGCAAGAAAACACTGCATATGACAAAGGAAAGGGCATACTCAGAATATATCAAAGAAACAATATGAGCAGGACATCTTAGAGACGATGTAATGTTCTCCTATTCTTATTCTGCTGCAGAGTGGAAATAAAGAAATGACAAATGGGAAGCATTTAGGACACCTCAAGTTTGTACAAGAAAATTTAACAAGAGAGAATTAAAAAAAAATAAATGAGATGCATATCACTATTAGATACGAACAAATGACAAAATAAAGTTACATATCATGATAACAAGATGCTTTTTGAGATGGCATGACCCTTAGGGATAAAATTGGAAGGCTCTAGATATTTCACTGCTTTCAGACCAGCCAATAATGATGAAGAAAATCACCCCCATGAGAAAAAGGAGGGGAAAAAATGGGAAACAGAAGTGAGAAACTAAATTTCATCTTTCTCATGAAAGGCTTTTCATATTTAGATGTATGTCTCAGCCTCTCCCAAGTGATCACAGTCAAAATTCCTCCTCTATGTCTGACTACTTTTCTGCCAGATGGAGCACAACACTCCCTCAGCTGGATTTCTGTACAGAAGTGGGGACATCAATGACTTTTCCCCCCTGTTTTCAGTGAATTTGATCTGTGTAGGCAGCCCACCTGTTGTGGCTTTTCAGGAGCAGTCCTTTTTTTTCACAGCTGACATTCCTTATCCCAGACAAATGCTGATAAATACATTGATGTATTGGTCCCTTCATTTGATACATCTGTTTCTTCTTTTGTGGACTGACTCCCTTCTGCAACAGCATTGTTCATAGAATCATAGAATCGCTTATCTTGGAAAAGACCTTTAAGATCATCAAGTCCAACCATTAACCTAACACTGCCAAGTCCACCACTAAACCACGTCCCTCAGCACCACATCTACACGTCTTTTAAATACTCCACTTCCCTGGGCAGCCTGTTCCAATGCTTGACAACCCTTTTGGTGAAGGAATTTTTCCTTATATCCAACCTAAACTTCTTCTGGTGCGTTTTCAGGTCCTTTCCTCTTGTCCTATCACTTGTTACTTGGGAGAAGAGACTGATACCCACCTTGCTACAGCCTCCTTTCAGGTCTCCCCTCAGCCTCCTTTTCTCCAGGCTAAACAGTCCCGGTTCCGTCAGCCGCTCCTCATAAGACTTGTGCTGTAGACCCTTCACCAACTTCGTTGCCCTTCTCTGGACATGATCCAGCACCTCAATGTCTTTCTTGTAGTGAGGGGCCCAAAACTGAACACAGTATTCGAGGTGGGCCTCACCAGTGCCAAGTACACAGGGACAATCACTGCCCTAGTCCTGCTGGCCACACTATTTCTGATACAAGCCAGGATGCTATTGGATTTCCTGGCCACCTGGGCACACTGCCGTCTCATATTCAGCTGGCTGTCAACCAACACCCCCAGGTCCTTTTCCACCAGGCAGCTTTCCAAAAGTTCCTTTTAATTCCCTCTGTTCAAATGCAACCCATTGTCCACATGCCTTTTCAGGACTTTTACATGAAGTATTCAAGATTAGACAGGCTGTTTAGAATGAAAAACATAATTTCTGCCATGCATTGCAAGGATAGAGAAGTAGGGTCATTTCCCAGCCATACACATTGATTTGCTTTATGAATTCTAAGAATAAATTTAAGGAATTCAAGAGGGATCTAACAGAGCTAAGGTGATTAGAGGAGGTGATGGCGCAGAAGTCATTTGAAAAGAATAAAAATGCAACATAAACTGTAAAGAAATGAGTTATAGCTAAACTGGCTTTTTTAATGAAAGAAGCACTGTCATGGTGAGTGACTTGGCAAAGGTGTCAACTCTGTGCAGTAAGGGAAACGTGATAGTACTAGCATGACTATTGACTATACATGCTTATTTATTTCAGTGAAAGATTCTCCTGTGAACAAATCAAATACTGACTACCAAATTCAACTAGTGCTCTTCCTTGCAGATAGCCATATGGCAGCAGAGCTAGAAAGCCTTGAGGAACGATTACTAGATTAGTAGAGGAACTTGTAGAGAGAAATTCATTTGACACTGTCTCTTAAGTGATGTGCAACAACATGTTCTGTCTGCTTTATGGACAACTATGCATGGAAGGAAGCAGTATTAGGCATGTTGTGAGAGAGCCAAAGGGAGGCAGGGGGGCCTCTTGGACTGCGTGGCTCCTGGCATGGAGCTGTCACTTGGGTTCCTTCCAAAAGGGAACCTGCTCTGGGGGCACCAAATCACTCTGAGAACAATCAAAGGGCAGTCTGGGGATCCACTTCACAGCTGCCCCATTGGTGTGCACCAAACCACTCATTTGGATGCAGCCCAAGCATCTGCCCATTCTGTCTTCAGACAGTGTAGTAATTTGTCACTTTGCATAAATAGCAGGGTAGGGCATTTTCATGCAAATGCGTTTTGAGCATCTCTGTGGAACAACAACAAAAGGAAAAAAGTTAAAGCAACTCAGTAGGAAATGACAGGGAATCTTCCTAGAAGCAACACTAGGAGGTTTCACACTATCAAGTAGAACTGAAGTTATCAGAGTAACCCAGAAAGAGCCAGCCCAAAAATTCCCTGCATGTCACACCTCAAAGCAACACAAACAGTAACACTCACAGTAGCTGAAATCTTCTCTGCGTTCCAGTCTTGATTTTTATCTCATTTATCCCAATGGAGCAGCACGGGGCTGAGTTGTAGGAATCCTTATTTCCACCAGCACTAGTAGGGTCAAGATCTTGTTTTGCAAATGCAGGAAATCTGACATTTGGAGTTTTACAAAGAGCAGTCAGTTAGCTACTGCTTTGTGACAGCTTTTATACATGCATCTAATGAATGGTGGAGAATGATTACGTTGGGAACATAGAAGTAAGCATGGGTGCTATAACAATAAATAAGAGCTGATATAAATCAGTGGCATTTTATTGACTTCATTTCTGCTGGCCTGATTTAAATCAAGTATGAATTTGGCCCTAAGGCCTTGCAGAAAAATCCCTGGGTCTGAATCCTGCTGTCTTGCCTCAGACAAATTTTTCCTAAATTTCCGTGAGAGTCATGGTTGAACAAGGATTTCAGGATTCTGATATCACATAACACAAAAAATAGCTCTCTCATCAGCAATTAATTTAGATTTGAAATGTATCTAAATGTTTTATGGAAATTATCAGCTTTAAAATTGTTCCCATTGTGTTTTTAATACTGAAGCATTTTCCACTCTTCATATGTTCAAAAATGTAAGTCACATTCCCCAGTATAAAAAAATTAGAAGCTTATGTAAAAAGAAACCAAACAAAATAAATAACCATTTTTTGGTGTTATCTAAAATGTAGAAGTTGCATATTAAATACAAACAAACAAAATATCAATGGATTCATAGGTACACAGCACTGTAGGTGGGAAAGTCAAGTAATATGAGGTTTCTTCAGTTTTCTTTCTTGTTGTTTTTATTTTGTTGTTTTCAACACAGACTCATCAACTTTACAGGAGTGTCAGACTGAACAGAACCACATGTTAAATTAATTACTAATTATGGGAAAAGAAAAAGAGTACATGAAAAAGACATGGATTTTTTCAAAGACCCAGTGGTCTCAGGGTTTTGTAGTTCCCAAGGAAAAGTAACTGCGTTTGTTTTGAAATCACAAATCAGGGTATGAGTACAATTTCATATTGCAGTAAGAGTGCTAAAGCAGATCTACAAGTGATCTATTTTTATGAGCTTCTGTCTCATTTTCAGGAGGCCTTCCATATCTATGTGTAAGAGAAGGATGGCAGGTTAGACTCAAAAGGAGCATAAAGCATAGCACTGCTTGCCTTGCTCTGAAATAGCAATGTTGATGAGCTGGTATCAAACACGGGAGCGCATTGAATCTCCCATCACACCATTCACCAGCACAACACTACCTACAAGGAAACGGGAGACAGGGAGCACAGAAACTGCCCCCGAGCCTAGGCGCTGCAGGTCTGCACCACCCCCTTAATTATGTTCAGCTGCAAAAGCACCAATCAACACTAATAAGGAAAAAGCTGGCAGGGCAGGAGGTATATAACCACCTCAGCTGCTGGCTTCTCTGGTCTGCTGGTTTGGGACTCACACCTGTGCTTTGTTGCAAGGATGCTTATTTTTCCTAGACTGAAGCAGAAAAGGTATTTTTCCCTTTTGGCCTTTGAAATACATGGTTGTAAATAAGCATTTGAGGGTGGCAGGCTCAGGTTATTCCTGTCATAGAGGTGGTGACTCAGACAGGAAAAATAATCAGGTCAAATGGGAATGAGATTTATTTTTGCTGTGTGGGATGGGGGGAGAGAAAGAAAAAAGAAAACCACTATGAATAACTAGCAAACTTATTTTAATTCTGAGGTAAGTATTTTACTTTCTCAGGGGTGCAGGAGATTGTGTTCAGAAGTAAATTTGTATGAATTTCAAAACAAAACTATTATTTCCACATGAGAAAAGGAAAGACTTGGTTTCCAAGCTGTTGTCTTAATTTTTTTCTGTTTCCTTGCTGCTTTGTTCTGTAAAAAATTGCTTGTCCAGTTGTTGTAGGCTCACAAATTGATTCAGGCAAATGCATGTGAGGATTTTTTCTGTGAACAAACTCATCTTCTGAAAGAGTTTCATATTTCTTCTTCAAAGCGCATAAAAAAAAAAATACTGAATTTGATCTTTGGATAAGTGGCTCTGAGGAAGTCTGAGTGTCATCTGTTTCCACTGAAGCCATGAGATAGTGTTCTGATAGCGCATAGCATTTCCCAGGGTTAGGTTGCCCACTCACGCTAAAACCCTTATAAACATTTTAGCCTGCTCCCAGAGCTGGGGCAGCAGCACGGCTCTGAAATGCCTGTTCTGTGCAAGAGTGCCCTGCTCATGTGCGTGTGAGGAAACACGTTGACCTCTGTCCGCTGCAATATCTGTACCCAGTGCTTTTTCACAGCAGAGAGCTTTGCAGTTTGGATTAGGGTTGAGCAGCTGAAAGAAAATGGTGAAAATTTTTAAGCTTTGTTTCTTTAAGACACTCTGAGACAGGAAAAATTGTAGCTTAAAGCAAGCATCAGATTTTATACAAAACTTACCTAGAAATTTACATTTGCATACAGGCAAATGCAATCCAGCCTGTATGTTCACAAAAATCACATTTCTGAAAAGAAAACTCCTGAGTTTCATAGGGCATATAATTAGTATTCTTCAGGAGAAAAAATCAGCAATTGTCAATAGCCTAGGCAGAGAAAAGCCGTGGCCTCAAAACGGTTTCTCAGAGGAGCCAGCTAGGAAGGTGCATCCCCTCAGTCAGAAACCCAGCCTCATAAGAGTTGCTCCTTGCTGTCCCCACCCAAGTCCTTCCTGGGAACATTCGTGTGTCATTTGGGACATGGCCCTGCAGATCTTGCTACAGAGAGAAAACTCCAATTTAATTTATTTTGCTTTGACTGTGTTAGACAACCATGGAGAGTATCGTGCAATTCCCCGCAGGCCTGAGCCCCAGCACAGCCATTGCCGTGTCACTCATCCATCACGGTTTCACATCAGCCCCTTTCTGCCCTTCTCTTTCAACACAGGTTATTGTTGTCATTGATATTCCCTGCTGTCCCTCGGCACTAGGGCTAGAGCTGACAGAGTCAGGTTTATTTTGCTGCTTAGGTTTTTCAGAAAAGTGCCTATGAGCCAAAGACCAGCATTAAGCCTGCAGGAACTGACTTTAAAGCAGTGGCTGACATACCCTGATCAGAAGCCCTGCCTCTACCGCTTGTTACTATGCTTCAACTTCACAAACACCATAGGTGTGCAAAATGCAAACTGCAGAGGAGGTCAGGGCACTGCAGATGAGTGTCAAAGTTGCCTGTGAGTATGAGAAGAGAAGGCAGCGATGCCGATGATGGAGGCAGCAGTGGGCTGTCAAGCCTCGGTCTCTGGCACATTACACAAACTTCACTTTGTGTCACATTCCTTGCGTGCACCTGCCAATTCTGTAAACTTTGCTGACGGAGAGTTTTAGAGGGTTTCTTGCTGTTTTGTGAGGATTTGGGTTTTTTAGAAAAATAAGGTGGATTATTTTTCTTTGCAAGGCTGTAGAAATAAGAAATCGATAATGGAGAATGGAAAGTAACTATTGAAGTCAGAAATAAAATATATGTTAATTGGTATGTTTGCTTCAATTAAGTTGGAACACTTTGGTATGAGATTGTCCCTTGGGTACAAAAAGAAAAGTGCCCTTTATGTATAGGATAAAGCTATCTTTGGCAGTTACCGTTTACTTAGCCCTTAAGTAAAAAAAAAAGTTGAAGAAATGAGTAGAAGTTAATGACATTTAGCAGAGTGGAATGATTAATCCTGAATTATGTGGTTTAGGCATGGATATACATGATCAGTGTTTCAACTGAGTGAGGGGGGAAAAAAGCTAACCTAGTCTAAAATGCAAATGAGAATCAGTAGGATAGATAGTGAAGGAATATTTCAGCCAACTGGGGTAAAACAGCATTGTTGACAAAGGTGAAAGAACAGGATTCTGCAAAAATAACTGGTCAAGAAAGGGCTTACACTTAAGAGTGATATTTGGAAAAAATGCCATGTGATGATGGCCTTCCCTGTTTCTTGCAACTTTTAATGAAATACATTTAATTCCTGCACCGTTTGGGTGAAGGTGATATGTTCTGCATGTGATCTCAGCCCAGTTTTTGCAGATGAGGTAGGTACACATGTTTCCAGGTATATGGATGATTGCCTGAGCTGTAGCAAACTTCATACTCTTCCAGGGCTGATACGTGTGCTAGGTCTGGGATGACCCAAGTTGTTCATCTCCTTGACATCTCACTTCAGCAACAGAAATCTTTGGATTATCTGTTGTGCCTCATTGGTAGTCACATATATCCATTACTAGGATATATAATATCTATCACTACTAAATATTCAGAAAACCCATCTAAAGACCAAACTGTGAGCTGGGAAGAAACTTCTAATGTTAGTGTGGGTAGTCGGCTAAGATGCTGTTGGGATTTGAGTGTTTTAAACCTTAGTATACAATGGTGCTTTAGTGGTTTTTGGACCTCTCTTTCCACATACTTCCAGGAAAAACATGCAATTATTTGTGGACAACATATCACACCCCTGAAGAATAATCAAATGTTTTTAGCCATAGGAATAATGCATGGCAGCACAGCTTCAATGCAGAGCACCCATGGGTGGACATCCTGGGATCATACCACCTAGCCCTTCTGTTCGGAGTGCAGCAGTACAGCTGTCTGGGCTGGGAGGTCATTTCCAGTCAAGAAGGTCGGCCTTCTGGTGAAAGGGAAGGGGCCCCGACCCATGTTTCATTCAATAGGAGGAAAGTTCTGAAAAGTAAGGGGTCTTTCCTAGCAAAAAATTGGTTTACAAGTTAATAATTCAAAATGAGTCAATTTCTGTTTTTTCTAGAGTATGACATGAAACCCTGTCAACCGTGATATAGCTCCCTTTGGGTGCCTGACATCCAACGTTTTGTCAGCTTAAATACTGGTTGTCTCCTAAGACCAGTCAAAATGATGGGAGGGCCTGGATTCAGCTGAAAGAAGGCTCTGGAGAGGGACAAGCCTTCCAACTGCCTAGGAAAAAACACCTAGTGAAAAACAAGAATGCTGCACAGAATCTGAAGCAGCTGAGAGGGACCGTTTTGTCTGTGGCAGAGTGCTCTTCATCCACAAGCAATCTCTGCACAGAAGAGACGCCCCTGCTCTGAGGGCAGAGCCCTCCTGATACTCTTCAGCCCCCTGGGATGGAAAGGTGGGGTAATGCCATAGGGGACAGTGGGCTGGGGGGAAATGCATGACAGTCCTGCACATAATAGGAGGTTGCCCTAAAATGCAAGAGAATGGGAAGTACATAATTGCAAATGAGCACAGATGCTATTGAGATGCACTTTCTTCCAAAATGTGGACGTCAGTGTGAGATGCTAGATTAAATAGCTTAATGACAGGGTCTAACATTAAAGTGATATATGGGGGGAAGAGGGGACGGAAGGTGAGGAAGACAACATCCTTTTCTTGGCATTCAGAAAATAGTCTTCAGTCGCAGTTGTGTTCACAGCATGCTCTAAGCCCAAGGATCATGTTGGTTCTAGTGACAGCAGCCACCTCACTATAGAAAGGTGATACAGTGACAGTGGGTTACCAGTGCTTTTGATTTGTATCATTGCCTTGATTCTTCTTGGTAGATCAGGTCTGCTTTTTGTAAGGGTCACAATCTAATGTTAATGTAGAAATTTCTTTCTTCCCTGAAATAGGACGGCTGCCAGATGTCTGTGGCACTTTACATTTAGCTGTGTAAAAGACTTCACAGATCCTTTAGGACTCTGCCTTAGAAAGGCATCTTACTGCCACAGTTTCATTGATTCACGAGATCACCCATTTGAGCTTAGGCAAATTTGATTCAGAGACTGAGCTATGTTCTATTGGTGTTAGTTTTTTGAAGATCACTCAGATGGATTTTGAATTATTTGCTATTTATCAATCTGGCCATAATTTATTGTACAAACCTTCCTGTTCTTAAATCCATGCATTAATCTCTGTTTTCTGGGAGACTTGAGTTCTGAGAGATGAAGAGTTAAAAGAAGCTACATTAATCACTTAACATTTTTGACAGTTTGTAAAGTTCTGAAACATCTAAAAAATTCTTTCCAGTTTCAGTTCCAAGCGGCCCTAAAGACCTCAGAGAGTAACTTTAATGAAAACACTGAGAAATTTAGTTTTACATTCAAAAATACAAACACATAGAATATTTAAAATAATTTTACTTTAGGTTTATATACCAATATGAGGAAGCAAATAAAGAATTACCATGAGAAATGTCTCTGAAAGAGAACACTGAGTATCTCTCCTTCTAGCAAACCACAGTTTAACTGAATGTTTAACAGGTTGCCTCTAGCTAAAGTGTGCCATTACTGTACATGGGATGAAATAAAGCAAAAACCCAAAACTCCTGTGACTTACAACATTTACATATGCAGGGATTTCCCTTTCTTTTCAGCATAGCTGGTTTGTTAATTTGCCAGTTGCTGATGGGAGAAGTTGTGTTATTTTTTTGGTCTTGTTGGATTAATGCTCCTGTTTTTCTTTGAAATTCCGCTGAAGTGAGAAACTCAAAGCAAGAAAACACTTAGAGGAAGCACCACATCTAAACTGTATTCAACTGTAGTATTGAGAGATAATTGTGGAAATAACAAGGAAATATTGATGCTAATATTTGAGCCTTTGTCTGACATGCCTGAAGAGATTAGATTTTCTGCTTAAATTGATAACAGAAGAGATACAGTAATTATTTAATAGTATTAGAAATTAAGCTGAAGATATTTCATGGATTTGGTTGGTTTAAAGTTAATACTATTTCAAGAAGATCATTGTTTTCTTAATTAAATGTAGTTTTAACAGCTGAGTAAGCTATGACAGCTAAATACATCCTTTTACATTGCAACTTTTTTATTTTTAAACCTCCTCCCTTATTCTTTAGAAGATATAAACAGTAGGAGTTTAATCTCCTGTGTTTCTGCTTTTGCACCAGCTGAAAGGCACAGATCAGTGTTATAAAGCATTACGGAAAAATCCCATCGGTCTTCTCTATAGACCTTGGATTCTCTGCACAGCCTGATGACATGAGGAGAGGCAAGGAATAATCATAAGTAGCAGCTAGTGGGAGTTTTCTCTGAGCTGGGCCAGGACAGGTTCTGGAAAGGCAGTTGTTTCCAGATTTACTAGGTTAAGTACATGTCTGGGATAGGTGTTAGCCTCTGTATTATCCCCTGTGTCTGACTGACCGTCCTGTGCTGCTTCTCAGCATTCCTGGAGCCAAATAGGAGGCTGGGATGTCCTTTACCTGCTCCACACCATGCATCTTGCCACATTTTCCCCTGCCAAGACCATGCAGTTTCCTACAACTAAGCGTGAGGGGCCTTCAGCCCCTGCCTGTTGCTCACAACAGCCCACCATCCACCTCCCATCCGGCTCTGCCTATAAGTACCGTGACTTGTTATTCTCGGAGATTTGTCTGACAGGTGTGAGATGATCCCAAATGCAGGGTTTGACCCTTAATACTGTATCTTCACTGTTTTACCTCTTTGGCTGCGTTGTTAAATGACTAGCCTCTTCTGGGGACTTGTGAGAAATATATAAAGGTGCTTTTGGTAATTTAATTTCTAGCTTCACTGCCTGGTGAGCTGGTTGTATTGAGAATGGAAGCAGAGAAGATTGTTAGTGCAGAGAGTGCCTTTCTGCTATTCCAGAGCAAAGTCAGCAGCTCTTCCACGTAGCCAGTGGGAGGGTTACATTTAAAACTCATGAAGACAACCCTGAAAAGACTAGATTAGTTCTGATGTGTTATTCCAGCCTTTACCCATTATACAAGCAGCAGATGGTTCATCGTGTTATATTTTATTGACCTATAGGAAGTGATAGAAGAGGTGTTTTTTGTCACTCCTACTTGCTACAAAACCTATAAAAGTTGCTTTTAGCTGTTAACTAGTGACTTTAAATTAGGTATCTGTCTTGTTTAATGAGGAGAGGAAAAGATTATTTTTTTTTTTTTTTAAATCAATGAAAGTAGGGTTTGTAAATACGTAACGTGAATCCCCTGGGCTTATTAGGTAGGATAGTCTTGTAGACGGCAAGAGCCATATGGAAATCCTTGAGGTAATTTCATGCAGTGTTGTTCCATACTTGTAATTCTTTGGCTGTGCAGATGATTTCCTATCGGACCAGACTAAGTAAGACGGGTGAGTCACCCATTAAGAGGATTAAATGCTTCTGGCTGGAAGAAAGCAGAGACCAAGCTTTCATGTGTGTCATGGAGTCAAGCTAGTATGATAAAAGAAACGCAAAAAACAATCTAATTTTCATTTCTGACATGCTTAGATAACAGAAGAATTTGGAGCTGCTCTATTTTATATGGGAAACCTAAATGGCTTACAAAAGACCATTCAGGGGTAAATCAAGTTTTGAATATAAACTAGATGCCCAAAAGCAACCTTTGTAACTTTTCTGTGAGTTGTTCTCCTAAAATAAATGTGGTCTGGAGTTGTCACTTTCTTGAATGCTTTATAGCTTTAGAAAGTTATGTCAAGAATGTGGACTTTGACAAAATTGTAACCTTAGGGCATAGGAACTCCACCTTTTTAAGCTTGTACAGAGAGGTCATTCTGTCTAAGCCAAATTTGGACAAATGCAGACTAGGAAATGTGGCTTCAATTCCTGTAAGTGTGGACAAAACCCATGAGGTATGCAAGTGGCTTGGTTCAGTAAAATCTACAGATCAGTCATAAAGTTGGAAGGAATTTATGGACATAAAGTATTAATTTGATCAGCAGGGCACAGGTGGCTTTTACATGTGAAGGACTGAGGCAGTGGGAGGGAACAGATAGAAAAGCAGAGTCTAACAACTGGTAGCAATCCTGTTTCATATCCAGCTTTGGTCTGTTTGGCCACTGCGAACCTTCAGGGAGAAGTTGCATATACTTCATTTAAATAGTTTCTGAGTGATGAGGGTGTATAGGGGAGGCTCTACAAATTGTTTGACAGGTTATGTCCCCAAGGAAAATTTTCAAAAACAAAGAGCTCCAAAGAGCTCCAAGGTATTTAATTTTCCTGGGGTGGGTTTTGAAAGCCTAACTTATATCAAATGCTTATCTACATTTATTCCTTCATGTGTACCTTGAATGCACCCTGTGCTTCATGCTTCAAATCTTAGAGTTCACAGGAGAGTGGACTGCTGTTAACGACTTGTGTTTTCTTACTGTATTAAACAAGCTAGGTACTACCATTCCACAGCACAAAAAAAAAAAAGGGAAACACTTCTACAACCTAGAAAAGACGGATAATTTCAAAAGGCTTCATGGATAATAGTTGGTACTTAGGACAAGATGCTTTAAGAGCTGGCAAACAAAGTTCAAGGCCAAGGCAACTATGGGCCTCTCAGAGGCCTTATGCCTCAGTCATCATTTATACTGTAAAGAGGCATAATGGCTGCTTGATGGAATAACATTCAGCAAGTTTCAGTTGGCATTCAGCATACTTTTCAACTGGGAAATTTCCTTCAGCTATATAACAGCTCAAGTTGACAGAAGGCCAGCACAGCCAAACACAAGAAAAAGTAGTAAAAAATTGACTTAAGGTAATGCCCATGTCTTATGGAAGCATGCTGTAGTAAAGGGTAGGAAAAATCTCTTAAACATTATTTCTACTTAAGTGTATTTTGAGTTGCTGAAGAAATGAAGACTAACAGCAATAAATCAGGGTCTGAATGAAACATGCATTTGAGACAATTTTCCCACGCATCCCAGCAGCTTTACTAAAACAGTTTGGTGTTGGCAAGTAACTCTACTTTCATCCAACAAAGCTTGTCTTCTAAATGCAAGATCATCTTTTTTTTTGGAAAAACTGAATTAAGTCACCCAACTTGATGATTTTTCTCTAGCAAATCAAGCGCAAAACCAGTTTATTATACATCCTCAAGGCATGGTGCAGTCTTGGACTGGAAACTGAATGAACCCTTCCTCTACTGTTGTAATACCTTTGTGATATTTTTTGATTCTCTCTTGATGGGTTCAGCAATAGGATCAAGGGTTTGCATTCCTGAATGTTAGCAGTAAAAAGGAGGAATACTATAGCCTTATTAGCTGTTCTTGACCTTCCCCACCACTGGGGCTCTGACAACATGATGCTGCTATTCAGCATGGTAGATTTATCTTTGAAGCCTGTGGTGTCTCTTAAAAGGGCTGCATCCAGGAGATTTGTCTTTTCTCCTCTAAGTGGAGAAACAGTTGTTCTTTCTAACAGGATCAGAGTTTACGGTGCTCTCATCTATTCCAGCAAGTGCTAAATCTGCTGATGGAGGGGGGTGCCAGGTCTGGTTTCCCTCTAACCATTCTCCATAACAAGAGCAAAAGAAAATAATTGATGTGTTGCTCTTAAAGGCTTAGTCTGTCCTCTCTTCAGACTTAACAGTAGACACTGAAAAAAATCTGAAAATGGGGATTTACTTCCATAATTTTTTTACTGTCCATTTTTGTTCATATCTCCTACACCATGGCACAAATAGAGACCTAAGCAATGTTTCAGAGGTGAAACAAAGCAATGGTAAACTGTAGATTTGGTCCAAATGGCTGAGCAAACTGACAGCAATTTGGTGATCGGTGATCAGCTTACAGTTTCTTGGAGAAAGTGGCAGAATTAACTGTGTAGGAAATCCAGCCTTCTTGGGCCATATGTCTTCTCACTACACTGCAGCCACATCCCTGTGTCCTCAAAATAGATACCTTTGCACCTAACCCCTGTGTCCCATCTTCCTTGGCTGTAGGAATGCGGATGATTGACCAGTGTATTAGGGTCTGAGCACTAATGTGTTGTGGGCTGAGAGTTACTCTGAGACTAACTGGAGTCAATATAAGAACAAAGAGGTTCCAGCTTGGGAAGTGTCTGTAAACGTGTTAGCTCTGTAACGTGCTTGGACTCGAAATGCAATAGTGGGGAGAGAAATAGCTCTAATTTACTCACTGCAGGTCAGAAAGGGGGAGCAAAGCATGAAAAATAGCAGAGTGGTGGCTATAGGAAGTACTTTATCTTGTATTCTTAGAGAAAAGCCCTGCAGAGCTGTGGGTATGTTGAGTTCAAGCCAGTAATTTATTTTTTTTTTAAACTGGGCTTAACTGCAAAGCTGTAAGAAGTCTTCCTGCATTTGAGAGCAGTGACTTGGGCCCTGAGAGCTCAGGTTCTGGCTGGCTGGTCCCAGGTCCCTCCAAGCTGTACTTCATTTGCCCTCCTCTGCAGGCAGGTCTCAGCCAACTTATTCAGTGAATGACAGCTTGGGACAAACGGTAATTTACTATGTGAGCTTTGCTTTGAGCCACTTGTGCACACCATGAAACTTACCTGCACTGCCCAAGTGTTTTTCCTAAATTGTAAGTATGTAGTCATACTGAGAGCATATTTCATATTTGGAAACTGATTATGCACACAAATTGTTTGGCAAATGTTTTCTGAATAATGAGCAAACAGTTAAGAAACCCAGTGTTCACTGACAACTCAGAGAAAAGGTAGAATTTGTCAACTACATTATTCATTACAAATTATTCAACCAATTCTAATATACTTTCTTTCCTTCTCTTGAGGAAAAAAAATCAGGGAATACATTCTTCAGTATATTTCTGTTTGATTTCTTCTCTCACTGAATGGCTTTTACATATGAAAATTATAATCTGCTGCAGATAAACTTTGTGAAAATGGTCTATTCCCTTATGTCAACCTACTATTACTTTTCTCTGTCTTTATGATATCCTTTTTTTTTTTTCCCTCCAAACAGTAGAATAGTACTTCCAAATTGCCAAGCTATAACTCATTACCCTAGGAGCATCTCATAGCCAGAGCTTGCAAGGGGAGGCATCAAGGGGGATTCACGTTGCTTTTGAAGCAGAACGGACAGAAAAGCTGTTGTGCTGTTATTTTAAACAGCTGGGTCTTCTCTTCGATAAAGTTAATAGACCTGTGCAGGATCAACTGCAGTGAAAAGATTGTTTCACCACCCTTCTGCTACGGCTAGAAAATGTTGTTTGTTTCCCTTTTGAATTCATGGATTTAAAATGTTCATCCTGGAGCAGTGAGGGCCAGGGAAATAGAGAACAGGGCACCCCAAAGGGTGTTAAAAATAAGATTTGCTCACCTCTCAGTGCTGCAGGCTCAATGGCAATGAGCTGTGTCTCCAGCCAGCCGTTGGCAGAGCCCTCGGAGCCCATGCATGACACAGGCAAGAGCTCAAATAATTCAGTATCATCTGCTCTCTTATACCCACTTTGCTAGCTCTCAGCACAACAGCAGAAGCTAAACCTCAAAATAAGCAGCTTTTATAAACTTAGCTGTACAAGTAGTTTGTTTTTCTGTGCTTTTTTCCTCTGGGCATCCTCAGGGATTCTCTTTTTCCTCTGCTGCTTCTCAAGCCGCTATCTGTGGGCTATGTAATGTTGTTCGTGGTGCAGTGGCTTCCCCACCTTTGTGGCTGGCTCTGCCTCACCTTGTCCCTGCCCGGGGGCTGCCAGGCCCTCTCTGCCAAACTTGTGTTCTCACAGCCCGTGACTGCAAGCCAAAGGGCCTGTGGAACTAATACTTAAATTATTTGCCAAGTGGCACTTGAAGCTGCGTACATGGTAGTGTTGCATATGAATTTACAGACAGGCCAAGCTGTGCTCTTTGCCTGCATTTCCTTTGGAAAAGACAACAAGCCAACCTTCACCTCAGCTGGAAGTAACAGACCCACCCTGAGCTTGTTCAAGAAGTGATAACACCTTTCTTCCCTGTTCACCTTCCCACTCAGATGCTTGAGGCTGTTACCCTTTCAAGGCATTTGAATTAAACAATTCTTATTTTATTCTTTGGGTATTTTCTCCCAGGTTTTTTTTTTTTTTGCTTCCTCAACATGATATTTAAAATAAATTACATTTTGAAGTGCTTCAATATTTAATGTTTTTCTCTCAGCAAACCCTGGGAAGTCATAGGCACAAACACACACATTTTCTATTTTGACATCGTATGCGGTAAGTGATATCTATTCTTCCTCATTGGTTATTTTTATCCGCTTACCCTTTCTCCGCTTCTGTTGCTACCCTCCAGCTTTTCTAACCCTTCTCCATTTCTGTAGCAAAAATGAAACTCGGACAAAAAAAGTTTTTAGTTTTTCAGCTTTTGGAAAGTTACTGTGTTTCAGTTGTCCTTTACAAAAGTGAGATTGCCAAAGGTAAAAGAAAAAAAAGACACAAAAAACCCCATCAATGATTTTGTTACATTCAGTGAAAACTTTAAGGTTTAGGGTTTTTAAACTCTCTTGTGAAATTTTCAAGGGAGAGGTGGGGGCGTGGGGGGGCAAGATGTTGATAAAAAAACTATTGGAAAAATAAGCATTTGCTGCTGGGAAAGACATAACTTGGAGAAATCAGTCTTCCTCAGCACCAGCATTTGGATGATTAACAAGGAAACAGTTTCAATCATTCTGTGGACAGCACAGAGATGATTGGGCAGAATTTGGCTTATTACTATAGCTGCTTCTGGAAATTTCCACTCTATTAATATTCAATACATGGCACGAATGTAGTTAGAGATCAAAGGTTACTAAGAATCAGAAGCGACCAGGAGGTTGGATTTCTCATTTTCCAGAGCTGGCTTTTTAGCCAGTAATTTCTCTTGGCTTGCTGGATAAGAGACTTTGCAGAGTCATTCAGCAGCTGAAGGGCTGAGCCAAAGCTATCTGCAGCTCTCCTTCATGGATGGAGTATTTTAGCTCTTCCAAGAACTATGTGACTGTGACAAGGAAGGGTTATGTTCATGGTGAAACTGCTGATGTTTGGCTTTGTAGGAAATGTTAAGATTGCTAAAGAATGGTTGGCTTCTCCAAAGGCAGGGCAGTACTGTGAGAGGAAGTGAAGCTCATAACACCCTAGTTTGTTTTTTTTTTTCAAACCTACTACCCCAGCGTATGGGTTCAGACATGTGGCTCAGTCTACTTCCTACTATAGACTGAAGCAGGTGACACAATGCAGCATTGTATTTTCTTGTTGTTGGGCTTGGAAAATTCATAACCAGTTATTGATTCCCATTTCTATTTACTGCCATTTCTTCCAATAGAAAGGTAAAAATGTATAATCTAAGTGCAGATTTGTCCATGAGCAATGAATGAAAAGGGACCACAAAGAATAGTAAGTTAGCCGTCTTACTCAATGTTAAATATTATGGAAAAAAAATGCAATAAATGCATACAGAAGAAGAAATAGAAGAAAATACATTGATTTTGGAAAAAAAAAATAATACGAGGACACAATTGTTGTCTAGACTTCTGCCAGAACATAATATAACAAGTACTCTTGATTCTTAAAGAAAGTCTTTCAGTGTAATTTTCTGCAGCTTTTAAAACAGTTAAAAACTAGGAATGAAACATGGATTACTCCTCTAAGGAGTGTCTGCCACTTTATGCTTTCTCAAAACCCTTGTCAATAGAACTTCTTGGCCATTGTGTTAGCAAAAAGAAAAGTGTATTTGTCATTAAGAAGATCTTCACAAGAACAAAGCAAGGCAATAATAAGCTACGTGAGAGAATAGATAGCTTTTCAGCAACATAAACTACTATAGCATGCTACTTCTGAAAGTTTGCATGACCTACATATGCAGCCCAGTGAAGCTGGGCTTCGTTTTTCCCAGAGAGCTAGTCATGAACTTGTTAACTTTCATAGTGCAGCACTATTTGTAGCAATCTCAGTATTATCAGTATCAATCTCTTCCACTTACGGATTTTGCTACCATGTCTTTCAGATCGCATAAGGATGACACGGTAGGATTATGCAAAAAGCTGGTGGGAGCTTTCTGTGAAAATATATTTGGTCGATTTTGAAGAAATCATTTACGGTTATGCTTCCAGGCAGACTTTATGGCTGCTGGAAAGGGGAATAGGACACAGGATCAAGGAAGGAGAGATGTTCATTGCTGAAACTCAGCAAATGCAAAAGGAACATTTATCTAAATGTAACTTCCTGCAAAACTTTAAAAGCAAGCCTACAAAGGCTTTCTATGTTAAAACTGTGTCCTTCGATGTGCTTATACAGGCTTAATGGTGCTGCAGGCTAATGCCCTATCCATTCACCTTCATGCTAGTTGAGACTATGTGTAAATTGCAGAGGAACAGGTCTTCCTTGGTCCCGAAGGGAACTACAGAATAAGCACAACAGACGAAACTTTTTCTCGACTTGTGTCCCTTGGGTCAATTCATTTTTAAACTCAGTTATAGATGGAGTTTTTTGCTGACTCCACACATACCAAAAAGAATTCTCTGCCTTCTTTCCCTAAAGCCTTTCCCCCTTTTCCCTTCTTTTTCTAGACACTGAATGTTTGGCAGTGTTCAGCTGCAGAAAATAGATAGCTGCATTGAACATCGGTGTAACATTTTGTAAACCGCCACCTTTCTTTCTCTAATGTCCTATTTCTAAAACACTTCCAGGAAATTCCTGATCTTTGAGAGCCAGGAAATATGGGCACATACAGTCACTAAAATCAGTCTAAGACAAATGTATTGATGTAACATCATTGTGTGGTTCCTGTACCATCAAAACCCCTTGCTTTTTTCCTACTCCTGCATGTATAGCAAGAGAGTGGGTTCAGTAGTTGTGTGAGGATTTACAACTGAGTGTATCCTTGAGTCTCCTGTGTAGCAGGTGAGCTGTGTCTCAGAAATAAACTCAGGGAACCTATGCAAAGCCCCTGTCTGCACCTCTATGGCCTACAGCCAGGTCAGTACATTGCAAAAGGTGTGTGGCTTTGTTTCTTGCAGACCTTAAACTGACTATTTCTCAACTTCGAAATAAAGCTTGAAATCATTAATAACTTCAAATAACTCTAGAAACCTTTATGACACTTGGAAATATAACTCTATATATTTAACTCCCACATGACGATACAAAGCACTCTTGATTTAGAGGTGTATCCATGCAGCAGTATTAATTTTAGAGGGTGAAAGTTGTTCTTGACAGATATTGCACCCAGGCTGTGGATAAATAATTATTTATCCCATCTGATCATGTTTCAGGGTGGGTTTTGGTCCTTTTCTTAGCATATGGTCATAGTTGTGCTGCTCCAATGTCAGCTGGGAGACAGTGCTGAGACTAAGATCTGAGCTGTTTGACCATGTGGATTATAACAAAGACCTCAAAAATTATTTTTTTCTACATTAGAACAGTATATTGATATATTTTTAATAGCAGTTTATTATAAAAGTCTCAGGTTTTACAACTGGTAAAATTATTCAGAGGATGCACTAAAGATTTTAAAGCAGAACAAATATCAAAGCAAAAGGGATTTTCAGCTACCAGAGTTTCTGAGTAATACATTTGAGGAAGATTCTTTTGTTTTACACCAGTTGTTCACCTTATTTTTATGTTGCAAGTCTTGCATGTTTTAGTTAGTGGTGCATTGAAAGATGAACATATGTAGGGTTTCATGCCATAATCTATTAGATACACTCGAGCAAATAATCTAATTTTAGGTTGACTTTTCCATTCCCTGTCTGTCTTAAAGTATTTTTCAAAATCTTCTAAAGGCCGCTACTGGAAACATCACCTCAGAAAAACTTTTAGATTTTGCTGGATAACTGCATTGCTCAAAACGAGAATGGAAATGCATTTTAGCCAAGGCATTTATTCCCAAGCTCTTAATTAAATCAGTCCTTGCTTAATTTTCTTTTTCTTACTTTTTAACTTGCATCAACTTTCCTTTTAACATTCTAATGAAGAGCTATGAATCTGGTATCCATAAGAGGAGCTTTTATCACTACATTTTAACTACAAAATTCTCCTGGCACTTAACCATGAATTTTTCATTTCTTTTCAATATTTTCTTTTTTTTCTTCACTATTTTTCATTATTTGCTGTTAAACTAAGTCATCTTCTTCCCATGATAGTATTTGTCCACCTAAATATTTCCGTTATTTCCAGCAGCACTAGTCATGATTAATTCATTTCTGCAAGACAGCAAGTCTTTCAGCCACAATAAGCTCAAATACTGTATGTTGGCAAAACGTTCAGTTCTTTTGTTCCCACAAAAGCTGATGAGCAGAACAAGCATGTTTGTCCCAAGTGCTGATGACATTAATATCCTGGAGACTGTTTTCCTCTCCCTTTAAGATAGAGGAGGACTTGGAAATCTTTATCTCTCTGGGTAGAAAAGTGTCAGCCACACTTCCTATAACTTCAACAAATATATGCAACACAGGGAAAGTACATCAAGTGCATTTCCATAAAACTATGGTTTTTTTCTCCTTCATCCAGCTGCAGGGCAATGTGGCTGAGGTTATGCCATGTCAGAGGCAAAGGTTTCAGTCACTGTTGACTGCATCTGGCAGGATGCAGTTATCATTTCCTTCCCCTTATAACTATCTGCTCCCTTTATAGAATCATAGCATGGTTCGGGTTGGAAGGGACTTTAAAGATCGAGTTCCAACCTCCCTGCCGTGAGCAGGGACACTTCCCACTAGACCAGGTTGCCGCATCCAGCCTGGTCTTGACCAGTTCCAGGGATCCACAACTTCTCTGGGCAACATGTTCCAGCATCTCACCACCCTTATAGTAAAGAATTTCTTCCTAATATCTCATCTAAATCTTCGCTCTTCCAGTTTAAAACCATTACCCCTTGTCCTATTGCTACATTACCTGATAAAGAGTTCCTCCCCATCTCTCCTGTAGGCCCCCTTTAGGTACTGGAAGGCTGCTATAAGGTCTTCCTGGAGCCTTCTCTTCTCCAGGCTGAACAATCCCAACTCTCTCAGCCTGTCCTCATAGCATCTGCCCTGAGGGTGCCACACTGGGAGCATCCTATTCCCTGGCCCTGTGACTATTGTTTCCTTACATGCAGTACATGACATTTCGGTATATCATCACTTTACTGTCCATCCATTATATACTGGATGGTATACCTTGTGTTACATCCATTGAGAAATGTTTCTCTTTGTTAACAGAGAAACAAATGAGCGGAAAAAATAATTTTCAAAAGGTGTTTTTCCAGATCAGTTTGGAATAGGTGAGAAGAGCTCATTCATAATATTTCTAGTGATGTGTTAATGAAATATTATGAACAGGCAACTGCTGCAATCAAAACTCAAGCGTGTCAAAGTTATGTCCCTTATAAATCATGCTTTTCAGCTGCTTCAATGTATAAAAGCTAGATGTAGACATTGCCCATACCTAGTATTTGATTTTGTCTTTGTCCCTACATGGTCTGATCTTTGGGAAAGATTTCTGAGGTCATTATAGAAGTTAACCAAATTCAAGTCTGCTGTTCTGTTCAGTCCGTGATCTTTCCCTAGTACTTCCCATCACCATTGCACTTGGAGGCCCCCCAGCCTGGCTCCTGCAGGGCCAAGCCCTCACACTAATTGTGTGCAGTCAGACCAAGAGTGCTGAACGTTTTCATCCCTGTCAGGTTGGCTGTTGTCCCTTCTTTTTCTGGGAAGCTACTTATCGTGTCTTGCCTTCAAGGACAGTATTTCATTTTGATTTGTGTGGAACAGCAAGGAAATGGAGATCGAAGTGATCAGCTGCTGAATTGTGTGTCCTTTACCTTTTATTAGAGGTGTTAGTTCACATCTTCATGAAGGATGTATTACGTGATCACAGAAATAGAATAGATTTACCTCTTTTTAAATGCCTTTTATCAATTTCCTCTTGCCATAAAGTATGAATTATTGACAAACCCCAGGCCTTCTGTCACACCTACCTCTCTGGTTTAATAGCCCTCTCCTACATGCCCTTGTTGCTATGGTGCTCCATTTCACAGCTACAATGCATTATATATTGTAATAAGTGACGTGCTCAAGGCAGCCCGAAAAGTCGGCACACTGGCAATTAATAACTTTGAATTCTTGACTTAAGCAAAGTTTTTTGAGGGCATAAGGCAACCGTAGCGTTGACAGGAACAGCAAAGGTGCTCATGAGAATTCCCATGATACCTAGTGTTTGAAAATACATCATGGGACAAGAGATTTGCCTAGAAGAAGTGACTAAGATCTTGAATATGTGCAGGGGAGAGACAGATCTCTCAGATATGTTATTGTATTTTATTGACATTTTTAGTTAAGAATAAACAAACAAACCTATGTCATGCTGGTTTCCTTCTGGCTCATAAGTATAAAATTGGCAGAAAACGCAATGTCTTAAATGTGTGAGAGCTCAGACATTTTTGTGCATCAACTTGAAATGAAATGTCTGGAATTTCTCAGAGAGGAAAAAATAAAAAACAGGAATTTTTGCATTACCTCTTTCCTTATGATAACTTCTATTCTGTCTCTCTATAGCCAGTATTATTAAAAAAAAAAAACAACAAGCCACCACAAACAACAACAAAAAAAACCAAACCCAAAAACCCCACAACAGAACAAAATCAAAATTTCTATCTTGGGGATTGAATCTTCCTGTGTGTATTCCTGTGTAAGTTAATGAAGTGGTGATTCCACTTGTTTAAGAAGCTAATGGACAACTGTCCATCTAAAAAGCGCAATCACAGAATATTAACGTCTGTTCATTGTAGCACAAATCGAAAATTTAGTAAAGCTACATTTATTTGCTGACTATTAATGTTGATAATAACACATACGTTATTAATGTGCAGTAAAGTGAAATAATATAAAAATACAAGGTAGCATTTGACAGGAGCTGCTAGGAAGTACCACGAGAAGTGGGTCCAGGTGTAACTCAATTCTTGCTAGGTTAAAACAAAGTTGTCAGGGATTCTTTTAGAAGAAACTTACTGCTGATGCCATGCTGAAAATGTTTAAATTGGCCAAAACCTTTTTTTTTTTTTTTTAACCTCAAAACGTGGAGTATAAAAGTGAGAAATGGTCTTAATGTAAAGATACTGTTCTCACAAATTAATGGAACTGGAGCGCGGGCCCCCCAGCTTCCCTGATGCTTGGTTGGGCATGCCCTGTAATGAACCGCCCACCCTGTTTTCAGCGTGTACAGAAACACTGGTAACAAAATGGTCAGAGCTGCCGTGTCTGTTATGAATGTTTTGAGAAAAGATGTTGAGTGCCCAGGGAAGTCCTGGTGGACCTTGAATTTTCTGGCAGTGGCAATTCCCTGCAAGGCATAACCCACTTAGGAAATCCTCTAAAAGGAGGGGTTTATGTCTGGTGGGTTTTTTCCACATTTGCTTAATCATGTCACCACTGTTCTTGGGGGTTTAAATCCCCAGCCCTTTTCTGGCTGCCTGGTGCTTGTGCTGATTCCCAGCCTTGCTGCCAGACAGGGCACTGCAGTGGCTGGCATCTCTCCCTGGTGGGGAAGCCAGGCAGGTGGTGGGCACTGCTACCTGCCAGAGCTTGAAACACTGCCACTTCCCTATGTCCTGGCCACAAACTGTCTCCTGCCGCCAGCATGTGAATGAAGCAGACTTTGGTGTCTCCCTTACTTTTCCCCTTGTGTCAGCTTGTGATGTTTATCTAGTGTGCAGGAGTAACCTTAAAAATAACTCTTGGGAAGAAGTCTAACACCAACTTTGTGCTGTCTTTAACCTCAGGCAGACTGTTGTCAGTAAGAGACTTTTTAATGATTTTTTTTTTTTTCCCCCCATACCAGTTTTTTTCTACGAGATAGCACTGTACTGAGACTCAGAGACATAAACTGTATTCCCAACTCTGATGTTTTTGGTACCTCTCCTGATCCCTTTCCAGCCCTTCCACCATGTACCTGGCGTGTCATACACCACCTCTCTTGGGCAGCGAGTGCTCTTTGCTGCACGTTTTTACACCGCCTACCAAGTCTCCACTGGGGTCTCTGGTCAGATGCAAAAGGTGAATAACAAAACTAAAGGGGAATTGCTAAATGAGACCAATCTCAGTATTTCTTTTTCAAAACTTCCTGCCAAAAAGTCTTAATAAGAGACAAGAGGGGAAGATAGCCAAAAGCACAGGTTTTATTTTAACAAGAATTAAAGCAAAGTGTGTCTGTGCACGCTATGACTGCCAGGCAGAATTTAAATCTGTGGAAACTTTTAATACTTTAAAATATGTTTTCAATCCTAAATGGACAAAAGGCTATGTTTTGAGAACCTTACACTAAAATGCTCCCCTAATGTATTTACTACTGTTGCTGTTTTGGTCATATCAGTTCATCTTCCAGAGCGTAAAAGATATTTCCTTGCAGGGAAAGAAAACAGATATCCTTTTTTGGAATAGGGTCAAGACTTTATAATATAAACATCAAATGACATCCATTATTAAGTAGGCTATATAAAATAGCAATTACCACTAAGTTCTTCAAATGATGAAATTATTGAATTATTTAGGTTAGAAGGGACCACTGGGAGGGTTAAATAGTCCAACCTAAGGCTCGGAGCAGGGCTAGCTTCAAAGAGCAGCAAACTAGCTGTGACGGGCTTGGCAGCCAAGCACTGAACACCTCCAATGATGGAGACTCCACAGCCTCTTTGGACAACTGTTGCAATGCTTAATTTTTTCTTGGTGTTTTGTTTGGGTTTTTTTTTCCCCACACCTTATTCTGAGCTCTAACTTCTCTTGCTGTGATTTATGAACGTTTCCTCATTCTTTCACTGCACACCTCTGAGAAGGGTCTGGTTCCATCTTCTCCAAACCCCCATCTAGATGGTTGAAGACTGGAGCAGGTTGCCTTTTTTCCTTCTTGTCCTGAGGCTGAGCAAGCCCAGCTCCCTCAGCCCCTCCTGTAAGTTGTGTGCTCCAGCCTCCTCCATGTGGGTGTCAACACCTCTCCCCGGGTGAGGGACACTGTTTGGGACACAGTGTGTGCGTTATGGCTGTGTGGGTGCCCAGTGGAAGGAAATAAGTGATTTCAAGCCTGCTGGCTGCCCTCTTGCTAAAGCTGCCCAGGATGAGGGTGCAGGGCTTGCATTTGTCTTTGCTGAGCTCCTTGAGACTCCCCTGGCTCCATCTTTGCAGCCTGCCATGTTCCCTGAATGGTAGCCCTGCCCTCCAGTAGATCCTCAGCACACTGCAATGTCGTATCAGCGTAAATTTCCTGAGGGTGCATCTTTTTCCATTTATTTTGGTCCCTGGTAGAGATATCAGCCCCAGTATTGACTCCTAAGGAATCAGCCACTCGTAACTGGTCACTGGTTTGAACCACTGCCTACTTTAACCCCGCAGTACAGTTCAGATTTTTACCCATGCCTAAAGAGAATTAATCATTATAGTGATTATAATATAATTGTTACATTATAATTTCTAACATAATTAAAAATGAAGGCAAACAGAGTCAAAATGGGAACATTGGCATCTTTTCCAGAATTGAAATGGTGTTTTATCATACTTTAAAATTGATGTGAGTTTATTTTGATATATTTATCTTTCCTTTCTCTTCTTTTAATTTAAAATTAAGAGATTGCAAGAATCAGCTTCTAAATTGTTGCATTTTAAAATAAAATTAAGTAGACACTGTCTTGGCCTGTTCTGAAAGTAATATTAAGACATAAGAATGGTCCTTTGAATTTTTAAAGGAGAGTTTCAGGATTTTTTTTTTTGTTGTTGTTAAAGCAAAAAGCCAGATATGATTGCCAGCTTGGATCTGAAATTATGAACACCAAGGAATAATAATACACTGTTGCTCAGTTTCCTGCTTTTATTGGCTTGCTTGAGTGTTATGGCTGCTATAGAGTATCAGTTCTGCTGAGAATGTGTTTGACAGCAGCCAGGCAGGTTCCCTCTGCAGAACCGGCACGAGGCCGGCATCTGAGCTGCTACTGCTCGAAACTCGACAAGGCATTTCTCCAAAGCCAGTCTAAAGGTTGTAATGGCCAAGATTTATCTTGGTAATTTCGGTCTTGGCCCATTGGAAATGTTTTTTAGCCTTCAGACATGCTGCTGGTCAAAGCTTTCCAATGGGATGTGAGCCATAGACTTTCTCAGTCGTCGTAGCTGAGTTATTTTGCTACTCAGCTATGCAGAAGCAGCAGGCCTTTAGGCTAATTAATAAATCATCAACGCGTTTGTGGTGTGAAAAATGAAATATTTATGCTTGCCAGAGTAATATTTCTGTCTTGCAGCCCCATGCTCTGTTGATGCCTGATGGAGGATGAAGTAAATACCAGCTGGTGTACAATGAGCAGAATATAATTACTTTCTACAAAGTTAACTGAATATTAAAAATAGAAGTCAGAGAATCTGGCAAAAAGGGGAAAAAAAAATATATATACATGCCTGAAAGGCAGGGCATAGCCAATACATGAAGGGAACACTTGCCTAACTAGTGCCGGGGGGATAGAGAACCTGCAGGATCCATACTGTGTACAAATGTGTCACACAGAGGTCTTTTTACAGAGCAGTTAGTGACCAGCTGGAGTAGTTAAAAGGCCTGAAGGGAAGCCAAGGATGCTCTAATGTTCCAGTCGGTCATCATTAGGGGACCAGTGAAGGACTTAAAGCATCAGATGTTGTTGCTTTTCAAAAATGTGTCCACTATTAAAAGAAAGAAAATATTACCTCTAGGTTTTAAGGCAACCAGGAGCTAGTTTTGTTCTTTGTGTTCTGACACAATAGTAGATTTAACGGAGCAGTACTGGGTGTGATTTTTGCAATCACTGCCCTAGTCCTTCTCCACGAGTGAATGTGTGAGCACCAGCCCAATCAAACCCCTTGAAGAGAAACATTCTTATGCCACATAAAGAGGATTTAACCCCTTATTTGAAGTGGAGGCTCTTTACAATAATCAGCTAAAAGCGATCTACACAAAGGGCTGATTTTACATGCTGGCAGTTACAATCAGAGGGACTGAAAGGGCAAGCCATCAAAAAAGCTATCCAGACAGGTGGAGGGGTGGCATTGTGTGGGTCAGACATCAGCCTCCCTCGCATCTCCCAGTTCTAATTTCAGATTTTTTTCCTGGACAATTTCATCTGACTCTTTCCCATTGTTTCGTGTGCACAATCTGAGATCCTGATAAAAGCCAAATGTCCAAAATCCAGGAACATTCGGTTCCTGTGGATTTTTTTTATTTATTTGCTTTCACAGCCACAAGAGATTACGTTGTTCAGGTGTTCAAGTTCCGTTGAGCAAATAAGTGTGTCTCAGCCAAACCTCAATGCCAAACCCTTCAGTACGGCATATTATACGTGTTTGGTGATGTAGAGTAGAGTCAATATGGAAGGACAGACTTCTAACATCGATTACTGGTCTGTTTTGCAGTGAAACATTTATTTTAAAATAGCAAAACAACATACTGTTCCTTTCTAGTCTTGACGTTTTTGAAGTCAGTCAAGAACCTGAGGTTTGCACACAAGACGATGGCCAGCTCATCAAGCTGTTCCTCTTATGGAGAGCGTTTGGCATCAAGAGGAAGAAAAACAGTTTGCAATTTGTGGGGTTTTTTCCTGTGAAAGGTTTGCTCTGTGATATGCTTATAGCATTGCTGTCACTGTTTAATAATACAGTTGTCTTTGATGTATCATCGGGGCTGTGTGATGATTGACTCTGTACCATGGCACAAAGCTGTCTCAAGTGATGTGCTCTCTTCTCTGCCCTCGAGCACCCACCTCAGAGCAGAGGACGCTGGAGTTTTACCCCTTTCCTCCCCATCACTGTGAATGTGCAAACATCAAGGCAGTCATGCAGCAAGGGAAAGTGGCACAAAAGAAACTGAAAGTCCCATTCCTATGTGGCAGCAGCAAAAATGATGCAGCTAGGTCACCTCAGTCCCCTCAATGTCAAACTGCCTGCTTGTTATGATTTGAATGAGCCAGTAGTATAGGTACCCTTTCGCACTTGTCTGTCAGGATAAAATCAACTGCATGCAAAGAATTTGAGAAATAGGTATAAATATTTCAGGAAGAGGTAAATTTAATATCTTCAAATGCTACTTTTAAAGGATGCTGGACCATTTGAGAATATCCCTTTTAAACAGAAGAATTATGGAAGTAACAAATGATGTCTCTCCTCTTCCCTATTCGCAACAGGGATTAGAACTAAATGTCATATTTTAGGTCCATGCTTCATGTTTGCTTCTACAAGAACAGACAATTTAAATGTCAGTTATTATAGCTTGTCAATAAATTTAAAAATCTAAGCAAATCTGGCAAACATGACTGACAGCTACAAATTAATTTAGCTTTGTTAAATAACCAGCCAGCACTGCACTGCCATGGCTGACAAGCATCAGAGTATAACACTAGTAATTCAGAGTGTGAGCTGTTGTGTTGTCATGAAATACAAATTATGCAGATTCTACTCATCTCCCAGGAAGAGAGAAATCTTTGAGGCTGTGATGCCCTTTAGGAGAAGTAATTAGTAATCCAAAAAGCTCTATGGTTTTATACTTAACAGAGCAGCAGTATGGTTTAAAACAAAGCAGGCTATCATCAGTGCATAAAATCATAACCACTAGTGTGGATGGTAAAAATTAGTATTTGCCACTTAGAAAGAAAAGAAATATTGTGGAAATGAAGGCCCTCACAAAGTTAAAAGAGTCAGTCAAAAGCTAGCACGAGCTACTGCTAAGTAATCAGAATTTTTGAATATGAAGCCATTTATTTAAGGACTTTAAAGTCACAATAGACTAAGTACAGGTGTGCGTGAAACACTATGCTATATCCACACTGGGGTGTTGTACCTGAAAGTAATAACAATATTAATGCTAATCTTCCAGGTTAGGATTGCCAGATGCTTTTGTTGTATATGATAAACAGTTTTCTTGACAGGAGTATTATTAAAAAAAAAAAAAAAAAAAAAGAGAGAGAGAGAAATTGTGTAAGAAGGTGGCCAAATAGGGATGATCTAAAAATTCCAAAATTTCTTCTTTGACTACTCATAGATCATTTAAGTTGGAAAAGACCTTTAAGATCATCAAGTCCAAGCATTAACCTAGCACTGCCAGCTGTTGCTGTTAGTTGGCTGCTGCATTGGATCATAACCCACCAAGTACCCAAGGAAAAATGTGTTTCCCTCTCACTGACATAAATCAATGATCTTGTCTTCAAATCTTTCATGCTCTTCCAAGAGCAGTAGGCTGTGGGCCTAATATTGTAGATATCACCCACTATCTTCAACAGGGTTTGCCATGAAGCCCAGCTAATGGGTAATTCAGAATCTCTCCCACTGTGTGAAACACCGTGTAGGAGTTGTTCTACACCTGCTGAAGATTTATTGGAGATGTGTGCTTAGGCATGTGTGTATGATTAACTTCCATGCTCTGCTTTACATTGCTGCAATTTTAAGGTTTGGTTCCTTTTTTTTTTTTCTTTAAGTCTATTTGTTTTTAATAACCACATGTTCTTCCCACACAGTTATTAGTGATTAACATGGGTAACATCTTTCACTGTTCAGCTCTGTCTTCAGTCTTTCCTGTTATGGATTTGTAGCTTGAACATTTCTTTAATAGAGATAGGATGACATTACTAATTTATTATGTCAAAGATATGATGCAGCTATGAAATAGGATTGCTTTTGATCACCACTGACATAATCTGGTCTGGAGCCTCCCTCTGTCAGAGCTGGCACAATGTTCATTTCAACACTGATTTGTAGGTAAACAGATGCCACTGTATGTATTCTCCTCAAATTCTTTAGAAATATTTGACCTTTTTATTTTTCTTGAGGTTTTTTTTGTTTTTTTTTGTTTTGCTGGGTGTTTTTTTTCTCCTTAATTTTTCTCTATTTAGCAGAGTGTTATGAGGAAGGCAAGGAAATTCTGGCTGTGCTTATCATAAGGCTACCCCTTCACCTGCAGAGGGATTCAGGCTGTATCTTCTCCCACAGAAAGCATAAAGTCTTTAATCTACAAAAAATACAAAAGGCCACAGTTATCTCAGCTGATTGTTAGACCCAGGGTTTAATGATGATGGTGCAAATTTCAGTGATATTGATTTCATGGAGACGTCTAGTACTGTTTTTGTCATTTGAAGCATTTTAAGACGCCAGTCAGCAAAAGTTAACTTTGGGGCTATAAAGGATCAGATAATACTCCAATTAAAGATTTTGCACTTCAGTAGAGAACCTGAGAGAATAAAGCAGGGGGAGGTGAGATTTGTGGATCTCAGAGGGGAAATAAAGATATTCTAGGAGAAATAGAGGGACTGGATCATTTTAATAGTCAATTTTATTTAAAACCATCCAACCACAGTATGACTGATGTACTCTATAATTCATTTGGACTTTCAGAGCTGGTTTGAAAGCGCTTGAGCAATATTCTGAGGGGAGAACATAGCAAAGTGGTTACAGTTTCTCTGTATGCTCTAGCAGCCACCTCATCATGTATTTTAAAGTAACTCTTTCACATTATTTGCCATTCATCTGGCTCAGCATCCCTCAGTTGGATTGCCATACGATTCTAGTACCAATTGGAGGGATTGGAGCATCTCCCTTATGAGGAAAGGCTAAGAGCGCTGGGACTCTTTAGTCTGGAGAAGAGAAGGCTGAGGGGAGACCTTATTAATGCCTATAAGTATCTCAAGGGTGGGTTGAAGGAGGAGGGAGCCAGACTCTTTTCAGTGGTTCCCAGTGACAGGATGAGGGGCAACGGGCACAAGTTGGAACATAGGAGGTTCCACTCGAATATGAGGAAGAATTTCTTCACGGTGAGGGTGCCAGAGCCCTGGAACAGGCTGCCCAGGGAGGTTGTGGAGTCCCCATCTCTGGAGACTTTCAAGACCCGCCTGGATGCAGTCCTGAGTAGCATTCTCTAAGCAATCCTGCTTCAGCAGGGGAGTTGGACTAGATGATCTATATGGTCCCTTCCAACTCTAAAAAAAATTCAGTGAAATTCAGTGAAATTGGATCTGCCTGGTGCTGAGCATTTTAAAACTCCAGCTGTTTCTTTAATGTCCAAACTAAGAGAAGGTCTCTGTTTTGATGAAGGCTGCCGTGTGGCAGCCTAGGCAGTGATATCCACACAGAGAGGAAGATTCCTTGAAAGTCAGGAAGTATTTTGAAAGTTTTCAATGCTTCCTTAGGCCATTTTCCCAGGCTGTAATCTTAATAAACTGAAGTCGTGCTATGAATTCCAGTCTTTCCAAAGCTTACAAACAACCCTGCGACATCTTTAGTTTTGATGACAGGAGCCTTATCTCATCATGTGTTAAATGAATGTGTTATGGCAAATAATGCAATAGTTACCACTGTTAATATTTTACATTGCTAGGTTCAGTGCTCCATCTCCCCTGTCCAAGGGCTCAGGGTCCCTGTGCGTTTCATAACCACGGTAGCTAGCTGATCAACTTTGCATGCCATGTCAGGTTTGGGTTTTGTGGGGTTTTTTCTCTTCCTAAGAAAACAATCATCCAGGAAAAAAGTGTGGTATAAATAGAACATGTAATGAAATTGGCCTGAGTCTGAAACTCATCAATCTGGAACTCATAGATGCTGTAAACCCAACAGGTAATAGATAAAAGGTCATCCTATTTCATGGACATTGCTTTAGATAAAATAGCTGTTAGAGTTAATAATTTTCACTATAAATCTTACTAACATAAAGAGCTCAGTTATACAACTGTAGTTCTTTTTATATCAATGACCTTAATTATTAATATGAACCCTTCACTGTAAGAGATTTTGCTCTGTCAACTGTATGCCCAGAGTATGGAACTCCCCAGAATGACCACTAGGGAAGGAGTCGATATTATTACAGTATTTAATTTGCATCAGGTGCCTTAAATCTACAATGGACCAGATCTATTGTAATTAGGCTCACCATGAAATCACAACGTTGGCAGGGAGGCATATAAAGGACAATCACTTGGAGTCAGAGCCTGGCTTCAGCCTCGACTTACTTTTAAAGGACCTTTGAGATCTGAAGAAGGACCTGTGTAATTTTTCTATACTTTCATATGATATAAGCTGGCCTAATAAGAGCTACCGCCTCCCCACATGAATTTGGCTTTCATATAAGACCGTGTTCACACAAGGTAAGTCCATTGGTTAAACATAAGATTAGGCTTGAGCAGCAATCTGGTTGATACTTCATATGGGCCATGTTTAGTCTGCCTACACTACCGGAGTTATCAGGTTTAGCATGACCTCTCACTCTTCTGAAGCCACAGAGCCAGCCTATCAGAAAGAGGGTAGCGAAGAACTCAGGTGGTCAGTGTTTAGTCTAAATTTAAGTGTGTCTGGTCCTGGGTTGTTTGTCAGCATTATGTGCAAATATAGAACATTATTCCAATTTAAAGCTTGCTTTATTTTTGCACTGCCTTGTGAAAGAACTGAAAGCTTTCTGTCTGCATGGAGGAAGCCTGAGAACCCCCTTAGAGGATTGGGGACTGAGTGTTGGTAATTTACCTTAGTAAGCCTCCAAAAAGAGCTCACTAGAACTAATCACGAATGTAACATATTTGTCCCATAAAGATTATCCTCCTCTTCTTTGCCTAGAAAGAAAAAGCAGGGAATTACAGGGAAGACTTCAGGTAATTTCTAGGTTACTCCCTCGCTAGCTGTGACTTCATTCTGGCATTATCTTGTGTTTTACTACTCAAAGATAAACCTTCCTTCCCTCTTAGATCATCAGTTTACTTTCATAGCACCAGACGGGGCCTGCTCTGAGTATCGCACCAGTCATTTTTTTCAGGACTAGCAAACTCCTCTTTTGCTGCTGTGCTCATGAGAGAAAGGCAGACTTGGGGTTATTTTTTGAGGCTCCAGGACTTAGATTAATTGGTCAAGAGGTCTGATTCAAATTTCTGTAATTGTGCAGCCACTGCATGTGTGCCCACTGCACGTGTGTCCACTGCACGTGTTTGTTCTTCCACTTTCAGCCGGGGGACTGAGATGAAGCTTCTTAGTTTCTGAAAATAGGAAGAATCTGTTGTTGCTTCAATGAGGCAGATTGCCTATGAAACAGGTCAATAGGCTCAAAAGTTACTTAAAGATGGGGAAGCAGACAAAGTATATGATCCCTTAGGTATCAGTTGATAGGTGTGTTGTCAGCAATAGCTTATAGGTGTGAAGAGGTAAATAAAGTTCTATTTTTTGGACATTCAGAACTCAAGACTATAATTTCTATGCTCATATTTTTCAAGAAAACTCTTGCTTTGAGTAAGAAATAACAAGAAAAAAAAAAAGAGATTTGCATTACAGCAGGGTACTTATGTGCACAGCACCCAAGACTTTCTGATGAAAAACAAATAAAAAATAACTTATAAAACATTCTTCACTAGCATACTGGATTTCTTAGTGCTTTGTTAAAGACAGAACTATGTGAACTGTTATGCTTTATTAAGTGACATTAGTAGAGAAGGAGCTATGGGAAGTAAAAGTAGAAGAGTTGTAAGAAACTAATGGAGTTAAACTTGCAAATTTAACATGGAACATTTCAAGTTTTCTCAAGTAGAGATAATCAAACCTTGCTAATCTATTTTACAAATTCTCATCACATAGGGATGATTACATAAAAATTAGTTCTTAGTATAAAGTAGGATTCACTACCCATACTAATATGATAGATCTCTTAAACTATTTGCTTCAATGAGTGTTCCTTTAGTATGGTTCAAGGCATCCCAAAAGCTTGCAGTGAACTGGGAAAGGTGCCTTTGAATACTTTAATTATGCATGGCCATCTTTATCCTATTTAAACTGAGACTTATCTAGATTACATGATTGGTTAGCCTTTCAGAACAAGTTGACCCTTAAATTAAAATGTTGCCTCTTTCAAGACTACCAATCAAATTAAAACCGCCAATCACACTTTAACCTCTAAAATAAATTGTTTTTTGAGTGTTCTTTTTTAATGATCAGTTCCTACAAAATAATTTATAATTGTCAACGGTCTAAGCTAAAGAAATTCAAACTCAATTGGAGACTAGGACTGTGATGGGACCTTCTCCCAGCGTTTCTGATTTTTAGAGCTATGGCTTTGGTAAGATCACAGAACAAATTAGAATAATGCCACTCTCAAATTGGGTTTATGGCTGAGATGAACTAAATAAAAAGCCTGAAAACCAGTCGTCTTCTGACCACCACGTGAAGCCTTCTAACTGCAGAGTCAAGAGCTATTCTTCCACTGTTTATTAAACTCTGGCATATTTGGGGGAATTTCTAGCATATACCTAGTCCAAAGCCTTTAGAAAAGTTTCTGCATTTCCACCATGTCTCTGCAGCTGGCTGTAAGTATAAGCTCCATAGTGTCAAGCTCCTTTTCTTCTTTTCAGTGCAGGAAATTGCCACATTGCAGGAGGCTCCCTGAGTCCTAGCATGTTCTGTGGCTCCGGAGAGACAAGTTTTCTCTCCTCCTCTTTGTAAAGCTTAAGTTGATCTGGAGGCAACAGATAAAACTGCTGCGTGTCCAGAGCATACTGTCTTTTTAAAAAAAAATTTTTTGGCTTTCTATACAATCTGTTTAAAAAAATGTATTCTGTAGCATACTCTCACACTACAGCTAGCTGGCAGCAATTACTTTGTGTATTTTTTTTAGTATTTCACATGCCACTTCTCTAAAACACTAACCATAAGAGTATTTCATGTCTATATTGACAAAACTGGTAATTAACAGCTGATGTAAAATTCTTGCATAAAACTTCCACATCACTCCTTTCGTGTATGATAATAATGCCTTTCTATTACGCGTATTGATTTAAGCCTCAACATTGACAATGTGAATTTGTTTCAAAAGAATGAGGTGATTGATTTAAAGCAGACTGTTTTTTGAGTATGGCTGCGAAAGTTGTAAACTTGGGGGATATCCTGCTGTTCATTAGAAAATACATTTTTACACAAATGTGATCAGTACCTTTAAAATATTACTTTACTGTAAAATAGCTGTGGGCTGAAAATATTTTTAACAATAAAAGGTCTGTGTATGTCATGATTCCATACATGAGATAAGGGTCCTGGTTTTTTTGCTAGGGAAAAAGTTCGGGGTCTCAGGGAAGTGTTTCTCCTGTCATCCAGATTTCTGTCACTTTTCAAACTATTTTATTACACATGTAGTGCATTTGAGATGATGCCCATTATAGCCAATATCTATCATCTGCACTATTGCAAACTGGTATTGCATCAATGGCTGAATTTAGCTATACATATTTCAATATTTCCACATACACAGGCATAGGCTGAGACATGATTATGTTCCTGGGTATGGTTATTATTTTAACTGAGCAGTTAAATTACATCTCGGGCTTGAGCGTAATATGCATAGACCTCATGGACAAGTGTTTATGCAAAAATTGAAAGCACAAGCAAACGCTGGTTGATGTGGCTATACTTACAATTTTAAATTAACTCAGCTGAAGTTCTGTTTTAGATGCTAGCAAAACCTAATCAGGGTGTGTTTACCTGGACATAATTCTTCAGTTGCTAGAGAAACCAGGAGAAAATTAGTGCATGAGAGAGCAGAGCATCAACATAAGTAAATACAACAACAAAACAAAATCAATACTTATAAATAATAAAAGGTACTGTGACAAGGAAATAGCCCTTAATTCCAGTTCTCTATCCACTTCCCTAAACTTCTGAGATGATACTTTTATCTGCCATTTCTTTCTTTCCCATCTCCCACACCATATGTAGGGTTATATATAATTTTTTATTAGTGGACCCAAAAATCCAGTAATACAATGGCCTAAATACAGAAATGCAGTGAGAAAGGCTTTTCTTCCCCACTTAATGAAAGAGTTATTCTGAGGCTCTGCTATCTAACCTAGCTATATTGATTTCTGCTTCTTACATGTTAAGTAGGAAATTCTCTCTAGAGTTTTCTTGCACTGGCTCTTTGTTGCCTTGAGGTTTCAGTAAATAGCTGAATATCACCAAGAAGTTTCTTCTTGTAAAAATCTTCTTTTGAAGAAAACAAATAAATGGCAAACAGGTGAAAAGGTGTCTACTGTTTTAGAATTTCATTTTTTCAGGGATATCCCCCCTTTTTTGTTTGATATTACTTTACAGTTGATTAGGAATTTCTGTACAGGTTTGGAGGCACTTCAGAGCATCATTTGAAAGACTGATGAGTAGAAAGCTTATGCAAACAAATTTTGTTTATATTTGTACTTTCATCTGTTTCCTAGTACACCTTGGCAGAATACTCCTCCTGTTTTCTCCCTGGTCATCAAAACCGATAATGGTGACCTACTCTAAAGCTTCCCTTGCTGTCTCTGATCTTGTGGATTCTTCAAGTGTTATTGATGTAAACTGAGATTCGTTTCAAAAGCCCTTAATTGGTTTGTCCTGGCTTAGCATATGACTTGTTGTATTTTTGGAGGTTTTGTTTGGTTGTTTGCTTAATCCTCCCATAACTGTTGTGTTGATCTAGGCCACTTTAGATCAAGTGTTGCAAAAATGACATCATGACATTCTGTGCTTGTCTGTTTGAGCAAAAAACCATCTGCCTGGAGTCTCCAGGGGATCACAACTTAGACACTTCAAAGAAAAGGTCTTTTAGTGATTTAACCTCTTGATTCTAATTAGGGTCTATAGATAGATTTGTATCTTCTCTAGTTCATGGTAAATGAAGGAGATACTTTGAAAAGAAAAATCTCTGATCACACACACAAGAAGCCCAGAAATTTTAAACACACTTTGATTTTCTACCATTTTTACTTGACTGTTGGAGTATGCAAGCAGAATAAAAATTAAAATGCTATTAGATGGCATTAATCTTGACCGCAAAGCAACTGCTTTCAGAACACCATTCTCATGAGGATTGCGGTTGCATAATTATTTGCAAAATTATTTTATTATGACCCTTTCTCTTTTACTGGTTGAGGTTTACCCAAATTTATATAATTGATTTTTTCTCCTCTGTGTAATAATGTGTTGAGGGAACTTCTTCAGTAATCTATAACCCTGCCTACATGATGCTTCTTTTTACTTATGGCCAATGCAGTTTTGAGCCACCAGACAGAGGGTATGTTTCAAATGTAAATCTCAAAGGATTTAACCTGTTCAGAAGAAAGTTTTGATTTACTGAACAACAAACTCCTCATTTAGCTTCCTGTGCACAAGAATGATTATTGCTGTTGGTTTCTAAGCCTTGCACATGTGTTGCTTGGAAATCTCACCTTCTTAAAAAACCACAGTTTTAGTGGCACACTTGAGGTGTTCTTTACCCAGCTCATTATTGCAGAGAATTCATTAGTCCAGCCATACATTTGGAGAAAATGGGAATGCGCTCTGAGAAGATTCATCCTTGGCACACAATCTTGACAGCAGTCAAATCTGCGAGAAAAGGTTATGACTGAAGTTTGTCTTGATTTGAGTTTCTCTGAAGGGCAGAACTGACTTCATTAATATAGTCCATGGAGAACATAGAGGAGCTCTACAACTCAGTGGGTAATGCCCCTACTAAGAAGAGATTATCAGTTCCTGTGTTAATGCAGTTTTATTTCAATGTGCTTTAAAAAAAATGTAAAATGTTTTAACATCTTCCCCTCCCAACCCATCTCAGAACACAGAAAATTAGAAAATAGATTTCAAATGTATTTCTGTGTTCTTCCACAATAAATAAATAAATAAATAAAAGGTCTTCTAGAAAGTTTCAGAAATAAATTGCAAAGGGTTGGACATCTTTTCCTCTTTGTTAATCCCGCCCTAGCTGTTGCAGCATTCACTTGGGGAGCCGTAGGCTCTGCAGGGAATATCAGAAATTATGTTTTGAGGGATTCTTTTTCTTCCTGTTGGAGAAACCAAAGTCAGGATATGGTTAAATTTGTAGGTGCTTTGGAAAAAATCTTCTAACTGTGTGCAAAGACACAGTAAGGTTAAGGGCATTTGCCATTATTCTTTAGGAAGAAATTGTTAGTGCTGAGGTTATAGTCTCTTGCCTGGTTTCTCTCTATATCAGGGTTAATGTTAAGGTTGTATTCACAACGGAAGCTGAAAAACGGCAAAGTTTAATTTCTCCATCTACTGCAGAAAATTGCTCATAATTTTTTGATAGCCATTTAGTCTTGCTAAGGTCACATCCTCCAGTTAAACTAGGTTTAAACATATTTAGTCATCCATATTTAAGGCTGATAGAAAACAATATTTTAACTTTAACAAGTATTTCTAGTTCAGGATCCGCATCAGGGTTTAAACCAGGGCTGTGGCTGGTTTCTGGAAGACGTGAGCTGACCTACATTAAGGACTATCCTGCAGGATGAGCGCCCTTGCCCGAAGAATCCCAGCAAATGAATTCATTTGCTCAGCTAAGTTTAAAGAGACAACTGTTCACTATTAGTTTTTTAGATGTGGACTGCAGAGTTTGGTGAGCTGTGTTTAAAACCGAGGACACCAGGCTGTATTTACTGTATTTAATGGTACTTGGACTCTACTTACTCTTGTGGCTGATGGGGACTGCTTGAGTAGGATTTGTCACAGTGATGGTCCATCATTACTTAAGTGGGGGTTTGAGATCCCATGAAAAATGGGATTGAGAACATAAACACCCACTAACAAATACAAGCTCCAGTCAGTAGCAGGTATTGTTCTATTATATGTGCCATCCTTGGAGAAAAAAAGTACAGTACACTACAGCATTATTTTATTGAAAGGCTTAATAGACTTTACGTTTTAAAAGCTTCCAAGTAGTTTACCAGGTTGCAATTCATCAAGAAATACATTTGATGTTAGTCCAAAAGGCACTTTCATAACTTGTTCTTTCTCTGGGAACATAATTGAACATAAAGTGAAATATCCAATTGCTAATAGGTTGACAGGATAAAGGGTTTTTTTTCTGATGGGAAGAGAAGAGAAATAATCCTAAAGGCGGCTTTGCCAAGTGTCTGGGGACAGGGCTGCCACTCAGGGTGCGGTGTTTACGAGCTGTCGATAGTGGCAGGGAAATAGGCAGTCTCCTTCACTTTCCCATTGACTTGCAGGCTGCATCTGTCCAGGAGCAGAAAATCAGATTGTACTGGATGGAAATGGGAACACAAGGGCTTTGAGAGGAGTCATGATACCAGGAGGTGCACTTGAGTCGGCAAGTTTCCCCGGCAGCCTCCACGAGGCATTAAAACTGCCATGCCTTGATAGACATCTGAGAGGAACGTGGAGTCCCAGAGAGGCCACCTGTGAACTCAGGCAACTTTATATGAAGATGAGAGACATAAAAAACAGCAGAGTTGCTGGAGGTCTATTTCACTAATCAAACAAATGCAAATGAGGTAAGCAGGAGTGGGACTGTCAACACCACTGTTTTGACTATTGAAAATTAATATATTTAGCATATCGAATTAAGTTTATATAAGTATGTTATATTTAATGTAACATTTTATTAAAAATACAATATATCTCTTTATGCTTTAAGTAACTTGGCTGTGGATGTTAGGGCTTTGCCTCACTCTTGGAATTTGTTGTAACAGCTAACAAGAGTATAATCTGGCTGTACTGAAATTTGCTGTCTCTGCAACGTAAACAGCCGAACAGGTCTCATGTCTTGTCCTTACCCACCGTACCTCCGACAGGAATTTCCTGCTGACTCATCAGTCATTTATAGCAATTAAAGGGCCGCCCTGCAGAATGCATTGAGGCAGTGGCAAATATTGCAGGTGGGTGAGGGTGGCCACTGAGGGAGCAACCTCTTGAGATGTTGTGGAACTATAACAGAGCAGGGCCCCCAGTTGTCACCCACACGTAGCAAGGGTGACTCAGTAAACCAGGGATTGCCCAGACTGGGGCCTTTCCAGTGGTGTCTGGGAAAGTCAGCAGGATAAGGATATGACAGCAGTGGCTAAGCTGGTCCTTGTGCCTGAATGGGCTAGCAGTTGTAGGTGATGTGAACAGACTGACATCTTACCGTGCAGCAGGCTGCTTCACTACTGGCATCGTAGGACTCCTTTTCAGTGTTTCATTAGCTTCTTGCTTAGCTTCCCATTAGTTGCTGGTAGGAGACTTGCAGTCCACAGCTGTTTCCTGCTGCCATTTGATCTAAAAGCTAATATTTCAAATGAGTGCACAAAAGTTTGCCTTCTGACCTGTGAGTAAGTAACATTTCATCTCCACGTCCAAGCCTCATGCCAGCCATGCAAAATTCTGCACAGCCAAAGTAGCCTGTTGTGTGTGTGTGTTTTATACTTCATAGCTAAGGCAACGTGTTCCTAAACATTATTTACCTATGACAAAGTAGTTATTTAAGAAATAGTAATTAGGCACATTGAAATAGTTAACATTTATATGATACTTTTTAGGTGACATCAACAGTGGTCATATCAAATCCATTTGAGCCTAAAACTCAGTAAAGATTTTGGTTTCTAATTATTTTAGTTTGGCTTTTAAAAGTAAAAAAAGGTCTTTTGACAGTTGGCACGCACATAGGACCTGGCAACCTTTTGCTACTCATCATGTTTTCTTAGATGCCGTTTGCCAAGATGTCGTTGGCAGAGCAGCCATCCTCGCCCTCGGCACTGCAGCATGAGGAGCCACACGGGCAGCAGTGTCAAGGGCTGTTCTGCCCACTTCGGCAGGCAGAGCCTGAGGCTGTACTACCTTTGCCTTTATGTACAGTCTGATGGTGACTTATAGCAAAAGATGCCGCATCTGCTGCTCCAGACAGCTGAGGTATCCCAGGGCCAAGACAAGGGATGGTCCTCCAAGAGCAGGCAGACAGCAACAGCCTCCTTTTTTTCCCTTTTTCTCTTTTCTCTTGAACTCTGGCCAAGGTAATGGATACAGCACCACACACTTCTTTGGTCTGGGTGTGTTTGTGTGTCCATAGATAAGGGGCAAAGTAGGCACCTACATAGTTTACCTCTGCCTAGGACTGGCCGCAGCAGGGCATCAGGCCAATGTACTGATGGCATTTCCACTCGCTCACTTCCAGTGCTTCTAGAATTAGTTTTGTAGTTAATGTACACATTGATGTCAAACAAAATGAAACCGTTATGGTGTTGTGAGTCGTCTGAGTGTTCCTTTGAATTTAATTATTTAAATGACCTGCTATTGTTCCTAAATTAAATATTTAAGCTTGCTAAATGACTGCCACCCTGGCTTAGTTGTTAATGTATCATGATTGGTAGTGACAGAACTGGAGTTGGATGGTAGTATTGGGGGAATCTCAACTCTTCACTGTTTTCCTTAGCATTATCACCACCACTGCAAGGGCCGGTTCAGCACCCTGGTACTGCACGGGCAAGGCACTTCCATGGAGACTTGTTTGCAGTGTTGTGACTGGACAGCTGAGTTTCTGGAGCCAGCTAAAACCTCTGAGAGCCCAGGTAGTCCTCCTCCAGCCTCACATGAGCACCTCATGCACACAAACATGCACAAAATGGGGTATTAACCCTCTTTTAAGGGCCATAGCTCTTCCCACCCCATGGGTGAGTCCATGATGAATGCCTAGCTGCTAGCACCATGGGCACAGGGAGAAATGCCCCAGAACTGTTTTTATGAAACAGGTGCAGGAGATGGGGCTCTTGAGCACCTGCTGCAGACAAGATGAAGCATCAGTCCTGCTCGTAGGACCATCACCCTTCTTGGTGAAAAAGGAGTCAGATTTCAATCAGGGAGAAAAATAGCCAGCCATTTGAGTCATCACAAAAAATCAATAATTTTTCCAGGTTTCCTGAGATTCCTCGGTCTGTATCTTTCATTTTTCTTCTGTTTAATAAGATAATGAAGGAAAGTCACTAGGGGAAGAAAGTTAAATTAGTATTGTGATCTTTATTTGATTTTTATGGATCTAGGCATGGATTTTATGCATCTATCTGTTATTCTAATTGTAGGTTTCTTTGTGTAGTCCATTTCAAAGTCCTAAGACACTAAGACTACCTTGTACTCAAAAACCTTAATTTGAAATGAAGAGGTAATAAAATATAATATTAGTGTGTTCCCATCAGTGTGCTGAACAGAAAGGCCTGGGAATGTCTGATTCACCATTGTTGCAAGCCTTTTATCCTTTAGGTGTTAATTAGCACAAAAAATGTTTGGGTCTTCTTAAAAGGCAGATGTTAAAATTCCAGCTATATGTTTTTTTCTTTTGTTTTTGTGGGGACTGAAACTTTTGAGAGCATGTAGAGTAAGTGTAAATATTTTTTAAATTATTTTTTAAATATGAAGAGTAGGAGACAGTCTCATTTTCTTTAATGTAACTGCAGAGATTCTAATAGTTATTTAAATTATTCATAAAAGCCTAAATAATTAGTCACTCTAGTTAATTTGCAAGTGGACAGACAAAGAATATATACTAAATAACTAAGGTCAGAATTCAGTTTTCGGTGTTAAATAGCATGAATACATTATAAAATGTGTCTTTTAAGAGGTCCACCTTGTGCTTTTAACCACACAGACATCAGGTATTTCTTCTCAAAGCTTCTATCATCAAGCACTGATTCCATCCAAGTGGAAGTTAATAGCTTTAGCAACCTTAATATTTTTAAGCTGTTTCATTTGCTGGTTATGCTATGGCGAGGGCGTGAAGGAGAACATGAGACTGGCCAGGCTGCATTAGCTCAACATGCCCTGTATCGTATTTCCAGTAGACACCTGGGTATGAGCTCAGGAACAAGGCAAGTGCAGACTGATATTCTCAGAGTACTCTGCTACCCATCAAGAAGTTCTGTGGCAGCTAGTTTCTGAGTCACATGTACCATCTTTTAATTTCTTTGTCCTCACTGGATTTTTTTTTCCTCCATGGCTATGTCTTGTTCTCTTTTCATTCTCTGCAGCCTAAAGCAAAGCTTTTTCTAAGGTAAATTCATACTAAGAGAAGCAACACTTCCTCATGTTTGTTTTGAAACTAGCAGCCATCTGCTTATTTCCTTAGATTATTCCTAATCATTGTATTGGAGATAACTATCACTATTCTTGACACACACCCTCACTGTTGCCCAGATTTTATCATCCTCTACAAAACCTTACTTAGCCATATTACGCTTTGGAGGGGTCTTGTTTACTTAGTCCTTCTGGGAGAAGCTGGTTGATATCCGATCATCCTTAGTACCACCTTTAGTTTCTCTGTACCCTTTATGAGATGAAAAGGAGGGAGGAAGGCAGCACCACAAGCAGTAATCATGATGTAGGCAAAACAGAGATTTGTATGATGTCTAATGGTGGCCTTTCTTTGTGCTCTGTACCTGGCTTAAGATTCCTAATATCAGAATTCCTTTCCTCTTGTTGTTGTTTGACTGTTAGCACTGTGCTGATGCTGCCTTAATGCTAGCTTGTAGGTATGGCATTTCTGGGTGGTTAGAGACAGAATAGAAACAATAATTGCATATGAAAAGCTGCAGGGAGGTGGGACAGGTCTCCTATGTTCATTTCTGTCACTGAATTTCCCCTGCTATTTTTTTATCTCTTAAAAATAATTTTCTTTTAATCACTCAAGAGTCACTAAGTCTCAGTGGTTCTTTCTGCAGTCCTGAAGATGTGTCCCTCTCCTTTAAGAACGACATTTACTATCATGAGCAGATGTCATCCCCTCCCTATTAGCCACTTTTCCAGTCATTTATGACAGTGTCTGCCCGAAGTGGTCCCTGAAACCACTCCTATAGCCCTCACCTCTGCTGTAAAAACTGACACTCACATGTCATACTGGACCCTATTCTTCAGGCTCTTGCCTAGAAATGGTAAAAATTCAAAATGACGTGAAGCCTGCCATTTCCAGTTTCTATTTCCAGGACCATGTTAAGCTGTGTATTGCACATGGCAGTCAGGTGTGCAGACACCCTGTCCTTGGGTTCCTGCAATGGGTGACAACCACCGAACAACCTGGTCTGTCATCCTTGCTGCCTGGCATAGAGCAGGGTTTGGAGCAGGGGGCGCCTCTTGTGGTCCCTTCCAACTGAGGTGTCTGTGACTGCCACCTGGTCCTGGCAATTAATTTTCATCTGTTTGTCCTATAATGGCTTCTACCACTGATGTGTCCGACAGCGTCTTTGTCATTCCAGTGCAGGACTCTCATTTGCATCTTCTCACATCAACAGAGATACCAAGTAATATTTTTTGTTGTGGGAAGACAAATATGCACCAAAAAAAGAAGTACCAATTGTGAGTATTCTAAATTGAATTCCTGTAAGAAATGGCATGCCAGTATTCTGTTGCCCACTTTTATGTGAATAAAATATGACTCCTGACCTGCAAATACCTTTTGAATATCTGCCTGTGTAATGTGCTTCATAATGCAAGAAGGGCTGGAGCTCAAATACATCTTCACATTTAAAGACTGTAAGGGACTTTCCTCTGGGGTGAAAAAAAATTTAGGCACTAGAGAGCAGAGCAGACTGTCACCCGTGCAGAGACATAGCTCAGAAGTGACCAGTTTTCAAATGAGGAACTTGCTTATTTTCATGAAGCTGAACGGTATTTATTTCAACTCTAAGAAATACAGACATATGAGACAAATGTCTTTGTAGTTTTGGACAGGGAAATGGACAAGGTCTATTGTTTGTATCAAGGTCCTCAAATCCACAGGACTTAGTCAAACCAGAATTGTTCACAGAACTTTATATAATTATATAATTGACAAAATAATCCTTTTTTTTCTTTTTTTTTTTTTTTATAGACCTGCGATCTATCAGCATTGTTAGCACTGGGCCTTTGATTTATTTAAAATTATTTTAAATGTCACATACTATCAGTATAGAAGGGACGATTCCTAGCAGGAATTGAACCACTCTGTAATTATAATAATTGTATTTACAGAGGGGAAAAAAGTTTCTCTTATAGGGAGGATATTTTAATCTGTTCTGCTGCTTGTGATATCTCAATTTTTAATTTTTTTTTTTTTCACCTAGTGAATAGGTTAAAAAGTGAAAAGACAGAATTCTCCCCAGGAGATAGATTCTCCCCAGGCACAATATATATTGTAAAATGACTGCCGTCAATGTGATGTGGTAATAGACCTTTATCCCTAATGCAAGCACTGGCAGCAACTGAGGCATCCGAGGCATCATTTACTAGAATATATCTGAGGATGACTTTTAGTAGCTTTTTGTAGCAATCTGAGTTCAATTCAAACCGTAATCAGCTAATCACTGGCAATTTTCAGATATGAGTCAAGCTAATTTCAAGACAATCAGGCTTAGATAGTTTCATTGAACAGCCCTGGAGATGATGTTTATGTTGATGTCCATTAGTATTCCAACTGACAGTAATGTGCACTCTGCAAAAAGAAAAACAAAAACAAAAAAACCCAACCCACATGCCACAAAAAAAAACACAAAACCCTCTCTCTAAAATGAGTAACAACAAAAAGTCTGCAAGCCTGAAGTGCAGAAAATGGAAGTTTATTTTTACCCACCGGTGTTCCCTCGTAGGTGATCTAAACTGAGGGTTGCGCTGTCTAAGGAGGTGATGGGTCATTTAGGATACTTACCCTGATTTGAAAGTGTAGCTTGGCTTCTGTTCAGCACTGAATGTCAAAACATTTGCTCTGAGTAAAAATCATGGAAGCTAAGAGGGATGTCAGAATCAAGTGTATTTGTTACTTTTTGCAAGATTCAAACCACACGCAACTTTCCTGTGATATGTAAATGAGTCTATAATGGCACATGCTTGATTTACTTTTTTGTCCCTTTTTTTTTTTCATTTTTAACCATTACTTGAATTTCTTTTCCCTTCACAGACTATAGACTTAGATACACATAACACCCTATTTGCAGAGAAATATCCCTCACAACACAGGGGGATGCCTCTTTAAATCATCCAGCCAAAGTGAGATGTTGTGAGACTAAAATGGACAACAACCATATGAGCAGCTTTCCTTTATGAAAATATGGTGTCAGTTTATGAGCAGATATTGGATGGGTGAACCCTGTCCCTGGCACTGCTGACACAGAGAGCTGTTTTCTGGCATCCATTGCAGGGTTGGGGGGGGAAGCCCTAAGGTCTGTTTCTTGAAGCAATATGTGACAAAGTTATTGTGGTACTAACTTCACTAAGAAGTATTTGTTTAATTTCGCTGTTCTGGTTAGCAAACACAGCCTTGGAGATATTGCCATTGCTTCCTTGGCCTCTTGTGTGCCATTAACACGAAATCCAAGCGCTGTGGTCTCTCTTGGCCTCTGCCTGGGAGCTGCTAAGAGAAACCTCTCAGCGCCTTGGTGCCAGAGACACGGGGGGGCTGTCCCTCCTGCATCAGAAGCAGTCTCAGCACCTCTTTGTAGTGGAGGAACAAGCTGGCGTTGTAGCATGGAAGAGCTTTTCTTACATATAGACCCTGATGGGGAACCCACAGAGAGCGAGAGACAAGTCTTTTATTAAAGCTACTGTTTACTTGATCTAGTTAGAAAACAGTAAACCCTACAAAAATCATGAAGTATGCAGATTAAAAAAACAAACAAACAAACAAACACACACCTTTATTTCAAATCAGTCACCGCTGAAGCAGACTGAATTGAACACTAAAAAAAATAAGAAAATTCAACCCTAACGTACTGGGCAATCTGATATTCAGTGCTTTGTACTAAGCAACACCAGTCAGGGAACACTTAAGCAGCTGTCTCCTGTTTGGAGTCTGCATTAACTGTGATCACTGAGCAATGGGACCTGTAGACATAAACAAACTTTGCTCAATGTACAACAGCGGTCAGCTGCCAACCAGAACATTACATATGTGTATATAGATATATATATATAAAATTTAAAAAATAGTCAAACACAAACTTACTATGTTAAGCACTAATATTTTTGGCCACATAGAGTTGCAGGTAACAAGACTTATGAGGAAATGAAAGAAAGGAAGTTTAGGTGGATAAGAACATCATCCTTAGGTATTTTAGATATAACATATAATCTCTATATATTTTTAAATTATATGTGTAAATATAATTTTATAGACTACAGATGTTGAACTATATGTCTAAAATAAATATCTTAAAAACGTAAACACAAATAAAGCATGTTATTAATTATTCTTAGGTATTTATAAAATATAAAAATATACATAAAAATAAAAAGATGCATGCAGAATAAGAGATATGTCATCATGTTCTATGGGTATACTGGTTGATAATTATCGTGGATAAAAAGTAATTTCTTCCACAACCAGGTCATTCCATAATTGCCCACTAGGAAGTACATTGCCAGAATAACAAAGACTGAGTAACAGCAGGAAAAAAATTACCATGAATTACCGGACACATTTATCCCTGTGTCAATCTGATATATAATTTAAATGATCTCACATTGCAAATGTCTTCTTGTATCAGCTGATGCACTGGCCAGAAAGGTAGACTCGGATGCTATCTGCCTGGGGATGTGGAGGTATTAAGAACATTAATGTGCATTTGAGAAGAAACCGCTGCTACCTGATGAGGCCCCCAGCTCGACGGTGGGCAGCAGCTGATCCCAAAAGGCACCTCGAGCCATTTCTGCCGCTGATGGGCTGTGTGTGAAGGTAGCGAGTGCCAGTGGGAGGAGCCCAGAGAGTGATTTAAAATACCTTTCCATGCAGATTTTGCACAGCAAGAGTCAGCTGCATAAATATTCGTGGCAAACAAATACAAAAGGTATTTTTGCAAAATGAATACATTTTAAAAGGGTTGTAAAATATTCATAGGAAATATTTCTAGCATGAACTTAGAATAGGGGCCCAAGCCTGGAAATTACTGACACATTTCTCCAGCTTTAAGCACTTAATTGCAGTCAGATTGCAGATCCTTGAATTCCTGAGACAGGTCTAGGTCTTCAGCAGCTCAGATTCATGAATAAGGCTGAGGACTTGGATCATCAGGGCTGAGCTGAAATATGGATGTGGGCTTGTTATTTCAATGTCTGTGTAGCTGATCTATTGACATGCAGCACCACTGCCTTGCAGGGTCACACAACACCAACACTGCAGAAACACTGGTCTCAGTGCCCTCTATAAGGCTGTAGCCACTGCAGCTGAGCAGATCCTGATGCCTTCTCTCTCAGCACATCAGCACGGAGGTTCTCTGGGCTACCAGGTCCCTGGTGGCTGTGACTGGCTGAAGCCATGGGTGTGCAGTGTTATCTGACAGAAGTCCACTTCTTACCCCAGATGAGACAGAAGAGGTTAGGTAAGCACAAAGAGGCAAATCCTTCTGCAGTTCGTCTGGGTTTTCTTTTTCTCTGAGTTAATGAGATCCACCTAACTTAAAAAATATACTTTCCATTGTCCTTGCTTTTTTGCATTGGTTTGGATTTACTACCAAGTTACATTCTTAAATGGTTGCATCTGCAGACTCAAGAAGTCTGCAGGGGACAGAGATGAGACAGGACTGACAGAAGGGAGATCCTTTGAGGGTTTCTGCATGCACAGACTCTGGCAGCCCCCTGAGCTGAAAATGGTCAGAGGAGGGGAGACTGTTGAGAACGAGTACCCATATGCTTGTTCTGTACTTTGTGGTATGCAACTGTACCAGGCTATATGGACCTCTGGTCCTGCCTCATGGAGATATTCTACTGGAAGCTCTTAGACTCAATGTCAGCCTTGACAAGAATGATATAAGTTAGGTGCTGCGATAGGTCAAAGTCAGATGTTTAATGAAAGAAATGTGGAATTGCCCTGAATAAGTAGAACAAAAGGAAGAGTATAAAAAAATTTTTGCTATTAAAATGAGAATTTAGTCCCTCATTTAAACAATTTTATGTTAAAGATACAGCCCAGGCAGTAGACCTAACAGTAAAAGAGAAAGGCTTTGTCAGGGTTGATTGCAGGGATGCTGAACTGTAGTATCTCTGGGCTTCTCTCAGAATTATCTTTTAGCAGGATTAAGATTAATTGAGCCTTGTTTGAGATGAACAATGATTTCGCCTCCGTAGCAGGTTACTGAGGAGAAAGTATTCATTCCAAAGGTGAGGAAAGGAATAAATATCCATTCCATTGGATATTGATTTATCCCCATTTTAGACTCTTACTTCCTTGAAAATGATGAAATAGTGTGTGTGTGGTAAACTTCCAAATGGATCAGCATTATTAAATGGTGCTTTCAAGCAATGGCCACAGCAGAGAGATCTTCTTTCTCAGACTGATGTGTGGAGTATCTCAGGGACAGACATGTGTGATACCTGGCAATGCACCTGGAAGGCTCTGAGGAATAGGAAAAAAAAAAAAAAAAAAAAGGCTGTGCATTTAGCACAGTCCCCAACCAAGGCGCAGGGCACAGCTGACAAGCAAGAGGTCTGAGACTGGGAAATGAAATGAAACGAAATTAAAGAACCATGCTGGCAGTTGCAGCCTGGCTGTTCCTGTAGCACTGGGAGGGATGGGGACAGGAGCCCCAGCCTTTCTCCATGCTCAGCTGTCTTTCCAGGGGGCAGGTCCAGACAGGAGCCCTGTCTCATCGCTACACATTAGCTGTGCAGCTATGGTGCTGATGATGAGCTGAGCGGAAGTAGATTTGCACCATCACCTTCAGGGACAATCTGAGATCCAAAACCTCCAAGTCCTCTGTAGTAATTAACAGTATCACAAAGCATCCTGGTGATACATCCTCCTGAAAGACACAGGCTTGGAATAGTCTCAATGTTCATTAATCTATTCATGTGCCAGATGGCCACCCAAACACCTGGGTTGATACCAGGAAAAGTCTACAGCAAACTTCACTTGTCTCCAGGATAAAGCCTCAACTTAGAGTGCTCCTGGGGTGACTGGGAAAGGGGTACCCAGAGACACAGTTGTCTCATATGTCTCTTAATAGCACCCACTCATCTACTGCCATATGGCACCTTATGATGAGATGTGCAGTAAACAAAATTGCAGGAGTCAAAATAATATTTAAGAAAAAAAAAGAGCAGCATAGGCCCAGGTGTTTCTCAGTACAACTTAGACTTGTAATTATTCCTTTTTCTCATTGTTACTGCTCAGCTCAGCTGCCCTTACAGTGAGTTTCATCTCTCTCTAATTTTTTTCAAAGTTAGAAGCAAAGGTTTGTTTGTAATATCAGACAATAATCAATGAATCACACAGTATTTACATTAGGTTAGTTTAGTGCTGCTATGGATGGCAGTTCAGCTGGGCTTCTACTGTAGTAAAGAGATTGAATTTTCAGTAAAACTGGCATTCTTGCAGAGCCCATGGTGAAGTATGGTGTCTGTGGGAAATCAGCCTTTCCCGGCAAGAAAAAAATTAGTGAAAAGCAATTTCCAATTCAGAATTTCCTCTCTCCAAATCCTCCTGATGAATTCTAAAGTAAGGCTTCAACTTTGTCCCTGACACCCACAAACATATGGCTGCACAACCGCAACACTTACTGGAGTAGTAGTTCCGTAGATGAAGAGATAAGATGATAAGAGTAGTAGCGGTTACAAAAACTATTCAAATCACATTTCAAAGAGATATTTTTTTTTTAAGGAGAAGACTTCTCTCGTGCAGCAGGACATGCAGCTACACATAGTTCTAGACAAAAAACTAATCAGCTTCAATATTGGCTTAGCACTGGTGAATCACCAACTGCAGCATATACCATCAGATGCATGATTCCTGGCATACACACAGTAAAACTACCATTTTCCTTCCTCTTTTCAGTAACTCTTTCCATTCAAAGCATTAGCTGATCACAATAAAGGACAAAACCATCATCACTGTAACTACGTATTATACCTGCATTTAACCTGACAGAAGAGACAGTCCAGAAGAAAAGAAAACATTGCTCTAGGATTGGAAAAGGATCTTAAGCTCTGTCTGAAGTTAATTGGCAGCAATATTTTTTTCCTCCTTTTTTTAACTTTCCCTTCATTCCTGGAAGCATGTTCTTTACTTTTCCCTGCAAGTCACCTAAATCTTGGCCCTTGCTTGTGATAGCTATATAGTATACGTGTCAATCAGCTATGCTGAAATACGTTTAGTTGCAAGTAATTATGTTTGGCCAGATGAAATTGTACAGTTAATCTTAATTATGACCAGATCTGTTTCAATATAGCCTTTCAACCTTTGAATTGCCCCATATGCTCTCACTCACATTTTGACTTTATCTCATTAATTGACTCGGTAAGTAATCACAGACAACTATCTGTAATGTAACTATAATGAGGGAGATACTAACTAAGCAATAAGACTACAGGATAGGCTGTGGCTTTGCCTAACAGTTTCAGTAGCCTGAAAGCCCAGCTTTCAAAAGGGCTGGCTTGTGGTCCTGAGTTACCAGTGGTTTAGATGTTACCTGTTACCTCCAGCACAACAGTCACAGGTTCATTGAAATGAGCAGATCATTTTTGTTTGTGTTTACATTTATGAGTCAGATGAAGCTGAGGACAAGTAATGAGAGCTGAATACATCACTTACTTGAGTTCCCATTCTTCACTCATTCACTTGGGTGAAGACAAGGCAGAGGAAGAGCTTTGCCTTACAGGTTGACTTTTGGTTCTCAGTACAGTCCCAAGGACACAAGTCTGTGGTGCAGGCCATGTATTGTTGCTGGTCTTAGGACTTTTGTTTTCCTTTTTCAGAAAAGCCCCTAGAATACTAGGAGCAGGAAGATCCTTTGAAGAAGAGAGGAGCCAGGCTACTGATACCTTTTCTCTGTCAATAGAAAAAAGTTCTTGCCCTTTTCTTTTATATGGCTCCCAACCACCTGTTTTATAAGCTTGCATTTTCTCTAATAATGATACACATGACTGGAGGAAAAAAAAGACATAACTTTTACTGTTTACCCTGGTATCTTTGCTGAGTGTATTATAGGTATGACAAAATACCCAAGGGCTTATTGCCATGATTTATTTAATATAGCTATGTAAAAAAAATGATATTGCGATACCAAATTTTATGCAGAAGAGATAATTTATAAGGTATGTTTTGTTTATTAAAAAAAATAATAAAATGAAGACAAAACATCTTTGTAATTCAAAATATACCAATGGCTAGTCTGCTCTCCACCACTGATACTGTGTCATCTCTTCATTTTGCATGCCAAAGAGATTATCGCTGGTTAAGATTATTAAAGTAAAACCACATTGGATATATTTTTCATCTCCATATCAACCAGGATGTAAAAATGAAAAGTAGTCACGAAGCTTACCTTTCTTACAGAAGACTTTAAATGATGAAAGTAACACATTTTTGAAATGTGTTGACCCAAAAGGTCTGGGAGAACAAGGTTTAAACTGAAGAAGTGGAAGAAGGGTGGGAGGAGGGGTGTGGAATGATGGTGTCAATTAAACCCTGGGTTAGGGAGTGAAAAATGACATCACCTGCGTATTTTTGACACCCACACTGCCACACAGGGCTGAGAAATACAGCAAATGCAAACTTGGTGAAGTGAGAAACTTATGAGTAGATTTAAAGGGACAGCTTTGTCAAACATGCTATTTTAGAGGGGGGAAAAAAAAGATAAAAAAAAAAACATTTTGGCTGTGTGGTATGTTTGATACTCATCCAAAATGATTTTGCCTGGCTTCTGAATTAGTAAGCTGCTTTCTTTAGAGATGATCATTCTTCCCACCCTCCTCTTTTTACTTTCTTTCCCTCTCACAAGACCAAGCTCTTAAGAAAAAAAAAAAAAAAAAAAGAAAAGCTCTGAATGAGTGAGTAGCTCATCTTCAAGAGACTTTTATAAATGGATGGATTAGAGGTACAGAGAGAAATTAAGGACTTGGACAGAAAGACAGAGTGGCATTTATTTTATTTCATATGTGCCATGTCACATAAACTCTCAAATGATCTCAGACTTGTGTTGTGGTCATATTTCTCAATAAAAGCCAATGATCTTTCTTGATAGGGTGAGGATAAATCTCCTTTGGAAGCACCCTATTATCCTCCACATGAAGCTAACCAATGGATTTTAAAAAGCAAGTACTCAGCCAACAAGCCAGGTGTTTGTGGCTTGCCTTTGGATCCTCTGGCCACTCAAGCCATTCTCAAAACAGAATGGACAACTATCTTTTTTTTCTTTTTTTTTTTTCTTGGGTCCTAACTAACAGAAGCATTTAGGATCCTGGGTGAGCAAATGTGTCTATGCCTTTAATATGGGTTTTATTGACATTTGGCTAATAGTGAGTGTGCACAGACAGACTATCAGGGACAGGAGATGGGCACAGTGTCACAGCTCTATGCTAAAACTTTACAAGTAAGGTAACTCCAACCTTAGAAGCTCATGATCTGTGCTGGCAATGAGGAACAGCAAGATGCCTGGATGGATACAGGCCAAACCTTCCTGCAGCTGTGCAGTCACTGCCAGTGAGGAACAGGGAGAACCTAACACAGCCACACGAACATTTGAATATCCCAGTTTTAAAGAGAGAAGGAAGAAAGCTAATAGTAATAATTACAGATAAAATGTAGTTTGTTCTAGTAGCATTGGTTTCCAAAATTAGAATAGGTTCCTTCTACCGCAGTAAAATCCCACTATAATAATAACGATAAAAAAAAAAAAAAAAAAAAACCCAGGCTGCTGCTCTTCCTTTTCCTAAAGTGAATTTAATGATTCAGAAAGCGAGAGACTCGGAGCAGAGCTGTGAGTCAAGCTGGGTGTGGGCAGCTGCCCTGCAAACCTCCCCATGCTCCATCACTCGGGCATCTTGCATCCTCCCTGCCTGGCCAGCAGCACCCCAGCTCTCCTGAGTGGCTGCTTGCCCCCACGGCTCCCACAGCCCTGCCCGATACCCACCATACCTGACTGGGCTTCCCGCAGTGCAGACAGGGCTCGCTGCTCCCACTGTCCCCAGCCCACTTGCTAATCATGATCAAGCACCATATCAATGATTACAGCTGAAGGAAAGCAATTTGCCCCTCGGGAGGTGAGTCCTCTGAGCTCCTTTGCACAGTCACCTTATGGAGTGGCTCCGGAAGCACAAGGTTACTGCACTGGCTTAATATGCAACCCAGCACTGTGTATTTTCATACTTAATATGCAGATCTAATTGCTTGCCTGCATTTTGATTACCTTCTCTTCCTGGAATTTGCTCTTGTGTGGCTAATCCTAGTGAACTTCAAAGCATGAACTTGGTGGCTTTTATTTTTTTATTTCTGCAGTTTATGTTTGAGACCAATGTCAAAACTCTTTGTAAGAAGCAGGACTAATTTTATAGAGATAGTTTAGAAAAAAAATAAAAGCCTTAGCATTCAGTTGTCCTCTTTTTTTTTAACCTCAGGACCTTTACTTTAGCCGAACTGGAAGGTTGCACATTTGATCTGATTACAGTTAAGACTTCCCCAGCCAGCAGCATTTATCCTCCTGCCAGCAGCATTTATCCTCCTGCCAGCAGCATCCTCAGTCCTGCCTACCTAATGCTACCTTCAAGGATGGCTCATAGATAATTCCTTTTAAGAGAAAGGCTATTCTTCATTTCTGGGTGTAAGAGAAGAGAAGATCTCTCTATGAAGAGATTTAACTAGTTCCCTGTCTCAAACTGCTAAACTCAACCCACACAAATGCATTTTCCTGTAAGTGTCCCCACTTTCCTCCCTCTCCCCCACTTTTCTCTTCCCATTATCCACCTCCCCAGCAATAACAAGCAATAAATTTGTTTGCTTTTTTTTGGGCACGGTGACTGTCTACTTTAAATGCCACCTTGTTGAAAGATTTAAAAAAATGAAAAGAAAAATAGCCACAGAACAAACTAATCTCCCTTCCCAAATATAAAATAAAAGCTGTCTTATTTTTAGGCTTTGCAGCAGCTCATGTGTCATTTTCATCATTTCTCTCTCTCTCTCTCTCGATGACTGAGAGGCAGTGAGAGGAGGCGAGAAAAAACTTTTTTTTTGTTCCCTCTGGAAAATACATATTCAGAGCTTTCCTTAACCCGATTTCTTTCTACATTAAGTTATCCATAAACAAAGCTAAAATGGAACCTCAATAACCTGATACTTTTTTCAACTTTCAGTAAAATGTAGCTTGCTGATTAGACTAATATAACAGCATCAGCAACATGATACACGGAGGCTGTAATTTTTGACTTTGTGAATCATTACATTTGCAGCATGCAGCAGCAAACTAAGGGAAAGTGGTTGAGAGCAGGCTGTGTGAAGTAGGGCAATTAGGTTAGAAACGAACCATTCCTTTACCCTGACAGTGAAAGGGAAGAAGTAGCACAAGAATCAATTTTGGGCCCATTGGGTATCTTGCGTAAGTCGCACAGGTCCTGACTCCAGCTCACTCAGACCAACAGAAAATGTCTCAGTGACTCCAAGGACAGTAGACTTGGTCATTAACTCTTTCAATTTCTTGGATCCTTCATGAATAAAAGGGTTTCTTATTTTCTTCCCATTTTTTTTTTTCTCAAAACCCTCCAGCAGGCAGATACCAACACAACATGAGCTTTGAGCTTCTACTCTGGAGACTTAATTTCCCCAAAATGACAAATAATACCTTTACAGCACTGCAGCATTTATGGCAGGTGTTGCCTCAATGGACAAAGATGGCAATTCACTTTTACATCTGTACATTTCTTCAAATTAGGTTTTGTTAGCCAATGTATTATGATAGTGAAAACATCTAATTGGGTTGTACCAGTAAAAACAAAGCATTCTGTGTCTTAAATATTTGACTTTCATCTTAAACTGCCCCCCTCCCCCCAAAAATTTGAATGCTTACTACCATAACTGCTTTATATCAAAAAGCCCTTTCAATGTGTAAGTATAATCTGTCTGCTGAATTTCTCTAAACATATCACTACCCCAGGAGAAGAAGGTGTGAAGTTGTTCAATAAATGCTCTTGAAATCCATTCTTCTATTCTTTCAGCTGCAGCAAAGAGAGATATTCAGGGAATCTGCTAGCTGATGTACATTATAGCAATGTTATTTGTCTTTTGGGACCTGTGCTTGTTGATTAGAAGTTCCAAGTGTAACGAGCAAGTGCAGATGTAAAGAGCACAGCAGCGCTGTGCTGGCAGGTTCATTATTGCAGTCCTGGATCACCAGCTGGCGATCTGGCACCATGTGCTGTAGTAAAGTAGTGATGTTACTTTAGCCTGAGTGCTGTGTATAACTCTTCCCTCTTAGACCTAGCATCAAGCCTGTTTGCTCACCCTGATTGTTAATTTAGCTATTTGCTGTCTAAACCCTAACCCCATTTTCCACTTCTGCCTTAGTCTTAATCTCTGAAAATCCAGCCCAATCTGTCCCTGAGCTTCTTGAACCTTTGTCCCATTTTACCATCAGGCCTACCCAGGACTGGTCCCTCTGTGCTAGATCTACACCACCTTCCTCCACAATCCTGCCCTTAAAAACAAAATTTTTCCTCTTTCTGTCAAAGACTGCTAAAGTCTTTAGTTGAAGAGCTGCAACAAATTCATATTCTTTCAGCACACAGCTATCAATTAGCACTAGTGCTTAATCTGATTGTTTCAAAGTCTGATAGATCTATTAATAGTAAAAAAATCTGGCATCCAATTTCTGGATACTCTAAAATTCAATTGCAATTCTATTTGACTGTCCTGGATTTCTATTTAAAATTATCACGCATATGTTTCTGCTAAACTGTGTTTCTTTATCCTGATGTTATCAATTTTGGTGCAAATTTGTTCAATGGATGGTCTGGATAAAATAGGGAATGCAGTCATACCTCCAGCTCTCCTACAGCCCATGCTCACGACTAATGCAAGATCCAGAAAGACTGAGGAAAATGTCACTTCATTTAAAAAAAAAAATTCCTGAGGAAAAAAAGACAGAAAAGAGATTCAAAAGCAAGAAGTCCTAACACGTCTTTTGTAGGAGTCCAGTACCGGACACTTAGAAGACACAATTTTTATTCTAGAACTGGAGATTAACCTCCTCGCTTGTCAGCTCTTTTAAGGGCTTTACTCTACCCTGATCACCAGCCGGAGCTGGCTGGGGCCCAGTCTTCAGTGCAGGGCAGCACAGAAGCTATGTTTAGCTGCTTTTAAATCATATAAACGGCATTAAGACAGAAGTAATACAGAGATGCACAAAAGCAGAAGTGTGTAAATGCCTCACTTTCGTCCTCCTGGTCCTGCTTTCCTACAGCAGCTTGGTAGTTTCCTACATGTTTTATGAGTAATGAATTTAAAGTCTCCCAGTCATAATGAGTTGGTAGTTAAGTAGCACCACAGCTTTGTTGCATTCCTCCAAATTCTATTCCCTTTCTTTAGCCCTGTACATTGAAAGTAAGTCTGTGCCGCCCTGCATATGCTAAATGTAATGAACCCTAACTCAGGTAGTCTGCACAAAGATTCAAGGGGATATAATTTATTTCTTGCATAGTTACATAGTGTGTATCTGAATTTAGGCCCTAATGAAAACACTTAGAGGGATCAGTGAAGATCATCCTCAAATGAATTAATCTGATCATATTATTTCTTTTATTCAAGAAAATGTATCTGTGAATAGTTATCCACGCTGTACAAAATGCCGAGTCTTTTATCTCTTTTGCATTTACACATTCATGGTCCCCTAGAAGTCTTTTCTTCTTCTCATCTTTTGAAGGAGGTAGGTGTGTTGTTTTTTTTTTTCATTTGAGAAAAAGAAAATACGTGGCTGGATAGATGACGAGAACTAAATAATGTGCCCAATTATAACAGTAACCTGTCTTTTAGGAGACGAGGTGCAATGTAACATTGTCACCTGGTTGTTTTTTCCTCTAATATTCACTATTTACCTATTGTTTTATGAAAGTCTCATCACAATTCGAAACTCCAGTTATCATTCATTAGCACTTAAAGCACACTATAAAGTTGGTGGCAACAGGCCAGAGCAAACAAACAACCTGCTTGTAGATTTATAACACCTTCTATGATATGCAGTATCACTCTTCTCACTGTGGTGAATATTTCAATATCCAGTATAGTTTGCATTAATAAAAAAATCAAAACCAAAAAACCAAAACCAAATGAAACAAAGAAGCACTGCACGGGCAAGTGTATATATATAGTATGAATCTTGTACATTGTATAATGTAAAAAAAAAGTTACATTCACCTAATTAGAGAAAACACTGTTTCTGAAGTCTAGAATAAAAAAATTAAAAGAAAATATTACATTAAAAGTGAGAAATGATGAAAGTGAAGAAATTATTTTGTAAATGCCTGTATTTATGCATCCTTGCATGATTGTGTTGACACCTTCATCACAGACTGTATGTGTTCCTCTGTTGTGCACTGTTCTGGACCTAATACCATAGAAATTGATAAAGATAAATGGTGATAAAGAAGCAGAAGCAAAGATGGAAAAAGTATGAAGGATGAGGTTTTTATATCCAAAATAGGGACCTGACTTTTAAAGATAACTATGCCCAATAAAGATCAATAAAAGAGTAAATTAGATTTGATTCAGGTCCTGAAATGGATCTATGGGACTTTGGTCTTAGCTAACTCCGTGCGTCAGTCTGAGGAAGCTGGACCAGGCTGTTTGCATGAATGAGAAGCTCTGAGTCAGACCAAGGGCATCAACTGTATGTACTGCCCTGTTTTTATAGCCAACACTAGTACAGGGGGAGAAAGTGAACACTGGATCCTGCAGAAAAGCAGAAACCCAGAAGAACCACAGGGTGTGCAGGACCAGGACCATCAACAAAAAATGTTGAAGTGTGGAACGAACTCCATGAGGACAAGATCTTTGCAAGCCAGCAGTCAGGGCTGTGCCAGGACTAAACCCAATTGCTTGTGAAAAGACTATAAAAAAGTCCTTTACTATAATTGTGAAAAATCCAAATAACTCTGTTTTATTGTATAAACTCATTTTTTCCCTCAGATGATATTCAGGAACCATGGACCCATGAAATAGATGAGTATATTTCATTAATCCTTAAACTTCTCTACACTTAGCTCTCCCCTAGAAGTAATAGGTCATACCTCTGATCAAACACATTAACATTGGAAGCATATCCAGAACTGCAAGATCAAAATCCACACTTCTTGGGCAATAACTCACAGCTAGGTAAATGCCCTCCCCATGCCAAGAGACCGTCCAGAATCATAACTGTCTAAACAAACAGACTAAATAAAATGTATTCTTTTAGACCATAGTTTAACATTCTGAAATCTAGCCTTTTTTCAAGTAAAACATCTCTCTCTACAGTAATTAAATAACAATAATTTCACACTCAGGTGTATATTGAGGAAGAGTGCAAATGTCAGTCTCCATAATAATTTTGCATTAAGATATATGCATGTCATGGTTTAGGCTGAATTAGCCTACGATGGCAACAGATGCTCTCCCTCCATTTTCTCGCTCCAGGAGAAAAGGTGGAAGAGATAAAGTGATTGACGAGTTTAGAATGAACTAAACTAATGAAATAGTAATATTAAAATTAAAAAGTAAATAATGAAATAGATACAATATATACAAAACCTTACCAAGATCCCAGGATGATGTCACCAGCAGGCACTGGGGAAGTCCCAGACTGGACTCAGCAACAGATGGGAACTGGGTTCCAGCTCTGGAGTCAGGAACACACAGATCAGGATCAAAGGCAGATGTACAGAGTCCTCTTTGGATGTCAGCCATTGAAGAAAAAGGGCTGACCCTTTGATCCCTGAGCTTTTATACTGAGCATGGGGCAGATGGGATGGAATATCCTGTTGGTCAGGTTTGGGTCACCTGTCCTGTCCGTTCCTCCCCACTGATGTGACCCCTCTACACTTTTCTGTTTCTGACCCTCCAACAGGGCAAATAATGAAATTAGCTGACCTTGGTTGTTATAGAAATAAGTATAATCAAGAGCCTCTCTGCATACCGTTCCTTGGCGTGAAGTAAAGCGTTGGTCTTATCACTCTGAGAACGAGCAGTTTTCTGCACAATATGCTGTTAATTGCAGAGACTTAAAAGGGGCCTAGCTAAGGTGTAAAATTACTGAACTGAAAGTTGGTTCTATTTTACCTCAAACCAGGACAATGCAAAATACATCCTATATTTATTTTAGAGAGACGGATAGCATATATATTTATGTCACATATATTAAAAAATTAAAGAGAAGACTGACATTATTTATTAAAAGATTCAAAGATAAGTAGAATTCTAAACTCATTCAAAGACAGAATTTTAGAACTGGATGATTTTAAGGCTTTTCTCTTTTTGAAGTTAAAAGTCCATGGTAGAATTACTCACTAGCAAGCGAGTCTCTTAAACACTTAGTCTATATCACAATTCTCACAAAGCAAAGAAAGAGTAACACAAAAGGCAATACTGTCCAGAAAAAACATCTCTATAAATTTTATATATTTCTCCACCCTAGACTTGCATTTCTGTCATACAGTTGACATTCTCTTGATATGAAAAGATGAAAAGTCAAAACAACATCTCTTAAAAATAAATTTTTTCTAGAGTTTCAAATAACATTTAGTTTGGAGTTACACAAGACATTTCAATAAGAAGGTTCGAAAGCAGATATTTGTCACAAAATACCCCAGAGAACTGCTATATTTTTAGTACCTACAGAGGTATCTTGAGGGCAGGAACTTTTCATTCTTGCTCTCTCAGTTTCCTGACCTTTTGACTGGAAGAGTAATTTTTAGCCATCAGGATGTTTTTAATGAGAAACATGAAAAACAGCATTACTGTGAGAAAAATTAATTTTTGGAAAAACATGCAATGATACCATATTTAAAACTTATGTAAACTTTATATAAAGACACTGTTCTTCTGACTCATTAGGCATCTGTATTCACAAGTCCTAAAGAATGATATTTATCCTGACATACAATTTGACTTGAAAATTGAAAAGGTAAACTTTTAATCAAGAGATGGAACAAGAAATATTTAGTAACAAACAGAAAGAGAAAAAAATATAGAAGAAAAATATATTTCAGTGGAATTTTCAATATTTTTTTTTCCTAAAGTTTTCTATAAAGAAGTTGCACCTAATTTTATCTCCAAAGACCAGTAATGTTTACCACTGATTGACTCCTGATATTAATTATAGCCAAATTTCCCAGATTGCTTAAAAATATCAGTTGCATAACTTATGTCAGCTAATTTAATTACGTCCTTAGAAACAGTGTTTTCAATTGATTGCAATTGCATTTTTCATCTCCATTTTTATCCTTCTCAATGTTTGGGTCCAGAAGGTGTAAGGACTCTCTTTAAAAAGTGTACATGTAATTTCTCAGCTATACTATATTATATACTATATAATATATACTATACTATATTATATACTGTACTCACAGTACACATAACTCCGCATTTTTTTCCCTTTATGGAGAGACTGCCCCCACTTGCAATGCTTTGACTGTAGTCTCCTCCTATTTTTGTCTCCTGATAGGCACTGTCAAATAGACTTTCATACCCTTGGTCCACAGTGACTGAAGCATGCAATTCACTGACCTCACTGAAGTGAATTGTGTAATTAATTGTCAACACAGTATTACTTTTCTAGGACCAAGATCGCTTTTTTTCCATGTGGTAAAACAGAAGGAAAATTTTGCTAGGGTTAAATTAAAGATGTGCTAGCAATATAGGTAAGGATTATTAACAGGCAAGTTATTTGTCCTTTTTAATTATCCTGTGTCTCTTCAAGCTAACAGATGCCCAATTCTGTGAGATATTTAGACACTAGATAGAAGTTTGGAGGGCAAATTACACACCTAGGTTCCTAGTTTTCCATGAGGGTGAAACAATTTATATTTTTTTAACTTTTTTAACTTAACTTTTAACTTTAATTTATCTTTTTATAACACATATTTATCTTTTAGAATGGCCTTAAAACATGTCCAGCATACTCTGTTTCACATATTAAAGAGCAACAGCAAAATTATGCCACTGCTGCACAGCATGTCTGATGACGGGGGAGTTAGATTGACATTTTCTGAGAGTATTAAATACACCCATATGCACGCATATAATCATAGATACAAGGTATTAACATAAATAAGAAAAAAGGTACTGTAACAGTTGATCTGACCTGTGTTCAAATTGTCTCTTGGCTAGCTTCACCGCATAGCAAACAGCTCACTTTCACTCTTTAGCAAAGGAATTGCTTGACAGTGGAACAGTGATAGAATATTGGAAGAGAAGTAACCGAAAATTCTCTGGCTTTGCAAGCAGTTAAAATTTTGCTATTGTACAAAATAAGATTAAAAATATTATATAGCCTAGAAGAAAAGACCAAACCACTATGATCTTGATATATGCCATTTAAAATTGATCTGATTCTCCCCACTTTCCCTCATAAATCAAAACTGAATACACAGATCACAGGGATGAGGAGCAGGTGGTAGAACAGCCTAAAAATCTCTTTTCTATACTTCAGCAGAGAACTAATTTCATGTTGAAAAGAATGGGTCATTTTTACTGCTAGTTTAGCCACATGGCTCCCAGGTACCAATTTTGTAAAGTATTGCCCATTTTCGCTCTGGGTCATTTGTTTTCTCTGCAAATTTCCTTAAGATTTACAGAACTGATACACATGGATTTTTCCATCTATGCTTTTGAGCGTATAACGGTGATTGGACAGGTTATCTTTCTTTTAATCTATAGAAGACGTGACAGAGAATGCAGAAATTTTATCCTCTGTAATATAAAACAGCTTTCCAATCACAGCACCTGAAAGAGACATGAGCATTGATACTCTGTAAATTGTCCATTTCCCACGTTCTGCTAGGCCAGCTGTAACTGCTAAAACCAATACTACCAGGCACAGATATTGTCTTAGAAACAGATGTACACAGCTGGAGAATTCCTGCAGAAAAGCCAATAGCTTGGATTCATTTGAGAAATAAGAGCTTTGTGATTGAACAGAAAACGCTATTTCCCTTAACCTTGTTACAAATTTCTATGTGAATTACATAAAATAATTTGTTTTTCCTAATTCTTGAATACCTGTTCTAAGTCTCTAGGCACAGGTGTCCCAAATTTCTAGCCCTATGTCCTTCATATCAAAAACTTAATGATATCAAGAGTAGCAAGTCATATGTTCCTGAGAGCCAATAGACGAGACTTGGCGGTCACCAGGTCACAAGTGTCACTGAGACCCTGGCCTAAGCAGTGACACAAGACCCCTCATGCTACAGTCACAGAAGTCCCTTGAGGACAGCTCAAACTAGAAATCTCAGATGGGTTAAAACCATTAATTTTTCTACCTTTCTATCTATACATATATGTGTGTAAGCATGTATGTACAGAGAGAGAGGGGTGGCTGCTGCGTAGGATGAGAGAGTTCCTGAGCCCTCGCCAAGGCAGAGCTGTGCAATCCTGGCACCAAGCACAGGGCCTGACAATTAAATTCTTCTTGGTCATGGGAAGGGAGAGAGCCATGCTCAATCCTCAGACTTGGGAAGGAAAAAAAAAAAACACCCCAAACCCAGGGGAGAGCAAAGGAAAGCAGTGCAAGGCTGTGCAAGAATGAGCAACTATTCTGTTTCCATGATCAGTGTGTTCAATCCCACAGCATTGGAAAATTAAATAATATTCAGTATGCTGAGTGCCCTGAATAGAAATTCATATCAAGTTCATTCTATGATATCAGACATGGTATGTCACCATGTAAGGAAATGTATTTGAGCTACATGAAGGCTGATGCCTTATGTTTTTTAATAAAGTTGAGGACAGATTACAAACCTTTGCTTTCAGCCCAAGGTTGCAGTGGATGAAAGCTATTTCCTTTGACATACTGAATAATTTGCTTTTTTTGAAGTTACAATAAGATAATGTAAAAAGCTTTGAATACCACATAATGTGAAGCGGTAAGGTGTTAAACTATAGCATCTGAAAGAAAAATGCCATTGAACATACAAGAAATAGGTCACTAAAACTAAATACAATTAAAGCCAAAATGCCCATGTGGTACCAATCTCAAGTGAAGCGTAGACTGGATGTTTGCTCCTTTAATTACAGCTTCTTGGAAAGTTTTAACAATTTTACCCAGCATTCCTTGTTCCTATCTATGCTCTTGGGGAAAAAAAAAAATAAAAATTGGATTTCCATCCTTATTTTTAACGCTGCAAAAGTATTAGCATTGCATATATCACATCACATCACTCACAGTCATAAGGACAGCAACCACTGGTGACCCTTTAGGGGTAACCTTCTATATCTATGGGTTAAAGCAAATCCTTACAGGGCTGCTAACTCAAGATTGGAGATCTGACTCATCTACAGCTTCTTTCTTCTGACAGTGCTCCTCAGTCACCACTTGTCTCTCCATCTCCCTCACACCCCGGCCCCTGAGGCCAGCTGGTTCAGGATGGGTGATGCGGCTCCCTCCTCATTTCACAGCAAGCACAGTCAGCAGCAAGGAGGGATGCTGAATGGGCTCAATTGCACAGGATGGGTAGGATCCTGGAAGGAGCCCACTGTGGAGCACCCTCCATCTAAATAGTGGACATGTAAGACAAGTGAGGATACGCATCAGGAACTCAGCTATTGGCCCACTGAAGTAAGTGAAAATTTTTTAATTGACTCCAGGAAGCTCAGTATGTCACATGAGTATTGGGATAACGGCAAGAAGGATGTAGGTTACAGGAATAATAAAACATAGTTACTCACTAAAGTCTACTGAACCCTTGAGGGTCCAACCATTTTGGGATATTTGGTATGAGTTATGTCCAGTGTATCTGAAAGACACAAAGCTTAGAGGCACAACTCTTTAGGCAACTGTTTTGGTTTGGGGTTTTGCTTTTTTAGTATTGCATATGCTTTAATTTAATTTCTTAATTTCAGCCAGTGTTGATTGTATAAATTCTTAAGAAAGCTTTTGAATAGTGCAAAGAAAGATTTCCCAGAAACAGCTTTCAGAAAGTGGTTTTAAAATCTTTATCTATCTCACCGGGCCTGGCATCCTCCCACCACAAAGCTTTCTAAACACAAATATGTGCATTTTTACGATGTCTCAGAAGAGGTATATCAGCCTTAAGGGCTGGTTCCTCACGGTGTTGAGGAGGCTGTACAGCAGATGTAGGGGACTAAATCAAGCCAGTTGATCCCTGTACAGTGTCATGACTGTAAAATCCTCCATGAGGAGCAATGTGGAAAGTGGTTGTATTTGTGCATTCATCATGCATGCTATGACAAATGGCAGTTTTATGGTTAAATGCACTTGAACAGAAGGTTAAGGTTCATCTCCCTTCTCTGCCCCATACTTCATATATCACGTCAGGTAAAACTAAGAGCCAAATAATACCTTAAACAACAGATTTACTTTCCCTTGCCTTGTATTTTCAACTCGGCTGTAACAGCGATTCTTCCCAACCTTGTCTCTTTAGATTAGGCCCATATGCCTGGAGGTTTGCTTGGGGCTTGGAGCCATGGGAAGCCTGAAGTCAGGCAGAGACCCTGAAAATACATACAGCAAAACCAAAAACAACAGTACATACAGCAGGCATAAATGAGCTCAGTCTTAGATGCAGTGAGAGACAGTGTTATACCATCCCTTTCTGGTGCCGTGCACACCCCCTGAGTCAGCTCTCGTTTGCTGAGAGCTCCTACAAGAAGTTAGGCCCTTATGCTTTTCCATTATTGTATCAGAAGTCCTGAGATTTAATTAAGTCACTGATAGTTTCTATGGCATTAGGCAGATAACAGACAGGTTTAAATATGTGAGCTTCAAAATACTCAGATCTGGGAGGAGTGAAGTATACCTATTCTATGCGTAAAACTAGGAACTTGCAATAGTCAAAACATTTATTAAGGTTAAATTAACTGAAGCAGAAAAATTTGTAAACCAAAATGCTTACATCATTGTTGGAATAAACTCAAAGGTAAAATTCTAACTTCTACAAAAATCAGAAGGCAGTGAAATTATGGGGGATTTTGCCAGTTGGCAGCTTAGCACCTTAAGAACCTGTTTGTGTCTCCTCCCCATTATCTTTGCATGTTATGAACAAATCAGTTTTAGAGGTTCATTGGTTCCTTCCTTATTCAGCCATGTTTATATACCTTGCAATTTTTGGCAAGGGTTCAACAGAATATGAATCTCTAGAGTCCAGATAACACAGTAACAGATTTAACATATACTTTCATTTGCCATATGCCAATATATCAACAGAAACAGCAAAATATAGGTAACCCCAAGTGGAAATATATACCAAAACCATAGAGGTTTTGGAAAGATGGCATGCCCTCTGAAGGAAAAGACAAAAGAAGACTGGAAACTCAGTTTAGGGCCACCAGGCAGAATTAGGGAGTGAAAGCAGCTGTTTGGAAATTGGGGCTACAAGGAGACAATTGCAGTGAAAGACAGTCAATGTGGGACCCCACTGTCAGACGGGGATGTGGATTCCCATACGACCATCTGCCCAGGGTCATACAGGCTGAGAACAAATCTTTGGGAAAGTGCATTGGGGCAGTGCTCTCGGCAGGTCTTGCCACTGCTGGACCACCGGGAGAACTCTCTGCCTCAGCAGTCAGGCGCTCCAGCCCAGCAGGCAAAGGTGTGGGCTCAGCCATGGCGCTGAGCCATGGTGACATCTCCAAAACGAATCATCACAGGACAGAGACAAAAGGTGACCTCAGTGAGTACATGTAGCTTACCCTGAGTGCCAGGGTTTTCCCAGCTGAACCGACAAAGCACATTTAGATTTATTTTTGACTCATATCTGCTGCAAGGAAAACAAGTATTTTTATACCCCCCAGAAAAGGAAGAACTGTGTAGGTTAAATGCAAGAAGAATGGCCAGGAACAATGACATTTCTTGGAGCTACTCATTTCTCTGTGGATAAAATAATTTCTGAATTTAAGTGTGTGGGTGTTTTCCAGCACAGTGAAAGATAAGACGGATGCTGGATAATGATTACACTGAGCCTAGGCTCCAATAACATGATTGTGGATATGATGGAAGCTATATAATGCAGAGATATTGCACGTGATTTATAAGTTGTGAAAAGAGAAGGGGGTTTGTGGAGTTTTGTACATTTAGCTCTGTGTACTAAAAGAAAGGATTGATTTAACAGGCTGGTTGTTACGCTTTAAATGGATAGTATTGTACCTTGAAAGTACTGTGCTATCCTTGTCTGCTTAAATGTATTGAAACTATGCTTTATTCCTTGTAACTCCCATCCTAGACAGATATTTTAGAGGCCTTGTGTGTTCATTCTGCATGCACAACTCTCAAGCAGACTTTGCTGCTTTACTGCTGTTAACCAAGTGCCACATTTCTCTACTTTGGCATATTTAATAGGAATTAGAGGGAGACAAAAATCACATTCATAAGGAAAACACAGCAGTGTCTTCAACTAACAATACTTACCACAAAAATAATAATAGAAGACATATAAGATAGAGGTATAATACAGACAAAGGAAAAATATATTCTTGCTAGAAAAGATTGTAAGAAACAATCTGGGCATTGATAATCTGTGTCATAAACTGCTTAGGGGAGGAGAGATTCCCGAGTCAGTATTTCCCATGTTTTTTTCTGTGGTGCTGAAGTCCCTTAGTAGTGTAATAAAAAACATTCCTTTGTGGCTCGTACCCCACCCCAACATATACTTCTATTTCTCCTCCTGTCTAGTTTTCCCCCTCTTCTTCTTTTCTTTCTTCTTTATGTCTGTTTTTATCCTCTCTCATGCTTTCATTCCTCTTCCTCTATCTCCTCCCTTGTTCATCTATTTTCTTGTTGGCAATTCTCTTGTTCCCTTCCCCATTATATTTATTTTGCCAGGTATTTTCCTCCCCTCCCATGTTTCTTCAGAGATGCTGGAGATGTAGACAGTCCTGATAAAATTCAGGGCTGAAATGTTTATTGCTAGAAACAGAGTGAAAAAAAACGCTGAAGAGAGCAGGGACAGCTGCCTGAAATCTCAGCCTCTCATCCCTTCTATATCAACTGCTTCTGTGGGATTGTGTCCTGGGGTGAGGAGGAAAGGAGAGTTCACTGTGAGAGGGGGGAAAGATTTGAGAAGCCCACACTAAGGTCCACGCCTAAATCTGAGAGCTTTTCACAGACATAAATTGTGAACCACGCAGCAGTGGGGTCCTGATTAAAAGAGGCACTAGTTGCCCAGGCTAGGATTTTGGAGCATTTGGAACATTTTTCAGACATACCTCTCTTCAGGCTAATTATTTCACATTTTTCATCCTGAGATGAAGGTCACTTGATGCATTGAGCTATCATCCAGGGATTTGGAGGCTTGGAGTGACAATTGCTCTGCTATGAATATCAGCTGTGATTCTTCCCAATTATGCTAAGAAATGTTAAGCCCCAAGAGAGCCTTAAAGAAACAAAACTTGCCAAATTTGTAGGGAACTCTATCATTCAGAGGCCCTGACAGGCGCCAGTTGGATCCAGATGTCGTACAGTGCAGCTCCCATGATCCAGGCTTAATCAGCCAGAACTCAGCCAGAGAATGAGGCAAGCCCCTAGAAAACACCTACAAAGCAGAAATTGCCAAAGAACGAACTTCTCTTTCAGCTCTTCAATATTTCTGAGGCTTTAGGAGTTATCCCGCTTCAATAAAAATGCAAAGCTATTAATAGAAATCTCCGTATGGAAATTCTTTGTACTGATTCAATCTGCTAATCCAATAGCTTTACTAGAGTCTTGAGAAGAGCAGGTATACCTTGATCAATCTAAGTCTTGTATTTTTTCAGAACAGAAATGATGCAAAGTGTAGAAAAAATATTTGTCCATTGAGGCAAATAAAACAGCAGAAAAAAAAAAATCAATTCAGATTTCATTGGCCTTTGAGGTCTTTGGAGAAGCCATTCCTATGGCCAGAGCCAAGCCAGGCTACTTCCCGGTGCAAATGTAACCGGGTATTTATGCAGGTAGTTGCTGGTGTCTAAAACCACCAGTGTCCCCAAAGTGGACCTCAGACCAGAACATGCTTGTGTCACTGTCCACCGTCTGTTGACAGCTCTGTGGTGACATGCTGTTATACCAATGGCTGAACAAAAATATTCAGTGCATGATTTACTGCAGTGAAACGGTTAATTTTTGCACATTTGCCATGTAGCAATTTGGCTGGAAATTAATAGGATTATTTTTGACTGGCTGAGGTTAATGGTATTACCTGGTTGGTTCTTATAAAATCTCCATAATTTAGTAATATTTATCTAAGTCACCATAGAAGTGTAGAAATTGATAGTAAAATTACAGACAGCTGGGTACAGGCTGAAATGAAACAAATTAAACCGAACCCATGCTCTTAGGAAAACACAAATGCCAAATTAAGTATGTTAGGCTAACAGTTTAAATGATCCAATTTAACATAAATAAAGGTACTTTAGACCCAGGTCCTGCTTGATTTTATAGTGTATGAGTGCGCAGAGTAAAACATCTGCTGAGAAGCAGACAGCTTGGGCCCAACAGGGATGCCAAGGGAACAAGCAGCTTGGACCACTGCATTTTTTCATACTCATTTCACATATTCCTAAAATTTTTTGATGAAAACTTCACTAGAGTAATTTACTTAGGCACAACTGATTTTTTTCTTTCCTGGAGAATTACTAAGGGACAACATTTGTAATGGACAAGCATATAGAGCAATATTTTAATTTTTTTTAAGGCTTTGTTGAACAAGGAAGCAGCACCAAGGCATTAGGTAACTCTGAAACATTTTGGTTTCAGATGACTCCAGTTATGGCAAGCATTGCCCCTACCACCAGACAAGATAAAATAAAATGTTCCCGCAAACCAGTGCCCAAGCAGCAGTGGACCAGACTTGGCGCTTTCTTTCCACAGACCGTTTGGTACCTGAGATGCTGAAACTGTCAACGTGAGAGCAGGGGAGGGGACACTGGAAAGGTAACTCAGCCTGGATAGCATTAAAATGGGGTAGAAGTGGCAGTTCATCCACAACAGGAGAGATGGCATGAAGCACACCATCCTCTCCTACTGTGGGTGGTGGCCATGGGCAAGGGAGCAGCTGCACTGCTGGGCTGTGCATGCCCCCTGCTAGGTCCATCCAGTGCATCCTTCCTGTCCCAGAGATTTCACCTGGGGAGGAATAACTCACTTACACAGCAAGCAATTAAACCTGATGTTTTAATTTTGTGTGTAGGCCACTGTAAGACATAGCACACACAATTGGAGACTCCTTGAGACAAGGATCAAGTCTGTTTCTATTTCTCATTGCCTGTTTGGCCATGGAGAAGATGATAATGTAACTACAGAAAATCAATACAGTTTTAAAGAAAATCTTATTAATAAGAAGATGGTGTTTGATTTTTCTTGGCTATGACTATCATCTTGACAAGCTAAAGGTTTCAGGAAGCTGCATGAAGATAAACTGAGACTGAAGAGTAGATTCTTCCACCTTCAGCATCCGGTAATGTTTCCCAGATGCTGGAGAGCTGTCTTGGCCATCACCTTCATTGATGATGCTAGGAGAACCCTAATTCAGGCCATGACCACTTGCAAAAAGGCAGAGCTCAGCCTGTCTGGCACAAGTAGACTGTGACTGTCTCCTGAACTGCGGAGCTACGCTGCTAACTGGTTAATGGAAGGGCAGAGCAGAGGGATTTGGCATACATTGGGACCACAAGGAGCAACACCCCCATGGTTTACTGTTTTATGACAGCCCATCCATCACATCCGGTCAATCTGTTATTGCCTAGAGGTGCCAATGTAACTAAGGGAGTAAAAAAAGGATGCCATATTATCTTAGCCTCTGCATTACTGCTGGCGGTAACACAGAGGCTCTTTCCTCACAGTGAGAAGGGAGTTCTACGTAATCAAGGTATTTTCTGAAAAGTTTCCAAAAATCAAGAGTTCTGCTTATGAGAACAACCAGATTCACACGCTGCTCCCATGACCAATCCTTACAGACTCCCGAATAAGCAGATTTATAAGAAGGACTAGAGAACAATTTACGTATCCAAATTTCTTTTCAAAACTTTTTCAGGTACTTTCATATCAGCAATCAGGGACCCATTTTCACTACCCTTTTCCCATGTAACCAGGATTCTGCACCTCACAGTCCCTGCTATTGTTGCTTGAGAGACTTTCCACGCTGCTCAACTGCATGCCAAGAGCAAGTTTAGGATTAAGAGCCACTGTTTTTCTGAACAGCAGTCAGTAAGGCTTTCCTCCTCTGAGGGGGAATTTGTGGTGGCAGACCCGTACCGTAGGACTTCTGGAGATATCTCTATCGAAATCAAAATATGGGCTTAATTACTATTGTGTTGTAATATTGTAACATCTAAAAAGAAGTAACAGATAAAGTATTATAACAAGCAAAAGAAGAATAGGTGGAAACTTACTAAAAATACAAAAATATTTATGTGACTCATCATCGAAAACCAGTATGAATACTGTTCCTGCAGAACTGTAGCAAAATTAAGAAAAAAATAACATTTGCATTTGTTTATCAAACAATTTAGAGTTACCTAGTTATTGGGATTTTTTCCCTTTTCATAAAGAGCACATTAAAAGGGGAGCTCATTGTCATTGTACTGTTGCAACATTCACACTAATACATTCACTGTCCATCTTTTCAAAGAGCTGCTTCTTTGAAGGAAGCTACAGTAAATTGTTTAGGGAATTCACCATTCAGTGGTTCCCTCAAGTGCTGCATCCATCTTTCACTGATTAATAATGAAGCATTAATGAAAATGTTTCTGTGCTCCTACCAATTAAATGTGGTGCAGAAAAAAATACAGCCTTTGGAAATTGTTATTTGTCTCACTTGCCAGACAAGCAGTCGAGAGAATAATTCTTTACTGGGAATATTGGTAAAACAAGACCTGCATTTAGGGGATTCAGACTGGTAAAGATGGATTTTTAAGCTGACATTTAAGAATCACTGACTCTCAAATACCACATTAGCAATCAAGAAATCAACAGTGTTTAGAAGAAATATAATTAGCTCAGCATGCTCTGCTTGAAACCACTACTGTAGCTATCAGTTGCACCAAACACCAGAAGAGGAGAAATGGAGAATTTGTTTTCAGTTGAAATACATTCTATTTTACTTTATTAAAGGCATGAGAGCTTGAGACATTAATATTTCTGAGAACCTGCTAGAGCTAGTTTAGATCAGGGTAGATTTTTCTCCATTAACTGAGCAAATTCTGGGAAAGCAATCTGTCTTTCTTCTGCTTGGTCTATGCTAAACGCATTGCCATGACATCGTGCAAGACAACCGGGCAGAATGTGTGGTAGGTTATTAATATGTTTACATTTCATTTATGTACAGAAGTTACCGAGATCGTGTTTTATATGTAATTGCATTTTACATTATCTGAATAGACCTTTTTATTCTAGAATTAAGCGCACAGGATGTCAAGCAAACAGACCACGAAAGACAGTAGTTCTGGACACAGATGGTAAAGCTTACGTGTAGAGAGAGAGGAGTAATTGGATGCAAAGCAGTAAATGTTTACTCAAATCCAGTCAACATTGATAGTGCTTTAATTTGACAGCTGCTTTGAAACCTATTTGAGTATATGGTGGTCTCAGATAACTGCAGAGCTGAAAGCTGCCACCCTTCCTGGATTTCTTAGCAAAGAAGATATGGATTAAATCCTAAATGTGTCTGGGAATTGAACTGTACTGTATACTCAAAGCTGATTGCTCCAGTATATAATGTAGAACAACAATTAGCTTCTGCTGTACCTCTTCTCCAAGTGAAAAGAGGCCTTGAGTTCTTCACTGTCTATCACTTTAGCACTTTTCACAAGTATCTTTAGTGCATTTGAATTTTGTAGAGAGAGCTGGAGCATGAAATAACACTTCCTTAATTTGCTCAGTGCCACCACCACACTTTTCTCAGTATGGGGCAAAAGGAAGTGACACCCTTCATGCTCTTGGACCTCACCATCACTAAAGACTCTGTCCCTGCAAAATCAAAAGTTGCAGTTACCCAGGGGAAGCAAGTCACCAATTGGCTGCCGATAAAGCCCCCACTTTGGCCAACAGGTGCTTAACCCCACTGATAGCATTGAGAAGTCTGTTGATAACAAATTCATATGGTCACAAACTGACAGAGAGTTTTCTAGAATAGGCAAGAAAATATTGGAAAAGTACTGGGTTGGAGAAGAGTGACAGAAAAGGGAAATGTGCATTTGAGGAGGAGAAGGGCAGGGACAGAAGTTACAGGGTCATGATGCTCTTAAACTGCAAGCCAGTGTTCCTAGGTGCTGTGGTCAGATAAATAGCAATGCATTAGTTTTAAAATGCTGCTCTGAAATGTCACCTTCATCTCCATTGATCTCTATTACCAAACAGGTCCTTCACTGTCACTTGTGACAAAAGGCATTAGTCAATGAAAAGCTCTAAATAAACTTGAGGAAGACAAGCAAGCTCTTCTCTCTTAGCCACGTACAATAACATTATAAAAAAGCCTGAGAAAGTAGGGCACTGAAAAAAAGCATCTAGTACCAAAAATAAAAATTGAAATATTCTATTCTAAGCCTGTCAGGCTTATAAAAAATATTTGTGTGTGTGTGTGTGTCCACTCCAAAAAGGATGTTTTTGACCAGATAAGGAAAATGCCTAGTGAAACGTTTTTCATAAATATACTTTAAACCCACATTACACCAGAGTAACTGGTACCCACACATCTACTGCAAGGCTGAAATTTAACCAAGGTGTGTCAAGACTGAAGATACATTTGAACCACTGAACCATCTTCAGTGAAACACTGAGAAAGAATTGGTAGCTGGAAGACAGCGACCATACAGGCTACTCCAGCAGCCTTTTCAGACCACGTGGCTTCTATCACCAGTTATGGAAACATTGAAGCTCCACATGCCCTGGCATCTCTCCTGCTGCATGACAAGATATTCACCTAGTATGTAACCAGAATGATGTGTTCCTCTGTATACTTATGGTCACACCCTGGGTGACATTTTAGGATAGGCAGCTCTCTGGCATATGCCTCAAATTGTATCTGCTCTCCCATTTCAAACCCAGGCATGCATCCATTGTTCATACAACAGACAAAACTTGTATTTTGGGTAAGATCAGGTTAAAGGCTAGCTCACAAATCACAGCCTGGAGCTCCTACCTTGGGAAATGTGTCATTAGTGTTTAAGCATAACAGCTGATGGGGAGGAGAGGGCATTATTTAAATTTACCCTGTGGATGCTTGCAAGGATAACGCTCCATTTTCCTGTCCCAATATTTGTTCTCTAAGCAATGGGCTTTGTCTTCATGCTCAAGATACACGGTGTTGCTACATGTACTTGGTGTTCTATCCCCAAAACCGGTTAGTAAAACTAAGATGAGTCAGTCGTGGTGTACGACCACTTTCCACCTTCTGCCTGCAGTCATCCCCTCCCAGGCTGCATTCCTCCTGCCACACTAGCTGTGGAGGATTACCTGCCTGCCATTGTGCAGACCATGCCACCATTTTGGAGGCACATACAGTGAAAACTTGGTTTTAACAGAACAGTTGACTACTAAGGAGTAAAACGGGGTGGAGGAAGCCAGGGGGAGGGGGTTGGTAGTGATTTGGAAAGCTGGTTGCAGGAATTCCTATGATCAGTTTGGACAGGCACAGCCACATAAGAAAAAAAAAAAACAAAAAACAAACCAGTTTTGGAGACATTCTTGTCATCGCTTCACGTCTGTGTGATGAACTGATAGCAGTGGCATTGCTGTAACTACTAACATATCCATGAACTGCCACCGCATCCGTTTGTCAGAAGTTGGGTATTTCAGAAGCTGTCAGCAAAGAGGAGTCTCCAGGGAAATGATGTTTCTCTGTTCTTCCCTTAAATCTTAAACTGAAGGCAGACAAAGGAGGCTGTAAATCCCACTGATGGTTGCCCAGTCAGAGGGGTTTCACCACAACAGTGAAGGCTGAGGCACAGTTCGAAGCAATCCTTTCTATAATACATCCCCAAGACTGCTTTTCTCTGCTGACACATCCTTCATAGCAGAAAAAAAAGAAACAGAAGCAAGAAGATGACGTTATGAGGGAGAGTGTACATGTACTGGTTCCACATCACCCAGTACAATGCAAAGGGAAAGCTCTGGGCTCCCTGTGGACCACCCTAAGCCCCTGCCCTAAAGCTTTTCATAGTTATTTCCTGTGCTCTTATACTCTCCGGCACAAATGTTGAACTACAGCTTCTGGTCCTTGTTTTCCACAAATATTGCAGTGGAGAATTAGCTGAATTTAATTACAGTTATCATGAAATAGCAAGCATTAATCAGATGCCAGTAGCAGCTGTATTTTGCTCTTTTGAAAGCAAGAAACTATTTAAAAACTATTTCATTAAAAGCAGAAAACTATTTTAAAAACAAAGCAAAAAGCATTCTATTTATAGAGTGGCATTATCCCAGTGCACACAAACACTCTCAAAATAATAATAAAAAGGCCCTCTTAATAGGATGCTGTCATAGGGAACAAAATCGAGAGAAACATTTAGCTAGACTGTGCACTGGATCTAAAAGAGACCAAGAGAGAACAACATAAAATATATCAGTTTTCTCATCTCTTCTACTTAGGCTGCTGACACGTACTTTCTGTAGAGATGCCCATCTAATTACAGAATCAAAAAGTTCTTTAAATGTGCATAAATTGCTCTAATTCACACATCAGTTCCTCCTTTGCACTGCAAGAAATGTCAGTGCAATGAGGATCAAGCCCTTTATACATAAAAAGCTGTTTGCTTTTGAGATCCTCTACTTATTAGTTTTCCGTTTTCCCTCCTCCTTGTGCAATGTGGGATCCATCAGGGATCAGACGTAAAAGCACATAAATGCTGTGGGAGGTTCCCACCCGCAGACCCCTGAGGACAGTGGGCAGGACAACGTGTCTCAAGGATGTTTTAGGGGAATGGCTGCAGACTATCGCACTCAGCACAGTTTGTTGCCTGTCTCCTGCCAGAGCTTCAGGGTTCTGCACCAGTTGGATTCTCTTGTAAGGTTTTTGTATGCATAAAACTTCAAATGTATATAACCATCAAAGGAGTTCTGATTTAGGCACTCAAAATTAAGACAACACAAACTACACAGCATGTGGAAGATCAGTTATTCATTGTTATTCACATGAATTACAATTTAGATCCTGGTTTTACCTTTCTAGAAGCTGACAATCCCATCTTTTACAAGCACCCCTTCTAATCTTAAGATGCAGTTTTTACGATACAGCTATTGCTACTTATGATTAGACTGTGCACCAGACAGTGCAGAAATTTCATAAGGTTGTGCAACATCAGTTACATGCAATCAACTGGATTACTACATCACAGGTAGTGGGGAACAAGTTTACTGTACAGCTATACATAATCATAGCTGGGAATAGTAAGTGCACCTCACTTAGTTCAAACACCATCAAGCACATAAGCCCCCAAGACTTCTCATCCTATGTACACATGAGACAGTCTCATAGGTCCCCTTGTCAATAGGCTGATGGGACAGACCCTGGGACTAGCCAGAAGCATTATAGCAACTAGTTTATTTTCCTCAAAGCTGAAGTATACTATAAAATACGTCAAGGCAGGGTTGCAGTGCTTTACAGACATGCAATTTGGGGCATGAGGCCAAGGTAAGATGTGGCTTTGCATAACTGTTAAGTTGTAAAAGAGTTTACACAGATTGCTTTTTTAACACTGGTACTTTTAACTCTATTCTGCCTCTGAAACCACTTCTTCTTTCTAGGGCTTCTCAGGAGAAGGACCCGAGTTGTAACATATTTCATAAGTGCAGAGATATTAAAATGTGAAGCATCAAGTCTCTTCCTATCCCCGATGAAGAAACTTCCTGTGATTCTTCACTACAGCAACACAGAAAAACTTACCATCTATGTCAGGCAAATAACTCGGAGCGATGTAAGGTAAGCAGCATAAATGACCTGCTCCTGCACCCCCCACCCCTCCCCACCCCAAAAGTTAAAAGTGAAAAACATCTGTTAGGATATCATCTAATATATTTATTCCTCCAGGCCACATACTTGCATTAATAGTTTTCAGTTTCTAGCTCCTGACACACTGCAGTGAGCACTTTGGTCATTTCTTCCCTGTTTTGGCAAAGAACCCACGTCTTAAAGGTAAGTCTGAGACACAGTCCTGTCCTCCTGAAAACCAGTTATTAGTTTCCATACATGCTTCCTAAAGATTCCTAAACATCACAAACACTTGCCCAGGACACACGTGCATTTGGCATGTGAAAGAAAGCACATACAACAAAACATACACAAATTTACAGACAACACATCCCTTGGCACCACAGGGAACCTGTGTCAGGGAACCTGCCTGCAACAAGTCTCTTTTACATAGGGGAAGGAACAGGAACATTAAATATCTCTGACTTCAAAGGAAAGAAGAAAAGGGTATATATATATACACACACGCTGACTGCCTCCTCCATGCTGCTTCCCCTTTCTCTTTGCTGTAAGCAGCCTCATGGCTGCCCTCATCCCCATCACAGCAGAGTCTTGATCCAGAGCCCAGGTCCAAAGTCTTCAGAGCCTGAAAAGTTTAGGCAAGTGTGCTGGTGAGGGGGAGATGCTAAACAAAAACTACCCAAAAATACACCTGCCTTCTGATAAAAGTCCCACTGCCTCCTGTTTTTCTTGGATGACTCCCCATGCAAATTCTCACAAGTAAAGCCTTATTTAGCAATAAGATAAATCACAATTGTCACTGCAGAAAAACAAAACGGCTGATGACCTTTAAAATAACCCCTCAGAATTCTAAAAATGGTGCCTACGTCTTTGAGACTTTAATTTTAAAAAGCCCTGTTTTGTAAACAGAGAGATAGGATAGGTCCATGAATGAATGAGTGCTGACAGCCTTAAAAAAAAAAAAAAAAAAAAGTAAAAATCAAACTTTGGTTTTGGAGCCTGCTGTGCATCAGAAACATTAACCTACTTTGAGTAAAGTTTGCTAACTGAGCAGCAGAGAAAGCAAGCAGGGCATGCTAAAGGGAGTTGCGTGTAACTCCTTTCTCGTGCCTTTAGAGCTGCAGGGACTAAACACATGGAGAAAAACCCAACTGAAAATCTGGCTGCCATCCAGAAGTTTAAAGCCTTTGAAAGAGCCCTGTGGTGAAAATGAAGCTACTTAACATTTTGATTTTTCCCATCTGTTTGGAAAAAAGGGCAAGACTGGATTTAATTATAATTAGTGGTCAAAAATTGAGTAAGTTTTTTTGTTGTTGTTGTTGGAATTTTGGCATTGGTGACTGTAAAAACCTGCCTCAGGTTGTTTGCATGGTTTCAGATACCAGTTTGTCTCTACGATGAGATACCAAAAATTATTTCTTATTGAAATGTGTAATCCCTGCTAAGAACAGCACTGCCGACATTTCCATCTAATTCTGAGGATTACTGAATTTTCCTGACTAGAAGAAGGGATAAAGAAGTATGGACACAGAAACACGCTGAACATTTTTATCATGACAAAAGAGAAGCAATGCACTGTAAAGTGGAAAACAGCTTTTAAGACATCATTTTCCTGGCAAAATTGCTTTCCTTTATGGATTATTTTTTACAACTTTGCAATAAACGCTTCAAAAAAGGACTTTCCAACTGAGTATAAAGAAAACTTATATCCCTCTTTAACACAACTCTGTTGACTTTTCACTTGTAGTTTGCCTCTTTATGCTTATTATCATATGCCCTCTATTATAGGAAGAGATCCTTGCAGGGGATGCAATTAAAGATGTAACAGATACTTCCACCCAGGTTTCCTTTTTTCCTCCTGGAGTTTCTAAGTTTCTGGCATCTGATTTTTAGGAAGCTTTTTAAGTCTAAATGTGTGGCATCATATTTTGCAGAGCAGGAATTTCTATCATAACCCAAATAGCAGCTGATGAATTTCAAAGGCTTCTTTTTGGATAAACATCTAAAACTCTGGATACTTATCAAGCTCACTCAGCCTCCTTTTCTCTGGAAGGCAGAGGGCTGCGTGTGTGGATACAGATGATATCACAAGCTGTCCAGTAGTTGAATCTCAGGCTGTTGCTTTTAGACAGGTCAAAATTTGTGTAAGGAGAGACATGCTCTTTTGATATTTCCATTTCAGAAAACTGAGATGTTCGCAGAATCAGAGAACACAGAAAGCTTCTTGGCTTTCCCCAAACAACTCTGAAGCCACTGAAGGGCTTGCTTTGGGTTTGGAGCAGTAGTCAGATATAAATGATGATTACTTTTTATTTAACCCACTCAACTGAAAACAAACCTAAGCATACTGCACTAAAGCTTTGTCTCTGCTTGAAGCCTACTAGAAGATGGCATTTCTATTTAGAGCACATGCAATTTAAAGAAGCGTAGTGATGAAAAGAAACAAAACAAAACTCCAAACTGCAGTGTTCTTCATAAAAATCTCTGTCCTCAGCATTTTAGACTAAGCCTAAAGAAGGAATACATTAAGGGGTGAGAAGGAATGATAGACTAGAAATGATGGAAAGACTTTGAAAATTATTCTGAAGTCTACGGGAAAAAAATCAGTGATACAAACTAAACCACTGCCTGGACAGCAGCTGAAATAAACGACAAGGGAGCTGTCTGAATCCATGCACAAAGCACTATAGCAGTGCAGACACCGACATCTGCATCCGGTTCCCAAAACCGCCCGCTTGCTTATGTGTGAACATGTGTCCTTATTCGGTGCTATCACACAAAGTCCTTGGTAGGTTTTTACCACCTACAGGAGGGGCTTTTTCTTTTTCTTTCTTGTTTTATTTTTTTTTTCTTCCTCCCCTCCTGCTCCCCTTCCCCACCCCCCACCTGTGGTCTTTAAATCTCAAATACTTTGGAGCTTCTTTGGGAACTAAACAAAATGCACATTGGGTACAGGCTGCCTCTGCTCTGCAGTATACAGTGCACAACAGGTGACAACTCCAGCTGGGCTAATCCCAGCAGAATCTACCAGATTTTCTAGTACTCCTTAACAAGAACATTACTGACAGGATCACTGAGAGGTAAATGACCTAAGCACAACACATACAGAATATGCTTTATGCTTTATTTTATTTGTGTCCCTCAAATTATCATCTGTCCCTCAGTTAGTGCTATCTCCTCCAGAACTTGTGTCAATGCCATTTTTTTTTTTTATACAGCCTGCCATGAGCCTCAAGAGCATCCCAGGTTTCTTCTGAGTGAATAATTGACTCTTATTTTCCTATTTATAAAGTGACTGAGATATCAGAAGCATTTTCAGATCATCTGCTGGAAAGGTGTTTTTTTTGGAGAGCGGCTTGCATATTGCTGTGCACAGAACTCGGTAAAAGATTCCCCTACTCACTCGCTGCGACGACTAGATGCTTGACAGTGAGAGAGGAATGTTTCTTAGAGAGAAAAAAAAATCCGACTGAATGTTGAATGAGCAATATTGTGATGAATTTGGCAAAAAGCCATACAACCAGTGTAGAAAAACAATACTGAATAATGGGGTTTGTGAAATTATTTGTCGAACAATACGGGGAATTATAGTCAAAGAAGAGACTCAGACTTTCCCTGGGTACCAAGTTTAATTCCACTTCAAGTTTCCATCTTTAATTGGTACCTCAGGGGTCAATGTTACCCTGACTCTTGGAAGAGCACTGCAGGCACCAAAAGCAGATCTGAACAGAAATTTCAAACACCTGAGGGTTTCTTTTTTCCTTTCTTCAAAATGGACATCTCTTTCAAATCTGAAGGTCTTTCTGGGGAAAAAAATAAAATCAATTTGGGGGGTATTCTTTTTAAATAATGTTTAACAAAAAAAAAATTAAAATGAGGGGAGGAGATGGGGAGGTTTTTGAAATGTTTAAGGGAAAACTCTGTTTCAAACACGACTGAATAGGAAGAGAACAAACAGGGAGGCAGGAAGAGATAAGGACAAAAGCTCTGGTTCTGTTCATTTTTTGTGCTAGGATGTAATTATTCTGCTGTACGTGGGAAGAACAATGGGACACGGAGAAACTACACAGATAAATCCTGCAATTTACCTCTATGCATAGAGAGGATGCTGCAGCGAGACTCACTCGGCAGCAAATAATGCCAGGCTGAGCTGCTGGGAGGAGGCATTCGCAGGAGTGCAGCCAGGGTGGGACGGCGTGCGAATGTGAGGGATGGAAGGCACATAGAGCAGGCACTGGCCGCAGCACAGGGAGAGGAAATGTCACTGAAGCAGCAGTGGGAGGGAACAGGATTCCCCAGTACTTAACCTCTGTGCAGCAGATGAGGCTTTTTTCCCCTAAACATAATTATTGTTAAACTGTCCAGGTTTGCTTGAAGAGTTGTGAGGGCTGTATTCAGACAAATGTGTGTAGAAACAGCTCCCCTGCCAAACACCTATTAATGAGCTATCATTAAAAAAAAAATTAAAAAAAAAATAAGAAATTCATTATCAGAAGTTAACCTCAAAAAAAAACTTCTGCCAGCAAAAGCAAAACAACCCCCTCTCCAGATAGCTCAATATTTTAGAAAAATATTTTCCTCTAGTCCGGTGTGAATTACATGGCTTCAGGATAAATTGAGATTAGAACCACAAAAGTGAAGAACCACTCAAATCCCTTAGTTTACAGAGACCACCTGAAGACAGGAAGAAAGGGGAGAGACCAGGCCTCCGAGTTCCTCTCTAGTATTCCCCAAAGTGGTTTCAGCTTTCATACAAGTTTATCACCCTAGGGACAAACCAGAAGCTGTCCCCAGCTGGAATTTCTCTAAAAGGTGCTCAGTGCTTGCAATCAAGATCAGGCGGAGGTATGCTGTGACACAGATACGCTCCTCAGAGTTCAGGGGCCAAAGATGAGGGTGGGCTCTGAAACCCATCTTTCCCCTGACAGTTTCCATGTGATCTCTAACTGATGCTTTTAAAAGAACACAACTTCTAGCCTCGCCAAGAAAGAATGCAAATTCAAATCACACAAAGTTGGGTTCACCAAGAGCATACAGATCTGTTGCTTTTCCCTCCTTGGCCTTGAAAATTAGTCTGACTCTGCTCAGCCTCCTGAAAATATCTTGCTCATACCAAGCTACGCGCAGAGGCTTCATGCAAGATCAGCATTGGAGCCAACAGTTTTTTCCCTAAGTAGCACTCTACCAGGGTTTGCAAATCACTTCAAGATGATATTTTCCTGGCTGGCTTCCAGGGCCCAGAGCAGAGGCCTGGGCTTACAAGAAGTAAGAAGTTGCTGCTGTGCCTGCCGAGGATGCACTCTGCAGGGGACAGCGATCATCACTCTTGGGCTGCTTCTACCCACGTGTCGTGGTTTTTTATGTGCGTGTCTGTCCTTCCCGCAAAGCTATGAGGTGAAGGTCGAAAAAAAAGGGCTTGTATGGAGATGCAAGACATTAGTTTCCTTCTCCATACCCTTCCTCAGGGCTTGGGGAAAGAGCAAGCTGTAGTGCTGTCTCGCTCCCTCTCGTTTCACACACCAAAAGTGACTTGGGGAAGCCAGAGGACAACTGTTAATGAGGGAATCAAGGGAGTTACTTTTATTCTTTATGATCTTTATTTAATGATTTAACTTCAGAGCAATGGAAGATGGGGTCATTTGGGAAGGTAAATCGTGGCTCAGTAAGGCATAGAAAAGGAAGCAAATATGCTGTAGGTATCAAAAGCCCCAGAATTAATTAAACCAATTAAGAGATGGTACAAGCCAGTTTGGGCTCACTGAAATGAAATGGGAAATAGAAAAACCCCAAACTTTCCTCATCAACACAGTCTCACTCTTTGAATCTTGGGGAAAAAAAAAAAATCTAACTCTTTTTATTGACAGAAAACAGTTCAATTAGGTAAAAAAAAATACCATCTCAAGCAGTATTAAACAGTTTGCAAGTGATACAGGTTCTGTCTCAGCCATTGCTTTAAAATACCTTTCTAAACTGAAAAAGATGATTTGGTTTTCTTTCCAGTCAAACCTTTACTGCTAGGTTTCATCTAGAAATAGATTTTGTAGGCTTTCCAGTTAAATGAAAACCTATATTGAGGAGATTTTGGAGGTGAGAAGGATGGGTTATTGTAAAAATTTCTGGGGCAAAGACTGTGACAGGCATTGCAGCTCTCCCATTTGCTATATCCATTGTGATCAGGATCAGAGCCAACACTCAAAAAATGCCATCATGGAAGCTTTTAAATACATCAATAGAAGTGTTCTCCTTTCCTAAACATCACACTGGGTTCTTTTGCACCACTTAACATTATTTAAGAAGACAGCAGAAAATAGAAGCATATTTTTTTCAGATGTCTATATGTACACATTAAGCTTTTTAGAAGTTGTTTTGATTTCTAATAAAGTGGATAGAATTTATTTTTGACTATTACTGTTCTAATAAGATTCTAATATTGTAAAAACTATTTTTCTAAAAGGCTCAACTGTGTTTTAACAGCAGGAATAACAGAAATGATCTTTAGAAGTTGAAAGTTATGTGTCAAGTTTCAGTCTGAACAAACCACCATTACTTAAGGAAGGGACTCAAAGCATAACCTAGTTGTTCCAGGAGAATTGGATCATGCTGTAAGTTCAGTATCATAGCAGCTAACTGGGTGTATAGAAACCGTAGTTTCACAGGCACACTCCTCTGCAGCCATGAGCTGTCTGTGATAACATCTCTTTCCTCCTTTGTACACTAGACCAATCCAGCCAGGCACACACAGTTAAGAAAAAATATATGCATGACCTTCGTAACTACAGAACCCTGCCCTCTAAACCAGTGGGATTAGGTCTGTACATAGAGATCATTACCAATACTCTGCTTAACCCACACAGCCACACTCCCTCCCAGATCCAGAGAAATCCTTTCCAAAGAAATGCACCCATAACAGGGCACATTCCTTGGGTTATTCAACACAGTTAAACACATAGCATCTTTTCAAATGCAGCAATCTGCTGTTGCAAATATGGTTAGACCTAAAGGTGCTCTGGTGAACCTCAACTCTTTCTCTTGTTTCTCCTCTTGCATCACTGAAAGGAAATCATCCCAAGCAGCATGGCTGAGCGTGCTTAACCTCATGCACAGAGCACGCACAAGAGTAAAACAAAAGGGGGGGGGGGGCAACCTAAAACCTGGTTTTATTGCTTTTGGCATTCACATCAGGCTCACAACAGCCTGTGATTTCTGGGTTCCTTTTCCCAAAGGGGACAACAATCATAACTCAAAATATACACCTGTGGTCATGAGATGGGTAGAATTAGCATTTATTTTACATACCCTAACACTACTAGATAATGGTTAGCTGTTCAATTGCACAGCAACATTACACAAATGCTTTAGCAAGTAGTATACATCAAAACCACCTACATACCAAAAAAGACTCCTTGTTTTTAATGGACCAGCGTGCAAGCAAGACAGATGAGATAAGCCACAATAAAAGGCCATCTTTTCCAGGATGGAGGAGAGAGCATGAAAAAGTCTGTCATCCTATAAATAAGTCTATAAAAATGAGGAACAAAAATGCTGACAAGTGAAACGAACCTAGCAAATTCATAACCTGAAACTGTTTGAAAGCTGATATGGTTGACGTAGCACAGGTGGTTTTTACTACAAATCTGACTCTACTTAGAGTTTTAGAAAAGGGGTGGGTTTTGTTAGTATTTTTTTGCCCCAAAATATTCTCTCAACAGTAGGAAGGCAGAAAATCATCAGCTAAGCTGTCAGGCTCCCTTGCAGTACATTTATTGATCATTCTGCTAAACACACATTTTGTTTTGATTTTGCCCATGCTGGGTTGTATGGCACTATTCACTTCTCTGTACAAGTTTCTGAAATGGCTGCAGGGATGCATGGGCCGGATCGACAGTTGCCAGGCACTGAATGAATATTTCTGCTATTTTTGGTGGCACTGGCCCAGCTGCTCAGAGATGAAGGGGTTTCCACATCTAACACAGCTCACCTCGATCTCCTCTGGCAAAGCTCCCACTACATTTCCCAGCCTCATCCAGCTCATCTCTACAGCACTAACATCACAGCTAGACTTGTCTCGTTGCGTACCATCTTTTTTTTGAGTTTTAGCAACAAATCACATGCTGCTGTAGGTATGATTATTTGTGTATGAATAGAATGGGAACATTTGATTTTGCCATTAATCACCTTGTTACATGTTGATGTAGGGAAAGAAGCAATGTACTTACTGCTCTGTAACAAGTATCACTGAATCATATGTTACTGATATGAAATGTTTAATTTATTCTTTTCTAAGGATGCTTGTTTCACGTCTTTGTACACCAATGACTGCTTATGCTTGAGGATATGAAGGGGACAAATTATTGCAGAATGAGTGCTAGAAATCCACTGGAATGATAATGAATGCTAAATTATTATGTGGTTGTGAGGAATTAGTTGAACTCTTCAACTACTTCAAGGTATGGGAGATTTTATTTCTGCACCATGGAAGCAGAGCACAATTACATTCACCTAAGTACTATGACTATTAAGATTTCCCATACAGAATTTCCCTCTCGTTACTTTTCAGGATGTTAACAAACATGCAATCCCCTCTGAATATATCTTCTTAGCTATAATAGTTTTCATAGTAGTGACCAAACTGCACTACAAGTTAACATATAACCTACTACTCGAGCAATCTAGACTTTTGTTCTAAATCTAAAACTAGTTTTACTTCATAAATTACATGGAAGAAAATATTTCTACAGTATAATATATCATGGAAGAAGATTTAATCTCAGAATTGCTGCTCATGAAAGTTATATCAGTAATTCTTAGGATCTGAACCCAGGACAGCATGGGAGTTTCACAAGGCAGAGTATACTCAGTTCTGCCAAGGTCTGCCTGGCTGTGGTTTTTGCAGCTTCCCAGGAGTCACAAAATCATACTATAGTTTGAGTTGGAAGGGACCTTGAAAGGTCATCCATTCCAACTCCCCCTGCAATAAGGAGGGACATCTTCAACTAGATCAGGTTGCTCAGAGCCCCATTCAACCTGACCTTGAATGTTTCCAGGGATGGGTCATCTACCACCTCTCTGAGCAACCTGTTCCAGTGTTTCACCATCCTCATTGTAAAAACTGTCTTCCTTATACCTAGTCTAAATCTACCCTCTTTTAGTTTAAAACCATTACCCCTTGTCCTATTGCAACAGGTCCTACTAAAAAGTCTTTCTCATAAGTGTCCTTTAAGCACTGAAAAATGCAATAAGGTCTCCCTGGATCCTTCTCTTCTCCATGCTGAACAACCCCAACTCTCTCTGATTGTCTTCACAGGAGAGCTGCTCCAGCCCTCTGATCATTTCTATGGCCCTCTTCTGGACCTGCTCCAACAGGTCCATGTCCTTCTTTTGTTGGGAACCCCAGATCTGGATGCAAGACTCCAGGTGGGGTTTCACCAGAGCGGAGTAGAGGGGCAGAATCACTTCCCTCAACCTGCTGGCCACACTTCTTTTGATGCAGCCCAGGAGATGGTTGGTTTCCTGGGCTGTGAGAGCACATCGTTGGCTCATGTCCAGCTTTCCATCCACCAGTACCCCCAAGTCCTTCTCTGGAAGGGCTGCTATCAAGCAGAGATCTGGCCCTCAAAGAAAAGAAGCAGACTTGGCTCTCCTCTTGAAAAATCCTGAAATATCCAAACCCTCCAAAATCTGAAATGGGATTGAAAATTTCAAGCATTTTCAGTTCTGTTTCTGGAGTGGGTTTCAAGTCTTATTATAGTCAGCTGCTGTTGAGAGAGTACAGGTCAGGATCTACTGCATCAGGCTGTCAGGTTCCTGACAGCAGGGAAATCCTGCAATTGAAACTGTCAAGGAATCATAATCAGAAGACAGGAAATATCCACATTGTGCTAAATAAATTCATTGTGACGGGGTTTATTACAGTGAATAGCAAATTAATTAATAATAGAGATGCCTGAAATGCAGCAAAGTGTTACTGAGCTAGGAAGCCTTACACTGGAGGGAGCATTTAATGGAAAAGCTATGTAATGGTAGAAAGAACTTATTTACAGGCTACAGTCACGGCTGGTCTCTGATAATAATAAGATTAAGTGTCAGAATCCTACAACTAAGATTTATTTTTTTTTTTCCCCAATAGAAAAAAGGTTGGAAAAACATAATTTCTAAGCATTTTTTTGGGCAAGGTCCATTGCACCAACAAGAAACCAAGCTTCCATGTCAAAGGGAAGGGTTGGCTCTTCCCTCCACTTGTGCACAGCAAGCATGAGTAGCAGCAAGAGGCAGTGGCAGTGCTCTCACAGAGCCCGACTTGTGCAGTAATGAATGTGGTGTGTCAGTTTTGGGGACTGCACAGTTGACAACCCTGCCTGCAGCTCTGGCTGCTCCACAAAGCACAGCGAAGGTCACAGTCAACGACTTCCCGATTTCAGGTCACTGTTGTTCAGAAAGCCTCCCTCCAGCAGTATATGCGTTTCACACCTAGCTGCTCCTTTTGTCAAGCTGTCATATTTAATTAAAATGCTGACAGCCTTTAAGGATCTCTACAATGTGCAAAAAATACATAAGATCAACACTTCACAATTCTACCAGCGATTATTCTTTTTGTACAGTAATTTAATTTGCTTCCTCTAGTTCTTGAGGTTTTTAAATTATTTTTTCCTTTTGCTGTTCTCCATGAAAGGCAGAATAAGAAACCACCTAATCAGTGCCTTGAACTCCTTCATGCTGCTCTGTCCTCAGCCAGCACTTCCTCTGCACAGAGAAACTCTCCGCCTGTGCTCACCGCTCAGTTTTTGCGGAGCACGTGCTTGGGCTGCCAAGAGGAGAGCTCTCACAGTGCTCTGTCTCTCTGGGTCCCTGACCAGAGGAGGATTTTTTTTTTAAACCTACAAATACTTCACTTGGGGTTAAATCCATAGGAGGTTAAGGCATCTAACTGCCTATGAGATCTTTAAAAGCCTTATCCCACTTCCATTATATTAATTCAAGTGCTTGGTTTCCTAAAGTTCTTCAGGACATACCATGAGGTGACACACTGTTGTGTGTACTCACAGCCAAACACTTTCTCATCTCTTTCCTCCAGGCACCAGGAAACTTCAACATTATTCTCATCTTTTTTTCTTTTTTGTTTCCTTTTTTTTAAAGACAGCAATAAGATGCTATCATCATTGCAAATAATTTACAAGAGCTAGAAAGCAGAGAGAAATTCAAGGAGGTCTATGAGATATTAATCTTTATCAGCACAGGGCTATCAGCACTCTAATTTTATGTGCGTCTCTTTCTCTCTACATTAACCTGCTCTGGTACTTTGTTTTTGCCATTTCATGCATAAATATCATGCCTAATGACACCTTGTCATTGTGTGTCCCCAGTTGTACCAGATGCTCTACCTAAATAATTCCTATTGCTGTGCACATCTGACAATCTCGTCAGACCAGGCAGGCTGAGAGAAGGAATGCACTAATGCCCAACACGGCCAGCGTTAACACAAGAAACCAGAGAGAACATCTGAAACAGGCCTGATCCTCATGATCTATGGGACCATCTACCGCCATTCCTGCATCTCTACCTGCAAACTTGTTCAAGATAAGCCTGCTCAGGCTGTGAGCTTGGCTATTCACTGAGGTAAACTTACAGGGGGAAACGCATCCCCAGAAACATAAGCAAAAAGGCTACTAAACTGAATACAGTTCAGATGGAAAACACTGATGAAATAGGAATATTCACTCCCGGCCTTCTCCTCCATGAGGAAGTCAGTAGGAAATCACTCATTAAACTATGTCTCTGCTTACAGAATCGTAAACATTTGCTACAAAAACACAGCAGCACGAGTGCTTTTAGTCTGGACCAGGAGAGCACTTCTGAAGCGCGCCCACAAGCTGCCCCGTTAGCCATGCAGTGCACCAAGGGGTGACCCATTTGAGGTGCTGTGTCTCAGAAGACATGGCGAAGAAGTCACTTCCCTGGACCTGCTGCTCTGTGGCCACAGGAAACATGCCAGACCCATGCTCAGTATCGCTTCCAGCCCCCCCCTCCCCGCGTTTTGGGGAGCCTCACCTGAGCGGGTCAGTCCCAAGGCTGCAGGATCAGATGAGATGGGGCAGGCCAAGTTGGACCCCTCCTCCATCTGAATCACCTTCAACTCCAACGACTCAGATGAGTAACACCTACAGGAGTCCTAGTCAGAGCCCTAGCTCCTTCCCCCTTTAAAATCAGGTGCAAATAATTTCTACAGCTTCTCAAGGGAGACACTTAAAAATGGCCAACGTATTCAAAAAATATTGCCTTTCAGCAACTCATCTTTATAAAAAATGCTCATGGGAAGTGAATTGGTGGAAAATGGATTTCGCTTTGCAAATGTAATGATTCATATCATGATTATCTGTGCATTCATCCAGTCGCAGCAGAAGAACAATGTCATATTACACATCTGACCAAACACGACTAATCAGTATAGATTGATTAAAAACTGAGATACTCACAGAGGGGATTTGTTGTGGTTTTTTTCTTTTCTTTTCTTTTCAGTTTTTTTCCCAAATCAATCTGTATAGTTACATAAAAGTAATACAAGACACTGAATTGATAAAGAAAATTGTGATTTTCTAATAAAGTCTAAAGTAGAAAATCGGTATAAATTACTCATTCTGATTTAAATACTCAGCTATAATAGCTACTTATTCTATAAATACATCTAATATATATATTTATATAGTCAGAGACAGTAAAATAAAACTGGCTAGAAGGTCCAAAACTCAGGAGGATTTACCTCAAAAATTATTTATGTATGTTAAATTAGAGTATAAAATATTATTTAAGAACTTTAAAAGTTAACTGAGATTCTTTAATATACGTGAAGATTGTTCAAAGCTTTCAGACACTGGCTGCTGATTTTAAAGGCCTTGTTTTCAGCTGAATCTGCAAAACTTTGCACAAAGATATTCATATTCATGAAACAGATGCTAACAGGGGGTCATTAATAAGATCTTACCTGAGACCCGAATGAACATGTTTAAAAATGTGAATAAAGATAAAAGAGACAAAGCAACGAGCTTTAGACCAGTCTGCTTGGAAATAACTCCCCAACTGAAATTTATCAGGTTTGTGCCTGCAAACTGCTGGCTCCTGAGGGGGCTACTGAGTGTCCCTGAGACCCACATGCACTTGGAGCCACAAGGATGCAGGGCACCTCACCCAGCAGCAGCCCTGCTTTAAGTTGGCTGAGGAAATACACCCAAAGGTGGATTTGTCCTTTGTAACCCCCATTCAAAAGAAGCAGAAGCAGTTTCATTCCTAAAACACAAAACGTAGGCCATTTGGCTCTGCAAAGGCCCAGATCCAGCTCCTGCTAATGGCTTAAATTAATTGTGTCATAGCTGAAGTTCTACATATGTTAGAAATTATGAAAAATGAAGCCGTGAGCCCTCTGGTGACTTGTCAAGCTCCAGGATGCTTGGTGCATGGGCACTGAAACGGGCGGGTTTTCCAGATGCCATCTGGGCACCTCTCTGCAGCTACTCAGTGGAGGTAGTTCACTCACAAAGGCTGCTCCGTGTTGGAGACTTCCAGATTCAGGTCCTACCACTGACGCAGGAGGCTCACTGAAGTGCTTTCAGGCGTCCTAGGAAAAACAGTATTTTCCAGACTTCCTGTTTCAAACCGCTAAAAAGTTGGTGCCTGTTCTCTGCTGATTAAAGCTGGAAAGTTTGGCTGCTCCTACAGGCAGCTGCAGAACCCAGAGCAGAGAAGCCCAGTGTCATCTGCTGTGCTTGTCGCATCTGTTTCCTTATTTACCCCAGAGAAGTCAGGTAATGAAAAGCAGACTGCTCTCAGTCCTCCCAAATTTCTGGCTACCATCACAGGACTCTGCCGTGCCAGCGACAAGGTGCCAGCGTTGCTGTGAGAATGAGCTGATGAATGGCACCAACCCACAATGGCCAACTCTGCCCCTGCTCCCAGGGACTGCAGGTCGTCCTCAACACAGCCACCAGCTGGGCTGCAAAGCCCTGAGGCAGAGATCCCCAACCCTTCCTTGTTGCAAAGAGAAATCTTGAGCAATGACAGCTCTGCATGTAACATCATATTTCCTCAGCTTGGACTGTTTACAGGAATATTGCTCCAGCAAGTACCTAAGAGCCTCACGGGCATCATGTTGGCCAGTACCACTGTTTGGGGACTGCTAGCCAAGAAGAATTAAAAAAAAAAGATGTTCAAGATATTAGGGAAGCGGGGGGGCGGAGAAGGGAGAGGGAGAAGTGCAATTAATTTTATACACTGTCAGAAATTTCTGAATTACTTGGTTGTTTTTTTTTTTTTTTTTAATTATGAAGTAATGTCTTAAAATAGTCAAGGACCTCATAATACACAGGACTACACTTTGGCAAGACACAAGCATATGCTTTTAACTATGGTCACCTAAAAAGACACATCAAAAAGAGCTACTTTCATGCAGGGTTTTTTTCTTCTTCTTCTTTCTTTTCCTCCTTCCTCTTCAACATACTGATGCTCATTGTTCCCAGAATGATTCAAAGTCATCGAGAATCACAGTGACATGACAGAACAAATTGAAAGCGATTCCTACCTAGCATGTGTCAGCTCATTGTCAGATGCCTGCTTTTCAGTTGCACACATGTATGCACATTGCTCTCATTTCTCTGTCTAGCTTTGCTTCTTTATCAGCACTATCTCAGTGCCAGCCTCTCTTTTTCCCCTTCTCTCCCACATTGTAGTTCCTTCATAAATCTCTCACTCTACAACGAAGTGTCACTGTGTTTATCCAGATTCAGTAATACAGAAATACATTGCGGCACACAGAATGGGCTCTTAACTCTTCTCTTGTTTATTAATCTGCTTGAAATGCATAGTGGGAACACATCGATACTGCTAAGGTTAATGACTGATTGATTCATAGCAAGAGAGCGCCAGCATTTACAGTCAAATGATCCTTAGTAACTTGTAATAAAGGCTGCAGATGAGCTCTCTCTCAAGGTACACAGGTACGTACAGTAACTCTCTTCAGCACACCTCAGTAGGAGGGCCATCATTTGGGTTTCTTACAGAGGAGCAGCAGGTGCTGGAGGGAGCCAAGAGGACGTCTCGGCATACGGCTAATATTCACCAGGCTGAACAATTGTACCTCCTGAGACAGGGCGGTGGAAAGCCCGCTACTCCCCCCAACAGCCTTCTGATGAAGAGGTTAGAACTTGCACCTTCCACAGTACAAGAGATGATGCTGAGAACCAATGCATGCTGCATTTTCTTTGTGTTTTATAATAGAGATATATGGCAAGGTGAAGAAGAGCTGGCTCCACACAAACAAAACTGCTCTTTACAGCAGATTTGTGTCATTAAGAAGCTTCTGGGAATTAACAGCTCACATAGTCACTGTTCAGATAATAACTCTGTCCCTTTCAATAAATAAATATTTCAGCTATGTAGTTGGTGTCAAAAGGATGAGATTTGCTGGAGACGTTTTTAACCTGCAACTTCAAATGCAACGAAAGACAAGATTATCACAATTCCCAACAGTGAATGATTGACATCAAATGAATTGTGTGAGGACTTGCCAGGTACAGGTGAAAGAAGCAGAAGCAGCTTTGCATTTGATAGTTTAACATCAGCAGGGGGCTACATTCACTGGGAGGACTTTATCTCAAAATGACAACACCTAAAACCAGAGCTTTTGGTGGCCCTGGCATTCCTCTGCAGAAATACTCACTGAATCACGTACTACTTCTACTACAGACAAAGAAAACTACCTGAACTCTTCCCATCTCAAAGATTGTTACCTTATTTTAGCTGAAATCAAAGCTCTGAGTCAGAGAGAGATGAGATTCAAACCACCTTTGCAAACTCCAGGAGCTCTTTACACACTGAGCAGCTCGAGGCTGCTTTGTATGAAGAAAGCATGTTGTGCTGGCCTGCCCCAGAAAGTGCCACATTCACTGCGGAGAGGGCTCTGCCCTTACATACAAGCGTGCAGCTCAATATTCAGGCAATTATGCTTGTGATGAAATGCAGAAATTGAGGCACTTGCTTTTCTGCCAGCAATCTTAAAGTGCCTTTAGAGCCGACGCGTTTCCAAGTTAGACACAGGAGAGCATCACTCTGCCAGCAAACACACGCTAGCCTCATTAAAGATGGTTCACTACGAGGCCAAGTGACAATAACTTTGTGACAGGGTGGGAAAAAACCCCATCCCATACTTTGACTTATTTTTGTCCCCTGAAAATACTGTGATTTGCTGGTAGGTGTTTTCAGATTTCTCTGTCCATCTCCAGAATCAGCTGACAGAGGCAGTGGGAACACATGGCTTCAGTGCACCCCCTGTGTTGATCAAAGCCACGTGTCCCTTCTAGGCAAGGTAGCCATGAACTGGGTGACATTTTGTTTGCCTTACTAGTTCAACAACTGTCATCCTAGAGCCACTTTATATAATTATTTTTCATCTTTCAAATTTTGCAAGTTATACTTTTCAATAACAGCATAACTGCTTAGCTGCAGACTGCATAGAAAATAGCATCATTTTGCATAGTATATGTGGAGTATTATCGTGACCTTCATTTACATGAAGTCAGATGCACTGTTCTCATAAACAGAATCTCTCTCAATATATTTATTTGGAAGAGATGTCAGTCTCACCTTGTCCTACTTAATGCCCCAGAGGACAGAGTGAACCTGTGCCAAAAGAAAGGCCCTAATCCCATTTTAGGCTTTAAGTACAGACATCCTGTTTCCCTCTGAAAATATGACAAGCAACCCCCCTCTGTTTGGATGCAAAGAGTGAGCAGGATCTGCTGTTTACTTCAAGGACAGAAAAGGGAATGAGATTTGGACTTCATTTAACCCGCATCCACACACTGCTAAAAGAAGATTTGAGCGGTGGCTGAAAGGGAATAATTAGCAATAATTAATTTCTGCTGCAGATCGTTAGCAATTTACAACCCCTATGAGCAAATGAAAAGAAAACCATGGTTCATCAAACTCCTAAAATTAGCCCTAACCGAGTCTCTAACACTGAGGATGGCAGTTCTTTCTAAAGGGCTGAAAAGCAGTGCAAAAGACCTCCTGTAAAGCAGCTGCTGGTTGCCTGCACTCCAGCAAACGTAGTGAGCTGTATCTGAATTTCAGCACTGTGGAGGACATTCATGTCACCAGTTCACCAACACCAGCCGGTAGGAGTTCGGAAGACTGACGACTTCAGATATTCAGTTTTCAGTAAGCGTGACTTTTAACACCACTGACTGCTTACCTGGTGGTTCTCCCTTTTCTCATTAACAAATTTGCAAAGTTAGAAACTGACTCACTACTCAGAGATGGATTATGTTAAAGTCCTCCAGATTCAGACCATTATTTGGGAAAATTAGCCAAAGAAGTGTTTCTGTTCAGTAGGTCTGTAGGTTATATGACCTCAGCTATTTTCTGTCTGGTATTAGGGACTTAAGAGATTTCTCTCAGACCACAGGAATGTGACAATTCATTAGTATAATTTTTTTTCCCCTGCAAATTCTCACTTATCTTCTGTTAACAGAGACCTCAATAGTAAAAATAATTTCCTTCATATGTTACTCAGGAAAACGCCCAAGTAAAAAGATAACTTCTGTATAAGAGTGAAATAGGTTGCATAATTTGAAATTAAATGTTGCCAGCATGCCAGAAACTGCAACAGAGGGCATTACTGCATCTCTCATTTTGCATCATGCCAAGATACTTTTCAATCAGGAAGTCATTAAACTGAAACCTGGAGCAGGTCTTTATCAGTCTTGCCCTCCCAACAAAATAAACTGTTCACACTTAAAATTGCTTTAAGAAATTTTTTAAGCCAGAAGTTTGCTTGCCTCTTCCCACCGAAACATGCACATCTCCACCTGAGTCATATCTGACATATATTACTCATGCTGATTTCAGTGAAACTGTTACTGAGATCTATTAAAATGGATGGCTAAAGTTTAATCACCTCAGCTTTAAGCAAACCACTGATTTGTGGTATAAAAAACAGACTGAGATCCAAGGTTTCCATAGTATAGGCTGTACCCACTCTTCTTTACAGATATTCTGATTAGGCTGAAACCTAGGGCTTTTAAGTTTTCCTCTGGCTGCTGAAAGTAGGTAGGAAAAATATTGTTTACCTTTAACTGAAGATCCCCTGATAAGTGGAGCCCTGCAGTGGGGACCCACATGGGAGCCCTCTCACCTGTCACGTGGGGTGAAACACTCGGGACAGGGACTTCCCTGCTCCCCAGCTGCTAAGCTGAGCCCTGGTTACCCTGCAGTCCTTCATCAAGACGGAAGGCTATCCCAGAGCCAGGACAAAACAAAAATTATCTCCAATGCATTTAATAATAATTAGTAAAATGACAGCAGCATCTGAAAATGAAGTTTTTAATGTCACCTGCTGGTATCATTGCAAATGTTTTCAGGTATACTGTGCGTACACATAAAGAGTTTGAAAGACTCTGCTAAATTTAGAAATGTAATCTATTTCTGCAAGGCTCAGGTTTTAGCTACAGATAGCACATATTCATTAATGCAGATCTCCACCCAGGAAATATAACTTGAACTTTTAACTTGAACTTTAATAACTGTAAAATGGTAGAAAACACATTTTAGATTCTAGACTTCCAGATTAAAACACTGTAATCTCTTTGCTCTAACATCAGTCACCACACTGCTTTATTATCACTTATACATATTTACACACATTCAGTATCAACAGCTATGTGGACTGTAGGTATTACTGATTGTTTATGGACACGGTCTGAAATCTGAGACATTTTCGGCTGAGTTCCCTGTCTCCTGTATGAAATTCTCTGAGACCCATGGAAAAAAACCCAAAACTTTAATCTAATTCACATTTCCTATCTGAAACAAGGATGAGAGAATAATGGAGATGATAATGCCTCTTTAGACATTCTTTGTCTTCAGTTTTACATGTAATAATAGCAACCTCTTTGAGAATTAAGCATTTTTTCCAGCGTAAATTTGTGCAGAACTAGCAGCCTTGGGGGCCCAAGGATAATATTGTAATATAAATGATAATTAATTTATATTTAACTGGGAAATTTGTACTATAAATATACCCTGAACAGCAGTCAATGGGAGATCATGCTATGAGTCCCCAAACCAGATGTGTATTGTTTCATGTAAGTAGAAATATATGTTTTCCTAAATACAAGAAAGCAGCAAATCTGTATTGCCTACAGTTATGATCAGCCAACTCACTGACCTGCATCACCAGAAAATAAAGCTTTCTGTGCTGACCTTTCTTATGAGGCAGCAGTAGCAGGGTTCATACAGGATAGGGCTCCCCAGTTCTCTGGGGTCCCCAATTGACCCCCCAGCCACCGGCGCCAGGAGCCGTGCTCCCGGCTCTCCTCACTTCCCTGCTGAAAATGCACCTGAAACCACCTGCTCCACCTGCATCCACACTTGGGCACGTATTTTTAAAGGCTGTTTAAGTGCTAAAGTTTTACTAAAATTCCCCTTTAACACCCGGTCCTTTGCCCAGAGCAGTACTGACCTACCAGTTGTTTCAGCCCCACCTGACAAAGCATGCTCTAGTCTGGGGAGCTTTTTTCCCCTTCCCCTTTTTTCCAGCTTTCCAGCAGGTGACCTACCCATTTCCTCGCCTGAAGGTAGCGAAACCAGCCTCAGCAAGCCCATGGCAGTATCTGAGGATTTTCCATGGGCTGCAAGAACACATTGCCACATCTGTCATTACGCCTTAATAGCCTTTGGAGTACATCCCATGCTTTTGGTGCCAGATCTGCTTTATCGCTTTTTTTTTTTTTTCCTTCAGGGGAAAGAAAAGAACGAAGAATCTGTTAGAGAGACGGAGGCTCCTGGGTACCCCAATCAGCTGTGAGGCAGTAAGCACAGACTTACTGACACCATGCAAAATGCTTAGAAAACCAACATTAATGTAATTGCTTTAGGCAAAGTTAGCAGCCAAAACACTTTCTAACTGCTCCTGCCATCCTGTGCCATCCCCGCTTCTCTGCTGATCAGCAGAACCAGCAGTGACATCTGCAGCACTTAAGTAACACAATTAGTAGATATACCAACTTATGAATAATTTTTACTCCTGATAAGTAAGCATCAGGCATGGTACTGTTCTCCTTTCAGCATTTTTCATGGAGACTTTATTTTTCCATGGAGACTTTGTTTTTCAATTTGTATGATTAATTATTACTGTTATGTTGGTTCCTAGAGTAACAAATATAATTTGGCAGTCTGTAGGCACCTACCAAATGTGACATAAACTAGACCACAGTGAAAAAATTTTTATATCTGTGCCAAATTTATAGTTGCAAAAAAATAAAAAGATCATATCATATTATGTTTTTCTCTATTCTATTATTCTTTTACTTCACATATTTTAAAATATTATCTAATATAAAGTCGTGTATAACCTGTAAGTCAATACATTCTTTTAAGTGCTCAAACTAGAGTTTTGGATCTTTAAGAAATTGAAGATTAAGAAATCAACACATATTAGGCAAACATTATACTCTTGACAATTTTGATATTTTGTTGAAAAGTTTCATGCAAAAAGTGTCATTCAGCCCTCTGCCTTCATGAAGTTTCCATTTACAGTCTGTTAGATGTATATCCTACATGTTACCCTCCTACAGAAAGTATCTGTTAATGGGTCACTGCTATGACTGAGAAAGACGAAATTAGATCTGTCTGAAATTAAATATTTCATTCTTTTTGTTTACCACCATCTTAGCCTTCTGTGAGCATTTTTATTCGCGCCCACAAATTCTTCTGAATTACTTTTCCGGATTTGTGTCCATTTAACTCTCTTAAAGCAAGGATACTTTCTTTCCTCAAATATTACCTCTGCTAACACACCCTAAAAAATTATTTGAACAGTGTCTAGGTTGTACAGAAATAAGAAATTATGAGCTAAATCTCCAAGGAAGGCTTCAAGCTACAGATCCCGAGGCAGAGACTCTTGGGGAAAGTGTTGGCTTCAAGCTGGGAGATGCACGGATGCCTGCGGCGCAGCAGAGACATCACGCTCCACAGAGGGGACCGGCCCCAGTTCGGCAGGGTTGAGTGTAGCAGAAGCAATGCAGCTCACTTCGATTGTAACTGTCCTTTTTGCTACGTCCTTTCATTAGCCTATAAAAATATCAATAGCTAAAACGTCATCTCTTGTACTACCTTGCATAGCAATTAAACAATCAGAGACTTGTCGGCATTTTTAAGGCTAGTCATCCAGTGGCGTATATGACAGCAGATGTTTGAAGTCAGATTGTTCATATTAATTGCTTTATGAAACAATGTGAGCCAAAATTGATCTTATAGTTTTGAAGTCAGATTGTTTATATTAATGGTTTTATGAACAACATGAAGCAAAATTGATTTTATCGTGTTGCAGACTGATTTATTCGGCAACGCGTAAGTCATCACCCAGTGCTTATATCCTACAGTTAATTGGCACTTTGAAAGTCCTTTCTAAGCCCTTCTTGCATCCGCTTGGGCATGATTACAAGTGCTACGTATAAATCAATTCACTTAATTATGATTAAAGATTTCCAAAAAAACCCCTCCTGAAATGACTAAATTGATGTGAGTGAGAGGAAAAAGTGCAGCGTAAGAAAGAGTTAAACAAGTATAGCAATTATCAAATATACACTAGGAAAAATAAGATCACATCATTGTAGCTACTGGTCTCTAATAAATAGGGATGATAAAGGATTTCCTCTCAGAGTTTGGCAAAGTAGATGTCTATGATTCTATGATTCTGTGTTCTCTCCGTGTACCTCCTTTTTTGAACAACTCAATCTTCAGAGAAGGACTCTTGGCGTGCAGACTCAGGGACCATTTTGGATCCCTCTCTAACACCTATCACACTCACAGCTTTTCTTCCCATTGATTGGAAAGGGAGTCAACACCAAACGACTTCTCTCTATTCAACATGTCAGAGCCAATGATACAAATTGACAGCAGACCAAGGATCTTTTCCTCAGCCTGCTCTAACAACATTTCTATCCAAGCCAATTAGATTTAAGAGATGATCTCTTCATTGTATCAAAAGTGTTAAAAAAAAAAAAATAAATGTCTTGTTTCTCATCTTTTTCATACTGGTATAAATTAAGTGACTTTTATTGAGTTTTATCAGATTTGCAGCACAGTAATTATTAATAGTAAGGGTATTATCATAACGTTTTGGTATGTCCTAAATATTCCCTTTGTTTTCTGCATATACTAATTTTAAAATTCTATCTAATTTAAATATATAAATAACACCAGAAAGCAATCAAGTTTTCTTCACTATATGCCTCTCACAGGATAATTTTCTCATACATATGTATTATGACCAAAAGACGTGTTCTGCATACTAACAGTAGTTTTACAGATCAGTGTTCTTGTTTGCTGTGATAGGTCAAAATTTTTTTATATTGAGTTTTTAACTGAGCACTTTTTTCTTTTTTTAAACAATAAGAAATTGCTTGCTTTGGTAAAGTTCACTTCCTTATCAAAATAGGCAAATATCTCAATCTGGAAAAAAAAAATCAATACTTCACAGAAAATGAATGTGTCTTTTCCTCCTTTCTCTTCTTTATCTGCCATTAAATTACATTCACACATCTAGCACCACACTCCACTAAGTCACACTGCAAGAGAAAAATCATGATGCATCATTGAAGATAAAACCTGAGAGTGGCACAGACAAACACAAAACACCTAAATCACATCCCCAGAGGAAACACAGTGGTAATTCAGAATTAAAATATTTTTTTCATTTGCAACTGGTATATGTCAGGTTTTGATTTGCAGCTGAAAACAAAAAATATTTTCAGCTGAAGTTTTTATAGAAAGTTCCATGTTTTCCAGTCGTCACTTTTATCAATGATTTACACACCAGCTGAAGAATATGCATAAACTTGCAGTATTTCTGGAAGAGAAACTTCAATTCCATAATGAGTTGTTGATAAGAAACCTTATTACTACCACATCCACGATTCATGGTGTACAGGCTACAGCCAAACATAGCCATGCATATAAAGGAGGAGGATACTGTTCTCTTCACAGATCTGGTTGATAACAAATAAATATGGTTTATATCAGACACTGAAAGAACTTGTCTCCTGACACCACTGAAGTATGCTTAATAACTTACTGAGAGTGACAATATAAACTATCTAGTTGTTTTTTCTAGGGTCTCAATATGTCTCAGTGCATCCTTTTAATAAAGTTGTGTTTTAAAATAGCAAGTACCCCTTTTCAGCAATGATTTAGGAAGTGAGCTAGGCCTGATTTTCAGAAAGGACTAGGCATTTCTCAGCAAATGCAGCTATTTTCAGAAAAACAATTTACTAATACTGAATTTCACCAAGCATTTAATGTTTATGGATGCTGAAATGTCCTACCCTATATATCCCTCTAGCAGAGGAACTTCTCATTGGATGCCCTGAAACGTAGTCTATGTAGTGACGCTCACACCTTTATATGCCCGACCTACGTAATATCCACTACCATCACACAAAATAAAACAGCTTCAACAGACAAATTTGGGAAGGCTGTGGTGCAGATTTTTACAGAGCTGAATGGTAGGAGAGTTTACACGTGGGCAAGGAAGCAGCAGCCCAGATTGCCTCCGACAGAGGAGGGCTTTCTGTTGAGGTCTCTCATGGCTTGTGTGAGCCACTGCACAGAAGTCCTTCATTTCACACAGCATCTGATCCTGTAAACGTGGTTTGGATTTCTCAGAGCAGGATCTGAAGGTGAAGTAAGGAGTATTGTGCAGTTTATAGATCCTGATAGTTCTTACGTTCCAGCTGCTTAGCCTGTAGCACTTTTCTAGGCATACCTTGAAGCTAAGCAGTAAATAATAAGTGAGTTTTCCTAAGAAAACCATGGACATCAACACAATTTAAAGTAGTCCAGTTACGTGCAGAAGAACAAATTATGGTTCATTTATGTGTTAGGCATTGTCATCTAGAGAAGCCATTAGACGTGGCATCTTCTATTTGTGGATCTAATCTTTACGTTATTTAGAGAAGTGTTTTGTTGCCAGTAAGGAGGGCAAATCAGCGGGAAATGAAGGATGACGTTTGCTTTGGGTTAAACCTTTGTACGATCTCTGCCTAGGGCACCAGGAGATTTGAGGGAAACTCACCTCCCCCATCCTTTATTCCTAGAGAGCCACAAATTACAAAACCATCATTCAAATGATATTTCCCTCCACCATCAATAAAAATTTGAAATATTCAGAAGAGCAAAGCAAAAAAATAAAAAAAACAAAAAACAAAAAAACCCACATGTGCAACAAAATGAACAGGACAGCCACTTTGCTGTTGTAAGTAGTACCCTTATCACTAATCTTTAGAAGAGGCAGGGAGGAAAGGTAAGGAGATGAAAATAACAACCCTTCTTGCAGACAGCTGAGAGCTATCACAAGTTAAGTGACCAGGTATTTTTATCCACTCTCCCGTCTTCCAGAAAGACATAATTAATTTATAGTCATTTTAACCTGCAAATGACACTTGTACAGTTGGAGGACTGACAATCAACTTCCCATGCTAGCAGCAGGGTGTAAAAATCTGAGTGCTGCAGCATTCATGCAGATGCATTGAAAAATATAATTGATGGGACCTCCTACCTTGTTAAGTGCAGTGGCACTAGCTGTAACTACATGCAGGCATGAGGGATACACACATTTCTTTAGCAGCGAGAAACAAAAGCAAATAACATAAACAGTTCCTTAAAATCCTATCTTAAAGGATAGTTAACCTTAATATCTATGTCTCTCTGTATTTTAACTCACAGGATGTGGTGGTGTGTATACATATGCAAACTGCCCGGTACATAATTTTATCTCATGTTTCAGCTTACAGTAAAATTGGGACATGATGTACACACTTCCTGCAAGAACCACCGTGAATGACAAAGGTTAACGATACATCTGTGGAAAAAAAAAAAGGAATATTAACAGTAGATGTATGTGCATATTTGTATAACAAATTCAGGGAACCATAGATGACAAGGTCTCCTTTGCTAAAAAATCATTAAAATAAAATGAGCCAAATTTAACTGGACCATAATACCGGACAGCATTTTCGATACCTAGACTATCCAGAAAACAGACCTAACCTACAAACGTCTCCAACTATCACGTGTGCGCTTGGGGCTCGATGGACAACATTGCGTTATCAGTTGGAACTGCTAGTCTGAAGACTGGGAGAGCCTTACAAAGGCGTAACATCTACTTTATTGAGCCAGGCACGTTCTGTGACCTTCCTGGGTTACTAAAGTAGCATTAAAGTATTTGAGTTTGGCAAATATCCTTAATATTTTTGTTAATTACAGCATATTCACTGCAAGGCTTGTCTTCACTCAAAAACTGCAGTCATGTCAGGCTAGGTGACCCTAAAGCTACCCTCTTGTCATAATTACCAGAAAATCTGTGAACCAATCTCACTTATTGCATTAGGTCCTTACAGTTACACCTTTCCATCCCTTCACCTCTCCTTTTTTATTCCCTCAACAGCCTGGTCTTGCTTCCAGGTACCCAGGATGATGAATACCAGTTACTCCAAGAGAAAGGCTTCAGGTCAGGTTTTGCTCAATAGCGAATAAAAGAGGTAGCACCATTCAGTTCATTAAGCAAAAATTCTCTCCCCTTTACTCAGGCTGAAAAGTTTCCTTCATTTAACTAGGAAGGAAGACCTTCCCACCTTGCAAAAGTACCTCTACAACCACCCCTCTTTGCATCACTTCTGCCAAAGCAAGCCGTCCCCCTTTCACGCCGTCTTCCAGCCTTACTTACGGCAGTCAGCAAGTACCATGCTCCCTGGCACTGCATTTTTATGGGACAGGGCTAGCTTTCTGCCAAGCTGCTAAAGGGTCAATATTCTAATTACAAATGCACAAATGGTTGTGCCCCCTCTGCCTAAGAAATCTATAGGGGCTGGCAGGCAGGGAAGACATCCACTCTGCTCTGAGTAGGAGAATATGCACAGTATAGTCTTTTTTAGAAAGGTTAGAGAAGAGTTTATAAGCATAGTTCTTCATATACTGCAAGAAATATATATATAGCATATATAGCATATGTAGTCTGACAGAAAAACAGGCTCAAAAATTCAATACCACTGATTTTAAGTGGCAGAGAAATTAAATAAGTGGTAATCAGTACGTTCTCTCCAAGCTCAGGTACCTAAAAACTCTCTTGGTTATAAAATGTCCTGTTAGTCAGGAGTTCATTACATTTCTTGAATAGCATAACAGATATGAGCCTGCCTTCCGGAGGTGGGAGTCCTCCTCTTTTGTGGGAGCAGTGGATACCCTTGGGGCATTTAGTCATATGATCCTGTACCATAGAGCTAAAAATAGGGAACCATGTCAAACTAGATTTATAAGAGATTGCTTTTTCTGTGTGCAGACAGCCTGATTTTAGATTTACATCCAACCTGTGCTCCAGCTGCATGAAAGTGTTCCCTTTTGAACACCTTCAGAGGCCATAAAAAAGTCCAGTGTAATACAGCTTTAGGTAAGCCAGAACAGCTGTCCCACTGCCACTCACTCAGCTGAAAAAAAAAAAAAAAAAAAGCAGCAGAAAGAATGGAGACTTGTAAGAATAAGCAGCCTTCTCATGAGCACCAGCTTCTGATCCGTAAATACATACATATAACCCTAGACACTTTAAAGAGAGATATAATTTTATCAGGTCAAAACCAGAACACATTTGCTTTGGTCTTGGTGGTTTTTTTCAGCTTCTCTTCATCTAATCACTTTTTTTTTAATGACAGCTGAACTTATATTCTATTTTAATTTTTCCCTTAAAGGATCTACAACATCCTTCTGGTATACCTCTGCCCACCCAAAGTGTAGAAGACATGACAGTATGGTATGAAATAAAAGTTTCATTGGCCTGTATTTTGGATGACCGAATTACTCATGAGCAGTGAACTCATGAATAAGTTATGAAAGTCATTACAACAAGTGCCAATAAAACCTTTTTATGCAAGATTGCCATATATTCTACATATGCAGCTTATTTTACAGGAAGGAAAAAACTCTATATAAGACACTTTTTAGAGAGTCTTAAAAAATTTTATGGGGACCATTTCTTGTATCCTTCCAGGACTACCAGACTTTAATTAAAATAAGCCATGCTGTACTGTGCTCAGAGGTATAGAAAATTTAAAATATCTCTCAAACTTATTGCTGTAACTTTTATTTTCTCAGAACTCATGACCCACCAGAGCTTGAAAGAAATGCTGTCCCACTGGAAAATTATAGCTTCCCCTTTCCTAAAGGTGCAAAACTTCTAGGTACAGTTCTGGATTGGCACATAGTTAGAAATTTTACCTTTATCAGTTATCCAGGATCAAATACAGTCTATTCTGAACATTAATCATTACAGTTTTCTAAGGGAAGGAAGGTTTCCAAAAGGAAAAGAAGGATATGTTGTGGCTAGGCTGGCTTTATCAGAGAAATACCAACTTTCTGAAATACTTAAAAAAATCTAATCCCAAACAGCTGAGTCACTAGAGCGTCAATGAGGAAGCTATTGATCCCTGTTCAATTTTAATTTACCTCACTATTGTAGAACAACAACAGGGGAAGAAGTGCAAAAAGGATGAGTGTGTACACACATACTTTTTTCTAAAAAAAAAAAAAAAAAAAAAAAAGAAAAGAAAAAAAGATAAAAATTCCAAAAGAGTCCACTTTTAGTTAACCAAGTTGTGATAGCAAGAATATTTCTTAATAAATTAATTTGTCCAGCAATCTTCTCAGAGTTAAAGGCCTGCACGTATTTTTTTCTCACCAAAACCCTGACAAATGTTCAAACCCCCAGGAGCTGGTAATTTGCATTGTTTCCAGGGGAGCTGCGGGCATACAGGGTGCAAGATTCGTTTATCTAAATATAGGTTTCTCCATCTGAGAAATGGGTCGTCTACATACTTTTTTTCCTTCTTGAAGAAAAAAAAAAAAACAAACTTAATCAGCACCCAAAATAGACTAACTTGAAGTAAACAATTTGAGGTCTGGAAGTGCTTTCTTTCCCACGGCAACAGAGGCTCTCTCAATACCTTTCCACCCGCCCTTTGGACCTCTGCAGGGAGGCAGAGATGTATCCAACCCACAGAGTTTAATGCTGGCTGCCAGCTTCTCCACTGGTTTGCTCCACACACAACCACTTACACACGTGTAAAATTAGTCATCAAAGACCTTTTTAACTCGGTAACATTTTCCATTCATAGTCTGCTAGGTCAGTGACTCCGCAGAGTGCATGTCAGCAGTTAATTTGTCCATAATTTTCCTTCTAGTGAAAGCAGCACTCCAATCAATGACGTGGCTTCTGCTGATGCTGGGTCTGCAATTTGGACCACATTTTGGCATACTTGCCAGATACATAAAGATATTACCTGGTGATTTTTATTATTTTTTTTTTTTCAATTATCAGTTGCAGTACTGAAATACCCTTTGCTTGCCTATGTTGATTTCTGAAGAGATTTACCGCTGTTGTCAAAACATCCATAAATCAAAGAGCAAGGGTGTAGCCATCAGTACTCCTTGCTGATTGTTAATTCAGTGTCCCCAGTACATTTCTTCCTCAAGAAGTTTACAGGTGCAATTTACTTATGATATCAGTGCTCTTGTTGTGCCTTACTACCTTTCAAATCACTGAGACGTTTAACTAGGCTCTTGTGCTCTTGCCCTGAGATTTTCAAGATATAATATATGCAGCCAGTGGGGGAAAAGAAAGAAATGCCACACATGCGTCACGCTCCTACTGTTCTCCTGACTGCTGTACAGAGTGAAACCTCCATCTTCCTGCCAGAGAGCTTGGGGTCCTGCTGTGGAACGAGCTCCTCATAAAGCAAGAAGGGGCAAGATGTGACAGGTAATAAAAGAACAACACAATACATCCAGCAGATAAATAAATAAAAGACCTGGTAAAGCATTCCCTCTGCCCAGGTGGACACTCAGACAACCTGGCCAGGCAGCCAAGGCAATTAAGACCTAGAGAAACTGGGCTGCTGGCTAAAGAGCCAGCCGGTAACATCCTTCCTCCATCCAGAGCAGGAAATGTTCAGTTCAAAGCACTGGACAGCAGGTACACACGAGGGTGGGAAGTTTTACAGCAGGATCTAGTTTGCAATGAAGAACTAATCTGGCTGTAATCTGTGGCATATTGGCATGGATTGAACCCTACTGGTCAATCATTTATATGCTTTGATGAATCTTGGCTGACCACCATTTACATCCAATGTGTATCCTTTACGTTAGCAATAGGAAGCAGTTCGGGATTAACACACCAGGGCAACACAGCATCCAAGCCATGAGCTCGTGGAGTAATTTCCATTGTTTTCATAAAGACTCTTCTGAAAATGTGTTCTCTAATCCTGGGCTTTTTCTTCCAACCCATCGTCTTATATCCCACACTTTGCCTCTTCATCTCTATCACCTGTCAGTTGAGATGGCCACACTCCAACCCACAATCAAGCCTGACTGATTTAGGATTTTTTTTTTTTTTAATTTCCAGCTGAAGTGAAACTATAGAGAACTGCACAACAGGAGAACGGAGCAGAGCCCTGATGGTACGGCATGGCAAAAGCTGGAAAACAGCTGGAAAGAGGGTTCCTTCAAGCACCTGTTACAGTAACATCTCATCATCCACGATTTACACACTTGCATCTTAACTCCTTTGGAACCAGGGAGAACAAAAGCAACATGAAACACATCCAGGTTGCAGGGTTTTAACAGAAGTTAAAGCAGGAGGTAGAAAAATTATTAGTGAGAAGGGAAGAACAGTAGGGAATTGGAGAACTGGGGGAAAGAACATTTACACTAGCTGGGAAACAAACAAAAAAGCTTTTTGTTTGGTTGTGGGGTTTTTTTGTTGTTGTTTTTAGTTTGTTTGCTTAAGTGCACACCACTAACCTAAGTTAAAAAATGCAGGAGCAGATTCTACAGTAACCACAGTAACCGTATGATGTGGCTTAAGAATATCTGGACATCCTAAATACTAGGCATTATCTCCAAAACCCTATTGATATTTGGAATGGTGCCCTACTCCCTGGGTCCTGAGCCCACTCACTTCAATAACACAGAAAAAAAAATTGCAACCACCAGTCTTTCAGGGTAGGGAGAAACCAGGCTGGACTAGCGTCTGAGTGGAGGCCAGGTACCACCATGCTCCGGTGGTCCCTGGCAGCAGCAGGGAGAGCTGCCTGCACCAGGCAGGATGTGGGGCAGCCTGGAGGCTGCTCTGATGCCTGCAGAAGGTCAGACTGGCCTCCAGCTAATCCCTAGGTCTACGAATTTGCAAAGGTAATTTAAAGAGATCATAGCCAGGATGAACAGGGCTTTTTCTTTCTGTCTAGTTTTAATAGCCTCTTCAGTAGTCACAATAAAATGCAGCTCACCCAGTAACTCACGATCTTACCGTAAGCTGAGCAATAAAGTCCCCAAGCATGCTTGGAGCATGGGCTTGAACATCACACCTTTCCATTATAACTCAAAAGGTGCAGTAATTGGCCTGGCCATGACACATTCAAGTTCCCAAGGCTGAATCAGTGTTATTTAAATGGGGGTGCACAGAGGTAAGAAACTGAAAGGACACGCAATTTTCTTCTTTTTTGTGCTGACTTTGTACTGCAGTCCCATCCATTTCCTGCTGCTATTTGTGTTACCCTTCAGAAGCTGAAGAGTAGCAAAGTGAGCCATCCTATCTGCAGTGTAGTTTAGAAATGCCCAGCCTCATCTAACAGATCTGCTGCAAATCCAGGCACCTAATGAAGACATTGAAGCAAGAAGCTCAGCGCCAGCTAATTTACCCTGAGCTCAAAGTTCAAAGCTAAACTACCCTGTAGTCTGCACTCTAGATATTTGAGTTGCATTTCTCAGACTTAAAACACTGTTGTCTGTTCTTCCCTTACGGCTTTACTTGCCCTGATCTGAAGTGTAGCCATCAAGATGGAAAATGAGCTGGAGAACACAGAAAGAATGTTAACATTTTAGTTATGCCATTGTTATTTATACCACAGTGACCCAAAAATAACTTCTGCATATAAATGTGGCTGCAAACACTAACTGTATTTATGTCAATTATTCTGCCTGACTCATTGATTTTAAAATAATTCTTCATAACTTTAGCACTTCCCTGAACTTTTCTAAAATCCAAAAAAGTCCTGTCTGTCAGCAGTGGCAGACACTGCTTTGTTTGTCAGGGCAAACGACTGAGGTACCAGAATTCAAGTAACAAAAGTAAAAGATCTAAGGAGAAAGGAGAACCACCTCAGTGGTTAATTGCCATTAAGGCAACATACTGAGAAAACCTCAGACAGACTAACCAGATCCAGCTAGTCCTGAGCAGCAGTAGTGTTTTAGGAAAGACAGTCCTTCTTCAGAAATTCCCACAACCCTTGCCAAAGCATAAGCAACTCAGGGAAGTGCAAATCATCCTGACAGGAGACTGAAAAGGAGGCAAGTACTGAAAATACACGATACATTCCCTGTCTAGGGAAGCAGTTTTAGACCACATGAAGGTTTTTCCAGCCCCTGGGGCAGAGAGAACAGGTGAGACAGGCATGGTAGGCAGCAGCTCTGCCTAATGTTTCTTGAGACAAGCGACTAACCTCTGCTTGTTACTGCTCTAAATCCAGGGCAGTTTATTCATTCCTCCAAACCAAATTTCAGCCTAGAAATCTAGGCCTTGCAACACTGATCATGCTACCACAAGGCATGTGGTAATTCTTCAGTGACAGAGCATATGTAAACATATATATACACACACATACATGTGGTAGAAAGAAATCTTGGTTAAATCAAGTTTGCCTCAAGTTTAGAAAGCCCCTTGAATCAGTCCAGATAAGGAACATTTTCTTTGCTAGCCACATCCATTGATGTTTTGCTCCCAGCTCTGAACCGCCAGCCATGTGCTTACGGCTCAGCTGGAGGCAATTCATGAGCTCAGCATCAGACTCACACTCAAACCACTGAATTTCGGCTCCCATATCTTAATCCATATGTGCTCATACAGCACCCCAGACTGTGCAACAGATGGCCGAGAACAGCTGTCCATGAAACACTCTGAGAAACAAGGATGAGCACCAGAAGGAAAATAAAAATTCCCAAGGACTTCTTCCTCAGTGAAGAGGTAAGTTACTGCTTGGTCTTCCAAGAACCAAAGATAGCATGCAAACTCTTCTGCTCTCCAATAAAAACTGTTACAAACTCCTTAAAAAGTGGGCATACAGCTTTATGGAGTGACCCAAGTGGTGAAGAGACTTAGCAGCAAAGTGTGTTCAAGAGAAAAGGCAAGCCAAAAAAAAAAAAGTATACTTTTTGTGACTCAGAATATGTTTTCAATTCAAAATCATTTTATAGCCTAGCATAAGGTGCAACATAATGCTTGAAAGATGTGCTTGAAACATTATCCTGAAGAATATTTTCACTGACTTCCTTAGTAGAAATATCCCAGTTATCAAACACTGTATCAACAAAACTAGACATTTTAAAAGCTTAAATTTAAAGCAGAACTATTGATTTTTAATGGACTTCTTAGAAGACAAAATGAAAGATAAAAGAAGAGAAAAAGCTGAACTATGCCTTTGATGGAAGCACTGTACTTTTTTACAGGGTTATGTTTCTATATGCCTGAGCAAAGTATAAAGTTAAATAATTGTTTAATATAGGCAGATGTTAGCCGAGGACAACCTGGAGAAGTCAGTTAACACCTTTGATAACACAGCAGAGAACAGTGCCTCCTAAAAACCACCAAAGGACGGAGTCTCTGGGCAGAAGGAATGCATCTATAGCAGCAGCTTTGGGAAACTGAGAGTAAGTGACAAATGCCATCCAGCAGCACCTTAGGTTTGTAGTGGGGATTTAAGCTGATTCCTAAACGAGCTGAAGCACAGCAGCAGGCAAGGCTGCAAGAGGAGCTTCTGTGGGCTGCAAGTCAGGAACTGGCAGCAATATGCTGGCAAAAAGGTCTGGCTACTGGGACAGCTACAAGCAAGGTGGATGGTTGGACAAGGGCTGTGATAACGAAGCAGCCGTGGTTGGCTACAGCAAGGCTGCAAAAAGAGGAGAGCTAAGGCAAGAACTCACACAAGAACCTGCCTTCCTGCAGATCAGATGATTTCAGCTGGGGTAAATTCAACTGGGGTAAGGTGGCAGAAATGCTGGAAATAGCGTATGGCTGAGAGCAGTCTGCACAGCAGTGGGATTCTCCCAGCCTCAGGAGTTAAGCATGGCCAGCAAGGTCCTTAAGCAGGCACAGCTGCAGAAAAAGTCCCAGGCCAAGAGTCTCAGGCCAATGCGGCTCAGGTGGGTGAAGGCACCTTTCCTGAATTTTCATACATTTTCTTGCTCCACCACTCTGGAATGCTTTTGTTCTTCTAACTATTCTGAATAAATTAATGACCATCAGTGGCTCTGATGTCTCTGTATGTTGTTAGTTTAGTTCTTACATTTCTGGGTGGTGTTAACTCCAGTTGTGTTGAAGATCTTCAACAGAAGCCCCTAGAAACAGGATCTCACCTTATAACCAGTCAGTTTCCACCAAGATGATGCAATATACTTCCTCATCTATAATAAAATACGCATTTAGCCGGCTAACATATACGATTTACTAAACACAGCAGTCAATACATTGAGTATTCAGTGAGTACTCTTGACATCTGTGAAGAGATTTGTTTGATAAATAGAGATGCTCTAGGTGTTCCTGCCATATGCTTTTAGCTACAACTTTAACCAACAGACTAGGATGTTTTGTTCCTAATCAAGGTTCGGATACCTCTCTGACAGCTGAGAGACCACGGAGAGTTGAGGAGGCAAAAAGTCAGGCTGTTGAACTTTTAATTTCACTTTTTGCCTTCAAGGAGAACATTTGCTGGGGAAAAGATTGACTTTTCTGACCAGTTCTAATGGCCAGCTCTGCCACCAAGCCTGCTGTGAGACCTTTCATGAGACTTTGTCCCTCCATGTGCTTTCTTACTCTTCACCAGTTTTTCTTATTTCGAATCAAGTTCTTCAGGAGGTTATTCCTTACCATGTTTTTTCACAAGTCTTGGCACAATTCGTCTTTAATCTCTAGATGAAGTCGTAATAACACAACCGTGACCCTGCAAGTGTTGAGAGCAGAAAGGCCAGACAAGGGGACATCCGCCAGAAACTCCCACCTGCAACACTTCCACCCCCTGGGACCGGGCCAGGTCTCATCACGACCACTTTCTCATGTGTTAAGAGCCCACTCTTTGCAGAAACAGCCCAAACACTCCCTCAGGTGGTGTTAGCATTTAAACGAATGGCAGAGGAGGGGAAATGGCAGCCAGCCAAAGGCCTCAAAGCCTGCAGAGAGCTTTGGAGACATGCTCCCAGAAACAAGTCCTATCCTACAGCTTCTTTCTGAGGTTGCCCTCTTTAATTACCCCATTTATTACTTTGAGGGATACACTGGTTACTGGATACTGGTTACCTGTAACTGGTAATCTTCTGCAATTACATGAATGTGGTTGTTTCTAATACTAATAGCTCTTTTCCTGAAATTTCATACTGGTTCATGATTGACCAAAAAAAAAAAAAAGAACAATACTATTACTGAGGGTTACATCCAGAACGCATGCAGAAAACCACAGTGGACCTAATACCTAATTTGGCTTCATTGTGTGCATGGAGCAGATCAAATGTCTTCATTTGGGCAGAAATTAGCCCAACACTGGGACTACTGAAGCCTGTCACTGTGCATAAACAACCCTAGGCAAGAGCGTAGTAGCAATACTGTATTTCTGTAGTTGACAAAGCCAACAAGAGTCTGTATATTTTTCTTCCATGCAAAAGGTACAAAAAGACATACTCTTATTTGAAGGAAAATTAATGGCACCTTTATCCCTGCCACTAGTTCCATGGTCACTTTAAGAGCAGACTGCAGTGATGTGTACAGAAGTTCTGCTCCTAGCCAGGGAATGGAAGCACATTACAAGAGATGCCTGCAAAGGTAGGCAGAGAGCTGTCATTAAGTGCAATAGGCTTTCTTCTCAGATCATCCCTTTCCGTACACTCCCGTTTGACATAAAAGTAGTAAGGTCTTATGTAAATGAACACTTTTTTTTTTTTTAATATTTAATGGACTCTTAAAAGAACCATTCACTCATACAGACTATCAGTGTTACTTCAGTAATAGTTTAGGACATAAGTTGATTCCTTTAGCCACCCCGTCTCTGCCAAGAATGTCAGTACAAGGTTGCTGTGTTTTCAAAGAACCCTTTCTGAAGCAAAAGAAAAAGATAAACTAGTTTCCATTACAAGTGCTTTCAATTTTTTATATATTATTTTTAAATCCAAGTACAGCCTGAATAATTTGTGCAATTCTTCTGAGAAAGTAGACACTTTAGTAATCCTTCTCATGTTGCAAAGATCGCTAAGGCAGGATGTTTGATAACTTATTTCTAGTCTAACAAGAAACAATTTATACTGCAAAAATGGTATACTACTTATTTCAGTCTTTGCAGATGGTTCCTATATACTCAGGAGTCTGCAAAAGCCAAAGGCAGCAGAGAAGGGACAAAATGCTTTCTACGACTCTCATGTCCCTGTTTTCTTCATTCTCTGAGCAAACCTTAAGAAATCTGCACCTGAGCGTATTTTTTCCCTCATGATTTGCATGATCCAATGAGTATCTTCAGGAATTTCTGGATTTGGAATGAAGATAGATATGGCTACACAAGTTTCAAGCTTTTTCTGTCAGACAGAAATGCAAAAGCAGAACAAGTCACAGAAGTTTAATATACGTTCTTGCTGCATTCCTCTTAGGCATTCATACATTTATGATCAAATATTTTCACTGTGTGATTAACAAATTATAAATGAGGTGACTTATTGCAATTGCTTACCCTCCTCTGCTGTATTTTAACAAAAACAGAGATTTGCAAAGGTGATCCGGAATGCTAAATGCCCATATTCCCTTCAGCTTTCCATAATATAAAGGCTCTAAGCCAGGCATCACGGAAAAGCGTGTTACTTTCTGTCTTGTATGCATGTTCTAAGATGTACTTGCTTGCAAAGATCACTGTTTACCATCTTCTGATTGCAGCTCATCTGCTAATACCTGTGACCACACATTATACTGAAGCTCTATCAGTGATTGCCACAAGACAGTTTTATTGTTCCTTTTAAGAGAATACTTTTGTGCCAAGTGCTTTCTTAGAAGTACTTAAATATACAGATTCCATATTCTACTAATTTAGGACTGAAATCCAGGAGGAAACATATATAATTTAGCAAAGCCCCAAAAAACCTCCTGCTTTTTAACTGTTACTAACATCCTTGAAATTCACTAAGAATGCCATGTACCTAATTCCTGTGGTGGCAAATGTTCTCTTATTACTATATCAAACTTGCTAAAATAGTTTATGTTTTGATGATGTAATCATAAGAAAGAAATTAGTTTGGACTCAGTTGGAGACCAGGTCAGGGACCTGTAAGATGAGCAAGTAGCATGGCAGCCTCTTTTCCAATGTATTCTAACAACAGATCACCGATGGAGCTGAAATGAGCAACCTGAAGCCTGCTTTTTTCCATCATTGTGAATTTCCCCATGACTTCTTTTAAATGCTTTCCTTACTGCAGCAACTATTATTTTTGTGCTTTTCACAATAACTGAGAAAATCACTGGCATTCCTTCCCTGTGTGGGAGCTGCACAAGTAGGAATATTGATTTCTTCACATATTGTTCTGCTTGGTATTACTGCTTGGCATGTTTCTTCTTTCATTTCTCATTCCCAGCTTACTTTACATTTCTAATAGTCAAGCACTATTGAGCATTGTCATAGCTACATATAATATTACAGTTAGTTCCAAATAAACTTTTTGAGCATCTGAAAAGAGTGACTTCTTTTAGTAATGTATTTTTTTATCATGGCCCTGAGTTCACTGAAGGTTTGAAATGGATACTATTATAAACACCTTTTGCTGAGCTTTGCAAAAAAAGCTAAAATAATTAACTTCTGGAATACATACAACTGAAAGTGAGGTAGAACAAGGGAAAAAAAAAAAAAAAAAAGAGGGGAAAAAAACCACAGAAAAACACGACTTGACCAGCTGTCCTCTCACTTGCTTTGTTGTTTCAGGCAAATTCATTACTTGGTTTTATTTGTTCAATAAATTTCTGAATTACTAGACACAGTACAGTGCACTTTGGACCCTAATAAAGGCTTGCTATTGCTTCTGAAACCAGTGTCCTGGCTGTCCTCTCCTCCTCATTGCATGATCTTCAGGAAAAGTTAAACCATCCAGCTCTGCACCATGTGCCTCCCATTCCCATGATCTTTGCTTTCCTCACGCCACACATGCCCTGAAGATGCCCAGGTACCCTGGGTTAAAAGCAGTCCCCCATGCCCTGGCTCACCCTGCTGCCTCTGCAAGGGAGCGCAGCATAACAGAGCAAAGCGGGTGATCAAAACACACCGCCACAGTCTTGGTGAGCAATGTATGTATCACAAGGAATAACGTAGCCTGGGGCGTCTTGTCAAGAAGGAGGAAATACAGCCCACAACAAGTTTCAAAAACCTCATAAAAATTAAATGCAATCAGGAAATAACAGCCTGTCCAAATGCAAAAGAAATCTTCCTTTACACCTCTGCACAGGCCACACTCTCTGTGCCTCATACGCACAATAATGAGGAAAAATTTTGTTCCTCTGCTGCAGGTGCCCCCCAGCATTACGATGTCTGAGAAACGCTCATCTATTAGCCAAGACACGAGTAACATCCTCTACAAGATGTAGCCTAAGAGGCTGAGAATCTTCACTGCTGATATTACCTGCCAACATGATGCCTTGCTTTCCTAAAATGTATAGAGGAACATCAAAGCTCCTTCCAGCACAAACAACATCTGGAGCTATTTGCCCCTATTAGCTTTGGAGCAGAGTCAGGAAGGGAAAGCATGTTTTCCTGCTCTCAAGGCAAATATTTATTTGCCTAGATCCTGAATGAGTGGGAACTCTGGTTGATCCCACCTCACTTGATCTTGTACGTACTGGGTCACGCACAAGGCAAGCAGTTTCTTAGGTCAATTGGTGGGCTCTCCATGTTGCTCACAATCACCAGTAAAATTCTGTCTACCCTAGGATGAAACTCACCAGCTGCCATTCTCACAGAAATATTCCTGTTTATCCTTTAGGGCATTTTTAAGTTCTTGAACCACATCTGTGCTGGATACAGCCCATGCAAAGGGACTCTGCCTCACCCTGGCACTGCTGCCCAGCCCTGAACTACAATCCCTGTGCCGGTCGGTGCTGGGGCACCAGCTCACTGGGAGCAAACAGAGAGCTCTGCCAGGGTACCTCATTGCACCGTGCCAATTACTAACATGCTCTTTGTCAAGTTCAGCAAATGTAGTCTTCCTTGTTTTGCCTTGTACTTTCCAATAAATTGATTCTTTTTCCCTTTATTTTAGCAGTTTCAAGCTGAGCTTTGGCTTCCCTAGCTTTTTGTTTCCTTTGAACCACACTGCTTCAATTATTACTATAGTCAGTAGTGCTTTACTGTTTATTTTGTACAGTATGCCTAGGTTTGCTGTGCATCCTTTTACAAGCATGTCTTTCAAGTATACAGAGCTTTTCTTGACTTATAAAGGCTTAGCCTTTTATTCGAGGAATTCTCTTATTCTAACTTTAACCCTGGAATTTTCCCATTTTCTCTACATTTTTTCAAATAGTTGAAGAAACTTATTACCATTTCTATACATTCATTTGGATTTAAGGTATTTCTATACAGACCGGGTAGCCACTGTCATTTTTCTCTTCACTTTTCCTTACCTCACCCCCCTGGTATCCCTGCACCACCAGCCCACAAACATTTATATTCATCTTCTTTTTTATTAACTCTGGGAGCTTCCACTTACGGTTCATAGTACTGTTTAAACCTTTTCGTTATCTCCTCAGCCTTCTCTATAATTTTTAAGGCCAGTGAAGGATTTACAAGTTGAAACTCACACAGGCTCCACAACGACATAATAGAAAAAAAATAAATTAAGAAAAAAGAAAAAAAATAAAAAGAGAGAGACAGAGAGAGGAAAAGGTTCTCCCTGTTGACCTGAGCCGGAGATTCGCTAAAGAAATGTCATCTGTTGCCTCTCCCCAGAAACTGTAGTTCTTTGTTTCTGCCCATCCACAACCAGGGATGGCTGAGATATGAATAAAGTAGCACATGACCTGTCTTTAATAATAGGCAATAACCACAAATCCATTCCACCCCCTATGACAGCAGTACCTTAACAGACAGGAGAGTGACCAAAATCGGTCAGTCATATATCACACCAATACTGCTATAATGTAGCTTGAGGTCTCTTCACTGTGACAGAGGCAAAGTCCCATGTGCAGTTTCAAAACTAGGTACCTAAACTTCCTTTGTAGCCCACGGAGGCAAGCAGGCAACTCAGACTATCCAGGGCACTACATTTCAATGACAACATAAGTCCACATATATTTTGATCCTATCTGAAGCTGTCATGTCAGTGTCTTCCCTTTAAAAAGCCCTCAAGAAAATGCTCACTTACACAGGACATGTTACTGGAAAGCAGAAGTAGAATATAGCTCTTACTTCTAACACAACTGGCTCTATCAGGGCTAAATTTAGAAGCACCAGGGAAATTCATCAGGGAAATAAAATACTGTCCTTTATTAAAACAAACAACTTCTCAGATGTCATATCTAGTGTTATAATTTATTATTTATTTTAGAGTTCTCTCATATTATTCCATGCTTGAGTGATTCCTCCTTTACAATACCATTATGAGGTGTAACACTGTCAAGCCCAGCTCAGAGATGGGAGGAAGAGGAAGAAATGCTTTCCTTGGTACAGACCATAGCGTGAGAACTTGCAAGCTTCCTTGTGCTTTTTGCACTGCTCAGCACTGTCTCCTCTCAGTTTATTTTATGTTCGTACCTGTGCAAAGGTTCTATTTGAATTCTGTGTTGGTCATAAGCTCTGGTTTGACAGTTCTCAAAGCTGAATTTATTTATTTATCTAGAGAGCAGGCCTTGCTGCCCTATTGAAGACATTTGGTTCCTACCTGGCTTTATCCTGTAATAGGGAGGAAAGGACAAATCATCTCCCAGACTCATTTTTTATTCATAGCTCTCTAATGAGACTTCAACTGAAAAAGCCAATCTGCATCAGGTGAGACAATGACTATTGTTATGAGAAGACCCATATGAGACCAGGGGTTCATTTCACACAGTGCTCATCTGGCGATTACAGCGGCAGTAGAGGCTGAATTCACACTGAAGATCCTGGCAGTTAATTCAGCTCTGGGGTCTTTTAAAGAAGAAAGAGGAAAAAGCTGAAACCAGAAGAGCTTGAAATTAATTTTCTAAATATATCTGGGAGCTGTGGAGAGAATAATAATTCCCAGAGATTTGGGGAGTTTCAGCATTTCACTTTATTCTAGTTTGGAAACGTTGGTAACCTCCAATGGTCCAGGAGCACAGAGCCCTAGACACACTATTTTTCAGTTTTTAGATTTCTGTCTCCCTCTCAACCCATCAATGGAGTAAGAGGACCCAGACAGACAGCGACTGGGAAGCCTTGGAGCTTCCATCTCAGAGGAGTGGTCTCTTCATTATTTTGGGGTCTTACACAGCAAAGCAAACTGTCAATAGGCTAGAGAGGACTCTGTCAGCCTCTCTTCAGTCAAGATAGTCTCCCTGGGACAATTATATCCCAACAAATCTGCATGTTCTGACATACCTTTGTTGCACCAGAGGATTTTGAACTAGATCTAGTAACACTCAGCCATCAAAAACACTGACCCACTGCTACCAGCCTCTGCAAGAGCTCTGTTACCTCTGGAGTGCTTCTTCTTAAAAAAAAAAAAAAAAAAAAAATCAATCAAGAAAATGTTTCCAGTCCTTGCATAGACATTCAGAAACCTTCCTTCAAGTCCCAATGCCTGTTTTATGTTTCTGTTCACTATAGAAGTATCCCTTTAGACAGAGAAACAAAAGTTTGAACAGAAAGAAAAGATTCTGAATCCTTTATCACTAATTATCTTACGAGGTCAGAGCTGAAGGACCTCTGGAGCACCTCAATTGGAGTCTTGTCTGTCTGTGTCCAAGAAAGACCTCTTTGAAGTGCTGCCTTGCTCACTGCCATTCCATTTTACTTGACAACTGCTGACCATCAGTGCTCGGAGCACTTTTGAAACTCTAAGTTGTTCTTGACAAAACTTCTAACAGCAGCATCAAATGCGAAGTATGAAAGCTTTTGCAGTAAATGCAGCCGTTCGTCACTGCTCTTCTTGTGATCAGCTCATCAGCCAAAGCAGCAAGTATTTTGCTTTTGTTCTTCTCTTTCAAAGAGAAGTTGCAAGTGTAAGACTCAACTGAGTTAATTGGGTCAAGAAAAACAGGAATAACTGAGATACAGGCAGCTGAAACACTTGTTTATTTGTCTTGGCCAAAGGGTAAGTGAAAGGCTCAGTGACCCCCTAAGGCAAGAGGGGGACAGAGAAAGCTAACACTGAGTTCAGACCCTGCTCTCAGGTACAGGTGAGGCACCTGTGGTGACCTTGGTCTGATTTGCCCCAGAGCCCAGGCTAAAAACATGACAGAATTGTTAACAGCCTGTGGTCAGCACTTGTCTCCTGCACACCAACGTGGACCAATCTGGTTAGTGGCCATTTGCGTTTAATTCATCACCATCTACCGTACTTCCAGGAACCTCTTCTAAGAAGAGTCAGGCAAAGGCAGGTCAAAGAGGGATCAGAGCCCCTTCTCTGGATTTATGGTGAGACATTTCACTCTCAGGAATCCACTATAAAGTCACTCTACAATCTACATCACCTTTGTTCTTTTTCCTTCACAAATTAGCATGCAGCAAGTGACTACATCTATTAGAGAAAATTGACCCTGGAGTCATTTAGCTAAGGATTTGCCAAAGCCCAGAGGTATTTATTATTCTTATAAGCAATGAGGCATATGGTTGACTTTTCCAAAAGCCATTTCAGAAAGAAAAGTAAATGGCCGTTTCTTGAAACTGAAACAAGAGATATTTAAGAACCTTTAGTCCAAAGCTGTGCAGGAAGATTTAATCATAAGGCTATATAAAAATCCACAAAATGTGAAGAATTGCTCTACGTCTGCTTCAGGATTAACGCTTGAGAGATCACATGCTGTGGCTCCTTAAAGGGTGCCACTACTCTACCCATACTGCACAAGCACAGAAATGGGCAGTTTCAACAGACGGGCAAGTGATTATCAAGTGGCTTTCATACCTGAGTTCCAAAAGTTAAATGGAGATGCTCTAGCAAAACTAGAGGATAGTTCTTTAAGAGGGGGCCAAAGTCTAACATGAAAGCCTAGAGAAACTTCAGAAAGTTTGAGTGAAGTTTTTAACTCAAATTTGAATCTGCAGGAGGCTGGATTAGACAGTGGGTTCTGAATTTTCCCCTTTTTTGGTTCACCAGAATTCAAACATTGTTTGTAAAGTGCTAAAAGTGCTTCAGCAACAGCACAAAGCTGTCAGCACAAACCAAAAAATTCTCTTTGATGAAGAGTTAACGGAAGCCACACATCATTTGTAACCAAATAGCAAAAGAATTAGCAAAGGAAAGATAAAAGATGCCTTATCCTTGGCCTCAAACCACACCAATGTCTCTGTATTTGACAACCTTCCATTTTTCAATCAAGAATTTCAGAGGTTCTGTGCACAAGAACAAGATATACAAGCCAAGTTTTAAACCAAACAAGCAAAAAAAATAAAAAGAAAAGAAAAAAAAGAAAAGAAAAAAGAAAAAAAGGAAAAAAAAAAAGAAAAAACACAACATCTGTCTTTGAAAATAAGACTCCCTATATTTGATGGACAAACTCATTTAACAATTTGATGACCATGGGCATCAGTGAACTTTACTGTCTTTATTTAGGGAAGAATAAAATAAACAAAAGATGAGCAGTAATATCTGGACAAGAGAGGTGCACAAAAGAATGATGTATGAAAGAATGCAAAGAATCCCACTGCTCTGGGGAAAACCAGAGACCCATTTCACTACATGAGGAAGTTCTGTGCGCTGAAATATGTGCATCTCATGGGGACATCAAAAGCATATTTGTCATTTTTCTGCCAGATACAAAGACTTCTATAAAAGGGGTTTGCAACCTGCTTGGCCAATCAGTAGTTCTTAAGTTCAGAGCCCAGGTGGTAATACCTTTTCTAGCAAATAAACTGACTGTGCTGCTGTTGTGTTTCCAGTGCTAGACCCAGTCGCTGCCAGCTGCCAGATAAGCTTTGCTGCTATACGCAGCAGCGTTGGCCTGCCTTGGAAGACAGACAGAAAAACCCCAACTTCTGAACTTAAAGTTACAAAGAATTATGTTTTGGCATGCACTCAACAAGAAAGAAGGACTGCCAAGGCATGCTGGAGTATCTACAACAAGAAACACACAAAAGTTACTGTTATGCACAACAGGAACATTGACATGACACAGAATATTCCAGGCATGACCGGTTCAACATGCATTTTGCTACACTGAAAGCACTAAAAATGTACCAGGATGACAAACCACAATGTATTAATTCCTATGGAGCATCATTCACTGTGAAAACTCTTGGGAATCTTACAAAGACATTTCTCCACCAGAAAGTGACACTTTGTTATAGCTCCACTAGTCATGGAAAGACATTCATTTACAGCAAGTTCTCTTTTAAGAAATATCAAAGTTGAAAGAGTGAGATATTGTGACACTGCTAAACACCATTCCATTTGATGAAGGAGAACATCTTTTCTGTTTCAGAAGGTAGGTTAATTTAGGATTAAAGAAACTGAAAATGAAATGCTGTAAATAAACTTGATTTACATGACTCCTGGGCATTTTAGGCTCTTGAAAATTTCCAAGCCAGGCTTCTCACATTAATCCAAGATCCAGAAAAAAAAAAAAAAAAAACCTTCTAATTTCAAAAGGTTTTTTTGCATTATGGGATTCATTTTACCAACAGGACCAGTTCTGTTCAAAACCTTTCAGAGCAAGGCCAGCCTATGAACCCAAAGAGCTTCTGCATGGCAAATTCAACTCATTTCATCCCATTTCCAATGGAAGAATTGCTTTTCCATTTGTTTTTTTAGCAGTCGCTTCCCCTACTCTCTGTTCAGTCTGACGATCATTTGTGAGTAATTTGGGATTAGCTTCCTTTGACTCAAGGAGCTTGTTAGGTCTTGGCATTACAGTTTTCTTTGAGTTGCTAATCTGGTGGTGCTAATTAAGACTTGCAAAGACTGTTGCAATATTCTAATTATGGCAAGTACATGTTCCTTAAATCCATTTACTGTAGAACAAAGCAGGCTTTGTTATCCAGATTTCTTGGCACTACATTCACAGCAGTACGCTATTGCTTCCCCACACTGAAATTATTTAAAAATCTCAACCATTAGAAAGACAAAAGGAGGAAGAATTAGAGAGGGCAGCAGACACTAGATATCGGGGTAATCTTAACAACCCCTAGTCCCGGAAAAAGCATTTTTGCAACTATATGTAAAACTACTGCACCCATTATAGGCACCCTCCAAACCACAGGTGCTCCTAGGATGGCAGAGCACTTTCCTCTTACCCACATCCCCCTGCTCCAGCTCTGAGAGATGCCTGCAAGAGCTCAATCTGTGCCTTTCACTGTCCTTTTAAATGCCATCTCAAAAGGACACAATGAGAGAAGGAGCAGGTAGTGTCTGTCACTTGGTGTTCCTCAAACACCTTTGTAGGGCTCTACAGTTACACACATTTACATTATTTCCTTATTAAGAAAAAGCAAACTTTCTCTCGCCCTCCAGGACTCACTGCTCTTTGCAGAAATGTAGCATTTTACACAGCATGCAACTTTGTCCTGGGTATTATTCACGGCAAGAATAAATTGGTCCTGCCTGGACCTTTGCAGGTTTGGCTCTCTAGCAGTTCAGACTCCCATTACGTATCTCTATCACACAAATTTGCAATATACGGTCAATGCTCTGCCCAGATGGTTGGGTTCATATACATTTCCTAGGAGATATGGCTTCGAGGAGCAAAGTGTTCTTTCTTTTCTTACCGAGATTTTATTAAACATTTCATTTAGCAATTTCTAGTTAAACTTAATGCTCCCAATCTAATATATTCCAAACCCTCTGGTTTTCTTGCACATTCTGCTGAAAGGGACAAATTCTCGACTAATGGTACATGATTTTGTTTCAGCTCATGAACTTTTAACCATGTCTTTCATACCTTTTGCAGTCCTTTATAATCTGGTAGGATTCAGATGGCTTCATGGTAGTTTTACAGGTTTTTTTGCCAAATATTATGCTTTCTTCTCAGCATAGCAAGGAACAAGGAAGCAACAGAATGCAGATGGGACAGTCAACTTTATTCCCTTATTTCCATCACTGTTAGTTTGCATAACCCATTTCAGCACCCAGGTGTCAGAACATTTCTACAGTTCTCCCCACTCCAAACTGGGTTAAAAAAGAAACATCTCAAAGGAGCAAACTGAAAATCTGAAGGAAAAAAAAATTCAGTGCGTTCAAAACACTTGGTTTTTATTTCAGCTTCCCAATCACAAATTCACTTATATTTCAGAATGGAAAGCTCTCTGGAGGTCCAAATGCTCCCTTTCTGTATGTGTTAGAACTAAAATAAAATCCACAGCAGTGTGAAAACTAAAATGAAATGCAGTGCAAAGTGTATGATTGGTGACACACCAAAGGGCTGGAAACCAGAGTCTGAGAAGATTGTGAGCTGATGTAAGTTTTTGTGGCATCCCTGCAAAGAAAAAGGGGAAGTAAGGCAAGTTTGTGGAGCATCAAAACTTTTCATTCACTACCAAATAAAATTATCACCTGGCACACAGCTGTGAGTAAAGGATCAACCATGGAGGTGAAGCTGTAGAGAGTGTTCCTATAACAGAGCAATGAACTCATCTGGTTGACTAATGCCAGGACAAAAGGTAAATTGTTTCTAATGCTCTAATGCAGAGCTGTCAGAGGAAAAGAAAGCGTAAAACTCAGTATCAGTAACGTAACTCCCCCCACACTCCTCAGCACAGAACAAGGGACTCACAGAGAGTACTCTTCCTAAATGTCAAAGCTATTAAAATACTACACACAGCTGAGTATAAAGAAAGCCAGGTTAGTCAGGTGGCCACTCTACATATCTAATGACACTTTTCTTTTAATGTTTCTCTTACTTCTCTCATTTACAGTGATGTCAGCCATGCTGCTTGGTGGAAGAAGAAAAAAAAAAAATAAGGAAAGGGGAAAACCATAAAAAACAAGAAAGTCCTTACAGCTATTTCTATCACACAACGAATATTGATTCCTTTCTGATTTTCATAGAAATTTGACAGAGTCTTGTCAGTGCAAGATTGATTTCTCTGCTTCTGGGAATGGTAGGTTATCAATATAATTGCTACCATCAGTGCATTTTCACAATCCTTCCTGACATTTCTGCTCCAGTGGCAAATTAGTGCAATGTTGACTATTTCCTCACCTCAACCAGATACCAATGCATGAGGATTTTATTTATTATTTTTTTCTTCCCTCTGGTAGAAGAGACACACACCTACCCCAGCCCCAAAGCACCATACTTTTATTATTACTGAGCACTATAGATGAGTTAACCAAAAGCCTAGATAACCATGTATCTTTCTGATGATGTTATTTCAGCAGGGGGTTTGGTTTTGTGGCTTTTTTTCCAGGTAGCAATTCAGTGCACATGCAAGTTGTACCTTCCTGTGAGAGCACAGGGAATTTGGTGAACCTTAAGGCTTATGTTGCATTACTGCACTTTGCAAGTAAATAAACAAGCAGCAGAGTCAGTCAGGTGCTGATCATGCAGATAAAACACGAACGTGTTGCAACCAGACCCAGGAGGTGTTGGGCAGCTCCAGCCCCAGAGGAGGTTTCAGATGCTCCTCGCCTTTCTGCATCAACCTACCAAAATGTGCTTAATCCCTTAACAGCTAATACCACTATACAGTGGCTGGTGACACCGCACCCTCCTGCTCCTCCAAACTCAATGTCTATCCCTCTTGCTGTCTTTTTAGCCAACTTGTTTCTCCAGCTTTAATTTTATTGTAACTTGTAAATAAACTCTCCTCTCCCATGGGGCTGCAGATAACTAATAATAGGATCTGCAGTTCTCCGAACAGGTCGGGCATGGGGCTCAACTTACCAACCTGTCCACAAGAGATCTTCCTGCATCACCTTTTCATAAGTGTGGCACCCAGATTTTGGTCATCCTATGTACATTATGAGATGAGAAAGCAGCCTGGAAGAGTGAAAGCACTCGTCCATGCATGAACCAAATACAAACCAGCTCCCTGAGGCTGAGACAGGTTTATTTATGACCTTCTTTCCAACTCCCCACCAAGAGAAAAGCACACCATAAGGGCTAATTGGGGACCCACTGAAGTCTCTGGGCTTTGGAGCAGACCTTTAATTCCTGCTATCACAGCTTACCCATGGCTTCCCTACATACAACCAGTTACCTCAGAAACATCACATCCCACAGTAGCAAAAGCCTCAGACTCTTACTTGAATTGAGCTTTGATTTGGCTCTCAAGTGGTAAAGGATTTAGGATCTCTGGTGAGAGGTAATAGCAGGAGCTTTACTTATGTGATATCCAAGCCTTCACAGTAGCACATCCTCTGAAATACAGCAGGTCAGAAACCTTCCATTAAAAAAAAAAAAAAAAAAAAAAAAAAAAAGAGAGAGAGAGAGAAGTTGCTGTTCTTTCTTTTCAAAGTTAGGATTTATTAAAGCAGAAGCTTTCTATGACAGAATATCAGTTGGAGAACAAAGTGTTTCTTAGGACAGCATTTCTAAATGAAGACCAGTGCTGACCCCCCTGAAAAAAAGTCAGGACATGCAACTGAGTGGAAACACGACTTAAACCTCAACTTGTTTTCTAAAGAGGCACCTGCTAATAACACAGTATCCCTATCCCTAGGATGCTCTAAATTCCAGTGCTATTTATGGAGACCTCCCTCCCTCAGGCCTCTGAACATTCACGTGTCTAGTTTTAATTGCAGTGAAGTCAAACAAGCAAGTGTTGAAAAGTCCATGTCTTTCTTTTGGTTCATTGGAAGTTTGTTTCCAAGCCAAGCCCAGCTCTAAACTTCTGCCATTTATCTGCCTCCCACAGAGGCTTTCAGATGCCGACAGCAAGCTCTGTCCCATTTGCAGCTGCAGGCACACGCTGCACTGTGCTGCTGAACGACACATTAGTAATTCATCTGACGATAATGGGACTAGCAGCAATAATACCCTTATTGTGGCTAACAGGAACTCACGAAGTCTTTGATAAAACCCTGCACAGTTCTGTGAAGCACAAGTTTGCTGTAAATCTCTGTAATAGGTATAAAGGTGGCCTGAGCCAACTTAGATAATACAGTTTGCTGCCAGCCTGGGAGATAGGCTGAGCTGAAGCTGTACATAACACCAGGCCACCGTCCCAAGGTGTACACCATCTCCTAAGCTTTATTGCCAAGATGTAACCACAAATTATCTGCTCTGCGTTCAGTAAGGAATGGTTGTTTGCACAGAAGAGGCTTATTTAAACATTAGCAGGGCTGCATACACAGCACTGCCAGCAGTGTATAAGGCTACAGAGACCTCTGCTCCCGAGAACTCATTTGGCAGCAGTGATGATATTACAAGGTTAAACACAAATTCACTTTTGCTGAACTCCTGGCCTATCAAACATACACTTACAACAAATATGTACAACATAAACAAGCCAGAGGGATTACCAGGATTAGCCAGTCTTCTCTGCTGCTGCCAACATTACAGGCAATCCCTTGTATATAGCAAGAGCAGCACATCATGAATGCACAGTACCTATAAATCATGTACACTTGATGAACAAATGTACTCACTATGAAATGTCAAAGATACATATTAAAAGAATTTTGATATCTGCTCCTACCTCCTGCTTGCCAAAAGGAAAACACTGGAAACAGCACACGCCTGTGAATAGCATCGCAAGGTCAGCCACTGCCAGGCCCAGCTCTGAGCTGCAGCTGACAAACTGATTTCAGCATGTGAATCTCTTTCAAGTGAAGCCTTAAACAACTTAAGTTATTCCTGTTAGCCCTCCAAAATGCTGAAGGCCTACTCACTTAGGAAAGACTTGCAGAAGTCTTCTGCGTCTACTTTGTGCTCTCTGAAAGACATTGTGAGTTGGGAGACCCCGGTCTCCACTGCTTGGCAATTGATTGCTTTGTGCCCCAAACATGCCCATGGGAGCACCTCTCTCTAGGATGGAGAGGAAACACCAGAAGCAGCTACCAGCACCGGAGGTTAGTTTCAAACTAAAAAGATTTTGTTTGGGGGTGGTTTTGTTGGGTTTTTTGTTTGGTTGGTTGTTTTTTTACCTAGAGAACTTGATAGTTTTTATTCCAATCCATTACAATATTTAACACATAACACAGTTAAGCATCTCATATAGTATTTGGGTATCTCTGTAGCAAGTGATTGTAGCCAATTAGAAAGAACCTCCTGCTCTGAAAGCTAGAGGGGTTTATCTTCTATAAAATAATATAGAATAAATGCTCTCCTATAATATATAGGTATGGACCCACACATCTACACCCACTCACCCTTTATTTAACAAATAATGCCTCATTTATTAATATTCTACAGTAGTGAGGTCTGTCTGGTGAAGCATTAATACAACATTTCTCAAAGAAAGTTCTTGTTCTGCTTGATCTATTTTGTAAATGTTTGGTAATCTATCTTGATACGCTCCTGTCTGTCAGGGGCTGCTATCTACTTCATGCTTTCGCTTGAAAAGGCAGACGGTGGCACTGTGAGATACTTTCCTGGGACACTATGGCGTTTCTTCCTTAATTATATATGAGAAGAGTTTCACCAATTTTGAAGGTGATTCAAAACATGAATAATTAGAAGCAACATGAAGTATTTATGGTCAACATTAAACAGTACGTAAAGAAATAACGATGCTTGACACAGACTAGAAATCTCCTATCTTCCTTTCCTGCAATAAGGATGAGTACAAGCTTTTCACCAAGGATTTAGTACTGCAAAATTACAAGACAACTTGCATGGAAACAGGTGGCTTCATTTTTGAAATTTATTTCTGCTGTATGTACCTTTTTGGTGTAGTTTTTTTGAGGATTCCTTTTCCCTTAATAATTTTGGATTTTACAAGCCAAGTTAAATTTATTTCTTCAGCCATTTACTGAAAAGAAATTGTGTCAAATTTGATAGCCACATAACATGATTCACCATGGATATTTTCAGAGAAAAGACCTCAGTGAATTTCCTCTGTGAGGTTTGCTGTGGATTTTCCAAGATGCTGGCTGTCTATATATATTTTTCTTTCTCAGGGAAACCATAAAAAGTTGGGTGGTTTGGGTTTTTTCCTATAAAGTTTTTAAAAATATGATAAGCCCCAAAATTCCTCTAAAATACCAAAACCTTTACCATATCTCACTACTGCAATACTATTGCTGAATAACAACCCACAACCCACCCTTTCCCCTGTTTTCCCAGTGCTGCTCTCTCTGGTATAGCACATTTGCTTGAGGCTCTAAACTCTTGTGGTCCATCCTTGTACCTGCCACCCTCCTTCAGGGCACTGGAAGCCTGCAGTTGTGGAGGTGGGTGAACAAGCTGTTCTGGCATGGACACGCAATTGTGGCTGAAGAGGCTAATTCACGCACAAGCACCAGAAGCTGCACGAATAAAAGAGGCTTCTGAAATATCTGCTGACTTGGAAGCCGGTCACCTGCAGAGTGGCAAAAGGGGTGGGGAGGACATGGGCACAAGTCCCTTGAGGAGCACTGCCAGGACAGGGGCATGCAGCCATGGCTGGGCTGAGCGGAGCAGCATTGGACTGACACAAGAAATTTAGCAAATAAGGTTTCCCACATCACTTATTTTTATCTCACTTCCTGCTCCTCTGCTGTCCTTCAAACACATCAGGTAGTCAGCCTTGAAATCTCTCAAGGACCTTTGGGTTTGATCCATAAGACTTTAATTTGTTCACCTCAGGCTAATTTCTGCCTCCCAAAAATGAACACAGCAACACCCATGACAGCGGGCTTGACAGATGGATAGGACCCAGAAAGAGATCCCACTGTGTGACTTCCCATTGAATAATTGTTAACAATGGACTAAAGTCAAGTCCCTCAAAAGCACCTACATCCCTCTGATCAAACATGAAATGCAGATCCTGGCACTTCAGTGCACTGAGGGTTAGGGAGGATTAGGAAATCAAGCAGCAGAAATAGAAATTATTTCACTTGCCTTTTTCTTGCTATAACTTCAACTAAGACCAAATTTTAGAAAGTCGGAACTACCAAGCCAAGTTCTCTTGTTTTCCAAGTCCTGTGTTTTCCATCCAGAGGCATGCACCTAGCATGTTTTCTGACACACAGGTGATAGTTATTAGTACATTAAAAGCATTCAAAATGAAAATACAGGTCAATCAGGTATTGGAGAGGTAGAGCAGAAGAGATGGACAGTCAGTAAGATTTTGGGAAAGTTCAAACAGTACGGCTCTTTTTCAATGAAGCAAGATCAGTCTTTGGAAATTACTCCTGTGTGTCTCAGGCCTGGGCACCTTGAAACAAGAGCGGTCAGTTCTCATTTCTGCGTGACCTTGAGATCATAATTGCTAAAGCAGCATCAGTGTGTTTCTGTTAGTAATTGGCAGTCACTGAGCTGAAGATTAAGCTAGCATGAAGACTGAATTACCACTCAAGTCTTATAATAAATTGGAAAAAATAGCTAACTAGCCTATATTACTACATAAGAACTAAAGGTTAAAAATGGCAACTTCTGCTCTTTGGGTTCATAAGTTACCTGATACACTGAAAATAGGATCAGTATTAACTTCAGAGCGATACAGCCTATAGTGAAGACAGCAAAGACATTCCCCAAGTCCCTCTACTAATACAGGAGCTCTGTGGTTTTTTTGGTGTGTGTGTTTTATTTTATATGTTATATAAAATATGCAGTGCATAATGAAAAGATGCTTGATTATTTTGCATTGAGTTCCTTGCTAATTCTGCAGTTTTCTAAGGAATATTTCACAACAGTGGAAACTGAAGTGTCTGTAGTTATATTGATATATAACTCAAGAAATAGAAGAATCAGGCCAAGACAAATGGATACTTTTTGTGGAATTGAAGTGCACCTCTGACATCGCTTTTACCTCCTCTCATGTAGGCAAGCCAGCTGTCACTGCACTAAAACCAAGGAAGCTGCTTGGGTAAGTCTAAAAGGAGAACCAATGGACTTCATCTGCTGTCTACTCAAATGCGTTTGTAGTTGCAAGCTATAATCTACCACAAATAGCCACATTTAAAGAATGCAATTACACGGAACAAAGCTGATGACTCTTTCAATGCACAGAGATCATTAGAAAATGGTAACCAGTTGCAACCTATTATTTCTTTGCACCAGGGAAATAAATTGATTATGTGTCAGCTGATTTTCTGTCACACACAAGTGGAGGTGTGCTTATAAAAGCTACTCAAGCCTGCCAGCTCTAGCTGGTTCACACGGTTCACACGGCAGGCATACAGAAGGAAAATAAACTGTTTTGGGGATGCTGGGGACGCCCAAAGAACTCCATTTGCTATTGCAGACACTAACATCCAGAATGGGTGAATACATATTACAGCATCACTGGAGATGCACCACTTACCCCAGAAAAACAGGTTACTGTCCAGAGATAGGGCTGTCAAATGGCTTAACCCACTACTCATGCGTTAACCCCAAATCCAACCCAAAAATTTAAGAGGATGGTTTCTGAAAGAGGCTGAACTTGGCACACCTTCATTTTTTGCCATCCTTTTTCACCAAAAATAACGTGGTAACACTGAAGGGTCTCCCTGCCATTTATTGGTCAGTTGGAACCTCACTGCAAAACGAAGCAAGAGGAGATTACAAAAGATACTATCCATCAGGTGACTTCCTAGTGCTTTTCCTTTTTGATAATTAACCTGAGGTTTTCATCATACGTCCAGCTCACCCAAAAGATGAGAACTTAAGCAGTTTGGACTAATTTCAGAACGTTTTCAAGTGCAAGGGTTGGTGACATCACTGTAGTTTTCCAGGGAAAACAGAAAATAGTTTGTTTACACTCCAAATTTTACAGCATCCCAAAATAGAGCGCTTGGGTGACTCTCAAACCTTAACACTTAGTAACTGAATTCTGAGCTTTTTGCTACCATTATTCAAGTATCTGTTATTTATTAGGAAGCAGCTTTTCAGTATATTGTAGCCAAAAATCACTCCAGTGTCTGTTCCCATGTAGTTCAGCTGTCCTCAATGATGAAGGTGTTTTGTCATTTGGAAGGAAGGAAGTAATATTTACTGGATAGAAAATTTTCCACCAAAGTTTCAAGTTTTTTCAGTCCTATTGTTAATTGCCGATATAAGAACAAGTTACATCTTTTGTAATAATTTTCCCAATACTTCACATTCCAAGAAAATTAGATTCACTCCCCATCTTAGAGGGAGCTCGGGAAGTCGGGGGGGAAATCTTCCAGTAGCAATTTAACTGTCTCAGCTTATCCCCAGACAAACTTCACATAGGCACCATTCATTTTAAAGAGTCTTCACTAAACTTGTGAAACTTTAAAAAGAAAAACTTTTGACTATGAATTGGAAGATGAAGTAATTCATGTACAGTAAAAAAAAAAACAGCAAAAACAAAACACGCAAACACCTTCAGAATCTCATATTAAAAATAAACAGAGACAAAAAAATAACTCACTAAAAAAAAACCAGTCAAAATTGTCCCTTTAAATTCAGATAAAGCTTGGATTATTCCATACAGCTCAAATTAACAAAGCCACAGGGTCACACAGCTCTCGGGCAGCTTTTGGGTGATCCAAACAACCCTCAGGAGCCTCAGGCATTGTCAAGGCAGGTCACAGCCTCAGTGGCTGCTGGAGGAACCGTTCTCACAGGCTATCTTGGGCATCGCTCTGCCTGAGAAGCAGGTGCTGCTTATCTCTGGTGCAAGGCTCTGTCCAGAGCAATGACCTTGAAAAGCAATTTTGTTGATCAATATGTTAGGGCTGAGATTAAGCAAGAGAATGCATTGGTGGGGAGGCTGCAGAGAAGCTATCAGACTGGTAAAGACCATGGTTTTATCATTTCTTTTGTCTTTTACTCTTTGATATTGACTACTACAGCTATGCAACCAATTTCATCTTTTTACCTCTAGTTTTCAACCACTGCTACGTATAGCAGCAACAACACATAGTGATGGTCTATATACCAGTCCTTCAACATAGCTAAAAAGATGAAAGTCTAACGGGTTTATTGCACTAAGCTTGGCTTTGTATCCCAGCTGAGACAAACTTCAGAAACCAGGGAAGCAATAATACTCCTAACTTGCATGCAGAGGGCTAAGCTACCACCTTAAAGAGGGACAAAACAGTTGCAAAATTCATAACAGGCATTTCAGAAATACCAAGAAAAACTTCTGCTTTCCCTCACCCATTCAGACAGAGGGGGTCTGTGTCTTGGGAACCTGGAGGTTCCCATTTAAAAGATCAGCTAACTTCCCTTTAACCAGCCTGCTTACTCGCAATAAGAGGTTAAAAACAGTCTCTCTGGAGCAAACACTAAATTCCCCTTAGAATTCAGGGAAAGATTTATTTTAGTTAAGCAGTATTAATTTCAAGCTTTTCAGACAAAGGAGTTAAAACCAGAGGAAATTTTGCAGCAAGTAAAACCTTAAAAAAAAAAAAAAAACACATTGCTTTCTAAATAATTTTTTAATGCATTTTTTTTTTTATAAAATGCTTTGCTTGAAGCCTTCAAAGAACAAAATCAAATAAAGCAATGTTGGAGAAATGTATTTTCAGATGTCATGGTGGTATGGTCACAGCTTCATTACTGTCACAAAAGGCTTAATTGCAATAGATTTTTACCAGCTCTATCTACCTCTCACTTCCCATGCAGACAGCAGTGTTAGACATAAAATAAAATGGCTTCTCTTCAGGAAGTGTAATTAAATAAAATGGGAATATAACTAAGGAAATGAGCCCTTTAAGATTCATTTAAGAAACAGCACACTGGTGCTGGGAATGTACCAAGGACTGTAAATCCTGGCTGAAGAACAGGCATAGGAGCTTCCAGAGAGACTGTTGGGAGTCTCTTTTCTTCTGGAGGAAACAAGTGATTGACAAAGGCAGAGAGTTGGTAAATTTTTCTCCAGAAAGGAAAACCATTCTGTCTTTTGGCCCTACATTTCCAAAACATGCTGGTGGCCTTACTTTCACTGCTGAGTGTATTCTGCATTATCCTGGTACAATTTTATTTTTTTTTTAATCCTAAATTGCTCATGAAATGTTGTAATAAGAATACTAATATCTGGATATATAAGCAGATTATTAGGTATTAATTGCTCCCTTCTCCAGGAAACAAGTGTCTTGCAAAAAGATAATTCCTTCCAGAAATACCAAGTTGAATTAGAGATGTTGCCAAGGCTTTGCCTGCTCTTAAATGACCCAGGATTCAAATTGACCATTGGCACTATTACAGATAAAAGAAGAAGTGAATCCATGTTATATGTGAACAGAAACTACCTTAGGTACATTTTCATTCTTTCACCTTCTGAGGTAAGAGCCAAAACCTCTATTTATACAATCCTCCAGAGCATTTTTGTTCCTTCTACACAGAAATTATTTTTTTTTTTCATGTTTAAGAACCATAATAACTCATAATACTGTACTGGTTATCTGTATGCCTGGGATGGCTGTTATTTTCTTACAGTTCCCACCCTGTGTAAGTACCCCCGATTGTAGCTCTGGATCCTATAAAAGCCCAGATTTTACAGCCAACCTAGAAACCCGTTCAGCAAGATCACTCTGAAAATAATTTTTCTCTCTCTCCATTAACAGTCAGCTTCCACGGTGACTTAGTAGAGACCAGGAGGGTCACCTTTGCTGTATTTTAATTGTGACACCCATAATTATTGTGATTGCAAGAACCACAGCAGCAGTGATTGACCTGTCATCTCAAACATGGAATGGGTTTCTTGCTTTGAGACATGACCAAGTAGTTTGTACCTGTGGGTGTTCAGTGTACAGACAGACGGCTTCACCTGTGAGAGCGCTGCACTGGGATAGAGGAGGTAACAGCTATGAACTGTTTCTAGCTGGAGGAAACTTGAGTTAAACCAAGATGAAAATAGGGCAATGACTCTTTATCCTGGCCCAGACAAGGAGGTTACAGGAGTTAACAAGCTATGGAGGTGGTATTTTAGTTTTTTGTTCTGAGCAGGAGATGGTCCCCAGCTCCAACTCCTCCATAATTAACCTTTACAGCAGGTAGGCGTTTTAGACATGTCTCAAACTAGAAGAATCTGGTGGCTTTGGTAAGCAGGAGAGGCAATACTGCAGAGGATAATTTCTGATATTCTTGAATGAACTTGTCATTATATTTGACTAAAAATGTTTCATCTTCCTTCCATCAGAAACGCTGTTTCGCGGCCGCAGCAGTGAGTCTTCAGCAATAGGTGTCATTAAAGAAAAGAGGCTTAATTCTTCAGATTAGATACTTGTACGAATAAAAAAATTTTGCCTAGGAACTGGAAACAAAGGGTCTACCCTAAACCCATAAATCATTTAAGATTTCAAATTAACAAAAAATTATTAAAAGGGTCTAGACACATAGTTAGTGCCAATAGCTAAAAAGTTTGCAAGATATGCAAGGTAGGAATCACAGAATCACAGAATCTTAGTGGTTGGAAGGGACCTTTGAGATCATCGAGTCCAACCACATTAAAAAAAAAAAAAACCAAAAACACACAAACAAACAAAAAAACACAACACAAAACCAAACAAACAACAACACCCCCCCCCAAAAAAAAAAAAAAAAAAAAAAGCAGCATCCATCAACTAAACCCCACACACAACACCCCACCACAAACCAACAATCCCGGGCACTAGAGCATGCCCTGAAGAGCCACGTCTACATGTTTCTTAAATACCTCCAGGGATGGTGACTCCACCACCTCCCTGGGCAGGCTGTTCCAGTGCCTGACCACTCTCCCAGTAAAGTAATTCTTCCTAATATCTAATCTAAACCTCCCTTGCCGCAGCTTCATACCATTTCCTCTGGTCCTGTCGTTATTCCCTTGGGAGAAGAGGCCAACCCCCGCCTCTCTACAGTTTCCTTTCAGGTAGTTGTAGAGGGCAATGAGGTCTCCCCTCAGCCTCCTCTTCTCCAAACTAAACATGCCCAGTTCCCTCAGCCTCTCCTCATAGGACTTGTTCTCCAGACCCCTCACCAGCTTGGTGGCTCTCCTCTGGACACACTCCAGCACTTCAATGTCTTTCCTGTAGTGAGGGGCCCAAAACTGAACACAGTACTCGAGGTGAGGCCTCACCAGTGCCGAGTACAGAGGCACGATGACTTCCCTGCTCCTGCTGGCCACGCTATTCCTGATACAGGCCAGGATGCCGTTGGCCTTCTTGGCCGCCTGGGCACACTGCTGGCTCATGTTAAGCCGGCTGTCCACTAACACTCCCAGGTCCTTTTCTGCCGGGCAGCTTTCCAGCCACTCTTCCCCAAGCCTGTAGCGTTGCTTGGGGTTGTTGTGGCCGAAATGCAGAACCCGGCACTTGGCCTTATTAAACCTCATCCCATTGGCCTTGGCCCATTGGTCCAACCTGTCCAGGTCCCTCTGTAGAGCCTGCCGACCCTCAAGCAGATCAACACTCCCACCTAGCTTGGTGTCATCCGCAAACTTACTGAGGGTGCACTCAATCCCCTTATCTAGATCATCAATGAAGATATTGAACAAGACTGGCCCCAAAACTGAGCCCTGAGGGACACCACTGATGACCGGCCGCCAACCAGATTTTGCTCCATTAATCACAACTCGCTGAGCACGGCCATCCAGCCAGTTTTTTATCCAGCGGAGGGTACACTTGTCTATGCCATGATTCTCCAGTTTCTCCAGGAGAATGCCGTGAGGGATGGTGTCAAAGGCCTTACCAAAGTCCAGGTAGACAACATCCACAGCCTTCCCCTCATCGAGAAAGCGGGTCACATGGTCATAGAAAGAGATCAAGTTGGTCAGGCAGGACCTCCCTCTCATAAACCCATGCTGGCTGGCCCTGATCCCTTGGCTGCCCTGCACGTGCCTTGAGAGCTCACTCAGGATGATCCTCTCCATGATCTTTCCCGGTACCGAGGTCAGGCTGACAGGCCTGTAGTTTCCAGGATCCTCCTTCCGGCCCTTCTTGTAGATGGGCGTCACATTGGCCACCCTCCAGTCATCTGGCACCTCTCCTGTTGACCAGGATTGTTGATAAATAATGGAGAGAGGCTTGGTGAGCTCTCTTGCCAGCTCCCTGAGAACCTTTGGGTGAATGCCATCCGGCCCCATAGACTTATGCGTGTCCAGGTGCATAAGCAAATCATTAACTACTTCCTCATGGATTACAGGGGAGTTGTTCTGTTCTCCATTCTTATCTTCCAGCCCAAGAAGCTGAACTCCCTGGGGGTAGCTGGTCTGACTATTAAAGACAGAGGTAAAGAAGGCATTAAGTATCTCAGCCTTCTCCTCATCCTTGGTTGCAAGGTTTCCCCCCGCATCCAGTAAGGGATGGACATTCTCTGTCACTCTCTTTTTGTTGATGTATTTATAGAAACTTTTTTTGTTGTCCCTTATATTAATGGCCAGGTTGAGTTCTAGCTGGGCTTTTGCCTTCCTGATTTTTTCTCTGTATGACCTAACACAATCTCTGTACTCCTCCCGAGTTGCCTGTCCCCTCTTCCAAAGGTGGTAAACCTTCCTTTTTTCCTTAAGTCCCATCAAGAGCTCTTTGTTCATCCAGGCCGGCCATTTTCCCCGCCCTTTAATTTTGCGCCTCATGGGGACAGCCTGCTCCTGGGCCTTTAGGATTTCCCTCTTGAAGAGCGTCCAGCCTTCCTGGGCTCCTTTGTCTCTCAGGACTACCTCCCACGGGACTCTCCCAACCAGGGTTCTGAACAGGTTAAAGTCTGCCCACCGGAAGTCCAAGATGGAGGTTTTGTTAATCCCCTTCCTTACCTCACTATGAATGGAAAACTTAACCATTTCATGATCACTAAGCCCAAGAGAAGAGAAGGAGAACTAGCTTTAAATCTAAGCAGCCTAAAAGGACAACAGAAACACTTTCTAGCCTTCTCAAATTTTCAACAGCATCTGACAAAAATTTCTTCCACAAGAGACCGGTGAGGGACAGGTGGGCTGCATGCCATTTTCTCTGCCTCGGTACCCTTGGTCACTCTTGACGCAGCAATGCAAAGGGAGGTGTGGTACAGATTCCAGCTGGAAGTTCACAGGGATACAAAAAGATCATTAGCGTTGCACACTCCTGAGGGGGACCTCCATCTAGGAGTAAAACAGCATTTTCCTTTTTTTACGTTTGTCCTTTTACCTTTTCTTTTCAAAAGCATACAGATAAATGTCAACAGTCACTGAAATCACGCAAAACAAATCCATTTTCTCCCCAGTTATATGGGCTGATCTTTCGTTCAAAGTTGTGCAACTCAAACTTTCAGACTCTGGTTTGGGGTTTAAATACTGCACTGGGGAGACCACAAAACACTGCTGTTCCTTCAGGCTCCAGTCCTTAGCATGCATTCACATCATCTCTTTGGGAGAAGAGCTACCAACGTCTCCTGTAAGAACTTTAACTAGGCAGATGCTTTTATACGGTTCCTTGCAAAAAACACTGCCACCACCATAAACCCATCCGATTCTGGCTGGGCAAGTAACAGTAACTGGAAATCAATGCCTGTTTAAAATGGTTTTAGCTTTATCATGAACTTTAGTGAAAAAAGAAAAAGCATTCAGCCCATCACTTAAGAAGAGAAATGTGGAGAAATGTCATTACTCTCTCCAAAATACAGAGCAGCACTGAGTGACAGGGAATGATTACATCCTTCCAGACAAGAACACAGAGAAAAGGAATTTGAGAAAGAAGCCGCCTCTCACAGAGAGACCAGCTCAGGTCTGAGCTGTCGAGTCCTTTGGACCAGAAACCTCCAAAGGATCCACTGGTGCAAAGGATGGTAACTGAGCACAGGCAGAATATTTATGGGGTGGGAGACATCTACAGCCAGGAAAAGGCTAAGAATAAAGCGATGGACTCACAGTGATGTATGACTGGATTGAGTAAGGAGGATCCTATCCTACAGTTTTGTTTGTTATTCACTTATTCTTCACCAGCAGCTTTCTGCATAGATTTCAGGCCTGAGTTATGCATTACTGAGCCCACCAAAGAGCCGTTTCCAGGAGTGCCTAACACCACAACAAGGGTGAACACGAGCTGGTGCAGCTCCCTTGGGACTGGGCTGCACTGGGGCAGGAGCAGAGCCAGACCCTCCCCACGCTCTCGGCCACGCAGCTCTGCAGGCACTGAGGGGTCTCAGAGGCAGCTCCCCAACAAGCTACCAGGGAAGCCATAGCTGAGCAGGGCAACACTCCAGTCTTGCTCTTTTTCCAGTCCCCTCCTCCCAAATTACCACGCACACCCCATGCAGCGGGGTTTATACAAGAACAAGCCTGTGTGGGGGTGGTGGTGGGCGTGGGGGCAGGCCGACAAAAAGACCCCACAGTAACCACTGTACCTTTTTAGAAGGGAAAAAAACATGCTTCTTAAATCTATTCTCCTTTTGAAAGGGTCACAAAGGATGATCCAGTTGATATAATAAAGGTGCATTTTCAAGAATCATTTGAAGCTGTTCCTCAAAAGTGCTTCTTAGTGCAACTCGGTTGTTAAGAGATAGCAAGAGATCTTTTCTTGGACTGAGAATGGATTTATCTTTTAGCAACTTATCTCTTTACACTTGACTAAAAGATAAAAACACGAAAGTGGAAACAAATGGTCAGTTTTCAAAGGAAGTGCACTCCAAGAAAAAAAAAATTCCTAGTTTTCTGACCAAAAAAGTCCTTATTTCAGTTTCCTGCTTCAAAAAGGAGAATATCCATTCTGAAGGTTTAGAGGAAAACAATGACTTTCTTTATACATAAAACCCCCTCATAGATACATCTCAAATAAGAACAAAAGATTAATCTATTTTTGACAGAGGGAGGTATATATTAAATATACCATCAAACCTTTTTTTTTTTATTTATTATTTAGCATGGAAAGAAGAAAGGCCTATTCTGCTGAATAGGAGTAAACATTTCAATTAAACTCCATTGGGATGTGTCAGAACACTTTCAAACACATCTATATTTTAATAATGGATCAGTGATATATCAATTATTACGTATCAATAATCCAATTAAAAATACACTCTGAATAAACAATCTGGCCCAACTCCAAATCTGCAAGCTATTTAAACAATCTAATGGAAACATTAGGTGCCAGGATGCATATTTTGTTTTCTAATTAAGGTGGTATTTGGCTGACATAGAAGCAATTTACATGTAAAAGCCGAACAATTAAAAAGGTCTCACAACTAAGACTTAGGCATTTCACACATGTAAATTGAGCTTCCCACTATAAAACAAACGCAGGAGTGCAAAGACGACTGAGTTACACTGCACGTGTACTTGCTAACACAGAGACTTGTACCGGACCTGTGACTTCATTTGCATCTTATAATTGCCTACAATAAAAATCTAAAAAGCAGAAGAAATGGATGGTGGATGAAGATTCACACCATCCTTCCCTCCTCAAAAGATGACAGAAGCTGATTGCCCATCCTCTGTAGCAGGCTGAATACTAAAGCGTTCACAGATGGGATCAGTTTGGGATGCTCTAACACAGTTGCAATCTCTCCTGTGTCTGCAGGGCCAAAGACAGGTTCATAGTGCCTAAACAAGAGGCTGCAAGGAACATGAAACATGGCGGCTTGGTAGAAATCAGACCACAAATGCTTCTCTTCTAGTGGTGGGGAGGCAAGTGCCTAGGGCAGTGGGTGGTGAGCACCCAGGCATGAGCCAGTCCTTCAGAGCTTCAGCTGGGGCCAAGCCTCTGCTCAGGCACCCCCAAATTTCCAGCCCTGGCCTCAGTTTACCAGCAGTGGTGTTCAAAATAAAGGGTACCGTGTGACAGCTGAGAAGAAAAAAAAAAAAAAAGAAAGAAAAGAAAAGAAAGCAGCAATTGCTATGTCTTGAAGTCTGACAGATTCCTTAGCTTACCACTTCATCCAGCACTGACCCCCATGCGTTGCGTGGGGACAGGTCTGTGCTCTGCTGCTGGCCAGGCACCGGCAAGAGGCACCGGGGAAATACAGAAAAGCAGTGGGTACAGCAGGTAACAAAGCCAGCCTCAAGGATAAACATAGGCCAAGTTGAGAAATGTCTCTGCTAATAAATCTGTTAATATATTGCCTTCAAGGGACAAAGTTTTAAATCTTTACTAGCTAAACAGAATTGTCCCCAGACATAGGAATTCAGAGTGGAGCACTCCAGGAAGGAAAAGACTTCTCATGTAGACAAATTCCAAAAGGGGGAGCAAGGAGCAATTAGAAAGCATTGATAAGCTCTCCTGCATAACCGCAGTTGGGACTGTTGAAGCGCATGGGAAGGAGAAAAGAAAAAGACTAGTTAAAAAAAAAATCTCATTTTCCTGGGGCAATAAGATAGACCTCCAGCTCCAGCAAACCTTACTTACCAAAAAGTCATTATCCACTTGCAACCTTGGTAAGGTGTCATGTCTGATGTGTAGGAATATGGTACACCATCACACAGGGACGAGTTGAATGTTTCTCTTTCCCACTCTTTTTCTTTTCCTTCAATTATAACCAGATGGCTTTTTTATTATTATTATTCTGGTTTGGAAATCTGAGAAAATTGCTAACTGTGCCTGTCACAGTGAAGAGGGGTCAAGCCTTGAGGTGACATAATTAGGTACTATGTGATGGATCACATTTCAGAGAAAGTTATCCTCCTTTACACCAGCTGCAGCAATATATCAAAATTTTTGGTTCTCTGGGAAGTTGGAATTAGAAGAACAAATTATGATTTAACCACGGAGATGACAGCTAGAAATACAAGATTCTGCTAGGCAGCAAGTAATGTCCTGGTATTGAGGCTGAGACCTTGCGATACTGTTATTCTTCATCTTACCAACAAAAAACACACACAACCTACAAACAAACAACAAAATATCCCAAACCATACAAACACACCCACCCCTGAAAACCTACATACCACATTTAACTGCAACCTTAAAGGTAAGCATGCAAAGGGAAACCAGAGAAACATTGCACGTTTTGTCTCTTCCCCTCCGAGAAGAAAAAAAGACATTTCAAACACACTTTACAGCAAAAATAAAAATCTACCTGAAGACAGTAAGAAAACATTTTAATTTCAAGGTTTTCAGGCAAGAAGGACCCTATTTTGTGCCCAGTTCCTCAAACATGTTTTCAGTTTGTCAGCCAGATTGATTCATTTACACAAGATAATTCTTTGTGCTTTTAAAATTATTGCACTTAGAATGAGAGCTGTAATACAGCAAATACAGATAAAAATAAATATTCCTTCCTACTTCCACTGTAAGATGTAACACTGCCTTTGTGTTTACAAGCTAAGAAATATCATATTTTTTAAAAAATTATGACAGCAGATGCTGCATGAATTACTGAAGTAAATTAACCAAAAAAAGACTGAAAACTACAAACAACATTAGCATGAATAGAATATAAGCAAAATTTACTTGCAGTTTATTTAATAGTATCTACATTAATAGTCCCTGAAATGTACTTTCTCTATATATACAACATTAGGAGTGAAGTAATATCTGTTTACAGTGCTGAAAGACTTCTGTATTGTTTTGGTTTTGAACAACTGGATCTTCTTGTGGGACTTAAAGTCTATAACCCACAAAGGTGAGTTGTTTAGGATATCTAATAGAAGGCCAGCATAAATAAATTTTAAACATTTGAAGATTTGATGAATCTGAAACCTTTTTACATTATCAGAATTCCATAAGTACACATCTATTTCGATATTATCTGTGGGACTGCAACAGAGAGGATCCTAGCTGATGACCAAAGATGTCACAGTATGAGGCTCTGCCCAGAGGCAGAAGAAAGTGGCAGGTGTTTTGGGTGTTTCAATTAATAACTGCAATTTGAAGTCCTCTTTTCAGTATTCTCCTCTCCTGGCAGAAGAACACAAAACTTGTTGTCTGAAGTTTTTCAATTATTAAGATGGAAACATATTCAAAAATAATGAAAGTTTCTAAACTGATCAAGTAAAAGAAAATAAAAAAACCACAAACCAAAAAATCTTCCGCAAATATTAGGGTATGGGTTTGAATTAATCATCCAAAATAGCAAAACAGCTTTGAAATCTCAATCCACGCATCTGACACAACGCACAAAATAACGGTGAGCTGACTTCTACTTTGATCAGGGACTATCAAAGGGGTTCCATGGAGTTAAGCTTATAAATCCCACTGAAATTTAATAATTTGGAGACTTTAAATGTCTTAGACATGTCTTAAATGCTCAATCATAGCATCAATTTTTACCTTTTTTTTTTTTTGCTTTTTGGCTGTCAGAAGACTTGAGCTATGTCTCTCTAGGCTTGAAAAAACAAAGACAAGTGACATCTAAACATAATCAACATGTGCCACTATTCAATCTCTCAATAATGACTTAATAAACCCATCATAACTAAAGCCAGGTGAGTAATTTAATGCTAATTGTTTCCAATTAATTACTTCTTTCAAAAAAACAAAAGCAAAATGAAATTTTAATGTTTCTGTCTTTAATAACTATGAATACTTTTAATTTGCAACTCACCGAGTAGTCATTTTGACCTTTGCTGGTATATGTGTAATACTGACTAGCTAATTTAAACACAAAATCCTATGCATTTCCCAACTAGATGAATTACAGACCCTTAGTTCCAATGTAAGCTTTGATCAAAATTCAATGCAAGAAAATTTTGAACAATATATTTCAATGCAAAAGAGCTCCAGAAGCATCAGAAACTTCAGTGGGACTTTTTTTAATTATTTTTTCTTAATACATTTTTGTCTTATCTGCTCATCAAATCCCACATATACAGAGGCTTTTGTCTTTGAGAAAATAAGCACTTTGTTCATGAAGAAAAAGCTAGAATTTTCCCTTAGGCTTTACTGAAATAGATTTAAAAAATAAATAAAATAAATTCAATCTCCTCTTCTTAATGCCTGTTTATAACAGTTTATGGTCAAGCTAGACAGTCAAAGTCACAACCACTGAAGTAAACCTGCTGCCAGTCCCAAAGCTTCTCATCTTGGCTCCTGCCCCCCACACACACCCCCCCGCCAGCGATGCCACTCGAGGCACCAGCCAGCCCCCATGGGTTGGCTACTGACACAGCCCTGGTGGCGCAGCTGAACTTTCCATTCCCCACCTTCAGGTAAAACTAAAACCCAAGATCTGAGTCAGTTGAAAAGCAGCGTAATTTCTGGCTACTGGCGCCGCACCTTGTGTCTCCTTCCACCCATGCTGGATTTGCAAGCCAGGGCCAGTGCACCACCGGCCAAGTTTGTCTCCTCCATCACTCTCTCCTCTGACTCTCTGCTTATACACGAGTCCTGCTGAAGCTCCAGTCTGCCCCTGCCAAACAGAAGCTGCCTCCACCCAGGCACTTTCCTCAATTCCCCTCCTCCGGGCTGGAGGACTGCTGCCGCCTTCTGCCATTCCTCCCTGAACGGCAGAGAAGGGTTTCCTTTCAACAAGCCACACAGGTAAAGGGATTAAGTGATAAAGAATAATTAAATTGATGGTCTAATTTAACACTTTACATTTTGCATGCTTTCACTGTCAGCTGTTTGAGGTTTTAATAAAACGTTTAATACACTTTTCATGGCAATTAATGCCGTGGAACTAAGCAGGCTTTATAACTAAAGGTCTGGGACCTGCCCAACAACTGTTTAACATCCAAGCTGGTGCTGTAAGATGCTTCTTTCACAACCTCAGGGTCTCTCGTGGCAGTGTGCCTTCACCACTTCAGGAGCTTTGCTCCAGGGCCAAGGAAGCTGTTAACCCACCCCACACTGCGATACTGTCTCTCTCCATTTTTGAGATCTCTCTCCTATCGCTCCGTTCCACCAGCATTTTCTGGCTGTGATATTTCAGCCCTTAGAGGTGCACCTCATCCTCCAAATGTCACCAGGCAGAGCATGGAAGAACCTTCGCCTTTGTTGCCCCCATGGACTGTGGCCAGACACTCTGTCCAATCCCACCCCAAACCCCTCTTGCTGTCCACAGGCGGGTGGTTTCTCTTTCTGACACCTTGGTAGTTTTTCAGGTGCTGTCTCAGAATAATCAAAGTTATTGCCTGCACCAGCCTTTGGAGCAGACCAGGGATGGTCAGCAGCTGCACTGAGCTGTCAGGAGCTCAGTGACAGGTCTATGGATTAACACCCCAGCGTGTCAGGATGGCATGTATTTGCTGCATGCAAAAGATGAAACATCTACTTTCCAAAAAGCAGGGCTTGCTTTACCATAGACCTCTCCAGTGCCCAGAGCACCGATTTTTTCCTGTCACTGAATGTAAACAAGCTACAGTCTGGAGTAAAATATGGCTTACTAAACCACTGAATTGATAGAGCTTCCTATTCCTCCATGGCAGATGTTACAAATACGCAGACAGACAGTCCTTATTGATCCAAATGGTTTGCAGAAACTCCATTTGAAAGCATATGTTTCTCTGCTTGACATTTTGACATGAACGACAAGACAAAGCCAGGAATGCAAATGCACAAGAGGAAACTGTTCTTGTGCTGTAAAAGCACATTCCCCCTGTCAAAGAGTTGGGTAAATGTTGCACAACTAATCACAGCACAGAAGAGACGAGCAAGCCTGTCTACAGACACAGAACAGGAGGGGAAATCAAACAGCACAGACCTGAAAGAGCAGCTCACAGCCTCATACAATTGCTATTTTTTCTCTCCACGTGCCAGGATCAGTCTGACTCAAGTTTCCCCCTTTAGCATCACGTGGATTTTAGGAAACTTTTATGCAAATAATGACAGTAACACCCAGCAACCTCTGTGTCTGCGGTTCATATCCTGGTGGGTGTTCATACTCTGACACAGAATTTTCCCCATTTTACTTCCAAGCCTCATCAACCCTTGTTGAGGGTTGAGTATTTTCTAACCCAGCGCCTTGCCTACACCATCAAGACTCCTCTCTGGAGGCCCTCACCACCACCAGCTACCACCCCTGCTTTCCAGGATGTGCCCACATCCCCCTTCCCCACAGCTTCCCCTCCTACCACCACTCTCAGGCTCTCCTCTACCACCACCGCAGCGGGCACCAAATCCCCGGGAAGCTCGCAGCAAATGCTGCCAGATGCCTTACTCCACAATCACTGTGCCATCATCTCAGGATCCTCCCAGGGTGCATATTAAGCTGTGGGCTCCACTGCCATGTTAGTGGTTGCTATACTGGAAGTTGAAATCTTTCATGACCAAAGCACCTTCCCAAAAATTTGTTCTCACCATAATTATTCAAGCTGGTTTTAGAATCAAGAAAAATATTGCGATGTATTTTCCTGGCCAGCTCTTAAATCACAGCTGAAATGCAGGAACTGCTCATTTTCAACACCCTGTAACTGCTACACCTGTCTACAACCCAACACTCCTCAGGAGAGTTTCACCTATCACACATTATCCACCCAGCAGCAGTGACACAGCTGACACTGGAAAGCAGCACCCTGATGGACAGGTAAAACCCACAACGTAGCACACATGGACACGTCCCTGTCCCTCACCTAGAGGAGAATAATGCCTGTCCTTTCTGCCAGGGGCAATGAGCAGCAACTAAGGCCGAGCCTGGGAATCCTTACTAATGTACTGAGATGGAAAAGGGTCTGCAACTGCAGATAGAAGATTTTCACCTACTGTCATCCCAGATTTATTTATGGCAAGAATTCTGGCTCAGGATGGAGAAGTAGTTCCCAAACCTAATCTCATCCCTATTTCCCTGTGCTGCTGGTGTGGCTACTGATGGCTGTGGGATGCTACACCACGTCATGAGCACTCGGCATGATAAGCCTGGGTGCAGGGCAACACTACCAAATGCTTGAGTTACGTCCTTTAGATCTTTAACCAGTAAGTATACCCTCTGCAGCAGATTAAAATCATAGAATGGTTAGAATTGGAAGGGACCTTAAAGATTACCCAGTTCCAACCCCCCTGCCATGGGCAGGGACACTTCCCACTAGACCAGGTTGCTCAAAGCCCCATCCAGCCTGGCCTTGAACACCTCCAGGGATGGGGCATCCAGAACTTCCCTGGGCAACCTGTTCCAGTGTCTCACTGCCCTCACAGGAAAAAATTTCTTTCTGGTATCTAATCTAAATCTCCCCTCGTTCAGTTTAAAACCATTACCCCTCGTCCTATTGCTACACTCCCTGATAAAGAGTTCCTCCCCACCTCTCCTGCAGGCCCCCTTTAGGTACTGGAAGGCTGCTATAAAGTCTCTCTGGAGCCTTCTCTTCTCCAGGCTGAACAACCCCAACCCTCTCAGCCTGTCTTCATAGCAGAGACGCTCCAGCCCTCTGATCCTTTTTGTGGCCTTTCACTGGGCTCTTTCCAACAGGTCCATGTCCTTCCTGTGCTTTTTCTGTAAGACGTATAATGATGCTTTCTATATAAGACAGGGAAACATTTCCAGTGTCTGCTTAGATTTATTTGCAAATATGCATTTCAGCACTTTGGTGGGCTGGAATATTTTACTTCTGGCAAGTATTTACTTCTGATAGGATTGATCCAATATAAATCATATAAAAAGTACATTAAACAGAAGTCAAGTTTTTTTCTGCTGATATAGAGAAAAAAATACATAAATCTGGGATCTCTGTTCTTCACAGTTCATTGTCATGGTTGTATGCTCTTTTTTTTCTTTTAGCTGCAATTCTCACCCCAAATGCCGGTCTCCTTTGTGCTATACTTAAACACTTTGAATTCCATCAGAAAACAAATATGTACATTTTACAAGAGGGAAAGAAAATAAGAAGAAACTGAAATAAAGAAAATCTCAAAGATATTTCCTTTAATGAATGACTTTTTAGAATCAGAGTCTAAAAGTAATCTGATAATTAACTAAAGCTGTTTTAAAACCTCTGGTTCCATATCCCTTCACACCCAGCTTCAGTTATGACATTATAACAAAGCAATTAATAATGAAAAAAAATCCACAAACATTCTTTGTCTTGAAAGCAACTTGGGGGCATATTGAGCTATGATTTGTGATTTCCCAACTGGAAACATTTCAGATGATTTCTACAGTATAGTCAGTCACTTGTAACATGTTATTCAGAAATCATATTCTGTCCCAGCCAGTTGTCCAAGCAGTTGAAGCTTTAGCAAGATGTGCAAACATTTTCTTTTTTCTTTTTTTTTTTCCCCCTACCTGACTACTTCTCATATCATAGCTGCATCTGTCTACAATTATGAGGACTTATTTTCTCCCCCTTATGTTACATAGGGAGCAAAACAGATAGAAACCTTGATACCCTCCAAACTACAGAGCTTTATAACTATAACAAAGGAACTGAACAATTACTGAAAGATGAGACATCTTCTAATGAGACTTACAAGAAAAGGCATAAAAAAAAAAACCAACTTTCTTAAGGTGGTGTTCCATTACAACATGACATGAAACTCCTACCAGCATTAATTGATTTCTAAGCAAGCTATCTTATACCAATTTAAATGGTGAGAAAAAAGAAAGTAATTGAAGTAACAGCCTATAAGTAGGCAGTTAAAAAAAATATTTAAAAAATCACTCTAATAAGCCTGACAGTAAACTTCACAGAAAATAAAACTCAGTAAGAGACTGAAGCCTTACACATTGCTTGCTCCTATTTTTGGGTACCTCGTAAGCTTGGAGAGACCACTTCTGTACTGCTCCCCTCCAAAAAGAACACTAGCAAAGCAACATCCTTATTCAAGAATCCAGAGACACATGTAGCTGATACCGCTAAATCTTGACTCTTACCCAAAACCAGAGAAATAGAGGTTTGTGGGTAGCTGAGTGAGGCTGATTTTTTCCAGCTGCAGACCTAAACAGCCATTAGGAGCGTTATTCAGCAAGCAGCCTACAGCTGGTTTAGGTGCAAATCATTGATTGAAGCTGATTTTCCCCAGCTGAGAGAGAATCACACCAAAAACCTGGCATTACCAAACAAATAATTCCAACTCTTAAATAATATAGCAACTGTTTCTGGTAAAACAAACACTGATTTTATTTTCTTCCTAAAAATTAAGAAAAATAATAATTAATTGAGGCAACTGCTTGTATGATGGAATCTAGGTTACTCATACAAGTAATACAGCTTTTCTGGACCTACGAGTTGTAACCACCCTTTTCTTCCTCCCCCTTCACCACATGTTCACTTTTACCTTTAATTTTGCTTCTCTTCAGTTTTCTTCTAACTTTCTCCTTGCCTTTCTCAGTGTTGTCAAAGGATGTGGATTCTTTGGGAAATTTCCAGTGGTGTAGCCTAATTGTATTGTGTTTAGATCTGTTATTCTTTAGCTGCTCACAACATAAGTTCAAGTCAGAAAATCAAAATAAAATAAAATAAAATAAAAAGTTCTGAGCACTGTGGTTGCTGTACTGCCCAGTAACATGATTTCCTCTGAAAAGAATGCTCCACTTGCCACAAAACCAACAGCTTTTAACCTTTCTTACAGGAGAGGTATACCTAAATTTGAACAGATTTTAAGAAATAATTCATTCTCTAAAGTATTTCAGCATAGAGTTTAAACTCAAATCCATGACAAGTGCTCAAAATAGTAATAAATGTTCCTCTTTCTGTTTCATTTTTGAGACTCGCAAAACATTTTCCTTTTCAGAGCTATTGTTGAATACAAGTTTATGGGAAGCTCTTAAGCCCAATATTAAGAGCCAAATCCTCACCTACTGAAACTTGATATGGTTGACCATTTCACTGGAAGGATGCTGATTTACACAGGTGAGAACCCAGGTTTAAGTGTTTTATTCTATCAGCAGACTAAGAGAAAGTGAGTTGTTTTGCTGAGACTTCATCTACAGTGCGGCAATGATTATCAAAGCAAGGCAGATATTGGGAATTTCACTTTGCAAGACAAATATTGCACACATGTAGTTGTAACTCAGCATAAAAACGTTCTATCAAGTTTCAACTCTGAAATAAAAAAGAACAATTACTCTTTTTTTTCCATTGCAATTGGAAAACATGACATACTAAGAAATAAGAGCAATGCATTCTTCAGATTGCAAGCAGATTGCCTGTGGATTGCAAGCAAATAGGAAAAACAGAGTCACATTTTTGTATGAAAATAAAGTCATTTCTAAACTAATGGATCGATAGAACAAGACGCCCTACAAGTGCTGTTCCACAGATGTCACTTTCGCAAAAGTTCATCAGCAAAGGAGCACGATAAAAGGAAGGCATAGGCACTCAATTTCCATTTCATGTACAACACCTTTGCAATGTAAACATCCTGGAGGAGCTGCAGTATTTGGGATCATACATTATTCTCTTTTTTAAGCACACTCGGGGGAAGTTCTGTTTGAAAATCAAGGGCACAGTTTGGTCTTCAAAGTTTGCAGGAATTTCTGCAGTTTTCCTACTTCAACTTGCCAGATATTGAAAGTGAAGGGTCAAATCTGCAGATGGTGTAAATAAGCACAACTCTGTGAGATCTTTGAGCTTGCGCTCATTTACACCACATGGAAATTATATTTCTCACTTCCTCTGTGAGTAACTGCGCATGTATATATATATGCATGAGTGTGTGGTGAATACATATTATATAGAAAGTGAATGCTTTGATCTGTCAAAATGAAGATATAAATATAAAACAGGAGACAGAATATGGAAATAATACATTCTGCATTTACTTTGAAAACTGAAAGCTATGGGGAAAGAAACATTGTTTATGTTCAAGGAGAACCCGGTGATTTGCTTAAATAATCTAAAACCAAACCACCATCACATGAAAGATTTAACAGCTTCCTGTCACGGCTGACAGGCTCAGGCTATGACTTGCTACCTTTTATATAAACAAATAATCACCAGACAGTGACGGATCCATTGTGGACTCATACTTTTATAGTATAGACCCTTATGCAGCAAAGCACTCAAGGCAGTTAACTTTAAGCAACTGAATAGTCCCAGGGAGTTTTGTGAGCTCACTCACCTGCTTAAAATTAGCCATATATTTAATTTGAGACGTGCATTTTAACTCCATCATTAATCAGCAAAGCACTTCAACCTGTGCATAATGCAGCTGCTTTCTATAGGGCTTACACACATGCTTAAATACTTTTCAGTGAGGACTGTGTGGTTTGATTCTTCAAGGTTTTGATCATCTTAGATATAGTCCTGCAGAGTATTCAAACAGGCAAGTCATACTCTATGCATAAGAATCAGTGAGATCCAACATTGTTTATAAGTTAAACCACACTTCCAAACTTTATAGCACATGGCAAGACTAAGCCAGAAGGAGAACACTGAATATGGAGAATGTTAAAGTTAATCCCCAAAATATACTGTATTCACAATTTATTCTACAAATGTAGTTCAGTTTAAATTATTCAGTACAGTGGCTTAGTCTATAATAAGAAAAAGATCCAATATGTTTTGTGAAAACAACGATGCCTCAGTAAAGGAGGGTTTCAATCCCCTACTCTGAGCTTTGCTACAGCAAACAAATAGCATGCTTTGAGGGGAAACAGCAAGGGAGCAGCTCAGGCAACCTCTGACAAGCTTCTTTGCTACAACGCTGGTGCAGAGCCAGCAGCAGTGGCTACGCTGCCACGCACCAGCAGCTCACCAGGGCTCTTCACCATGCGGAAGGCAGGACGTGGCTGGGCGATTGCCTTGTGCTGCCGAGGTGGCCGAGTGAGCTGCTCACCCACCTGTGCTCCGGAGGATGTTCAGGATGAGGGGCGATGGACTCCCCACTCTGGTACTGCCGGGGAGGGAGCACTCGCTCCAGCTAAGCCCTAGTTTCCAGTTTGTATCCTTGTAGCTACACGACCATCTCCTTGCACCTCTTCTGGAGCATATTCCTCTGCAGCTGCTAAAATCTTAAATTGATAATAAAAATGGAGGATTTTTCCAATGTAAATAGTTGCCTGCTTTCTCCTAAGAATCTTTACAGATATCTAGGTGTGCATAGTCTTTCTGCACAGCTATTTCTGCTAAAACTCATTAGTGTATTCATGGAAGGTGGGGAAAAAATCAGGGGAAGAAATCTCTATTTTTTCCTGTGGCCATAGGTTTGTTAAGATAATGACAAGGAAAAGTGTGAAGAAAGAAAAAATCCCAAGCTGGTGTGGGCCAAGCCTCTAAATAGGATAAATCTAGTCAGCTGACTTCAGCATTATTCATTTTTAATTAGTTTGAAGCAAATAGTGCAATTTGTGCCAAGCTGCAAAATCACACTGTCTTCATGAGGAACCAGCTTGACAACAGAGAAAAATTAATCCCTGCAAGAGTACTCCTTCTGTAAGCTCACCATCAATATTCCTCATTTAAAAAGTAGTATGCTGAGTATGCTCTTCCATTAGGCTGTTTTTCTATCACAGTTTGACTTTTCTTCCCTACTGCTTAAACTAGAAATCTAAAAATCTGGGGACTTCTATCATTCCATAAATATACCTGTTGTGTAATTATGCAAATCACATTAGGAGCAGTCAATGGAATGTTTATTTATCCAAAAGCCTGACCCACATTGCCTGCTGGCCTTCTTGGTACGTGAATACATTTTTACCTCTGCTCAAACACAATTTTTCACCTTAATGCAGACAGTGATTTTGCTGCACTGAGATCTACAGCCTTTTCCAAATAGTAGTGTTCTAATAAAGTGAGGAAATCCAGCTACAAAGGGAAATTACAATTTAGCTACAGGGATACATTTGAGAAGACACTAAATTATCCCAATTTTGAAAGATAGTGATGGTCCATTAGCAACAGTGGGCAGTGGGGGCAGGGGTCAGTTATACTGGGCATTCGAACTACTATTTGGGAAGAAAACTGTGGTTTGGTTTTGATCTTTTTTGTCACATGAAATTGCACTGGCAATATTTGCAGAAGGAGACATCACATTCGCTATATGTGTTTCTCTATCTTTGTCCTCTGATTGTGTTTCAGAGACAAAAAAAAGATGTTTTACAGCCATTTCTACCAAGACTATAAACATGGCCATTAAAATGTTTCTTTTTTTACAAAATCAATGGGGGAAAAAGAAAAGCTGTGCTTACAGTCATGAGCTTAGCCTTGTCATTCAGGGATATGACTTCACCAGAGAGTGTTGCATCCCTTATGCAGCAAATTCCTCGAAATCTTAAAGAAAGAGATGGCACCAGGGGGCACAGTCACTGCAATACCATTAACTCCTGCCTGTTAAAGCTATTCCTTGCCTCATTCCTTTCAGCCATGGGTTCCTCCCCATTTTCAGTCATGTACACAAGACACAAAAAAATAGCTGATCAGTTTTTCTTAAAAGCTTTCCCCTTAACCTGAAACCTGTTGTTTATCAAAACATTTATATATATAATATATGTCATACATATAATATATATTATATATATAATAAAACACAGAAGGTTAAATAAAAGGGGCCACACAGCACAGCAGACATGTAAAGTCACAATTCAATTATCCTGTGTTTAAACTTAGAAACTGTGTGGAAGTTTAAATCATTGTTAGAAGGAAAAAGGTCTCTTTTTATTTTCCTGTTTATTGTTTGTTGAATTTTAGTTTTAATTCACATTTTAAACATTTGTTACTGCTATGCTAATACCAGCTGTTAAATTCTCTGAGTGAATTGCCGTTTTGACTATTAAATAGGGTTCTGGGGAGAGGAGAGATCTGAGCATGGTGAACTTTTCCAGCAAGAAATGGATAAACTTTTTTTCTCTCAAAAAAAAATAACAGTAAGGGAATAAATGTTGAAATCCACGGAAAAAAAATGTACGGCCCTCAGTCCCAGTAACTGGTCTTCTTTGGCACTTGAGAACGATCACAAGTAGTTTGCCTTTTTATTCATATAGAACAAAATTTACAAAGTCATTCATACATTTTTGTTTGTTTTTTTCTTTTGTTTTTTACTGACTTCGAAAATTGGGAATATTCAAAATACACTTTTACCCCACTTCATTCTTTCATTATTTACAGGTATATACAAGAAAAATGTAAGAGTTTGTTTTGTTTTTGTTTTTTTGTTTCTTTTAAATTTTGTATTAAAAAGCTCTGCTGGTTGTTTTACTGTTTGTTTTCATCATATGGATGTTCCATGCGAGGGCTCCATTGCTTCTGGAATGACTCCCCCCGGCACAGACTGAAATGACATTGGGATCGGGGTTTTCACGGGACTCTGACGAAATAGTCCTCCATTTGGCGACCTGTGTTTACACTGTATGGAGGGCATGGTGGCTGAGCTGCTCAGGGGCAGCGGCAGGTTGCTGCCGGAGGCAGCTGTGAGTGTCCTGCTGGCACCATGAGTTGTCTGTTCTGGTAAAAAGGTGGTGACAGAAAGTTGCGTGTTCTGGTATTCGCGTACCGGCTCCAGGGTCTGAGTTGGCTGCATGCCACCAATCTCCAAAGCTGAGATTTCAATGGACGCTGGAGAGATTTGCTTGTGGGCTATGTCTTCATCAATTAAACTGTTCATGCGTCTATGGACCTGCTCCAGGTTCACTTCTTTGTCCTAGGGAGGAAGAAACCAGAACAATCAGTCCAAACACAATCTACAATCCCATCCGGCCCCACTCTACTTCCTCTGTGTGACAGGAGTTGCTGTTCATTCATTACATCGCTTCGATTTCATCTGTGCCTATGCAAAACCTGAAAGTCTGCCCGACATCTCCAGCTGAGAAATACATGCTGAAGAAAACACCAGTTCAATCTCAGCCTGCAAAAGCCCTTGATGCTGTCAATCCCATCTTCCTTGGGGGTAAACCAATGACTAGTTCAGCTAGCAGGAGCTGGCACCAGGGACCAGCACATCCCACAAGCCCTTAGCTCACCTTGCACAAGCCCAGGAGAAAAAGCATATGGCAGGCAAACAAACGAGTTGGGACTCCAAACTCCAGTGAGCCATTTGCCACCTTGTAACCCCAAGACAGCTCGCCACTGTCTCATCTAGTTACAGTGCATTTTCTAAGGAACTTGTCAGTAAAACACCATGCACAGCCTAGCTGACCCCAGGGTAGTTGCTTCATGTGCCAAAATCTACTGGCCAGGCGTTGTGGTGGTGGAGAAGTCTTCCCTTCCAGCAGGAAGACCTGGGTCACCTATGTGGCACAGACTATAGACCTACTGGAACAGCACTAGAGACCTACTCTGGGAGCCCTGGGGAGGGGACCACTGACTTGTGCTTTAAACATTTGTGTGACCAAATCTTTATCATCTTGACATGTCATCTACTGAAAGTCTGTCTGTGGTCACAGCTTGGGAAAGTAATGCTGGTCTTTAGAAAATGCATCACCATTTTCTGAGAAGGCATTGCCTGAGGCTTCCAGAGCGGTTTCTTCAACGGACTTTTGAGACAACTTATTCAACATGTTTTAGCTTCCATAAGGAAATGCAGCAGCAGAAGTTATCATTAAAACCTGAAGCAGCAAAACCCTACAATGGGCTGTTTTATCACCTCAGTGTGGCATTCCGGATGCTCAAATTGGAAAGCAACGAAACTGGCAGGGTAAAGTTAACCACTTGGGATGTTGTATGACTGAATTTTAATAGCTAGCATTGTATTGCCAGTAAAAAGGTATTATATTATATCATTTCTCTATATTTCATAAAGCACAGCTATGATCTGCAGTTGTAGTTATTTGGTGCATGTGTAACATACAGCAGACTAGCAGAAAAGCATCTAGAAAAGCCCAGCAATCCTGGAACTGGAGAAATTCCCTGGTCTGACAGAAACCTGTAATTGCACCAGGCAGCCAGCAAGAGTCCAGCCTAAGCAGGACTACCTGAAACTTTTGTGTTCCAGTATTCCCTGATTGCCCACAGATCAATATGTGCTTAAATGTTGGTGAAACCCAACACCAGCAGTCTTACAGATGCTATGATTCATGCAAAAAATGAGGGTCTGGCAACAGAGAAGTCTAAGGTGCCTGCCACTGCCACCCACACCTCATGATCTTTTGCCACTGGTGTTCAGGTGGAGCACAGAGAATTACAGCATTATTCCAGTGGTACACACTGCTATGCAACTTGGCTTATACCTGTAAATTGACAAGTCAGCTCCAAAGCCCTTCATTCCAATCAATGTCAACTACAGATTTGATTCTAGCCTTCTGATATAACACCACTTCTACATTACTCAAGAACCATTGGATTTGCTGATCTCTGCATGGATTTGGAAATGAATTAGTGTTACATGATGATGAACCCAAACCTGTGTCCTTAGCTTAGGCTAAATCCCTATTGATTTCAGCTGGACTACAATTGTTCAACAATTACAGGGCTGAGCTACACATTGCGCCTCCTTTGCTAATCTGTAAAAAATTAATTCCTATTTCATTTACATCATAAATCCACCAAACTCTTAATGAAACTCCCTGAAACCTGGGGGATATCATCTCCCTCACCAGAAAAACAAACTATTTTTTAAAAAAATACTGCTTTTTCAGCCAAATCCTCTAATCAGATAATTTTGAGAAAATCAATGGACAATAAATAAAAAAATAAACTTCTGTGGCAGAAAGGGACCACAGAATACTGGATCAGATAACCCCTGCAGCTGCGTTAAGTCCCTCTTGCCAACTGCCATACCTGACCTTTCAGGCTCTTCATTCAGTAAGGTAGACAATGCACCCAGCTGACAATAACATCGAGGTTCTTTCATAAAGTCTGTAGCTAGGTAAATTAAGGATTTGTGGTATAACAGGCCAGAGGATGACATGGACTTAATTCATAATTGTATTTGTTTCTATTTCTTGTGGACTGGGGGCAAGTGTGAGAATTGTCCTTATATTACCCTCCGTTGGGAGTCAGGGCTTGACCTCTATGGGTGGGTTCTTTTTGCCCAGATGTCTGGACGTGAACCGCTGTTTTTCTCAGCTGTCTGCCAATGAAAGCTTGCTGCAAAGTTCTGCTTAGCCACAAACTGCCACAGCATATGATAATATCTTGTCTAAGGAAGCTAACTCCCAGAAGCCCCTTATACAATGTTTCCCTAGGTACCCTGTGCTATTTCTTTTCTCAAAAATGCTACTAGCTTTGATTTAGGCTCCTAGGTTGGCATTCTAGTTAACTGGAACCCAAATGCTTGCTAAGCCTTTACTGCAAAATAAGAAAAAAGTAGAGAACTCAGGTTAGAACTGAGCAAATACTAGAACAAATTTTCCTAAATAACTTTGGAGAAATGTTCATGACTCATTTGCATTTTTCTGAGCTTTTGCCAAATGCTAATGATTTCTTCAGATCATTTCAAGTGAAAACATACATCAACATTTTATTTGTATTTTTTGATTGAAAGCACATCCTCAGTGCATTCCATCCTGCTTTGCTACAGGAATAAATATCATGTGACTGGGTAATAGCCAAGCCAGAGGGAAAGGTAGAGTTTCAGTATTCGCAAAATGCAGTCATTAACCATTTGCAGAGGAAAAATACATTTGTGAATGAAGTATGCTCTTCATTTGGAGCATTTGTGCACAGAAGGTTATAAAATTCAAAGAAGGAATTAATCCTGGTTATATATTTATCTTAGCTCTTCTAAGATGTAAACATGGAGGGCCACAGGTAGGATGCTCTTAACAGACATCGCCCGGTCCAGACCACAGGGGTTATTAAGGACCACATAATTTGGAAAGTTTACCTCTGCTGGCTTAACAGGATTACTCTCTTCTACTATGCACAGCCCAGCCCTGGGACAGCATTCCTCAGAAAATGGTAGATTTGCAGTTGCTTATATTTCACAATATAAACTTATCTTTCACTGTGCTAAAGTTTTCATTATCAAGGAAAAGAAAAAAAACAATTTCTGCACACAAGCATCACATTTTATCTACAACAGAAGATGAAGTAAGTAAAGAAGTAAATGTTTGGGATTTTTTTTAGGAGGTAGGGGTGGGGATTTCATTTGCCTACTTCTAACTCTTTTTTTCAGCATTAAGGACAACTTTCTGGCCTTATTATGATCAGAGAAAACTTTTTAAAGGCTTCCAAGAGCCCAGAAGTTCACATTGTTCCTTTTTTGTTGTTGTTAAGATAAAATGTTTGTAAAGGTTAAGGAAAACAACTCTGTCTCTGAGGAATAATAAAATCACATTTTTAAAGGTTGTCCCCTTTTCTTTGTCTTATTAGATGATGAGCAGCTAAATAACTAAATGTCAAGCTTCGTATGAAACTATCTTAATGCTGAATGAATGATTTTTCAAATGCTTTAAAAAGCCCCTAAGATAAAAATTAGAAACCCTTGAAAAGATTAGCTTGTCATTAGATACTAGAAGACTGCCTTGAATCCCAAGATTTCCGGAACTGAAAGTTTTGGGATAGCTTTATTTGACAAGTCAAGCTTTCAGAATTCGTAAGTTCTGTAAACCTCTTCTTTCTTTTCCTTGACTTTTCTCCTGGAAAATTCAGTAAAGGCATATGTTACTGAAAAGTAACAAGGTAAATGGAAAAAGGGTTAAATGGTAATAAAGCCAGAAAGACAAATCTTAAAAGTTATGATGTTTTCTCCCTTGTTAGCTCAGTGTTCTCCTTTATTTTTAGTTCTATAATTCTCATTAAATATGAGCCATTTGTTATAATTTTAAGCACTGAGTTAGCTTGCGGTTTTTTTCATTTCCTGAGGCTTTGTCACCTTAATTGTGAAATGGTAATGTAGCATTACAAAAGATTTTCAAGCTTTCTGATGCTGTAACTACTCTCTATTTTTGCATTTCTCTATGACAAAAATTAAAGAATTAAATTTAATAAATTACTATAAATTAATAAATTGAGGCTTGGAGCCAGGGAATGGCAGAGGCACCAGACCTGGCAGCTGGATGGAAAAAACAAGAACCATAGTGGAGGTTGGCATGCCAGTTTTCTGGCACAGAGACTTTCCTTGCCCAAAGGAGAGCCCCTCGAGGAATCCCTACTGCTTCTCTTCAAAAGGTTTCTGGCTCCAGCTCCCCTTAGCTCCAGTTAGGTCTCTTCAAGAGCTGAATGAATGAGCTCCAAATTTAATACTTCAGTGTCTGTGAGAGACACGTTATCAAAGGTTTATACTCTTTTTTTTTCTTTTTTGTACTTAATATGCAAAACAGTTAATATTAGAAGCATGTCACATCACAGATGGTTCATGCCAATTCAACTTCACTTTTTATATATAGCTACATTGGATAAATGTATATGCTTCTGTTGCCAGAAGGAGATCAAATATTTTTCCTTTGCTACCTTCATAATTCTATTTTCAATATTAATATTGTACTCCAAATAGATCAGTTGAAGAAATTAATCAGTGAAGGGAACAAAAAAATACCACGTGTAAGGAAAATTAATTATAAACACAGGCTTATCCTCCTCAAGCTTAAGGAAAACAGCTAACCAAATATTGTTTCTGGTCAGGAAATTATCTTATTCATAAATACCAATTTAAATGTCATTCTTCCCCAATGAGTTTGAGTTCTGGAAGGACAAATGAAGGGCGTGTTTCTGATACATCCGAAGCACTTGCTCATGAGCCACAGGTTCAACGGCCTATGACTGACAGCAGGAGCACACAGCGGCAACTGCTGGCATCAATGTGAAAGATGCTCACCAGAACTTCCTGGGAATGACTAACCCTGCATGACTGCACCTGCAAGAATCTGTGACTGCCTTTCAGGACCAACCAAGTTTGTCCTTATCATGTGGAGAGAAATTATGGCAAGATATAAATGCAGACGGGATGATTTACAAAGTAATCAATATTTTTTTCTAGCTTATTTTTCTGTGACTTTTGACAGTGGGCTCTAATAAAAGCATGTGGGCAGTCAGATTGAAAGAATATGAAACTACTTGGGAGGTTTGGAGTCAGTTAACATTATCAAATTTGAGAGATATATCACTGAGTGTTGGAAAGGAGCTACCGGATGATGTTTTCAAGAAATTGCCTACATCGCTCTAAAAAAAATTAATACAAAGGTAATACTGTTCAGCTGCCAGGCTTGCAACAGTTGGGATTTTCCAAAGGGAAGATTTTTGAGAAAAATATTTTTACTAATGACACTAATGTGGCTTCTTGGTCTTACTCATGATTTCTCTGATCTTATCACAAAGTTCAAGAGAAGCCACTCAAAGAGATAAAAGCGTTGCAAGCTGATGAAGAAGTTTCAGTAAAGCAAAAAAGAGAGGCAAATGCCCAAAAAGGAAGGCCAAATATCTGCAGAAATTTTATGCTAAAACTATGCCAAAACTGTGGTAAGTTGCATCTGCATCCCCCACATGCAAATAAAACCACACTAGACTAGAGGAGAAGAAAAAGACTGATGGTCCTGACCCTAAATATCAAGCACTAAAAATTCAGAAACATGGCCAATATGGACAGACAGGCACATACGCTGAGGGACTATCATGAATGTGTCAATACCTCCCGGTCAGATGCTGATAACCGTGCCAAGTATTAAAAGCTTGCTAATGCTGTTCTTAATAAGCCTCAGGAGATATGCAGAATATAATGGTTTTAAAGTAATATAGTCTTAATCATCAATCATGGCACACTTCTATTTTGTTTGTTTGTTCCTGTCAATATGAAGATGACAATATGAAGAATTATCTTTCAGTGAGAGAATGAAACCAAGACATAATTGTTAATATTACATTTTCCTGGTGTGAAAGAACAACTGAAAAAAATAAGGCAATTCTGTGGTTAGGACTGGGGTTCAAATTTAAGTCAAGCCCCAGCCTCAGACAGACAGGTCCTCTTCTGGCCTTGAACAGGTTACATGCCAGTCCCTCTACCATCCATTTAAAATACCTATTAACCCATACCCATATGTTAAAAACCACAAGTATCAGTGGTCATGAGATACAGATGATGGAAGGCACACATGCACCCAGCTAGGCAGAAAGGAAGTCTCTGAGGCACCTGCATGAACAGACAGACATACCGTGTAACTGAAAAACAAAGCAAAGAAATAAAACTGAAAACAACGAGGTGTCTGTGCTCAGGTGCCCACAGGGTATTCTCGTCTTAGTTCAGTGTCAAAACCAACAGCTCCACTCAGCTACCAGCTTCTGTCTGTGGGGTTTCAGACATCATGGGCTCAAACATTTAGCTTATTAGGGAGAAATGAAGAAGCAGCAGCTCTGCATATGTATGTTTGTTTAAGATTATTTTGAAATTCTGTATTCACCCAGGGTCATAATCATTACTTTCAGCTGCAGCTACTGCATATGTAAAGCTGTAATTTTAATTTATTCCAGGAGGCTCTGACAGAGTGGCAAAACCAGACATAATTGGCCTGTTCACGAAGAAAAAGTGGCGATGATATATGTAATAGATGTGCTGCAAAACAATGACAACATAGTATGGTGTTATATTAATACAAATTTTTAATACGACTCAGTTTGCTACACTCGTTATTCTAGAGATTCTGCAGTCATGAATGCAGTGAAATGCAGACAGACGTGTAAACAGATGCAGTGATAATGTATGTTTGCTGTCATTAATTTAACACAGGCAACTGCCCTAGTCAAATAGCACTTAATGTTACATAAAATTTGCAGAGTCGTTTCTGAGTGTACTCTGCTAGATGCCAGTTTGACCGTAACAGTATTTTACTAGAAATAAGTACAGATGCACCTCAAGAGTCTACTTGAAAAAATACTTTTATAAATAGGCCCAACTCTACAATCAAGCTTCTGCTCTTATAAGTGAAAACTATACCATGTATTTTAAATTAGCAATTAACTAAGCTATCATCCATAAAACAGCTGTTAGAAAAATGCACTGAGACTGACATCAGTTGAGGTCCAGGAGACTGCTATCCAATTGAAAGGATAAAATAAATGAATGAGTTTTGCAATATATTAATTTCATTCAATGTGTAATCATCTTCAACAAAAAAAACCTTCGTAAAAAATTATGTACAACATGCCACCTTATTCACTAGGAGGTGCTCTCCTTCACCAGAGAGCGGAAATTCTTTTATGAAGAGAATAATATTCTTTTCCCTTCTAAGTAAACCTGAAAAAAGTGAGAAATAACAGAATGATGCAAAGATGATGTTAATGTAATAGAAAATTGTTTCAAATACATTGCCAAAGTTTATTCCCACCTACCCACAGCCAGAGAATATCTATAATTGGTGAAAGTAAGAAACTATTACCAAAAACCTAGAGATCAATCAAGTAACAGTGGCTTGCTCCAGAGTTGCTAAAAGTAGCAAAGAGCTTCATGAAGCAGTCCATATCTTCCCACACTCATGTTGCCCCCGCCTTATCCAGGTTTGATTCATCTAACCTGAAATCACATCTAGCCAGGGAACTAGTTCTGATGATGGCTGTGAGTGTCCCATAGTCCGTGCCTGTGAGCCTTCTCCAGAAATGCAACGGACAATAAGCTCTATGCCAGGACACTGGAGCTGATGATGCACACCAACTTAAACCAGCTACACATCTGTCTTTGTTTTATTTTTTCTCTTCAACTGCATCCACATGCTATGGCACTGTGTGAATAAATATGCAGGGCACAATAGCGATGGGACAAGCATTGCATATTAGGTGACAGCAGGTAGCCCCACAGTCTCTTGCAGTGATCTGCTTCCACATTCATCACAATCCATGAACTAGGTGCAATCACAGAGAAACTCTGGCTAGTCCTCACAACCAACAGCAGACTCAAACCTGCAAGGTAAGAGGCTGTGATAGCATCCTCATTTATTACTCAATAAGAAAGGGGACATTCAACCTCATGCTGAGGTATTCAAGCTTTAAAATCTTTACCAACCTTGGTTCACAAGCATTAGAAGCTGGTAACTCAACTACAAAGAAAATGAATGACTAGTTCACATTATGCAGATATTGCCACAGTTTTCATGAGGTTAAAAACAAACAGGATAGTAAGAGAATGCAGAGAAACATTTTTCAATGCAAGCAGCAAAATGCAGTACTGAATGAGTGCTGGTTGATGAGCATGCCAATGTCTCTGCAAAGGAACTTTTTTAGGAGAAAGGAGAACTTGCACATCAGGAAACCTTTACTGTGCACACACTGCATGTATTGTAGTTACAGGCATTTCCAACAACATCAAAGTTAGGTTCAAGGGGAGTTCCAGGGAGAGGTAAAGATGAGAAGAAAACTAGCAAGGCTTCATCTGTGCAGGCATTTTCAACAACAAACCAATTATCTGTATGTTTATCATAAATTCTCACCATGCTTCTGAGGCCCAACATCACATCATTGGCCATCTCCAGATAGAAAGGGAAAGGAAGACGTGGGGAGACAAAAAAAGGATCAAGATAGTGAGGCTAATAATGTGATCAATATTTCACTCTTACTAGCAAATATATACTTATTACTTCTTATACTTCTGGTTTGAAACACCAAATTCTAGCCACTGCACCCAAAGAGGATGGCCCTGAAGAGGGTGGCACTTTCAGAATCCAACTACATCTAAAATGACCCTGTGAGGTGACAGATTATTCTTTTACAAAGTAAAGATTAAATTCACAAAGGTTCTGTTCCAAAACTCACTAAAAATTAATGGATTCTTTACATTGCTTTACACAGCTTTTAAATCCTAAATTATTATATAGTCCATAAGGGATGTAATTTTTCACTCTACTGAGCCCAAAGCAAAGCAATGCTACCCTTTAACAGTCTGATTTACTCTATTGGAGCATCAGGCATAACAGATTGCTCTATCATCATCCTTCTTCTCCATTCCAGCCTAGTCAAATTCAAATCTCAAAAGTTCCTATTTTTTTCCTATTCTGCCAGGAGTACATGAGAGAGTTGGCACAGGAGATGCAAGGAGTTGCTTCTACATCCTGTTTGAAGCCCAGTGATAGTTGCCTTGCAAAGCCTCTCCTCTCTGCTCCAGCCATGTGAAAGCCTTAGAAAGCTCCTACTCCTGACTATTAGCCACAAATGTTTTGATTAAAAAATTAATTTTGAAAAGGTTGCTGCACCCTCATTCAGGGCTTTATTTTGGAAACTGCCCAAGCTACTATTTTGACATGAGAAAAGACATGGCCAGCCAAATCATTAAAATAGCTCAGCATAATAAAAAATCTGGCCACCAGTTTCCCAAAAGAGAACTGATACTGAATACTTCTGAAGAAATAGTATTTGTTATGTTGAGTAAGTTCAGGTAAGTCTTTTCTACACATGTGCTCATAAATATGGTTCTGAACTTATGGCAAGCTATCAAGTTGGTTTTTTTTAAAAAAATATATATATATTTTCCACAGTATTAGCACCTGTGAGTCCTTAATATTTTGCTAACACCGAGCACAGGTTATTTTAGGTATTATAAAATTATTTAAATTCAATGGATAAATAGATTTATAAATTGCTTGTTAATATTATTGTACAGTAAGTTCAATCTTCAGCAAATCACTTCAATGCACATGTAACCTCCAGTTTATGCTTTTTATGTGTTGGTTTCAAAGCAACTCAAGTTTGATTCCTACACCGCTAAAAGGAATGGAAATGTTTTGGTGATCTGAGTGAGATCAGGATCAAACACTTCTTTAATTTTACGTACATGTTTAAATGCTTAGTTGGATCAAGACCTAAGACATTTTATGAACCATAAAAATGAAAAAAAAAATATTGAGAAACCAGCCACATTTTATGTTTTTTATTTTAAACTTTTACTGATTTTGTTATTACTGAACATTCAACCCCCCCTCAAAAAGTCACCTTTAAAATACCACTGTAGGCTGAGATAAAATATACAAACGTTAGCTCTGTAAACATTGAGTGAAAAATCTAAAAGAATCTGACACATTAAGGCTCCAATTCAGTAAAATACATAAGCTCATGCCAAGCACATGAGTAGCCACAGAAGTTCTCTGGGATAGGTGATGTAATGCAACTTAAGCAAGTACTTAAATTCATTACCAAACTGGAACTTTAAACATGTTGTTTCTTTTTGACTTCCCTCCATGGCAACATTCATTTTTAAGCTTATTTCTGTTCAATATTTTTTTGCCCCCACTAAGGTTCATGCCGAGTAAATCCAGATTTTATCCCTAAGAATCTTATTAGCAGGGTTTTCTTACATGAGTGAGAGAAAAATTAAACCAAACAAAAAATTCCCTTTCTTGCAGCTAGGGAAATATGCTGGAACAAAACTTGAATGCTTCAACAATGCTTTGGGTAGCAGAAGCCCAGGCCTGGTGTCATTAATCACGGGGATGACATGTCACTTTTAAATCCATTACAGCCTTGACCTAAATCTATGGTGATCAATAGCAAGAGCTGACTGATTTCATTGGATTCTGGATGAGCACACTGTCTGTGACCAGATATTACAGAATATCTGCTTCATTGCTAGGGATTTCTAAGGAGAAAATCTTGTTTCTTCACTCATGTAAGAAACCAACACCGAGTTAGTTCAGATGCCCTTTCAGCTATTATCAGTTTCTGTACAAGGCAATTTATAGATTATCTCCTCCTTTTTTTTTTTCTTTTCAACTGATTCTTCCATCTTATACTTCATCATCAAACAACATTAAACTCTGTATTCTGGGATGACCAATTCCTAACACTGCTTTGCTGATTTAAAAATGCTAGTTAAATGAAATTTCACAGCTTATTATATTCAAAGCTAGTTTGAAACTGTATTTCTAGATGGCATTAAAATGCATTATTTTGCCAGTGTTTGCATGTTTTATTTTCCCCAAAAAACTTTATTTAATCTTAGAAAAGTAGAATACAATACAGTGGTACAAACAAATGATCATTTATATGCAACTGAGCAAAAAATGTACAAAGATTTCAGACATGTCATAAAAATACAGAAAAAAATAATTTAAAATAAAACCAAGATAAAATATAGAGGACATGAAATGAAGGGAAAATAAAATATCAGTTTGATGATCTTATGTTTCCTTTCACTTTCAAAAGGAATCATCCCGGGGGAAATCAAATTGTCAGATAAAAAGATAACACCACAAAGGAGACAAGGTAAATGAAGTGACAAAGAAAAAGACAAGGAAAGTGAAAATAATGGTGAAAGCATAAGACTCTTTAATAATCAAAAACAACACTGCTGACACCATGCTGAAGGTACGGAAGCCTCAACTGCCATGGAATAATATCTGGCTGGAGAACGGAAGTGAGATGAACACAGTGCAAACCACAATTCTTAGCAGTGACAAATTATGATCCATTGGACTCATATCTGCTAGCTCATATTTCCACTTCTAAGGTACACTGAACTTCTTAGTCTTCTAATACCAGAGGAGAGTCCTAGTGGGTAACTTGCATGACTGCTAAAGCTGGAAATATGGATTTTTGAGGTAGGCTGGAATTTGCATACTATCGAACATGAAAAACAGGGAATTTAAGGCAGATGATACAAGGCTACCCTGGCCAGAGACACAGGTTTTCTCTTTTGTCCTGCATACTGCCAAGATACTTGTGATAATTTTTAGAGTTATTTTGCTACCTCCCACCATCCTATAGAGCTAGAGAGTATTACAGAGTCTAGACTTTTTGAGATTCAATAACGTTTAAAATATCAAGCTGGGAGTAGCAGGAAACAGGAATGATAAGATGCTGTTACTAGTACACAAGTCTATTCCCACTCTGGACAGTACATGAATTGCTGCCCCCTTTTAATCATTTAAAAATACAAAGTGAGAACAGAAAAGTGAACAGAGTTTGTTGAATAAAATGATTTTGCAGAAGCATGAGAAAGTTAAAAAATCACGAACTAAGCTGTGAAGATTATGATTGTTAATGAATTATAAATTTGACACAAGTTATGAGGCAATGACTAGTAACAACTCAGGAGGTGGAAAATGATGCTATTCCTTAACCAGAAAAACCCCAACATCTTCATGCGCTACTAAATCACAGACACACTGGGTAAAGTTTCTGAAACACTCACATTGCTAGGAGTAGCACAGCCAGTTTGGAGAAAATACATTTCTGATTCATAACGTATATTATCTGAGCTAAGAGAGAATCAAATTAAGAATTTCTTGAGATCACTCTAACACTGTCTTTCAAGACCTATATTAACAATAAGTGAATCAATATCACCTTTTATGGAAGTTGCAACAAGTACCAGTTCCCAGCAAAAAAATCATCCTGTATAAGTGACTAATTTTCTTTGACGTGAGGGGTTCCTGTTAATTTGTTTTTAGTGAATATGTCTCGTGCACAGTGAAAAATATGGGAATTCAACTTTCTTTCCATGAATAATATGATATTTTATCTTTGCTTCTAAGTTTTCATTGTTTTGGAGTATAGTATGTGGATGAACTAGAAGTGCTTTCTTAATAGTTCTGAAGAGCTCTCAGAAGTAATAATCTTCAAGAGGAATCATACATCACAATAAGACATAGCCAGTAAAGCACAGAGGATGCTGGGGAGTCCATTGAAGTAAGCAGCTACACTTGATCATAATGACAATGAAGATTTGAAAACTGTCTTTCAGTGTGTCAGATGGAATAAAACATACCAACAACCTGACGATGTGGCAAAGCCCTTAGCAGTTAAATGACCCAAGTTATAATATAACTTGCTGATATCTTGAAATAAATGAATAGGACTCATACCAAAAGAGATAGAAATACAGAGATAATTATTGAAAGCTCAACATTTCTAAGGTACCAGGTTTCAATAACTTTATCTGATTGCTCAGTTATTCAGAATGGATATAGAGTGACTGAACGGAGATTCCAGAATAAATATTAATTTTCATTTTTTATTTTACAACTCTCCAAATTTCTGAAGCTTATCAAAGTCAAAAGATTAGGTATCAGTATTGCAGGCTGAGTAGCAGCTGTGTAAATTCAAGATTTTAATACACCGAGGTAGATGTATAAGCTGGCTAAATATGAATGTGCATATAGGATGGCTGAGTAATAACAATAATTAGGAGAGGATGATTATAAATTCTAGTAAATCCATTTTCAAAAAGATGACCAAATGTAATTTTTTCTAAATTAGAAAATAATTAGGGCATTTCAACATTACTAGACATCTTTCCAACTTTAAGAGATTACAAACTTGAGCCTTAATAGAAGATTATGGCATAGTGTTGCAGCTATACATTTTTCCTGATGTTGGAGCTAATCTTTCTTCTGTTAATCTGATTTGATAAGGATTAAATGAAGAATTAAAAGATTTTTACAGCAGAACTCATTAGAAACATTTTTACAAATCTGCTTCAAATAGAATAAAAATATCTTGTATCAACACCCTGGAAAAAAAAAAAAAAATCAACCCAGCCTTCACTCTTCTAGCAAGAAATTTAGCTATTCTTTGCATGACAGAATTGTGAACCAATAGCAACTGTGGTTTTGGGAAAGTAAAGGAAGTCCATCTTTCCTGGAGGTTTATCTTAATGAAATGACTTAATGAGTAGAAACAATATTATTTTTTTTAATTGGGTGGGGCATATTTTCTTCATATGCAAAGACTGTAATTGGAAGTAGTCTCCATTTGACATAACTCCTCCTATAAAGTCTCTACAAAGATAAATCAGATTAATTTCAAAATCCAAGTTAGGCTGTCAGGTTTGAAAAGATAGGCTTCCTGGCCCTCCCAGTTACATAGGTAACACTACATTTTTCACACTTGTTGTAATTAAGGGTTGTGATTTATACCACACAGACATCTGAGTCCTTGAACACCTCAATGTATTGGCTCAGGCTAACCTCCACAAAGTGAAAGGCATACAAAGCGGAAGAGGAAAAGACAACAAACTGGCAAATATCAACACCTTAATGTCAGCTGAAAACGTCTCCAATGCTAATGAAGGCTGTGCACGTTCTTCCAGCCTCAGACTTCACAGACCCTTGACATAAAAAAATGATAGTCTCTAAAAAAAATCCTTTCTCTCTCTCCAGTAAGCTGCATGGCCACCCAACCCTGTCATAAATCTGCCAGAGCAGTCGTGCATCCATCTCCCCAACACCTCTCTGCTTTTTGAGTTGGCACTTGTTGGCATGATACAGCCTATCAAGTGGGTCCAGCCAGAGAAAGAATGTTACACAAGGGCTCTGCAAGTTATGACAATTCCTCGTTCAACCCTGAATCCACTGTAATTTTCTACAATGGATTTATAAGGCTCATAACAAGGTAAGGGTCACAGAAGCCAAACACTCCCTCCTTGTCCTTTGAGTCATGAGGTGACTTTGCATGAGGTGACACCAAAGTCTAATCTTAGGCTGCAAGAAAATCAGCCCCTTCTGTGAATGTCCTCAAGCTCTGCAATTCACAGAAGAAAATGTTTGGGAGACAATCCAGTTCCCACAATTTTTAGGTGATATCACAACACCTGTGTTTTGCCAAAGCCTTCCCAAAAGCAGAAAAAAATCAGCAGCATCACTTAAGTTTGCAGCTGTTACTGTACTGACGAGTTGGCTGGAGTACCAGATGCAGTGAAGAGGCAGTTTTCATATTCTGCATATGCTATGCATATACAGCTCTCTTATTACGACTGTTGTTGTAGAAATGGGATAATACACAGTGACAGAAATGATATATCCCAAACGTACTCCTCCCAGAGATCAAATCCTCTTTTTTGGCTCCCTACGCAATGTTCAGCCACTGTTCCTGACTCAAGCAGAGGGATCCCCAGGACTCAACGCTCCTATCATCCCTGGATTCTGTCTTTTCCAAAGTTTTGAAACTTGGTTCTCCTAAATACATTGAAAATCTTCAACCAATCTACACCACCTCTTCTGAAACTTGGTTTCCTATCTCAATTACAGTAGCCATCAGCAATCCTGCTTCATTCCCTCCTCACTAGTAGTACATAAATAACCCTGCCCACTAATCTACCAAGAAATATCTGCTACATTCATTTGCTAATTTAGCTGAGTGGATGTTGTGGTCATTATGATGGGAGTGACCTGCTCCCAGCCCCCCGTGTGCCACAGAATCATAGAATCTCCTGGGGCAGGCAGCCCATAGACATGGGCAAGCTGGTCACATACCCACTTCTGCTTTACAGGGGTCCAGGCCACCCAGGAGAGGAATGGGAGCTGCTGTGGCCATGTGGCCAGGACCTTCAGCCCAGGACACTACCAGCCTTGGGTGTGCGCTCAGAGCTCAGGGTACAGTTAATGTGTTACATGACCTGATCTGCAGGGGCTCCGGGTGGAAATGAAACTTAGATTGTACCAACAACATGGCTGTGCCGCGGTCTAGCCGAGGACCCCTGAAGACCCTGCCTGCCCATGGCGCTGGGTGGCAGTAACCCTTCCCTCCAGCAGCTCTGACCTGATCCAGAGGTGCTACTAGCCACCCGCCTTTCATTGCACCCAGCTGTCCTGTACAGAGACTCCTCATTAAGTTCCATCCTACCTGCCCTAGGTGCCCTCCTTACTCTTTCCTCCTGGCCAGCTCAGCCTGTGAGCCCTCATCCCCATACCCTCTCCTCGGGAACATGCACTTTCTCATTCAAACTTAACACCTACTTGTGCCAGGGCTCGCACTGACTGTTCCCTCTCTCACTGCAGCACTCACACCACTGACCTTTTGTGAGCCTGTTCCTATGCCTGAATTTAATTTCCTCCCTTAACCCAGACTGGCTACGTACTAAGGGCACAGACCCACACACAGGTGATCTTCCCAAGTATAGCTTTATGGTATGGGTAATTTTTGTATACGTTAAAAAGCAGAAGCTTAAAAGTATTCTATTTTTTGTCACAGAAACTGCAAAAGAGGACGTACAGAACCATCGTAATTGAGAATGCACTGGAAGGAAAGGGGAGGAGGTGGAGAGGGATGGGAAGGGGAGAAAAAATGGGATGGGGTAGGCAGGGATCTGTAATAATCCTTCTTACAGATATAAGAAGATAAATGAAGGGGACGAGCAAAAGAAAATATTTAAAATCAGGAAGATGGAAACGGAGTATTTAAAACTCCTATCCATAAAAGAATGAATTATTTCACTTTACCTACATGAAACTGCCTTTGGGGCATATCCTCATCTCGCTCTACAGAGATGCATAAAGACAAGTCCCTGAGGGTAGAGAGGGGAACACGCTGCGGAGTATGGCAAGACAAATACTTTTGCACACACAGCATGAGGACACTTCAAACAACATCTCTGCCCCTTGCCCTGCCAGGCTTTCACAGTGGGCAGTGAACCATTTAGTGCTAGGGTTTAGCCCTTAGCAATGCTAACGGAGGGGGGGCTCTGGAGTTACCTTACAGCAGCAGTGACTTCTACAAGGCAGTGGGGCAAAATGCTACAGTATTTAACCAAAGAGCAATAAAATATGCACTTTTGTTCATATGAAAGCTTCTTTATAAGCAAGAGTACCTACTCGTACTCTCCGTGTGTCTGCTTTTGGAGTGCTGCATTGTGCAAAGCGGAGACATGCTTCCTTTTACCAAAATTTCCCTTTTGCTATTATACATTGTGAAGCCACAGGCAAGTGACTTTGCAGCCTTGTCCCACAAATGTGGTACAGATGTTTATTTCCAAGCACTTGATGGATGAATTCAAATGGGAGAAGCAGGAACTCAGAAGAGTGGAATCTTACTGATAAATATTTCATAACATCAGAGACTGCAACGTATATCTTCAGAGCCCCTTTGCCAGAATTGCTTACAGGTGATAGGTATGTCAATTAGTGTAGTACTCCTGGCAACCTGAGAAACATAGATTGGAATTGATGGACTATGTACTATTTTCCAGCTGTAATGCAGCTCACTGCTATTATTTGCTTGCAAAAAAACATCTGTTCCAAGATGAAAGCACCTACATATGCCTCCATGTCTCCAAAATTACAAGAGGTTAGTTTGTTAAACATTTAATCTATGTAAACAAACACAGGCTTCATGCAAGACAGATCTGAGTATGGACTGATTATTCTATCATAGCATTGCTAACTATTACTCACTGCTGTGCGCCAAAACTTCAAAACCAAGAAATTCTCAGATATATTTTCCTAGATAAAATACATTATACGAAGGTTGATTTACTCAGAGGCTCAGACTTTTAGAAATAAAACTGATTTCAAAAGAAAGGAAGCATTTAAACAGTGTTATGGTAATATGGCTTATTCAATTATTAACTAGTGGGTTTATTTTTAATTGCTCGTGTACCTCTTCAAACTCAGCCTAGGTCAGCCATGAAGGAAAACAGCTACCAGCTGGCTGGCAGCTGCACAGCCTGCACAGGATGGACATGGTTCTCTCAGCCGATGGATGGGGTTTCAGATCAGAGAAAACATTACCATGGATGGCACAACGGGGTGCCCATGACTGGCCTCCCCGTCACTCACAGCAGAGAGGCTGAGGGAATGTTTCTGAACTACTCTCTTACCCCTAAAGGTGGTCTCTCCAGGTCAGGGTTGAGGCACATTGGTGGGGCAATGTGGGGAAGTTTGCACTGCTGCTGCCCATGCTGTATCTGCTCTATAAATAAATAGAGGACTTTAGTCTCCAGGGCTGTCAGTTTGGCACCTTCCATGTGCACAAAATACATGGTTTGGTTTTTTAATTTGTTTAGAAGCAACCACCCAAAAAGTTATATGCAAAGCTTAGTATGGCGAATCAAAATAAATCAAATTTATTGCATAAGAGCACCTAAAATCCCACAACTTCCACTTGTTCTCTCTTTCTCTTGTGTTTTCTACTTTTAATTGTGATAAGAATAAAAGTTATGGACCTCTTTCGGTGTTTCTTGATGACAACGGTTGCTGTTCCACCACAATTCCAATGCTGCCACCAAGCACGCAAGAAGAAGGCCTATTGCTAAAATGCAGAAAACGCCTGCAAAACTGTGAAGCTTGAGTGCCTTCCCATCTGTCTGTGCGTTGGTATGGCTATTCAGGTCACAACGTCCCATCCGTGGCCACCATTTCTGTTTAAGAACATCCAAATCTCCACTTTCTTGCAACTCTAAGATCCTGCAGAAATTTCAAAACACAGGTGTTATTTTCAATGATAATTTTTCACAGTTTTCTTGGTCTTTTCTGTATGTCACATAACTCTTAAGTCTACTGTCCCACAATTGAAAACTCCCTCCCATCACCACCACCATGTAGCATTCTCCATCTGAAACTGTTATAGCAGAATTTCTTTCTACTCACAGCAACAGGTAAACTCCATCAGGTAACTTTAGAAAAAGAAGACTGTCAAAAATTCCACTGCAATGTAAGAAGCATTTCCAAGGGAAATCACCATATTCCCGTTAGTCATGGCTTGTCTGGCTACATTCAGCTGCAACAGCTGGTCCCACTAGCGAAACGCTCAACCCACTCCACTGCTGCTCTCCCACAACAATTTCAAAATCATGTGAGACTAAACATGCTACTATTTGTGCACCACTTAATACAAATCTGTTTAAGCAGCGACCAACTCATTTATTTCAGCAAATGTAGTTTATGCAAAAGGATTTTACTTCAATGCTGTTACTTCATGCCTGAATTACTGTGGTAACAGTTGTTAATTAATCATTGTTTTGCCTCTTGTGAAGTGTCCCTTCTCTCCATGAATGATTCATTTTGGATGTGGTTTGATAACTGTTTTAGCTGTTTACTAACAATCTTTTCTCTTGAGGCAGCTTTGTCTCTGGTTATGCAGCTGGAGTTCTACCCCTTTTTATAAAGGAGCGAGACGAGGAAATCTTGCTTCAGCTCCCTGCCTGGAGCAGAGCACCCGCTCACTTTCTACTAAGGCCACACGACTCTGCACAACTGCTGTCTTCATTTCAGTGTACACCTTCACATGAAAAAGACATTCCTAGCTAATAGCTCAGAGATCACTAAATGGCATAGTTTTATAATCTCATAGTCTTGGCAACCCCTTGCAATACTCAGCAATTCTTGTTTTCCTGTACCATTGTAAGGCTTCGACCTGTCTCTCCATCCTAAAGAATAAACCGGGGCATTACTACTTGCTTACTGTAGGAAGCAACACATTGCTTCATAGCCTGCAAAAAGTAGCATGAATCAAAAATCTCTCTTCCCTAGCTCACACAAAGTCCTTTTTCTGCCAGAGGCAGTGCTGCCTGGAGGTGTGAGGCCACACGCAACCTCCAGTCCCCTCCTCCCAAAGCAGATGCACATGGAGCAGAAGTAGCAGCAGCTTTGTTGAAGCCTGAACTCATAACCTCTCTGCCATCTCTTACTCACCATCATTTATTCAATAATGGCCAAAATTAATGAGAACCACATATGCAACGCCTTGCTGGTTGTAGAGAGGAATCCTATAAAACAAGCTTTGTTTCAGTTTACCTCTGAGAGAAAAGATCTCTGTAGGGGCTTCCATGCTGGAGTGCTATCCCGTATCCTTTGCTGCTGATGCTGTTTCCAATGACTGTCACAGAGCATTCATCATCCGTCAGCGCAGCATATTCCACCACCGTCACATCCCACAGGAAAGCATAGTTTCCTTTCTTTGCCTGCAAATACACCATGAACACAACAAAATCTAAACTACATTTCTAGGTAGGACAAAACCCAAGCAAACAAACAAACCCTGAGTTTGTAATTACTCCATGGTAGTATTTCATTAGGTCACAGTTCACCTGTAGATCTCCAACATCTTAATACATTTTTAACACTCTTCTCTCCCAGAAGTACCTCATCTACTTCAAACCTGGCTAAAATGTCTTCCATTTTTAATAGGAATACATAGGATAACACAGCCAACTGTAAGCGTAGTCAACGCTTACATAACAGGTAATTAATTATAAATGAAAGCTATTGCCTTAGTTGATGACATTTGATGTATGTTTTGTAGGAGACATGGATTAGCAGGAGTGTGACCGGTTCCATACACGTATATAACTAGATGGATACAGTATGAGCACTAAGTGGTGCTTCCAAGTCATCGCAGTTACCAAAATGGTAACTTTACAGGTTTCCTCATATAAACATGTAAATAAGCAAAGCCCCTTCCTGGAGCTATGATAGTCCTGTAACAAAAGGCATGCTCTGAGCGCAAAGAGTTCCCTCTTTTTTTTCACAGGTAAGAAGAGTCACCAGCATCTCCTATTATCTCAGTTTTGGGACATATATTGTTGCATTTCATCACACACCCACACAGATGTCCTTAAATGTCAGTGTTAATTGGGATTCAAACCAATGCCTGCACACAGTGCATACGATGAATGTAAATCATCTTACTTAACATAAGATGTAAGAAACATCTCTGGATAGGGATTCAGTAAAGAAAAAAGTAATCATTTTATTTGGTTAAAGTAATCATTGGTTTCCTAATATATTTAAGTAGTATGTTTTTAAGACTCTAGTGAACATACAGAGCACAATGGAACAGATGGGCTGGAACATCTAATGCAAATAAATGAGTAGTCATTGAATGTAGATTTACATGGCTTGTGGGTTTGTTTTTTTTTTTTGCCGTTTTTTCTTTTCACTTGGGGTTATTTCTGATCTTTCTTTAGGTCAAAACAACGCATGGCAGGGAGCTGAAGTCCTGCATATATTTCTTTATGGGAACTAAATCACCAAGCCCCCCTAGCAAACGGCTGCAGCTCTGACACAGAATTAGCTTATCCTTCCACATATTTTCCATTTTCATGTAAGCTCAGTTTTGAATTCACCTGTAAGCCTGTAAGACTCCCTTAGTTATTTTATTATATTGGATTCCTCAGTTGAGCAATTAAGCTAATTTTACTTCACCGTGCTTTGATATAAACCACAGCTTTCTGAAGTCCCTGACAATTGTTTAAACGTGACAATAAATCAAACAGGTGAGTTATCCTCTACTGGGGTATCCAGGGAAACAAAGATTAAAAGTATGTTGTTTGGATTTTCTGTAAGCTACTTGCCACCATCCGCCTCTTCTCCCCCGCCCCCCTTCCCTTTTATCTTCATCAAGGCAATCAAAGATCCCTGAATTCATCTGCTTCTAAGTTAAACCAGAGTAAAAATGTGATATCTTTCCTCTATGGTAAGATTTAAATGAGCCTGTACTGACCACTTTGAAAATAATTTTTGTTCAGGGTATGCCCCCATTATGGGTTTTTCCCCAGTTTCTCCTTTGCCACCTCGCTGATCAGTTCAGTGTGACAGAAGTTAATGCATATAGCCTCAGGCAACTATTATTATATTAGTACAAAATATCATTAAAATCTATATTATAATATGGGCCTTACAGGAGTTATTGAAATAGGAGCCACAGGACTCTACAATGTAAACCATACATTGATTTAGGTGACACAACTTACTATAGAATCATAGAATCATAGAATGTTTAGAGTTGGAAGGGACCTTAAAGATCATCAAGTTCCAACCCCCCCTGCCATGGGCAGGGACACCTCCCACTAGACAAGGTTGCTCAAAGCCCCATCCAGCCTGGCCTTGAACACTTCCAGGGATGGGGCATCCACAACTTCCCTGGGCAACCTGTTCCAGTGCTGTTCCTTACAGTAAAGAATTTCCTCCTAGTATCTAATCTAAATCTCCCCTCTTCCAATTTAAAAACATTACCCCTTGTCCTATCACTATATCTCCTGACAAAGAGTCCCTCTCTGGCTCTCCTGTAGGCTCCCTTCAGATATTGGAAGGCTGCTATGAGGTCTCCCCGGAGCCTTCTCTTCTCCAGGCTGAACAATCCCAGCTCTCTCAGCCTGTCAATTAATCTAGCAGGTTCATCAAAATATCTCTCAATTAAATGTCACTGTATGAGACCAGAGCAAGACTTCCATATCTGCATTGTAATACTATCCCTGGCCGTCCATCTAAATTGGTAATGGTGATGCAAAGGAGGAAAGAACAAACCACTCTTTACCATATGTGACAGAAAAGGCTTCATAACCTATCAACACAAGGATGCGTAAAAAATTAAGGATGGCAAGGGAGTGATTCCTCAAGGCATCTAGCCTATATTCAGCCAGCAACCTACATTATTGGAAGCCTAAAATGTGCTTTTCAAAGGTATTTTCTGAATGGCCAGGTACCCATAACTAACTGGGTTGTTAACAGCAAATCTCTGCATCCTGCCCTCTGCTTTTCCTGTGATGGGCTGTAATGATTCACATTTTATGCTTTCACACCAGTGATGGTGCTTATGAGCCTCCTACCTGGTTAGGGACAATTGGCAATAGGCATCTTCCCAATAGTGTTCCTGGCAGGGAAGGACCATCATAAGCCCTATTATAGCACATCTCAGGCAGGTTGTGTTCTATGGTAAATAACACACAAGCTTTTGCTACCTATGATAGAAAACTGTCCAAGTTCAAGTGCATTAAAAATATGAACTCACAGGACCAAAGACAATAGCATTTATACTGTACACAGAATTTATGCAAAATCTACATTATTACAGAACAAAAAATTGCCTGATGGATGTACAGAAAGAGGAGATCCAGAAAACATCTGGCCTAAATCACTGTGCTAAAACATATCTTGCATTTTTCTGGTTGTTTTTTACTATGTTTGTTGTTTTTTTTAAATAGCTGTATATTTTAGTTGTTTCAGAATTGCTTTGTAAATCATCTTTTCAAATTTACAATTTACAAAAGAAGAACAGTGACAACATGTCATACATTCCTCATCTTTTTCTTACTAATATGTGAGGAACGCAGTCTTCCTCAAATATTCGATTTCAATTATAAGGCAATGTCTAGAGCAAAATCACATTATTGATTCTACTTTTCAAGCCTCAGTTTTCCATATGTTATTTTTTTTATAAAAGAGCTTTGTACACTGGCTTTTAATGTCAGACAGACGATCTTTTGCAAGGTGTAACTTCTCTTGCATCTGCAATGTTGATATCCTAAGTTATGTCATACAACTATAAGTAGCCAATAACAAAGTCTACCAGGCCTCTTCATATCAATTTTATATTTTTTATGACATAAATCATCCTATCCAGTGCCATCACATCTGTAGAGAATTATTTCTCTGACACTCTGCTCATTTTAGCATAAACAGGAATCTGAATTTTACACTATTAGTTATTCATACTTCTCAACTCCCAGAAATAATGGATGTAAAACTATTTCCCCTCTCTGATTGCTAAAACTAGAATCTCCAAAGATCCCTTTTTCCTAAGGGAAGATTTTTCTCTTCCAAAACTTCTTCTACTTGTGTAATTTTCTTCTCTGAAAAGCAGAGACCTCATTCTGTTAGTGAGTTCACTGCATGGAAAGCTTCCATATGACCAAATGTTTAGTTGCTGTCTAAATTCAGCATCCTTCCCATCTCTGTTAATATCTGTTGTGACAGCTAAGCAGTATCATTTGTAAAATTTAAAGAAAAACTGACAAACTTTGAAAAATGTATGTACAGAACACACAACTACAAACATACATGTGTGTTTGAGATATGTTTACTTTTTATATACCTTCACTAGGCAAGTAGTAAAAGCCAAATAAAATCAAATTGACACTTATTTTCAACTAAAAATCAAACCAAAACGTTTTAAAAGTAGTTTACACTTTTCATTTTTGTCATGTGAAAGAATGTGTGCATGCACATATGCGTACCCCTCAGCTTCCAGGCCAGAGGGGTACTGGAGGCAGGAAGACTAAGAACTACAGCAAACACCTGGCACTGACCCACGGGATGTACAAGCAGGAAAGATATCAAGGCTCCCTAGTTGGTTATGACACAGATGTACCTACCCATGCAACCAAGTCCTGATCACAATGCAGCAAAGATGCATATCCTCAGGCTCTTGCATTCACAGCTCAGCCATCTAAAGCCTGCACTGTATGTTTTTAGGGCCCAAACTGGAATAAAAATCTTCTAGTGATCAGACATCATTGCAAAGATAATATAGAGAGAGATATGGTAAAAGGGAATGTGGCAAATACCAGCTGAGAATAGGTAAGATATCTTGAATAAAGAATGACTGAAATGAAACGTAGAATAATAAGCTAGAATTTATACTTTAGACTTTTAATTGGCTTTTGTATTTTGCTCCTTTGCTATGGGTCTTTATTGTGACTCTCAGCATGCAGGCATAGTGCAGAACAAAACAAAAATAGTTCAGTTAAATTTTCAAAAACCTCTTTAACAGACGTAGCCAAAGCAGCACTCATTTATTCTACCCAGGTGGAACTACTGTGGTGGTTTACACCAAAGACACTAGATTTATCTTTGGTTGAAGAGGTTTAAGAAAAGAGATTTAGGAAAAAAGAACCCCCAGGAAAAACTTATATAAAAAATATTTCTTCTTCACAATCATAAAAAATTAAAAGGCCAGGGAAGATTGTCTCCTATATATAAGAAGGACCACAAAGAGAACAGTAATACTTCAGAAAAGCAGTAAGCAACCTCATAACTTCACTCTTCAACATGGAGTGAGATGGAAGAATATTGTTCAAAGGATCCCGGCTTACTGATGGTAAAACAATGGTTTTTCAAGGAAAGTGTGGTAAGAAATAATAATGGCTTGAAAAAGATGAATTTCAGATTAATGACTGGTATGTCTGTGAATTATCTGAAACTTATGAAGAAACTACCATACTAAAGACAAAAGTGCAAGAATAGTGCAACATTCATCACTAATTTACTGCCAGAATGGGGTGTAACTGTAGCTGATCCCATTATATGTCTGGTACCACAGAAATATCAAAAAGTGACCTTTACATTGGCATTAGTGGAATAGTTCAAAACCATGCCAGGATAACATTTATTATCTATAAAAAAGTGCTTTAAGAGAAGCAACACAGTTCTAATAAAAAGAAAACATGCCATTTAATCCTCTTCAAATTATTTAAAAATTAATATAATTAAGGAGCCACTAAAGGATGTAATACATTCAGGCTTTAAAGAAGCATTTGCTTTTACTCCAAAGGCTGATGAGTCAAGAAATGGAGACATTTATAAGGACCCATGAACACACACAGATGAGGAAGCACAATTCACAATATAAAATTCATTGTGGACAATAAATTATTGGAAAAAATAGTTTAAAAAAAATATTTTTATTGAACTTTAAATTGCATTTGCTCTCAAAATAAAAATTAATAGAGGTGACTGTTCAACAAGAAATGCTCTGATTTAATGTTTAGCAGTCATTAAGGGAGAGAAACTTTTTGAAGGAAGCAAAAAAGAGAAGGAATAAACTCTTACTGTCCTATTGTATAAATTAACGATACATTCACATTATTTACTGTACTTGTTTTTGATCACATCATCAAAAGTGACATAGAGGAAAAAAGAAAGGAATCAGAGTAATTTTGGCACCAAATTCGTTGGAGAGGGGAACAAACAGTCTCCACCGAAGCAAGGCTTTTAAAAAAATACAGTAACAGTTTAGTTCTCCTGTGTATAGACATAAAAGATATATATATGGGATTATATAGCAATCATATTACTTCATTCCTTCAAAGCAAAAATGGGTGCCCACAATGAAAAAAGCCACAGGTTATTACATATATTGTGGTAACTAAGAATCACCCTGAAGAACTGATTGTCACCTAGAGTTATGCAAACAGTTTGCTAGATTTACAAAGGCTTAGAAATGTGTGTGATTCCAATGCCAACATCCACCTGGGATAAGATAGCAGGAGCTACCCAATGCGTGCTTCTTGGGGATCCTGGCTGTAGCTTGACCCGGAAAGAAACTTTCCATACAACAGCGTTAGTCAATCCTCCTCTATTATAGTACCTGAAAACTTGAGTGGCAAAATAACATTTTGTATGGACTTGGTGATTTGTCTAGTAACCTCCTCTTATGCTATGCAGAGACATTTGTGAGTAGGAGGATGTTTTCCATCTGCAATGACCACTTTCAATTGCCTTGGGAGTACAACAAAAGCAACTTGCCCCCCCGGCTCTGAAAAGCTCTTCTGTCGCTTACATGAGTTTGCAGTGCATTAATGCCCTTTCCGTGGCTCTTCCAGTGTTGCAAAAGCCTTGACAATGGGAGATGGTCACTGTGGCTACAGGGACTGTGCTGTGTCTGAAAAGAGACCTCTGCCATGGCAACCAAACGCCACAAAAGCTTTCAGGACTTTCTTCCACTATTATCCTTTTGTTTTTAGCCAGTCAAAGGGAGTAGGAAAATCTCTGGGAAATGGAGAGAGGTAAATGGAATACAAACATCTGAAATACCTGCCTGTACCATAAATAAGCAGCACTCTCCTGTTTTGCATTGAAGCAGCATTGCCCTGTTTGTAACTGCAGCTGAACTGTGATGCTGTTTGGAGAAAATGGAAAGGGGGAGAAGGGGAGAAAGGGTAGTAATGATTTTTTTTTTTTTTTTGCATTGTGTCAGGCAAGTTCTCATTCAGAAAAATGCATTGGGGATCTTTTTATGCTAGAGAAATTTAGATTTCCCATTTCCTATAAAACACATTTTTAAGGCACATCTCTTTCATGCAGCAGTACATGTTTATGGATGGAAAGTTCCATTTCCTTGGCTGACATCAATGCTCCTTTATCAAAACAGAATTTCTAGCTCTAAGACTTGACACAGAAAACTTGTCTGTTTATTCGAAGAGCTCAATGAGCTAGGAAGAGCAATACTTAAACTATAAACACAACAGTTTAGTTGACAATGTTATTAAATATTAAGCCCAATTTATGTAGGTGTCTAATAAAATAGTAGCCTTGGTCAGCTTTGGGGACTGAAGCAAATTTGGTTATTGTTGATGTTAATTGAATGAGCTGATCAAGTTATATAAAAATCACCTTACAATACTGAACTTAAACTTAATATGAAAAGTTATAGTCACAGATAGAATGAAGCTGCCAGCTCCATACAGACAATGTAATTGGTATTCTAAACAGCCTGCCAATATACAGTCATACTTCTGGCTTAGGCAAATCTAGCTACTGTAAATGGCAGCATGCAGTAGGCTTACAGAATAAGAGTATTTACAATCTCATGGCTAAAGAGCATCCACTGACATAAGAATGGTATAAAAGTTAGGTGAGCATGGTGACATGTGAAGGAGTATATGCATTTTCTTTAAGTTTGGAATAAACAAAAAATTTGTTTACACACATTAAATTTCTGTTCTAAGATAAATTAGTATATGCTCAGTGAATCCCTTGTGACTTTCCGATAAGTCCAATCCATCAACTCAGAAAAAATCACTCAAATGAGCAAAGAACAAGAGTCAGTACCTGGATAAAATAATGAATGACATTCAAAATGGTGTTATTGGAGCTCCCAAAATAATTAGAAAACTTATGGCCAGATCCTAAGAAGGACTTATATACTGAAGATTTAGGCAGAGCTATGCCTTAAGCTAGGCAGACTTAAATTCAAAACCATGACCCCAAAATATGATTCTTATCTGCCACTGAGTAACTAAAAGGAACTTTAGATAGGGACTTTTTTTTAATGACTACGTAATTGCTTTCCTGTGACTTAATGTTATTAACTCCATGCAAACAATATTGATACAGCACGAAATTTAAATGAAAACCCCTGTGATCCAGTCTTACCTTCCTGATGCCTTCAGAAGGGTTCGATACACAATTATCTGCCCCATTATTCTTGCTGATGGTCCTCCAGAGTTCAGCAAATGTGTTATCCTGCTCCAAAGGGTTTGTCCCTTTTGCTTTAAAGTATTCGTACACTGCTGAATCCCTGACTGTACCGTAAGATATATCCATTTGTTTGGACAGATCCTGAAACGTTCTGAAATTCAAGTGATATTGAGATATTAGTATTACATAGTGCATTACCAAGATCTCATTCATTAAAAGGTTTCTTTGTATGTCTGTCATAAGGCAGAAAGCACTTATCCTCACTGAGTACTATTTGCATATCTCTTTCCTCATCACAAAAGAAAACCAAGGAGTAATTTAATTGCATTGAGATCATATGAATTTAACTATACCTAAGCTCTTTTTCACCCCAGTAAAGATATTTTTTTTTGACAGATAACATTCACATTAAATATTATGATGCCAAGTTTGCACAAGAATGTAGTGCAATAAAGATTTGAGCACAGGAAAAATTCAGATTATAGATATAAACTTCCAGCCCCATCAGCATCACCAGAAATACCTTGCAGAATTCAGTGGAATTAGCTTGCAGTTACACCAATACTCCATCTGACTCCAAATCAATACGACTGTTTTAAACAAACAAATAAAAGTCTCGCTTCCAATTTCCACTAAGTCTCTCTCTCTCTCTCTTTTCACAGCCTCTGGTAAAACAGGCATTTTTCATTCACACACAGGCCTACCTTTCATTTACTCATCATACCACTCCAAAAGTGTAAATGGGCTTCAATGTGAGGGGCTGTGAATGCACCATTTATTTTCAAATTGTATAGAATGTAATTCACTCCTGTTTTACAGCCTTTTCTGCAGAGAAAGGTGTAAATCACTGCCTGCATCAATGAAAACCAGGCCAAACTTCAAAATATTTAAGGTGGCATTGCTGCAGTCAGAAGCAGCATCCTAGCTCTTTTCCACCTTCAGACGTTTGTTCCCATTCCTGTGCCTCCTTCCATTGTCCTCAAGTGCTGGTTCTGTGCAGTGCCACCATTTTTTTCATAGATTCATAGATTGGTCCAGGCTGGAAGGGACCTCCAAAGGTCATCTAGTCCGACCTCCCCACAGTCAGCAGGGACACCCCCAACTAGACCAGGTTGCCCAGGGCCTCGTCGAGCTTCACCTTGAATATCTCAAGGGAAGGGGCCTCAACCACCACCCTGGGCAACCTGTTCCAGTGTTCCACCACCCTCATAGTAAAGAATTTTTTCCTAATATCCAATCTAAATCTCCCCCTCTCCAACTTAAAACCATTGCCCCTCGTCCTGTCACTGCAGGCCTTTGTAAACAGACTCTCCCCAGCCTTCCTGTAGGCCCCCCTCAGGTACTGGAAGGCCGCTATTAGGTCTCCCCGAAGCCTCCTCTTCTCCAGGCTGAACAACCCCAGCTCCCTCAGCCTGTCCTCATAGCAGAGGTGCTCCAACCCCCTGAGCATTTTAGTGGCCCTCCTCTGGACCCGCTACATCAGGTCCATGTCCTTTCTATATTGATGGCTCCAGACCTGCACACAGTACTCCAGGTGAGGTCTCACCAGAGCAAAGTGGCAGAATCACCTCTCTGGATCTGCTGGCAACACTTCTTTTGATGCAGCCCAGAATACACACACACAAACACACATTCAACCATTGACCACCACATGCAGCAGCAGGGACCAAACTGGATCTCATAAACAATGGTTTATTTTATGTTTTATGTTTTATTTGTGTTTTATAAATTTGTTATAATAACAATGACATGCTTCCAATACGGCCAATTCATTAACTGTTTGAGATCAGTCAAACGAAAGCAGCCCTCTCTGTTTCCTTCCATTTGTTTTTCCCAAAAACAGTCTTTCAGAAAAAAAAAAGTCCTCCTCAAAACATCTGAAAGGCCCGCTCATGCCACCTCCCACCTGCCACCAACTCCTGGAGCCATGAAAGCAAAACATTTTGCCTTGCAGCTCTTGCAGAAGATTTCTTCACAATGCTCCTGAGAGCCCTCCCTTGGCCCTGAAGCTGTTTTCCACAGCTGAAGACTTGTCAGAGAAAATATTTTTCTGCCACCCCCTTCTCTGTTTCACTGAGGGGATGCCACTGCTTACACTTCACATCGCTGTAAGATTCCCTGAAATGCGATTTAATGCAAAGTAATCTGGGCACATCCACAACACTACATAAAAGTATGCAGAAAACTCTTTCGTCTTCCCCATCGCGTCACCTTCAGGCCTCCCAAGTTTGGCTCCAAAAGGGCGCCTTTGCCAGAACACCCTGTGTGGGAGCCTGCCAGCCCTGTCCCCAGAGCTGCAGCTCAGCAGGGACGCCTCTCCCACCCTGCCAAAACTCTTCAAACTCACAAGCTGCTTCAAACAGTTTAAGTGGTTTAAGTTCTTAAATTGTGTTAAAGACCTTTTATCATTTTAAGCTGATAAGTAGCTTTAAGTAAGACTGTGTGAACAGTTTTTTCTCTTTATACATTGCACACTTGTGGTTTTGGGCTAACTCTGGGAGTTGCATCAAACCCCAAACCTCCTGTTATTTCTCTAGCTCTGTATATGGCACTCTGGTCAAGTACAAAAAAAACATCCTGGATGTTGCTGGAAATTCAAAATTCTAATGAAAAATGAGGGAATTTTTGTTGATTTTCTTTCTCTCTTTGTTTAACAATCCCAAAAGCTATATTCTGGTCTCCTAAATGTTTCCTGTACATTTCATTGAACAGGACCATTTTTCCTCCAGTTTTGACCCAAACGATTACATGCTACATTTAGTTCATTCTTTATTTTTTATAATAAGTTTCACCATATTCCATGGAATTGTTTACATCCTGGGGATGGATGATCTGGCTGTTAATAAGCACATTTCTGTCTATTCTTTGTACAAATAATGAAGAAAGGTACTCAATACACACAGGAGGGTTTCTGTGGCAACCTTTTTCTCACCAGGTTTGGCGTATGGATTTCAGCATGTGTAGGAGTATACGTTTGGTAGAAGCACAGTAGCAGAAACATGTTTAGCTAATGTTCTTTAACACAGCTTTCAGCTGATAACAACTTTACAAATGCCTACTGCTCATGCTGCTATTCTGTTTGAAAGTTTGAATACTAGAGTTTGGATATTAAAAAAAAGAAATTAAACCTGCAATGTTAATAATGTCAGTATTTTCTGTATCACTTCTACTGCCTTTACTGCTGTGGAAGCTTTTTGTCAGAAATATGCATTTTGTTTTAGCTAAATTGTACTTTATTGACAATCAGTACTTTTGTTTTAGCTAAATTACATTTTATCGACAATCAGTACCATACAAAAGCACAGCACATCTTGCTTTTCGAGCAGCACTTTTTCTTCAATTCTCCAAACATCGCAGGGCACAGTGAGAAAATTCGGGGTTTAAATCAAGTGCTTTGCTGGTCCAATAAACAGATAATCAGTACTGATGGCAGGGAGGGAACCACAGCCTTTGCCTGGGTGTGAGCAAGGCAACTACTGCCCCTTTACCTGGCAGAATTACCTTAGAAGAGATAATATGGGGTATTGCATGTCCTAAAGACTGCATGTGCCTTTCCTGCAGTGCCCCTTTGATGTATTATATGAACTGCCATATGAAATTCTCTGTACTGTGCCACCATTGAAAATATCTTCTGGAGAGACGGACGATCACTGAACAACAGAGTGACGTTCACAGTAGGTAAACCAAGCTTATGACCAGTTCCTCTAGCATAAATTCAGAAGAATGGTGACTGTTTGAGTGAGAAAATAACCTTATGTCTTTACCAAATGGCCACTTAGCCAAAAAATAATCTCAGAAATTATTCTGATAGGCAGTGCTCCAGACCACAGTTCTTACTTGATATAAAAAATATCTCTGTACTGTATTTTTGCACTGAAAGTGGAGAAAATGCTTAGCATCTCCATGGCCAGGGAAGCAATCAAAAGACCTGGGCATGGTGGGTACGGTCACATACATAAAAGACACTGAATGGAGATTAGCATCTCCTGTTTTTTATCTTTTTTTAAGATAATCACAAATGCAGGTTTTAGCTATTGCTATTTCAACTCCCTCAGATCTGCCATCGCTAGACAAAATCATTCACTGCCACATTACAGATACTGGTTGTGTCTTACAATTATGTTATTCTCTAAAGGCAGCTGCTCTCATTGTTATTAGACTTTATTTTTGCAACCAGCCATTAGCTGGGCCCATCTTCAGCAGCCACTCGAATTCTTGGCTCACTTTCTTATGGCAAAGATTTCATGGATTTCATATATAAAATTATTTGATACAAAAATGTGTAGCATAACAAGATGCCCCATTAACCTTACCACCTCAATTATTAGATCTCACAACCCATTAAGGAGTCTCTGTAAGTGTGATTAAAGATAAAGTTTAGTAAAGCAGGAAAAGCCAATGTTCCTCACTTACAGTTATAGGAGCCGAACTTCAATTTGTAGATAAATATATCCACTGGATGATTGCTGTAATAGGCAAGTACATGTAAACCAATTGATTTAAGTAAATGTATCTGAGGTCAATCTAAACAAAAATGGTGTCTTTTAAAACTGTATTACCAGCCAAAATACTTAATGCATGAAGTTATGCCTGCTAGATAAATGCAACAATTAAGACATTAATTTCCAGTGGAGTTGCAATTTCTTCATGTAGAGTCAGTTGAAAACTGGACTTTCTGCTTGGTTTATTTTTTAGAAACATATTGACATAAACCATATGCTGCAGAACAAACAGTCAGGCAATAGCTGTACTAGCTTTTATAATTAGACCTCTAGAAATAATTGCCAGAATAACAGTACTGGTTAAGTTACACTTTTTGGAGATGTTTCTTACTAGTAAAAGATTCGTGTAGCTGTAGATATTTAGACTAAAAATGTGCTACCAGTATAGGTTTATTTTACTTGGGAACTGTTATAAACCCAACACTTTCTGGATAAATAATATGAACAAATCTTGTCTAAGTGACAGACTAAACCTGCCACCAGGTGCTATGAAGTAACTTCCAATCAATTAACTCAACTGGAGTCATCAAGATCATCAGATGTGATCATAGTATTAAAAAAAAAAAAAAAAATAAATCAACAAAACCCCCCAGACAGGTTCCTGTAATTTCTAAATTTAAAAAAATGGTATTTTCTTTCTTTTTGTAGCAACTTTCACTTTTTCAAAATTATTTTTAATTTAAAGAAGGCCTTTAAGCAAAGGAAGAAGGAAAATAGGCAAAAACTTACTGAGTTTTTCCTCATCCTTACCATTCTTTTTTTTTAAATGTTTGTAGCAACCTGCACATCTGGACTCCTGTGTGTAAAGTCTATGACTGCAAACAAGCCAATCAACTGGCATCGCAGTGTCATGCAGTACTGATCTTTTACATTACAGTAACAACCATAGCATTTTATCTTAACTTCAGCCTTAGAGAAACCATAATGGGAAAATCCTGACAGCTCCTTGATTTAGAGCTAGTTTCTCATTAGCATTCACAACTGCCTGTGTTCTGACACTGTAAAACTGGGGATTTTTCCAGTCTATTATAACTTATGGGGAAATAATATTTCAGCAGTTTCTGAATCCATTGTATTATTTTAAAATGATGCAAGATTTTTCATGCTTGGTTCCTGTTCGTTCATCTGCATATTAGGAATAATAAAGCTTAAGGTCTGACATGGAAGTAGTGATCAGGTCTCTACCCTCACTCTTCCACACTGTAAGTACACTTCAGAGTAACCTCTTCCTTCACAGTGCTATGTATGTTTTTTCAAACAATGCAATATAAATAATTCCTCTCCACTAAAATTAATTAATTTTCTAAATTAATATTAATGCCTAAGTCATATACAGGCAGTAAAATAAATTTACTGCTTTTTCCATATTTGGCAGAGAAAGCTCTGTTCTTTTACCTAAGGAAGCCAGTAATCTGAGACTTTTGCTCAATGCAGCATAATGTTTTAGGTGAGGTTTGCCATCAAGATAAAGTGTCCCAGAGATGATGAGACTGCTGTACGTAAATGAAGCCTTAGAAATGCATACATAAAAGGTACGGCACAAATCCTAATTTCTATTTTTAAATACCTTGAAGCTACTTTATTTCCTTTTAAACTTTTTTTTTTTGAAAGCTAGGAATTCACAAGGTCTACAGAATTAAATATAAGTGGAGTTCCTAACTATAACTGTTTTCTCAACAGGATGTATGGGAGGAAAAGACGTGCTTTACACACTGGGAAAAAAGTCATCCCACTAAACTTTCAAGTGAAAATAAAAGTAGCTGAATTGAGTTGCCAACCTTACACCACCAATATAAGCCCAATAAATACATATAAGCTGAAACCTAGTATATAAAATCCTATCTAAAGAGTTTTATTTGATAAAGTTATCACCAGTGGAAAGCAATGAGTTGAAAGAGAATTCTGCCTACTGTGAACTGCAGAAAAATGTTCACATTTTGAGACATAAAATTGCTCACAACTACACCCTCCATGGATGTATTTGCCAAGACAATGAGAAAAAATGAGAAAATGGTGTTTATTGCTGGTAACCACATCAATCCACCCACTGAGAGACAGACTTGGAAGCCAGGCAGGCTTTGCAGGATCAGCTTCTCATTTGTAGAGGTCTTTTTTTTTTTTTCGAAAAAATTGCAAAACAATAGTCTGCAAAGCTGAATCAACGTTGTGGGTGGTAGTGTGGTGGTTTGAATAATTTCTGCATGAGCAGAAGATCCTTCCATTCAGAACCTGAGTCCTGACCTGACCATTTTCTATATCCATTTGTGAAACAGCAAGGCAACAGATTTGAGCTTTAGTCCGTTACTCACAGGTGAACAATCTTTGGATTTTGGATCTCCAGTTTTAAGTGAGATTTATGAATGAGTATATCATGTCTTAAGACATCTGAAAATGAGTTCAAACTTCCACGTAAAAACATTCTCTAGAGCTAGTCTACCCAAGTTGAATAGTTTAAATGGTTGAAGATGAGGAAAAAAAAATCATGTTATGGATATAAATTGCCACTAGGTGATGATAGTCTCATTGACTCAGAGACTTAACGTGATTTCACTGTCTTGCTGAATCCAAGTTACAAAACCACTTGAAAACGGAAGAAAGAATAGCAGTGAGTCCCCTTAAACATTAGTGCAGCCAATACTTAATAAGTCTTCAACTATACTGGAAAGGGTGATATATTAGCTGAATAATGAGATAACATTAGAATTGATCTATCTTTAGCATTTACAAACCTCAAAAGTAAATACCTATTAAAAAAAAAAAGTATTGTGACATATTTCTATAAATTTCCAACATTTGTCCCAGGTCTATATAAGAATGTTACTAGCACATGTTAAACTGAACATAAGATACATAAACTAAAATATGGGCAACTTTAAAGATGATTTTTAGTGAGGCCAATAAAATTGTTGAAAGTACTGGCAGTAGCCACAGAGAGTATTAAAATGAAAGCAAGTTTATCTCCACATCTAATAACCTTAGACTTCAGAAGAATTAGGTTCATGGTTTTAATTTGTGCATCTCTGACTTTCTTTGAAATTATGAATAATAAAGCTGAGCTCTTAAATCAATCATTAAATTGCCAACTTCTCTACAGCGACATGATCAAATTCTGCATTGTTCCATTTCACTGCAAATCAAGTCACTTTAAATGATCTTAATTCTGCCTTAGTGCAGTAATGTGCAGAGCAACAGGTTTCTTCAGCAAATACACCAAGTTAAATCTTAATTTTACCGATAGAGTTAGCCCAGTAAAAATCGGCAGCAGTACTTGCATGCTTAGTATATGCTTTGCAGGATCAAGTCCTTTACCAGCAAATATATCATTCTATAGTTCATATAAAACTCATTTCATCAGCTGTCCATGAAAAATACCATCCACTTTATTCTAAACAAAAGCGTTAACAGAAAAAGCCTCATGGGAATTTGTACAAGGGAAGCCATAAACACTGACAGATTAAAATACACTGAATCAATGGAGTTGCAGCCCTTCACACCAGCACTAAATGTTTCCAAATCATGGAAGGAGACAAACAGTGCAGGCAGTTATGGCTATGTACGCGCTTGTCATCATCAGTTGAACAGGAACAGCTGCTACACATGATTTCAAAGAAGCAGGGACTTTCCTCCAGTGGAAAAACCAATCAATTGCCATGTGTCACAGAACTCGTTGCCATATCAACTACATACTTTTACTATAGTTAAAACAAACAGTGATTGAACCCCTCAGCAGGTAATGGCACTACAGCAGCTGCTTATCATAGCAGCTGTTTTCATGACAATAATGGTCATTGCTGCCAGCGTGGTGGCATCTATGAGCCCGTGTCTGGACTGGGACTCACTGCCCTGTATTAAGTGCAACCAAAAGCAAAATGTAACATTCAGTTATGGATTTACTGGGGGAAGGAACCTAAAGTCAGCTTTACTTCTGCCACAGGAGGAAGGGGTTTGCTACATGTGTGCCACGTGTGATGACAACAGTTCTGCCACGCTTCTTGTCACCCTTCCAGCATAGGAACAGGACCCTCTCTCTCCTGTTGACCCAAAGAAATTTCTTTTTTAGGTTACCCAGCCTACCTAACAGGTAGACCAGTCCTTCTGAGATAAGTGAACTGTTCAGGCACGCAAAAGCACATGCTTGAGGGTTCCCAGGACAGGAGACAAAAGTATAAAAAGTAAGAGAAAGACAAAACAAAATAGTCAAATAATATGTACACAAAGCACTAGAAGCACAGAACTTTTACAGCCTCTGCAATTATTTTATTTCTTTAAAACGACTTCCGCCAGTCTCAATTCCTACATGCAAAGGGAAAGACAAGAAAACTAAACTAAACTGTCTTCTAAATTCCCGATAGAGCAACTCTTTCACTGCAGACATGGAGTAGCTCTGTTCCTGCAGAGCTACTCCATGATTAAGTTTTAAAAGAAGGGAACAAACTGCATGTACCCCCACTGTAATGCAAGGACAGCTATTAATAAATCATACATTGTCATGTTTATGATTGTAATAGTAATTAATTACTAGCTACACACATTGTATTGGCAAAAAATTTGTAGACTTTGTGTACTTTTTCCAAGAGTCTGAGATGCAGCAGGAATATGCTCTATTACCATGACTTGAAAGCTCACTTTTGCTTTACTGATCTCAGAACAATCTGCAGTATTTTTGCTAAAGTCAAAGAACTGTGGGGAATGTAGGACAAAAATCCATACAACTAGGCTGTGTCCCATTGCTCACAAAACTTTCTAATATCTTCCAGTGGTTTATTTAGGAAACATGCCCATTTTCAAAAAAAGACTTAATAGTTTTTCTGGCTGTGAGACTCAACTTTGGATTCAAAAATCAAACTGGATTCTCATCATCATCAGTAAAACAGGTTCTTCTGTAAACAAAATTAGACCTCTGGTTATTCCTATCCATTGCTATTTCTAAACGATGCCCTCAGGACCACCATGGCAACTCCAGTCATCTGCAGTGATCTGCACAAGTGTGACTTGACTTGTCGGTGGACCATAGAAGTTCATTTTGCCTAGAGCTGAGGCTGGCTCTGCTCCAGCACTGCACATAAAGAAATCTGTTAAACAGCTAGAAATAAGCTAAACATCTCCTGATTGCCAGTCCAATGTCTCTAACTATACTTCCAACCCTCCTCTCCTCCAAAACTCCTCTAGGCAACAAGAGCAAAAGTCACTTAGATTGCTGATTTTTCCATTAACTAGGGTTTAAATCTTTTCTTTCTGGATGTCCTGTATTTTCTACACTGTTATCATAGGGGAAAGAAACTGTGATGGTCCTTACAGTAGAAATTATGATTGCTTTGCTTAAGAATGTTTTTTAAAGCAAACAATAGCATAACAAGTAACTCCATTGATAGTGGTAGCAATGGAAGCTAGTTTCTGAGGATTTGCATCTCAAAACTGGATCCACTGGTGCCCAATAGTTTGGAAGCTCTGGATTAAGTTTCTCTCATGGCTGGGCATTTATGATCGCACATGACTTTATCTGATGTCTAAATGAGAGAGTGACGTCAGAAAGCAGTCTTTCCTTTATATTTACAAAGGGCATTTACAGGACGCCTCTTCGCCACCCTATTTTTCCATATATCTAAAAAATAGCCTTGAAATATTACCCAGTTTGGCCACCATGTTTGCAATTAAACAATGGAAAGAAGTAGACTGACAAAGAGAAATCCAGAATAATTACATTAGAGTGAGAGAGGCCCAGGTTTTCGAAAGCTGGAGCTTCAATTTGTTGAATTAAGACAATGCTTAAATCCACATTTAAACTACTACATTACTGGGCAAATTTTCAGAATGGACCAAGGAAAGTTTTGACAAAACAGCACGTCTGTAAGATATTCACAGATTCAGTTAAAAGCCTGGAAAGGGATTCAGAGCAGTCATGAGCAATTGCTGTTCCTCCTGCAAATCCAGGCTAATCAATTCTGCTAAAAAATCTGGTTTAGCTTGGGTCCTCTACCCACACTCCGTATTCCATTCAACAGCAAGAAGGAAATTAAAATGCAAAGAAGATGAAAACATCCCAAGAGCTTGTGGCATGTTTGGGGGAAAGAAATACATCATTTGGACTACCTTTGCATATTTTTTTACTTTACTTTTAAACCACTTTGCCATTGTGAACTTTCTCTGAGTACCTTGAAGGGTTAACATGTTAATTAAAGCAAGGTATTCTACTCCTTAAATTATTAATTAAAATAAAAACTGCAGCTGGTGTTTAACAGCAACTCAGTCCCAACGGCAGGTTTTAGTCACTTCACCTAAATCAAACATATCATAAAGTTGGCATGAAAATCATATTGTCTGAATCAAACACATCTGGCAACTGACACATGCTTTTACCTATAATGAAAATAACAAACTACCTCCATTATTTATGCAGATGCACTTTAAATTGCTTGCTACGCTGATGTCTTCTATCACTCACATTTGGAAACTAAAAATCCTAATGAAGATTAACGATTAAGATCGAGAGGGAAGAAATTGGTTTCTTCCTTCTCAACTGGTGTTTTAAGTACTGCTACCACCACCGTTCTGTTTTACATTCAGATGAAAGAGAGTAGCTTTTTAATTAAATAGAGTGGGGAACAGATAAGCTTGGATCTTGGTGCTGGCTTATAAAGTCCTTACTCAGGGCGAGTGGTACTTTATAGCATGACTGTTAGGATATCATTATACTGTGAGTAGTTCCATTAAACTCCATGAAATCCCAGTGTGGGATAAGGTCCTACTCAACTCTTTATTAATTTTTGATTTATCAGCAGCTGTCGTGTACTGCGAGAAGGAGAATCTCGTTGTGGAAAGCTCTGGGCTGCTGCATGCACCAGTGTCAGCAGTCTCATAACCAGAGTGGAGGGGCTGGATGAATTCACACAGCTCAGATCTGTCAGAGGTACAAAGTGATGCTGGAAAACAGCTTCACACCCTTCCCTTACCACAGGGAGTAAAGCAGAAGCTATCGATGTTGACAGAAAGAAGAGAAGAAAACAGAAGGGCTCTGAAGAGACATCTTGATTGCTAGAACATGTGCTGGGTACTCCTGAGAAATCTAAACATAGGGCTCTTCATTAATACTGAAAGCACATATAGCATTCATCAGTTATTATTGATGTCTAAAGTGCATGCATTACATATGCATATTTTAAAGTCTGGAGGACCACTTGCCTGTTTCTCAGAGGACCCAAATTACAAGCGCTTGGTATATGGTGTACTTCCCACCTCATCCTCATGTACGAGGAGGTAAACAGACAAAGAGACCTTACCCTTTTGCCTCTCTCTCCTCACCCTGAACATGAGTCTCACCTGAATACTGAACCTCCTACTAGAAACACTGACAGTGCTGCATCAAAACCAACTTGCTGTTCCTTATATTGAGATCAATTAGTTTATTGGGTAGCCTAATTACATATCTTGAAATATGAGCTTGGAAATTGCATATCTTGAAATATGAGCTTGGAAATTGCATTACTGCCATGTGAAAGAAACATAGTGGTTAACATCCACCCCATTCTGACTGATGGTTTTCTATCCTTTTTTAGATAGATATGACTATTCATAAATCAATTAAATTTAATCAGTGGCTTATTCTCCTAGGCTGGTTTTAACGGTTTAGAAGGCAAACAACTTTAGTGCATGTGATTACATTTCTTTTAATGGAACTTTGGCAGCTGTATCAAAATAGCTTTTCTAGGGCAATACCATTCTCTCCTTCATCTCCAGATGAGTCTGGAAATGCTCCTATGTTATATTATGTGGGGTCACACATGCAGAAGAAGAGCACATTGCTCAGTAAGGCAGATGAGCCCAGGACATGGAAAGAACATATGCAATCCCAATCCTTCCCTTGGCAACACAGTATTATTTCCAGAAAATTTTTCTCTCTCTAGAAATTTTTTTGCAACACAGGAACTAAGAACTAATAGGAAAGCACTCACGGTAATAAACAGTAGCATCTTAGTTTCCAGGGAAGCTAAGAATCCCCAGTTTCTTTCCCCCCTAACCACCCATAACCTGCATCTATTGAAAGTGGGTTTGCTGTGTTGGTTTTGGTTTTTTGTTTGGGTTCTTTTTTTTTTTTTTTATCCCATCAGGAATAGTTTCAAAATCTCCTTATGAGGATATTCAATTTGTAAAGCCTTTTCTTTAAATGGCAAGTTTTCCACCTCATTGCAAGAAGGTCTATAAACATTTTAGAATCTATTGAAACAACTTTTATTTCAGAAGATGAAATACCATCCTACATATCATTTAAGGTGTTAAGAGTTTAAGGTGTGAGGATGAATGAACTTCTACCATGGAGACATTTATAAGGGGAATGGCCACTTCAGATTTGAATGAAAATGTCAAAGAGAAAAGTAATCAGATGAAAAGTGTTTGCAAGATGATGGAGCTCACCATCCTGAGGGGAAAACAAACAAAAAAAAGCAGGAATAAGAGCACAAAATAATGGATTTTAAACTATCAGACCTCAACAGACTTCAGGAACTGGAGGATAAAATCTTGTGGGAAGCTGATTTAAACGATAAAGGGCTACGGAACGGCTGGCAATTCCTGAGAGTGACCGTACCAAAGACACACTTGCAAACTATCTTAATGTGAGAAACTATAAAAAGAAATTATAAGAAGCTGTTATAATGTCAGCAAGAGACCTCTTTCAAGACCTGGAAAACCAAAAGCTTTTTTTTTTTTTAAGTAATTATAAGACAGTAGTGAAACCATTTGACTAAATATGCATACATACTACAAGTGCATGGGAATTGTACAAATGCATGGGAGAAAAAAAAATCAGAAAATTGAAAATAAATCCTCTTCACAACACCAATGAGTCTAGCTTATATGATTTAAGACATTACTGCACAAAGCTGTTTGCATGATCCCTCAACTGAAGTTCCTGTGCCCACAGCAGAGCTGGCAAAAAGGCACGTGCCTGTACCCCAGGTATCTTATACAAAGTTTGATTCGTTTATGGCTGATTTCATCAGCACAACATGAAAGAGATGACAGTGCACTGAGCTCACCAAAACTGAAACTCTTCACCTCACAACATACAGCATAGGCATGCTCAATTGTTAGTCTCTGAAAGAATGGCTGCTGAACTTGTATGAACTGTTGAACTTTTATGAATATGCTGATTGTATGAACTTAACTTTTAGGCGATAGGAGGTACGATCACTACTTAATTTTTATTGCAGGCTATTAATTCAAACCTTGCAATGTGAAAGACGGCTCATCTAAGTGGAGCACAGGACTGGCCATAGCATGGTGAGAGCAGTCAGTGTTAACCAACCAACCACTGCTCCAGGAGGATGGCTGGGCAAGCGTTCTTCCTCTGCTCCTGCTGGAAAGTTCCCTTCTTTAAAGAAATAAACTATTCAATGCATGTTCCTTATACTGACAGTCACCCTGCTGACATTGAATATATGGCAATGAACAAAAGGTGGGAAAATTACTTTTCTGCCAAGAGAGTGGGAAATTCTGATGCTGAACAATCATGGTGCAGGAATGACAGAACCACTGCTCACATGGAGATGTTGGTGAGGAACTGTGCAAGATGAGAAGATTTTTTCTTTTTGTTTTACATGAGCAAATGAAGCGTCTTCCAAAACATGCAACAGATTAACAGAGTTGGAAGCTCATGTACATCCTGCATGAGCTGACAGCAAGTAAGCAAACAGGCACAGCTTTCCCTTCTTACAAGTAGCTACACCTACCTTCAGCCTCATTTCATTGTTTCACAGGGAGTAACTTACTGGCATAAAGTGCTTACTAATTATCGGCAGTTTTGCAATTGTAATTTACTTGCTTGTTCTGGCTGCAGGGTCACTTTCCAAGAGACCTTCTGACTCTGGGATGATTTGGAAACCTATGCAGAAATATACACTATTATTGCCCTATAACTGAACAACCTGCATGGCTTTTATAATAGGGCCCACTGTTATACTAATGACTCTGACCAGCACAGATAAATAGTATAAAATAAATGTGATTTTACAGGTGTTTTGCTTTTTCCAGGAGCTCTTTCACTAAGAAGTGAAGATATTTATATTTTTCTCAGGTCCTACCTGGATTCCCACTTTGAGGGTGTCCTGGGTTGAGAGACACAGGACTAACTTTTCTTCTAATGCTGGGGAAAACTGCACTTTTAAAAGACTCTAGTGTCTGAATTTGTGAAAATATTTACTTTATAGCCAGCCAGGCTCTGTGGGATTCAAGGTTAGTGTTTTCAAGCCTTGCCAGGTGCAGGGACAAGGAGGAGCAAGGCTTGGGCATTTTGACCCAGGCTGTCCAACAGGATTATTTCATACCATGAACGTCACATCTAATATAAATTAGAAGAGTTTGCTGTGTAGCTGGCTCTCTCCCTGATGGCGGTGGGTCCAGACAACTGCTTGCCCCGGTGCCGGAACCCTGAGGCCTTCCCTTCCTCCTGAAGCAATTGCGCTCGCAGTGTCCGACATTTGCTGTCCCCTGCTGGGAGTGCACAGCTTCCTGCTGATATAGTTGGCTGAGTATAATTCCTGCATATCTTATATCAGTATCGGGATTAATACTGGTTCTTTAGTATTATTGTTAATTATTTAGTCTTAGTCTATTAAATCTATTTATGTTTCAACCCTTGTGTTTCTTTGTGTTCCCCGATTCCCCTTTCCGGGTAGGGAAGGGTCATCGGGTGATAGAATACTTGTCTAACGGCAAAATTATTATGGGTTTTCTCAAACCATAACAGAGGGTCTTTGTTTAAATACTCTTAGAATCATAGAATGGTTAGAGTTGGAAGGGACCTTAAAGATCATCAAGTTCCAACCCCCCTGCCATGGGCAGGGACACCTCCCACTAGAGCAGGTTGCTCAAAGCCCCATCCAGCCTGGCCTTGAACACTTCCAGGGATAGGGCATCCACAACTTGCCTGGGCAACCTGTTCCAGTGCTTCACTACCCTTACAGTAAAGAATTTCCTCCTAGTATCTAATCTAAATCTCCCCTCTTCCAATTTAAAAACATTACCCCTTGTCCTGTCACTACACCTCCTGACAAAGAGTCCCTCTCTGGCTCTCCTGTAGGCTCCCTTCAGATATTGGAAGGCTGCTATGAGGTCTCCCCAGAGCCTTGTCTTCTCCAGGCTGAACAACCCCAGCTCTCTCAGCCTGTCTTCATAGGGGAGGTGCTCCATCCCTCTGATCACCTTCATGGCCCTCCGCTGGACCCATGTCTTTCCAATTTTGAGATCAGGATGTCGTGCAGGACAGTGTCAAACACTTTGCATAAGTCCAGGTAGATGACATCTGTTGCTCTGCCCTACTCTTCCGACAAAGATATATACCATAGGGGCATGTAACAGTATTTGTCCATCCAAAAGACTGGCAAACATGGCCAGGACGTAAACACATAGAATAGTATATTAACATGCATAAAGTAGTTAGGTAATTTTGCATTGCAGATCAAATAAATATCTATCTTATACAGAGGAAAAAAATATTAGCGCTTTTGCAGGAGTGAAACGCAAATAATTGAGCACACTGGCCAGCCTGCTTTAATGGTTGTTCAGTGCCCAGAATGCGTTTCCAAAACAGAGTTCACCATGAAGATTTTCTTCTTACTCCTGTTTTTGGGCTTAAAAACTGGTGGGCTGAGGTAGTCTTTACAGTTAGGAGATGTCTGAAGCTTTAAGGCCATCTCTGTTTGAATTGCTGAAGTAATCATTATTTTGCCTTTTTAATATCCTGTTTTATTAAATTTCATTATCAGTTCATATAAGACATTTAATCAGCTTCTTCAGAGAAAAACAATAGAAATATAAATATCCTACTGGGCAAAAATCTTCTGTTACTGCATTTTGTACTGTTTATCCCTTAGGAGTCAAACAGAAAATAAAACCCAACAAAATAAGCTATAGGTACTATCCTTGAAATAAAAAGAAATCACATACTACAGCAAAGAAGGCTGAAGTCAGAGACCAATGACATTTCATGTCTGCAGAAAGCATACAGCTACTCTATTCTATGGACAGCCACTGAATGACGTACATTAACATGAGAAAATCTGACTTAAAAGGTGGCTCAATCTGAGCTGAGAAGAGACAGCGTATCAAATTGCAGATTTGAACCAATCCCAATCCATGGGCTGTCATGAGGGTTGCTTCTCTTGCTAGATTTTCACACTTCCAAAGCAAAAAAAAAAAAAAAAAATCATTTTATTACCTGCACAGATGGTAGATTTTGCTAATGTCATATCCAAATAATTTTCTTCTCTAAACCTCAACCCTCTTAAGTCACAGAACTTCACAGTAACAAGAACAAATGAAGAGATCCTATAATATAGCTGTCGTAAAAGTAAAGTTGACGAGGGTGTGGAATCACAAATCTCTTGGCTTTCCATTAATGTCCAATATATGTCACATTTTTATAATCACAACTGGAGAGATGGAATGCAAGCTTGATTTTCAGCTGTGCATTCTCCATTTTTCCCAGAAAAATATCCTTGGGAAATATTTGCACTTATATGCTTGCCTGCTTGTTCAATTACAGGAGTAATTAGGATCCATTTTAAACCACAGCTGAACAGCATATGCCAACATTCAGAAAGCTTTTTAAAAGGCTCCAGACTTTGTGAAGCCCTGGGTTTCCCAGAAGCACCCACTGGGCAACACCATCAATGAAAGTGAAATGAAAAGATAGACGATGGGGGTTCTAGAACTGGCAACAACACAGTGTCTTGTCCTGAGCAGTGCCTGAAGGCAAACGGCTGGCAAGCTCGGCCCTTGAGCACTGCTGCCCTGCTGCACAGCATTGCCCGTGACATTTCTTCCATGTGGCCTAAACAGGGCATGTTCTGGAAAGAAAAAAAAGTTTTGAGTCTTTGTTCTTGCTCATCCACTTGCATCTTTCTTACACTCTTTTTTAGCCTTCGTTTTTATGGATGAATTTAATCTAGTTATTTAATGATTGAAGCTTTTGCTCACAGGCCTTAAATAATAATCACAATAATTATTTTTTATCATGCTCATTCATACATGCCTCCTGCCAACATGCCTGAGGTGCTGCACAGACACTGCAAAACATAGTACAAATTGAACATTGCAAAATTAAACATAAAAAAAAGACAATCCAATGAAATATTTAGAAAGCCATGTATGATATTAACAACAGAAAGGCTGCTTTCAAACACAAGGAATTTCAAGGCGAAATCACTGCAAATACAGAGGGATTCCTGTGAAGTTCTCGCTACCAACCCTGTCAAATCCACTTAACTACAGCAGATGAAACATTTGTTCGTTTCCCTCTGGTTGGCATCTTCAAAATACTTTCCTCTGTTTCTGTTTTGTATGCAACCCAGAAAATCTATTTTTTTTGATACCTGTAGAGCTATTATAATATGGTCATTTCTGCCCATCATCTTTAAAGCAGCTAAACTGACAATGTGCCATATAAGATATTAAAAATTTTTACTCTGTTGTACAGAAAGGGAACTGAGGCAGAGAAGAGGCGAAGCTCACCAAGATCAAACAAAGCTTGTAGTAGAAAAAGAATTTGCACTCAAGTCTTCCAAGTGCCAGACTGTGACCCCAACTAAGGTGCAGTAAATCTTCAGCTGTCACCAAAACACATGAAATTTCGGGATTAAAATGCAAATAAGGAAATCCCAAATCATGAAACAACAGCTGTGAACTTGAAAGCAGATATAACATGCATTTGTAAGCAGTTCATGAATGCATATATATAGATGCCTTTCAAAACATCCATAGCAAGTGCAAATGTTAAGGATCGATTTGACAAAATCTTAAACTCTTTTGAATTTGCAAATAGCCTACTTTTTTATGTCCTATTTTTCCTGCACGATTCTTAGCCTCTTGTCAGACAAGCTCTCCTAAACCTGAGCTTCAGAATAGCTGCGCGGCTACTGAACTGCATGTAGCCTGCTTGTTAACAAGAAATGAAGCTGGAAGTTAAGTCACTGCTAATTAAACTCATAATTACAAATGGAAGGTCAGATAGCAGATCCAAGGGCTGTTTGAAAATGTAATAAGACAAAAGAAAGAACAAACTCTCATATAATAATTCAGCCCTTACTTGGCAGACTGACCCATCAGAAGACTTCTCAGCTGCATGCAGTTCTGAAGGCAAATATTAGAAATCGTTTGAGTTTAAACAAGTTTGTCAAGGATTAGTACGGGCTCTAAACATTACCTAGATTTCTATTTAAAAACAAAAATTAAGAATTGCTCATTTACAAAGTTAGAACATGGATCACGGCCTCCTAGTCTGAGGTCCAAAGTGGTTGCCACCAGCACATTCACAGAAAATGCCTTCTCCTTTGGAACGTCTCACTCCTCTGCCCAAGGGCAGTTGGGAAATCTGCTTGGTGGTTCGTTGCCCTGCCTGTGAGTCTCCACGAAGGCAGAATTGCTGAGGTAACCACTACATTACCTTTGTTCCCTTGTTGTGAGGTTGGGGCAGAGAGAAGATGAGAAAAGCACAAGAAGTAATCTGGACAGAGGGCTCAAAGAAGTAGTATTGAAAGAGCAAAGGGATGCGGAAGTACCAGCCGCTAGCAATGGGGAAATAGAGGACAGCTGGGGAAAGTTCACACTAATTTCTGCTATCCTTGATCTCCTGAAGAGCCAGAGGTTTTGATGTGGGTCTCAAACTCCACGTTCTGACCCTCCCTACCACCCTGTCACAGCAGCATGAGTGATGGGCACCGGGAACATGTGAGGAGCAAGGTAGCACACGCAGCCATGCCAGACCAGAAAGCCAGTGCAAGTATGATAACAGGGTATCATACTTGTGATGAAGCCCTTGAGGGTTTGGGACAACCTGAGGAGAAGATAGATTTTTGTCCTTTCCAAGATAAGCACATCTCTTATATGGGATGTGGCCACCAGGACAGCACAGCACTTGGGAACCCATTTGAGATTTAGGAAGTCTCTGTCAGGAAATACAGAAATACAGGCAGCATATCAAAGCCGCTTTCCGCTGTGCCTCCTACTCTAGGTACTTCACTTCTCTGTGAGCCATAGGCAGTCCCTGAAATTCATGGCAGGGTGGAAAAGCCTTGTGAGACTTGCCAATACCAAATTTTAAAAAAAATTATTCCCTCATCAGCAGGCTTTCATCTCATGTGCTAATTCTAAAAATCTGCCTTCCAACAGTTCAACTTTGCTTCAGTGAATGTCTCACCAAGACCTTTCTAATAAATATCATTTATTAGATTTCTATGACACAGTTGTTTTGCAGTGAAATTGTGGAGGCAAGGATCACTGGGTTGATTGACACCTGGTTATTCAATCAAACATACTCCTATTCTGCTAGTCACAGACCACATATACCAAATTTGATGCTGAAACAACCTTCATAAGGCATTTTGGAGGGGGCTTGGGGAGAAAATCAGTCTTGTAATGAAAATCTTAACTATGTTGCAGTTATTGCAGCACCATAATACTACTTTCTCTCCTGCTGGCAATTTAGCAGGAGCAGTACTGAACACCAGAGGACTTTCCTATGGAGTGAGAGATAACAGCACACATTCACAGAGAGGATGGGGGGCTGGTTTCTTAACAATGGAAGTATAGACAGATGGATTTGGTAGTTCTCAGCTGGTGAGCAAATTTTCAGCTATAACTCGTTGTGCCTCTTTGGGTAGGAAAAATGGATTCCAAGTAAGTATTCCTTTCTGGTCCATGAAAGACATAATATGGGCAAGCTGAGTAGAAAATTTAGAAAGGCAAAAATAGTCACTCTACATCATATGATGCTGAAGCTAAGTAGTACTGGGAGCTGAGACACCAGTCCACATGCATTCGTGTAAGGCAGTAATTTACTTTCTCAGGAAAAATATTTATTCTAAATTTGATACAACGTTTTATGACATGTTTCTCCTAAAGAGTGAGGACATGAAAATATCTTCATAATAGCTTAGAAATGGAAGAAGGCTCAACAGAGTTTCCAGAGAAGCTAATTCTTTACCCCATCCCCTCTCTCCTAAGGCACTAACAGTTTTTGATGAGAGAGTTTAGTCCAGATACCTCTCTCTCTCTCTCTCATTCTCTTTCGGAGCAGCAGGATCTCAGGGAGATTCTGCAAACTTTGTAAAAGAGCCATAGGCAAGTCAAAACAAGAAAGTCCTTTAATTGGCTCAGTTATGCCAACCAGTGATCAAACCAAGGAGTTTTCTGACAGCTACCATTTCATATTATTTGGAGGATGATTCGGGTGCCTAAGCCAAAGCATTCAGGATCACTTTCTACACCCCAGGCAATATGAATACTCCACATTGGCTGACAACACCTAACAGAGACCTTTGCCTTTACAGCCAACTAGCTGGAGCACAGGCAATGAACCTTATGGCAATTCAAATTACTTTACACATTTCTGGTTTGGCACCTGAATTGCTCTGCTGGTGTGTGCAGATCACACTGGAGTGCTTTCTTCCTTCTGTATCCTTACCCTGTGCAAGGGGATGTGATATCAGGAACCTGAAAAGTAGCAGCTACCATTAGGTACAGAAAGGCATTTAATTATAATTCTTCAGCTGCCATCTCTAACAGAAGAAGGGTGTCTGGGCTCCGAAGTCCTGAAACAACACCAAGCAGCTCCTTTACCCAAAAATCTTCTCCCCCCTCCCTCAAGATTATTAGCAATATCCTTTCATTTTAATAAGGGGAATAAAAACCCCTTGTAAATGTCATAATAGCTCAGCCTCAAAGGCCTCCTCTAATAATTCATATTTCTGCTCTTAAACCTGTGTTTCTTTTTGCAGACTCCTCACTGCATTTTACCCCAAATTTTGTTCTCTGAACTTTGCTAAGTTTTGGGAGGGGCTCAGTAAACCAAACAGATGATTTCTTCTGTCATGAAGGAACTAGAACTGTCAGAATTTTTTATGATCATTATTCAAGCTTTATGGATAACTATTGCTGTCTTGGGTTTCAAGAGCAATGTATTCATTGAGCTTAACCTTACTCACATTAAAGCCAGGCCTCACACATACTCCGCAGTAGTTTTATTCTGTTTAGTTTCTCACGTTATTTCCAGAAATTACTTCCAGTTCTTATTTCTATTACTGTTAAAACCCCCTTATTTTGTCCAAACTAACAGAAAAATTAATTTAAAAACAAAACTTTTTATGGTTTTGGGCTGGTTTTATTGTTATTATTTTAACACTATATCCGTACAAAGCATTATATTACCGGCAAGTACACAATGGCAAGTTGAAAATTGGAAATACTGTTAAACTCATGTTTATGAGAAATGCACTTATTTATGTCCTTCTGTGCAGTCACCACAGAGAATGCAAAAGCAGCTTTCTAAAGTGCCAGCCTCATCTAAGTGCCAATGCCTCTGTTTCAGGAGCTGAGCACAAAGATTACAGTCCCAGTTTTCCCAGTGCAACCCCAAGTGAGACCAACAGAGTAAACTGTGCCACTCTCCAGCGCCTAAAATCCTTGGCTCCCCGTTTTCATGGAGGAGAGCCTGTGTCTGCCCATCCTCTGGCTGCCTCTCTACTCCATCACCATCAGACCAAACATGAGATACCAGGCTCTAATCCTGTTGGCACTGACCATGGAAGATCAACGGCTCTCTCTGTATTTTATGACAGTGTGAAGTTGGAAATTTTGTCTGTTTTGATAGAAAAACCGAAAACATTCTTTAGCCTTTAAATTTGCTGAAGAAAAAAAATTACACATGCTCACACAAATTGCCACCAAACAACCAACAGCTCTCTGGAGCTGTTCAGAGATCTGGTGTATTGAAAATATTCTCATTGGGTATGGATTAGTAGACAAACGGCAGGGGAAAGAAGTCAAAGGGGCAAGATAAATTGGGTTTGTTACAGAAGCTGTAATTTATCATCACAATATTGCCAACACAACTGTAGAAAATTATACATAAATTTAATAAAACAACTGCTATATTACATGTATTATCCTGGAGTCAGGTTTGGTTATCTTTTCCTCCTTGAGAAGAAGCTTTTTCTGCAAATAATGTCACTGAATCTGGCCCTTTATATTTTGGCTATTTATATTTTAAAAGACTGGCTTACATGCAAATAATAGTATAAAAACCAATGTATATCAAAACATTAAGAACATAAAATTACACATTGAAGGTGAGAAGTGGAATGTTATATAGTTCCCTAGAGGTGACAGTTCCCTCTGATGTTCAACAAAGAAATAAAGACGGCTGAAGCAGTGAGATCTCTAGTTAAGCAAAATGCATATAAACATGAAAGACATCTCTTCTGGAAAAATACACAATTAAAGTGCCATTGTCCCTTCCATGCACCTGTCAAAACTGCTCAGGGGTTGTAGGAGTGAAGAAGAAGGGGGGCTGAGAAAAGCAGCCACTGCAAATAAGGAGAGTATTTTACCAGTGAGTTATCACCTTCTTGCAAGAATGAGTGCTCAAATGGATAATACCTTTCCGTGAAATCCAGGTTTCCAGCTTCATGTTAAGAAGAGGCTCTTACCTTATAGGATTATCCATTCTTGATACTGTGAGAAACGCTGCTAAATTCGCTGTGTAGGAAGAGCACACGATAAGGGTGAAGAGCCACCAGCTTCCCATTACAATGCGCATAGCCACAGAATTGACAGTAGATTCACCCCCTACAAATAAACAGAGAAAATGAGGGTCTCTCAGCAGCTTCCGTTTACCATCACCCTCTGTGTGCCCTGTTATGTTAAACTTTGTTGGACCTACCCCTCTTCATTTCTGCTTCCCCTCCAGACTGCCCTTTCACTGTGAGAAAATCACTGCAAGAAAATCACTGCTTCCGTTAAGATTGATAATTTACAAACATTTTCTCCAGTCAGCCTCTTGCCCTGGATCTGGTTCTAGAAAATAATCTTTCAAAATATTTTCCTTGAGAATTATTGAGGAGCAAATCTACAAAACATGAAATATATTCTAAATAAAGAAAGTTTAACGGCAAAGCATGACCAATATGCAGGAATAAAATCATTAGTGTTCGGAATATATGTAATACTCTGTTTTCAATAACCATTTCAGATTTGGAAAAAACCCACAAAACTCCAATAGTTTGTGTGCTATCTGTGCTGTATTTAAATCTGCAAAGACTGAAGCATTACTGTCATTGCTTGTTACTCTTTACAACATTTCAAGCAACATGAAGTTTTTTTTCTAGCAGGCTGCAAGCACAGTTATGCTTGAAGATTGTTGAAGGCCAAACCTTACCATACAGCTAGTGCTAGTCACTTCAGCGTATGTTTGCACTGATTGTATCTTACTGTACTTAAACCCATCAGGGATGCCACCTTAATGAGATGAGGGACCAAGTCTCATAGCAATAGTTAGGATTTTCCAGCTGAAGCTTTATAAGTTTGCAATCACAATGAAAAAAAAATGCAGAAAAAAGTTAACAACATAGCCATATGTTAGCATTCAACAAAACTTGCCTTCCAAGAATAGTACTAACCTTATAGATATGGGACAAAAACTGTGTGGGCAGATTTTGCAAACAATTATTTACAAAATTAACTTTGTTATTGGTAGCAATCTTACTGAATTCAATAGGATTAGTCCCATGCCTAGAGATTCCTGAGCGTAAAGCTAGTTACACGACTAGAAATCATTTTCATATTCAGTTCAAAGAACCAAAAGACAAACTGTCTCTCATTAGTTCAAAACCATAAATTTCTGAAATTAAATTTAAACAATTAGAAAAGGTGCCAGTTTCAGAGTTGGAGAAGTGTTGTAATTCTGCAGCAAGCAGCTCTGTAGTTTATTTATCATGCGGTAAATTTCCCAGAGTGGAAAAGCCGCATGGAGTGTTTTTTCTGGACATACTGAGAGACAGAAAAGCAGAACATAACCCCCCCAAACTTACCTACCTTTTCCCACTTTTCATCAGCTGGTCTAATAAAACATACAACCTCCCCATATGAGCCTTCTCTTTCACCTTTAGACTGTTCTGACCAAAACTAACATGTCCTGACCTGCTTTACCCAAGGCAGAATATTTCTGAATATCCGTCAGTGGTATTTATGAGAGAGTTAAGTACCTTGCTGAACAAAGGCGCCGTACACGACCCAGATGGCACTGTGGAGGGTGGAGGAAGCAGAAGGGCTCGGCTGGGAAGCGTTCTGCGCCCTGACTGCCTGGATGCGGTTCAAGACAAATATCAAGACACCAACTATAGGGATGGCTGCAGCAATACAAGCCCACACCGCAAAGTCGAAAGGAGCAAAGAGAGAGAAGATGTTGATTTTCTCCTCGGGCTTTTTGATTAAGATCCCCACAGAATAGTCCATGTACCGCTTGCTGAAATCCACAACACTCTCTCGTTCTGGTGTTATAGTGATGGCTGAGATGGCCAGGTCTGCTCTCTGTGAGACAAACACAACAGATTAGATCTCTTCCTTTCACCATGAATTCTGCCAGTGTGACCCATAACAAGAAGCTTTTTAAGAACCAAGTGAGTCCATGCATTTCTTTCTATAATTTAACATGTTTAGACAAATTAAAATAAATTGTCTAAAAATAAAACCAGAACCAGTTTCATCATTTGAACGCTAATTAATTGCACTGCTCTAAAGCAAAATAGTGAAACGTAACGTGTCAAAGTATTCTAGAATAAAAAGTGTCACCCTGACTCCTCTCTGGAATGAATGCAGTTTATTTAACATTTATCCCTCATTTGTTTTCCAAAGGATGCCTAAAACTCCAAACCGTATTAACCTGGTGCACTGCAAGCAATAAGAAAGAAACACCATTTATTTAGCTTGTGCATTTGATAGCAAGGTGTAAAGAGCTAATGTTTGTTGTTCTCCCTGCAGAGATGCCAGCTGCCCATATTCATGAAGGGATTTCATATGACAACTGGGGATATTTTGTTTGTTTTTTACAATGAATAAAGCAATTGCAAAAACTAGTAACTGGAAGAATGCACCAAAGGCAACAGCTCCTGAAACTGCTTTGACCTCAACATTTAAAGCGAATAGGTTTTACACATAGAGGGTCCTTAAAGAATATGCAGGCTCAATGAAAGATAAAACAGGAGTTAATAAATAAGATTCCCAAAGCTTTTGAAGAGTTGCAATTATATTTTTAATACTTTTCCATCTTAATAAAAACAGTTCTCTTCAAAAAACAGAATGTACTTTTTGTTTCCTATCTCTACATTTTGCTAGGAAAGTAAAGAAAACATTAGGTGAGGGAGGTCTTCTTTGAAATCCTTTGGAGTCAGTGGACAAGCTAGTAGCAGAAATACTGTTAAAAAATATGATAATAGATTGCTTCAGAGAAAGCAATTTCCAAAGAAATTTAACAGGATTTCTTACCACATTTTCAAGCCAATGAAAGTCAAACAGCTTACATCAATGCAAAGTAAGTAAAAAATTCTTTGTTTCCTAGCACCAACCAAGAATATCCCATTATTATACACACGTTTGTTATTGCTTTAATTGCTTCTATTTCTTCCTAAACATCTACTTACCAGATACTGAACCGCCTACTTACTAGATAATGAGAAAGCTTTCACTTTCTGTAATAACTCCACTGCAGAACAGTAACCTTTTCTACAAAGGGCAGCAACATGGAATATTAATTCCTTTGCTTCTCCTTCTTGATTAACATTTGTCCCATGTCAGATAGGGAGAAAATGAACAAAATACACTCTAACTTCATTCTCCATGAGATTCTAAGCTACGGAGTTTCCCCATTTACTTCAATGGAGTTCAATTAACTAACTCCTGATTTGCAAGACTGTAATTAAGAAAAGAAATTTGGTCCTCTCTGTTTTAGATGAACAAATAATCTTGAGATCAGTTTAAATTCTGGTCCTTCAAAACACTTCTGTATTGTATACTCCTACAGACACTTTTCCTGTTTGGAGACAAACAGTTGATCACTATCAAATGCATTGCCACAGAGGGACCCGAATAAAGTCATACCTACAAACAAGTAGCAAAGGCAATGAGAAAGTTGTTTGGTTTTTTTTTTTCCCCATTTTCTGTAGTCATTCACTCACACACACATACATGTCCTCTCCTTTTATTCTTACAACTATGTAAACACAGAGATTTACACTGATATAATTTATGTTGAGAACAGTTGGGAGTAAATAGAACAGCAGACTCTCTAGTTCTATCCTGTATACAGGGTCTTAAAGTGCACAGTTTACACCACACACAGACTACTCCCAGCTCAAAAGCGTTGTGCGCTAGTGTTTCCATTCTAATCCATTCTCTTGATTTGGAATGGAGGAAGGGGAGAATTTAAATAACCCCCTTACAAATCTTTGACAGCATACTCTGAAGAATCTTTTTATTTATTTATTTATTTAAAAAAATACAGCTACTTATCTGTGTACCTTATTAATGAGCTCTCCAATCATGCCATTCCAGGAGCTGTTTTGGAGCTGCTGTCCATATTTGCCATCAGGAGCTTGATATATCTCATATTTGAAGCCCAGATTCTTGGCAAGTGCATCCAGGACATCAATGGAAAACCCTTTATATCGCTTTGGTTGCCCAAGTATGTTCTCCGCCACCATCACAAAAGGTTCTTCCTGAGAACAAAACAATATCTTATGTGATACTTGAAACAATGTTTTTTAGTTTGCTTCTCTTAGCAAAAGTATGTTTCCTGAGTTAATTCTGGACAATTTGGCCCTGATTTTGAGACACTTAAAACCTTCTGAGGCAAAAACTGTAGGCAGGATACTGTGAGGCATCCCAAGAGAACAGCAGTGCTTCAGCACCTGAGTCCTGTCCATGGCCTTGGGTTTTCCACAGTTCTTGAGAAGAGGCAGGGACTCCAGAGGACAATTCAACTCCCTCTAGCAGCTTCCTGGTGCCCACAGGATCAACTGCTCTCTGAAGTATCGTCTCTTACTACTGACTATATAGAGGGCACAGACACCTACTTTAGTGTCCTAAGTAGCTATAACAGACTATAGATATTAACATAAGCATATGAGTCCTAGATAGGAACTTTACTACTGTCTTTTACAGACAATGATTAATCTTTTATCCAGGAGACATACTGAAACACGAGCTAAAAATGCTGCATTTTGTGAATATTTAACCATTTGAAAATTCAAAGAATAACCTTCATGGGTACTGGTTCCTGCAGCATTTTATATTAACATATGCTTTGGGACCAAGGAAATGTAGCATTTTGTAGTATGTTTTCTGTCAGGTGTGGGTGTCCTGCTCTCCTGCGGGGGAACAGCAGGACTGTTGGTGGCAGAGCTTCTGCAGTTGGCTGCCTTTGCAACCTGGTTCTGACGTTCTTGTGGAAGGGATCTGCTCACCTCCCACGTAAGCTACAGCATAACCTCACCTGTCACCAGAGAGAGGAAAGAAAACGGGGGGCGGGAAAGAATGACTTAATGATCTTATGTGATACTTCCTATTTGCGCCAAGATTCAGAAAAAGAGAAATAAAAATCACAAAAGGACACCACATTCTGCAAGCTGCAAACTACAGTATTTTAGGCAGGAATGCATTCAAGCCCTATTTTTCCCCTAATTTAACACTTAGCTGGCAGGAGCTCTGCTATCGCTCCGGATACTAACAGACAGTAGTCCCAAAAGCATAGTGATTTTTTGGAAAGACTACGCCTTTCTAAAAGATATAGTTTATCTCAACAGGAATTTATGAGCTTGATGGAGGAAACACTTGATTAAATTTTACAGCCTGCAGTGTACAAGAGCCAAGGTTAGATTATCGTAATTGGCCCATCTGATCTTAAAATCCATGAAATGTTGGAAACTGCATATCCGAGTTAGAGTACTGTATCTGGAATGCACCCTTGTGCACTCAGGCCCTGTGCTGGTTCCATGCCCAGTAGGAATTATAATGGACAAAACCAGCATAAGCAAACACACAAATGCTCTGTATCTCTGACAGTGCAGAGCTTCACATAAAATAATAAAAGGCCATCATCTACCTTCCTTGCTTATGTAACTGATCAGCCAAAAATATAGAACTGAAAATGATAGGGAAAAATACTGAGGGAAGTGCCCAAAATACTCAGTCAGATCCTTTTTATTTTGAGTGTTGGTTTCCTGAACTCAAATAGGATCATACCAAGACAGTCACCACTTTGAGTGTCAGTCCTTGTAAGTCATTGCCCAGACGTCGTTCTTGTAGACTACCATTCAGTCCTTTCTCAGAGTCCCACGTTGCCAACTAGAACAGAAAGCACAGTGAGTCTGAAAGACTGTTAGGCAGAAATCTTTCAGTATTTATATAAACATTTAACAGTAGCCTGACCAAATCCAGAACTGATACAGAGAGGATAAGAGAAGTGTGTTTTTTAATGCAGAATCAGAATTAGTGAGATTCATAAGACAGACATAAAAAGTACCTTGCCTGAATGCATTTTCATCAATGCCAGTAACTTAAATGCTCTATTATCTGTAGTATTTGTCATATTATTCACTTATATCACTCCCATAGGACATTTATTTCCAGCAAGTTTATATTGCCTAACAGTCCTCAAAATTATCTGTGGTGTCACTATCCCACATTTCCCTCTCTGCTCAGATCCCCTCCTACTCTTCAAATCATTCCCTACTGATAATCAAAGAGTGACCTTTCTTCCTGCTGCACAACATTCTTTCTCACTGATGGTCATAAGTTCTTGACACAGATTCTGTGGTATCAAGCTACCTCCTCTTCTCTTTCGGACTTTCTTCAGATGCTATCTTAAGTCCTGTTTTCTCTCTTCTTGCCCTACTTCTACCTGACCAGTAAAACAATGACAGTCTCTTAAGTTCCCAGGTCCTGATGATCAAATATCTCGTAATGTCTACCAGTACTACATGTATCTGCTAGAGGTACCCACATACCTATTTTCAGGATATCTCCATGGAACATTATATGTAAATATTTTATTTTTCAATTAAATGCATCATTTTAAAAATCAATTTTACTGCATTTTCTGAAGATAAATGCAGTAAAATTCAATACAATAGGTTCAATAGAAAAGTCAATCTTAAGTGACCTTTGGATTAGTCAAACTAAATAAGCTCTTCAGCAGTAGCAGTCAGACACTTCCTTTGCCTTCAAACAGAACCCATGGTGTCATTTTCTTCAGACAAGTTGTAAATAGTATCAAGTAGAAAGTGTTTCCTTCTTTTTTTTCAGCTCTACTCTTACACACCAATACTATGCTCACATATGTAGAAGCAGTGTTGTTAGCTGAAGGCATGCCCTGTAGAAATTAAACATAGTCCAAGATCTGTGAAATGTGTCTTCTTCCTGCCAGAAGCTAAATTTCATGTAACAAGTCAAAACCTTCTTGGAAAGAACTTATTTCACTGAAAATGCCTATGGCTAGATGTCCTACATGATTTATTTCTATGACTTCAGTTTTATCCTAAAGCCTCAAAAATCAAACCAACAAATAAAATGTGATGGGAGAGATCTGTATAGTTTTATTTTTGTTTTGTTGTACTAAACTGATAAAACAGGGACCTAGAAAAGAACAGGACATTCAGTGAATATTCAGCCACCGTAACTATCACACAAGCACAAATGATGAAAATTATTCTATAGTCACTAAATCTTCAAAGCTAAGACACAGGAGAGGAAAGAATTAGGCTACACCTCCTTTATCCAGCTGACTTGGAGGATGGAGGAGAATGACTGAATAATACTCAGTTTTCTAATGACACTCCTGAGTCTCAGATTGAAAACCCTCCCCCTGTGATTCCAGTTTGGAGTGACAAATGACCTTCTGCACATAAAAGTGTCTGCAGCAATACAGGTAGATACCTATAGCCACAGTATCTTTTAAATTCAAACTTAGATGCTTGCTCTGAAATATGTCCAGATGTTTCTTGGCTTTTGCCAAACCAAATTGACCAATTTTCCAGCTGATATAAATCAATATGGTTCAACAGACTTCAAGGACCAGTATAGGTGGATGTGGTGTATATTGTGTCTCAAATCTGTAAACAACATTTACTGTCTAAGCCTTCTTCAGCTGTCCTATGCAGTAAGTATATGATAAAAGATACATGGAAGGTTTTGGGCAAAATGGCTTGCACAATCTCCAGATGATGACTAAATATTTATTAAAAAAATGGGAAACGCAATACATACATTTATTACTTCACCACTGGTGGAACTCACATTTCAATTCCTTCTCCCACTCCTTTTTGTTTCAAAAACTCCATCTGGTTTCATATCAAGGCCTTAAGACTTTTTGAATACCCTACATTTCGCATTCTGAGTTAACATTAGGAATTCCTAAAAGGAGCTGGAGACATGCCAGTGCAATAACATACATTTATTCCTTTTATTCAAAAGGAGAGAGACAAAGATTCCTCTTTTATGCAGTGGGGGTAGGTGCAAAGAGGAGGAGCATATTACACTTCAGCACAGAACTCCATAGTGTTCTCTATGGAGGTACAAACTTTTCAGTCTCTAAAAAGCAAACTATGCAGATAAAGTTAACAAATGGAACATGAGGAAAACCTTCTCCAGAGGGGACTTTTGCCTGTGCATCCTTGTGCTTCAGAACATTTCATTTGTTCCGAAGTGTGCCAATTTTAACTTCCACTTCTTGCAGACAGAATTTTGTTTATAGTACCGATGTATTTACAGATACGTCTACCAATTTGTGACAGCTGACCTGTCAAGATCAGTGCCCAAGAAACTAATTTCCAGCACTGTTAAACACAATGAGTACTGCTGTTATTTGATAAGGCTGTTAAAGTTTCATTCTTTGTAGAAATATGTACCATGTTCCTACCAGAAATCTGAAGCCAAAGGTTATAGCACAGCCATCATCTGACAGGACACAAAGGGCTTTTAGGGCTGATTATTACAAACAACTGCTTGCAGGACCAGCACTTGTAGGATGAATTTCAAAAAATCAATTGTTTTTGGAACATATATTTAATGGCAATATGGGTGGGTTTTTTTTATTTCTTTTCAAGTTACTGGGTTATGGGAGCTCAAGTTTTGAAAACAGCTACTTTATTAAAGCTTTTCAATTTAAACCTTCTTCCTAGCTTCTGTTTCTGAAATAGCCATATTGCTGGGAATCCTACAGTTCTAGCCACACGTCAGAAACTCAATCATCCAAAAAAGACAAACCAGAGGAAACAACTGTGAAATTCAGACAAAAAGGTAATTTGTTGGAAAATAGTGACTTTAAGACATGATTCTGACCTTTATCAATATTTACTGCACTTTCAACCAGAACTGCAAGAAAAAAACTTGGAGAGAGAAAGTCACAAATTTAACGTTGTTTTCAACGTTCAAAAGTAATGTATAGCTTCAAACACACATACCCAATACACTAGCAAAACATGGCGATACACCCTGGGAATGTCAAATGATAACAGATGTAATCCAAAGTATGGAACATGAACCTGCTGTTTAGGCCTTTGTCCTGAAAGGTACTGATATCTGTCAGGACCCTCCAAAGAAAATTTGATGTCACTGTAACTTCGGGGTTTCTGAGTTCCCATTGATAAATTAGAAGCCAAATTCTACAAAGGAGTTTCATGACTTTGTTAATGATGTTGATGCTGGCTTCTTAACACTTACTTGAGTGATTAGTTTCCCAGAGGAAATCACATTGAGATGTCATGGTAAACTCACACCAGAGAACATCAGAAACAACTCCACAGAAGTGTGAAGACCCTTATCAGCACAATAAGGCAGACAATCCTTCTTCTCAAATAAATCAAGGCTGCATGCATTCAACCCTGATTTGCAGGATTTACTACCTCTTACCACTTCCTTTAGGAGATACAATTGATGATAAACTCAGTTATTTGTTACACATCTGTTTGTCTGCAAGGTCTGGATGTTCATGCTGCTCTGCTATACAATAATTACTTATTCTTTGAGTCAGGACCTTGAATTTAATTTTCCTAACTTTGCTGTCAACACTCACACCACTGGACTATGGCAAATGTCTGTCTCCAGCCCAAACAAATGGAGATGAAAATTATCCCAAACTACTAGTAAATACAGTTGAAAACTGACATTAGCATAAAAAGTGAATATTTAATGTTTATATCACAACAGCAAATAAGATCATCTACATTATTATAGTTTATGAGGCAGTAGTTCTTGTCTAAATAATGTATGTCACTGCTATCTAACACCATTTAAAGTGTGTCACCATCCTAAACGTGATCTACTTTTCAGGGAAGATGTGATTCTCATAAGAAATAAAACAAAATCATTTTCAGATGTACAGTAATGTTTGAAAGGGCTACAACCAATCCAGAGAATGCATCTTCTCTTACCAAAACCTGAAAAATTTTGTCCGGTGACTCCTTTGGAGCTAAGGTTACACCATCCAAACAAATTAAATTTGGGAACCCCTGCCTTGAAACCTGAAGAACTTCTAACAGAAAATAAATGAAGGAGAGAGTGTGAGACAGGCAGTTCTCACGCTCTGAGACAGGGACACCTGTACCAACCCAGAGCACATTTTCTGTGAGTATGAAAGCTGCTCTGTTCACAGAGTTAAATAAATTAATCTATGCCACTCACAATCTAATAATGCTTTTAGATTAAAGTTGAACAGAAATAGATTTAATTTCGATTATAACTTGTTTCTTCTTCTTGAAGTCAGTGTAGTGTATATCAAACATGATGTCCTTGTACCACATATGCATATTTTGCATGTTGGGGCCTCTAACTCCCTTTGACAGCCCTGCGATATGGCTAAAAAATTACCGAAACATTTGACATTATAAAAGTAGATTTTAAATAAACATGATAATCAAAAAACTCCCAAATAAACATAATGTAAACAATAAAATGCTTACAGGAGACAAATATGAAATAAGGCAGTGGCCCATTAAACAAATGGAGGAAATTGGACACTGCTGTGTTGCAGTTCTAAGGAACAAAAGGAACTCCATTTAAATAGTAAGTAAAGCAAATGTTTACATTTAAGGCCACGATTCTTTTTTAAAATGCAGTATATCAGTAATCTAGGGAATTTACTGTCATTCAATATCATTCACAGCAAGGTATTACTAGGATTCACACATTGGATTATGCGTCATTCTCAAAGAACTGACAGGATTCCCTGAAACATCATTTCTCTTTTTACGACTGAAGTTGCATTGAGCGTACCAAAATCTTTTCATTTGAAATATGGGATCGTAATTAAGAAAAATAATTTTTAAAAAAATTTGCACCGTGTATTAGTAGAATCTATAGTTACGTAAAACAGGATTAGGAAAATATAAAGGTATCAATTCTCATACTTGCAAGTAACTCCAAACACTGATACAATTTATTTCTATAACAGCTACATAATTATTAGGAATATTCTAACATTTCTACTCTGAAGCATAAGCTTATAGTCATTATTAGGGACAAGATACTGGACAAGATCACCAGCTGAAATGATTTAAAGTATATTATGTTGTCCAGCATAACTTGACCTTGTTTGCAGTGAAATGCCCACTTCCAGATGTTTATTCTATTCTGCATATTCTGCATATTTATTCAAACATATTCTGCATTTGTTTGAATTAAAGACACAGCTTGTTCCGAGCATCCACAGTGGGTTTGGAATACCTATGTACCCATAGCCATAGAGCCACCAAGAATTCCAAAACATATTAAAACTATGAAACAGAGGATTGTGAACCCAGTCTTAAGCGGCAGAGAAACTCTCAGTCTTTTGGGTCAAAATTTAATCACATCCTGTTCAATGCTCAAAATGCTCAGTTTGCCATTACAGGGCCACACAAGGATTGTATCTGCATGGTAAAAGTTCAGAGGACAGGGAGATCCCATAAAGCTGTTCTCTCCCATTCCTGATACTTCAGAAAAAAATATCATCCATTTCCTTGGACATTAAGCCCTTTAAAGACAATGACTAACCAATATAAAGTAAGAAAAAATGGAGAACTAGGGAAGGGCTGCCTCCTCTGGGGCTACCATGCCACTGTTGTTTGTCCAACAGGACCCTGGTTTTCTGTGCAGGACAGTGAAGCACATTAATGTGACTGTTGCTGCTTTAACAGGCCTTTAAGAATGTGAGAACTTCAGGGAGAAGAATGCAACTTATTCTAATTTTAGTGTTTTGCGAATTTATGGTGCTATATAAGTGATAATGAAACATCTCTAGAGAATCACAAGAAGATGAGCATTAGGCAGCAGGACCTTATAATGAACAAGCCATTCTGGTCAAACTTGACTGCTTTTTCAATAACACTGCAGAATTAATAGGTAACTGAAATAGGATGACAATATACTTGAACCTGAATTTTAGTTTTGTTTCATACAGGGTCTTGTGAAACCTCACTAGGACAACTTTAATTAATTTCCTGAATAAGGACAATATCACATGATTATAGGCTAACTTCTAAGCAACAATGAAGAATGGTGTATCAAGATGAGGAGAGAAGTTTTGAGGTAGCTTAGAGCAAGTCAATATTAAGATCTTATTTACTTAAAACTTTTTTAATGATTTGGAACATGAAATAGCAAATTATTAAAATGTCCAAGATGCAAAGATATCTCAAAACTGGGAAGTGCTGCACATATGTCAGACTAGAACAATGAGAAAAATTAATGGGAGAGGTAAGAACCTAGACATGAAGTAATAATATGCATCTTGCATAACTAGAAGCAAACACTTATGAAAAGGAAAAATGAGAAACAGATACTTCAATTGAAGAAACAAACATTGAAATTTATGTAAAAAAATTGTACAGGGTGAAAGTGAGCTGCAAATGATGTAATACAGTATGGCTGCAAAAGTACCAGTGTGATTTTGGACTCCACAGGTCTTGTGCGCAGAGAGCACTCAACAACACAGCTGAGAAGAATATACAGTCTTAATACTGTGTTTAGCATCTGCCAGAACAAGATTTAGGCATGCTGGAAGAAAATCAAGGGAGAACAGAACAACTACTACTGGGGTGGAGGAGTCAGTTTGCACAAGAAGGGTGAAAGACATAACTATGTGTACCTAATATAATGATGACTAAGAAATGGGAAAATTAGAAACGAAACTAGATATAAGAAAACAGAACTGCTGCTGCTGACTTCTAATAATCTACAGAGATCCTTTCACATGAAATACAGTCCATTTGCTAGAAACATTTGTTCATTCTCAATGCAGACTGTGAAATGAGAAATAGATAAAAGGGCAGAGCTTTTCTGAGTATTTCTAAACAAAGCGATTTTTCATGGTAAAGGTTTGGCACATCCAGGATATGAGGAAATAAAAAAAAAAAAGCGTGACAGCCTGGTGATTCCTGAATTCAGCAGAGATACCAGGTCTGAACTGAGGTTTCACATAGTGCTGGATCCCAGCCAAAGGTGACTGGGATACTTTTTTCATATGAGGAACAACTTCATTCAAGTCCCACAGTGCAAGATTTAGCCTATGATCTCATCAGTTTACTACATCTCAGGTGAGTGGATTAATCACCATATCTAAGGCTAGTATGGGTGCATGTTATCATTCACAAAGGTCAAAGGTATTGGTTTAGTCTTTATGATTAATTGCATAATTCCTGATTACTTGAAAACCTCAAATATTTTCACTTCCAACAGTGAAAATATCCAAATCTATTTCAAAAATAGAAATAGAAATAGATTTGGAAAATATTCCAAATCTATTCCCCACTATTGAAATGAAGCCATTCCTAGAACTCAGCCAGGAAGAAACTCTGTAGAGTGCGCAGGAGCAATTTAAGGACCCAGCCTACAATTACTTACAATTGTGCTTTAACTTAGCAAATGTACATAATACCATTGAATCCTGAGAGTTACACTTATATAAAGTTAATTGAGCGTAGACCTAGAATAGAAAATAAAGAAAGTTCAACACTGAAGGGGGGATTTGATTAGGAAAGAGCAACTGACCTGAACTGACATATCTAAGGAAACAGATATACACCACCGCTCTTCTGAGAAGCACAGAGAGATAAATGGCAAATATCTAGGATTAAGATGCCTCATGAAGACTGCCCTTGAAGTAGCATAATGCCCTTCAAACCATGTAAGGGAACTGGCTCACAATTAAGACAGAAGAGCAGCATTAACTGAGTCACTATGATAGGGATAGTCCTGTGAAATTCTTATTTAAGATTTAAGAAAACACAAATCTCCAACTGTGCAAACAAAATGTACTACAACAAGAAGCTCATAGTAATGAGCAGAAAATTTATACAAATTAGAATGAATATTTCAAAATAATTCAAATGGCTCAAACCCAATGAAAAGTGATAAAAATTGCATTAAAACAAAATGCAAATTAGTTATCAGACACATGTTTTTGCCATGTAAAATCAATCATAGTATTAAACCACTATCATCCCGAGAGTAATTAGATTCTAGGATATATAGTCTCTCTCTCCATGTAATTTACAATAATTTCTACAAAATAGATTGGGAAAACCTAGAGGGGAAAAACTACAACACCTAATCTGGAACTATGGGGATAGTTTAGGAGGACAGACGACTACAAACAGAGGTTCTAGTAGAGGTATTTCAGCATAAATATTCTTCATTCTCTAGAAGCCTGTGTATTTATTCAGTTCTTGCTCTACAAATTCTGCTGTTCACTACAATCAACAATTTTGATCTTATTTAGCATAACTCAGCAGTATTTTGCTTCACTATTTTTATGGTTCTTCATTGCAGAGAATATCAAATATTTTGATGTGAAAGGAAGTGGTTTCCTTTATGGTTTTCATTAGCCAAAGATCAGTTCAACTAAAGATAATAGCCATATTATTAAACCCAACTATTTTACATATAGTAGAGGTCTACCACATAAATGAAGATCAGACACATCATGCCTTATACTACTAATTTAAGGAAGCTAAGATATTCTTGTATGTTCATTGGGTATACAGTAGCTTTCTGCAGTACTATGATTGAGGAGTTTCATGCAGAATTGAAGTAGTAGTTTTCTGTATCCCTACAGCTTTTAGTGACACAGTATAAGACTTCTCATATCCCTTGGGAATGGATCAGCACCATATACTTTATATTGCATATACATTACATTTGATATTATGTTGAATGACATAAATTATGAATATTACCTTTTTGCTTAAATAAGATATTGCTCCGTTAATTGGCAGAATGAGACATTATTTTGCCAGCAAGTCAATGAAGGAGCAATAATACCCAATTCAGAATTGCTTCCCTTTCCATATTATGATAGCTGGTGAGCATCTCTCGTCTCATATGCAAGAACGAGAAACACCTATGTTCTACTGTGCCAAGCCTCAGCAAAGCTTATACAGGGCAGCAAATCAGCATGAAGCAGAAAAAGAAGCTGACAGGACATGACAAGATAAATGTAACTTGTTAATATTCATTATATAAAAGTATAAATAGGCCATCTTCAGCTCTGGTAGAATAAATTGCTTCAATTAATACTAGCCTTTGAAGGAGCAGTGACTGCAACATGCTGATGTTATTAGTGGGGGACACAGCAGCAACACAGGCACTGGAAAAGATGTAGTATTAAATGAAGCAATCACAAGAGCGATGAAAACAATATGAACAAGAATATTATCCTCTGATGGCTTCTCTATAAAGTGCAGGCAAGTATTACTCTGCCCTCAAGTTTTTGCATTTCATTTCCCAAACATAAAATCAAAATGTGGCGAAAACGTTGTTGAAAATAAATTGGATCTATTTTCTCTCAGGATCTCACAGGCTTTTCTTCTGTAAAGCAGGCAGCTAACCTCCACCCCTGTCCATGTGCAGTTTTGCCACTTTTCAAGGCTTTAATATATGAACAACACAGTATAACTTAGCAATGCTGTTGTTGAATCAGATGGCAGTGTTGCTATAGCAAAAGAAGTACGTGCAGCATCACAACTCTCCTAAGGGCTGAATAAACTAATTGTGAGTACCCAAGATACTGCTTAGGTAATTCCCAGGGACATTGTAAATTACTAGTTGATATGAACAAGCAGGCCTCTAAGCATAAAATCAGAACTCATCAGTAATTGTAGAAGTTAGCCCAATCCAAATATAAAGTCCACAACAGATGTCAGAAGTGATTGGCTGAAAAACCCTACTGCATGAGCTCCTTGCCACTGAGTTATCTATTTGGAAGATAAACAAGCCCCTCATCTTTCTTCCACAGTTTTTAAAACAAAGAAAATTGCTTCCCAGTGAGAGATGGCTGGACTCCAAGGATACTCTGAACACTGCTGTTAAATACTGAAAGTCAGGTAGTTCAAGAGTAGCCGCTTGTGGGCAAAACTGAACCAATTTCCCCTGCCATTACTCATTAAGTGCAGGTAAAACGGAAACAAATCCATTTCACACAGAGAACAAATTCTTTTCAAAGCTTCCAAATGTTTTTTGGTGGGAAATTACTAGCTTTTGAGAGTGGAACTACCCGTGTTATCTATGCAATAGCAAACTCAGAATACTGTTACGTAGAGAAAAAAATTATTGAAAAGTTGGATCTAACAACAAATACAAATTCATATTGATTTTTATACAGGTTTTTTGCAGTGTAATAACCAAATACCTCCCTGTAGTGATGTTCTGAGAATTTTACTGGGGAGAGAGAGCAAGGGAGGATTGTGAATCTGGAAAACTACAACTTTTCCAGTCGTTCTACATGAGAGCTCTGCACTTACACAATTAACTGGCACATTACAATAGGCCAGCTATGCCAAAATATCTGGGGTTTTTTTGCAATTAATTACTGGATTCCTTGGATATTATTGGAGCTGAATGCTTTTGATTTCTCACTACACATTCAAGAAACCCATATGCATCTGCAGTTCTAGCAAATGAACATTTCATAGCCTCGCCCATTCTGTGGTCACAGTAGAGAGACCTTCTGAAGCCTGGCCACCATGAATTCACTTTCTGATTCTGATTGATGACACTGAGTCATCTAGAATGAAAGCAAAGTTCAGCCCACTCTTTGATATCACCCGTTGAGCTGGCACTCAATTCCGTATTGAAAAATGCCCTTCTCTCAAATTTTTTAAAAGCTCCACAACTTCAAGAGTATTTTCTTGTAGAAAATTAAAAATAAAATTTTTACTAAAATTTTCAATTGCAAAGTTTTGAGATCAGTGTCTTCTTATATTTTCTGATCAATATGGATACATTGGTTATTTTATTTCATTTTCCTACCATTGCTATTATCTAAGTACCTCATGATATTTTGGTGGCAGTGTTCTAGAGGAAAAGATATCCTATTCACATTTTAATTCAAAAGTTGTGGATTTATAGATATAATTTATAAAACAAATTTAAAACCTTAGCAAAAAGAGGTCAAAGTCTCAGATGAAATGCTGATAATTTAAAATGAACATTTTAAAAAACCATTAATATTTTACCAGATCTGCTGTCAAGAGAAGTTAATTTTCTCTGGTGACATAGGTAACAACCCTAAATGCCAAAGTTTCCATGCTGAAGGTTTGAAGTTAATTTTGACCACCTCTAGTTATCAGCACTGGAATCTAGACTCATATCTATAGAACACTGAAAATTTCTGTAATAAATTTAAAGTTCATTTTTTGCTGAACTTTCCCATATTTTGATCTTTACAACATGACTTCATCTTTATCCTTGCTTCTCATAGAGCATGACACACAATGTCTTCAAAATTTGCAGACATTCTTCTCCTCAACAACAAAGAAAACAACTGAGTAAAAAAACTCAGTAAGTTGATACGTGGTAACAGATAATTACCTCTCCAAGAAGCAGAAGAACTGTGGATAGTATTAAAGAAAATATGAATTTTCTTCTGTGTAATAATATACACTTAATGGTTTTAATTAACAACATGCTATATTGAGACAGCTTTCAAAAATATACTTATCCTTTTTGCTTTGTTACGTACATAGAGCAGGTTTTGTAAGGCAAATAAAATCAGCTTGCTCACAAAGTCAATTAGAAGAGAATATACAAACATATCCATAGATATTATCATTTTATAAACTGTATACTGGTTGCTAAGTATTCACAAGGAATATAACAATACACTTAGCTAATCTTTGAATATTCTTCATAAAGAGACCATGGTATGCATGGAAAATACTTTTCCATGTTACTGTTTACAAATGTTTTGCTTACAAAGTTTTTGCCCTCCTTTGTTTTTCCCCACTTCAAATCAATATTGCAGAGACTTTTTAGCTTTTTAAAAAAATACTGGAAGTCTAGAAGTTCTGAGCAATTTTACACAGTGACAGACAGTGCACACAGGGTATATAAGAAAGATTACGGTAATAAGTAATTTTTCCCAGCTCCACAAACTAACATGTACCAGCCAAACTCCATCACTCAAAAGGATGCGGTAATTTCAGCAAAGTAGTCAAAGGTAAGAAATGAAAGCCGGTAAGAAAGACAACTTGTACTATCTGTAATGCTAAAGGCTTGGCTTTCAGATTACCTACCATGGCTTTAAAACTAACGCTGATCTCCAAGAAGCTTTATAAGAGAGCCCTATGTATGTTTGGAAGGATTGAATAATTTGGTAAGTTTATGTAATTATTACAAAGCTTATTTAATACTGCACTTGATGCTCTGATTCATGATGTTTCTGAAGTGTTGAGAAAAGCTTTTAGACAGGTCAAACCTGATTAAATTAGAAAACAAGACATGATTGACCCAAACTTCTCAGTGGGAGGAGACACACTCTTTAGGCCCATGGTGGACCACAAACAAGTAGCAGAGCATCTGCTGGGGGAAAGGCAGCAGCTCTATAGGAATGTCCCACAGTCAGATCTCATTTTAGACCACCCTAGCTTAAAACATTACAAAATTTATTCCCATAGTATTAATGGCTCCTGGTCACTGCAGGGCAAGCAGTTTTTCAACGATAAACAGCAGAGTATTTGTATGCAGCATTAAGGTTAAAATGGGCAATGTTCTCAGAGGAGTATGTATGCAGAAATATGGTGAAGAATTACCACAAACATATCCGAGGAGGAAAAAATGACATTACCTTCATTAAATCCTTTCCTTACTGCTTTAACCTGATATTCTTTTCGTTGCTATGGTGATTGTTATCCAGCCATTTATACATTTAAAGAAAAAATCAGTATTCCCTCTCATGAAATTCTAAGCGTGAGAAATATCTCCTTAATGCAATATAAAGACTATTTCCTCAGTGGACCCATCAGGCATTCATTTTCCTAAGGTCTTCTGAGTCCATTTTAACTTTTCTCTTCCACACATTCGGTGGCAACGAATTTCAAAATATAAGCATACAGGCTCTGAAAACGTACTTTCTTTTATTAGTTGGAAGCTGGCTACCTGTTCGTTTTATTAAGTATCCTCTAGGTTTCTGTTATGAGAAAAAAATGAATAATTGTTCCCATTTCATCTTTGTTCCATAAACACATAGCCCCAGTCACCTCTTTTGTCTGTTTCCTGAACTAAAGAATTATGGTCCCTATAGCCTGTTCATATAGAAGCAATCTGATATCTCCAATCACCCTTTTTCTTCCTTTGTGTCTCTTCTAGTTCTTCCATATACTTTTCAGAGAGAAAAAAACCAAAACTCCCACAAAAACCCAACCCTATCCAAATAATAGAGACTGGCCGAAAAGCAGCCTGTGGAAAATTGGAAAACTGGCTTTGGAAAGCTAACTTTCTGATTAAGTATTAAACCTTTATTTTAAAATGATCTTAGAAGAGTTGTCTTAAAAAACTACTTTTTCGTCAACACTGCATTTCAGTATTAAAACACAGACACAGCTGAACAAGAAAAGTGGAAAGCAAATGTCACTTGCCGATAGAAATTGAATATATTTAGATAAGATATACTTAGAAAATGGAAAATAAATGCTTACTTACTACATGCACAGTAATATGTAGAATTATTTAATTTTTATTGTTCTTGGAAAAAGAAATTTTCATTCAGCAGAAAAAAAATGATAACACCCTCCATTGTATTAGATGGAAACTCTTCCTAAAATCCTTCCCTTGCATAGGCAAAAGGTGGCATACGCAAAGTAGAAAGCTCTGATCTAACAATAATCTCCCTCCTCTCACTAGGCTCAGGGTAAAATAAATTGTTTGTTGTTATTGGCTGCCTGCAACTCTTCATAAAGCTAAGGGGAATTTGCAGCAATTGCTGAACTTTAAGCATTTCTGCAGACGTTTTTTCTGTCTGCATGAAGCACATCAGCCTTCTGCAAATGTTCCAGCCGACATGGATTTTTTTTATAATTCACAGAATTGCCTTGCAGGTCCCAGAATTTCTGAAGGCTACAGACTTTGCTCACAAATCAAGTTAATTAAAGGAATCAAAATTAACAGAGTGTTAATAATTATGTGGTGTTGTCCACATCTCCATGGTACAATATTCCCAGCTGCTTTGGAGCACACTTAGGACAAGCACTGAGGGCTGAAAGGCCCTACAATCTGCTGGCTGTCCATCAACTTAGTAGCTCGTGATACTTGAGTGAAAACTTGCCCATTACTGAAATAGAAGGCTCCATGACAGATTTCACACTGTAGCAACTGCAGGGAGGGACGAATGAATACGTGACAAATATCCTCATCACATCAGCTCAGGTGATGCTACTAATATGCTGCTAATTAGCACTCCAAGGGTCACAGTTAATGAACAACCTGTGCTCAGACAGGCATGCAAAGTGGACGCAGTCAAAGACGGAGAAGAAACTCCAATAGCTGAGGTCCTTTCAGAGTTGGCAGCTCAGACCGTGAAAGCTACATCTGTTCACTGCTCAGAGGCAGAATGAGGGCTCCTACACTGAGGGTTGTCAGTCTGGTACCAGCACAAGTGCTCACTCACTTATAGAGTCCAAGAAGGGAAAAGATGTGTCTGTTTCTCATCAAAAACTTCTTGAAAAGCCTGGCTATCTGGATGATTTTGGTACCTGGGTCAGAGGAACTGAATCCCAAGAGTGACAAAATGCAACTCTTCAGGTTGTCCTTCAAAAGACAGATCCTGGTTAGAGACAGCTCCTCCAGTGAAGAACTTTTCCTTCACCCTGCCAAGTAACATAGACTTAATCATCTAAGACCATAACTGAATTAGATAAAATGTTCTCCTTTAGAAATATATCCCTTCCTACATTCACCTAGACCTGTCATAAAAATGGCATTTCTTCATCTCTCCTTTAGGGAACACACAGCTGGCATTAAATATATTATATACATGATATATGTAGACAGGTATATATGTATGCACAAAGAAGCCTGTGCAGTTATCCCTCATAAGAATGTGGCTAAGTTTAAATTGCCTTTCAGTACTAAATGTCACAGTCACAATGAAAAGCTACAACTTAAAGCAATGAAAAAAAAAAAAATTCCTCAATATTCTTAACTAGTTTTCATAGTTTTTTAACCTACTTATTTCTTCTTCTTTTGAGACACTTCTATCTACTTATACTGAGTCTCCTGATCTTGAAGCGGTACTGTATCAGTTAGGGGAAATATTGGACCTCTCAATAAGCAGGAGTTTGCTGTTAGTATAAATAAATCTGATGTCAATAACTTTCATCAGGACTTCAGTCTGCATTAGACTGGCAACATTGCAAGAGGCTGCATGTATACATAGAAATTCAAAGAGAACTAAGGCTTATTTGTATAATGGACTGCATATGAATATGTCATAAACTTTTGGTTAAGGAATCTCACAAGAATAAAAGACCAGCCACCACATCAAACAATGGCAGTCACTAGAATGTCATTCCTATCCTCATAACAGCCCACCCTATCAACATAGATTTCTCCACAGACACTTCAAATGTCACCTAGTGGATAGTGTGAAAACTGCTGATGTTACAGCTCATGCATGATTTCACATTCAGTATTCTTCAACAAAACAAATGGACTCTTCCCATCTATGGCAGATATTGCTTAGCATCTGATAAACATTTCAATGATGGTGTAAATTACTACAGAAGGCTGGCTATTAACATGTTGCAGATGAATATATATTATCACATTGTTAAGCAAAATAACCAAAATGCAGAAAGGGTTTGGTTTTTTTTTTTTTTTTTTAACATCTTTTTTTCTACACTTACCCTGAAAATATAATACTGCTGTAAAGATGACCTGGAAAACAAAATGTTCTACACTGGAGGAAAACAGAGAAAACACCTTTCTCTACTTTTCCGGTTTAATCATTTCACTAGTTCTATTGAAAAACAATTTTCAACAGAGGCATTTTGGGACAGGGAGAAATGGCAGAAGCAAAGTGCAGAGCATGTGCTGGCACCATCGTAGAAGTTGGTAGCTGGCAATGGAAGCTGGCACCATCCCAGAAGAAGTACACTATAAGTAGAAGTTATGCTGTACGGAAGCACCTGCGACTCAGGGTGTTAGTAGCCTCTGCGCTAGATGTAGAAAGACTAACACCAGATTAATATTTTGACCAGACTTCCCATGTAACAAAGCGGTCACATATGAAAGAAATATGGTAAAAGAAGGGGGAAAAAAGAGGCAGATTACACTGGCTTTCGTGCTCTTCACAGATTCTCTGTTTTTAACTTTCTTCATTGAGATGTAAAGCCAAATCGAAGTCTGCTTTGAGTACAAACCTGTTAACCTCAGCAGATCTGCACTCATTTTGCTAGTTCTGACCTGTGGTCCTACCCATTTCTGTTGCTTTACAGTAAACACCCTATGTTGCAATACAAACCAAAGGCATCTACCTCTTACTGCCACCATTCCTGCTTCATTACTCCTGACACCCATACTCTAGATCTCATTAGCTTTCTCCCAAGATACTTACCCTAATGTAACATAAGCACAAAACTTCAGCTCAGGCTTACTGCAACATGTCATTCCAGCTGTGGAATTGCTTCCCCAAGCACTGGAAGTCATTTCACTTGCTTATGTATGACTCGCACAGCTTTTGTTTTTCCCAGCTTGGCCAAGCACCTTAATGCTATCCTAAATTTGGACTGGCTGTGTTAAGGCTGTGATCTTGGTGGCTCCCTCAGTTTAGCAAATGCCTTAGGTTCCAGCCTGCCACAGGGCTGGAACTGTACACAGGATCAGTGCTTGATTTTATAGTTAAAGGGTCAATGGTGTTTCCATAACTAGTCCAAATCCAACATGAAGATGGATGGAAAACTGAGAAGACGACTGAAACGTCAAGGTAGGAGCTTTATGTTTGCACGGGTGGATTATACTGAAAGGTCAGCAATATATGATAATGCAGTTTCTGCAGCTGAAGTATCAGACAGTTATATTTCCACCACTGTAACAATTTGATTACTCCTGGTTTTATCACTACAGTGATACTGGAATTGATATAAATACATTGGTACTACTGAAAGTCTTAAGGGGTTTTGGCAGAATCTATAAAATAAGGAGGGAAGAGTTTGTTTGTTCCATTATGCTGATGATATTGAAAAGCAAAGCGTGCCAGCCAGAATCCACCCCACACAACCCCAAACCTTTAATTAACAAAGCCTGATATTAAGTTGTACTCAATTACAACATGCATAATTTGCCACTGTGCTCCCAGAGCTAGTCCATATGCTTGTGAGGCACCTTTTCAAACTCTCTTTTGGGCACACTATGACTATCATACAATGTGCTTGTATTATAATTAAATTTGGCATAATTACTTTACAGAGTGATCAGTGACAGTCTATTGTTCAGGAAGAATTAATCCTCTGAGCCTTCCAACATCATTTTAGTTCCTGGTTCTAAATGAGATTTCAAAGAATGTAATTTATAATAACCAAAATCCCAAATGCACACTTTAATATAGCCGTCCTTTGTTATAGCAGTTCACTAGTAAAATGCTCCTGAATAAGAACACTCCTGGTGTAAGGAGTTACCTATGCTGCACGGGACCACTTGAATGGGAAAGAAACCCAGCAGGAATGCTTAACAAAATCTACTTTGATGCTTTCTCCTTCTGCCTCCCTCCCAAAATATGGATGCTGCAGAACCCTTTCAGAACCCATTCTACTATTTAAGTATCATCCTTCCTCTAGGACAATGCTCGCCTTTGTCCTAGAATGAGACAGAAGAATTCTCTCATCTGAAACATCACACTAATTTAGGTATATTTTTGAAGGAGACATGACAATTAGACTTGAGAGAAAACTGGAACTGCTATCATAGGGGAAACAAGGCAGTTTGGTTTCTTCCTGAAATGGGATGTAGAACTGAGCTTTTCCACAGAGAGAAACTCTGAGAAATCTAACTTAGGCAGCGTCAAAACATTTTGTTTAGACATTTTCAATTCAAGTAAAATGTTTTGACAAAGTGGAATCCTTGGAAAAATCCCTTGCAGATCCCATCCATTCCACTATTAAAACACATTTCCCTATTTTCTATTCACTACAATCCTAGTCCTCAATTTCTTCCCATGGACCAGTTGCTAAAGCATATTATATATCCCACTGAATAAATTCCTACAATGCACTCCAATCCCTCAGGATCACCATGTACAGGAAATACATAAAAGAACCCGGACCACGATACAAGACAGAAGATATTAAAACAGTTCAATACTGTGAGGTTATTTTATTATCTTGTCAAAATTAAACCCTTCAGGCCACTTGTAAAATTCTAAATTTCAATTTAATAGGTTTTTACCAAAATAAATGCTTTCTCGTGCAAATTTATCTACCAGAAAATCATTCCAATGGAAAACTGCCAACCATCACTACAGCTGATCTTTACTGGTGTGATTTTTCAAAATACTAAGTTAAAAAGGAGCTTTTATTCAGTCCACATGATTAATTAAGTTATCTGAAGTATCAAAGCTCAGTCACTTTTAATATCAGCAAGGTTCATCTGTGCAACCGAGGATGTTGGCCACTGAGCTTCCAAGGTGAGATTCCAGGGAAACTTCACTGTTAAGATGATCAGCACTCAATTATATGTGATACTGAAACTGAATCAAAAGTCATAGCAGAACACACTTTATGCAAAGTCTGATGAAATCTGCATATCTCACGTCTGCCATCTAATAGGTAGAACATGAATTTGTTTAGAAAGCATATAAATTCTTTTTTATTGGCAGAAGTAATGTAGCAAAATAAAGCGGAAGACTATGGATTTGGTGCCAAGCACTGGCAGTCATTCTGTTCATGCATCATGTATAAAGTTAGCTGGTTTATGAATTAGTTTGTGAACATTAACTGCAGTGTTGCCAGCAAGTCTGATTAAAAGCTTTGAAGTCTCCAGATGCTGCACTCTTATGATTATAAGGCCATCATATCTCTAATGTTAAAGAGGAAATCTATAGCCTTTATGGCTAAAGAAAAAGACACTGACTATTAAAGTTAAATGTACTCACATCTGGACAGATTAAAAAGCCTTAACAATTTTGCTTAAAGCAATCGAGTTGATCAAAAATTATCTTCCTGTCTTTCTTTCTGCATAGAGCTATGAAGGGAAATATTTGTTGGAAAACATAAGAGGCATCAAATACATTTGCTGGGAGAAAAAGCAAGTTTTAAGTAATGGCATGCAAAACAAGATTTTTGCGCAGAGATCAGCTTACTGTTTTCTCTAAAGTAAAGTGTATGATAATGAAGAGAGGGAAATGACCAAAATTATAGGAGGAAGCAGAAGTGCCTAACAGTAGCTTACTTAGTTGCAAAATCTGTGGGATACTATCTGACTTCTTGGTGAAGTTAGTAACACTATCTGGTTTATCAGCTTTCCCCTCAATAAAGATCTGGCCACAGCAATCCATACATTAGAAAAAGCTCTAATACACAAGACTAAATGCAGAGAATGAAAAGCTGTGAAAACTTCAGCTGGTACAAAAACCATCTACTCTTCAGGTTAAATCTCAGCTGCACACTATGTAACTTCCTCCTCCAAGTTCCCTGTCAATTTTCCATGATAATTTTAAAGCCTCATATTAAAATACTCATTTTGAATATTAGTCATATTCAAATCAAATAAATTTCAAATAAAATCAAGTAAATCAAGTAAAATTTCAACTATATTTTGATCTATAAACTGACATCATAGAGGCAATTCTTCTCAGACAGTGCAGATCACTAGACCTGGGTCACTTCCCAGAGGTGGGGATCAAACATTGTTCATCAAGAGAACTGAGCTATAAGACAGACTTCACAGGTGAGGAGTAAAATAAAACAAAAATAAATTTGAAAAAACAAAACCCCAATTCCTTTGAAAAGGACATTGACAAAATCTTAATACCAGTTTACTATAGAAACAACAATGGAAAATAACATAGCTTTTAAAACAAAAACAGCCACAAAAGAAAGGTGACAGGAGGTCTGCAGTGACTTGATACACCTGATGATACTATGTAGGTGATGGACATAAAAGAGAAAATATGCATGTTTGCATGGACACAGTTTAAATCTCAAAGAGTAGTGGGACAGAGGGTTGAGAGGAGGAGAAGGAGAAGGGAATGCCCAGGAAAAACATGAGCAAGAAGGCCAGGAGGTGGGAGGAAGATGGACAGGCGGAGAGAAAAGGAGGGGCACTAAGGACTGAGTAGAAAGAATGCCAAAGTGCAGAAGAGGTAGCAGGCAAGCAGGGACATGCAGCTTATTTTTCTTGACTGGAGTCACCAGAAGTATCATTTACTGCTAATCCACCTAACAGGCTGATCAGCATATTAGCCAAATAGCATCCTTTAGAAAAAGAACATTTGATTCTTCCTTCCAGAACACCCTCTGATGTCATGGCAAAATATTATTAGTTGTGTCTCTGATGAGCTATCTAATGAGGACCTCTTCGAGTCTTCTTCCTTCCACCATTCTGCAGATACCATAATGCGATAAACTCAAATTACTTGATAAAGATGCTGTATTTTAACACAAATATTTCTCTATTGCAGAGTAAGCAGAACTCTGAATGATAAAATATCAGGCACTAACACCTGCAAGTATGCTTATGATTTACATTATACAATTTCAGTTTATTCTTGCAGAATAGACACACAAAGGAAAAAGGCAGATACATTATGGTTGTGCTACTTCTGTTCGTTTTCTGTCTTTCATTAATTTCTTAGAATTTGGAGATGTTAGACAGTTTTGAATATGTCTAAATTACTTATTAACTTTAACATTATCACTGATGTCATAATTTAATCCATGGTACAATAAACAAGTGCAGTAAATTCTCTCGTGTTCACACACAAACTGTATTATCTTTTCATTTCAAGAGATGCCAATATGTGATAAAGAGAGCTTGCAAGATAATTAGAACATTGTACATTGACACAGTCATCACATTGACTCCAGATTTATTCTATGGTATGGAATTTACGCATCATCAGCCAACCTGCCCTTGGACACAAGCATGAGGCTCTCATTGCAGTCAACAAGAACTGTGTGCATTAACAATGTGCAAAGTTTTGGCCTCAGTTCAGCAAAGAATTTAAACATGCCAACAGTCAGTCTGAATTTTGGATTAGACTCAGGTTAAAGGCCTTGCTGCATCAGGAACCATCCCTTGAAATGTAAAACATCATAATGAATAAATATGATTATTAGCCTCTCCCATGAGCTGGCTAGATAATTCCTCTGGTGCTCAGAGAAATCTGACAAGAACAAAAACCACAAAATAAACCTGGTTTTGGATAGTCAGAATCTTGTGAGCAATATAAAATTATCTGGAAAAAAAACAACTCACCAGACTTTGAATTTGGTATGCCACTGCCTTCTATGCTTTGTAGGTGTGACCACGATTAAGGTAAAATGTGAATGTGAGGCATAAAATAATGCCAGATCAGAATCTTCTAGTCTTCAAAGCCTCCTGCGTTCTTGAACTTCCCACAAGCAGTGCAAGACAGGCAAATCCCATCACTCCATGACATGGTAAAGGCTACACAGCTCTACAGATGCACCATCCCTGCAACTTGCTCTCACCTCCAGCAGCACTTCCCACCCACTCAAGGTTCCCTTTATTATATGTAAATGGTAAGATAAAGTGCAAGGAAGCAGAAACATTTCAAAAATGTCCCTTTCAAGATAGGCTGCAAGATCATCCATTATTCAATGAACCATCATCTTTTACACCTGGACACATCAGATAAAGATTCTGATCCTGAAATCCATATTCAAGAACCCCAGAGGAACTAATCCAGCATATCCAGTCACTCATTTAAGTAAGGGTTAGGAGGCAGGTTTTCAGACTCAGTCGGGTTCTTGTTTGGTATAGAATTAAGTCCTTTCTGAGACAAGGAGCAGCACAGCCAACCAGTCTTTTTTCTGCTAATGTAATTCCAGTTTATTCTTGATTTTGGATCAGAATCAGGCCATGGAACCTATGTAGCAGTGATATGCTGCATTCAGATGTTCTGCTCAAGTACATCAAAAGAAAGTTACAGGATATCAGCAGTGTTTGAATTTTTTACATCAATGAACATTTCAAGACAGGATGGATACAGATATGACAAATCACTTGTTAAGAAACAATGACAAGTTTTTCAGAGGCAACATAATGCAATTCAGACAATGAAATATTTTAGTAGAACACCGATATTCTGCTAGTATCCATCATTAGCATAATGCCCAAAGTAACATATAATTGCATGAATATAAGCAGTTAATATAACAGGCCTGTTTGCAATAATTTGCATTGCTTTTACTGCATCTGTGTGACTGTATTTGCAAGGTGTTTAGCATAAACATAAATGGGTTTTGCAGTCTGTGTATGAGTTCCGTGTTGCTGTGGAAATAAAACCAGCAATACCTAAACTAGCTAATTTAAAGCTAAGTTAGATATGGCTAAGTGAACCGTTATTACACAAATCGCAAATAGGTATTTTAATCCTATTGGAAAAATCTGATCAAGATCCCTTGACTTGACTGTGTTTATAAGACTATATGCCAACTGAGGTTCCATCTGACTCTTTACCAATGATATCTTTGCTAAGTGCTCCTAGAGATTTTCTATCTGCATTAATGGGAACATTTTGGGAACACACACTCCAGTACACTTTCTCTTAGATCACTGCTTTCTACACTACAATATTGTGGACATCCACGCCTTAGACTTTATCACCAAACGATCACGAGATAATCTAAGATACCACTTTCACAGAGATTTCTCTGTGATCGTTTGGTGATACAAGCTTTTGTTTGGTGATTACAGCTTTTTATTCTTGCCAACTTTTTATTGGCTTCATTTGGTCATTCTTAACTTACTGCTAATACAAGTGAATAGCAAACCAGTCTCTGTACACCTCCTAAAGTACAGTAGAAGCCTTAAATTGTTTTAATGTAATGAAGTGGTCAATGTGCCATTCCATTTATAAGAAAACCACATTTTGGAACTATAGCACAAAACAAAACTATGTTTGACTTTACGGAACTAGAGGTTTTCCAAAGGTTTATAAATTAAAGGAAAAAACATTTTTACAAATATGATCTTAAATGCAATACTTATTTAGCTGTGTATATTGCTTAAGACATACTAAAGGCTCACAAGAAAATGAGAAAAAGTTAGTGGTTTTCTTTCCCTTCCATTCTACATTGATCTCCTTTCTCTTCTCAATTAATTAAAACACGCTGAATACAGAAAGAGCTTAAAAAATATCTGACAATGTTATCCACTACAGCAGAATTATGACAAGGTTAATCATCTGGTTTAAAGGAGTCTAACTTCCCTTGCAGGCGATTGTTGCTATCAGTTTTCTTGTGGAAGGACAGTCAATAATGTCTCCTAATCTCTTATAGCAGACATGGGACAAACATTCTATTACAACCTAAATAAATGAGACAAACTTTCATTTTAGACCTGTCTATCAAAGTGATATTTGAGTAATTATTACAGCTATGGCTGGCATATTTTTCTCTTTTTCTTCTCCAGGTTTATTTTTTTTAGCCACTGCTTCAATTAACTATCATAATTGTTACAAACAATGGCCACTTTTTGATACAAAAATAGAATTATTTGCCACTTATCCTTTATTTTCTAAGTAAGTTATTCCCAACTCTGTTCTCCCCTTTTTAGTCACTTCTGTGTCTTCCTCCACACTGTTCTCTCATTATTCCCCAAGTTTATCAGGCTATTTATTCCATACGTAAATAGAACTTCTTTTTTGTTCCTGTTGTCAAGTAAGTTTACTTTTTGAGCAGTTACATATAAGACACATATCACTAGGCATACTACGACCTGACCTCTGTATGTATTCTTAGAAAGTACGATATTCAGGGCAGATATAGCACATACAAAAATGTCTGTAGCTCAAAATACATACAATAATGCAAAATTTTGAAAGAGGATATAAAATACCACCAAGGTTATGCACCAGCTTTTCACTTCTTGCATTTCAATATTACATATACATTCTAAAACACAGAATTAGAGACATATATCAAGTCTGAGGAATAAGAAGTCTTGGCAAACTCACATATTTATTTTTCACTATTTAGGTACAGATATTTGGCACCCTCACTACTTTGTTTCAGATTGCTCTGCTGTCACAATGAAAAGGAAAAAAAGTGAAATTAATATGATTCCAACACTCTGAATTAAAAACAAAAATGTAGAGAACACTTCTACTAAACCCAAGCTCCAAGCGTATTTTTGAGCCCCAAGTACTCTTCTTCAGAAATTCATCCATTCTGGGTTTTCAGTCTCACAGTGGTACAAAGAATACCTGTTTTTGAAACAAGGTTTTCTTTTTAGTAAGGTGAAAAATATCAGATAAATAAATGCATTTGGATATTAAGGGATACTTCCTTGTATTGCTAGGCTTAAACTGGACTCTTAGATGAAAACTAAGAATCCCAAGGAAGGTAAATCAGAAGCAGCTGAAATCCAAAATGACTTGATTTTAAGAGGTCACTATGACTACTCCACTTTGGATTCCTGTACTACAGGTATTGAAGATAAACACTTAGGCCTCTATTAAAATGACAGCATGACTATTAGACATCTAACTTGGGCCTGAAAAATGAACTCATGGATATTCCATGTGTGTATAAATAGGTTATTCAAGTGTTAGTTATCCTCATGTTGAAAAAACAAAAAGGAGACTCATACACTTTGTTCCTCTGTAGCAAGCAAAAGCTGGAAGAGGTTTGGGGCTTATAGATTTGGTTTTTAGGGTTTTCCTCATTTTCATCAGATACATGAAAACCCCAAAAAAGACACTTCTGCTATCAAACAGGATACTAACCAGATTAAACATTAACAGAATTATGCAAATCACTTATAAAATTATTAGTCTACAGAGTAAATAAGATGAGAGTGTTCTGCCAGGTTTTTCATGCTTGTTGAAAAAACATGACAAAAAAACTTGATTTCCATATGTTTTGACCCTAGTTTCTTGCCTAATAGGGCGCTTTAAAGTATAGAAACAGTAAAATAAAAGAAGGCCACAAAGTCCATGTATCAAAGCTAGCCTGATAGCATGGAACATGCTTCAGCTGTCTTGACTCTTTTCTAGATCAGAGACAAGACTACAAAAGTACTGACAATACTCAAACCCACAGTAGTCACACACAGCAGTAACTAACCACGTAACTCATATGACCTTATCTTCCCAAATATGGAAGTGCGACTGTTCTGGCCTCCAATATAAATTCTAGAATATAGTATAATTATTATGGCTATGGTGTTGATAATATTCATCAAACTACCCTTAACATTAACAAAACCCAGTGCATTTACTGGTTTTGAAACTGACCCCATGATACCCTTTCACTGTCATTAAAGTAACAGGTGACAGGAGAACAGCGATGAGAGAACACAGATCCTTTAATTTTAACCACAAAACTTCCAACAGCACAAACGGCAGCTATTCTTGTGCAGTGAAAGAAAAACTCTTATTAATAATTTCAGTCTTTTCATCTTCAACCTACTAATTTTCAACGCATTTCCTAAGAACATATTTCTCCTTTATTACAGCTCTTGATTTAACCCAAAGTTAGTATCTTGTTTCAAAGATGTTGGACCATTCTACCTCATACTGGCAAAAAGCTTTTAAACAATCATCAATTCAGTATAATATCTACTGTGCTATTACCACAGAAAAGTGTTACTGTTCAAGAATATTTCCTCTGGATCATAATTATAAAAAGAATAGGTTCCTGAGGGCATAATGTAGCAAAATCCTGAAGTTGAAAGATTGTTTAAAACCTCATTGAGGTAGATGTCTGCTATTTTATTTCAAAAAAACACATCTGAAGTTTATAACATGTCTGAATGTTTTAATGGTTTTTATTTTTTCTTGTCTAGAAGAAAAAAGAACCACATGCAGTTTAGAATTTCATCAGAATAATCATTGTGTTACAGTGATTTTCATCCTAAAGGGCCCTCAATCTTTTTTCACATGTATTCAGTCATTTCTATGGTGAAATGTAACAACTGTTTCACAATGTCAACAGTTTAAGACATGCCAGGTAAATCATTTCAAAGTACACAAAAGTCAGAGAAGGGGAGAAAGTCAAGGGAGTTTCCAGGAGAAAGGATACTAGCAGCTTATATTTCTCTCAATAGAAGTCAATTCACATCATGCATTAACTAACATAGTTAAGAATCTGCTTCAAACACAGGGAAACAACACTACTGAAAATAAACTTCAAAAAGAAACTAGCTAGGCACAAATGGGCTAATTTGCACCGTAATATAAGCAAGTAAGTTAACCAAAACGTTATGGCCAATATTATACATGTAAAGGAAATATTGTCTAGGATAGGAAAGAGACAGTGCAGAAAGGATAATGCAATGCCTTAGAGGGTATGTGTACAAAGTACAGTGGCATGAGCCCTCACCTTGGAACACGTCCAATCTTTTAACAAGGCAGCAACCTGGCATCGTCCTCCAGTGGCACACACCAGGCTGACCCCAGAGGGTCAGTCATGCTGTGATCAGATCCAAATTCACTTGGACTTCATTCATTTGACTTTGGTCATCTCAAAAGTCACCTGATTTTCACAAGAATCCAGGCAGCTAATCTTCTTGGATGTCCTTCCTCTCTCCACCCCCCATATTCTCCAGATATATCCCTTAAAACAGGCAAACAAAACCAATATGCACTACTGTGACTGGTTAGCAGCATTTTGATAATTTGATAAATAAGGCAGTTTCTATGCACTTGTATCCTGGGCCCCTACATTTAACTAATAATTTAAATTAAGTAAGCTAAAATATATGTCACTATCCTCCAAACAGAGGTAGAAACTATCTAGCTGGCAGATGTTCAGACAGACCACATCTTCTGTAATTGCAAAGAACTGGATTTTTTTTTTTTTTTAAAGCACATTACTACAAAAGAGTAAGAGGTTTTTATTTAAAGTGATAAATTGATAGAGTGCAGTGATGCCAAACACCTACTGCCATTTGGAGGCAGTTAACAGTGGTTTGGGTCCTAAAGCACACCTGAGATCAGTGTGACTGCATCTTGTTCTTCATCTAGTTCTTCAGGAAGGAAATCCATATTCACTCTATATACAAGCCTGGTTCAGAAAATAAGCCTTTTTGTATTATTAGTGAATTCTGTTTGAACAATTTCACGTAACTGTTTCTTGCTCTTCTGCAATCAGTCAATCACTGGCAGCATCCTCACTCGGTAAGATAGCTACCCACAGCTATGACCCACAGCTGGGTCACAGCCTGCTTAATTGTGTGTGAACCCTGAAGAACACCCTACACCTCGCTAACTTTGATGCTGCTGCTTATGCAGCATCACAATACTGCACACACTGAATAACTTTACTGACCAAGCAAGGGTATTCTCCCGCTGTTCAGGATATCTGTGCTAACAACCTTCAACATATATCGTTTCTGAAAAGTTGTGACTGGCTGTAAATAGCATTGTGGAGTCCTATCACGTGCTGTAACTAACAGAACACAATAGTTTTGAAAAACCTATGTATAAAAGCTTATCATTAGATATTCTTCTTTTCATTGCAAATTAACTTATTTTCTTTGACCATCAGAGAATATAAAAATCCACTCAAAACCTATTTCCAAGACAGCCTCATTTCCTCTAAAGGAAAAATAAGGATCTGCAGATGTACAAAGGGAGGTAACGTTAGGGAGACAGTATTTCTATGGAGACAAAACAGCAGCAGTAGCAAGAAAAACAACAAAATCCAGCTAGCCAGAAAACAATATTTTAGTCTTAACAAAGGAAAAGTAAAAAAGAAAAAAGGGGTTGAGCATTCTGTTTCAGGTAATTAAAAGAAATGCCAAATGACAGTAAATTTTAATAAAGTAGGCTTTATAAATTGGAATCACAGACACATTCATGAATAGAAAATACATGCTTTTAATAATCTCTCAACTGAGGCATATATATGTCTAGTAACGACACACAGCCAAATCAAAGGTATTTAGAATGGCTGCAAAGAGAGGCAACAAGCAGAGAAAAACAAGATTGAGGACCATTATATGTTTTGCATGTTTAGCTACATTACCTTACATGTGGTCCTTTCTGCAAACAGAACCCCCACTTGCACTGGTTGTACTCACTGTCTGCCAGTTGCAGTAGAAGGAGTAATTGCTTATTATCTGTGAAACCGGGGTAACGTTTAGTTAGGCTTTCAAGACTGAGTCCCTCATCTTTTACATGAAAGATGCTAATGTTTGTATATACATACATAAAAAAAAAAAAAAATACTTACATGGAATTAATGCATGAAACCAAAAATCAAAATGTTAAAACCGATAGAAAAAATATTTCTTAACTTTCTGAAAAATGGAGCGAAAAGATGACCTAGACCATGAACTATCTCTTAGCCTTTGAAAAACTTCTATTATTTTGAAAAAAAATACATCTGATTTAAATAAAACTACCTTGTATTTTTATTTATACCCAAGTTTGCCCTCTCTCTATCTCTTTCTGAACTGTTACCAGAAAATCTGTTACCAATTTTTTGGCATTGCCCAAAAATATCCATCAAATGCTCATCAGCTCCTAAGTGATACAGTAACTTCCAATTTCACGTATTAGAGGAAAGTGAAACATCCCAGATGTCATCACCTTTATAGCAGTTTCCAGCATGTTTGTGGCGTGCAAGCGTGTTGACCATCCTTTGAGCAGATGTGAGGCTGCTCTCCCTGTGCGGTGACCAGACCAGAAGTCACCCAGGTGCGCCACCTTGATGGGTGGCTGGAGCTCAGATCCTCTGCTGAGAGGAAGGGCAAGAGCTGAGCACCGCCTGAGCTCAGACCAGGCAGCTGGGAGTACCCCAGAGCACTAGAAGGGGGAGACCACATTACTGTCTTCACAATGTTATGTGGAGAAAATAAAGAAGGGCTTTTTCCTCACATTGATATTAATGTAAGTCCTAATGTACAGTCTGGAAAGCATAATTGTATTTCTAGCTTGTAATCAGCTAAAGAAAGTACTGATATTGTCTGTCAGGTTTATTGACGATTATTATCCACAATTTTTTTCTGGTTTTCTCACATCCCTGTATTTCCACTGGGCATGTTCTGTTTCTCAAACCCCATATTTTTGACAGCATTAGTCAGCACATCAAAGTAAAATAATGAATCTTACTGCTATGGTTTTTTCCATCTCTAAAAGTGTCCATATAAAGCACTCAGAATGCCCCCAGAAAAACTGCTTTTTCTTGACTTGTGTTTTCTTAAGCAACTGACAAGAAAAGCAGATTCTAATATGCCACAGAGGAAATTAAGAGGGAGTGAAATCTATTTATGCATGTATGCATGTATATGAGTTTGCATATTTTATAATCTTTCCCACAATTTAAAGACTCAGCATTTCTATGTAAATGGTTTACAGCAACAAACAAAAGGAGAACATCTAGATTTGCAATTCAGCATATTGAGACATAGAAAGCCTGAGATACCCAAGACCAGGCATACTTCAGAACAAATATACATCAGGGAGGAAATAGAACCAGGCCTGATGTGGATTTCAATAGAGTTGCTGTCAATCAAACCAATATTCAATTCAACAGACTTTGTCAGCTTGCTTAAGTCACAGGCCAGCTGGAGGTCCCTCATTAATCATTGCATCCCCAGGTTTCTGGATTACTCAAATTAGCTGCCTGTGCACTCTCCCACAGAGCATTGTTCTGCTGCCTGGGTCTATGCCCCATTTAATTTGTCACCAGGCATTTAGAGATGTCTATGGAAACTAAATAAATTCTGGAACTAAGATCAAACTAACAGTTTTGATAACAATTTCTATCCTGGAATCCATTGCTAATGTTTCTTTTTGGTGATAAGAAGCATGGGGAACATCGCAAGATTTGAAACAGTGACAGTGGGCAGGATCATGGCTGTACACAAACACACGAATGGTTTTGGGTTTAAGGTGTGTTAATTTCTAATGGAGAGGAAGGAGGAAAGAAAACAATCGCTTCCTTTGCTCATTGACCTGGAGCAGCATTAATCCATATACTGTCTTTCTGGACTGGACCATGCAATACCTACCGAAGCAAACCAAAGCTAGAGAAGTGAGATATCCTAGAGACGTGTTTCAAAATCAGAATTTTAACACCTCATTTCAATGGGAATGTCTTATCTCTACAGAGCCTTGCTGCTGGTCTGATCCCGGACTTCCAAGTCTTGGAATACTCATAGTTAGTATAAATTAAGAACAGACAGGATTTCTGAAATAATTAAAACCAGAGAGGCAGTAGGTACATTGATGTATCTATTTTATACCACCTACATCTAGAAGGTTAATTCAGCTAAATGAAAGGATATTTAATCTTTGCTGCAGCCTGACTAACTATCATGGAGCAATGAGGATTATTAATGTTGGGAGACACAGAAGGGTAGGGATCTGAAGAGATCCTTGCTGCTCCAATTCCTCCTGTCCTTCCAGGAGATCCCACTGACTTTCTTTTCTTCATAAGCAGTGAGAAAACAGGGCAGCTTACCTTCGAAATCCAGCATCAATACCCAAAACATCTACTCTAAATCCTCCTGTACAGAGACACCAGCAAAACTAGTACAGGTTCTTAAAGTACATTTTGCTCAAAATCTGTGAAAATAGAGAAAGATAATCTGGCAGACAGCTGGAGCAGCGGACATCTGAAGATCCTCTCTGAAGTGCTGTAAATAGTCAAGAACCAGGCTGTACTTATTCTCAACTGAAGTCAGAGGATATGTACAGTGAGGGCAACTGATGTATTTTAAGCAAGGAAATTTGTTTCCTGGTTTTCTTAGGCTAAAATAGTATAAGGGCAACTCTAGCTCAACCTATAAATGCAGTGAACTCCTATGACGCTTTATAGCCAGCCTGTGCTATAAACAACATATAGAATAAAAAAAAAATTGCAGTCATGCAATTAATGCATATAAGAAACAGAAGATTGCTGTTTTGTGCTAGGCAGTGCCAGCAGACTTCAACTTAATGTGCTTCACGTATGTCAGAGACAGAGAGAGAGGAACATCCAGCCTCATTCTCTCCACCAAGAGTGACCCTTTCCAACTAGAAAGCGCCCCTCTAGATGAAAGTTACTTATTTTCCAAAGCAGAGTCCTTCTGTAGCAGACCCAAAGATTTTAGTGGTGGTGGCTCGGACTTTTTAGATGACTCAGCTGTCAGATAATAATTACTCTCATATCCTCATCAGACTGTCTAGTATTGAACTATGTTATACTCAACAAATCCACCCTAACGATCACACCAAATCAGCAATCGGGAGACCATGTGCTTTGCTGGGATGTTGAGTGACCCTGCCCCCAGGGCTGGTTCAGTAACTACCACCTTGAAGCACAAAAAAGGTTGCTACAGAGATGTTTTTCCTGCAGGGTGCTTGTTAAAACAGAACACTAGTACTGCAATAAGGTCTGTCTTGTGAACCTGAAAAATCATAATAAATTTTACTGAAAAACTAATGTAATTGCAATAATTGTTCTAAAGCCAAAACTACTTAATGCCTTCAAATTTTGATTAATACTGAAAAATGCCTCACTAGTCTAACCTGAACTCCTTTCCCTGTGACCTCTCACCAAAAGCTGACTATATTAACAAAAGGCAACCAATCCATATTTTCCATTTCGTCGTCTTCTTCACTGGCTACAACAAATTACTGTTTTGCACTGCATCTTGGGAATGGAAGCAATAAAGATCATAGTATACAGATAATTAAAAAGATTCAACAGGAGTCATCTTGGATAAAGTGTTACGAGGGTGGTAAGTCATGGCTGACATGGTAGAAATGATAATGCACAGAAGTCTTGTAATGCCCATAGGCAAAATCTACAGAAATACACTACGTAAATAATGAAAACATATATGAAAATTTCTCTCGACATTTCTTTCCAATATTTTTCCTTTTTTATTAAATCAAACCATAGTTAAAATACCATCGTTATTGGAAAAATTCATCTGTCTTACCTCAAACCTGCCATCGGGAGTCAAAATAGAAACAGAGAGGAAACCAATATTGATTTGAATTCTACACCATCATATTGATTTGTGGAATGGATAGCATCTACTTAAATTTCTCAGTTCACAACTATATGTTGTGTTCTATTAAACGTTGTGGTTAGGCAGCACAGAGGAAGGTACTGATCTTTCAGAGCCAAATTGCACCCAAGGTCAGACTGAATTTCTTGCAGAAATAGGAGAGATATCATGGCTTCCATGGAGGGAAATGACGATCCTCATCAAAGAGAAGCTTCCAGGATGCACAACGCAATACACAAGTAAGGACCATGTAGCTGGGAATGAAACTGAGGGATGCATGAGAGGAAGAGAAGCAAACTCAGAGAGCAAGCTCCCGACATAAGAGTCATCCTGAGATGCAGAGAAGATTGGACATTTTGTTTTAATCAAGAAAGTCACTGAAATGTCCTGTAGTGACAGCCACACTAGAGTAGCAGACTCTGTGATCTGTACCCTAGATTCAGATTTACTCTTTCATTTTAAGCCAGCTCAGCCAGCAAATCTATGTTTTACTCTTCACTTGTTACTGTATTCCTATTGTGTTCAAATGAAAAAAAAAAGGTCTAGATGCTGAATGCCTTTTCAGTGAGTCTATTGAGGAAAAGTCCTCCTCCTGAACACTCAGAAAACAATCAGAGTTAATGAAAAATAATAACAAAATCTCAGTGCTCTTCCCTCATGCTCATAAAGTAAAAATTTTTTGCTTTTTTTTGCCCTTACTTGGTCTAATAAAAACATGGAGTAACAACACTTAACTTCTCTTAACAGTTCCTGGTGAAATTACCTTATAATAAAGTTCCAAAAACCTACCAAGAAATGCTTCACTCCCAATTATTTATTTTAAAACTTAGGAAAGAAGTAAGAAAAAAAGCAGACAAAACTTCAGATTCAACTCCAGAAGTGAGCTGCTCCCTCCTCGAGTTTGAACCATGAGCATCAGTGTTTGTTATACCTAACCTGAAAAACACCTGATTCACAAAACTATTCATCCCTATCTTAGCAAACGCCCTGGAGAAGTCTCAATACTGCATGTTCTCGAAACTTAAGATTTTGATAGCGTTTCTCTGTCAGGATGGCAAAACTACAGTAGCAGGTTTCTGAACACAACCACATGGTTTATGTATTACAAAATAATAATAGAGTTAACTATCTGGGCAACTCTTGGTATAACAAAACCATAGCCTCCAGGTGCTTCTGAAATGTAAATAGCTACAGTGGCCTTGTAGATTGGTATTGAATGGGATCTTGAATGAGAGTAGAGAGAATGAGAGGAGCTCAGTTTAGATGCAATGCAGCTGAGACAGCAATCTTGCAAAGCATCTACTAACTTATGCCTTACTGTATTATTAATCTTATGGCAGAATAAATTGCACATAAAGATTTAAGAAAATTATAGGTGGTGCTAGAACTACTCAAACTGAAATGTTCACATAGTATTAAATATCACCCATACTCCTAGTTACTAGATATTAGCTTTTTTTTTCTCCACGTAAGCAATTGCCAATTCCTGTACTTGTCTAGGACTACTTTCTGGTAAGACTCCAGGGACTAAATGCTTCAGTATCTTCAGTTGCCTATCTTCCCAAGCACTGTATTTGGAAAGCTTTAGCCTGCTTTGAAAGATAATACCTATTTTTGCACTCTGTCAACCTTGTGTATATTTAGATATCAGTCTTACTTAAAAACAAAACAAAGCAAAACATCCAGGAACTGATATCAGCCAGATACCATCCCCAGATGGTATAATCTCAACAATTTTAAAACATACTTTTCTCATAGCACTGTAACCAAATGTTACCAATGGATAAAATTTTAAGAATTTGAGACTTTATGATGGACAACACAAGGACATATAGCAGTTAACCTGCTGAAACCAACAATTCACTTGACATGCTGGTAAAATCATCGGTCTGTTAGTTAACTACGTAACACAAACCAGTCATCACCACTTCACCACAGACACGTTACCCCAGAAAACAGCACATGTAGGAGGAAAGGATTCACCTCCTCACTTGTTTTCCCAAAATTTTGTGACAGTGGGAGAAACTGCAGGATCAGGCAAGATGGCACCAGGCACCTTAGACACAGCAGGAACAAGCTCAAACACTGTCCTGAGTAAAGACCTAGGAAGGGACCTTTCAGTGGCACTCCAACTGAGAGGAATTTATTGCTATAAGCGTGCAAGCCCTCTTTCTTCTCCTTAGCTGTCATGTTCAGGGAAACTGACCTTGACAAGCAATTTTAAGGCAAATAACTGATGTCAGATTTAACTATTTCTATGCTGTTTCTTTTCCTAAAAGAAAGCCTGTATCTGGCTACCTGATTCGGTCAATAATAAGTAGCAGCATATTTCTATTTAACTCCTTCACTATAACAGAGAGTCTCTGATTTATTCTTTTTTTTTCACTCTTCCTTACATCCACTCTCCAACAAAGCCCAATACCTGCAAGTTCTTCAGACCTCATCAATAAACTCCATGGGATTTTGCAACTTACCTTTTCATGAAAAAGATATTGTTGCGAGTGAAGTAGATGCTGGCAGGCTGGAGCTGTTTGACTGCATTAAAGTACTCTTTCCAAGAGAGTTACTTCATGCCTTTGAAAAATTACATGATCATAGACAGCACCCTTCATCCAATGATCTCAAAGCACAGTACAAAAGTTAACGATTACGGAAAGAGAGTTATGTCACTGAGTTCTTCATGGCATCTTAAATTCAAAGAAAAAATACACAACTTGCATCCTGCATGCTTAATGTTCTATACAATTCTATTGATAAAGACCCAATGGGCTTAAGGCACGCAGTCAGATGCTTTTGCAACTTGTAATTTAATTTCAGGACAGGTGTACAATTGTTCATAAGAAAATTTTGACTGCAAAGGTGATTTGGCCACTTAAGATACCAGGCTTCAGCTCTTCTACATGACACTTCTGTCTAGTCTACACTGTGCTAACGGGATGCTTTCCGAGCCTGCCCTGTCTTCATGAAGTAAAAGCTGCGTGTATGGTCACTGTCAGTCAAGCACATCTCTTCTTTGTGCTACTCTGCTCATAATTTTAGATCCAGGTGTCATTTCAGGTCATTAACATTTTTTTAAGCTCTACATGACTTGGAATCCAGCCACCTCATAAATTACCTCTATCCCATTTTCCATTCAGTCTAGTGGCAATTATATTTTTCACTTAAAACAGCTAGGGCATGGCTTTCTAGGGCAAACAGGGTGATTCCTTTGACAGAGTCCCTGGAAATTGTTCCAAAAAATCTCCATCAAAAGTGGATTTTGGCAAGCTTCGGTATTTAAGGGGTTTGGGTTGTTGGGGGTTTTTTTGCCCATTGGGTCTAAGTGGAATTCAAACATGTTGCTGCATTTAATAACTATTTCAGCTTACATTAATATATGGACAATTGAGTTTTTAAACGGTGTCAACACTTTTAATTATTACTGTATTCTGCTCATGTACCTCTTTTATGCTGGAAAATACTTAAAATATATGTATATATTACTATATATCGTTTAAAGAAAAATATTTTGTTGCCAACATACAACTTAAAAATGTGTCCAGTTAGCAATCATATTGTGGGAGAGCTCTATTATTCATTTGCACATCACACTCATTAACATATTAAAAATACAGACATACTATAGCCTGTCACATAGCTGTCATGCTCAGAAAGAATATTCCCTTTTAAAAATTATTATCTATGTCTGATACTGTCTCCATTCTAGTAAAAGGATGTTGTCTCAAAATGGAAAACGAGTTTTATTTTATGACATCTGTGTATTTTACCCAAGTATATAAATTCATTCACTCCTATAGCAAGAGATATTGTGATATTGGACCAGGCGTATTTTAGAATTCCTTCCTCAATACAGGCTCACATTGATTATGGATTGTACCTATTTTAAGGCAAAACTGAGTGTTTTCTGTGTGATCTGAAAACAGAAAGTCCTCCATTTAAAGGCAGTTCTGCCAGGAACTGGAACACCAGCAGGCAATCTCTGCCAAGTACTGTTATCTCAGTGAATTAGCCAATATGGACAAAGAAGTATCAGAACTCTGATGCCCTTTTGCATGTATCTTTCCAAAAGAGTAAGCTGAGGAATTAAGGTTATTCTTTTTTTTTTAAGTAAAATGAAATTAAGGGACCAAGCCAAAGCAAGTCATGCAGTTTGTGGCACTTTGTGAATCAGAAGTTCCTCGTATCCCATATTTGGGCTGACCACTAAGATATATGCCATTAAACTTCTCATTGGAAAACCTGCATGTGAAAGTGTTTACTGGTATACAGTAATATAATCTGGCATGAAATGGCAGAAATAAAAGCAAAATTAGATGGGAGTTTTTAAATAACTTGTATTTCTGTTGTTTATTTTAATAGGACTAAACATAAACCACAAAGTTTTGTCATTTTTCTTAACAAAACTATGATGTAGCACGATGTAGCATGATCAAATAGCTTAACTACCTGCATTTAAACATCTACTTTTTGACATATTGTATATATCAGAGCAATATACAGATGAAGACAACAATTATCCTGGATTTTGAAATTACTGCTGAAATAAATTACTTCATAAACTATGCTTGGCACCTACATATACTTGCAGTTTACCAAATGCTATAAGAAAACAATAATTAGAAGAATTAAATGCATTTCAAACACTACAGAAAGAAAACTGTGCATGGTCTACCTCAACATACAGTCCTTGCAACTGTCCTTGACACTGAAATCATGCTGCAGATGCAGAGATGTTAGATCTCCTTAGTTTATGTACTTATGAAAGCCAAGATAACATCTATTTGATTTGCTAGTTAAAATAATTGAGCTTGTATTTTGCCATTATCATTAATATCTTTCAAAGTGTTTTTGCTGAACAGAATTATGCTAAAAAAATCTAGTCTGATACTCAACAGAAAGTTCTTCTGGTTTTGGTGTGATTTTTAAAGAACAATCGTGATCAAAGATATTTCTTAGGGCAGGAAGTAAAAAAAAAAAAAAAAACAAAAAACAAAAAACAAAAGACAGACTGTCCCTTTTCTGGAGTAATGGGCTTATTGCCTTTGTTCAAGATTAATACTGTGCAAAAGAGAATAGCAAATAATCTCTGTCTTTGGATTTCCAAAAAGGTAAAAAGAATTTGTGAAGCTTTTTTCAAATGCTTTTTATTTTCTTTGCTGTTAAGCTCAGAAAATCTTGACCTGTTTCCTTATGGAAATACATTTTTCTTCATAGTGTGCCCACTTGAGCACAGAATTCTTCATGAGCTGAGCTACAGAAAGGGGCTTTCTCTTCAGCCCAATCAGAATACTCTCCTAGGATCCATCAATAAATTATAGGAGCTTTGATGAAAACTCCATAATTAAAGATGTAACTGTAACGTGACTAACATTCCAATTTTATATACTATTGCATACATGTTAAAAAGGGAAAATGTTATACGCAAGATTCATTATAATCTGGTAAATATGACATAATATGTGAGTTATGAATTAAACAGAATTTCTAAACATACAGGCAGTGGTGTATGTGGGCTGTGGAAACTTCAGCAGTGTCCTAATTGCTGTAGGTATCCTGGCCCCGCTCATAACTCGAATATGGCTGCTTTTTATAATCTAGCCTCAAGCTTCATGCTTTGAAAATGTCATATAAACAGCTGAACAGTCTTCCAAAGGAGAAGACCAGCATGATCTTTTGCTTGGAGGAATTCCAACTGAAATTTGCAAGACATCCCTTTTACTCAGGGTTGACACTGGTATAATTTGCAAATACATACAGCATTTTGTGTTTGCAAATACAAGTAACAGTTTATGCAAAAGCATGGGTCCCATTGGCAATGTTTTCCAAAAACATAAAATTAAATTAACAAGAACTATGTATCACACATTTCTAAACTTGTTTACATACTTTTCAGTTTGTGAATGTAATAATTCAGCTATAATTTCACAATGAAATCATATGGAACATAAAATATTTCAATTACAATAAAAAACCCAATTTGCAGAACTTGGGCAAACAGGGACCCCACTTCATTTCAGAAAAAAATGCTCAGGTTCATCATGTTTCTTCCCTAGTATTCTTCTATAGTTTAAAAATTGATCATAGCCATTTCCTATATGTTCAGCTGTATTTTTCACCAAGAATAAGTCAACTCGTGGAATATGCAAGGAATGCATTTATTTTTACTCCTCACATCCATCTTGTACAGAAAATTACAACTAAAAAATGAAGGAGGTTTATTATTTTGAGTAAAATACTCCAGTTTTTTCTTCACTTTGACACAATATATTTGTAGGGTGAATCGCAATACTCTTTTCCCAAATCACTCTACCACAACAATCAACTCAAGCAGAAAGTTAAAACAAATATAAATATCTGGAAATTGTATCTTACCCAGAATAAGAGGACTGTTAGCCCTTCCTTTCGCAAGGTAACAGGGGATCTTTAATGATCACAAGTAGCCAAGACTTCAGTCTTACATTTCTGCTGAGAGATACCTTGGCAACACAGATTAAACCCAATTACTATACCCAAGTGCATGTTTATGAAGTGCTCAAAGAGGAGGCAGGCATCTGTTTTATGGCTAAACTCAGGCAATTTAGTTATGTATTTTTCCATATGAGTAAAACTGATTCAATTACAGTAGTAATCACCTAAGATAATTCTCTTCAGTAACGGCATATGATGTGACTTGGCAAGTACTTTCCAGGTGAAAGTACTTAATACTGTAGATCCCTAGAAATACAGTTCCTTTTTGCAATGAATAAGCACAGAATTTCTCACCTTGATAATGATGAGATTCTGTTTAAAAGTAACAATCACAATTAAAGCACTTTATCAGACTTCAAAAGTGGGGCTTCAACAACATCACAAAACTACTTATAGTGACTTCTGCAATTGGCCTTAAAGGTACTGGAAGAAACAAGTACGACTGTTTATGAAGCAGATGACATTTCAAGAAAATCTAATTTTAAAAAATGAAAACATACCAACTGACAGAAATGAATAACCAATGGCAAACATTATCATTTTGAACAGAATGTTTCTTATGAAATACAGCACGTGTGTAAATCATTAACTCTGCCTTCATCACAGCCAGCTCTGGAAAAAGTTGCAGATTGCTTTATAAAAAATATGATCCCTGTCATAAAATAAACTAAACAACAACATCATTTCACACTTACAGAAAATCTTCTTGCCAAGGATGAAGATGTAGATAATACTAAAGCTTCTTACAGGTGTTACCTAACTAAGCCTAATCACATCCCTACAAGGGCAGTTAGTTGTTATGCTACTCTCTGCATACATGGTCAAACGAGAACAAATAGGCTTACACTCCAGGAGCTCACTGTGAATTAGTGAGTTGCTAGGAATACCATCCTGGAGTCCTGACTCCCTTATTTTTGCTCTCACAGCTGCATCATTAAGCTATTATATTGTATGGAATTCATCCAAGTGCAGAAACATAAGAAATATGAACCAGATCAGATGTTCTGAAAGTTACAGGCTTTCATTAATAAAACCAATAATATAGATGGTCACTAGGGAGGGAATTAATCTAATCCTGAACTCTCTTCCCATTTCATGTCCCTTGTACTGTGGAAGTGGGACATAGTTCTCCACTGACAATTCCAAACAAACTCTGAAGGGACGGTCTCTCATACAACTAGGAATATACAGTTTTTAATACTATGATTCATTCAATTTCTTGAATCTTTGTTATAGTCCTTGTTTTTCTATCATACTTCAAAACTTTGTACAAAGCAGGCAAGTACCCTCAGCTCCATGCTACAGATGGGGACAGTGAGCCAATGAAGCAAAATGACTTAACAATCACCCTCAGCCACTGCCAGTGCTGGGGATGAACCAAAGGCTCAGGAAACTTAAGGTAGAAGACATAAAAATGTAAGCATACAAGAGAGGCTTTATGCATCTATGTGGGTAAAAAAAAATAAATTAATAAAGGACAAATAAATAAGAATTTAAATGAATAAAAAAAGGGTTGTGTTTGTAATTATAAATTCAGAGCAAGACCATTCCGGCTATATTTGATGCATACACTCTTAGCATAGGAGGTGGACATAAGAGGGGAAATGAGAAGAAAGGGGGGTTTTATCCGCTACAAATGCAAATCCCCAAAGTCTCAAAGGGTTTTGAACATAATGGACTATTAGACTCATTCCAGCTGCTCCATGCGCTTCACCTGAACATTTTATACCACTTTTTCTTGATTTTCCAAGTTATATTTCCTCTGCATGTCCTTCATTTTTGATTTCACTCAAATTTCATTCAATTTAAAAGATTAGTGTGGCATCAGCTATTAAATTCTGGTTTTTTCCTTTTTATTGATTTTTATTATGTTCTATACTTTTTACAGTTCCCTTATCTCTTTATATCCAGTTCTTTTTATTTTTTAAATATACAGATACTCAGGTTGCTATTTTTAAAAGTGTTTACAGACATTAGGAACATAAATCATACTGGCAGTTGTCAAGCACTAGACATTTAAGTCTTTTCAGCTTCTTTCTGACAATCTTATCCTTCAACTTTCAAGCGCCCTGATAAGTCACCACATTGATCTCTTTTTTAAGCATGAATATACTATGCTTTCTCAACCTCCACATCCACCCAGTGAATAGCAGGCAATCACCTGAGCCTTTTGTAAAGCGAGGTGGTATACCTTAAGGGAAATACTGTCTTCTTTTATGTTTAAACCAAAGAAATTAGAGCATTTTCTGAAGTTTCCCTTCACTAAACTACGCCTAAACAAAGGAAAAAGAAAACACACACATAAAATACACAGAAGCCACTATCAGCCTTTATGACAAAAATGTGATGTTAGACTCACAGAATACAGGAGAAGGTATACTAAGTAAGCAAATACATATAAGTATTTGCACCCATAACTCAGTCACAGCTAGTGGAAGGAGCAATTGTCTGCAGAAAGACTAGATCTCAGGGCAACTGGGATGAGTCAAGATGCCTCTACAGAATGGCCCTGAAGATTCCTGCCAGATTTGGGTTACTGTCTCAGACATCGTCCTAGGAGTCCTTCTGGTGGAAATGATCCATGAGAGACTTTTTAAAGGAAGTTAAATATTAATGATCCACTAGCTTTTGACTGGATTCTCTCTAAGGCTCAAGAGTCAATATTATATTCCTTTGCTCTACGCTGTCACAGATCCTAAGGGCAAAAGCTTTTTGTAGGGTTAGGCTAGGAATGAATAGATACAGCTGCTTTCCACACAGAGGAAAAGAAAACCATGCAGAGAGAACCCCATGGTTTTCACCAAAAACATGTTCCTCCACAGCTAAATCTGAGGAAAGGCTGATATGGAAACAACTGACAATAAATCAGAATTTATCTCTCACTCAAGTAACATAAATGAGACAAGCATGACTTTCTCAGCTTTCAAAAGTACTTCTGAGCTGTAAGATATTTTTGCTGCAATAATAAAAAGTCAGGCTGTCTAAATAATTGAATACCAGCAGTTCAATGGTAGTTTTACTCTAAGAAATATCCTCTCTTCCAAGTTCTTCTAGAGACTTCTCTAGCATATTGCTGATTTCTTACTCTCTATATATATTAGGCTAAAAGGATCATTTTCAGAACTTTATTTTAGCTCAGAGTAGTATTCCACAGCCAGTAGCTCTTTACCCATTTAGAATTATGCTCCCTTTCATTTTGGGACCTGTATAATGTCCTCTATTTAACATCCAAAGAGTTAAGCCTTCCTATATTAACCACCTAATACCAAAGTAGCAAATTAGGGAGCAAAAGAAATGAGTAGTATATCAGTTTAGCCATTTTAGTAATTTTCCCATTTAGTCTTTTTACCAATTTCTTTGCCTTGTGGTCCCTTTTGAGTGGTATTTTAGCTATGTCCACTTCACGCATCCAGATTATATATCAATTTTTTCAGTGTATTACACATACTGAAGCAAGAGCTTTTGTATATGTGTCACCATATTTGAAATGTACATTAGAAAAAAGTAATAATGTATACTCACACATCACAATTTCCCTTTAAGGCCTCACAGCTGTTTTGAGAGGTAATCATACCAATTTTACTGAACGGTTAAATTGAAGTATAAAGTGATTATGTGACTTACTCAACGTCACTTGAGAAATGTGTAACAGAATGAAACTGTACTCCAATGCCCCAAGGCATCCAAGATATCTGCTAGGGGTAATGCAGCACTGACAGGACACTCATGCTTTTCTGTAATGGCAGCTGGAAACACAGTAGGATACTCCACAGCATCTCACACGGCATCGGATATTTCTGTTTTGCATACTTGTGCATAAAGTGAGGTACATACTTCTGTTTATGAACTGGAATTGCTTCCTAGACTTCCTAAGCTATCTCTGTTTTATGAAACAGACAACACTCTTTCCAAAATTAAGATAATTTTTTATCATTCAGCTAGTGTTTGGACCTTAGACTTCCTCATTTGCAGTAGAAATCTTCTAGAAGTGAAAGCGAACTGAGAAATAGCCTTTTCTGGTCATTACAATACAGAAGGGTGCCTAGCCAATCTGAAATCTTCAGACTTTTTGGCAACAGAAGTTTTTCAATTATATCTCCTGGAGCTTTATGCATTTCAAATACTTCTCTTCCTTCTGTGGAATTTCTAATAGATATTGCAAGCCTTTGGCTCCATGTCCAGAATCCTCATGCCAAATGACTCTGAGAATCTCAGGTCCAGCTGTTTAAGATGATAATGTAAACACAAGTTCTTTGCTTGTTTTTCCATTTAGACTCATGTAATTCAGGTAAATCAAAACAAACCACAGAAACCAACTGTCAAATGAAAAAAGAAAATGTAATAAATTTTAATACTGCTTGGAATCCTCTTTGTTCAGCTCTGCTTAATGTAGGAACCACTGACCATACAGTGGTGACATCTGTATTTCAACCAGTTGACCAGTCCCAGTTTAGGGACATTTTGTAGCTTGGATTCCAATCAGAACCTCACTGTTCAATTGAGAGTTTCAGGTATTTTTGAAACACCTCCTCTGCATGAACATGTTCAATGTAGGCTTTTTAGCCCACGACAATTTATGTTAGTAACCCCATGGAAGCACTCTAACTGCCTTCTAATCCCCATCAGTCTTTTTTTCCACCAGCCACCATTGATAGGTCATCCTTTACATGATATAGCTTCATCCATTTTGGAAATTATTTTCTCTAGAGTTTTTATTTATTTATTTATCTCAAATTCTTGCAGCAGCTATACTTTGAAACATCCTTGTGTGTTTAGGTAATTTATAATCCTAGCTTCCTTAGTAAGACAAGTGCCAGTTACGTGAATTATATCCTAATTAACAATAAAATACATGAGCAGAATTGTGCAGTCTTCATTATCATGTTCACAGTATTGTTATGGCACTGCATCATTACTGCACATGTGGAAACAACTTGCAGGGCTCCTGCCTACTTATACAAAATTAGCTTTCAAGATTTAAGCGTTTAAGATATTAGAAAATATTTCTCTTATCGTAAATTTCTTCTGCAGTGTAGCACTAATTCATTCTTAAAGAATACCATTTTCTCCTGTGAAGTAGGATGTATATTATTTAGAGGAAAACAAAAGACAGAAAGAAGCATCATATCTTTACCCTCCGCACATCTTTGCCAAAAGTTTCGCTGTAGCTAGTGCCCAGTATTTCAAATTGAACATAGGGGTTGGCGCCATCTTCTCTGAACTCCATAACACCAGTAAGCCCAGTTATGTGGCCCTGAGGAAATAAGGTTCAGAAAACTTAGAACAGAAGAAATTTGCCTTTATGAACACTCCTTTTCATTAAAGGTATGCCAAATCTGCTCTGAAAATGTTTACAGTGAACTTAAGTGTGGCAATTACGTGCTCTTCAATAGCTCAAACATAGCACCAGACAAGAGAGGCATGAAGAAAATATAAAACTTTAAGTATTATTAAAACCTCTCTGTAAAAGTATCACTGAGTTTGATTTTGGGTTTGTAGCAAAGAAGCTTGAGATGACACTAAAGTCTGAAATAATTTTGCAACAAAGGATGGGGTCATTAGGACCGGTTCACTTGATCAAATTGCTTCATTTTACTAGAGGAAACAATTTCATCAATATATATGGACAAACAGGGGTTGTTTTTTTTTTCCCCAAATACTTGCTTAAGCTGGTATATAGTAAAAAAATGGGTATTTTTTCCATTAGTATTTGTGATCAAATAACTTTCATACAAGAAGTTGCCACGCATCTGCAAAGCCACAATACTGTCCATATTTAAGTAATTCAACATGCTACAAGACAGTGTAATTGTTAGTGACAACTTAGCTGAATCAGGTCCCTTTTGCTCTGGGTTACAGTATATTTATGAATGCCCAGCCAACCTACAAAACCAGTTGAGCTACAGTAAGCAGAACATAAATCTTAAACCTTATTGTTGGTTGGCCCCTTGAGCTCCTTAAGTTCTTCTCTTGGGGAAAGTATTATGATTCATGCACACATCAATTTGTATGACTATTCCTAATCATGCTACCTCCACAGAAGGTAGCCATGAGAACAACAGAAATAGAGCACACACCACTGGAGCAACACTGCAGTGTGCATAATTTGTTTGTAATAAATCATTCGCTTGTTTAATAGCTGTAGATCATTCCTGGTAGTTGTAAATCACTTGCTTGTAATAAATCAAATAAAAGTTGAATAGAGGTCAAAACCTCTTCAAAAGCTAATCTCAAGTGGAAATGAAGTAACTTTTTCAATTTCTTACATAATTGTGGTTTGTCTGTTCTCACCTTCTTAATAGTCTCTAGCATGGATCGTCCTCCATTCCAAGGTTTGGTGGATTTCCTCATGCAGTTCAGACTTGCCATGCTGTGCCATTTTCTGTCCTCCAGTTTTCTGTGGAAAGCATTGGCCAGCATGAGCACACTGTCATACAGGTACAGGTTGGAAACCTGCAAACAATAACAAAAATGAGCCTCTTTGTTTATTTGAGCATCCTTTCAAAGGAACTGTAAAAATCAGCAAACAGACAAAACAAAAGAAGACATAAGTAAAAACTAAATCTGGGAATGTTTGAAGTGTTCAACAGCAAAGACAGTTCAGACAAATACCATTGCTCACTCCCACCTTCTTTCCTGCTTGGCACCTGGGCCCTTCTAGCCCAGGGGACTCTGGCACAGTTGCATTGCCTGTGCATTACCTACATCACTGCAATGCAGCGCTGTGAAGATGCAAGAGACTGCAGTTCAAATATAGGCTCAAGCTATGGAGGGAGTACAGCTATCTATCAGTGAAAGACAAGCATTGCTACTTTGTCAGTCCTTTCAGCAAGGAGAAAAAGACAGAATGGAATTAAGTTCTCGTTCTTTTTGTTCCTTTGAGCAATCTCCTTGCTAATTTCTGGCACAAAAAAATATAATACTAATGCAACTCTTTAGAACAGCAGGAGGAGAACTGACAGGATTATTTTGGTCTTATCATCTCCCTCCACCTCCATACAGGAGACTGGTTACTATTCTACTTTCTCTGGAGCTATTGATTTTAGTCTCCTTATTCTTCAATTTACACAAGAGATAACAAGAGCAATAATTGACAGCAAAGGCTCTATTAAGAACCCCACACCAGTAATGCTCAACTATGTATTTCATTTTTCAGACCAAGACATGGCCAGCAATACAAGATCAGATCTTTGAAATGCAGCAGTATCCACCACAACTGGTAAAACTTTAGCAGTGGAAATTGGTGGAGAAAGTAATTAAAAAAAAAAAAAAAATTCACAAATTTGCCATTTATCTTTTGGATTTCTCTAATTCACTGTAGACAATGTGAATTGACACAGAGAGACCAGGAAAGGGCTACATGTGGGAGTTAATGCAGCTGCATACTTCCTATAACAATGCCATTCAGCTGTAAAAGCTTAAACATATACTACTGTTCCATCACTTTCTCCAAGTAAACTTAGAATATCATTTTAAGATCCTAATCTTCAGAAACAAAACGATTCATGTTCCATAATCGGGAATTTGACATAAACTGAGAATCTAGGCACTTTGAAAATCTTCTAGTATAAGTAAATCTGAACAAAAGATATATAAACAAAAATTCATTTTGAAAGGCCCAGAATAGGAAGAAAATACACAAAAAAGAGGTTGAGGATACCCGCTTACTTAAGTGACTAAACATAAAAAGGGATCTTAATGCAAAAATCATGCAAAACCCATGAGATACTATCATTGAGAATCTATCCCATCCGGCTCTGTCATCTTCTTTCCCTCCTGAACAACAAGCAGTTCCTATTTCCTATGTATGATACTTTGTCCAGTTAATCCTTTTCCCTTTAAAAGAGTTTCCAAAACAGCTACTTCCGAGATTTCCTCTCTTTTAAAGAAAATTAAGTAGTTAAAGAGCCAATAAGAGTCTCAGCAACTAAGGCTCTTCCTTTCAGTTGCATTTGTCTCCTTATTTTGCAGATATTTTCCAAAAAACTTTCAAAAAAAGCAACCAAGCGAATCCTTATTTTTCAATAGGGCACTTATCCTCTTCTGTGTTAAGCTACTCTCCACCAAAAAAAAAAAAAAAATCAAAACAAAACCCCAAGCCCACAAAATAAGCCACCCCAAACTGCAAAAACCACTTGCTTAGAAGTACATGTTACATGTACAAGGAAAAATGTCATTTCTTATGTGCCATCACGGTCCTCTTTACTCCCCACTGAATTTGATTCTGAACCTCCACTTTTAACTGACAGCTCATTGTCTGTTGCCTTGGAACAGCCACAAATCAGAAATGCTTTGTATTTTCTCAGTTTGGCACTGCTCTTTTTCAGTTCTGAAAAACGGCAGCTTCATTCCCAAAACCAGTTTGCTTGGTTTGCTAGCAGAGAGCTCTAGGGCAAAATATAAAATATACTTGGGTACACTGCTTTCTTTCCCTTTCTACTTTTTATGCTTTTAGAGAAGCAGCCACAGTTCTGCATGTATAATGGACTGAAAGCTTGAGAAAACTGCTTTTGAGGATCTTAGCCTACGTGACCGTGCATCCCACTCAAATTACCCTATGCTGTAGAGCAAAACAAAACAATCCCTTATTTACCAACCCAATCCACATATTTCAGTTAGACCTGTAGCGGATTCTGTATCAATGCTGTTTCATTATTTTCTTTTGAAAGAATGATATAAACTGAGTGACAGCAAGAAAAGAAGTTTCCCACTACTTAGGTCCTTCTGTCATATATATGGAGATAAGCGCCAAGGCGGAATAAAATGATGCAATGGAGACAGCAAGTTACTTTTTGCCATGGAAAGACTATTCTGCACAGTCTGTTATAGACACTAATCCACTGGTATTTTGCCACTCCAGGTCTCTTCTACTGCAAGTCTCTTCCAAGAAACGAGTATATGGTACATTTTAATGTACAAAATTCCCTTTTCTCATATAATCATACTCTAAGTATTTACTCTAGTAAAAATTATAAATATATGTTACTACATTTTACCCCTTTTTTAGCCCCTACTCACTGAAGAGTCAATATCCTATGGAAGAGTAAGTTGAATTTTATCCACACCATCAACTTTTCTTTTTTTAGAATAGAAAATATGCAAGCTAGGAAAAAAAAAACAAAAACACAACAGCAAAACCTCCACAACCAAGGCTGGATTTCTAATATTAAAAAAAAAATTCTCTTTTTTTAATATTGCATTTGTTCAGACTGCTAGTTAATTCATAAATTAACACAAAGTGTATAAGTCTATCCTATTAAGGTCAGAACCCTTTAAATCTTATAAAGCGTAACTCAAGACAACTGATTTTGCACAGTGATCAAAATTCAGTGTGTAAACAATTTATTTATTTAAAACAAGAGAAGGCAGGATGTTTGCAGGATAGTATTGTTTTGGCAGTCCTCTAAGTCAAGAGTCACTTTTTTGATGTGCAAAAAATTAACCGAGAAGAACCAAAAATATCATGGTAACTTAGAAAATAATGTCCTTTTGATCCTTCACAGTGTGCAGAGCAAAACCCAGCTTCTAAACATGCACAGTAGTATAAATTGAGTGTCTTTGCCTAATCCCAAATGGGAACTAGCTTTATGCTAGAAAACAGAATTACAGCATTGGGTCTAACCTGATGCCTGAGTAGTGTTGTGTGATTGTGTGAACAGTTGATTCCTTCAACACCTACAGTAAGATCTACTGTTAAATTAGTGAGGTATATTTTTATATTCTTTTCCTTTAATTTGTTTCTAGGGTAGAAAAATAAGAATATTTAAACACCTCAGATATGCTCCTCTTCTCAAAATAATGTTCACTTTCTACCTGAATTTATTACTATGTATGTATTTTCTTGTAGAAAAAAGTTAATTAAAACAAGACACAGAAGTTCTCGCCTGATCTCACACAGTAAATCCAGGGCTATAATAATTTTCTTTTTTTTTTCTATTATATTCCTTTTAATATAGCAAAATCTCTGCATATGTACTAGACTGCATTTGCAACACGAGTTTGTTGTAATCTCCTGAATAGTGGGGCTGCAAAAAGAGAAAGGATTCAGCAGAAAAAGTGTGTATACACTTGTTACTGCAACTGCACATGTATTTTAATTTGCAGCTAACTATGGAAATCCCTCTAAATACAAACATGATCCCTAGAAGGGATTTGTGAGATACCTGAAATATCAGCTATACTCTGTTTCCACCAGTGCTGTCAAAGGCACAAGAAACAGTAAATTTATAAATTAGTCTTCAGGTAGCATTCAGAATTGGTAGCAAAGCAAGAGAGAAGGAAAAATAAGGTAACGTACTTGCCTACTTTGGGTTTTCCAGGCTCTGGAGCATTTCTTATTTCCCTTATTTATATATTCACAGGGGAACAGAGGAGGGAGGGACATATGTCTGCCTGCAGGGATTCCCCTTCATATAACAAAAACTTCTAGATTAGAACAAAGTGTTTCATTTCTGTCCTGTTTGGAGGAAGAAACAGTAATTTTAAGTTCCTCTTTCACTTCATAGCTGAGAGCTCTAAAAGCTGGAGGTGGTGTGACTGAAATGCTTTTTGATCTATCTGCTACAAGAATGATGGTAATGGTTTCACCAAAATATTTAAGGAGCTTGCCCTGCACGAGTAATGTTCTGCTATATCTTCTGAAAATTATTTCAGACTTTATGAACCTTTATTTTGCAATGAAGAAAAAATCCACCATAGACTAGTAGAGCAGAGCAGAAACTTTCAATGAGAATGGAAATCTTTCCCTATCACATTATTAAACGTCATTTTATGTGAATTTCATAAGATTTTCCAGGGTGATTTTACTTTTTAAGTTACATATGAAGATAGCTTTTAGCTCCTTCAGAGGCACTAATCACAGACGAGTGCTCTTCTGGGAAGGCCAGCAAGCCACAAAGCTTGACCCCAACTTCTGAGTTGCCAGCAGAGCCAGAATTCTAGCCAGACAAGACCACTGAAGAGACCAGCTAGGAAGACAAGCTGACACCCAGATGCCACTGCTTCAAAAACTCATTCCCAAGATGGGCATCTGTACCCTGCTGCTGCCAAAATCACCCTGTGAGTGGCCACAGCAGCCAGCTCCAAGGCTGAAGCAGATGGAAGAGGGTCTCAGACCAAGCACAGCCTGCCAGCAGCAGAAACACTTGCTGCCTGGGGAGTGATATCATTGTGTTTGCATATGCACACACCAGCGTGCCCTAAAACTGTGTTTCAACTTTCAAAGTTCAAGTAATGCCAAACACAGTTATTCACTTCTGTCTCTAATGACAGGATGTATCTTACTAGGAGCAGTGAAGATAGATGGATGGTTTACTTATGGTATAATGGCGTGCTTACAAGGATATTGTTAGGCTGGAGAGACTGAAAATTTGAATGATTCTATTTTCTTAAATTAGTTTGCAGAGCCCATTGTGAGACTTTGCGTGAATGCCTATGTTTTAAATACATGCTTTGCTGCTCATGGAGAACAAAATCACAGCCAGCAGTCTGGCATTCATGAGAAAACCAGAGTCAAAAAACAAGCGTTCATTAAAGACTTAAATGTCAACTTCAAACTTCCAAAGGGCTATTTATTATCACTGAAGCAAATGAAAGCGTGAATAAAATTTTCCTAAAACCACAGAAAAACAGACCTCAATTGTATATTTATTCAAGCCTTCTGACTTTGGGGATCTAGCCAGTGTATTATTTAGTGCTTCACCCAATCTAGTTTTAAGTGTCTCAAACAATGGGACTTCCAAAGATTTCTTTGGAAGACTTCACTCTCAGAATCTTTTTTTTTTTTTTTAATTGATAAACTGCTTTTCTTTTTAATTTTCCCCCCTTTTTGCTGAGTTACACATCTCACACCACTTTTCCCAAGCCACAGTGTCTATTCTCCGAATACTCACTGTCCTTCAGCTATTATGAGTATTTATCATAATTATGAATGTTTTCTTACTCCATATGTTTTATAACAACATGTTAACAATAATACAAGGCTTGGATTACCCTGTAATGCTCAAGCTTGCTAGCTGCAGGCATTGGTTTTGCTCGCTAAATGTCTCAAGAATTGGTCACAGCTAGTACTACTGTCCAGGGAAAGTCTAGCAGGAGACATTTGATAAAGAAAACTGAACACAACTCAGAGTCAGACAGGAGGACAAGAGGTAATATTGGAATTGCAAAACAGAGTATAAGATTATCATTTTACCCTACCACATTTATAAATAAATATGGGTGCAAGCTAGTTTTCAGAGGAAATAAAAAACAAAAAATGGAGGTACTAAGCCTTTCTTCTAGCCACTGTTGTCCGTGCCCTGATAGAGCACTGAACAACAATTCAATGAAACAATTATGCGAATAGAGAACTCCAGCAGCCAAAAGAGGTAGTCTGGGCAGAGAGCAAAAGCTCACTCCAGAATGTACCTGGGGTCATAGCCTCCAGAGTGCTCACAAAGTCCCACGTGGAAACCTGCGGTTGTTTGGGTATTTTTAACTAATTCTTCTGCTAATGAGGTTTGTATAAAACACATGCCATTGGGCTTCAGGGAGAGATTATGTTGTGCAATGGCAGTACAGTCAGTTCAGGGATACTTTTCATTCATTTGGTGCTCAGTTTCACCGTATTTGAACATCTGGCCAAAAGTCCAAATTAAACTTTGCTAAAGAGACATGCAGATATAGGTTTGTAATAAACAAAAAAGAAATATGTGGCTTATCAATTCTTTATGGGAGAAAGCAAATGCTTTAATAGGGCTTAATCAATATTTACTGCCCCCAGTAGCACTCAACAGTTGTGTAATAACAGCAGCGTAAATAGGTCAAATGAAAGTAAGGCTATTTAGTTGGACAAAACTGCAGGATCAGGTCCTTAAGTTTAGGCAGCCAAACACGTCTCCAAAAAAATAACTACTAACTTACAGTAGTTAAATTGCAGTCATTCCTGAAGACAAGACGGTTAATAAATAAAAACGCAGCTCAATAGGAGCAACTACTAAGAGATGCCTACAAAGATGTTTGACGATCAAGTTTTTGAAGAATTAAATTTTTACACAGGGAGAAGAGTAGCTGTTTTAATGAATACCCTCCCACACTTCTCATCATTTTCTCTTCAAATATGCCAAGGCAATACCTGGAATAGTTCTTCAGTAGAGAGGTTGCATTCTGAATCCTGTGAGGAATAATCTCAAAAATTTTGTGACATAGTATCCTGGAGGTTTCTTTTTGCCTTTTTAATATTACCATATATTTTGGACCATGCTAAATGGTTTCAGACATGCTGTGTCCCTGTAATATGTCTTAATACAAATAGAATCTCACAAAGACTGAACTTATTAACTGCATAAATGGTAAATACAGGAAATAAACTGTAATGCGAATTACTTTTCTAAAGAGAAATCTTGCTTCAAAAACAAAAATAGTAAAAAAAAAACTTCATTTGAGTTTATGAACACATCATGAATAACCCAATGAAAGAAAAAAGATCTTCATCAAAAACCAAGTTTGTAGATAGGCTTCAAAATTAAAATTTGAACAGGAAGATTTTAGAAAGAAAAAGGTTATGCATTAAAATGTCTTCAAATTGACTCTGTAAGACTATGCCTAAAATAATCTGAACAATTTAATAGTAGTAATCTTGCTATTCAAATGCCATGCAGGGATACATACTAGGCCTTATCTAGGACTAACTAGACTTAACTATAAATTCTGAAGTGCATCAGTATTCTCTCTCCAGATGAGACAATTCTGATGGCCCAAACCATGTGATATTCATCGCCAATGGAAGACAGCAAGTTCTAACCTGTCTCTCTTCCACTTACAAAAAAGTAAGAGAGTTGGACACAGAAAATCAGTTATGAAGAAAGAGATAAATGTAGCCCTCTGAAGTCAAATAAAATGACCAAGATGGGAAACTTTACAAAGATTTTTCTCCAGTTGAAGCAGAAACCAAGTTGAGTATATTATATGTGCAAGAAATAGGGGCATGAGCAAAATTTTGACAAGTGGGTTGATGGAATAAGATTGGATTTCCACAAAGCATTCAGAGCAGATGAGTTTTTGGATGAGCTTGCAGAACAGCCTGGTCTTTAAAAGCCTTGTCAGAATGCCAAACTGGGATGATCACCCACTGAAAAACAACTTTCCAGGATATGGTACTAAAGACACTGAGAACAAAATCATTCCAAAAAGATTTTAATTAATTTAGCCAGAACAAAGTTAATAATCCATGATGTAAATGTTTATTTCTTTACTAGCTTGTTAAAAATGCTAAATTCTCCCCCATAAAAGTCTTACAGCTCAGGGTTGACAGAGATTAGCTTATTCTTCTTCAAAGTCATTAAATAAATAATTAACCAACAATAGCTGGTAAGTTACCTTGACAACAAAGAATTATTAATATGAGATTGCCCAAGGGAGAATAAGACGGGGATTTCCAATCCGTGGTGGTAATCAAAGTGCTTCAAAGCAACGCAAGGACTTGGTGCTGGCAGGCGGTCACTGCCTCTGGTGGATTCATGCAGCCTGACATGGAGCTGGGAGCTACTGCAGCCTCTGGCAACAGGGGTAATTTAGTGATGTATTTCTGTACAGCAAAAGGTCAAAACTATTTTTTAAGCAAGAAAAAGGAAACAGAAGATTGGAAGTACCTGAATTGCAGGACCATTAACAACATGTCAGTCATACTTGGAAATTAATATGAGCTGTGTGCCCACAAGGTGTTACGTAAGACGTTTTGGCAAAGTCTATGCAAAAAAGTGCAGCTGTGGAACTCTTCAGATATAACTGCACATGCTAAAGCTTCCTATATTCAATCAATAGAAACTTAAAGATAACACAAGACATACTGGGGGCAGCTAATTTGAGAGACCTCATGTGTGCCCTTTGCTTTTCATGATATTTCATTCCAGTGTGGCTGAACACAACAGCTATGGAATCAACTTCCAAAAGGCAAACTTTACACCTCCACGCTTCTTTATATCTCTTTCTTGTTCCTAAATTCTTAGAGAAGGAAGTAATGGGCAAAGAGTAACATTACTGTTCCATTCTCTTAAAGACAGTTTCTAAGGTGGTATAATATTTCTCAAACATAGAAACTGAGAAAGTTTTGCTTCTCAAACCCCACATCTGGGAAGCAGCAGGAAGAGGGTCCTTCCTAAAGGGTTCTTGTCAGTGAAGTTTAGTAATAGGGCATGAGGCTGTTCATGCTAGCAAGCCAGTTACAGTTTTAGCAAATAAGAACTTGCTCAGAGAGGTCTGTCAGAGCCATTCAGATGAGTCTCTGAATTAGATTGGGCATAAACCAGCACAGAAAGCAATACTCAAAATCTTGCTGTAATGTAAGATTGTTCCCCAACGAGTGATTTGTTGGTGCAGGACAGATATGTTTTTTCAACATACTGGAAATTGCTTTGATCCTCTGAAACTAGTTGCTTTTGTTCTTATTACAGCATACCTCAGAGTTACTAACAAAGATCAGAAGTGTTTTTTCTTCTAAGCCAAAAAAGGCATAGACTTTCCCCCGTGCAAAAAGAATAGACCAGTGCTTCCTGACCAAGCTGCAGCAGCCCACGCTGCCAACAGCCCCGCTCCCCACGGCCTAAACAAGCTCTTTCTAGAATCACACGAACACACAATACACATGCTTGCCAACTCACAGGCTCAATCATGGTGTTCTCACTCAATCCATCTCAGGTTAAGACTAAATTTGCAATAAAAATGTTCTAGTCAAGTTTATATGCTCAATCTCACTGAAGTTTTCAGTTTTACCCAACGGCTCTAATGGAAACCAGAAACACATGGAGTCCCATTGAAAGCCCAAGACCCATGTTTCTAAATTATTGCACTATCCTGGAAATAGAACCTGAAATTATATTTAAATTACTGCAAAAAAAAATCTGATACCTGGGATAAATTGCCAAGAAATCCTGAGAAGCTGCTTACACTAGAGTCAAACCTGTTACCTAAATCTGGAACTTGAGCTAGCTGTGCATATTTCACACGCTCAGACAATTATCAGCTGCGAGAGACTTCTGAGACTATTGAAATGGGACAGACTGAATACATCAGCTGGATTCAGTCCATTTAACTAAATACAAAATGCTCCACAGCCCGATACCTATCAGAGTTCTGTTATCCTCCCAGATTAACTCTTTCACAACAGATGTCTAATGGGCATAACAATAAGCAGTAACACCACAAGACAACAATGGCGCAACTTTTTCTTTTTTCAAATAGAAAAAGATTCTTAAGGGAATTAATTATCTCGAATCAGCTCTGAGTTAGTGCAACCACTTGCTAGTACTTTAGGGGTATAACAGCATATTAAAGCACTCAATCCTGGGAAAGAAAATAAATAATTAAACCAGGAAAAGTTAACCAAAGGTTACATGCTTAGATTTATCTATAATCATTTAATTTTTCCTCTGAGGTAATACAGTCACAGCAAACTATTTCATGTCAAATTCCTAAGATGGGCTTTTCTGCTGGGCACTGCTACTGACCTGCAGCATCTGAAGATAGCCTTCTTGTGGGTCGCACAGCAGTGATGATATTCGGTGATTGTTCCTCATGCATCTCTGATTGTTGTCCCTTGAGAGAGGGAAAATTTGCCGGATAACTGTCATCCTCCCCAGAGCACTATGTACCAACTCTAATATTTCATTATCAGTGATTTCCTGTGAACGAAGACACAGTCTTTTAAGAACATGTATTTGTCTAAATATTTTATATATTCCTTTCATTATTTGATAAATGTTTTTAAACAGACAATAGAAGAAAAGAGCTACAGATGCACATGCTTAGACTAGGCCAAAAATTCTTATTTTTCATTTAATAACAACACTGGTATTTTTTTATGCATCATCTGAAACAAAAGAAAACAGTTTAAATCAATTCCAGTTATCTTGGCAATACTACACATACTTCAGAGGTAGTTCCTCAAAGAAAAGCACCAAGATGGTCTTAATCGATTTCTAAGTAAAAAACAAGAGCCTTCAAAACAAATTTATATAGAAAGAATTTTGACTTAACAGAACAGAACCCCACTATACCTTTGGAGCGAAACAACAAATGGAAAATATAACCATGTTTAGGAAACATGGCGCTTGTACCTGAGAACAACGTTACAAGAAAGTACTTTTCCCATAAGAACAGTAGATCATTTCTGCAGACTAATCCTGATAATGACTTAATGAAGTCTTTTGATGTTACCCGTATTAGGAAATATAAACTAGAAGGAACTTCATGGAAGGGATTGACACATTTAGGAATGCAAGTTTCTGCACAAAGGATAATACAGAATAAGATATACGGAGATCTCAAGGACAGGCTGCTCGTCTTTCCAGCCTTTGCACTTTCTAAAGCTTCTCTGCAGACCTTCAATGTCCCTACCTCTTAATCCACCCTGGGGCAGAGCCTGCATTTACTGCCCATCTACTCAACTATATGTTTTACGTATTTTGCATTTAAAAAACCCCACAAAATGAAAACCTCCCTTTTTTACCCCGCAATAGCTCGAAAATCATGGTCTTAGCAGATCCTGAAATCACCACAGTGGTACAGCTTCTGATGGTTATCTCCTGTCAGGAACTCACCGTGAGGAAGGACAGGCAGCAGCACCGCTGGCTGCATTCCTTCCCTCAGGCTCCTCCTCTGTAGGGAGCAGCTTTACGTCCCAGCTCCTTACCACTGCCACCAGCCGTGTCTGCATGTCACATCAGCCCATCTCCAGCACACGTTGGCTGCACAGCTGGGCCAGCCCACTGCCCAGCCTGCACAGGGCTGCTCTGAGCCCTTGCAGGGTAGGGGGCTGCAAATAATTCATGTTGCTGTACTTTTCCGGTCAACAGGGCCCACATCTTGTGATGTGCCATCAGCAGAAGTGAACCTGGCCCTGTATTTTAACATTCAAGAAAAAAAAAATATTTTGTTTTCTTGCCATTTTCTCTGTCAAGCTGTGAGTGAAATGACCACGGGGTTATTATAATTACTTGTTACGGTTGACTAGTACTGTAGCTTTGGCTCAATTTAGTTCTTCTTTGCTGATTTCCCATCATTTTTTAGGAACATGAATTTTTAGCTTTGCAGAAGGTGAAATTCATTGCATTAACGACAGACCAACTGGTGTGGCATGAAAACAGAAAATAAATATATTCTTACAGAAGCCAAAGATTTTGAGCCCTAACAGAAAATGCTGGGCGGCACCTGTAGCCTTGCAGGGAAACGCTGAAGGAGACCCACAAGCTCTACAGATCCCTCCAGACTGCTGCCTTGGATTTCTCTTCTGTGGGGCTGAGGGGTGTTAAAGCCACACAGTGTGTCTAAGCTGTGGTCTGAGGGAGAGACAATTTTATGGGGTATCTTTAACTCATAACCCCCTAGGCCACAACCCTTGGCAGCTAACTCTGATTGAATGGCTGGAAACAGAGCGGGGGGGGGGGGGTGGGAAGACCATGAATCATCCAAATCTTCAGTTCACATCACACGTTTTGTGCCCTCCCCAAGTGATTCAAAGATATCTCATCCCTTGTGTCAAAATGCCTGACCTGAAACATGTAAGCCTATAGGAAGCAGACCAGAACTGCTTCCTCGGTGGGATTTCCAGAGGTAAGATAGCAGCAGAGACCAATTATGTTAGACGCATTAACCCAGGTTCTTCTTCCTCGGCAATAGGCACCAAGTGAGTCCTGAGCATAAAAGCCTAGTCACTGTACAGAAAAAGAAGAAAAATGGGAGCCTCTGGAGGGAAATTCAGAACGTAAATTGGACTAAATCTGACTCTGAAGAGCCACCCTTTTTCTGTGTGGACAGCCAAAAGTAGCTAAATCCTTCAATGCCTCAGTTTAGTACATAACACCAAGGGGAACAAAGCTCCTGCATTTTTTTTCAGCTGATGGACATTCATAACAGCAAATGATCCATTCCTTTTAGAAACTGGGTTCCTTTTTAGAGATGTAAAAGAAAAAAAAAAAAAGATGTTGTTGGAACAGCTGGGAACAAAAGGTCTATGTCTGCATTTTTGAGCTGGTGATCTAAAAGTCAAAGGTAACTATAGGCCTTTCCACACCGGTTCACAGGGTGGTACAGCCACAGGGAGCATCGCAGGGCACCTTGGGCAGGTCCAGGAGCAGAACAGCGTGGCTGAGTGCCTGAATTGCAGAGGAGAACAGGTCACCACCATCCCGCACCGGGGCAGCTGGTTGAGGCTTCCCTGGCCAGGGGACTGCACCCTTTCCTCTTGCCTGGCACAGGCAGGCTCTGCAGATCCATTTCCAAGAAAGCTCATGGTCCTGGCTTAGCAGCACGTGAAAACTTAAATGTCACATGCAGAAAGGTCACTTGCATTCCAACTGTGACAAATGGGGGGGGGGGAGCGAGAGAGGGGGGAAGGGGAGGAAGCAAAGGAAAAAAACAAGCCAAAAAAGGAAAAACAAGCCAAAAAAGGAAAAACAAGTATATGTGAAGTTTGCTATATAAAAATACATATTTTAAAAAATGTATATATATGTATAAAGGTTGGACCAAATGATCCTTGAGGTCGCTTCCAACCTGGTATTCTATGGTTCTATGAAGTTACTAAAATAGTTCTAAGCCTTGGAGTCACAGGGAAAAAACATTTCACATTGATCTTACAATTAAAATCCATTAATCTATTGGGTTTTTTTTAAATAATGTGTTTTCTTTCCTGTACATGACATGAAAATTTTCTTTACACTGTGAAACTGACAACTAAGCAAATAATTTTATTTGGTGCTATAGGTGGGTTTCTTTCAAACAAACGTATCCCAAATTTCCAATCTTGTTCTTGGATCATTACATAGCACAAGATAACACACAGTAATTACTGTTCATACCATGCATGAATCCTGTATTCTAAGCAGAGTTTATCAGTTGGTTTGGCCAGGCAAGCGCTCCTTACAAAATTGCATATCACATGCCCACTTTTTGGCTTACATGATCCCATGATGTTGCTGCTGCAACATGGGGTAAATCTTTACTTAATATAGATGGTGGTTTCTGCTTGTTTCAGGGGTATGCTTTAAGTAAGGTTAACGAACCTAACTCTCTTGCTTGGCACCTTGAATAACGATTTGCACTCAGGTCGGTAAATATTGAATTTCTTGAATGACGATGAAGGGAGAGCACTTTACTCAGGGATAAAAGTTGATATTTTAGATAAGTGCTCTTATCTTGGATTTTTCCATTACAAAGGGAAAGAATTTGGACATTCCCAGTATTTCAGGGAGCACTTCGATATTTTGGGAAGGCAGACATAAGTGTAAGACTGATTATTCACCCAGGCTAGTAGTAGTTCTCACCACCCAACTCAACACTGAAAGGATATTCCTTTAAACATTATTTTCTGTTCATGTGGCATATTAATGGCAAAGTTTACTCTTCAAGAATTTGTGGCATTCATTTATCTATCTATTTGCACACAAATATTGGTCATTTGGGGAATTCATTTATCTATTTATTTATCTGCACACAAAGAGCTCCAGTTAGCTTGTAATACCTAGCCATATTGCTCAGGGGAATATTTAAATCTGCTCCAGTTGTGCTCAACTATCATAACACAAATTGCAAAATGAGACAATTATGTTTCACATTACAATCTCTATTTTCCTGGAGGTAATGACAAAAAATTATAAATTTTAATGACATTAATAATTTAAAGAGCCAAGAGATATTTCCAGAAAGCACATCCCTGAGAAAACTGCAGGATTAAACTGAATGGCAATGAGGACAAGGATGCACATGGAGACAACCTACAGATTTATTTACAGTGGAATTTTTGCATAAGGATAGATACTGTTTGTTGGGTTATTCTAATTCCCCTCAATGCACTACCTACATCTATAAAGGGACACTTGTTCACTAGTTGAAAATCCAGAAAACATCCCTCAATAAGCTGTTTTTTAAAAGGTTCATGACACCTTACCATGCAGGTAGATTTATTCAACTGTAACATTATGCTGGCTTCTCTGCATCCCACATGAACAGACACACACATATACATAAAGGTTAATCCTTTAAGGCAAGGGCACAATCCATTTTTCATAGCACATAAAACTTTCTAATACAAGTCTGTATGACCACCTGTCCAACTCTCATCCTCACTGTCCTCCCACAGATCCAGCACTACCTCACTTCTCTTCCTTTTTCCCGATGTTCATAAAAATTTCTACAGGGATGTATTTACAATTTAACTGATTTAGCTCTATTTCTAGAAAGATATAAGGATTCTGCACTGGGTGTCCATAAGTCTTTCTCAGCTTGTAGCAAGTGCCTATACAGTAAAAGATCCTCTGATTTAACAAAATATTATTCCATACTAAAAAGTAATTATCTTAGAAAAAAAAAAAAAGATAAAAAGAAAAGCACACAAAATTATAGTTATCAAAAGCTGAACAAAACAAAAAGAAATTACTATTGATTTTAATGTGGATTTCACTGGTAAAACAACTTATCAAAGCTCATCTAACATGCTCACAACTGACTACAACTGTTTCCGTGTAATTCAACAGCATTAGAATTAGGTTAATTCTGAACCCTACAAATTTCTTTGAGCAGGACGCAGGTGCACATGCAGTGCAGTTTCACTCATAAGTGTACTTTTCAAGCATATGTATGAAAATTATATATTTTTGTGAAAATAAATAAATAAATAAAAAATTTGCAATGTCAAAGATAACAGCCATTTTTGGGGCCAGTAGTAAATATAGATTACCTGGAATAAAATTGGAATAAATTGTAATTGTAAATTGTTAAGTTTTGCATTGAAATGTGTCATTTGCTATATCTTAAGAAATTTTCCACAGTGTGTTCCTTGTATTTATGTTCTTTTTTTTTTTTTTTTCACTTTTTCTGTCTGTGCATTTTTGTATAATCTGAAAAGATCTTATAATGCTTGCCCTACTGGCATTCATAACTTATCATTAAAAAGTCTGCTATTTTCAAGAAAAAATAAGGCATAGGGAAGTGTAAAAGATCTATTAACTTCTCATTATCAGAGTAAACTCAAGCATCATTACACAGATTGATGCTTTAAAAAAATAATAATCTTTTGGCACTTCCATATGTAGAGAAAGACAGACCAGAATTCCAGTCTATCAGACTGTTCTGGTTCTACCCAATTAAAAATGATGCCATAACAATTTGCACATTCTTGTGGGTCTAACTATTCATCACTCAAAGTGCATATAACACAGGAAATTCTACAAAAACAGAAAAAGAGTTTCCAAAGAAAAGTGAACAACAGACACCGCATTCATACAGGATCTTCTTCCAAAGTCATAAGTTTCCCCAAGGTTACAAGCCTTGTGCTAGGAAAATACTGTTCATCGTGCATTAACACCTTCCTACACGCAACCCTTGGGAAAAAGTAGTTTTCTGAGATAGACTTTATCTGATAATTACTATTCTATTTTCTGCTCATTTTTCTCAACCTTTAAAAAATATTTTATAGAGGAAAATAAGAAAGAAGTACCCAGATGATAGCTGAGAAGCCATTTGATTCTCAAATCAAGAGAATGAGTAACTACGGATATAATGGGCATGTCTGACATGGTGAAAGGAAATAAAACAACAATTGGCAGAAGCAATGGAGCTGCAGGATAGACATGGAGAGTAAGAAATACGTCACGCCAGGACAGAGATGATGGGACAGTTTCTCATCCCTCATATAACAAACTGCCTCCTACAGACAGTAGGAGGTGAAGAGAGGTGAAGAGAGACCTATGAAAACAGCAGAAAGAAAAAGAATTGAGCTGAAGTCCAGAAAAGTATTTGTTATTCTATTTGGTAGAGAATGTGGTAATTCTAAGACAAAAAAAAAAATCAGGGTAATAAGAAGTTATTTTGTGTTAATAACAAATACCCCTTGGTATCTGATCTGATGAGGGTTGATCTGAATCAATGAAAATCAATTCAATGGAAAAGAAAGAAATTAAAACTGTAGTCAAGTAGAAGCTCTAACCTTCAGTTTTCAGACTTACTTTTTACATCTTACAATTAAATCTATTTTTAAAGCACTGAAAGTGCCACTAATTCATTACTAGGCATCTTTCTATCAAAACTACATACAATTACAATATACTCCTCTTTTAAATGACTGATATCAAGAAACATGACACTAGGTTCATCCCTGGCTAAGTCAAATCATTGGGGCTACCCCAAGAGTGGGTTTGGCTGACAGAATTTAATCAAAAGCAATCACTCTAGCTTGCTTCATAGTAGACGGAGAAGTATGGAGTTCCACACTGACTGGAAATCAAATATGAGTCACAGGGTCCATTAATTTCATGTTTGTCAACAAAAGTATTGAATAAATGATTCAATCAAAAGTGTATGCAATGACTATCTGTATACACTGTCACTGCCATACCCATATTGAAAAAAGATATGTGGAAAAACAGAAGGTGCAGATCAGAAAATACCCAGTGGTGTTCATAATACAGTTGTACTTGTCTTTCCAAATTGAGATCTGAAAATATTTAGCAGACTTACATAATGTGAGTAGGATGCTGAAAAACAAAGATAAAAAACAATAGCAGAACCAGGTGTGAAGACAGAGACATGATGAGATGGAAGAAAGTTACCAAGGAAGTTCCTATTCATTATCATATTTAGATCATAAACCATTTCCCAATACTCCATCTAATTTTTACTGCAGAATATTAAATTGCATTTCCTTTATCTTTCTAGATTAAACATGTGATTGTATTTTTCTTTTAATATATCTGTTCTACCGCTATACCCTTGCTCCATCTTCTGAGTTTCATAAGAGACAAATGTCATTCTTTCAACCTTTTCTCATGGGTCATATTTTACTGAGCTTTCATCATACTAGGTGCTCTCCTCTGGATTTTCAAAACTGTTCTGCATTCTCTTGTTTGTTTTTAAAATGTCTTGCCCAAAACTTGCAATACTGTTCCAACAAGGCCAAGTTGATGTCAAGCAGAGCAAAATAATTGTCTCCCTTATCTTACAAAGGATGTTTCCAGTAACATATCTGAGGACTAGATTTACTTGTTTTGCAAAACCACAACAGTATTGATTCATATTCTATTTGTTATCCATAAGGATTCTAAGTTGCTCCTGTGGATGCTCTCCAGCTATACCTCATTTTGTAGCCACACCTGAACTACCCAGCACTTCTTAATATTGAATCTCATTTGATGGAGTGCCTCAGATTTATCTCAATAAACTGGAACTACTACAGTATGTTTTTAATGGTTGGCTTACAATTAATAGTTTCAATAAAGACAACATCAAGTCAGTAAATATTAAAACCTAATTTTTCCACTAAGTATTCACCTTACACTTTCCCTTATCTTCTGCTATATCTAAACATCTCTTGTTGCTTTTTATGGTCCCTGGTATGAGTCATTTTGCACCTCAGCTTCATTTTATAATAATTTACTTTGTTACACCTTTACATTCCTCCTTAATCCCTTTTTTCACCACTTTTTAATAAGAATTTCTCTCTGATTTCAAGATCTATAAAGATAACCTGTTGGAACCATAACAATGCCTTATTATGCCTTCATCTTCACAGAACTCCACAGCTCTTTTGCCATCCTTTACTCACCGTATTATCTTTCCAAAAGCACTACTAGTTCCCTAAACTTGTAAAGTTGGAGAATCTTTTTACTGACGTCCATTATCCCTATTCTCCTTTTCTCACTTCTTCCTCTTCTTCAAACAGAGCACGCTACCATCTCACAGTCACTTTCACACCAATTATCTTCTGACTTCCTTAGCCCATTCTCCCTTAGCCATAATGAAATCTGAACTGATGGCTGCCTTAACTTTTTAAACATGTGGAGATAACATTGTCAATCACAGGAAATTGTGACATCTTGTCTGTGTCCCAACATTACTTTTTCAACTTCCAGGGAAATAAAAATCCTCCCATTATTTCCACTTCTTGTCTTTGGGGCACTTCTGTCAAAAATGCATTTTCAAAAAAAAAAGTCCTCCTCAGTATATGTCTTTGTGTATTTCCATACAGCTATTCTACAAGTGTGACCCTCACCTCTCCTTAGCTTCAGAGCCAGTATGTATGGTTTGGACATGCAACACCACATTATCCTCTCTTCATCCCTACCTGTCCTTTGTGAAAAATTATCTGCTGTCTCAATCAGTAGCCTTGTGCTTTGTCCTACCATGTCTTACGACTTTCAATTAAACTTCTGAGTAGTGATGAAAGTTTGTTGAAAAAGAAATTAAAGGAAGAATGAGATAACCGTGAAACAACTCATTTGAGTTATCAGTCAAATTCAGTACCCATTCCGTTTCCATGACGAGTAGTTGATTACGTTGTGTACTTTACCAATTTACATGTTAAAATAATGAATGTTTAGAAACTTGGAATTGGAATTAAATATATTGATCTAAGGGAATACAAAACTGTGTTTAATTTGGATTATTTATTTTTTTTAATCCAAAATTCCAGTTTTGCAGAACAATTTATTTTATCTTTTCTCTCCACTTGGAATGGAGAAAATTTCAAAACCAGGAAATGTCCCACAAAATGGGAAACATGGTTTCTAGTGCTATTTATACCCCTAGACCTTTACCCCTAGCTGCTGCTAATAAAAAAGCAGACACAGACTCCTAGAGCATTGCTCCTAGTACAACCTCGTACAAATTCAGTTTCAAGTATTGCTCTTGTGCATCTCCCACAGACATATGCTCTGGGCAATGCACATTTTCTCTGAACAGGTAGAAAAAGAGAGAGGGAGAACAAAAAATGTCAGGAGGAACCAACAGAGATGCTTGATGTCAGGCATCAAAGAGAAAGAAATGTAAGAGAAAAATAAAAATAAGAAAAAAAAAACAGCCAAAAAGAGAGGAAAGAATAAATATCAAAAAAAAGGGGGAGGGCATCTACAACTCTGCCAGTCATGGCGCAAGAAGCAGTAGCCCACATCTACCAAAGCTGGTAGGTCACTTCATCAATACTTAAAGGCATAAACAGCTAAGGTACAAACAGAACACCGGATATATTCTAACAGATCTTCTTTAGGAACAAAAATTGCTGGTCAATGACAACTCCCAACAGAGTCAGTTGGTAATAAAATATTTTGGACTATTCTGAGACAAAGCTAAGCATGGACTTCATTGTTCTGAAGAGCTGTTAGCTTTTTCAAGCATTTATACAGAAATCACAGATATTCTTGCTTTTAAAAAGCTATGTGGCATACTCAACCCAGAATTCAGGTAGAATTGCCACCTAAATGAATGCAAGGAAGGATTTAGTATTTCTAGATGAATAAAAGTGAAGATGATTAGATATAAATCTAAAAAAGGAAGGGTGGTTAGAAATATATTTCTTTTTTCCCCTCAAATCTCCACTACTTTTGACAGGTCTGCAAGTTATAAACATAAAATGTCTGAAATAAGAAAAGTAGACATACTTACAAATATATTTTTTTAAAACAGTAAGGTTTTTATGACTTTGGCTTCAAAGAGGACATTATGAGGGCATCATATCGCCTGTGAAGACCCAATCCTCTGTATTCTCTTATCCTGAAAGACTTGCCGTGTAATGTTTCAGCCTTCAAACCCCATACAATGAATCCAGCTCCCACTTCACTAGCCTTTTTCTAAAGATGACAGAGTCCTTTTGCACCTCCAATGGCATCCAAACAGATACCTCAGCACAGAGACTTGCATTATTGGAAACTAACAAATGCATGATCTTGACAGTACAGCTCTGTAATTTGAGACCAACTCTTATATTCCACAATTGTTCATTTGCTGTGTAATAAGCTTACCAGCTATATAGTTTTAAGTTAGCTCACCACAAGCTTGGTAGTGTTGCTTACCTAAAAGAATTGAAGTGATAAAATATGTTCAAACTCCAAAACTTAATATCCTGCCATATGGGACAGAAGCCCAACAGAAAAAAAAACCCGAAGCCCAAGGGAAAAAAAGCCCAAACCCAAACATTTATTGAATTGGCAATACAGAGAGAGTAAAGAATATTTAATTCAAGTAAGACAATAATAAAATCTCTTATTGAAATAATGCTGTGCTATATAGTCATTCTCACTATAGCAAGCTAAGTCCAAGTTTCAGATCTTCATTGGCTAGAGGAGAGGTGGGAGACAGGGCAGATTGTGACAAGGTGCTCAAGGTCAGTAGAAATCAGTAGTCTACCCTGTACCAGGCCCTTAAATGGTTCCCTGAAGTCAGAAAGGCCTAAAGAGCCTGTTTACAATCCAATGCTCTTTGTACAAGCAAATTCAATGGAAATAATGACCCCGTGTTCCTACTGCTGCCCCTTCAGGTCAGTTAGCCCTATACCTCACTGTCCTTGCAAATGGGATCACTAGGTCATGCAGACCATAGGGTGAACAAAAAGGTGTAGGATCCTCAATCTGCCTGGAAGAAAAAAAGGACTGGCTAAGTATTTGGTCCATTTACAGAGTGGACTACATCTGGTTTGCCACTATGTGGAATTACATCTAAAAGAGATGATTTGACTTTTGGGAATTGAAAGTTAATTCTATTCTGAAAATCATAGCACCAATCAATATCCAGTCAAAGAATAACATATTTTCCCTCAAGTATCCATGCAGTTCACAGTGATACCAACTGGAAATACGTACGTGGAAAGCATATCAGTCTGTCCTCTTGCTAGCATGGAGGTATGCACACAATTAAATAGGAAGCAAGCCCTAAGAAACCTCTATCTTTCTACAAATATATCCATGTAGATGCTTAACGTATCTTCTTTTCACAGTAGCTTTAAGCATACAAAGACCAACACTTTTCTGTTAAAAAAAGTATAATCTAGACATTTCCTCCTCTTTTTGCCTGCAAAGAGTTCTCCAAAGTTTCATGAATTTGAAGTTTCTGTAACTGTCTGAATTTAATTACATTTTGAGATATTTATAAGTATGTGAACTAATATTTTTCACTAAAATGTTATACTTTAGATTTACATTTTGTTCCCCTACACAGTCTCTAGCCATAAAACAGAAAAAATAAAAGTTCCCAAAATAAAAGTAGAATTGACACCCTGTGTGATGCGTTTGTGTACGTATGCACACGTTTGTGCATGAATGCTGAAGGGGTTTTTTTGTGTTACAGAGTCAGGTTTCGTGAAGCGAGTTTTAACATCTGAACAATAACAGCAGCAATAACAAATTCACAAACACTCCCTCTCTATAAATGTTTAAAGAAATACGCACTACATTATCTTTATGTGAATATAAAGATTGACTCTCCAGGCATCTTGCTGATATTTTGTAGTGGGTCATTACTGCAGCTGACAAATCAGGAGGTATTTAAATGTAACAAGGACTAGAAAGAATTTATAAAGCCTTTGTAAGCAGAGATTTCACTCACTTCCCATAACCCCTATTTAATTACATAGCCTTTCAAATGCCACACAATACAATTTATAGTTACTATTAAAAGTAGCCTATCCAAAATTATTAGCTAGGTGCAAAGAAAGAAATGAGAAATTAACAAAGGAATTGGTTATTAAATTTGAGGCTATACATTTATAATATAAAAATAAAACAGTGAACAAGGTTCTTTTTAACTTAGATACTTTACTATCTTTTAACGAATCATCATTAAAACCAGAAATATACAAAATGGCGCCATTTATCCTGAACAATCAGAGATTTATAAATTACTATATATAGTACAACTTATTTCAAGCTTTCCATTGCTTTTTAAATAAGCATCTGTACTGATTCCCATTAGAGCATCATGGTACTAAGGTAAAATAAATAACTGTAGTAGTAGGACAAGATACCATTTGCCACAGAGACGAAATATCACATTTTAAAACTATGCTATCCTGGACCTTGGCCAAAAGACCAACACAATTTTGCACTAGAGAACATGCATATCATGTAAATCATATTCGAACGAGCTAAGCCTGCAAGTAAGCTCAGCACTCTTTCACCTCCTGGTATCTGAGTGCAGGCTTTCATAGCACTGAAGGGTGAGATTCTGGCAGATATAGATGCATGTATTTGAGGTTTTTTTCGAGATATTCTCTGCTTCCTAAATAGCCAAGAAGCAGGGTCAACATGAAGGTAAAAATAAAATCTCCCAGCTGCTGTGGGGTATATTGGAAGCTTCATTTTGACCTTTGGTATTCAACTTATGCCAATTCAATTGACACAGATAAGCAACGACACCAAAGAGTTCGCATCTTGTACCATTCAAAAAGCAAAAATGCTAAGTATATGCTCAGTTTGATGTGTCAAAACTTATGAAACAAAAGACAGTGATGAGTGAATGTACTAAGCTATGTTGTCTCTTTCGACTTTCTTACCTCATTTACATAGACCCAGTGACTATCCTTTGATGCAAGGTTGGTTTCCACAGCCTACAAAAATAAAAAGAAATATAACAATAAAAATAAATAAAACATGTGAAACATATCCCAGAGAGAATTTACATTAAAAGGTACTACAAAGCTCATTTTGATTGCTTTCGTTGCTATTGGCATTGTTTCAGTACAGTTCTTTTCATCTCTTCCACTGCTGCTTCATGGAACTGTATCTTATCAGTGGTAGTCACATTTCTCTGACTCCAGTGTTTAAACTACAGTAGCCTGTACTGTGAAGATATTCCCTAGATGTACCACAAAAGCATAATGGAGCAGGGTGGTACATCAACAGGATAAGGGATCCTATGATGAACAACTGCATATAGAATATGCAGTTCACGAGATTTAACTTCTGTATGATAATGCATCCTAGTAGGCTAGGTTTCTTTTCAGTATGTATCTCAAAATATACTGCCTCTGCCTCATTACAACTCTGATAGTTTAACTGTTAGCTAACCTAGTTAATGAAAAACACCACTCTAAGACTCTCAAGTGAAATTCATGACTCATCCTCTCTTCAGATTTACATAAGACCCAAGAGAAAGTTATGATTTGCATGGACACTTTTTCTGGCTTCCTGGTGTGGACTTGGATAATCACTGTGTATTATAAAGAAACAGCTCATGTCATCGGACAGCATATTTATCTGTACTCATATAACCCTCATGCTTCAGTAAGATTCAAAAATTGGGAAAGACTGCTAGCACAAACAGTAGTTTGAGTAGTACTGAGGACCTCAGTGGAAGGATTTGGCAATATACATAGAAGTTTCTAACTGCCCCCTTTGTTTGACATAGATAAGATTACTTCAAGATATTTTATAGTCTAATAAAGCAATATCAAGCATCAAGAGGTGTACACTACAGTGATAATGATATTGCTAATGTCCTGCTTAACACACGGTTAAACAGCCACCGCGGATTCATCTCACCTAATAAAACAGGACAGTCCCAGTGCACACATGTATTTCAGGAGGCAGTTCATTACACAAAGTTTTGAATGTCTCTGCTTTCAACCACTTATTTCTTCTGTGCTGATATGACCCCATTTATTGAACAGATACTGTTATTGCTGTGTTATAAATGGCCCTATGAATCACTGAAATGAACCTGGTTAAAAAAACAAATACAAATGAACAAAATCCTTCTAGTTACTGATTTTTAACTTGGATAATTTTGGCACTCTGCTCATTGTGTGTGGCCTGAAAAAGAACTGCGCCAGTGCAGGGAAGCTCTGTAGACTGTGGCACTTGGCTGGGCAGGAACATCATCAACCACCTTCCTCTCCAGAACACATTTGCATAATAAGCCTCTCAGATATTTAGCGTCAGATGGGATGAATCACCTTCTTCCATGACACTGCCTACAGATGACTGGCTTAGAATAAACGCCCACAACTTACAAGGCTGCAGTGAAATGACAAGACATCCATCCTTAATATAGGCAAAGGGAGTGCTGATACCTGATCCTAGCAATAAACAACCCCAAAACTGGCTAAGTAGCCAACATCCACATTTTTAACATTACTCTTAGCTTATATTGTGTTAAAAAAAAAAAAAAAAAAAAAAAAAAGAAAGAAAAGAAGTAAAAATTAGTTAACTGTGTTTTAAAACTTTACTCATTTGTGCAGCCTACGTAAACCTCAGAGAAAATTGTGGGCAACACAGATACCTCAAACTATTTCTCATGTCCACAAGGTGAAGTACTCTTTTAAAGAGAGACAGAAATCCCAAAAGAGAAGCCACAAAGAAGTCAAAAGAGAAAAATCAACACAGACAGGGCACAGTATTTCTCATCATCATCATAAACAGCTTATGGGAAATTAACTATCCCTGGTGTCAAAGCAGACGAGAACCACTAGAGACAACATTTCTGACAAGTTAATCCTCTCCTAAGCATGCAGTGAAAAATTGTCTCCCTTGGTAATTGTCTCCCTCACGTTTCTTTTAAGCTGGCAGGAAAATTAAACTGACCACCTAATTGAGGAATCGCAGCTATTACAAAAGTTAGCAGGAATGAAAGAGAGGGCAAAAACTTGTAGATTTTCTCCCTATTCACCCTTCCAACATATTCAGACAAAGCCAAAATAGCCAGGTGCTGTAACATATAGAAGAAAAGCAAAGTGCTGCCAACATTAGCAAAGCAGAACTAAATAATGCTCAGGTGCAGAGTTATTGCATTGGCTACATTTTGTGATTTATCTGCAACAGTGAGCAATTTGTATGAATAAATGCTAAGTCTGGGGAGCCGCAAGAGCCAGGGAATTTGAAATGAATTATTGTAACTCATTCTTCTGGGTTCACATATCTGGGCCAAAGTTTTTAAAATGAGGTACCTAAATTTAGGTTGCTAAGGGTTTATCTTTAGTCATCAGAGTGCTAGACCATTCAGCACCTCCTACAGAAGTCAATGGCTCTGCACTCTAAAAGCCTGAATTGTATTCAGAAACATAGCCGTATGTAGCCAAGTTTAAATATCTATAAATATCTTCTGTTTAGAGCGGCAACACATAGCATGAAGCATTATTCTAAAGTCATATATGTTGAGAGCAGAAAGTTCTTGCATTCTGTGATTCAGTTTTTGCACCACCTTTGCTGTCCTGAAGAATCCTAAAAGGAACTACTGAAAGTCACATCACCTGACAGCACTAGTGTCTTGGGAGTGCATTGCTAGAGGTTCATGGAAGTTAAGCAGTGTGAAGAGCAAGGTCCTGGAGACCTATGATATCATAAGCAAATTCTCAGAATAAAAAAGAAATTAGATATGTTTGTAACATATGGAGCTTCTTTAAAGAGGAAAAAGTATCAGCATTTGGGAGATTATGGTCACCCATTTTTAATTGTTCAACCTGTTCAAAATCCTGCCATTTATTTAAGCTTGTGCCTCCATCCACTAAAAAAAAAGTTTATGAAACATCCTGAAGGATCTATTACAGCCTATTTCATAACTGCACCCTATGTTAAAGAAAGTAAGATAGGAATTTGAGTGATCACTGCGGCTGAGGAAAAGCTCTGCCATCTATTTACAGCAGGTTTCATGTGCTAAAACATGTTACAAGAGGTGGTTTTTTGTGGAAGAATTATTAATATATATGCAAAATCTCCTAGTTCTTTATATACACTTTATGTATACAGGATCTAGTTGACACTTGGGAGTAATGCCTCACAACATTTCTATCAAATAGAAAATCTGTTTTTGAGATAAACAGTGCACTAGAAATTAAAGAGCATCCATCTTTCCTTTATTTCCTCTTAGACTAGCAAACAGCTTCTGCAAATTTGGAGAAAAGATGGGGCTTTGAGACTGTATTGCCCTTCCCACTTCCCCAACTACGTTTCAACAGCCAAATGTTAAAATGAAGAACCCAAACAAGAGAATTATAATTCACTCAGTGGATCACTATTAATGGCAACATATAAATGATATTATCAGAATCGGGCCAGACTGGGAAGAGGAGAAGGGGAGCAGTGAATGTAGAAAACTGTTTTATAATGTCTCGGTAGAAAGCATTTGCAATAGAAATGAAATAAGGAGACACTGAAACTCAAAATATGAGCATTAAGATTTCAGATCTCATACCAACAATGATAAAAGAAAAGATGCTTCATGAAAAATGATCAACGGTATTTTCATGTATATGGCTTTGTTTACTTTTAAATGTATAACTTTAAAAAATTTACTGCCAATAATCCATGACAACGTTATTTTATTGGAATACAGTGGAGAAAAAATATTTACATGTCTTTATGAATAAGTAACTCGGTTCATTATTTTACCTAATGGCAGTTGCAGGATTAAAAGGAGAAGTTAGGAAAGTAAGCAATAAAAACTGCTGTGTTCAGAAATAAAGCAATTTTGCAGAAAAAAAACAAACCAAACCAAAACACACAAAAAAACAACCAGAAGAGAAACAATCCTTTCCCGACCTTCTCAAAAAATCTGAAACTGAAAACATTTCCAAGCGTATAATGGCTGGCTAGTAATAGGGAATGTGCTTTTCCACAATACTTGGCTGCTTTGCCAGGGTCAGCACCTTGGTATGAACAGCAAAAGGCAGGCTGTGTAGAAAGGAATGTAGGGATGAGTGGCTGGACACAACTTAGGGAGAAGGTGGTGGGTGTTCAGACATTGGGCAGACTGCATCCCAGTGACAGCAGGATGTGCTGAAGAGCTTAGGCTTACATGCATCTGTGTTACATTTACAAACCTGTTGTCTCCTTACTGTGTACCCAGGGGGGCAGGCAGTGGGAATGTCTGGAAGCACCATAACCAACCCCAGGATCCTAGAAGGAAATGTCTTGCAGATGGCAAGCACAGATGGTCCTGTTGTGTCTACATTTTTGGAAACAAGGGCTGCCACCCTGAAATCCATGATATAAAAGAGCCATGAGAGTGTTTTGCCAAAAAGGGATCAAAGTAGTAAAGGGTATTACTTGCACATCTTTTACCTTAACGGTAAGGATAAAGAGCACCATAGCTTTCCAGAGAAAAATGAATGAAAGGGTAAACTGGGAAGTTCACAGTTAGAAAATAATTTGGAAAGAGTGTGCTGAGAGATGCCGAAAGATCACAAAACCAAAGTTGTTGCCAACCAATGACTAATTACAGCTAGCAGCAGAGAGCAGATACACCTGCAAGGTGATGAGGGCTCCATGGAGGCACCAGCAGACACACCCGACCATCTCGAGACCACAGCTCCAGGAACCAGGCCCCGTTACAAAGCTCCTCCTATACAGCTGTCTTCTGGCTTGCAGTGCCACGACAGACCCTTGCCAACCAGACAGACTGCCAAGGGCCAGCCCCCAGGATGCTTACAGCAGAAAGCCAGGCACAGAGAGAGCTCGCCAGAGAGGATCTGAGGAAAAAGCCTGCTGGAGACCCGAGTCCTTTCAGAGACCCCCCATGGTGGGGAATGATATTAGGAAATACTCAAGGTCAGCTTTACTACTACAAAATAAGTAAAAAAAAAGATATGCCTTCATCACAGGCAAATATCACAAATCTCTGGTTCTTCTGACATCATTTGTCATCATCTTTCCCTTCATATTTCTAAAGCAACCAGTGTGGCAATGACAGATAAACCTCTTTTTTCTTTTCTTTTTTCTTCTTTTTTATTAGTCATAATGAAGGCATAAGTAAAGAAGCGTTTGGGGAAGTGATCATGTCTAAATCTCAGCTCTTTACGAATCTTTCATGAGGGATCAGTCACAGCCGTTACAATTCATTACTTGCTCACTTTACATTTGTCACTGGACAGGTTTCAAAATAAAACAGTTTCCAGCTCCTATTGTCCCAAGCAAGGTTCAAGCCAGCGGCCTGCTTCCAAAGACAGCTTTTTTACTTTCCCCCTTCACATCCTTGAAGAAATTATTTAATTAATGTCTTTTCTTCCTCCCCGCAAAAAAGGAAAAAATTTTCAGAACCATTTTGAAATCTATTACAGTAAAACAGAAATGGGAAAACAGTCACTACCTTCCTTACATCATTTTGTAAGCCTGAGCCAAACCTAGCTCCAGCTGCTGACTTTCATTGCAGGAAATGGATTTATATTTTTTAAAATTGCTTTTCTCTTTATTTAAATGTCCAGGAAAACATCATAGGAATCAGGGTACTGGTTTAGATCCCAAAGAGGAGATACAGACCACCTTTCCAATGCAATACATTTGACAATAATTAATTGGATACTATCAAAGTGCACCTGTTTATCTGAGAAGCTTTGTATATGTCTTGGATACAAATAAGTTAAGACAGAAGATATGAAAATGTCAATTCTGGTAGAGCAGATGGGTTCAATCTATATACCCTAGATACCCGATTTATACTCAGAAACTCCTTCAATTAAAATAGTGCAGTTCACATCCAGGAGTGACTTGCATAGGTAATAGAACTTCACAGAAAAAAAAATTCTCTGTATTTGTTACTGAGATTCTTGCAATTCATTAGCACTTTTCTTTCCTTTGCATTTTAAATAAATACCTCTTGGCTCAGTATCTCCAAAGCAGCGTAAATCCTATAGTGTTTAATATATTAAAAATAAATAAATAAGCATTACTAGCCACAATAAACAAACTATTTAAAAAAATAATAATTAAAAAGCCAGTCTAGTCTAATCACCTTATAATACTTATAGTGTACTAAAGAATACTGCAAACTGATATTGTTTCTAAAGCTTAATTGGTAATGGAACTATTAGTACAGGGATTAAAACAGAATTTTCCAGGCCACAGTACATCTCTAGATGAAAAGTCATAAAACTAAGACTTTTTGGACTAAGAATCTTGCAGAGAAAAAATTCAGTTGCAGTAAAATGGATTAGGACTGTAAGTTTACTTTTCTCATTTAATACAGGTTAATTAAAATTTCTAAATGTCATTTTGAAGTGAAATATTAAATTCTTCCTTCTCTAAATGGTAAAATGGAAATTTAAAGAGGTTCCATGATATACTTTTTCATATCACAAAATTCACTGAGCCTGACCTCTTCTTACTGAACATCACTCTTCATGAAGGATTTGTACTTTTAATAAAAAAGGTTTTGACAGAATTTCTATACTCTTCCCTTTTTTGAACAACTTCCTAGAAATGTGCACATACACACTTATTAAAAAACACTTAGCAGGCTCACTGAGGCCTTGTCTTTCAGTGATCACTACCTCATGTCAACGATAAGACTTAATTTCCCTACACTTACAACAGAAGCTGTCAATTCAGAATCTCAGTACATATTAGCTTCGTCCAAGTGATTAATGAACCACCAACATAACATGCTTTTAACAACCACATTTCTTGATAATTCAGCATGTGTAATACTTCATTCTTGGTCTACACTAAATAAACATATTACTAAAAAAGCCTCACTCAGCGGGAATGTTTTTTTTTTCAATTTATCATGCACTGTTTCATTAAAACATGAAGTTTGGTATTTCCTTATTACTCTTCTGCAGAACTGCATTGCTAAGAAAAGCCATTTCCCTCACTGGTACTGACAAAGTACAAATAATAACTGAAAGGTTGTAATGAGTTTGGATGGTATTTTAACGATTCTGGGTTTCTCCAGTAGTATGAGTGTAGAAACCTGGCATATTCAGCTTGAATCTCTATATTCTATATTCTATATAGATCTCTATATTCTCCCACTCAGATGTCTTGTCATTAGTCTCGGATAGCTATCCAGTGTTCTTGTTCCCCACAAACTCTGTAATATTTCATTTATGGTCTCTGTCCAAAATGTGTGAGATGGTCCTTTCTCGACTTCTGTATCAATTCTTCCACAAGCTAAATATCTCAACCTAATAAATGAAAAAAAAAAGAGAGGAGAAAAAGAAAAAGAGAGGAGAAAAAGAAAAAGAGAGGAGAAAAAGAAAAAGAGAGGAGAAAAAGAAAAAGAGAGGAGAAAAAGAAAAAGAGAGGAGAAAAAGAGAGGAGAAAAAGAAAAAGAGAGGAGAAAAAGAAAAAGAAAAAGAAAAAGAAAAAGAAAAAGAAAAAGAAAAAGAAAAAGAAAAAGAAAAAGAAAAAGAAAAAGAAAAAGAAAAAGAAAAAGAAAAAGAAAAAGAGAGAAAGTGAGAAAGAGAAAGCGAAAGCGAAAAAAAAGAAAAAGACTAAAAAGAAAAAAACATTCCACAGCAAGTCCTCAAATACCATCAACAACTGAGCTCCATTTTCGGTTGCTAATAAGACATTTCACACATACAGGAGTAAATATGACCCAAACCTTCTCCCGCTTTTAGCGCACACCTCTACAGTTGATGAACGCTAATTAGAAGGTGTACATGACATTTTTGCACAATATGATTTGATAATAACCCAAACTTAAATATACTAATAATATAATTTAAAGATTTTACTGTACTAGTTTGCTGTTACTTAGGTCATAGGTGATCAAAAAAAATCACAACTACACTGAAGAAAACCAACATAAAACCTTAATGTTAATCAAGAGAAACACTGAAGATTAAGAAAATTATAAGGAAGAGTGGCAGAAGAGTAATTATACACTGCAGCTTCTCCTGGCTACACGGCTGTAATGTTCTTCAGTATCTACTGTAACATATGTGACATTGCCTATTGTTTTAGCCTTAATCATTTCAATGTAACGCCTTGAGATTTCTGTTTAATCTTATTCCCATTTTATAGGTAATGCTTATTATATTCAATCTCTGTTGCCATTCCATTTAATGCATATTCCACTGAATGATGCATAAAAGTACTATATATGGAACTGTTCCAAAAGCATTCAGTAAGAATTTACTTTTCAAAGCCCAAATGTCACATACTATTTATAAATGTGGCAACTGTTGACCATTCAACTACGTGGCACAGTGGGGACACCAGATAATTGCACAGCTGTCAGAAAGCAACATTTCCATAAGGACATAAATCTAATGTTAACTAAAGAACATAACCTCTCAGAAATCCTGTACTTTAAATTCTACCAAAGCCACACTCTGAGTTGACTTCGAAGACCCAATGAAATCTTTGAAAAGAATAACTACTTTTGCTTAGACACTGAGTTTCTTTTTGAAGATAACAACTTTGTACATCTATACTCTATTAAAAAGTCTCAGCTTTTTAGAGATAATTTTGTAATGCTTTGTTAAGGACTGTTCCCCTGAAACAAACTAAAATTCATCAGAGTTGTCCAGAATCTGGATCTTGCGGTTTTTTTGTTGGTTTGCTTTGGTTCTCCTGCCTCTCATTAAGAGAAGAAATCACCACTGAAACAATTTAGCAGTTTAAGTTTTCTATTTGTTTGGAATGCCTACATGGGGTTGACTAGACATAAGTATGAAGGTTGAAAATGCCTTTTAAACCTATTTTCAGCATGGATGATTGCTCTCTATTGTCATAACGAGCAGCCATTCCACAGTCAGGGTATAACACATATCAGTATATACCACCAATCTCATACACTGTGCGTTCTCAGCTCTACTCAGAAACAGTAGCTTAAGCTCCAACTTCAGCTTGCACTGTAAGTTCAATATAACTTTTTAGAGTTTGCACAATTTTTTCCAGAGTTTGATCTTTTTGTAGGTATGAAACAGCAGATGGTAACTATATCATTAAAGAAAGATGCAAACTTCTTAGCTTTCTAACACACACACAACACCAAACGGTGAAAACACAACTTATACATTTCTAATTTTTTCTTATCAAGGAGGGTGCTTTGTCTTAACAGTGTGATAGCTGAAGCTCCCAGAATCATGTGTCACGTAAACTCTGAACTGAGAGAACCAGCTATAAGCTGAAGAGACCACTTTTTGATTTTCCTGAACTAATGGTCTAATACTGATTCATTGCCTCTGGCACAAAGTTGCCCATCACATTTCAAGACTGTTATTTTACATAGGCTATGGGTTTTTAAACTCTACGAACTGGGAAAAGTATAGCCACATCAAAGGTTACCCTGTCCGTTAGCCATTTTTTAATCTGTTCACACACAAGCAATCTCTTCTCTTAAATTTGTTAAAAATCTTGTCTGGTTTTAAAGGAGAGATGACAACACTAATCTTACCTCAGCCTCAAATATAATCACTTTCAAACCCATCCTTTTCTGCCTACAGCACTCTTATTTTAAATTGCAAAATAAATACATAAATAAAGCAAAATCCTTACAGGTCTGAGGACCTTCTTGTCAGTGATAGTGCATTTTACATGCACAAACAGTGCCACAGGCTGTGAGCACTAAAGAACACCTTAAAGACCACCTTAACCATCTCAAACCAGATCAGCTCTGCCAAGAGGAAAGAATATTTGCTTTTCTTTACACTGCACAAGCATACTTGGCTTCTGTGTATTTGTCAAGTGATAGCTCTTTCAGGCTACTCTAACAGGAAAGAAACCCTCGGGGAGCAGTAATGGTGGTGATGGAAGGGCTAACTCTCCATTTGTACGTTCACAGTCTCAATAACTTTATGCAAAGCCTTACAGGCTACGTAAAGGTAAGCAAAGGGAGCAGTCACCTCACACTGAGTACATACACAGCACACACCAATAAGAAACAGGCATAGAGAAGTTCAATTTTTGTTTACAGATTTTTCTTCTAAGTAGGTGTTCAAATATTCACCATTTGGGTCAAAACCTAGGATGCCTTGCATCTACACTTTCTCAAAGCTTGCAGAGGTGCACTAGAGCCCCTGTGGTTATCTCATTACTGCCAGTCTTTATCAGCTTTATGTTTAGCAGCAAGAATGATATTAGAAATATATGGGGCATGAGAAGATCTGACTGGAAAACACACTTACTTTTCCTTAAATGTTTGCATGCAGTTATTCAGACAAGCATGGCAAAGTTATTAATTTTAAAATACATATTTCATCCTTTCAAACAATTTCCACTTCATCTAACTAACACAAGCTCACATAGTGTTTGCAAAGTTATAGACAAATGAGAATGAACCTTTCTACATTGTCTGGAGCAACAGCTTATCTTCTGACTCCAGGGAAACCAGCATTCATTACAGATTATGTCTTGATTCTGTTCTTGAAACCAAATCAGTTTTAGCATTTTAACTACTGTAATTTTCTTCCCATTGTTTCTGTGGTAGAATTTAGACAAAAAACAGATCTGTATTAGAATTTCCATGTACCTGAACTTTCATACAAATCCAGAGGAAGAAAAAAGGGAAACCAATAGGGTTTTAATTTTAAATTCTGAGCTTGTTTGACTTGTGATATGCTGTCCTTACCACTGATTCCTATTATTCCATCCATGCAGGTATGAAAGGATTCATAAGGGAAACTTCCATTACATCTAATTAAAGCCTACACCTCAATGACAAAAAATAAAGTACACCTTGTGGTATATCCTTCATGCAGAATGATTTCTATAGAGGACCATAAGTCTATGTTTTAAGCCTCTAGTGACCAGCTGAGAGGGAAAAAAACAACAGTCTCCAAATATTATGGGATGATCAGAATTTTTAAATTAACCATTGTATTTGTGACAAACAATGACTAGAATACAGCTTCATGTATCCCATGAAAAGAGATTCAATTTTCAGACTAATATATGAAAGCATCCAACAAATGTTAATTGATTTTTCTGAAGATAAAGTGAAAGCAACATGTTGTGAATAATACAACAAATAGTGCCAAACAGGGAATTTGGCATGAAATTTGTCCTCCTTGGGGAAAATCTATGGCAGATGGAAAGAAGAACCAAGTCTGTTAGTTGACGATAGCTTTGTTCATAAAGTCTGTGGGGTGGTCAAATTTCCCTGTTTGCAAAATCTACTTGGGCATGCTGAAGTTTTGAGTAAGACAAAGGTAAAACTGCAGGTATCTTTGGCTATGATTGATGAGCAGTTTAACTGTAAAGCTTTTTAAAAAAAAAAATTTACCTAGGGAAAATTTAAAAAGACAGTGTCTTGGAAAGTCAATAAGCAGGTGTCAAAATGGGAAGTTTGTGAGAGTTAAATGTAACGATAAAGAGAGGAGGAAAAAAGATGACATTGGAATGGACCACATTTTTATATCAGGTTTACACCTGGTTTTATAGGGCTCTCAAAAGAATGTTACAATAAACATTATTATATGAAAAAAATTAATAAAGACATCCTTAAGTGCTTACCTGATGGGAACATAATGCTATCACCTGACAGACATCATGGAAGAGAAGAACTAAGGACTAGCAATGCATCTGGAGACATGGGAGAAATTCAGAAATTTTTTGAAGTAAACACAGAGGAAAGAAGAGAAAATATTAATTTGACATGATGTGAGTTATAAATACCTCCAAACAGAAAGACTTGGAGCACGTGAGCACAAAGACAAGACAGAGGAGTGATCAACTATGTCAAGACAAAGTGTTGGTAACAGTGCAAGACAGCTGCACAGGGAACAGAAATGCTGTATAGAACAAACAGACAAGCAAAGACCAGATGAACCCCACAAGCACAGAGGAAGATAAAATCCAAGGGCTGAAACCTATGGGTGGTGAGAACAACATATAGAAGATTAAAAAACGTAAATAAAAGAGGGGAAAGGGGACAGGGAAGGTAGGAAGCAACCACAAAACAGGTGAAGAAAAAATAAAATTGAGAAGACTAGAGATTCACACAATCCCAGGAACTGCTGAATTTCATGAGGGACAAATTGACTGGCCTGTCATCAGAGAGCACAGAAGGAAGAGGTCAGCAAGCTAAGACAAGAGACAGCCTCGAGGCAGAAAAGAAATAAGAAAGAATAATAAAAAAAATATTCTTTGTTCACTTAGGTCAGGTGTCATTGTAAGGTTACTGCTTGATAAGTAATATTTATACACAGAGAGATGCACAGTGCATCAAAGTAGGACATAGCTAATGAAGATGAACAGACAGAAAAAAAGACTTGTGGTAAAAAGAAACAGTAAGTGTAACCACTGAAAAGTGTTCTCATTAAAATGGACCTTTCTTAGATGATCCTTTCGGGTAAGACACTCAGTGCTGGCCTTGAGAGGCTTAAGTCTGAAACCACTAGAAGAAAATTAAATATTGAAGAGCACACAGGACTCACAGTCTCTAAAACTATTTTTAATTTGTGAAACTATAAAAAAATGTTAATGAGGGTATAGTAACAGATATGTCCAAACAGAGAGGGCAGTGCAACATGTAAAAATATCAATAACAAAAATACAAATATGATGACTTTAGAGTCAGAAATGGAATTATATTTATAGCAAGATGACAGACAACAAAGAAATAAATAGGAACATCATGGTAAAACAGACTGAATCTATGTAATGTGGGGGAAGTATAATAAAGGAAAGAAAGACTTCCTGGGATAGGGGCTCTACAATCAAAGTTGACTATAGAAGAATAACACCTATTAAAAAGTTCTGCAGGGGTGGTGTGCATTTAATAAATTTTAAAATCCTAAGTCAGAGGACAAAAAAAATAATTTATTTTGTTGGATAGCGTAATCATGAATTAAATGAAGCAAAGTACAGACAAGGTTCCTAGCTTCATAATAGAAGATCTTAAAGAAATTCCAAATATCCTCTGCCATTCTTAGGTTTTGAGCTTTTTGGTTATCCTATTTTCTCAGCAGTTACTCCTTTTGAACCGGAGAGCTTTGGTTCGTTATTTAATACTATCAGTAATGATCCTGACAAATACTATTAAATGAATTAACTACGATAAGAAACTAGGAGATATGATAAATACAGAGGTATTTAGAGACCATTTAAAAAGATGATGACTTCTGAAACCAGATAACAGGATTATGTTATTCACTACTATGAAAACTACACTACACTATACATTCACTACTATGAAAAATAAGGTCATGCACTCAGAGAATAAAAAATTTTGCTCTTATTTGAGACCATCAGGCTTATTAGAGGCTTATTAGAGGTTTGTTGTCTGTGATCTAGCAATTTGTGCACCCATGAACAATTAGACCCTAAGATGTATCAGCTGAAATGCTGTCAGTAGAATAAGAAAGTATTAATACCAACAGAGAGAGACTCCTGTAGTCATCAAGAGGTTGAGAGTAGAATTTAAGTTTGGATAGTTTAGTAGCAGAACCATAATACAATAAGCTTGCTGTATTTCAAGTACTATTTTAAGTCCCTCAGGAGGATAAAAACCAAAGTATCCCAATTGCTAAACTCACATGGCAATGCTAGCACAGACATATGGATGCAAGTAGGATCATGGATATATTCTGGATGAGAATACATACAAAGACTTCTAAGTATTATGGTAAAATTCTGAATTCATCTCTCAACAGCAGTGCCAGGCCAAAATACACACAGTTCAATTTTAAGGGAGTGCATGATCAGTTTATGGAAGTGATTATGGAATATATATTTACGTATTATGGTGGCCTCTGTTCTCAGGGGACAGGAGCCAGTAAGCCAGGAGTTCATTTCTCATCTTGTACCCCTGAGACAGTGCAGAAACTCAGCAGCAGCCTCCTGGGTTTTATGAGAAAGACATAAAAATTTGTACTTTATAGACTACAGCAGAGCTGAAGGAGTTAATATTGAGTCCCTGTTTCTATTAGGAACTCAGGCATTCAAGATTTAACATCTCAGATGTTCCAAATTGCATCTCCTGGAACTTGGCAAGCATTTTGTCAGCTTCAATGCAATTTGCTTTTCCAAACCCAAATTGTTTTTAAAAGATTAAGGTGTTTTAATTTTTTAAGCAGTACGCACAAAAGCAGTAATCCTTTACCATTGTGATAAGGATTGTCTACCATAATCTTTATTATTTACTAAAGCTTGACTGTTAAAAAAAAAGGAACTAACATTTCAAAGTCTATTTAGGTAGCTGAGTTGCTATTTTCTGAATTTAGGGCTGAGAAAAGAAGACTGATTACTTCAGCTCTGAAGAACTCGGATTAAAAAAAATGATGGTATTCCATGGAAACCACATGACTCAAGAATTAATTATGTAATAAGGGATGAATATTAGCCCCATTCAAGTCAAGGGAAACAATATTTCATCCTTGGGAGTCTTCTGTCTCTCAAATGCTGCTTCAAATCCTCCAAAACTGATAGATTTAGATTATATTAAGAACCAGTGAGTCCATAGTAAAGTAACTCAGTTAACAGGTCCTTAACAAAAGACTATCTATTACAAACACATACCAAACATAGGCAAAGAAATATTAGGCTCTGCTTTCTTGATGAAAGTAGGTATGACAGAGTCCTGGGGAGGCAAAAAATCCACACACCATCTACTATGTGAGGTGTTCAAATCAGGCTGGTACCAGTCCCAAACTGGCGAGCTCCAAGATGATATAAAAAGAGTTTTCAGCAGAATGAAGGAGAAAAATATAATAATAATGTAAGTACTGTTAGACCTTTTTTGCAGTTGGAAATTAAGACAGAGACATCAAGTGCATGATAAACATCACACACAGCACATGACAGAACAAGGAGCTCGAGTCACTTGTCCTTGTTCAAGGCCTTCAATAGTAATCCTTGTTTTAAAAATCTGGATCCTTTCTTGCCTGTGGTAATATCAGATGGATTCATCACAGCAAAGTGTGCACTGAACCTGCGGCTTTCTGCTCCAGAAGAGAGAAAAGACAACACACATTTGGAGATGCTCCATCAGTGTTCCAACAGCCCTTCACCAGAAATGCATTCTTACCATTGTCTCATTTGGTACCTCCGCTTGAAGAGTAGTTTAAAGATGTGCACTCTTGACTATGCACATAAATCTGTGCCTTTTATGGCTTTCTCCATTGCAGCACTCAAATAGAAAACAAAACCTCAACTTACAAGAATATCGCTGCAAGTTTGCACTTGCAATTATATCTTATTGCGTCACACCTGCAGCTACTCCTAGACCTGGGGTTTGATTGCTTTCAATTGAATGCTGGAAGGTGGCAGAAGTATTTTTCCTTGATGAATCTGAAGCTCATAGCCAGAATTGTCCAGCCACAATCCAGAATCATCCTGCCCTTCCCTGGATAGATATACATGTGTGTTTTTGTATGTGCACATTTGTGTGGATATACTCTCACATATATGTATACCCACACAGATGTCTGAGGATGGGCATATAAAACAAATGAGAAAAAGGAAAATGAAGGGAAGAAAACCAGGCCAGCAGTAACATCCAAAACATCTAGGTCCAAGCATAAAGGGTATTTTAAACAAAGTTGTCCTCACCAAACTGAGTGGGGACTCAGAAAAACTGACTCCTGGATTTATCATAAAATTCCTAGAAACACATGACCACATTTTCTCAAGTTTGATGCATATGAATAACTAATTCCATACTATTTATGTGCATTTAAATAGATACACACACATATATACATGCATAAAGTGTTGTACATCTAAAACAGGTAGGCAAACGACTGGTGGAACTGTTCCAGGGGCATGCATCATCTAGAATAGTATTAGTAGCTATGCTAACAAGTAAAATTTGTTTGCATATGTTTTGGCCATTGACTGTAAAGTTTGGCTATACCTAAATAGGATTTATTGGTCAATTATACACTTACCTGGAAATCAATATAAATCAATACACCACACAGTTTCTTTCTCTTCTGCCTTTATGTCACGTATTTACTCCCTCCTGTGTCTTTAGGAATAAGAAAACAGAGGAGGGCAGTCCCTTTGAAATTATTTGAATATGTACATTTTTCTGTCATCATTTATTGACTTCTGAGAGAACGATGCCTTTCCACCTTTGGGACAAGTGGCAAGAAGCCATTTCCCCCACTAGATTTATTATTGCCTTGCCATTGAAAGCACATTTCACCACTACAGTTGGCTGTGTCAGATGAGATACCACATGGCTGAGCTCTGTGCAAATTGCCTCTCACTGCAGCCTATGTACCATGCTCAAGCATCACCTTCGCTAACCTCCCATTGTTCCCTGTTTCTTTTCATTAAGTCTATTCAACAATTCCCTCTAAAATCTGTGTCTTGGCTGTCTCTCTGTCTGGTGACTTCTCCCTGCCCCTTTCAACAAGCACAAGACATTACTCACCTATCTGTGCTGCACAGCTGAAACAGAGAAACTATCAGTCGAGTGAGAAGACTGCAGCACACGCCTGTGCTATTATTTTGCTTTCCCTTAGCTACTCCATGCTCCCTATTTCAGAGAACAATTTATTTCCCAAATTAATGACAAGTACCCCACCAGTCTTTATTCTGGAACCCTCACCAGCTACTTCCTCCGTTCCAAACCCAGAGACAGATGGAGCAGTTTGCTCCCATCTGTAGATAAGACTACAAACACAAAACTCTTCCTCTCTCTCTCTACCACCTTTTCTCTCTTGCTTCCCCGGACAGATTGAAGAGTCTACAACAGCTGTCCAAGAACCCCACATCATTGATTTTCTTGCTCTTTTTAAAATCACAGACAGAACCTGGTATTTTGAGCCACGTGTCTCATTTTCTGTGTGTTGGGTAAATAAGGTATATTAGGCTTAATAAGGTATATTGAAAAAGACTTTAATTTCCAACCCAAACTTTTTTTACTCAGTTTTGGTTACTCCAACACCTTTTCTCCTCACACTTGAGCCTTCTTTCCTCAAAGATCCCTGCGTCTATACTTGGGATGGAGCTAATGACAGGATTCACCAGCTCTCACCCTCTCTGTTCTTCAGAGATGTGACCTTGCACCACCGGAAATTGTGCTGTGAGAAACAGACATGCAAAACAAACCTTCACCAGTTTTCAAAAGCCAAGCAAAATTATTTTCTACCCCATCTGCCCATTTGGTTATAAAATAGGGAGGACATTTTTTCTTGACCTCAGTAAACAGGAATAAATAGCCTTTTCAATCCTCAATTCTCATTTACCTAACTACAGATAGACAGACTTATTTGTGCAAAAGCTATGCATATGTGCATACTTACCCTTCCAAATACCCTCTACCACAGGGCACAGCTGCCATTCAAGTCAAGTGCCATAAATTCATCAGAAAAATTATACTTGCTAAAAAAACCAAAACAATAATAACAAAAAACCAACCAAACCAACTATCTGGCATTCTTAACACTGTTCTCATTTGAAATTGCCCTACCACAAGTCATGATGGATTAAGAGGAACCAAAAAGCATAACCCCAGGATGGATTTTAAACAGTTTTATTCACGTAATTTAAAACCAACTAGGATACCATACAGCTTTCTCAGGCTTCACAAGGGCCTGAATCCTTCTCTGTGACTACTGAGCATAATTAATTTACCAAACTTAAACTTTCCCTTTCATTTAACTGATGATTAATTGCTCAATATACTGATTGCTTCTCAAGTCCTGCTCCTGAGTTACATGCCTTGGCAACTTGTGAAACTAGTATATACAATCCTAAGCTTTGCTATTGCATCCTGTTGGCAGGGAAGGCTCAAAACTTGTCTCAGATGAATAATTGTGGTAATAACTGAAATAAACTAAGATGTCTTTTTTTATCACTGTTTGAACTACTAACACAGAAAATGAGGAACCTTGAAAAAAAAGATGTTAGAAACATCTGTCTGATGCAAAAATCAAAGTTCCTTCGATGTTTTAAGTAAGGTGACACCTCGAAAATGGGTGTAAACTTTCAGTACCATACTTTTTAAATAAATAGGATTTTAAATGTATGACTAATTTGGCTCATACAAATCCCCCTTTTGAATTTACATATGTAAATGTTTGCAGAATTATCCTTTATCTAAGTAATTATGCCACCCTTAGTTACATGATCTATATCATACATGGTACAGATAAGATAGAAACGATAAATTACTGATCAATCTTAACAACAAGCTTTTCTCATTCCGTAATCTAATGACAAGCACGGGTACAAAGAGATATTCAGAACAAAGCATCACCACTCCTTCCATCTGAATGTATCAAAGGTACATGGTTAATACCACGCAGCTCTTCACAGCAAGGCAAGCCCTGTCATCTTTTCCCCAACCTGCACTTCTGACTGAGCTGACGTGTTGCTGCCACCAAAGTGTTTCCAGAAGACCCATCACAGAAATATGCCTTCCTTCTCTCTCCCCAGCCAGGCCTGTGACACTGAAATTTTTCATGCCACATACACCTCCAAGCTGAGGAGAGAGACTCAATATCAGGAGCTGCCTTTGGTGCAGAAAGAGCAATAACTGAAATTTTCACCCTTGTTTAAACAGAGAGGTGGCAGTGGGGATGGCTAAGAAGAGAGAAGCAGGAATGCCCCTCCACACCACTGTTACACCCTGTGTAAGGTTTCAGAGAAAATGCTGGAGGGTTATCCACCACAATTCAAATAGCTCCGGGGGCCTGGCAAATTTATTTGCAGCTCCCTGCAGCTGCGATATCCTATATGCAGCCTCTCTCAACATGTAGTTTCCAGTTTGCTCCTCAGATGGTAGTTTTTGAAACACCTGCACTGAGGATGGTTTTCAGTGTCTTTTATGCTACTTCATTCTTTCTATTCTATTTCTATAAGGGGAGGTGGATCTTGGATAATTGACTCCCCTCAGCTTTCTTCAGAGATTAGCGCGCATTGATCAGAAATCTACCGAAATTAGTAGGACTCCCTTCAGTTGTTTTCAACAAGCATAGGGCCAGGCTTAGAAGAAAGAATAGGAAATAAACAGCAGTTATCTGTTCTCATTAAAACATTTTCATTAGACCTTATTATTTTTTTCCTCTGGAAGAAAACTACTGCAACAGCTTTAATGAATATCTTGGCAGAAGAAATAATAATTTACATGAGAGGACAAATTAATATCTAAGTAATAAACTCTCCACGCTCTGGAGTCATCTCTTCACAACGGAGCCCTATATGCATAATGTACCACTGCTGGGTGGATGACTTTGAATAATCATAAGTGACCTGAAATAACAGTAGTCACACAGAAAACTGAATCTTTACCATCGTGTCACTGTCCCCCATAGGGACTAGAATCTATTGTTCCACACTGTAAAATATTGTTCATGTAGATAATAATTTTGTCTTGTCTAACTTTAAAGTTCACATTCACAGGCTTTTTTTTTTTTGATTAATGAAATGGCTTTGACAGCCAGCAGCTTCTTCCCAGTATTAGAGAGAAAGCGGGTGGGTGCCAATTTACGATTATTCAAACTAGTAATCTCCTGTGTCTCTGACTGCTATTATTCCTTTGCCTGTGACCCAAGCACTTAATGAAGTGAAATTAATTTACAGTAATAGGAAATTCTCAGAACTACATGAAAGCACAAGCTTTAATATGGGAAGAACAAATGGCCTTTTCATGCAAGGCTGACCATAAGCATTGTAAAGAAATTTGAAAGGACTTTATACCTTTTTAAGTAGGTATGGTATTAGCTGAAACAATATACTGCAGTAAATATGATAAATCATCAAATACCTCTTCGAAACAGAAAGTACCAGCACAATTTTCTCTTTTTGTCACACAGAACTTTCTCATTTGCATATAAATGTGTGACACATATTTTGTAAAGGTAAAACCAAGATCTCATCATCCTTCAAATCCCTTCTAACACTGCTATCATGATACCCATGACAAACTGCCAACAGAAGACCGGTAACAGGGAGGTTGACATTTATTTTGCTTACTTGTCCTCTGCAAATGTATGTATCAGTGTGCACTAGAATTGAAATAAACACGTTTTTATCTTAAATGGCAAAATACAGCTCCCAATATTTTCTCCAAATATATTGTTTATCTACAAAATTCTATAAAGGTTATAATTGTAACTTAAACCCCTCACATTCTTGTATTTCCTTTCATGTAGGAAAGATGTCACTTTCCTAAATTTTGCTTTAGCATCCGTTCCCCACCTTTGCCATAAAAAAAAAAGAAGGAGAGGAAGTAGAGAGGGAGAGGTGTGCAACAGCCACAACAGCTGGAACTGGGCTTTTTTTCAAAATAAAATTCTTTATTTTGAAGCATTCACAGAACCATAGAATGGTTTAAGTTGGAAGGGACCATAAAGATCATGGTTCTAGTTCAACCCCCTATCCCGGGCAGGGAAACCTTCCACTAGTCTGGTTTGCTCAAGCCCAATCCAGCCTGGCCTTGAACAATTCCACAGATGAGGCCTCCACAACTTCTCTAAGCAACCTGTTCCAATCTCTCACCACCCTCATAGTGAAAAATTTCTTCCTAATATCTAATCTAAATCTCCCCTCTTACAGTTTGAAGCCATTACCTCTTGACCTATCACTTCATGCCCTTGTAAAAAGTCCTTCTCCAGCTTTCCTATAGGCCCCCTTCAGACACTGGAAAGCGGCTATAAAGTTTTCCCAGAGCCTTCTCTTCTCCAGACTGGACAACTCCAACTTTCTCCGCCTGTCTTCATAGGAGAGGTGCTCCAGCCTTCTGATCATCTTTATGGCCCTCCTCTGGACCCACTACAACAGGCCCATGTCTTTTCTGTGCTGAGGACTCCAGAGATGGATACAATACTCCAGGTGGGGTCTCACCAGAACAGAGTAGAGGGGGAGAATCACTTCCTTTGACCTGCTGGCATGCTTCTTTTGATGCAGTCCAGGATACAGTTGACCTTCTGAGCTGCAAGCACACATTACTGTGTCATGTAAAGTTTCTCATCAACCAACACCCCCATGTCCTTCTCCTAAGGGCTGCTCTTAATCCATTCTCCACCCAACCTGTGTTTGGGCTTGAGATTGCCCTGACCCAGGTGCAGGACCTTACACTTGGCCTTGTTAAACTTCATGAGATTGGTATGGCCCCACCTCTCAAGTCTGTCAAGGCATCCCTTCCCTCCAACATTTCAACTGTCACACAGCTTGGTGTTGTCAGAAAACTTGCTGAGGATGCACTCAATCCCACTGTCCATGTTGCTGACAAAGATGTTGAACAGCACCGGTCCCAGCATCAACCCCTGAGGAACACCACTTGTCACTGGTTTCTACTTGGACATTGAGCCATTGACCACAACTTTTTGAATGCAACCAGCCAGCCAGTTCCTAATCTACCAAGTGGTACATTCATCAAATCCACATCTCTCCAATTTAGAGACTGGGATGTTGTGCGGCACAGTGTCAAATGCTTTGTACAAGTCCAGGTAGATGAAGTCAGTTGCTCTCCCCTTATCTACCAATGCTGTAACCCCAACATAGAAAGCTACCAAATTTGTCAGGCATGACTTGCCTTGGTGAAACCATATTGGCTGTTAGCAATCACCTCTTCATTTTCCACATGCCTTAGCAGAGTTTCCAGGAGGATCTGCTCCGTGATCTTGCCCAGCACAGAGGTGAGACTGACCAGCCTGTAGTTCCCTGGGTCTTCCTTTTTTCCCTTTTTGAAAATAGGGGTTATATTTCCCCTTTTCCAGTCAGTGGGAACTTCACCAGACTGTCATTAAATGTGTCTATTTTCTAAGTAGCTCTAATATTTGTTGTTTTGTCCTTCATACATGCTGTATTTTTACACTAATTTGTCAAGCCTTCTTAGATCCCTGGGGGAAAGAGTGGTTTTCCAACGAAGTAGTTAACACAATGATCCTTCAATATGTGTGGGTGCTACAGAAGGACAAAAACCATCACACAAGTATTCATGTATTCACATACTCTTGTTCCACAGATATGGTGGTGATATTCAAGCAACAAATTGAGAATATCCTTTATCATTTCAGATCACCTTCTCCCCCAGACTGGATTAAGACAATCTGAGATTTCTGGTGCACTGTCACACACTGTAGCTCCTCTTCTTTCTGTTTTGCTTGTCCCTCTTCCAAGACAGTGGTTGAGAGAACAGGATAAATCTTTTTCCTTCAAAAAACCTAAGGTGGCAACGAGAGGCTTCAAACACTTATGCTTCAAACAGAGCCTTTCCTGTTTTGCCCAGTTTCATGTTATCTCCAGCTAAGGTCAACCTATCACTACACAACTCTTGCTTTACAATTACTAAGATTGAAAACTAATCTGTTTTCCACTGTTAGCGAAAATCTGGATGAACTACTAACAAATGAACAGATCATTTTTTTCCAAAGAGTTCATTAATAGTTCATTGAATTATCTCACAGAAACCAGGTTTACTTCCTACCAGACTTGGAGATATTTATACAAGGTCTGGGCTACTACCCAAGGTATTATTAGCAGGTGTAACAGGTCCGAGCATTAAACATGTTTTTTTATCCTTACTTGCATGCTTCTGCTAAGGAAAGTACACAATCAGTAAAAGAATCTGTTGCTTTTGTCAGAGAAGACGTCTATTCAATATGCATGGAAATTACATAGGACAACCAATACTGTGGAAAGGCAATCATATTCCTTTGCAAACACAATGCAAACTCGAGCCTCTTTCAGGTCCTTAAGCAAACTGACTCTGATAGACAGACAGACATAGTGAGATACGTGAAGAAAAGTTTTTACAAGATACCAAATGATTCATATCTAAGGATAATCCAAAGACTTCTCCTTCTCCCCCTGTATTCATTTGCTTGCTCAAATAAACTGAAAATCTCCTCAATCTACTTGATATTACAAATTCATCCTTTCAAAAACTGGTTTTCAAAACTACTATTTCATTTATTTTTGTCAGTGCATCTAAATCTTCTGTAACTGAAATACAGTACATACACATTACCCCACTAAAGCTGATCAGGATGTGTTGGTTTGGCAATGTGTTCAAAGTAATCTTTCCTCAGGAATCCCAATAGATAAAAATGAAGAATCTTCATCTACTGCATGACAGCAGCTCAGAAAATACAGATAATGAAAAATATTTCAGTATTATGAATAAATAACAAAAGACAGAACAGAATCTTAAAAGAGTTAAGTGATGGGTAGTTCAAACCAGTAATTTTAATTTTTAACAAATCTTAAAAGGCCCAGGAGAATTCAAAGTATTAACGGTTCTAAATATAAGAAGATTAAGAGGTGATGTAGAGAGTTATACACTATGGATCCTGATGTTCATCTCAGGTAAATAATTTATCATTTATCTATGATTGGTCAACCAATATAGATATTTAAGAATATCTGCATTTGGGGTTTTTTTGGTATGTTTTGCTTTTTTTTTTTTTTTTTTTTCCCTGTAACAAGCTGACTGGTAAGATTCAGAAAAAGAAATTAGTGACACATTCTTAAGATAATTCAACTTAGTGACTAATTCAACTTTGTGCAATACAATCTTTAATCTTTTCATAGAGATTTTATATGGATTTAGGAGAACAAACAGTGGATGGAGTAGTGAACGGTTAACTCCCCTTGCCCTATCATTATATTAATTCTGATAAGAAGAAGTGTGGAATAAGTTAGTCTGCAATAACCGAAAAGGCTAGATTATCTTTTGGTACCTTTTAATATTACATGCTATGAAATTGTAAAGTATTGAGGCAAACTTGGAGATAGCTAGAAATACTGCAATCCACACAACCCTTAGCATTTGCCTGACCACCATAAGGGTGGTACTGGATTCACACCAGTTGCAGCATACTCTTAAAGCAGCATTTACTAAGATACTTCTTGCCATTTGTACTTACAAAAACCATGGGTTTTACTTATCAGAGCAATCCATGTCTCTGATACCCTGGGTGGCACATGAAGGCTGCAGCTTACAGGGTAAGAATTCAGTTGGACCATTACACATTTGAGAAAACTAAGTTCGTATATTTAAAAACATGCTTAAAAATACTAATTGAAAATTGAAGCTCCATTCCAAAGCACAGTGCATTCATCAGAAAAAAATGAAATCTAACTAGTATTCTCTGATTTACCTTCTACATACAGTGTGTCAGAATGCATCTCTCCTACAAAAAAAACCAAACCAAACCAAACCAAAACCCCCACAACCTAAGAATCATGACTATAAATGCAGTAACTTGAAGTATTTTAACTGTGAATGTTTGCCTGTTCAAGAAAAATATATCCTTATAAAAATAAGCAACTGTCCTCAGATTAATACATACTATTTTAAACTCCTTGACTTTCCCAGATTTCAATTTTAACCTTGAGCAGGTGATTCAATATCCAAATACTTGGTTGCCCAGAATAAAAGAGGATATTAATGTTTCCTTAGATCATAAAGCTGCTGTGTGTGAAAAATTTATTGCTTCTAAAGGCTCAGAAACTATCAGGGTAAGATCCAGAAAAGTACACAAGATACAGATGCATATTTTGGGGTACAAAGTTCTCATTTTAAATGTAAATACAGAAACCGTAAATCAAACTCACCATTCAAAAAAAATCTTGGGCTTCAGCAACTGAAGCAGTTTAGAGATGTGTATTTATAAAAGTTAAAAATGTATAACTGCTGTTATGATTTGCCTTATAAATTCTCCATATAATTGTATCTCTGCACAACATGGGCATCATCCATCACTAACAAAAACTGATGACCTTACAGCATCTGAAAGTTGGTCAGAAGAGTGGCAAGACACAGAAGACTGGAAAGCCATAGAACCACCAAGGTCCTTTCTGAGCAGCATGTTCACTACAACAAAAAGCAAGGTTGGACTGAAGAAAAGAGGATCCTCAATCATGAAAATACATGAAGCCTAGCTGCTTATGAACACAGATCATCTGCAGGCAGCTGCATATGATTTCTAATGGGTAAAGTGTAATGAATTGAGAAATCTGTTTACAGTTACAGATTTTTTAGGATTACTGGTTTAAATTTTCTTGTAAAATTCAGGAGGCACTTCCTGAACACCGGCAAGTCTGGACCTCAGGAAAACTCTGAGACTATGACTTAGCTATACAGGGAAGCTAAAGTTAACTTCATACCTGCCCAAGGTATGAAGTGGCAAGCATAGATAAGCAAGCATAGATTCTGTCTCTGAATTCTATAACCTTGGACATAGAGAGGCTGTGTGTAAACGCTGCCTAAACCAGTCAAGACCACGTAGGCAGAAACTAAGGATGAAAAGCATCAAAATACTAGTAGAACTGGTGTAAAACAACAACAACTCAAGAAAATATGCTTCAGAATTTGTTTCCATTTCACATTGAAAAATTAAATGGCTCTAACTTGTTTTCATGATTGATATATCTCCAGCACCTCAGAATAACCAACAAAAAGACAACTCCATCTTTCACTATAGCTCTGAAAACTGCCAGTTTTGACCTGAAAGAGGTACTTGTTCTTTCTCGGATCAGAACTTCCATCCTGCACCTAAAGCACATTCCTAATAACAGCTTTGTTAAATCCATTATGTTTCATAAAATATCTTGCTTTTAACAAAATAACCAACTGAACCCATCACATTTACAGTAACTGGTATTAACAGGTGAAAGAAACCTGTTAAGGACTGGAAGTATTGTTTCTTTGTCCCCTCCTTAACCCTTCCCAAAATTCTCCTCAGCTTTTACCCAACTGCTACATTCCATTTTGAAAGAAGGCTTTTACCAAACAGACTTTCAGAATGAAATCTTCTTGTGAGCTTCTTCAGCTACAAAGTTTGTATTCAGAAGTGAATTTGCAGTCTTTTTTTCAGTGGGATTTGTGTGCTTTCTGCTCCTTATGTTCCAATAGCAGCTCCTTTAAGAGCATTCATTTAAATCCATATATGTGCAAAGAGATTTTCAGAAGGATGAAAGCCAATATGTGTAATAAAGGATCTTTCAAAAATCCAACACATTCAAAATGTATGTACTCCAATCCAGTGCTAAAATATTATTCTCATAAAAAGGTTGCTCATAAGGATTATGAAAAAGAAAGGCTTCATAGAAAAATGAAGAACACCGGAAAAATCTTCTGGAGATGGACCGATACATATTGAAATACAATCTGAACAAGTCATTCTTTGCCAATAGGAATGCACAAATTCCCTGAGAATTTACTCATGGCAGGAAATGAAAATAGACCTTTTGTATCCCCCTGCAGACTTGGCAGCATATATCCATAGCCAATTCACACTTGACTGACTCCAGGGCTGATCCAAAGCCCACATTCCTTCCAGCACTTGCCAATGTGCTTCAAAGAAAAACTGAGCATCCCGCAATTAAGCATGTACATAAAGGCAATGTCTGCTATCTAAAAGTGACAGGATGGGCAGGAAGTTTTGATACAGTATATAATGGCAGAACTCATTAGGATCACCAACAGCTTAGTTTTTGAAAAGATCTGGAGAAAAAAAAAAAAAAAAAAAAACAAACAGAAAAAAGTAGTATGATAATCTGTAAATCTTTTCTGTTTGGATGCATCATCTGGAAGGGAAGAAAAATTACATGACTTTTTCTCTGTTCAAGTAAGGTGGCTAAGCACCTTTTGAATAGGTCTGTGAATGTTTGTACCTTACCAGAGTTTCAATATTTACCATCTCTATACTGGCTACTCTGAAGCTGAGGCCATGGAAAACGTGATGCTTGATTGCTCAGAAGTTGAAACGAATACAGATGTTATCTGTTTACATATATATAGATTAATGTGTTTGTGCATATACACATTTTCTTACTCTCTGAAAGCTTTCATGGAGAGCAACACAAAATTTATAGTGAACATTGTGCCTTCAAGACAGAAAAATATGTCCCAAATTATATTCTAATATTATTAAGGCATTTGCTTATTTTTCATATTCTCTAAGGATTATTCAGTTCCTCTTTGTTATTTGAATATCCCTGATTTTGGCTTTTACTCCATTACACAATTATAACAAATTTGCAACTAAACACATAAACACTGTAGGGTAATATTTGGAAACCTGTATTAATGGCAGGAATGAACAGCAGCACTCTGATGTTTCTGTATAATAGTGTATATAAAGTGGTCTGTTTAACATTTTAGAGCTCTATTGCTTTCTGTTAATTGGTGTGGCAAGAGAAGACTTTCCTCTTCTTTCACTTTAAGAGGGTGTAGGGAAAGATAAAACCAAATCTCAAGCGGAAAAGCTGTTTCTGCAGCATAGACTCTTACCTCATTTAGAGACTGTAGAGAGAGATAAGAAAAAGGGTGCTAACTGCTGAGGGATATAACAGCATGTCACTCACATTATCAGAGGAAAGGGAGGGTAAAAAAAAAAAGAATATAGCATCTTGAGTAGGACATGAGAAAATGAAAATTATCAGTATTATCCCATAAACAATAAAAGATGAGCATTTACTATTTTAGTAGAGTAGAAAGTGATTCTCTGTAGTATAACATTAATATTTTTATATGAAATTACATATTTATATATTTACATATTTATATTCCTGTGAGTTCTTGCTGTTCTCCAAATCTACAACATATTTGTATTTATCATTAATAAAGAAATCTTCTGGCAGGATTTTTGGCAGAAAATCCTTCTAAGAAATTAATGTGTCTCACAGAATACAATTTTCCTTTGGATAAAAAAGGAAGAACAAATAAATTACATTAATATACTATATGCCTTTAATATTTTGACAAAATGTGACTTCATTTCACTTGTGAAATAGGCTCAGGAAAATAGCGTGATAAAATTACTGTAACGTACGGACCTCCTCACATCTGACTCTGGATCAAATCGAGTCTAGGTCAATACTGATCATTTATCATACATCTAGTAATGATGAGATTTTAGTTGTCTGAAATTATATAAAGTCAGTTTCTGAGGATAAATGGCTATGTTTTAACATATTTGGAAGTCATATAACAAGGAAAAGCTAAGTAGAGTCTGGGTATGAAGGCTTCTTGACAGGACTAAATGGGACCTGTGGATTATCTGTTTTACAGATAAAAATGAAATCCAATCTATAATAATCTTTGTACAGCATTTTCTGTGAACCTCCAGCATTGAATCTCAGTGCTCTGGTGCTTGGGATCATTTCAGTTCACAAGCTCATTGATTTCAAAAGGCTCAATGTACAGGTAAATGACTTCAAACACTGTATCTTCCAGTTATTCCACTCCGTCCAGTCAACACTGAAGAAGTAAAAGGCAATGCCAAAACTGAATAACCTTCTAGTTCCATTGCCACAGTGTTGCTGGAGGTCATTTTTCATCAATGTCATCATACTAGGAGTACCAAACTCTACTGCTGCTGGCAGAGTATTCTGGAAAACAAGTTGAATTCTTTGAGACAGGGTAGAAGTTTATGCTATTGGATGAAACAGCTTCCAAACTCCTGTGCTATCCCTTTATGAAGTGAGAACACCAGTTCCTCAGTAGACATACAGTGTTTTGTGGATGTCCTGAAACGGTTCAACATTTCTGCAGTGTGCTATGGAAATTTAGAGCAGTAACAGCAGAGCCAAATCAACAAGGAAAGGTGGAGGAGATGGAGTATGTTTCCAAGGTCAGAGACAGTCAGCGTGGGACATATGAGGAATAATAGCTATATCTACTAAAGGAGAGCTTTGGGGGTTTTTAAGTTTGGGGTTTTTTTTCTGTTTTGTTTCCTTTTGTTAAAATATTCACTACTCCTCTCAAAAGGCCCTAAAAATAGCTATTTCAAAGTGCCAATTTCTGACCCATAAACATTTGCGTAAAAAACCACATGACATTCAGTTTGAATGACAATGTAAACGCCTTTTGGTCTTAACTGCCCAATTCTTTAGTTCGCAGAAAATGATGCTCTTTCACTTGAACAGCAAGGGGGAACTTTTCAAAAGAATAGTTAGGAAAATATTACTAATGACTCATATTATTAAACCTCTTCTAAAGCCAAGGATATTTTCTTGAATCGTAATTAGCTTTTTGATGCGTTTCATGCAGTCCTGTTTAGTGTCTAAGATACTATGATTCCAATACTTTGCTTTTCATAACCTATTTTTATGAAATGATCATTATTGTCAACATGAATATCCCATGTCATTAGGTGGCTAAGTCACAGTCCCTTATAGAGATCTGTACTGCACTCAGCACCACTTAATGACTTTTCATTTAGGTAATAAAGCTAAATGCGATAATGAGCAACATTTTATTTCCAACAACATTTTTTTTCAGCATTAGAAACATTAAAGTCTTTCCTTCTTGTGCACTTCTAAGAAACATATCTCAGCTAACTTTAGGTATGTAAAACTAAGTGCCTAATCCAAGCAGCTCACTAGATGGCCAAGTCAATAGAAATAGACATACAGCTCCAGAGTAATTTATCCTGTTCAAGACAGGTCTAATGAATCACCCTTTGAAGGTGTCTTTCCTTTGATTACAGAAGAAACCTAGAAGATAAGCTTAGACGGCCACAGTACTATAGATTTTCTTTGTTTTTCCAGTCCTTGTTTATTATAGCTCTCAGATGCTCCAACCAAGATTGGCAAGTCAGCAAGCAATGACCAGTCCAACAACTAACCGGTGGAGCAGTGCAGGGAGTTCAGCTCCTCAGTCACGTCCATGAGCGCTGGTGAGAAAAACAGCAGATTGCTGACAGCAGTGAAGTGGCAGTGATGTCAAAGCCTGCTTTGCCTATGTCAAATGCACCTTTCATGGTCACTGTAGTCATGGAAGGGCAACAGAGGCACCTGGAGAGAATATGCCACTCTCAGAAACCGCAGCTGACAATCTGCCTTCCAGCTTTTTTGATGGCAGTAGAAGAAATAAGCACAGTTCTCCCAAACTCTTTGCATTATGGCTCTTTTCTTCCACTTTTGATAGCAGGACCTCTTGGCTCTACACCCCAGCCCCTCAGTTACAGACCCAGTAAAGACCACAGGAGCAGTGTTAACAGAAAGGAAGCAGAAGCCAAACACCAGGGACTTTCTAGAGGGACTTGTAATGAAGGGGTCAAATGGTCTCTTAAAACTAGCAAGAAAACACGAAGACCACTTAGAACAGATTTTGTGTACTTTGTAATGCACAGCACAAAAATCTGTGAGTAATCTTCAAATACTGAGAGTTAGTTCACTACAAGTGAAGAGAAAATAAATAAGAAAAAAAAAAACAACCCACAAAAAAAGCTGTCCACTTTGCAATTTCACAAAGTGGACAGCTTTTCATTACACAATGTTTTCGTGGGTGTGAATCACACTATCAAGAAACAACTGCGGTATGAGTCATACAATGGAAATCTAGCGTAACTCGTTTCTTACGTCTGTCTGCACTATAAAGCATAGAGAAGAAATGTATTCCTGCCTGTCTGAACCATACCAGAACTGCCAGCCGTGCTCTTGATCCAGTAAAACTCTTAATTAATCGTGATTAATTCAGAGTGAGTTAGTCCTGTTTCTGAAAATGTCTCTGTTCATTTTAAGCTAATACAGGCTTAGGTACTTTCCTGAACTAGAATCCACATTTTGAATGAAATTCATAATTTTATGTATTAGTACAGCAGAAAATGCAAAACTACATATAATCTGAAAGCATGAACTATAAACATTTTAAAACATAAAGTGCTTATTAAATACTGACTTCAATTTAAAAGTGCCATATTGTGTAATTCAAAGACTCTATAGTTGCTGACTTAAAATACATCCCCTTAGAATATAAAACTAAACAGCTGTAAAAAATGCAATGGTCTAGAGGAAAAGAAATAAATAATATTGTTGTAAATAAAGCAAAATACGTATTAATCAGAACTAGGGAACAAAAATTTTAGTGTTATTAAAAAAAAGGCTCCAACATTAAAATTCCACTAAAAGAGGCAACACAAGTAGCATGAAGGGAACTGTGAAACTTTATTTCTTTTTTGTCCCTCACGATCAACATGTCCTTCCCTTCCACATTATAACCTTTCTGCAGCTTCCTTCCTTTCCTTGACCACCTCTGCAAAGGTCAAAGGATTTCAAAATAGATGTTTCCAAAGGTCTATTTGGACAAGAGTGGATTTTTTTTTTTTTTTATCGTTACATAACAAATAAAAATGAATCATATACACAGGTAATGGTGTTATTAACATTTAATGTCTACCTGATAATACAATGCCATGTAAGCCTCAAAAAAAAATATCACCTTGCAAAACTCGATTAAAGATGCTATATGACAGTGCAATTTCTCTCATACCATTAACAGCTTCCTTATAGTATCTCTTTCTGCCAGCCAGAAAGTAAATATTTGAGGATTTCATAACCTATATGCTATATATGCTACAACTTTGAGAAAAAGAGCATCTTTGACCATGACTTGTGATGTATTTTTAATATAATCCTTTTTTTTTTTATGTAATATGTCCATAAAATAAAAACTATACAGGTTAATGCATCATTTGAATATATTGATGTTTCCACTCCAGGACACTGTTATATAGGAAATTTTTACAAGCAATAAATCTTTCATATGAAAACTCAGTTTGGTTTTCTTTTTTTCTAAAACTCTTTTCTATTTCAAGAATAACTGTAAAAGAAAAAACTTCCCAGTTTATTCCTAGTATAATTTAGCAGCAGAAATCTTCCTTCGTACAAGTTAAAGAACACCTTTACTTTCAGAAAAGATTTTGCTGAGGAAGGCAGAGGGGGGTTGTGTTAAATATGATTAGGACCATAAAATGTTTTCCTTATGTGCCACATTAAAATGCTTTGTCCTTCCATAGAAACACGCTTTTTGTGATTGATGTAAAAATCTGTTCTTTACACATGAACATATACTCTTTATAAAGGTACTTGCAAGGCAAATTATATGCTGCTATAATTTCCTGTGTTTAAATACTTTTGATTAGAGCTCAATTAATAATGGCTTTTTTCAGTTTGGCAGACAAGTTTAAAAAAAATGCATAAAACACAGTTTTAACTTAATTGAAACAGTCTTTTCTTAAGAACAGTTTTTCTGAAAAAAATTTTTAAAAATAATGAGAAATTCAGTTTTAGGTCAAATGACAAAACATGTAGCTGCTTTTTTTTTTTAACAAAATGTTGTTTTCAAATAAGAAAGAAGTCAAAACACTGCATTTAGAAAACATCAAAACATTTTCTTTCCTCTGAAATGACCAATAATGTGTGTGTTATATGCAGAGGGGTAGACTGAAAAATGGATGGAGGTAGTACTTCAGTGTAGTTCTGCCTTTGACTCAGCCACAAATAACATATAAATTAAAATCACTGTAAAGGCCCACCAAGCAGATTACAATAGGGCTTTGGAAAGTGAGGTAAATCCCTATTCCTTTCCCATCTCTGTTTGGGCTGAGCTCAGCCACAGTATAATATTGGAGTACTAACTGCATTAGGAAAGAGGGGAGACATAATCATAAATGTTTTATATTTCTTCATTGTAGTACACTGGAATAGCTTCTGGTAACTCCCAAGAGGTATTTGTTGAAATTCTGTCAGTAAACTTAAAGGATTTTTGGCACAACCTTTTAGCCCCAGAAGAACTAAAAGTTATATGTCTTTTGCCACAGCTAAGGACCTCTGATAGACCTGTCATTTTTTAGGTAACTGATCAAAATACAACTAAAGTAACTTTCCTGAGTGTATTAGCATGCAGTCTTGTCTCTGCTTTTAGTTGATCTTTATTCAATACATTGTATACACATTGTGAATTCTTTAACAAGTGAGTTTGGCCATATCTTGTATCACTCCACCAAAGCACAGACAGTCTCACTGGAGGGAGAGTAGGAGGCTTACAGAGTCAGATGTGACACGGCAGCATCATAGATATTTGAAGCTTAATATACAGTTTCATGAGATACTGTGAGAAGAGCATTTGAAAAATACCTTGTATTGAGTTTCATATACAGCCCTTGAAACTTTGGGGTGGGTGATAATTGATAGAAATCTTCTATAGCAAAACTTTTGGACTTAACATAAACTGCATAACCATATAAATTCTCATTCAAGAGGCTGAAAACTGAAAATATGATAACTGAAAATGTAACAACTAGATGGCAACACCTGGCCAGGCCACAATAGGATAAAGAGGGACAGTAAATCCTCCATAAAAAACTTGAACTGGATCAGGATTTCATCCCTGTATCCTTGGTTCTTTTTGCACTGGTATTCCAGTTATTAACTTTGGCACAAATTACTGTTCATTTTCTTTTATGTCCTCTTTTTCATCTTTTCCTTGTTGTTTACAGGTTTGTCTATTTAGCATCTCTTGTCAGATTTGAATTTCTAGTGCCTCATTAGGCTGCAAGAACTTCAAGGAGAAAAAAAAACCAACAAATTGGAAGAGGAAAAAAAATACAGGTCTTTTGACCCATATTTATGACTGAAAACTGTAATGATATATTATCAATGATCCTGGAGAGAGGAAAGAATAGGTTTCACTACTGTTGGTTCTGTAGTAAAAGTCAAGGCTTCTTTTGGAGAAAAGCTTACTAGAACTTTCGCCTTATTACTGCTATAGATCTCTAATCCTATACAACTCCTTAATGAAAGTATAATATAATGCACGATTTTTAAACTCCACATAAGATGTTCTCACCTGCTGGGTTTCATTTAAGAACCCTAGAATAACAGTTAAAAAGTAATAGCAAGTAAATATTTGCTGTTTGACAGTTTTGCCTTATATTCTGCTAGTGCTTATGCTTTAATAGTTTCCAGGGATCAAATTTCACTATCCAGTACCACCTTGTTTATAACCCGAGAACTTCAGAACATCCGCACTACAAAAATTACCAGATCTCTTCACTTGTTTCTTCCAAAGGGGCTTTAAGCTGCTGTGAAACATTTCCCCTCCCAAGAGTTACTACACATTCTGCCTCAAGCTCATAAGAAATGAAACCAAACCTTTTAAAAGGTAGATCTTCAAAACAGAAAATATAACATTTTGTCTAGCAATAAACAAAAAGCCCTGTTTGTCAGTGATGGAGAGAAGGATTTTGTGGTATCTATTAACATATATAAATTTAAAATTAAAATTTAGTACTTTGTTAATAAAATGTGAGACAAAAAAAATTACAACACTTCATGACTAAAGCTGAAGCTATGACTTTTTAATGTATATTACAAAAATTATTTACTTTGATAACATCTTTTCCTTCAGGTGATGGATTCCTAGCATCATTCCTATAACAGACGAAACTCAAACACTTCACCAACATTTGATTTTTTTCCTTTCCTGCCCAGGCTTTACTAATCTCAGAACAGAGATTTCACGTCTATGTGGACTAAAAGCATCCACATAACATGAAAACAGTGACTAGTAGTTTTTAGGAGGTTCTGAATGTAGTTCAGGTTTCTTTGCTCAAAGATATGATAGTGAAGACAATAGCTGTCAAAAGTAACAGAAAGCAAGTAGAAGAAAAAGCATAAGGATAGTAGAAGAAAAAGCATAGGGATATAATAAAAGACAAAGATGCTTTCTACTCTATTGGGTCCTAGGATACTCTCTTACGCTTATAAACATCAGGTATATATTAAAGGGATAACATCCTATAGAGGTCATACAGGGTACCAGCAGAAAGAGGAGATGTGCTCTTTAACTTGAAGCCAAGCTTTACTACACTGGAAATTCAAAAATTACTACTTTTACTGCTTGAGGCTCTTTATTGGTTGCAAAGATCCCTACCAAGTTTTTGCAAGGAAAGATTCCTACTGATATATAAGTGCCGGCAACTTTACTACTCATATTTTCCACCAAAAGTTCAAAAAAGTTATATTTATCTAAAATTACCCTTCACAGGGTTTAGTGATACGTCTTAATGTTTTAATACTTTACTGTAGCAAATATAAAATTAATGAAGGGATTTGGCATTATTCTTGAGTAATTTTTAAGAGGGTGTGTTAGGAGGGCTTTTTGCTGTGTATCACATGCATCAAACTACATAGACTTGAATTTGAAGTTTTCTTTCAGTTCTGCTCATCCACAGGATCAGAAGCTGACAATTTTTAATTTTTTTACTATAAAACAATTGTGCAGTTTCATACATTATAGATATATTTATATAATCCGTTTGCAAAATATGTTTCAGGCATTACTTTTAAATCACAAGGACGCTATACATATCCTAGAGCCTTGATTAAGTTACTTTCCTGACATGAAAATTTAATTTCAACTTTTTCCCCCCATTTCTTAAGCTTTGTAAAAGTATTATTTTTCTAAAAACTTAACAAGTAATTTTAAATAAGTGGCTTTATTTAGCAAATGTTAAAACTTGTTTGATTATTTCTCCAGCATAACATTCTTCAAAAATAGACACTGACAAAGAGTTTTGGCTTTAATTTAATGACACAGCTTGATGAAAGTTGACATCAGAATATCGTCCTCCATCTCTAGTGTTGCACACAGTGCTGCTAATTCCCAGTAGGTTGCTCTTGAAAGTTTTTTAATGCTTGAAATCTTTGAGATTCAAAGCTTTGAGATATTTTGTTGAAAACTTTTAAGTGCCATGTACATTATTTTGCACACAGTATGGGATGAACTACTTGTCTTAGCAGGCGTGGGCAAATACAGACACATGAATGCAGATCAGTGAACCCCCTCTTCCCCAAGACACACATATACACAGACCAAGAGATTTTGGTTGCAAGCAGAAGATTCGTGAAGATCTGTAAGGCCCTATTTGTGATAAGAACAAATAGACACTCAAGTTGTCTAGTTTCCTCTAAACCCTATGAGAAGCACTTTATGTGAGTTCTAAGTAGCCAGAAGCCATTTCTCACGAGGGGACACAGAGCAACAGCCTTTTGTAAGGAAAACTCTTAAGTACCAGAATTTGCTTTATATCATTTTTCCAGGATAGGACTTTTAGCTCCAACAAAATATTCATACAGGGCACAGCCCAAACTCGATAACTCTTCAAGTACAAAGGCAGTCACTCTTATAAGGGCAAGAGTCGATTTGTTGTGCTGCTGCCCTCATCCTAACAGATATAATTCAACTTAACTACACAGTGATGGTGTGAGTTATGCTGATCACAAATGTGATAACTACTGAGTCCCATAAGAACAATACGAAAAAATGAAGAATATATATTCTTTTTCAATCTGTAGAGATTACGGCACTGCATTATCAATAGTGATAAAGCTGCTCATAAAGAAGCACCTCTTCTGTCAGAAGAGGTTTCACTTCTTGCTCATCACTGTGAGAAACATCATGCCATGAAACAAAAACAACTTTCACCCTATCAACAGATCCAGGTCACAGGAAGGCAATTCTGATTTCTCTCTTCAGGGTTAAAAAAAAAAAAAAAAAAAAAAAAAAGAAAACAATAAAAGAAGTAGGTTTTTTATGAAAGTAATTCTTTTATCTGCACATTACGTATATGAACATGAAGTCTGGAATATTTCTTGTTACACACACCTTTCTGGAATGCAAAGAGAGTGAGGCAAGAAAAAACATGCATCTGGGAAAGAGGATACTTTAATACTTGACTCTAAAGAACTGCATTTGAAACGGAGACGCTGAGAAAGCCACACTGTCAGGAACAGCATCATGCAACAAACTGGTGTCAATTGTATCTCTGGAGAATAAAAATCAACACCACCACCCACTAATTCTTTCACACACACCCCATACTAATTTGAGATTCTTTTATGGTTAAACAACTCAGAGTAATTTCAGGCTAGTGAGACATGAGTCCAGATTGAACACCATCACAAACACAAACAACAAGCGTAAGCCTAGCAAATTAAAAAATACAGAGAGAAAAAAAAATGGCACTGCAGGGATCTAGTGGTTTTAAGAGTAAATTGAAGAATCAGCTAGTTCCTGCTAGAATGGGAATCATTCTTCAACACTATCCGCTAATATTGCAGCTGCACATGAGAAGAGAGATTATTAAAAAGCTGCCTGTCTGATGCCCCTGCTCGCACAGCGTCTGGAGCATGGACAAACATGTCAGCAGCACCACATACATCATCACGGCTACCACTGAAAAACACCCTACTACAGTTAAAACATATTCAAGAAAGAAAATGGGTACAAACAGGCTGTAAATATGTCCTATATAAATGGAAATAAAATGGACTTATACTCTGCAGAGGGTATAGATGGCTTTGATCTTTTTTTTCATTGAGTTTATTAAAGCGAAATAGGACAGTCATTCACTCAAATTCTACAAAGTGTCTAGTCTAGTGAAGAGCCCAGTCTTATAAACATTTCTAAGTGCTTTTGCAAAGTAAATGTTAAATAATATTTCCTTTACTTTGGAGACTTATGAGTCATACCCACCTCCAACAATCCTTAGTTTCTGATATAATTAGGAAATACTATTTGTTTTCATGGTAGTGCCTAGAGACCCTATTCCCTGGCACAAGGCACCACAGGAATACGTAGGTGATCTGTTTAGTGTAAAGCTCACTAAAAGTACTCTAAAAATAGAAATAGCAATTTTTCTCTCTACCACTTCTCAGATGGAACATAAGTAACACGATAAGAGTCTCTGAATGTATTAATGATTTTATAAAAGTACTCAGTTCTGAAGATGCTAAGCACTTCAGTGCAGGAAGAACTCCGTAGCATCTGGCAGTCCTGTGAAAATCCTGTTTATAGTGACCACGAGCCTCTTTTGTGCTGGTCTGGGATTGAAAAGGCAGCCTAAATCCATAAACTACAGATGTGCTCTACGTGATTCGTTTCACCTGAGTCATTTACCTTCTCAGTCCCCTACTTCTTTGTTGAAGGGGCAGGCATCTTTGTCAGGCAGTGAAGTTAAGAACATAAAAAGTTGTGAGGAACTTAGATTAGACCCTGTGGCAAGGGGGGTACACAGACTTATTTTAATGGACAGGTACTTTAAGCAGAGAATATAGAATTCTTCAGCAGTAATACATAACAGGCTGTTTCTTTCTAAGCCTCTCCCACTGTGCAGTATCTCCTATTTTAAATGTGTAAGTAACTCTTTCCCCATCCTGTTCAAGTAACTGTGATTTTTGCAAAATACCACCCCAGGATGACTTCTCAGTCACTCCGAGCAATATGAAGCAAGGCAGCTGACAGCCTTCAACAAGAAATGCAGTGGATACTAGCAGATTAGAGCAATGAGATAACCGTAGCAACAAGTGGTCTTAATTGGAACACTGTAATTAATTGTAATAGTCAACCTTAATTATAAGATAGCCAACACATCTAAGAGTAGAATCTCCAACCTCTGCATTTGTTTACATCCACTGCATTATAGCTTTCCAGAAAAACTTCCAAATACTTTTGGATGCTTAAAAGATTTATGAAGGTAAAAATGAGGAAGGGAAAAGCAGTATACAATACTAAATCTAATAAGTAGAAATAATACTAGGCAGCAACACGCTGGCTCAGTAAAATACTCTCATTGTTGATTTCTAACAAGCTGCAAGCTTTTATTTAAGTGAACAAGAGCAACACATCCCCTATCACTACTTAAGTCACTTTTAAAACTCTGCACTATACCCAAAGCCTAAGCAGGTCCTAATGTTATATAAATGTCATTTTTCCCTCAAGTCCTGACAACTCTCTAAAAAAGTATGTAAAGACATTCTGAGCCTCTATATGAATGGTTCTTATGCATTGACTGACTTCATAGCCATGATGCAGCAATGTGGTTTCAAGTTAACCAAGAGAGTATCTATCAATCAGCCAAAACTCTCAGTGTTATGTTGGCATAAGAACATCCTCACAGTGGTAGTCCAGTATAGAAGGATAAATGCAACAGACAGAATTCGGAGTTCTTTATGGAAAATGCTAAAAGACAGATGCAAGTCACAAAGGGACATAAAAAGTTCACACACTTCCACGTTACTTAACCAACAAATTTCCCTTTTTTTTCCCATTTTTTTATCCTACAGAGTCACAGTAGAATGATGACTTGCAAACTTAAAAGTAAGGTGAGGTAGAAATATGCTCTCTTGGTGCTCATATCAATTTTAATAAAATAATTTTCTGTAGAAATTACATACTGAACAAATAAAGATAAGAATTAATGGGTTCTTTCTAATATTGCAATAACTATTTTATGAACATTTTGTTTCCTCATAAAGTGCATTAATAAGAGAGAACAAAAGCTCCTTGTTGTGAAGACTCCTGAAGGAAACTGAAGACTTTTTAGATGTAAGGGTACAATGTTTCATCTGTGCAGACAATTTAAAAATCTGACACATATTTCAGTTCATTTTAAATGGAATGTTTTTTTCATAAGATTTCATCTCCTCTTGCTACTTATCCCCTTGACAATGCTCATGTATACTCTCACTATAATGGGATTTAGTAGCACAAGTGGATAAATTCTTATAAAATAAAATCCCATTTCATGGAAATTTTCCTGGTAATTACAGCAAGAATAAGGAGAAATACAGAAAATACATTGTACCAAGACAACTGTGTGTGCTTGGAACATTTTATAACCTGAATAGCTCTAATATAATTCAGAGACTTAGGAACTGAGGGGACTAAGAGAATAAACAAGCAGTAAATTCTCATAGCCTAGTGCAAAAAATAATAATGAAAAAGTAAATTTTATTCTTTGATTTCAACAAAAGAATAGTGACATTTAAAAGTCACACTGTGAAGAAATAAATGCCATTCTATGAACTACTGTTAGTTTACCTTGTATCCTGCTCTTGTATCTGACAAAGAAAATGAATCACATCAGGTATGTTTATGTTCTGTTGGTTTCTCTAATGTTGTGCTGCATTGCAAAGAATTCAGGGATATTGTTTTGTTTTAAAACAAACTGTTTCAATTTAAAATTAAGCAAAAAAAGCACAGCACATTTCTATTGACCTTTGTTTTTTCAAAAATCTTGAGTTATCCAAAGCATACACCATCAGCCACATGCTGACACATTTTATTAGTTATTATTTTTGTCTCCGGTTTTATTAGCAAAAAGTATATTCTGCATTTACAGAAATACAACTATCTGGGGAATGATGTAACATTGAATGAATGGAAGCCTACTTATACTTTAGCACTGTAAGGGTAGCGGGCCATATCTTACCTCTATGTCATTAAAAATAGTCCCTTCAATCACCTGGTATTGTTCTTAGCTGAATATTCTGTGGAAATTTTGCATAGTCAAAGTATATAAACTTTGTCTATTTTGTATTATACAGACTTAAATACTAAACTGACTATCACTGCAGTATCAGAAGTATGCTGGCACACTACCATTCATGGTACAAATTAGAAGTGAAAAAGTCAATTGATAAAAGATAAGTAGCAATCCATAAGAGGCAGAATGAAAGTACCTTTGGCAAAGCAGTTAAGTTTAGGTATAAGGCTAAAAGTGGAACAATGCCAGAGCAATGGACTTTAATGCTCAGTCAAAGGAAAATACTGGTTGGTATTCCTCCAAAAAAAACAAACCTAAGAGATCCAGATAAACAGCAAAAGTTGAAGATGCATATTGAGTCCAACTTTTACATCACCTTACACCCACTTTCATGAATTCACTGTTTATTTATTGTATGCTGAGGGGGAAAGAATCATTCTGGTATCAATGTTCAGAGCAAAATAGCTGTAACGTCTGTCTCATCAGTCTGGACATATCTTAGAGAGATTCACTATCCCAGTACATATAAAAAAAACACTAAAATCTCTGATGCTTTGTCATTGTGCATCTGTTGTTTTGCAGGTGACTTCTGTTCCATAAACTAACTTAAATTCTTAAAAAAAAAAATACTTTTTTTTAAGTTAATAAATTCAAGAAACTCCCTTGTCAAATTTTCACATAGCCTAGCAAAAGCCAATTTATTAAAACAGGAGGAAAAGAAAAAGTAGGCTATATAAGCTCTTAAGTAGCATTTAGTGTATTTCAAATACAGCTGGTCCTTTCGATGCCAGAGTTCTGACATCTTTATAAGCCATTATTAACCATATGCATTTAATATCAGTAGAACTTCAGCTTCAGGAACATGAATAACAGCCATTCTACACAGAAAGCCTATTTTACAAGACGCAAGACCAGATTATAAACATTATTAATCAGAAACTGTGTTCAATTTAGTGTTTTTCCAGTGAGCAAGTTAAATTATATTATAGTTCGTCATATTATATGCTGTAACAGAACTGTATTTATTTAACTGAAAAACAGTAGCAAAGGACAACTCTAGTCCTCATAGAACTAATCCCTCATCTTTCATCAACAGGATCTATACTTTGGGCCCTCTGTCTACCGTAGTAAAAGTAAGTCTAAGGACCTTTTCTCATGTGGGATGCTGTGAAAATCCAGCTTTTAAAAAAACCAAAAGGTACTATTAATAAACTAAATTCCTTCTGCTCAGTTCTCAGTCCAGGTAGAAAACTATTTGACACGGCATCTCACCAGTCTCATGCATGCGCAAGAGAAACAAATTGTCAGGGAGGTCATAAAAGAGAGCACACCAAATAAAAAATGCATGCTAGTGTACACAGCAGTTTTGTAGCTCTGAAAGCTTCAAAACAAATTCTGCTGTAGACACAAGGAACCAACTTCTGCAGTGATGATTAGCTGTAGCAGAGCATGGCAGAGACTTTGAGCCAGACCTAGTAAGAGTCCATTTTAACAGAAAGAAAGAGGGTTGGGGGTGGCTCTATAGCTCAGGAAAAACAGTACAGCTGGGTTTCCTTTTCTTCAGTTTAATATCAGAAGACAATGCAGAAAACAGGAGTAATGGGATTATTAGTTTTCAAAAGTCAGACCAAAAACTCTCCGCAGCATAGATAGTAAAGGCAGAGCAGAAATTATTCTACCTGAAAGGTCTTTGCTGAGAAGACTCACACAATAAATCCCAAGAGCCCCTATAAGCTCAGACATATGACAACTGTGTTGCTGCTCCCAAGATTTGAATGAATGGTGCTGAGGAGTCCAAGTATTAAAATAAGAAATCTATATTAAAGTTTTTTAAAAAGTTAATCTAAAGTAGCCCTTTGTGCACTGATAAATGCACTTAAAAGAAAACACAGACTGTAAAAATGTTATTATTCAAGCAAGAGTAAAAAAACCTTCTTCTTTAAACATCAAAATAGCAAATACAATCCAAAATAAAAGCAAGTCAATGTACCAGTGTGCCAGTGCCATGAGAAAGCTTACACAGCTTTCAGGTTCAGAGCTACTTCAAATTCAACCCTGTTGACTGAGTTGGGACCAGAATAGAACCACTAAAACATCAATTACCTATCATGTGGTGTTAAGATAATTGATGTTTTAGTGGTCCTATTCTGGTAGATTATAGAAGACATTAACTTTGCTTCAGCCATAAACAATTTATTGTGAAATTGGGGTGTTCTATTCTGCTTCAACCTGCAGCAACAACTTCTGCTAAATGTCAATACGTGTTAAATGAATCTGTCCTGGAAGGAACAGCACTGATGGAACAGACATCCTGACAGTGAATTACTATACGTAAAACTTCCTTTTGAATTGCTATACATAAGTCTTCTTTGGGTTTGGGTTTTTTGGGAGGGGTGAGGTGGGGAGAAAGCAGCATTTCAGGATTTTATACCATTTTTGCCACATTTTTGGTAGTACAGTACAATATTGTAAGTAATTTCAAATAAAACATGACTCTTCTTTAGTTCCCTAATGACCTAAAATGGTTCCAGTACAATGGTTTTTCAGCGAAGGAAGTTGAAACAAGTTGGCCATGTCAGTCAAATGACTCCTCCACATGAGAAGAGACTAAATAGACTACAGCTTTTCAGCTGGAAATAGATATGACTGAGGGGATGTGGAATAGTAGCTCTAAAAATTTAAATAGCCTGGAAAAGGTGAATAGGAAATGATTATTCACAATTCAAGAACTAGACAGAGCCAAATGATACTATCAGATCGTAGTTTAAAAAAAGCACTTCTTCACACAAAGCACATTAAAGTATGTAACTCGCCTCCAAAGAACGAGTAGAAATCTAAAGATCTGCCTTCAGGAAAGGAGGAGGCACATTCACAAAGGTTACCTCCACCTCTCATGCAGCTCCTGGCTCCAGGAGTATTGAAACTGCGAAACACAAGATGCCAAGAGCGCGCCTCTTCCCATGCCCATCGCCTTTGCTGTTAAGCACCTATTACTGGCCGCTTTTACACAGAAGCCTAGATGGGCCACTGCTCTGACTCAGTATAGCAGATGTTAAATTCTTAATTAAGGTGTCTACCTCCCTTTGCAAGGATACCTATGCGCTGGGCTGGACAGGAGAGGGGGAAACAGCCTGGTGTGCTCTACCAGGGCCCTGTCTGGACAGTGAGAGAGAGCACTTGCAGCTGAGCTAGTTACAGGAATGAGGAATGGACAGTAATTTCACACGTCTATTTTCCTTTGGACTGCAGTAAAGTGAGTGTCTGTAAGGAAACTTGTCCTTCTGTTGCTTGAAATAAACTCATTGTGAGGGTGAAGAGAGGACATCTCATTCCAAGTCTCTGAATCAGATTCCCTCTGTGACTACGCACATGTGCAAGGGAAATAAAGCAAGGACACCTAGCGCCAGCTTTCCACGCAGAGTTGAGCCTGGGGAGTTTGTAGCACTGATCAACAGATGGCATCCCTGATTTGCATATCGTCAAGATTCACAGCCACAAATTTCAATGATTAAACTATCAGAAAGATGTAACAAGCTTTTTAATTGGGAAAGAGGAAGGGGAGAAGAAATGATCCTGCTTGGCCTCCGTGTTCTTGACAGCCTGAACGACACGCTCACATGATAGTTATTTAACAGGATCGTTACTTCTAGAATATAGCCGCTGTTGACTGAAAGCTTGGGGCCGGATCCAAGAACACCTGATGAATACAGAGCACCGCAGAGACAGAGGACAGCCACCGCAGTCTGCAGGCACAGTCCTGCCGCTGCCTGACTCTGTGTGGCAGCCCGGGGTGCTCAGCAGCCACATTCTGCAACCCTCGTGCTTCCCCGTGCTCGGAAATTCTGCCTCTCTTCAGGACAATTTTGATGTGCCATTCTTGCCTCAGCTAAACCCAGGTCCACAGTCTGCCTGACGCTCACCATCAGACCCTGCTTAAAACAGCCCAAGAAGGACTCTCCAGCCAGTGTCGTGGCTGTGCATGGCTTGGTGTCAGTGCATAGTCACACTATTCCTTTCCCCTTTCTCTAGCGCCTTTGCTGAGGTGTCACCAGTGCTGAGCAGCACAGAGGAGCTGCTCACCAAGTCTTCTTGCAAGTGATACTGCTGTTTGTAATTCCCAGCACAACACTTGCTGCTCTTGCAATTGCACGTTTCAGCTTGTGACACGCTACAAGCATCAGATCCCTTCCCGCTGGACGGCTATCTGTCTAGCCAGTTGGTCTCAGTACTTTTTTTCCTTTTGAAATACAGACACAAGCTTGTTGAGACATACCAGCCCTACACACTCCAGTTCCCAGCTCTCCAGTGTCTTGGCATTCACCAGGGTCAAAAAAAATAAAGTTATGGTTGGGGATTTCATCCCGCCTGAAGTGCGGTGCCTGGGAGAAGTTTAAAGAGACAGCTTTTGTAACTTTTCTCTGCTCTTCTTCTAGGCTGAAAAATATGTTTTGTCAACAGTTTTAGTCATGTTAGCCGTCTGCTTACACTTGTGCATTTTATCAAGGACAAAAGGCCTGAAATTCTTACTTGGCTAAGGCAGTTTTAGTTTGATTCACAAGTAGCTGAAACACACTTTCAAACAGAAGAGCTTTATAGCATAAAGGGCTCACCACACTTAGGGATGAAAGTCTTTCTCTAAAGTGTAATTCTAATTCTATTCTTTATTCAAATTACAGGCTTCATTTTGAGGTTTTTACCTCCTGTTTTTAAGCACAAGTTTAAAGCAAAAGCAGAAAGGTAATAAGAAAAGCTCAGAAAGAAATGGAGAGACTCATGGAGAGAGTCATGGGGATATGTGAAGATGAGAAATACTAGATTTGAAGGCCAAGGAGAATTTTTAATGACATATATTTTAAAAGCTCATTGGTGAGGATCTCTGGTATTGGCAAAGAAGATAAAATAATGTATCACTATATGATACGTATGTGTAGGAAATTATGTACATACCGAGCATATAAAATGCATACATATCCATTATATTATGTATTTTATGTTTATTATGTATGTGACCTAATAGTTGATTCTAAAAAATGTTCTAAAATTATTACTGCTACATTATTCCAACTATCACAGAACTTACCTTTTTCAATATATGACACATTTAATGCTGTAAGCCTTTGCAAACCATTACGTATTTTATACCAAATAAGCAATTCTAGAATACTGCATCTCACACTTTGTCCACCGCATCAAGGAAGGCCTACAAACATACAGACTTAACTTCCTAGTTTTGTTCAGTAGTCTTTATGACTGTTCATAGCACCACTTCATCACCTTAGTGAAGCTCCCTTGGAAACTGAGGTTAGTTACTCCAAAGTCTCCTGGTGAATGCAGCAGTGAAGGACCATCTTGATAGGTATGGCAATTACCCGGTGTTCAAGAGATTTAACCTCAGTACCTCTAACTGATAAACATTTCATTTTCGAAAAAAATTCCTTCATTTCCATTTGAGCCTTAATTTCCTCACTGTAAAATGCACAGGACATATATTATATGTGCATAAAACAACTAATTGCATAGTAAGATCTTTAACCTGTCATCTTAACTCACCTGACACAATAACAACACTTAGATAACTTGCATGATGTTGTATTCCAAATCTGCATTTCTGCCTTTTCCTAACTAACAAACACCCTGGATTGTAACACAAGCAAGTTTAGCTCAGTAAGTCTCATGCCATTCATTAACCTGATGGGTAAGACATGTAAATGTCATCTATTGTAATGCAAACAGAGCATACAAAAAATAACATGTGCAAAGAGACCACGTTCATGAAAAGTTTAAACCTATGCAATACTTACAGAGAAGAGGAAAATTTCACTGACATTTTGCAAGACCAAGTCTCACATAGTTTAACTTCCTAAACAAGGAACACTTACTTTTATCAGAAAAGCACTGGAATCCCTGACAGCGTATCAACCACTTCTGGAGATTCAGCTCTGTGTGCACGGTCACCATTACCACTCTGCATTTGCAGCTGCTGAAAGAAGCAGGGGCCACTAGACAAGCTTTTCCCTACCAACATTTTCATGCTCTCTTTGTCAGGAGAACTAAATGTTTATTGCAAAAGAGGATATAAACTGCCTGCCCTCCCTGACATTTATTGAACCAATAGTCAACATTAAATTTCTTCTCTGGCATCCTAGAGTGAGATAAATAGGGATTTAAATGGCAGCAGAGCAGCAGAGGAACAGTGGATTTTTATTTATGCATTCATTCTCCTAGAGCTAAGAATGAAGATGTACCAGAAAACAACATGCACAATGAAAAGTTGAAATTGCCATCAAACTACAGGATTTCTAAAAGAAACGGGGTAAATCTTTCTCTTAAAAGCTGAACCTCACTTGATAATCCCTAATAAAAGTTGCCTAGCACAGAGCTGTTAAATAACAGAATTTTATTCAACAAAAGAACCTAAGCAATAAAGAGATGGTCTTGGTAGCGGCAACTTCAGAGAAATATGAAGAAACAATTCAAAAGAGAAAGACATCTCATATTTATCTTAATGTCATAGAAATAGCCCCAACTCTGTTCATCAGGGTTTTCCCTCACCCCCTGAATTATCAAGCCCGTTTTTCTCAACTCTTCAGCTGCATCAGCAGCCCCAGAGCTTTCACCTACACAAACCTCCCTGTTCGCAAAAATGTGTCTGACCGGGACCAATGACCTTCTCCTCTTGAAATCTACTCACAAAACCAGGTGCCTTCAGGAGTTTCCGCTTCCTATACAGAAATACACTCTAGACCTGTAACTTCTTAAGTCCTTTGACCACACTCCCCTTTTTTCTACCATGCAATAATTAGATAGATTTTTTCACTGGAGCTGTGTTACCCTAGTTATTTATAAAAAAAAAAAAAAAAAAAAAAAAAAAAAAAAGTTGTACAATACCCTTTAAAATGGTTTTTAAGTTAAAGACTAAGGAGAATCAATCAAGGTTTTGAGGCAATAGTCAATTAACAATAACACATACTGCACAACCTGAAAATAAGTATGTAACTAAACCATTTGTTGAAATATATCACAGAATCTGAGTCTATAATTTACAGTAAGAACTGAGCAACTAAAAAAGACATTTCTTACTGATGAGTATCTGAGTTCAAGATATGAATATTTTTAATCTATCTGCCACACATACTGAGATGAAAGATTTACTCTCCAGTTTTGCATCCCTGGAAAATAATAATTTTATTCTTGTTTTCCATTTATAACTTTGCCAAAAGATACTTTTCTTTCAGCTTCTGACACAAATACGTGGTGATAGGTATGTCTCTCCAATCAGCAGGTTAATTGTAAGAAAACATGCAGCTCTGGGAAATATAATGTGTTTAAGAGTCGCTGTTATCCTAAGAATCTCCAGACTATCATAATAATTCGTCATTTATAGCATGTTTCTAAGCCTTGAATCTTTAGAAAAAAAATAATAGGGGAAGTTATGATCTTCTCAGCCTCTCAGTCACCTACAAACTACCCCATTAGACTGCTCCTTCTGAGGCCTACCCAGTCCTACTGCCATCCATATTGCAGACCCTACCGCTTCCTCACTGTCCCTCCTGCAAAGGCTCTTCAAATGAAGTAGGACACGGCTGGCATCATCCCTGGAATACCATGGTGATTGTGAAGCACAGACACATTAACAGCTCGAAGCCAGTGACCAGCTTGCTCTCTCTGCCTCAGCCAACTCCTCAAAACTCCCTGCCATCATGCAAATCTGAAAAATGGGTAAGATATGACTGTGGGTGGGTGGGGAAGGAACAGGATGTATGGGTCTCCTGGTGTCCACGTCTGAGGATTGATCCAGGATAGTCCAAGTCAGTCTGAGTTACGTCTCTGGTATATGCTTAAGGACCAGACTGGGAATCTGGAACCAGAAATGAGATATCTCTCTGTGTGTGCCATGGTGCTGCTTGCCGTCTGGGTTTTAACTGTACAGGAGCTGAGAGAACGGAAGACTCAGTATTCTGAACTTGTTTAGTAGAGGATGTCAAAGCTGCCCAAGAACTCAAACACTTAGTTATATCAAAATGAATGGGATGTTGAAGTGCTATAGTCAACTTAAGTAATCTCAGCATTCAACTCTACCATTGCCGGAGAAAGTGGGTCCACAGAAGCCACTCCCCACAAGTATTTCCCCAGAGAGTACCCAGATAAAGAGGATCTTTCCAACGGCATCTGTTTGTAGGTGGGAGTTACTGCTACAAAAACTGTTACAGATGTGAGGGGGAATGCTTACATGCTTCAATACGGTTGTTTTCATTTCAGTTTTCTTGTTCGTTTAAATCGCTACCATCTGAACACAAGCACTGCAACCACAACTTTATTGATCTGGGACCAAATGAGACCACAAAATGAAAGATTCTCCTTCTCCCATACATTTCAAAATCCAGTTGGTGCAAGCCATCACCCTCCCCATCCGGACTTCTTTTCTCATTCTTGACAGCATTCCCACTTTTCTTTGACTTCAACATGAGTGTTTTTGAACTTGCAAGTTTTTTTCAGTTGCAGCCTAAGACAGATCTGAAATCAAAACTGTGCTTTCACTTAAACATGAACATATTAATTCCACTGGATGATTACTTCAATTTTGATTGCTTTCAAGCATCATTGTCTAATTGAATTTGAATTGAAAGGAAATAGGAGTACCTAATACCTTTTTTCTTATTCAAGTAACATTACCCATCAGAATATGATTGGCTTCAAGTCATATTTTCTAAAATTAGTAAATATTTCTGAGTTGTTGATATACATTAAACTAATAGGGGTCCCTGCTTACTTCAGCTGGTGGATGTATAATATTTTTCATTCAAATAATTTTGCTGACACAATAATTCTCATGCTCTGTATTTGTTATAGATTACGCTTATTTAAAAAGTATTCCATAACAACACAAGCATTATACTGGTTAATTTCTACGGAACCTGTTTCTCCAGTGAATAGCAATGGTCAATAATCAACTCAGAATACTGCTACTGTAAATTCTGTTTTGACTGTAAAGTATTCATCCAATACAAAGAAGCTATGAAGTGCTCTTTCTAGTGAAGAAAGCTTTTAACTCTCTACTAGTGAAATGGAAAATGATGGAGGACAAATGAAACATTGCAGAGATTTTATTATTATTATTATGGTATTATTAGTCATTTAAAGATAAAATATAATTTAAAAATTCTAATTCTAAGAGTAGCTCTAAGTGGCCTGTATATTAATAGCCATAAAGGGGCTACTCTGCCTGACATGGGCTGGCATGCAGCCATCCCCCTTCTTAAACTACAGCCCTGCGTTCTTGGATAAGGAAATGATCATTGACTTGGAATTAGCATCTCTGCTGCGACAGTACTTCATTCCAGGTAGAGCAGCATTTTTATATTTTCAAAACACAATCAGGTCACAACTTAGTTCAGTATCTTGGTATAATGAGATATTTTTCAGTATTTTCAGTATATTCTGTACCTAAACTAAGTCTTGTTAAAGCCAACAGAAAGGTTCATTCAATCGTTAATGAGTTTGTATCACATGCTACAAAAATATTTGCAGGTATAGATTATCATAGCTAAAGCCAGATAATGTTTCTCAAGTGAAACTGAATCTTGATGAAAATTAAAGAAATAGCAGTGTTTGTACAGATAAATGAGACCTGCTCAGATTTTGACACATTATACATTTTCAGTATGCTCTACTAATCAATACCAGCTAATTAGTACAGCGAAAAGAGCCAAGTTTACCTAAGGAGAAACAGTTCTTCTCTTGCTACCCTTTATATAAAATAGAAAACAGTCTGGAAAAAAAAAAAAACAAAGCTGTTTTGAGCTTTATAAATATTGAGATGGAATTGAAAAAGCACAGATATTATTGTCATTCTACATATGATGATGAGTGAAGCTATTAAAGACGTTTTTGTCTAAATACAAGAAGCTATCCAATGGGCATTTGAACTGATTACTCATAGCATAAGCAAACATTTTCTATTTTCCACAACCAATTAATAAACAGAATCCACATAGTTTTTATTTATACCAATGGCTGTTATTTGTCCAAATGCCTACTGCATAAAAATGCCCAAACACTTCTGTGAAAAAAACCATCCACCACAAACAAACCAAAACACTGTCCCTCGGCTAAAGACTAAGTCTCCGAGTTAGTCTAGAAAAGTGGAAATGTTTTCTCCATAATGAAAAGGCAAAGACAAGTCTAACCCGTTTATTTCTGTGCTTGTCAATATTTTTCACCAGAAAGTCTTCTGAGTCAGAACTAGTCTCAACATAAAAAAAAAAAAAAAAAAAAAAAAAAATCAAATCAAATCCAAAACAAACAAAAAGCCCCAACTGCAAATATGGGATCAAATTCAAATTCAAATTTACAAGATGAAAGTAAAAAGCTTTACATGCCACTCTTAGTCAGCAAAGTTAATAGGACTGGGTAGTTCTATTTTGAGATCAATTTCATGTATTTATAATCTTCATAACGGAGTAATAAGAGGAGGCATAAGGTGAAGAAAAGACAACCTATTGAAAAATGTGGTGCATGTGACAGAAATATGACAGCTAGTGCTCAAAGAGAAAAGTGTGAGCAGATAGGGGAATCAGTCACATTTTCTGCAGTGTGTTAAAAATAGCCAGGTGGAACATGCCAGATTTTTAAGATATACTTTCTCATCTGATGCATGTTCCCTCAGCAGTCATTTCAAACCACCCTCCACTACATATTTACAACAGTGTTGATTTTTTTCCAGGACTTTTCTGTTATTAATATTCCCCACCCCTAAAAAAATCCTAAACCAAAAAAAGGGTAAAAAAATGAAGCAAGAGGCAATCATAGCACTGCATTATGCTTCTCAGACTCTCAGTGAAAAGTCTAGGAAATTTACTGGCTTTAAAACCTGCTTTTACAGGCTTCTCCTAATCATTTAAAAGCCTCATATGATTACCCTGGCATTCCTTTCAAAATTTCCTTTAAAATTTCCCTGATTTCTTTGAATCATAACTTTTTCCCTTTGTTTAGTCTTAGTGTATAAATCCAATTTTACTTACATATATACACTGCATCTATTACTGACTGCTATGCTGCAGGGATTACTGTGCTGCACTTTAAAGTTCAATCAAGGGAGTCTATTTAGATACAGGAATGTTTTATATAATTGGCATTAATCTAGAGAAAAAAGGTACCTCCTGTACGTACATTGTACAACCATGCATCAGCCAAATACCTGTAAACATTACCATCTAATAAAAACTAGTTTTATGCATTTATTTTTAAGCCCTAGTATTTCTGTGATAATTCTGTGAAATTTTCCTGCATGTGAGTGATTTTTGTAGATTTATAATGGAAGCTATGTAAATACTGATCTTCTTGAAGATATTCCTAATAAATTCCTTCTATTTTAACCTGCATGTCCTGCCCTTCTTCAGCTTTCAGCTTAAGTTTATTTCTTCTCTAACCTACTATGAATTCCTGTAGCAATTAAAGTTATGAAAAAAATATCCACATTGGCCACAAGATTCACATATATTTAGCCACAGACAAGACATGTATACATCACATTCCAAAATATTTGCATATTAATGAAATTTTTGAAGATAAAGACTTATATGTGGCAGCGGAATTTAAAAGGTGTCCTGCCTCTATTAAGTCAAAATTATAATTTCCCACGACTGCTGTAACTGCACCGGATCATTTAACAGTTTGTTAATTTTTAAAATCTCCATCACAGAATGTCCTTTCATTAAAATGCAGGCAATTAAAATAGTTTATTGGAGAAAGCTACTGTGTACCCCAGTGGGAAGCTGCTGCTATTTTACATTTGTTTATTCTGTAAAAATTAAATACTTAGTGCTAAAAATCATGAAGGTGACTTGGAGACCTAAACATTCCTTTAGCTGCTGAGACATCTGACATCTAGTAATACTGATGTTCACAAACCTCTGTCACCAGAAAACTCAGGAGACCTTCACTGATTACAGAAAATGGAAATTTGAGCCTCTAGAGAAACTTTCTGCTAGGGACCACATTTTTTACATTATTTACCTTATTTGCTATTATGGAGAAATTGTTTTGGTATGCTTCCCAACTGTACAGGTACCACAGCAATTAACACCACCAGAAGCAGAATATGTTCAAAGACAGAGTTGCTACTCGGCAATCAGACAAGAGGGCAAACAGGCAGAGAATGCACAACTGCCTTGGGTAATGTCGCTGGGAGAATAAGCATCCCAGCAAGAAACGCAGGGGGAGGTGACAAAAAATGGGAGAATGAGCATTAATCCATCCAGCAGGGTTTCAGATCATTCAAAACAAAGACAAGATTATATGTTACTGTATTTATCCTGTAGGAGAGAGAGGACGCAGCATGTGGGACTGGTGATGCAGTTTGTACCTACAGCTCATTCCCAGTCAACAGGAGTATTACATGAAGAAATGTCACATAGCTTGGCTCATAAGATCTTTTAAATGTCTTGTTCCACATTAATAGCTAATAGCAAACATTCGTTATCTTCTCTTTAAGCAGTTGGTGATTACAGATGGCACATTTTTAACTGCTGCTTTCAAAAGTTGTGAACAGATGCAAAATGTTGCCAGCGCAGTATTAGTTCTGCCCTCCAAATTTACAAATATGCAACTTTTTATCAACAGGGTGCTCATTCTCAAAAGGTACTTGATATCTGGCAGAGATTTACATAACTGATTAAATAAATCTCGAAGTTTTCAGCTTCCTCCCGTTTGTTATCAACTACATTATTCATCAATGTGCTGTAAGGCAAATAATGAAGACAATAAACTATATAGGAGTCCAAAAGGTATCTCTCTGTTTCACTAATTTGGCAGAGCCAAGTAATTATATTAACTTCAGTGGAACTGTACAAGCATTTTAACAGGAGAAAAATCTTACAATTTCAAAATCTCCTGTGGCAGAATGATTTCTGAAAAAATGTTTTGGACGTGACTGAAACAAGAGCAACATTGAAATGTATCTGACAGGCTAACTTTCAAAGCCATCAATTCTATATTGTAACTGTAAGATTTAGAGTCTCTGATGGTGAAAAGATCAATATGAAATTACAAATTGTCGCTACTTGTATGTGCTCACACGCACATCTACACGCAAACCACTGTTCTGACAACAGGAGTGTGGTCCTTTTACAAATCATTTCCCATTAACCATCACGCTCACAAGGCGCAATTGGCTTAGCACAGCATTCAGGAAACAAAATAATATTTTTATAGATACTCCTTTTTACCTGAATGCATGTAACGAATTACATTTTACAATTAGTCACTAGGTGATTAACTAATTCACAATATTATGCAGTGCCATGTCAGAAACAGGACCTACAGTATTTTGCTTTGAGAGAATGTTTTCCAATGACAAGCAATCCTAAGTGAACAATACAGACAGGATGCACAATGCAATTCAGGACTTTGTTGCTATTGTTACCCCAGAATCACATCAGGCAAAATTTCTGAAGCCGACAAAGAATGAAAATTACGGCAGAATATTAAGGAGAGATTAGAGCAAAGAAAAGTTGATACAGAGGTAGCAACAGCTCATGCTGATTCCCATGAAGCTCAGATATAATAGTGCCAGGAAACAACAAACAATAGTTCAGTTACCAAAACACTGTTTTCTTTTTCCAGTGTAAAAAATTATCAAGATTAACATTCTTTGGAAACTTTTAATTGAACTCTTCTTGTGAATTTTTGTTCATGTAAATTACTAATCTTCTACAATTAACTTGAAGTCTTCATTTAAATTCTAGTAGCTAATAAAAAGTTAAAATTCTCCAAAGCACAGAAAGGAGAGGGGAAACTACCTTGACTTAACAGCTTATTTTTGGCTACACCCTCTTTGGGAAGTTTTAACATAGACATGTTTTTAACATGCCAAAGTGAGTTTTCTTCAAAATCTCTCTTGGTTTGGAACACCATTCCCAAATATTAAATCCAATCCTGCTCCAGTGCACAACCACAGTAGAAAAGCATTGTTTCCCAGACCACATTCAGATCTAATTTCCATTACCTTAAGCATAAAAAGTCTCCCAGCGCTGTGGGAGATTTCTTTCACCAGGTAGGAACACAAATCCAGACTTTAGCCCTGATTTAGTTTCTAATCCAACACATAAAATATGTCTGATTCTGAAAATAATCTGCTCTTATAATATGAAGGTATATGTTTCATAGTAACACTGGGAATTTAGCCATCCAGTTCTGATTTAACCAGCATCTCTACCAGTTGAAATCCCATTGACTTTAAACTGAGAAGCACTTTCAGGTCCTGAGTTTGCAGAGTCATCCAAGTATCACCAGAATAACCTTAGCTTGGGCTTTACTATTATTTCTGAATTTATAGTACTAGGACTTGAGCCCGTATCTCAATTACATAAAGCTAAATGCAGCAAATGGAAGTTCTGCACAAGGAAAGTCTGTAGGGATTAAAAGAAAACATAAGTATAACAAATAGTCAAATGAGTCCTTTTTTGTAATTTTTAACTTAAGGCAAAATTCCATGGCTTTTGCACTAAAGTAGTCTCAGCATACAAAAGTTCTAAATAAGGTTTTTGTTAAAGTGACCTTAAAGACTGCAGCACAACTAAACAGAGCTTCTTTATCTTCATCAACGACACAAACAGTGGCATCAAGTGCACCTTCAGCAAGTTTGCAGATGACAGCAAGCTGAGTGGTGCAGTTGACACGCCTGAGGAACGGGATGCCATTCAGAGGGACCTGGACAAGCTCCAGAAGCGGGCCTGTGTGAACTTTATGAAGTTCAACCAAGCCAAGTGCAGGATCCTGCACTTGGGTCGGGGCAACCCGCAGTATCAATACAGGCTGGGAGATGAAGGGATTGAGAGCAGCCCTGAGGAGCCACTTGGGGGTACTGGTGGGTGAAAAGCTGGACGTGAGCCGACAATGTGTGCTGGCAGCCCAGAAAGCCAACCGCATCTTGGGCTGCATCAAAAGAAGCATGGCCACCAGGTCGAGGGAGGCGACTCTGCCCCTCTGCTCTGCTCTGGGGAGACCCTACCTGGAGTACTGCGCCCAGCTCTGGAGCCCCCAACATATGAAGGACATGGACCTGCTGGAGCAGGTCCAGAGGAGGGCCAGAAAAGTGATCAGATGGCTGGAGCACCTCTCCTATGAAGACAGGCTAAGACAGCTGGGGTTGTTCAGCCTGGAGAAGAGAAAGATCTGGCGAGACCTTACTGCAGCCTGTCAGTACTTAAAAGGGGCCTAGAGGAAAGATGGGGACAGACATTTTAGCAGGACCTGTTGTGATAGGATAAGGGGTAATGGTTTTAAACTAAAAGAGGGTAGGTTTAGACCAGATAGAAGGAAGACATTTTTTACAGTGAGGGTTGCGAAGCCCTGGCACAGGTTGCCCAGAGAGGTGGTAGATGCCCCATCCCTGGAAACGTTTAAGGTCAGGTTCAACAGGGCTCTGAGCAACCTGTTGAAGTTTTCCTAGACAACTTTTAAAGGTTCCTTCCAACCTAAACTATAATATAATTCTTTCAGGACCATCTTTTTAATGTTTGTTAAAGACAAATGACATTTATATTGTATGTCCAGTTAATGTTAAATGTTTCAATAGCATTTATATCTCAAGCCTTAGCTTAAGGAAACTTCACAACTTCTAGAACTATTTCCTAAAACCTTTGTGTAAATTTAGAAGCAAATCCATCAAATTCATGCAGAGTGCACTAACTTTTGGTCATTGCTGCAGTGGCTATAAAGAGAGATGAAATAGTGAGTTTTTGAACAATCCCAATTTCTTCTTTTTTTGAAAAAAAAAGCACAAACAAACAAAAAAAAAACCAAAAAAAAACCCCACAAATACCACAGAAACAATCTGAATAACTTTTAAAAGTCACTGCATGGTGAAGCATTTATTTTTTATCAATGGCCGTGTTCTTATGTCTCTCTACAGATGAAATAACTATAGAAAATTCTGCTGACAAAAGATTATTAGGGAATGTCAAAAATCTAATGGTGTAACATGATGTTATAAAGGAAATATGACTACAAAGCTTTGTAGTTCATTAATTTTGAGGCATTCCAGAAATGAACAGAAAATGAAGAGGTTTTCATACTTGGACATAAAACCAGACTTCAAGAAAGAGAACTGCAACAGGCAGTTTAACAGTACTGTAAAAAGTAAAAGTAAAAATACAAACAAAAAAAGGACAATAAAACCCTGAAGTCTATAAATACTGTGACTGCTTCAAGGATGCTTTTGCAAATCTTTCTTTAATGCACCATCACATGAGTAGCGCATGACATTTGTTGGAAATGGAGTAGGTTACTATTACCCAAACTATTTCTTTAAAGCTAGCTATCAAGGGAGAACAAGAAAAGCAAGTTAGATATTCAGTGTCTATATAGGTCAATTTTTAGATATGTGTTGATAACACATGGGAGGCTGAAGTATATGTGACTTAGCTCACTATCTCAAATTAATTGAATTTCAATACTGAAAAGCTCCATTATCCTATTTCATATAGCTGTGCACTGCACAACTTTACAGACCATTTTCTAGTGTTCTGTCAATTCTAGTTATAAAAGTCTCAAATGAATGGGTTTCTAATATTTCCCTAAAATGACTGTTTCACAACCTAATAGATCTCTGCCATAAAGTTTTTTTGCCACACAGTTTAATTTCTCCTTCACTTGTTTTCATCCTATGGGAATAGCTCTCTGACCTTAACACAGCTCTACATGCATTTACATTTAAACATTACGTTAAGATCCTGGCACAAAATACTTTTGTATATGCAACAAAATGAGGTAATAAAACAAAGCTAGCCGGGGTAAAAAAAAGCTTGCACTACTAAAGATCAATTCACCAGCACAGATATAGTTCAAGTGTATAAAGAGATAAAAATGCTTTTGTATTTAGCCTTGAAGAGTGAAATCCATTTTTTACATCAAAAGACAGTAATGAATTTACTTAATTCCATCAGTACAACAGAATCCATATAAAACACTGGGCAAATGATTTAATTTCTGCTTCAATTCCCTTTGTAAAACAGAGATAATGCTTCCTTAACCAGAGATTACTATCTGCTTAGATTCACTAGCTACCCATGAGGATAAAAATTATACAAAGAAATAATATAATCCCTGCATTTCTTTGAGCAGTTGCACAGAATATTCTTATTCACACTTATTTATAAATACATACAAAATACTGGACTGCAATTTTGCAAGTTCTGTTCCACACTTACGCACTGATAAATAGTGTTCACACAAAACCATGCCATTATCTATTTGATTATTCATTAATTCATTTTTATAGCAAATTTTTTTTTGGCTTTTTAATTATTTTTTTTTTCCTTTTAGCAGCACTTAGTGAAGTGCTGTAATAATTTTATTACAGCAACTGAACATTGAAAGTTAAGAAGCAAACATGAAGGAAGAAAAGATGACAATAGAGAAAGCCATAATGGCAAAAATACATTGCAACTTCATTTCAGGCTTTTGTATTCACATTGTAGGGAGGAAATCTGTATAACACTCAAATTGCATTTACTCGTGTGCTTAAATGGAAAATCCAACAGGCTTCTTATTTAACTTTTTTTAGTATAGTTTTAGGTATGAATAATCATAAACACATTTTTGTAAAGGAAGTCTTCTGTCTTTACACAAGTTTCTTCTTGGGTATTTGGAACTTCATTTTCTGTTTCTGGAAATGCAATGCAAATATTTGTCTGCAAACAAATTAGGCACAAATGTTCCTAAATTTGGACTAAATATTAGAGCTATGAGTAATTCTCTGGCTGTACTATCAGCCACCGTTTGGATAATCTACAGTCACATTAACTTAGGTTTGGAATCCAACTCTTTCAACTTCAGAACAAGTGAATGAATGCAGCTATTTATTCCCAACACCAATTTATCTTTGTGAAATACACAGGAACATTTTCTATTGGAGCAGAAACATCCAAAATTGATTTATCAAATAAAGAATTTGCTGGGTGCAGATAAACACACTGAAATGTACAGAGCTCTAGAAAATGGATAACTGCCGTCACTGTACCTAGACACATTAAAGTCACCAAATCTAAATCAACATGCAGGTACATTAATATACAAACATACAGGAATAAGTGAAGTGGAAGGTTCATATTCAGTGAGCTAAGTACAGATCATAAAAACACAAGCTTGAAATCACTTATGCTGCATTATGATGATTAATGATTTTGGCCCTTTGCTATAGTATTGCAGCAGCCCTGAGAAATGGCGCAATTACTTCTTTTGAAGAATGAAGTTAAAAAGACTTGCTACTAAAGGGCAGTGCATACAGTCTGGTGGTTAATTAAGACTCTTAGTGAAAGGTTTCATTACCTTTCTAAATCCCATTCTTACTCTCATCGGTTTCCAACATTTCTATTGTTACAAAGTACATTACAATTAATAAATTAACTAACCCACATTAATTAAAAATTGTTGTCATTTAAAATTTTTCAATCACCTCACACCAACCCTCCCAATCTTCAAACACTCAAACATTAAAAAAAATGTGAAAATTACATAGAAAAGATTGTGTAGGTTTCTTAATACTCCCTTTGCCAGTGACTACAGATTTTTCCAGTCTTGCTGGCATGACTTTCATAATTTATTTTTCAGCCTAATAGACTTCACTATTTATTTTATAGTCTGCTAGCTCACACTCTTCAAAAGCTCTCCCTATTACCTTTTCTTCTATCTACCAAACACAAAGACTGTGGTAAGTCTCAGGGCAAAAAAGTCTAAATTGCATTTCAAATTCAAATTCAACAGTCTGCACTATATGTAAGTGAATACAAATAATTCTACAAATCCAATGTAAACACCCAATGTAGCAAGGAAAAGGGATGTCTTCTATTTTAATGTAGAATTATTGCACATACAAAATATTTACTTTTTAAATAACCATTAGTGCTCTAAGCAGATAGTCCCTTTAACCATCAATTTGTTATATGCTGCCTTTGGCACCATAACTTTACATAAGTAATATGTTAAAGATTATGTAATGCCACCACTTAAGAGTTACAAAAATGAAGGTTGGATCAATCGTTATTTGTGAAAGTCAATGCTATATTCAACTACGGGCTCAGCATTTTTAAAGACCATGCAGAAATGGATGAAGGCACAACAGAGAAGTACATCTTTGAAAGCACTTAAGCTCAGTATGGGAGAAGGCAGAGGAAAGCACTCACAGAATCTTCCCATCTCTGTAGTTTTTTCTAAACTATCTTCAGTAAGATACCAGCCCTTTTACATTTTCTGAATAGTGCTAAATGTACATGATGAACACCTGAATTTGGATTATTAACAAGCTAAATCCTCTTTTCTTTTTTGTAAGACAAATATAGATAGAAACTTTAAAAAGCAGTAATAAGCAAAAGATTATTTTAGAGATCAAGTGTTAAGTAATCATGTTAAAGAAAACCCAAAATACCCAGCCAAAACCTTCTAATTTTACTGAACTCCTCAAAGTTAATCATATTATTAGACTAATTGTTGGAAAGTAATTTTCTTCAGAAACGCCTATGTCTGAAAGCTTATTATAGTATTTTAGTCCCATCAGATAGAATTTTTGTTGATTTTTTTTGCTTGGTTACTTAGGTTGCCTGCAGGTAAAATTTGTATTAAAAGTTTGCAGAAAATTCACTCAGTCACAGTCATCAAAACACGGAAGAAACTTACTTTTACTTCAGATGAAAGGAGAAGAGGGAATGGAAGAAGAGATTAATTTTCTTCCATTCTTTTCTTGTCAAAATTATTTAACATTAATTTAACAGCAATGGGAGAGCGAAAAATAGAATGCACCAAATACCCAAACCCAGCAATTCCCAAAAGGTTATAGAACGATGAACAAAGCCATCCATAAGGAGAGAGGTCATATTCTCAGCTGCACAGTCCAGTTGAAATCACTTTCATTATACTACACAAGTATGACAGAATGGACACAACTCTTGGGGTATCTGGTGGCAGACTGTAAGTTGTGTCTTCCCTCTGACATAATGCTGATGTCACATGTCAGATCTGGTGAGAGTTCATCACAAACTACTCAACAAAGCTAGTCTCCTCCAGCTATCACAAAGAAATATCTACCAATTTCCACAAGCTGAAACCATTCCATCCCTAGCAAACTCCAAAACAAGTTGTTCCATTATTTAAATGATGATTAAGTTGATGTGTCCTTTTGATTTACTTTTGTTCAGTCAAGCTTGCTTGAAGCAGTCAAACATGCTTGAAGCCATGTACAAATGTTACCTAAATAGAAGTTATTATTCAAACTATGTATGTTATACCAGAGTTCTGATTAGTAAAATTCAATCTAAACAATACAAGTTAATTTCATTTCTTTAGTTCAGATTCCTCTAGTGCTGGAGAAGTAATGTAGATTTTTCTTCCGCAATCATTTCAACAGACAACATTTTCTGATTGACAGAGATTTTGAAAAGATAGTTAAAATTTTTTTTAAAGCATGAAATTATGCAATTCCTTGAATAAAACTTCAGACTAAAAGTATTAACTCATACAGGAAAATATACACAGCTGCATTGGATTATACACGTATTAAACTGGTCAGTCCTTGCTGAAGTTATTTTCCATCAGAAGATGCTAGTGCAGTGAAATCGTTCAACTTTAACGATTACTTAAAAACTAGCAGGTTCCCTTGCCTCACACTTTCTCATATCAGTCAGACTATTAATCTAAAATATCAGGAAGATATGTTTTTCATATTGTACTTCATTATAATATTTCAATTTCATGAAGAATTAGTATTTCTGCAATGGCACTCTGATGTTCTGAAATGTCTTTAAAAAGTTGAGGTTTGACCCATTTTGAAACTAAACATATACTGAAACAGCAGAATTTACAAGATCTGAAATTCTTATCTCCACCAGGTCTCTGGGACTATCTCACACAGCAGGCTCATCTGGCAGGTGGAGAAGCATGGCCTGGATGCGGAGGCAAGTTTGATGGACTGGAAATGTGCTGAACCTCTAGGTTCAGAAGGCAGCAATCTACAGTTCACCACTGGTTGTTGACTATGGCTTGTAGTGGGCAAAGTATCCTAGAGGCTGATGCCAGAACTCTTATTTCATTATCTTCATCATCAACCTGGATGATGACACAGTGGCACCCTCAGCAGATTTGGAGGTGGCACCAAAGTAAAGGGAGTAAAGGCAAAAGGAAAGTGAAAAGTTCTTCATATAATGGTAGAGGCCAGGACTGGCCATGTAGTACCTCTCCTGAAAAGAACCTTGGGTTTATGGTGGGCGACAGGCTGAACAGCTAAGTCAATACAATCATTACATGCAGGCAAAAGAAGATAAAGAGACTCTCAATACAGTAATAAAGGGCCAGGGATTACAAGGAAAAATCATACATGGAATTTGGGTTACCTAATTAGGAAGGATCCAATTTCAGATGTGAAGCAAAATATTTAAAAAAAAATTAAATCTATTATATTTTAAGATGCGGACAAAGGTGTCCACTTCTGCTCTGTCTCTTCTTTCTCCATCAGGTGCTCTGTGAAGCACCAAATGTGTTCTGTGTCACCCAGCCCAGTGGTAGCCATGGAGCTGTGCAGACCTGTTGAGGCTGGACTGTATTTGCTCCTGCAAACTCAATGCACTTTATTAAATTTAATGTCAAATTTCACTACACTCTCAAAACATGATTTGGGAAAACAATCATATTTGAAATAAAAAACTACAAGACTGGAAGGCAGAGAGCAATTATAATCTGACTATCAATGACTGTAGTTAATATCAATACTTCAGTATTACTGACTTAATCCCTGCCCACTGGTTTGATAATACAAAATCATTTGTATTGATATTCCTCTCTCAAGACTGTCCACAGATATGCTAAGCTGTCAGCACTGCATTCAAATAAGGTTAATGTCTGTTCTTAGTTTCAGGCTTAACGTACAGCTGAAGCTATTGTCAAGCCTCCAAAAAATCTCAGTGGCTGTTCTTAACAGGATCTAGGTAATGTCATAGGGTAACATTAAGATATTACAAGGAACACAGGCCCAGCATCTACCTTGGAGTGATGAGGCAAAATCATGTTATAAGCGCATATAGGAGGCATAGTCAAAGGTAAGAGCAAAGAGGTAAAAAGGTAAACAAAAATCTCCTATTGCTCAAAATCAGACTTCCAGAGGAAAACACTCTATAGAGACTAAAAAGGTGTCCTGGGAATATACACCAGAAGACGAGACCACCTGTAAAGTATACACCCTACGTCTTGAACCAAAGCCAAAGGAAAAGTTAACTCCTGGGAAATGATGTGGGAAAGGAGAAAACAAAAGTGGGTATTGCAAGTCCTGAAAAAGGGCCAAGAGCACAGGGCATAACTCAAAGCAGGCCTGAAAATATTTAATGTAATTACTGTAGCTGCGCAACAGAAATAAAGGGCAGTTTCAGAGTATGAAAGATGAGAGCTAGATGACAAAATTAGAAGTTGGATGTCTGCAATCCATGAAAGACTAACAAATATCTGAAAAAAACACCTGCGGAGAGAAGGGCGGGTAGATGGGGCAATATCTAAAGATGATACTCAATGGCAGCATGAATGAAACAGTGCTGTTCCTCTATGTGTACTTAGGACATGGAGAAAGTGATTACCCAGATAAAAAAACCCTGAAGAATGGGTAATTTGCATTGATACACAGTACAAAACTATGGAAATCAAAGCAGCTGCAAGTTGGTTTCTTTGGATTTGGGCAGCTATGGGATGGGACAGCACTGGGCATCAGCTAGCCACAGCACGCAGAATGGTACCCCGCTGTCCTGAATAATGAACCCTGTACAACAAAATCAGCATTGAACTGACCCTCATTTCTGGGCAATACCGACTGATCCATTTTCCAAAGACAGCTGAACTTAGATTGCAGAGCAGCCAGCAGTGGCTGGGGGGAGAAGCAGGAGGCACTCTGTAATACTAAAACTGCCAGCAGTTTTCGCCATTGACTGTTAGATAAGGGCAGGCATTAGAAGGAACAATTAAAGTAAGGAATCCTTGTATTAGGGAAAATTGATTTAATTGATTTTTTGTAATAGATTAAAATCATTGGGAAGTTTCTGTGATGTTTTTCAACACCGAGTGAGAATCCTACCTTGCAAAAAGGGAATCAAGGGCAAGCTCATGACACACACTGAACAGCACAGCAGTGAGCTCCAAGCTAGTGCAGTCAGAGAGACCACAGCTCAGTAACACGAGAATAATCCCACCTAGAGGGTGCAATTGCAATGCTTCCAGCCCAAAACTGTCCCAACAAGCTACTTGGGGCCATCTGCAGTGCCTTCCACTCTACAGTAGGCACACACCATGGCTTGCTGCCAGGTCAAGATAGAGAGGTTGACTAGATGATATGTCCAAAATGACTCAAATGTAATAGAGAAATTAAATTTTCCAGAAATGTAGGTATGTCAGCATGAGAGAGCAGGCCAGTCTGGGTTGGGATTTAATCTGAAAGCAAAACATTAGAATGGTTCAGTTACAAGAGATCCAAACCCAAATCTAATCTTCCCATTCACCCCAAATGCAAGTAGGTAAAAATTCACAGCCTGTGATATGCAAAGGCCATGCTCACTTTCTGGGATGTTGGTATTTCCATTAGAAACACTCTCATCTAGCATAGCCCAAGAACATAATGTAAGACAATGCTATCTCATGGTTAACACATTTGGGTTTTTTCTGTATGTACCACAATTCCTCTACCAACAGAAATTGTCATAAATTACATGGTATTTTACCTGTTACCACCATAACTGTTTTCAGCTACACCAAGCTATATCTGCTGTATTCTTTTAAGAACCAGATTTCAAACAGTGGTTAACATACCATTCAGTCTCAATAATTACTACAAAGTAATACACGGCATTTTGTTTCTTCATAGCTTGACTTCACTGGAAATAATATAGTCCTTTAGCCTCCACGCAGTAATTGCCCTTACCCAGGGATAATTCTGTAAACATCGATTGCCTTTGCAGCCATGAAACTGCTTTGCATCCAGCCCTGAATGCAGTTATATAATTATAAATTAAATCTCAACATTTTTTATGTTACACGTCGTTGATTTATCTGACCAATGCCCCTCTGTCAAAGCTCTGAGGAGCTAATGAGCCATGGAGAACATCTTAGCTTAGGCTGTTTCCAAATTTCATGAAGTTAGGTAATGCAAATGAAGACTGCACATGTGCTGAGCCTTCCAAAATCCTGATAAGGTGTTAATAGACCTTAGCAAATTCCGATTATGGCTGTTTTATTGTGTATATAGTTGCATTTTCTACAGATAGCAATGTTGGTAAATGAAATGCCAGAAGTGCAATGTTTGAGTCTGCTCACCTGAGTGAGCAATGGTAAGTAATAAAGGGCAACAGACAGAATCTCCATATTTTTTTCCCCAGAGTTCACTGGGCCAAAGCAAATTTGTAGTTGTTTAAGATTTCGATTCTACTTCTAACAAGTATATGACATTTTTTAGGAGGCAAAAGTGCATAAAATACAGCATTTTATTATCTAAATTCTTCAAGCACTTTACCTGAAAGCCCAGGTGCCACCTTTAATCATAAAACAGCATACACTAAGCAAATTCTTTTGCCAAAATCTCTTACGTTCTTTGTTAGTACATCGTATTAGGAAACTGCTGACTCAACAACAGCTATTTTGCTGTAGAAAGGATAAATTCCTAAATAGGCACAGATGTGTCAGGCAGAAAATATTAGCAAAATACTTTTCAGTGATGATATACATGCAAAGACAGAAGTAAATGCATTCTTATTAAATAGTCTTGTTCATCCTAGGGAACACGAGCTATGTGAAATGTCGAGGTACCTGTCTGTACAGACTTTTTCACAAGCAGGACAAGCCACATGATTGCTTCTAGCATTTTATTCTGCCCTTAACTTGGCTATGTGACCCTGGGAAGTCAGTCTGTGTTCTCTGCACCTCTGTAATGACACTGGGAAACAGAGATGTGAACTGTTAAACAACTCTACGTCTACAGATAAAAAGTTCTATACACACAAAAAGGGGTTATTTTTAGCTCTTCTGCACATGAGCTGAATGTTGGGTGATGGCAGTGTAGCAGAGCCAAGAGAAGTGGATCTTCACTGACAAGAGAGATATGGCAATGTGGTGATTGACAGAGGTATGTGGGGCATGCCAAAACCATTACAGAAGTTAACACAAGATGTCCTGTAAAGAACATACAGTGGCTTGTAACAACAGTAAGGAAGAAAACAATGATTTATAAACTTATCAAACTTGGCAAGGTTCTCATTAGAAAGAAACTAAGGTGGCGGCAAAATGGGTGAGAGAAGAAATACAACAAAGATTATTTGTCCAACATAGATTCATAGATTGGTCCAGGCCAGAAGGGACCTCCAAAGGTCATCTAGTCCGACCTCCCCACAGTCAGCAGGGACACCCCCAACTAGACGAGGTTGCCCCTTCTCAAGGGAAGGGGCCTCAACCACCACCCTGGGCAACCTGTTCCAGTGTTCCACCACCCTCATACCCCCAAAGTAAAGAACTTTATCCTAATATCCAATCTAAATCTCCCCTTCTCCAACTTAAAACCATTGCCCCTCGTCCTGTCACTGCAGGCCTTTGTAAACAGACTCTCCCCAGACTTCCTGTAGGCCCCCTCAGGTACTGGAAGGCCGCTATTAGGTCTCCCCAGAGCTTCCTCTTCTCCAGGCTGAACAACCCCAGCTCCCTCAGCCTGTCCTCATAGCAGAGGTGCTCCAACCCCCTGAGCATTTTAGTGGCCCTCCTCTGGACCCGCTCCATCAGGTCCATGTCCTTTCTATATTGATGGCTCCAGACCTGCACACAGTACTCCAGGTGAGGTCTCACCAGAGCAGAGCAAAGTGGCAGAATCACCTCTCTGGATCTGCTGGCAACACTTCTTTTGATGCAGCCCAGGATGTGATTGGCCTTCTGGGCTGCAAGTGCACACTGCCTGCTCATGTCCAGCTTCTTGTCCATCAGCACCCCCAAGTCCCTTTCCTCAGGGCTGCTTTCTAATACCTCATCCCCCAGTCTGTATTTATACCAAGGATTGTTTCGGCCCAGGTGCAGGACCCTGCACTTGCTTTTGTTGAACCTCATGAGGTTCATCTGGGCCCACCTCTCCAGCCTGTCCAGGTCCCCCTGAATGACATCCTGTCCCTCTGGTGTATCGACAACACCACACAGCTTGGTGTCATCTGCAAACCTGCTGATGGTGCTCTCAATCCCTCTATGTCGTTGATAAAAATGTTAAACAGTACCGGTCCCAGCACGGACCTTTGAGGGACACCACTTGTCACTGCAGCAGGTAAGTAATAGAAACAGAGCCTAGACCTTATGAATCTAGAATGGGAGTTTTCACAGAGTCAGTAAAATAACATAAAAACAACAGACATGTACACATACACAAAACAAATTTTCCCTCTAAGAAGTGAAAAGTCTTTTATGACCCATCAAGAACAAACAAATAGGGAAAAAAGTCACATTTTAATGTAGCTAATCTCTCAAAAAACCTAACTGGTTTCTTTCTTCCACAGTGATTCCAACAGTTTCTAGGAAGAGGGAAAAAGGCCCTCAGGTATGTCCAGTTTCTGCTTCTTCTGTTCTAGCACCTCCAAACACTTATTGGTAATACTTAGGTTTAATTAAAGCATGAGGCTTAATGAATGTTTAGGGGAATGTAATACTTAAATAGTGTCATTCAAGGACAACTTTGTTTTCCAAGGTGCAATCAGTCTTACACCAATCAAAATAAAATCAATAAAGTGGAACTCAGCAAATCAGACACAGCATTAATAATTGCAACACTAGTGATCCTGTGTTAACCATGAAAAACAATCAACAATTTTCACTGATCTTTTGTGAATGAATCTGGATAAAGCCCCTTCTTTGCCATCTCTATATAGCAAATCATTACTTGTTATACTTTTGAAACATAAGGAGCACATTCACTTATCCTTCACAGAGGAGTGCAAGAACAGAAATACAAGTGATGTGACAGACCATATTCCCCCACTTCCCTCTATTCTTAATTTGTGATGATGGTTTCCCATGGAAGGCGAAAGAAACCCGCCAAATATGTATATTTGTTGGGGAGATGTTGGGGGGGGGGGGGGCTGTGAGCACTTTCTTCTTTTAATCATTTCAGCAAACAGCCGTCATCTCCCAGGTCAGTCGTTGGGCTGCTCCGTTCTGGTACTATTTGTAGTCACTCCTGCCTCTGCAGATAATGCGATGGCTGCAGAATGTGGCAGAGGAATGTGAACTGAATCCTAAGCAGGATGTAGCTGTTGCTAAAGCTTATGAACAGTACAGATTATGGGTGCTGAGAAGAATATAATTAGCACCAACACACCTTTGTCTTCCAGTTGTCCAGCAGACCACATGCCTTTTTTTTCTTAAATGAGGCACTGATTTAAAATTGTTTTATTACTGTAGGAATATTGAGGGAATTACTCCACATGACACAAGTTTCAAGCTTCATAGTGTTGACTTTCTATACAGCACACTTTCCTTTGCAACTTTATTCATGATGTTCTAGTTAAATCTCTGACAGCATTTCTTTCAGAAACTTTTTTATTGAGGACTTATAAAAATCATAAAGATGTGCTCTGGGCAGAAACTCAGCACATAAAGGTTCACCAAGGGAACACTCACACCACTTAAAGTGAATTTGGTATTTGTAAAGGTAGCATGAATGGAATAACCCTCAGTACCATCAGTAATTTTATAGTACCGATGATAACACTGATACAAAATGTTTCCTCTCACTTTTCCCTCCCTTCCTTCTCTTTTTAGTTCCCTCTCAGTATTATTCCACACTGATAAAGCACAGCCTTTTCTGGGAGCGGAAAGATAATTCAATATAACTGACAATTCATCACTTGGGCTTTCTGCTGAAAAATCTCCCCAGTGAGGAAGGATGCTTTTCCATACTAAAGGGACTTGGCCACAAGTGAGTGCATCAGCTGATTTGGTATCAGTTGTGTGAAGACTCTTAGAGGCCAATTGTTCAAGTCACAGAAGAGGTATCCTAGAATATCCCACTCCAAGGGCTCTACTCCAATATTTTATTAAAAATCTATTCCATCCCTATACACAACTCTATCCAAAAATCTCTTATAAACCAATTTGTTGTATAGCCTCGAATTTCCTTCCTTTACAGAAATATAAAAAGGGCTTTGTTTTCAAGTCGAAGTCACCTGGGCAGCAACATGTGCAAATACACGTTAGAAGTGGCGAAGTAAAAAAAAAAAACAAAACAACAATTTGGCTTGAAATGCACGACAGCTATCTTGACTCTGTGAAGAGTAAATGTACCCCCTGCCTGTCCCCTCTCAAAGATAAACTACAACTCTCTCAGCTCCATAAAGATTCTTTCCAAGACCAATTTTTTTCCTTTTTATTTATTTATTTATTTAAAGGAGGTGCTTCTGTAACCAATCATTAGAGAAGACAAGAAAAGGGTTTCTTCCCACAGTTCAAATTTTTGAGTAGGAGAAAGCCTTGTGCTGCATGGAGCCAAGTGACTGTAAAGAAAAAGGTTTCTCAAAGTCCCATCCACGACCCCTGGACAGGCCAATGGGTTCGTCTTATGTCCTGCTACCTCATTAACCACTCTTACTTACACAACCTAGCTCCTCTTTACATCCTGCCACAATCCTTCTTTCTTAAAACAAACCCCAAAACAACAAAAACCACCACACCACCAACCCCACACAAAAAAAACCCCAAACCGAACAAATGAAAAACCAAACAAAAAACCCACCATCCCCCCAAAAAATAACCCTGACAGCAACATAGTGCAAGAAATCAGACATTCCTTCTGCCATGAATTACATGCAGGCAATTATGATCTTCTTTCAATATTCTGCCAAAGATTTGGTTAATCAGGTTGTCCAGTTTAAAGAAAAGAAGGAAATCTTAAGGTAGAAAGATGGCACTCAAAAACTTTAACTGAGATGTGAGCCTCTTTTTTTCATTTTCTTGGCTGTTTTAATCACCTGAAGATTCTAGTGGAGTGGCAGATGAAAATTATTTTGGTATTTTTGTTCAGGTAGATCATAAAATTTATACAGGAGAGTACCATTTAAAAAAATCAAATTAATAAAAATTAGACAGAAAATATTTCCAAGTGAATTCTAAGATGTCTAGGTAGCTTTTTACATACAATGACTTAGTATGTCTCTATACCAGCATGTCCACTTGAATCAGCATCCCTGTCCCTTGATTGGTAGACTGGTGATCTGCTATTTTACCCCATTTGTAAAGGCTCTAGAATTGCTCAAAACCAAAATGAAAGAAGTTTGCTTAAAATCCAGTTTGAAAACCACAGTTGGGATTGAAGGAAATGTTTTGTTGAATATATATATTATTTGTTGACACACAGTATGCTTTTAAATTTCAGCTTTTACAAATTAAAAAAAAACTAGAAAATTGAACATTTTTTTCTTCATTCAGCTCCACTTAATGGCATTTCATAATAATTATATAGACCTAATATATTTACCCACACATCTCCCAGAAGTTGTGTGAGAAATAACTAATTTGAAAATGCTTAGTGTGAACATTACTAATTAATCACTTGATCACATTAGTGGTTCCTTTCTGAAGAGGTCAGTATAGCTTCATCTTCATATGGAAAATCTCCATTTTAATGGAAAATATTAAATAAGCTAAGAATATTGCAATTGTTAGGATTAAATGAAAAGCAAAGAATTACAACTGTTTTGGCTCACATAATTTATTGCATTAATCTATTATATTCATTGCAATGCATGAAAAATGGTGACTTTGAAGTATTAAGCATTGTGTTGTTTTGCATCACAACTTATCCTCCCTTAGCCCTAGACAATAACCAGGATCAGACATCAGATTATAAATAAACAAAAGTAAACAATAAATGGGTATAAATCAGACTACTAGGATATAAATCAAGTGATTCATAACATAAAACTTGGAAATAAAAAAAAAAACCTCTCATGCCTTCAAAGCATTCTATTTATTTTTATTGTTTTACAGAATATTTTATAAAGAAAAAGTTTTTTATATATATCTGTCAGCAAAATAACTGGAGGGACAGCAGGTCACATCCAGCATCACTTGCAGTTTTCTCTAAGTAAAATGCTAAAACACCTAATTTCTGTTACTACACTGTACCAAATCCAGGAAGGGAGCTAGTGAAACCATCAGGTGTGATTATTATGGACTCTCCATGCTCATAAGACTCTTCGTACAACCCAAAATTTGTGTTTATGTGTTCAGGGACTAGCACCTCACCTGCTACTAGATTATTCTTCCCATTTACTGCCAGTGACTGGAGAACAGCTCCTCCTTATAAGCCTCTGCTGTGCTCTTGCACAGTCATTTTCATGTCCTCACGTGGAGCAGGACCCACACTATTCCCTCTGCTCTTCAGGTCTTACTACTTCGGCAGTCAAGAGCACCTGACTGACAAACAGCTGCCTCCAGATGTTTTTATGGGGATCAGCAAATTCTACAGGACTATGGCAGAACTGAGACAGAAAACCTTTCAGTTCTGTCAAAGGAGGTACAAGAATGAAGAAAATGAAAAATTCAGTCAGAGAGAGTCATGAAGACCTCTGTATTGCTTCATCTAGATGCAATTCAGTTTTCTTCACAGTACCTTTTCACCAGTCTGCAAACCCCAGTCCAGGTAGTAGCTATGACAGCAGTTAACTTCTAGCAACTACCTAACTTAACCTGTGACCCCAGTCCAGTCTGCAGCTCCCCTCCACCAGTCATGCCAACCCTTTGAAGTCACCAGCAGCCTGGAAATGCAGGGAAAAGCTGGTAACATCTTGGCTTCTGCTTTTATGACCAGAAATCAGAAGTGCAAATAGATACTATTATCACCCCTCTCTGCTCATGGAAAAGTCAAACTAATTTGTGCTCTTATGCCTTAATGACATTGGGAGATATTCTGACTCCTTGCCCTAGAGAGATTCTTGAATTATCTTGAGATTCCTAAATCTTGAATTATCATTGGAAGCTACAAAAAGCATGCTTATAAGCCTCACAGTTTACAGCTAACACCAACAAACCCTTTCCTTGCATCCTGTAACAGATACCCTCCATCCTGTGATAACAGCAGTGCCTGCAGTGTGGATTGGAACACACACATTTATTCTGAAAGGGTCTGAAAATGTATCAGAGAAAGCTCTGTGGTCAACAGGAGAAGGATGAGACCACATGAAAACCGAAAAGAGAAAAGGATCACTGCTCAGCATCATCTTTAGAGGACAGAGAAAGAAGCCATGTAGAGATGCTTAAGGCAGCTAAGGAAAATCATGACATTGCTTAGAAGCAATAAGTACCTGCAGCTTCTTGCACTTGAACTAGAAACACATCAGCATCATGCATTTTCTAGGCCAGAACAGATTGCTATGCTTGTCCTCCAAAAGGGAATACACTGTGTAGGTGGGAGTAGCAGGTGCCTATGAGAGGAAGGATGGATGCTGTGATAAAAAGGTAGAGAGCATCATCTGATGTGGGATTGTAAGCAACTTCCTCTCATTTTTCCCCTTCAGAGTCCAACCCACGGCAGATGCCATTAGTACAATAATGTTAAGCATTTCATTTCTGAGTAAATTCACTTTAACATATTTGAAGTTCTTTCACTTAGAAAAAAAAAAAAGAAAAAATAAACAAACAAAAAACCCACAAAACAACAAAACCACAACACTTGGTGATCAGCTACTAGAGACAAAATAATGAAGTGCCCAAACTTGCACCACTGAATACTTCAGTGAGAGATTTCTTTTGTTGTCAGAGCTCAAGGAAGAAGATTACAATCAATTTAATCACAGGCTAATAATGGAACCAAAGAAGGAAATAGAAATGATAGGGAAAACCACTGTTAGAAGGCAAACAATAATCATAAGTTAATGAATCAGGAGAGCATTTTGGACTCTTAAGTTATTTACTACACATTTGTTAACAGTTTCTGAGGATACTATTTTGCAGTTACAAAATATGCGTTCAGGTAATTGAAGCAGTCTTCTGGTTTCAGAGGATTCCTCCCTCCCCCTCACCTCAAGGATGCCTATTTTGTGCGATCTTCTGAAACACAGGAATATCTATGTGATGTTCCACAATTCACCAGAAATCTCCCAGGTCTTTATTTTAATCTGCCTTGCTTCCGTGCAGCTACAAACCTACGTTTTAAGTGAAAGGCTGACAATACTGGCTATTTTTATAATACATACCCCTCTAATCACTACAGCACAAAACTGCACTTTATCTTCTAACAGGGCAAACACATCAAAAGAAGCATATTAGCAGTACTTTTACAATGGTTACATAGGGGATCGAGTTGATGCAGAAAAAAATTGACAACACCCTAAGAGTCTGCTCCCATTAGAAGGTGAAGGTTGGTAGCAATAGGTGAGTGAGAACAGCTTCAGTGTAGTTTTAAGTACGCTCTGAATGTTCTTCATTGAGATAAGCTCTAACTTTTTGACTGCTGGGTTGAGTAAAATAGATGGATTTTTAAGCACTATATTATATGTCCTTGTAATTAGGTGGAAAAGACTTTCAAATGGACAGAGCTTTTCAATTGCTCATGAAGTTCATCAGTGACAGGCGCAGAGGCAGAGGAGGGGAATTGTGAATGAGCAATCCCAAGGTCTGATATGCAACAGAAAAACATATATGTAGCACCCACAATGTCACATATTTAGGCAACATCCTGACAAAAAGCGGTGGTGTTCTGAAACCAAGAGTTTTACCCAGAGCTCCTGGGTTTAGCACCTACGCTGCTGAGCTTATGGATCTCACATTGCATGGTGCGTAACACCGAAAGCTGGCACATACACCTGCAAGCTAAATGCTGACAGGTGCTGTTTTGCTCTACCACTTCCCTGTATAATACACTTTCTTATATCTTCACATACTTAGCAAATTTTAAAGTTCAGCTCTGCCTTAAATCAGGAGACTATTAAACAGGTTTGGTTCTCCTTTTAGTTCATATGCAATACTATTGTGATGCAGTAGAAGAAAATGGAATTATATACTAGCCTTATTTTTGCAGAGAACACAAGAAAATCATTGAGAATTGAAATTTCTCATCATCTTTGAAGTTCAAGTTATAAAATAACTTTTGCTATCTCAGGCACAGCAAAGCAAGTTTATAAATGCATCAGGAAAAGGATTAAAAGGAGGGTCAGTATGATTCAGTGACTGAATGACAAGATCATTGAAAAGGCCAGTTGTATGGGTTGACTACACAAGGTGCTCAGTAATTAGATAGCAAGTGACTGAGGCCAAATGGAAAGAGGAAAAAAATGCAGCTACTTCACCCACCTGCAGCTTTATCAGAGAGACCATTTAGCACTGAGCTTCCAGGCCAGTCTCTGCTGTGCTGCCCTGTGACGGGTGCACATGATTTACAAAGAGATACAAGAGCAAGGGTTCCTCTGGAGACAGCAGAGGTCAGCAACCCACCAGCAGCCAAATGTGCAAGGTGAACATTGCAGGACAGAGCAAGTATTTGGGAAATACGGAGGGAAGCGTGAATCAAAACAAAGGCAGGGAAAACACAATAAAGAACAAATAAGGCTGTGATCGGTGTCAGATCTGTCAGACAGACCAGACCTGTCCCACATCACACTTCCCACCCCGCTGTCCCCTGTAGCATCTGCCTGCCCCTTCCCTCTCAGGGGTGCCCTCCAACATCCCATAGAAAGAGTGTCCAGACTGTGTGATATCCATTTCTCCTTTCCCTGTTCCCTGTAACCACAGGTCTTGCACTGACCCTTCACTTTCCACTGCTATCAGCCAACCCTCCTTCAAAAACAAGGGTTCTTTAAACATTCCTCACAGCAGAACCTGCTGTGTCCCTTTCCTCTCAATTCTATAGAATCCTATGCAATCTTGGGGTCCTCCCTTCTCCATCAACTACTGATGTCTAACTGTCCCTCAAGGGGTTTCTATATGTATGTCCATCTTCCTTGTGCCACCCCTTCCCTCCCAAACCTTGCCTATGAGAATAATCTCTTCTTTTCTTCCACAAGGGCCCTGTGCACCCCCCCTTCCTCCCTTTAGTCACACACACTATGCACCAAGGCAGGTCTGTCACCTTCGCTGTGCTGCCAATGATGGGCTTCATCCCCCAGACCAGACCAGACCAGCACCAGCCAAATCCCCCAAAGATAGATCTACACGTGAACACTTGTTCATTTGTTGCACATCTTCTGTCTTCCACCTATGGCATGAATTAAAGCAGAACTATCGCTATGGTGAAGGACATTACTTGTTGCCACAAAAAAAAGTCTTTGATCCACAGACAAATGCAAATGTGTTCAAACTCTGTTAGAAGGTAGGTTACCACTTTTCCGTGGGCTGACGTTCTGATATTTCCCCAAAGCAAAACACTTCTGGCCAGAGGTGCTAAGAACATTCTCTGATATTATAGAATTGATCGGTGCAGTCTTCAAAGGTAGGAGTTAAAGACAGATAAATTAGGTCCTGAGATAAGGTGTCAGACTAGGTGAGTATACTCACAGATGAAATGATGAAGAAAAAGAATCAGAAAAGAAAGAGCAGATGCAGAGAAGGACAATGATCAAAGAGGAAATTCTGTGCTGTTAGCTCCATGCTCTTAACACTGAGGCAAACCCTCGGCTTTTCTAAATTATGCTTTTCACAGGGTAGGCAATAAAAGCTAGAAGGCACAAACCCTATTAAAATCAAAGTTTAACAGAGAGGTTGAGGGGACAAATATTAGAAATACACAAGTAATTTATTAAAATCCCTGAGGGCTAATTCAAATTTTACTGAAATCCAAGCAAAGTCTGTCACTCCAATCAAGTGAAATGCCTTGAACAAATCATGTCACAAATATTTGATATATGTTACTTGAATAACTTCACTGAACTCCAAAATGCAAATTTACTATGAGAACAACATAGCAAACACTGGACAGAAATTTCAAAGTTTGGTCCAGTGCTGTGTAGGAAACCCTTTAAAGCCCTCTGATTATTTCTTAATAGCAAAAGAATAAAAATTATAGCAATGATGCTAAATACTAGCACCCTCTAGTGTGCACCTCTGCTGGAAATGTCCTCCTCGAGTTCATTCCTCCACCGAGGTCACACAAAACTACAGCTTTCATACTCTTTCTTTGCAGTATCTTCCCACCTATGACTCAAGTGAAAGTAATTCGCATTTATATCACATAGAATTGATGCAAGTTTATCTCAATTAAAAAAACCCTCTTCTTCAGAATGGTCGGCATTTCTTGTTTTCTTTAGTTTTCTATTGTTTTGTGGTTCACATAATAACATTTCCAGGAAGCCAATTAGCAAAGAAAGTATTTGCCAACGAGCAGTCCTAAAACTTCCCCAGAGCTAAAATTAAAATATACATAATTACTCAGCTAAAGGTTTGAGATACAATTCTTTGCATCTTAAATTATTCTTACGAAAAGGATACTCTATTAGGGAGCAACTTAAATAAAATATAAACAATAAACTAAACTGGTAGAAGAGTTTCAATTGGCTCTTCATTATAGAACACCTAGCTTTCACCTGGAATGTTTTGTATTTTATGTGTTTTATTCCAGTTATGTTTTTTAATCATGCAAATTAATTTATTCATTAACAAGGCTTGAAAGAAAACTATTTGCATTTTTATGGAGTGTTAGTGAGGTAAGTTTTTTTGAGACTAACACTCCACACAAAAAAAAAAATCTTTTTCAAATTGTTTTATTAAAGCAATCTTTTTTGCATTTATGAATACAGCAGTCACCGTTTCGAGGTCAGCATTTTCTAACACTTATGCAAAACTATCAGAGATTACAAGAGGATATGTAAGTAGAAGCTGTATGCTCTAACTGAGAAGCAATAGTTGAGAAAAGTTGGCTTTCCAAAGAAAAATATATTTTGCTATTATTTTTTAAGTGAAGGAATAAGACATGCAATGGAGTCACAGAATTTCTTCTTACAGAACTCTCCAGCATGGAAAATAGGCAGGAGAGCTAATGGGCATTGTGTGTCAATGTGGAGGTAAAAAAAGAACCAAACTAAACAAAATTGCTGGGACTGAGTGAAGGAGGAAACGCCTTTCCATAAACACAAACCACCCTTCTCAGCAGCAGAGCAGTAATGGCAAGAGCAGGGTCCTCACAGCACCTACATGTCCCCAGGACACCTGTAGCACCCTGGGCACACTCAACCCAGCCTGCGAGGAGCCCTGGCCTCGTATGACCCTGTGCCTGCAGAATAAGTAGCTGCTGACACGGGCTGCGGGGGCCTCGACCAAGGCTTGCAGCAGCCGCCAAACGTGCCGTGGCAGATGGTTCGAGAGGCAGCAAATGGGGTGTCACGTGCCTGAACAGAGCATCGCGGGTCAGGGACCTGCTGGGAACTCCTCTCCTGTTTTCTGGCAGTTTGGGTAGGCTTTTGTGTCTGTTTACTCTTTATATAGACAAACGTCTAACACAAAACATGGTCAGGCTTGGAATGAAATCCTCTCTGTGCTATTATTCGTCTATTATCTGCTGCTTTAAATGTAAGACCTTGTTAGGGGTGAAAATTTCCAATAAGCAAGGTCTAGCAGCGCTGACCAAGTTTTATAACGCGCTTGTTGCCATCACAGCCCAGTACAGTGCTGACACAAGTGATACAGAGTAAACAAATCTCAGTTTCCACAACAGCTCTTACATTCCCTGCATGGTCTGCCTCCAAACCACCCCCTGGAAGGGCTCCATGCCATTAGCCATTCATGATCAGATGCTCAACTATTTCCATTGTCTGCTTCTCACCTGAAGCTGCCATTTTTCAGCACATCACAGTTAAACTTTTGTAGGAACAAGAATAGCTCACAACAGAAGTGAAATATAGACAAATATTAATTATAATAAGGGAAGAAGCTCTTGAGAAAGAAAGAGCTGCCATACCAAACAGGAGTTCTTAAAATAAATAATGAGTCAGGAGAAACAAAATATGTTCAGTTAGCAGAATTGTTTCTATATAGACTGCTCTAAAGCTTTCCATATGGGATAAACAGATGTTAGCATGTAAAAGACAACAACAGATATCCCTTGCATGACATCTTGCGCATTATTCCATTGGATTACATTTTATCAGCTAAAAATAGTGCTTGCTAATATAATATGAAAGAAGAGGGTCTATATGTACAAGGAACCAGCTTTGGATGCTTTCAGAACTACTTAGAGCATCCTGTATCATCTTGGCCGCTTCATATTTTCTGTGCTCACATGACTTTTTAGTCTCAGGATGGTCACTTTTCCCTCCCACCTTTCTTGGTAAGCACAAAAGAGACTCCTGTTGCTTTTATATGCCACCTCACGAGCCTCTCTAACACTCAAGGTGCCCACTCAAAAGTGTTCTGTATCTTGTTTAATCCTGTATTTGAATCATTTCTTGCAGTAAAGAAGAAAAACTGTAAAAGAATACCCAGAGCTAAGTGTCAGATGCCTTTGCAATAAACTGATAATAGAATCAGATAGGAAGTCTGAACTGACAGCTGCTCTTGCCCTTCCTAACCAACAGAAGACTAAAGCGGAAGCTAAATCAAAATCTAATCAATATCCTCCATGAACACCAATTCCTGGGCTGTCCTGAACTCAGTAGAGGACAAAGAAAATATTAGATTTCTTTATTTTTGAACAAAGCAATGATTAGATTTCACTGTTGATCAGTAGGCTTCATGCTCTTCTCCTGGCAACACACGAACAAATGAGCCTCAATTATTTTACTATACTACCATTCATTTCTTTCTTCCATTTTTGCAGTCTTCATCACATTGTCAAAACACTAAATTAAGAAAGATCTGAAACATGGATTGGTTTACATCTTTTGACTGGGTTTGCCCAGTGGGTCCCTGCTCCTTCGTTGCTCCCTGAAGCACTAACCCAACAGACCGCAGGGAACTCCCCCAGGAATGCTGGACAAGCAATTTCCCAAAACATTTATAATGGCACAGCTCCACTTCGAAAAGAGCTAGTTCAAGGACAGCAGCTGTAATGGCTTATGGTCAGACCCGCACTGTGCCTGAAATACTCATGGCCTTCACATGAGGGGAGAGCAGAAAAGAAGCACATAAAGATGTGCTAATCCTTTTTCCCCTTACCCCTGAGTGATGGGGTAAAGCAGCTATACTGGCTTTACTGGCATCTTCCTACAACCACTGCAGCACTGTGCCTCCAAAAGTCACCAACTAATCTGAAGGCAGGTTCTCAGCTTAACGAAACAGTATTTCAGTAAATGACCCGGGGGGGTCTCAATGGTAGAATACAGGAAAGCAGAAATGCAGTATACGTTACTTGCTACACCATAGCAAGCTGCAGCAAAAACTGCTTCATTCTACTGATACAATGAAAAGGGTTTTGTGGCAGTAATTGGAAAGAGTATTTAAAAGTCTGTTTGACTGTCATGCATTGTGGGAGAAACAATTAGCAAAGTGGTTTTATAATGCACTGGAATCTGTTTTGAGTGAACCTCAAAAGAAAAGAAATCCTTTTAAGTTTCAAAATATTTGGATCCCCAGGTGCGTTCATCCCATCTTTTTTTCTTTTGCAACAGTTTGATCCCTTTTTCTTTTTTTTTAAGTGAATTCTGTCCTTCTTCCCATCCTTATTCTGCTAGAGCTCCAAGTCCTACTAATTAACAATATAATTCTGAAAACTTCTATTCTCTTTTACCGATTCTGATTCTTCCCTGATTCACGTTTTTTTAAGGAACAATCTTATCCAAATATTTAGTTTGTTATTTCTATTAATTCTGTGAGGTTTGGTCCCTACTGCCTTTCACTCTTCTTGGTGATGACTGTTTATCAAAAGAAGTTACATCCACATTATGACTCGTGACATCAGTAATTTAGAATATCTTACCATCAATATTATCTTTATTTAACAGGTAATAAACACCCTATAAATGCAACTGCATGCATCATTTTGCTCTAGTTCTCATTTAATACCACCATTTGATCTTAAAAAGTATATTTATGGAAGTTAAAAAGAAAAATTGGAAACACTGTTTCCAGTAATGGGTACCATATAATACAAAATACTATCCATTATACCCTTATTTCCCAAAATTACATTTTTCTATTTTGCAAAACTCTTCTATTCTTGGCAATCTCCAAAAGAAGTGGTGCTGTACCCCTTGCTCCACATACCTTTCCTGCTGTACTACTTTCACACCTGCCACTCTTTCCTAAGACTTGCTCCAATGACTTCTGGGGTTTGGAGAAAGTGAGAAATGATGTATATATCATAGAATCATTTGCATTGGAAAAGACCTTTAAGATCATAGAGTCCAACTGTTAACCTACCACTGCCAAGTCCACCACTAAACCTTGTCTCTAAACGCCACATCTACACATCTTTTAAATACCTCCACGGATGATGACTCAACCACTTCCCTGGGCAGCTTATTTCAGTGCTTGACAACCCTTTCCATGAAGAAGTATTTCCTAACATCCAATCTAAACCTCCCCTAGTGCAACTTGAGGCTGTTTCGTCTTGGCCTATCACTTGTTACTTGGGACAAGAGACCAACCCCTACCTTTCTACAACCTCCTTTCAGGTGATTGTAGAGAGCGATAAGGTCTCCCTTCAGCCTTTTTAATATCCTTTCTAATTACAACATATTTGGACCCCCAAATCTAAATACTCATCCTAGCCTCTTTTATTTCAAAAGCTTTCTTCTTGCAAAAGCATGTTCACACAGACACATTCGTTCCATTATTAGGGAAATCAAGGGAAAATGTGATTGCTGTTTACAAGCAGAGCAGCAGCAGTGTCTACAATTAGGAACTCAACATGGGCGACCTTTGCTTTGCTTGAAAGGAATTGATTGAGATACAACAGCATGAAATTATACACTAAGAAGCCACAGCATAACAGTGTGAAAAAAAAACCTAGCAAGATCTTAGAAGCAGCAACACCACTCCACAGCACTTACTGAAACCAGTGTTCAAGGAAGCCGGACCCAAGAACACAGCTTGCATGTGTGTCCGCATGCATGCACAGACGTGAATGGCATAATTTCTGAGTATAATAAAATAACCTTTTTCTATTTACATAATAACTTACATAAGAGGTAAATAATAACAGGAAGTCACTTTAAACGCAAATAAGCCAGTTTCTGAGCAGCTTAACTGACATGTTGATGTTATTCCCAGAGTCTGAATTCCTGGAAACCAGGAGGTTGTCACAAATGAACAATTTACATTTTTAGGCCAACATAATTTGATTCATCCTAGATGAAAATTTTGATTAATTTTATTCAGTGCTCTATTTAGAGGAAGTGCATTATGTTTCTATAGCCTCATCAGTGGATTGATTTGTTCATTTATTCTAAAAGGCAAATAATATTTTTTAAGTTATCCATTTGTTCTGGCTTTATCTTTGGAAGTGAAGACCCAGGTCTACCAACACTACTGGCCCTGCTCCCTCCTCCCTCCCTCGATACACTGGAAAGTAACAACTCTGAGGTTTCTACTTCCACATCAAATCTGGCTAAAATAGGTCAACAAGTTTAAATTTCTAGACAAGCCACACACAATCTCATCACTTCCTTTTGATTGTTTAGCATTTTAAAAAACATGGCAGTTTTTGTTTAAAATGTCACAAACAAGGGTGTAATTACCTCAAATGAAAACATTTTATTTTGGGGAAAACATAATTATTTGTTTCCAAATAATCTTTTCAAAAAACTTTCCAAAAAACAAGCAAAAATGTTTTTGTTCAATCTAAACTGACTCTATATCTGACTGCTTCAGGCTCCAGATCAAGAATTGCCCCCTCATTTGTTCAGCTCCATGTTGAACCTGAAATAAAGCTGCAAACAACATATTTAAGGTGAGGTCTGGCATTTTTAAAGATCTACTAATGAGTAATATTTCAGAAAAAATAAGAAAATAGAAGCAATATGTTTTGACCATGTTGTCCTCTTCAACAGTTATAAGCAGAGTCTTTGTGGGTGCTTTAAGGGTCTGAGTTTCCTCCTTCATTGGTATTTATTTCACTGAGCTCCAGAGTTTTTCAGTCACTTTGGATGCTCAGAGTTTTACTGTCAAGAAGGGTGTTTTGGGCAATGAAGAAAGCCAGGAAGAGAAGCAAAGAAAAACAGGACAATGAAGCAGTTGTCCTCCCCAATGGGTAACAGCTTTCTGACAAATAAGGTGTCATCCCTTGCTTGTACAGTTCATGTTGAATTCATTTACCTGAAAAATTATTCCCCCAAACTTCTAGCTTCATTATTTCCATAGATAATTATACCTGCATTTTTTTTTCTTCTGGAGTGATCTTTGATGGTAGTGAACATCTGGCATCATGTTATACACAAGTTTCTTTCCAATTAATATGAAGAAACAAATGTCATTTTAGGAATGTTTTCTTTTACAAAAAGGTTATATCCTAGGTAAGCTTCACATATAAATTTAAACACAAACAAGCTTTTTCAAGCACTCAAATACAGTCCAGTGTATGCAAAATCAGTTGCATAACAAAATACATGTAACGTTTTCACCCCACTATGATTATAATAAACATGGTATGACCTGTTCAGAAAGAGTAACAGGAAAACATTTATCAGAGACTCACTTTCGATAAAAGCCAACAGTTACTAAGCTCTGTACTTACCTCTACCTGAGGACATCTCATGCCTACATGACAGTGTGTTGCTCTGGAAGTATTTCTTGTCTTTTCAATGCATGAACTTTTTTGACTTTTTCTCACTAAAAATCAGTCGTCTGGTAGAGCTGTTATCCCATGCTCCTGGTTCCCAAACTGAGGATGGAAAACCTTAAAATGTACGTGAAGATATTTACTGTATGTAGAGATAATTCTGTTACAGAAGTAGCTGTGTGTGCACTGGAGGGTTATCTGAGTCAATTATATCCTCTCTGAGTAAAGATGTCTAAACTAACCGATCCAAAAGAGTAAAGCAACAGGGGTGTCTTTAAATCCTTCAGATTTTCAAATCCTTTGTTGAAATTCATATCTTGTGTCCACATTGCATTTGTGCCCTGCACTGGGCTCAGACTAGATGGATGAAGCAGGTAGATTAGACAAACTTCTCTAGACAGTTCACAGGTGCAATGAGCCTGCTCCTCTTTGTCTCTTGGGATGGCATTTTACAGGTAGCCTCATCTTCCTCTGAATTTTTGCTAAGTAGTACTTGTCTTCACTGGTCTACTTCATCGGTGAAGGCATGAGCCTGCCCAGGCGTTACTGGCTGCTGCTGCAGTACCACAGGACACCACAACAGTCTCCTCTCGGGGACAGGAGTATTCACAAACATCAGTTTAACAGCTCATTCCTCTGACAGAGGAATTAATATTCTCTGGAGCCTTTGTATTCCAGGAGACTTTTCTACAACTGAACAATTGCTGAAGAGAGAAGTCTGATCAGGACTGTCGTGATATGGCCTCAAGCCGGCAACAAAGAACCAGCAGCCGCCCTCTTGCCCCACCACAGCCGTGGGGGAGAAGCAGAAGAAAAAGGCAAAACTCTTGGGTTGAGACAAAGGCGGTTTAACAGAACAGCAAAGGGAACAGGAAAACAACAACACTGACAAAAGAATGTACAAACAGGGTCACTGCACCACCGCTCACCGAATGGACCCAGGAGGCCCCAGCCCACTCCAAACAGGGACTTCCCACCCCTTCCCCTGGCAGCTCTGGGCTGTGGACTGGCCATGGCCCACATGGAACGGAACTCCTATGTCCCTGCCAGAGCCTGGGGAAAATTAACCCTATCCCCTGTAGGGCTGGCTGCAGACTGATTCCTTATTAAAGTACATCAGGAACAAGGGAGCCAGTTTCCACATCACTGCTTGTGACTGAGGCAGCTGTGGCATCAAAACAATATTACTACATCATCTCAACTCAATCTATGAGGAAGAAAAGAATCTATAAAGATGGAATGTGCATTTATAAAAATATATCATTTCCAGCCTGAGGATAATAAATTGGCCATTAAAAACATATCTTTAGCTAAACTCTCCTGTAACCCAACTTCTGCAGTGACGGGTGCTACACATAAAAGCTTGCAAATAACAGTAAACTCAACTGAACCAGGTCAAAGAAAGCACAAAGAAGTTTTAAGTGAACTCTACGGGTGTTCGTCCAGTATCTTGCTCCTAACAGACTCAATCAGGTACCATCTGAACTCCTGAAGATGTCCAGATCTGAAGTTATGAAGTTGTATTTTGGAATGTTGAAAATAGAAAATAAACTCATGAATGCTATGAGATAGAGCTGTCAACCTTTAAACAGAAAAAGGAATTAATACACTGATGTCCACTGGCTGTTTTCTGTTTTTCTGTTACAAATCCAAGATATAAATTAAATGCCATGAAACTGCTTAATGTCTTTTTTTCCATTCAGCTTCTCTGGATGTGTTATTTGCAGCTAACTTTATTCCCCCGACTACTTTCTGAGAGGATGGGAAGCAATTACATGTATGTTCACTAAAACTATGTATCTTTTGGAATTAAAAGGAGAGGCACTCACGCTGAGCTTTGGAAGTTTGCATTTTGGTCTTTATCATGAGAAAATAATTTTTACAATGACATATTGAAATTGAATGAGTATTGGGGGGGGGGGGGAAAGGAGGGACGGCTTTTGCTGCCTGTAGCTACTTCATTACAAGGCTGAAATTGCAACTATTTGTAATGCTGTTTGTACAACATATGGCACCAGTGTCAGCATCATTCAACATGCTTCGACACAGATTTATTACCCAGAAAACTTTAATACTGGTAACTGTTTAATTTATAGCTTCATTTAAAATTATTAATCTAATAGCAAGGCAGATGGATGGAAACTAGTTTCCATTTCCTCATGTAGGGCTAAAGCTATGTCCCAAACATTGCTGTCTTCAGCTAGGAATATTCATCTATTAAGGTCATTGAAAAATGCAAATTCACTTCAATGATACAAAATCAATTCTTAAAATCTGTGAAGCCCCCAAACCTTTCAAGGCAGTTTATTAATTGATGAAGCCTCATAAAGCTGCTACTGGGTAGCTGAGTGTAAAGAGGAGACTAAACCAAGGTGAAAGAGTCAAGAGTTCACAAAAGGAAGAAAGAAATGCAAATTTGTTCAGCTTTGTGTTGTTGTTCTTATAAGACAAATGACCATATGCAGAAGGACAACATAAAATTCAATAGAAATATAATGAGCTTAAATAGGATTTTGTCCATGTTTTCACAACCGACTTTTTCTCCGATCATGAAGCATCCTCAAGGGTCACACTAGAGAGAGCTATCACTGAACATCAAAGGCAGTCTCTCAAAAGTTCAGTGTGCATCAGACAAATAATTGATGTTAAAAGCAAGGACCCATACATTATATTTTGCTGGAGTAAAGGGCGTTCAGCTGAAACCCTGTGGCAATTTTACGTTTGCTGAACTGCATTTACTGTTTTCCCCATTTATTCATTTCAGTCTTTCATGAAACCTTAAGCCTTGCAATAAAGCCAAAACCTAACATAAACAAGTCAGTGAGTTTCCATAATGAAAACACACATACATTGCACAGTTAAGACAGTGGCCTATCACAGTGAAATACCATTAAGGTTCCTATTCCTGTGCAGAGCCTGCAGAAAAGCACAGTATTTAACTACTGGAGTTTTCCCCAGCGCATAAACTTCAATCTTACATGATCTGAAATGACTGAGGTATTTAATGCTTTCTAGATTTCCATATCTTTCACTCCTGCCTGTATGTTTGTTTACTTTCCATCAGGAAAATGTAGAATTCCATTGACAAGAGTCTCCTGGGAATAGGACAGTTTTTCAGAGGATGGTTATAACAGAAATGATTATTCAGTTATCAGCATCAACAACAGGACTTAAAAGAACAATTCTGCAGGCAGCAACGTGTGTATCTTACCAGCAGCTTTTATGACCTGTCAGGAAAAGAAACAAACCCACTGAAAGTCATGGTAACCGCTTCTAGGGAACAGTCAACAAATCCTTGAAATCTGCCAAAAGCCCTAATATAATTAGCAAGGGTTTCTTTGACAAGGCCAGGCAAGCTAGCAGTTACTACGCTGGACTGAGAGCTGATTCTTTGACTCTGCCACTGACCAAGTGAACGGCCTTGGGCAACTCTCTGCACCCCCCTCTAATATTCCTGGAACAGCGGGAATAAAGCTAATAATGATAGTTTGAGAAACAGGCCTGTGTCTGCCCATAAGTTCCTGTGGCTTTTGAACAGGATTTATCCTCACATCCTTCCAGCCAGACTAAAACTTCCATTCTGGAGCAGAAGCATATGACCAAGGGAAAAAGCCATTTGGAAAACTAGAACACGGTCATTGTGAGGCTGCTGACATCAAACATTCTTCAAAAAGGAGAGCTAATCAAAGAGGAAGCATTTATCATCATCACCTAAAATATCACCATAAATACGTATATGTTTTTATATACATACATGATATTTTGTGATACATTTTTTTCATACACAACCCACACCTAAAACTTGGCCAAGCATTTTCTGCACAGCTGAAACCAGTGCTAAAACCGGTGCTGACAACTAGACAACTACCTGCACACCACAGACTCCCCATTACATCTAGCTGAACTGAATTCATACCATGCTGTATCAGTGTTACAGACCCAGATTTGAAACACCTCAACAAGACTACACAACATCACAACCACATTTTGAGTATTGCATTCTCCTCTATACCTGAGCAAAGAGGTTTACAATTTGGGATTGGGATGCAAAAGAAGCCCAAGTGGTCCTTTTTACACTGTTCAGTGCAGAGCCTGCCACTGAAATGCAGGAACAGCAATAAGGAGGTTTATGGCCTGAAAAATAATGTGCCTTTTTATTTCATTGCTGCTGTAGATAAACTCCCAAACAATGCCCCTTGTTGATGGAGAACCCCATTATTGTGTCCTTACAAAAAACTAATCCATCCCAGCACTTCGGTGAATTATCAGCCCCTTTATAACCGCATCTATTCTACAAAAAGCAAAAATGATGAATAGGCTTGTTCATTTGGAAAGAAGGGCTGTAGACAGTCTCTGCACTAGAGACCATCAACTTGATATATTTTTCAGGAGAATTTTACATAGAAGTAACACAAGTGAAATAGAAGAAAGCACTTAACTCCATTTAATTACTACAGCATATAATCTTACCTCCGTACTTCATCTTTACTACAGCACAGCACTTAGAAATAGCCCAGTAGAGTAAATCTTTTGTCCATTATTTAAACAGAAGAAGATGGAAGTTTTCCCTTTCCATACAGACTATCCTAGTCAAGGTATCTAAAAGCACTTTACAGACCAATGAGTTAAATGTCGGCAGACAGGCAGTTATAGCTGAAACACAGCTGGGAGCAGTAGGGTCCCAATCCTGAAATGTGTTTATCTTCAAAGTGTGAGAAGGTTATCAACCCCTATTGGCCTCACTGTTCTTATTTCGAGAGTTTGCTGGAGAGAGCATGAATTTATAAGGAAACAGATTTGAACAACAACAACAAAAAATATCCACATTTCTTAATTCTGAGCATTGGGTACAAGAAAGGATGGCAGTTAGAACAAATTATCTAAATGCCTTACTAGTGCAGGGAGATACACTTGAATATAATGAAATTATTGCCTTCATTTCAGAAGACAAATTTGTTCTTTATCACTCCATATTAATTTGGCTAAATACTACTCCCAATTTAAAGCTGAATTCAAAACATTTGTATTTTTCTTCTAAAAATCTTCAAATGAACATCTGTTTTCCTCAAAGCCTGTTAATAGCAATGGAAGGAGTCTCCAGCTACACTCCCTTTGTTCTCCTTTTTTCTTCATAAGGGTATTGCTAGCCTAATTAGCTGACATGCATCATCCCATTTTACAAAAATTACATGCCTCAAAAGTGTCAACAACTAAAAAAACGGTAACAACAAAGAATTAAACTACACAGAAAGACCACGATGAAAAGGCTAGTAATGACAAATCGAGGATTAAAGCAGGAATGCCCTGCAGTTTACTCAAGGCAGAAGGCTGAGTTGTACAATAAGGATTATTTACTTGTGTAACATGACAAAAGAGGTGCATGCTGTGAACCTCTCCTTCCTAGGAACTGCTTTTTGAACCAACACACAAAGCTGAGTGAAATATCTAAGACTGATTCGAGGCAATCTGCTTTCCTCTTATAAATCAATAAATAGTTGTTTTGAGATTGGTCATGTAATCAGTGATCAAGTGGGGGCACTATTTTCTCAAAGAGTTTTGTTAATTATCTTAGATGGGGATGATTATTTGCAGTGCTATTCATCAAAAAAATTGGCATCAAAAAAGCTGGCATTTCAAAATCTTCCTACAGAAAGCAAAATCTCAAAAGCTAAACCCTTCCTTTACACATCAGTCTCTCTATCTTTCATTATTTTGAGTAAGCCATACACTTTTAAAAGCTGTAGCTGAGCACAGACGGGAGCATGCGACTTGGTCTTCACAAAAAACATAGTGAAGTTTATTCCAAATACAAGCAAACTCATTGAATCTTCACAGCAGAACATGCCCTTATTCAATGTTTGGCAGAAAATCTTTGCTGTAATCCATTCTACCTCTGCATCACTAACATGTGCCAGGACTTTATTCTTCATTTTGCAAACCCACTTATTCCCACAACCCAAATAACTTTGTCCCTGCCGGATGACACTCCCTTTAATATTTCCATTTCATTTGCATCCAAAAAAACTGATTGAGGTTCTTCTGCTAGGTGTTACGCATTTTGAGTAGGCTCAAATTAATAAATAACAGGTTAAAAAAAAACAACCAAGCACTAGAGAATACAACCCTGCCTATTCTCTTTAATATTCCTAATTCAACAGGTGTGGATGCTGGGGAGATGATGGGCAGCAGAGGGTGGCCAGACTTGCCTACTGTCCCTAACTAGCATCTCCTGCTGCCACCATCAGAGGTAGAATGCTGGGAATGTTGGTCTAACCCAGCAGGGAATTTAAGTTGTTATTATTATTGTTATTTTTCTAAAAAAAACATTTTTGAGCTCAGTCATTTACTTTACCCTGACTATATCACAATCTGAAGCTTTTCTTCTCAGATGTAGTAAAACTTTCCTTTCTAGTCTACACAATACCTTCTTTCTTAATTACAAATACTTCAGATTCATTTTGCTATTCTATCTTATCTTGATGAGCCATTTTGCTTCTTCCATGTAAAGGTCACGTTTGCTGCTAAAGCAGCACTCTTCTACCTGAGTGTACAATGCTGTGACAAACCATGTGGAGGACTGCAGATAAAAGAAAATTAAAGTTAGAATTATTTAGAGTTGGGGCTACTTCAATGCATGGGAAATAAACACATAACATTGCACCTCAGTTAATTTCTACTCTTATCCTCTAGGCAAGGAGCAAGCATTAAGCCAGGCATGATTCCTCGCGTGTAAAAAACAGCTGAAATATCTACATATCATATGAAGCATTAGTTAGTCATGGTCAGAACTGCAGCTGACATATGCAAGTCAACAGGTAACACAAGGAGTAGCCTAGCAGTTAGCTACTCCAGAGGTGAATACTCTGAAAACAAACTGATTTGTATTCTGCCTTACATGGGAGATAGACCCAGACACACACACACAAGATCAAGAAACCAGATAACAATGGCAGAAAATGAAGACATCATCATATGTTCTACTTTACAGTTCAGTAAGATCTGGTGAATTCCTAGGAAGAGGCCAGAGCGAATTTCTGAATTCAAGTTTGAAGATCTACTGAAGGGAAAGAGAATAGCTCTACATCCTCAGCCAGAAAACACACATCTGATAAATACAGTCACTCACAGAATGCACCCGTGTCCTTGCACTATGACTTAAGACCTCACTCTGTTAAAGTCAATTTAAATAGAAGGAACAAAGATTGCAGAATAATTACCATGAAAGTATGCCTAAACCAGTAATACATAGGTATGCTTGCTAATCTTTACCTATTTCTACCACAAGAATCTAAAGTCTGCACAGTGAGGGCTCTTAAACATATTTTTTTATATCATTCAATAAGTAAATATAAGGACAAACACACATTATTTAAATACATTATATGCTATAGAATGTGTAATATGTGCATTATATTTAATATGAAAATTCTACATTTAAGAATATTATACATTAAATAGTATTTTCCATATACATATATCAATAATCATGTTCAAAAATAATGTTAAAATATCTGTAAGAACATATGAAAGATGATATCCAAGTGCATTAAGCACATTTTTACATAAGATAAATAATTCTGAAATTATTCTGATCTATTACTCAATTTGCCAGAAAGCTATTTACAAAAATAAGTTAGGTTTTTAAGACATGAAACTGGACAGAAATCATTAAACAGAAAGCCACACTTCTCAGTCTGAAACTACTGAACCAGAAGTATTAGTGCTGGATTAGAAATGTAATTGATGGAAACTTTGTGACTTCTCACTACAAAGTGGCAAAAAAATAGGGGTAAATAGTGTATGACTGAAGTTCATTTAAACATTAAGAATTAACATTTGAATCTAAATTACTTCTTTACAGCTGAAGCCCTTCATGAAGCCTCCCCAATTATTCATATACTTTGGCCATTTAAGGCACAAAATTAAAAACGCAGCACAAGTAAATTGTATCTCTTATATAGCATGTTTTTTTCTATAGTTTCAAAACCTCTTTAAAAAGAAGGTGATGATCCCTATTTGACAGATGGGAATAGAAGAAACAGAATCAAGACAAAGTAATTTCCTGATGTTACACCTTCTGTCACAGCCTGGAACAGAAAGCACTGATTTCTGTATCAGTGACCGACCGGAAAGTTCTTCTCATGTGAGGATGAATAAGTATAGTCTCCTTTTAAATAGAGGTGAAAAGATCAACCATTGCTTATGCTTATTTGTAAGAATATGTTTGATCTTCAATATGTTTTAAAGAGGAGGTCAGTGTCATTAAGCTCTTTCTTACAATGTGGAAACTAAGGCACGCAGCACAGTAATGGCCTGCCAAGGTCCAAGGTCAGCCAGCAGGTGAGTGACAGAGCTGGGAACTGAAACCAAGACAGCTCAGTCTAGCCATGTGCCTACCATCTAAGCCAGGAAACATTCCCACACTGCATGCCCTTGGTAAGTAAAACTCCAGATTAGTCACGTGTAACATCTTCAAGATTCTGGTTTTTTCTTATGTACTGATTTTATTTTTCAGGTCCTTATATTCAAGGAACAGTAGTACTTCTTACAAAAAAAAAAAAAAACATGTAAGAAGGTGGGATTTCCATGTAACAAGATAGAGAATTAACAACAGAGTTTTAAACTGCAAATGAAGTGTTAAGTTTTAATTATTTGAAACCCATGTACTACCATTGTATTATATATTACCATGTAATATGTTATTCATCTTAATTGCAAGTATCTAATTTCCAGTGTAATGCCAATCTTCTCACAAGCATGAAATATCATTCCCTTGATTACCAGCTTTAAAATATATATTTTATTAGGATAACTGATGTCTACTTATCAATAACTCATTCAAATGTGCTGAATAACCTTGCTCTTCTATACTTCCGCTTAGGTCTAACTGGCAGATAATATGGAAAGGAAGATCAATGATGAACAGAAGTGAACTGTTCCATACTACAAGTTGCCCATGTCTTTAATCATCAATGCTGTCAAAGACAATGTAACTAAGAAAATCTTTAATCATTATTAGTAAACTTGATGAGTAGCGACAAAAACTGCATTGTAACAGGCAGAATTTGAGTGATGGCAACTATCAGTCATTAATGTTTCAAACCAAAAGGCATTTTCCATGTATCATATATTACACCAAATTAAATATGTGTCAGCCAGTCAAATAAAGGACATTGATTCATTGATAGAAGCCCCAAAGACAAATAGTACATCTGAATGCATCCATCAGTCTTTACAGAGTTATTTAAAACAGAGCCACAGTATTTAATAAAAGTTTGAATTTGTCTTTGGTTGGTTACTGCATTCTGTTCCCAGTTCAAATCAGATGACAGCTTAAGAAAGTTCATCTGAGGTCATTTCTGTGCTACACCACTTTCCATCTGATAATTTGCATCCAGTGATTTTTTTGTATTGTTATCCACTTTGCTTCATCACCCTATGGTGCATACATGCTTTATACCTCCTTTATTCAATTTTTTGGTATATTTAAAAAAAGAAATGGCTTTCTTGGAGATCAGCATTGGTGTCACTTTGCAGGACAGACAGAAAGACGCGATACTTCTATATTAGGTAAAAGAACTTGAAGAACTCAAAGTGATAAGAATTCTCAAAAGCCAGGGGAAAATAGTAGTAGTAAGATTTAAATGATGAAATTATATTTAGCGAGATGATGAATAAAAGGAGATATAATAAAAATACACTGAGCAACAAATGATCTAGAGAAAGCAGCCTTTGAGCTGTTATTTTCTTTGCTTCATAGCACAGTAAAACAACGAACGTTTTTCTCACATGACATTTAGTAAACAAAGTTTAGTCCAGGAATCACGGAGATGAAGAATTCAGCAAACTTTAAAAACAACTGACACCAAAACGGACATAAAAATATGTAGAATTAAGAAAATTAATGATAACAAATATTTTGGAACTGTTTGCAAATCTCATCTTATGAGACCTCTCTCAAAGTGTATCAGCAACTTTAGCATGTGGGTTTACCTACTCCAGAGCCTTCATGGTTTCCTTCAACCCATGTGGTCCTGGGCATTAACAGAGCTTGATTTCGTATTACTCATCTCCAAGATCTGGTGTGGCCAGGCCATTGCTACACTGCAATGACTTCAGAGCCAAAAGTGTCAATTCATCCACCTCGGGACATCTGAGGCCATCAGGAAGGGATGGCTGAGATCATAATGATTCATTTCTTGGGTCTTAGCAATTGTTGTATGCTCTCCAGGGAATGCAAGGGTGATTTCAGATATATGAGCAGCCTGCCACACTGAACGTCTCTCAGGAGGTAATTACTTTCGGTCAATACCAACTTATTTGCAGCGGTCTGGCAAGTGTTTGCCTAAAAACAGCACACTGCTAAAAAGTAATTACCTTGTTTGCTCATTGTTATGGAAGGGACACTGCCCCTAACACGTCGCTGCTGGGAATTAGCTTTCCGAGGGAACCAAGACCACCAGCAAGGAAGCCTGGGAGCAGTCATGAGAAGGAAAAAGTTAAGAGGATGATTTTGATGGCCTCTAATTTGACCTCCTTTTTTAGGAATGAAAACTCAGCCTTGGGAAATGAATGCAATCTAACACAGCAAAAGGTGTGGAGTCTGTGTCAGATTTGAGCTGATGCAGATGTGAGGATACAGACCTGAGACCGGAGGAGCAGAATTTCCTATGGCCTGATAGAGGCAGAAAACTTTAAGTCTTGAAACATCCAGGGTCTGGAGGTCAAAGGGAATCCAACCCTCTGCTACAGTTGAAGTACATTTTTAGCTCTATCAGTTACTACAAAAAACAAGCTTTCAGTATGTGACCCAGGGGTAAGAGATGATACAACACTCTCCCCTGAGCCTGCAGTCAGCCTGGAAGGGTAATGTAGCACTGGGAATTCCCCTGGGCCCTTTCTGAACATAGATTTTTAGAACCTATGGTCCTGGATGCATTAGTATCAGCACACGAAAAACTTTGTTTTTCATAGCAATTAGTAGCGTTATTTAAGCACATATGCCATTCCAGACTAAGTGCTAGGAGTCCATCCATAAATACCCTCACAACCAGTATTTCTTTTCTACCTGTGACAGAAAGATCTTTGCGATGTTGTTCTGCTATACAAGGTCCCAGTATCACCCTGGGTCTGAATTTCTCCTCCTCTAAGGTTTCCTTGAATTTTATTCCAATGGCATTTATCTCTGTTTGACAGAGTTGATTTTAAATGCCAAGGAGTCAGGTCTAACCAATCTGTTAACTGATCTATGACCTAAGCTTGTACTAGAATGCACTAAAAACCAATTCAACACAACCAGGTAGTCAAACTGAAGTAACTCATAGTCTTCTGCTTTATTAATACAGGGCCCCTTCTCACCTAATTTCTATTACACAATAACCACATGGCTTTGCATTACAAAACAAAGCCATTGCTAGTTGATAGTTCCAATAGGGATGCTGGTTGTAAACTGGTCAGTCCTCTTGACTTAAGCCAGCAGCCCAGCTCCTTGATTTCTCAGAAGCAACAGCAAAAACCATGCAAAGCCTGTGACATTCACTGACAAGCAGATAAAGCATCTGAATTGCACTTCATTGTTGAAAGAATATGAAATAATGATAGCACTGCTACAAATCAAGAAAGCAATAGAAAGGCCCAAAAGACACTGATGTTCAAAATTGCACGTGAGTCAGCTGCATCTGTAAATGCCCATACATCTAAGTATTTTCTATTGATCTGTTCCTCCTGAGACCTAGATGAGCTACTGCAGGCAGGCAGGACAACTGATGAGTCATGGAAGAAGCTGAAATAACAAGCCATAAGGTTATATCAGAAATTAGTTTAGTTCAGTATAATCCAGCTATCAACTTTCTCATTAAGAAAAGACACTCTGTGATAAAACACTGAAGTAAAACAGTAAAATAAAATCTGTCAAATGTCTCTAGCAGTCCGCACACATTCTGTGGGTAGCTCAATACAGATATGACAACTTCATGTTGGCTGTTTGGTTTTTTTGATATCTAAAGGCAGAAAATATGATTTGACCCCAAGTATAACCTAAGTCAAACATAAATTAATATCAACTTAAATTCTTATTATTAATTTTCTATAAGACAGGCATGCCATTAAAGTAGAGCTTCTAACATTTTTCGATTGTCTACTTATGTCAAAAGTAGCATTTGCATGGCTAAAACTATTTTTGATCCTATAAATAAGGATCATCAAACCAATTTTTAGACTCAATCAGACAAACAAAACATGGAAATCTCTGTTGTACTACAGCAAAAGGTGTTGAGCTATTGAGAACTGCACAGTCAGGGAAATGAGGATGAACATTGGGATCATTTCAAAGAAGGTATAATTGTAGACTAAACAAGGTAAAGCAGAATCCAAATTTCAGAGGAAAATAAAATAGTGCCATTACCAAAACTCATATATTTTACTGGATATAACACTTTAACGGCTGCATTTTTTGATTTCTCTATCAAAATTCTACAGTAAAAGATTTTCTCAAAACTATGTGGTTGCACAGAAAAGTCAAAGTACACTAAGAAAGCGCAAGCAGGGAAAGATGGGCTTGGGAAGTCTCCAGGCTGGATAATGCAAAAAAAAATTAAATCAAGAAAACAAATAATGAGGTCCCTAGACAAAGACCAAGGAAATCTGAGACCACCACAGATAAGTAATGACAGACATACTTCCAGGTAAATCACGCAGTGAAGCCAATGCCTTTCTCAGCCACTATTCCCCTCTTCCACCTTACCCATTGCAAACCCAGATTTTGGCAAACATTGTAAGGTGGGCTTGTTCTTTTCAGTTTGACATGCAAGATGTCATGCATTGGAGATATCTGGAAATGTGGCTATTTGCTAACGGTGGGCATTTTACACAAACACAAACATAGAGACTTTCTTTCAAATCGCATTAAAAATTGTATACATCGCTGTTTGTACAGCTTTCTCACAACACTGATTAACTGTCTAAAGGCACAGTATTTAGATATGAAGAGGGTAGTTACATGTTCAACACCTGATTTATGAGTCCAGTTGTAATTACATGTTCAAAATATTATAGTCTATGCATATAAACCCATACCATTTACCAATACTCATACTATTTAACTACAATGAAGTCAATATACATTACGTTTATTATATCCAGTTATAGCCAATACACACATGTATATAGAACTTGCTTATGAATTTGAGAAAATTCATGTGTAACCTTAGCAACATAGCTAATGAACTAGATTTCTATTGGTAGTATTTTTAATAGTTTATATCATACTTCATTTGGTAATCTTAAAGGGAATTTACTATTTACTGGCAGAATGAGCAGCTAACTAAAACCCTTCTCACTAAATTCCATTTAAAATTCATTATCTGTTCATAAATATTTAAATTAAATACAAACGGGATTCTTGCAAGGCAAGCCAAAAGACTCCCAAAAAACCAAATACAAGTCCCCGCATGCTCTCTCCAAACTTAGCATTTCCTTTTCATCATAAGTATTCCTTCCTAATGCTTTAGGTTAAAAATATATATATATATTAAAATATATATATATATAAAATGCAGAACAATAGCGCAAGCAACATTCAAGTATATGGGACAAGCAGAGGCTAGGAAAATTCAAAATGTTTGTTGAACTCTCTCCCTCCATGACAAACTTGTTCTTAGACATCAATGCATATTGCCAAATATTCCCTTACCTATATTAGTGTTACTGTCTTCTACGCAAAACAAATATCACTCAATTTTCAGTCTTAATATTCTAGGACGTTTGAGCTCTAAGGTCTCGAGGGTGAAATTCATCCTTGTTTAGGCTGTTAGTCTCCCATTTAATGCTGCTGGCCTCCTCAACAGAGATGAGATATAACATGAATGTTATCTTTATAAATCTGCAGACAGCGTTTCTTGATCCCAAAAGGCATATCCCCTAATTCTAACAAAATCCTGTGACCTTGCAGCCTTTTGCGATGCTCCACAGCCTGCTTTCAACTTATTCTTCAAGTACCACCAAACACCTTCAGCAGCACAGTCTGAATTCTTGTCTTTGCTCTATATTTTCTCTTTTTCTACCATCCCATGAGGTCTGATTTTATCTTTGATGCACAGTCAAATTTTTTCAAGTATTTGCTCCCAAATGGTTTGGAAATGTGTCAGGAGAATAAGAGGAAAAACAGCTGCTTTCTTGCTCTCAGAAAAAAAAGCTGCTCGTTTTGAAGAAAAATGCAATACACACACAACCAGAAGGCTCTTTACATAGATGTGTAAGAGTTCCCTTTGACTAGACCTTCTTCTAATTTGAGAAGGAAAAGATGAAGACAGCCCTCACCTGCACCTGAGTCTACAGAGATCTTGTTTTACCATCGAATAACAGTAATGCACTCAGAAAATAGAGTGATGGAGAGCACTTCAAAAGCCTAATAAAGTCCAGGTAGAAAAGTGGCAATTTTCACTTTCCACAGATACATTGAGAAATTCACTGCCAGTCCACATCTTGTTTAGCCTGACTGAGACACTTAACACAAGGAGCCTTGTGACATGCTATAGTGGACCCTGCTTTTCTGAACGTGCATGCACTGCTGGAGACACTGAACACGGACACAACACTACAGGAAAATATCAATCTTATCACAAGGTTTTGAAACCTCTCATGTTGCTTATTTAAAAGAGACAAGACAGGTGGTTTTCTGTTTGGTTTTCGTTTTAAACCGGTACCCATATTCATTTTCATCCATCAAAACACACCTTTAAAAAATTTCTCTGTAAAATTGAAAACTCACTTTTGTTGGGATAGGAATTGCTTATGCTGCACTATGAACCTAGGGGGATTGAACTTGGTGTTGGGGACAGGTACCCCATGGGCTTCTTCACTTGGGCAAAGGCATTGAACAGGAGGACCTGTAGTCTGAGCACTAACATAAAAGCCTAACAGATGAACAGAGGACACAGGCAGCTCTGGAGTCTGAAGCCTTAAAATAACTGTCAAGAAAATGGCTGGCAATTCAGCAAACAGGCAGTAGAAACAATTGTCTGTTGTTTAAGCACCACCAGGACATCATTTTCATTCAAGAAAAAGAAATAATAATGATTTTGAATAATTATTTGTTTAAATATATATACACACACACCCCAACTACTGCAATACTAAAGATGCAAATATGGAACATGGCCTTAACAGAGCATTGCTATGAACAGCTGAACAACTTAACCTATCAACCAATTTTCTTACAAAAAGCCATTTCCACCAGTGTCAGTGCATCAGTGCCTGGTGCTTGTATTTGTCAATAAAAAGTCCCACCCAAAGATCAGCTGTAGGAGCAAATTATTTGAAGCTTCGTGTGAAAGTGAGAGTTCATACTTTTTATAAGAGCTTCTTAATTGAAGGCAAAGAATATTACAGCACATGGTGGAAAAATTGTGCTCAGTGGTAATCCAGCTGACCCTCATTGACATTTAAAAGCTTTTTCTATGCAAAACAGATCTGAAGTCTATGATCACTCAATATAAAACAATAACAATCAAAAGAAGGATTGTCCCTATAACAACATATGACAAGATTTCATTATAAATTGCACAGTTACAATATGGGGGCAGGAACATTGCTCATTGTTTCAAATCAATAGATTGTTACATTGTGTCAAAAATGTAAAATATACTTATTTAATTTTATTAATTCCAACATATGTATTCATTTGGGTTTATGCCATTATGACATGACTCAAATCAGAGAAAGAACAACTGAAGCTTTTCCAGATTTTCACAGGAAATCTGCAACTGGTTTTGCCTATTAGACAATTACTGTGAAAGACTGTGTTACTCTTGTATACTCACAATAAATGGTCTTTGAGACTGATTAGTGGAAATAAAGTGAAAACATTTAATCTTTCTCAGGAGCTAGTCATTGCTTGTAGTCAAGAAACTCAATGTATTTGAAAACAAAAACTTAATTCTGGCCTGGAACACCACCCATTCTAGGACCTCACCACCAAGAAGGAAAGGAAATCATGTATTTCTCCTCTGGCATTATATAATCTCAAAAGGTTAAGCACAGAAATGCAGAGGTGGCCGAGCTCTCATGCAAACTCAGCTGAACCCAGGATTCTCACCAAAAATATTTCTAGCTTTGGAACAGTGGAGTTTTACAGATGCAGTGTATGTAGGGAGCACCAAGAGGAAAGCAAGGTCAAGCTCAAATGAGGGGACTGGCACCAAATCTCTGGCTACCTTTGCTGCCAGATTCTGGATGAATAGACTCTACTTTAACCTTTCCAGAAGCCATCCTGCCAATAAATAGCAGCAGGAAATGCACAAAACCAGCCATTTTGATATAGTTCTCTTGCACATAAGAGGACTTCATGTACTCTTGTCAAAAGCAACAAAGGGCTGGAGGGAGTTTGCATGGGGTTTTCCTCAATAACATTTTGACATTCTTTAGAAGATTCAGCTGATGAGCGGAAATGTCCCTACTTGAATGAAGGCAAGGCAAATGTGGCATTCCTCTATTCCATTCCCTCTCGTCTCACATACAGATGATGTTAGTTTACCCAGCTTTTTAAAAGACAAATCTTATTCCCTCCATTCTTGCACAGGACCAGGGGAAAACAGCACAAGATTGAGGGAAAACACGCACAATAACAAATAGATAGGTTCAGAATGATTGTCCTCCTAACGTTAACACATTCTACAGAAATTAGTCATTCTTGTTAACTGAAGAATTTGCTGATCAACAAAAAAGGTTCAAAGCACTTGTTATATGGATAGTTCAAACTCAGGAGACTGACCTGACTCTTCTTCAACACCTTCAACACCTGACTTGCCCAGTCATCTAAACTACCCATCGACTTAGCTTGTCTTGTTCTCGTTACTTTGCTGTTTGGTGTCTTATGAGTGCTACTGGATTTTATTCTCACATTTTTCCTGTGACAGGAAGAAGTTATCCCTGAAATATGCATATAATTACATTTACTGCAAATAGAGTCTCCATATCCCTAGTCTTGATCTAGAAGATAAGCATTTCTTTTAGGACTGCTTATATTAACAAGTAAATAGTAAGCATTAACAAAAGCAGTGGCATCCATGCTATGATATCCCACACTACATTTGTCTTTATCTTTATTAAAACACCGTTGAAGCATTGCTGTATTCTTATTCTTTAAGCTTCATTTAGTTGCTTTAAAAATTTCAGTACCAAAGTACTTTTCTAACTCACCGTTTTTTTGTTTGGTCAGTTGGGATTTTTTTGTTATTACAAGTCCCCATTGCTAGTTTTCCTGATCTTTTCACAAGCAAGCGACAGCGATAAACAAAATCCAGAGCCCTTGGAAAGCTGCTGCATCTTGGCTGGAACACTTTGCTGAAGTAATGACGCGATTCCAATAAACAAACAGGCAGATTCATTTGCAAATCAATATCAATGAGCTGAGTGGGAAATTGGGGGGTGCCATTATGCTCTAGAGCAGCCCACTAGCCTCTTGATTTATCTGTTCTCCCACAGCCACTGACAGTGTTCACAGCTCCAGTGATGTGATAAAACAAATGGGACCTAAGTGTTCGCTTTTAATTACAACAGTCAACATCAAAGCTTCAGTAGTTTGGGGAGATTTTTTTTTTTTTTTGATAAATTTTTGGCCAGGGTGAAAAGAATTGACTTCAGCTTTATACATAAGCAAAGCACCTTGATACAGCAATTGTTTAACTGGGTCATTACCTCCCTGTAAAGATTTATATGTACTCTTGTGCTGGCTTTAGCTGGGGCAGAGTTAATTTTCTGGCAGTAGCTGGTATGGGGCTGTTTTGGATTTGTGCTGGAAACAGTGTTAAAAATATAGGGAAGCTTTCCTTACTGCTGAGCAGCGCTTACACAGAGTCAAGGCCTTTCCTGCTCCTCACCCCACCCCACCAGCGAGTAGGCTGGGGGTGCGCAAGAAGCTGGGAGGTGACACAGCCGGGACAGCTGACCCCAACTGACCCAAGGGATATTCCACCATGCCATATGATGTCATGCTCAGTATATAAAACTGGGAGAAGAAGGAGGAGGGGGGAGACATTTGAATTGATGACATTTGTCTTCCAAAGTAACCATTAAGCATGATGGAGCCCCGCTTCCCTGGGGATGGCTGAACACCTGCCTGCCACTGGGAAGTAGTGAATGAATTCCTTGTTTTGCTTTGCTTGTGCAAAAGCACAAACATAAGCTTGTGCATAAGCCATGCTTGTGCGTGGCTTTTGCTTTACCAATTAAACTGTCTTTATCTCAACCCATGAGTTTTCTCATTTGTACTCATCCAATTCCCTCCTCCATTCCCAATCAGGGGGAGCGAGGGAGCTGCTGTGTGGTGTTTAGTTGCTGGCTGGGGTTAAACCATGACAAATCTTAATTCTAATTTTAAATTAGCAATTGCAACAGTGCAAACGTATTTCATTAAGTGCCTATGTAGCTCATTTTAACATCAGCACCACTATTATTTACATTAGAATCTCTTAAACTCTTAATCTATTTATCACGAGTAGTAGGTTAAATTTATCACAAAAGGAAACATTTGAAAGGGTAGTGAAATAAAGAGAACAAGAGAAAGACATAACTTCACTGGATAGAAAAAGCTGAATTTCATTTTTCAAAGTAGCAAAAACCAGAACGGAGATAAAGATGTGGGAACATCAACGTGACTGTTATACTCCTGACATACAAAGCAGTCGCTGTCACCAATACAAGCTGTCCAGTATAGCTAGGTTGATATAAATACACTCATAGCTTTTCTACTTAAAAGACTACAGAGCTTGTGACTCTGTAGTCTTTTCACATTCTTATTAACCACTAAATACAAGTAGCCAACTGGGGCTTTCTTCTGCAGACATGAGGATGAGCCTCAAAATGGCAAAACTCACTCTTCAGCCTCAGTTTATTCACAAATTTGTTGATGCTTTGACACTTCCTCTCAGCCATTTCGTTCAGGTTTGTTTTCCTTTTCAACTGGGATTGCAGCATTCCACAAATTTCACTTAGAAATCACAAATAACAGCTTCTGCACAAGTTATCATTAAGCTAAAGAGTGTTTCGGGACCAACGCCCAGCTGACTTTATCGCTCGCACCGCAGCACTCCTCATGTTCCCCGAGAGGCCTCTGCACTTTGCGAGGACGCCAGCTCTGGGGCAGCTTTTCCCTGTTCACTCTCAAATTCAGGCTTTGACCTTTTTTTCATTTTACTCTTCGTGCCTTCACTGTTCACATAAAACTCAGTGCCAATGAGCCTGAGCGATGTGGGTTTTCTACACTGCCTTTGTTCCGTTTGATCAGTGTTGCAAGTCCCCTGTGTGAAATAATATCCAATTCCAACAGGCTTTTAAAGATACAGCTCTCTCATCTACTTTACGCTGAAAGATGTTGACACTATTTGCAAATATCAGTAGAGCACATCAGAAATGTGAATATTCTCAATGAGCTGAAACAGAGCGACTCTGAGGAACTTGCACACTCTGATTCATTTCTGCTCCAGTATCTTTATTTTCCTTTTCCAGCTATGCAGAACACAGACATTTATTCTCTTTTCTTCCATATTTCTACACATACAAATTCCTCCTTAAGTGACTGACCTGAGTATGGTATAATATGCACGTTGTTTGTGTGTATAATATATACAATATATACACATTTTATATATAATATATATTACAAAAGTATATATATTTTACTCAAATGTGTTTAGTGTTAATTATTAACTAGATCTATCATTAATTAAGTATTAATTATTTTTATATATATAAAATAGAAACTACTTGGGTGAAAATTAGATTATCTTTGGACAGACGTTTCTTTTACAAAAACTATATGGGTAATATTGTTTTAAAGGCTTTTAATCCCTGTCCGCGGAGAGTAGTATCCCTGTTGAAATCCAGACATACATGTACAAGATGGTATAAGTATATTCAAACATAGTGAGAAAAACAGGAAAAGTTGAAGATGAAAATATAAACTGATATTATGAGTATCTAAACCAGGAACCTGAACATGAGATTCGCTTGGTTCTCCAGTGGTTTGGGCTGTCTGAAGCTTTCTGAAGAATTCTATGCAAGTTCTTTTATTAAGTTTTTTTAGAGAAATACGGGGGGGGAGGGGAACAGCAAAATTCTATTCTATATTACATTACACAAAAATTTCCCCAAAAGGAAGATGGAGGATGTTCTGATTGCTGACAGAGGAGGTGTCCAAATGCACAAGATCCTAAACACCTTTACGCATGACAACAACTCAGAGCTCAATTGTGCTGTTTGCAGCAATTTTTCATGCTTTGGACTCTTAATGAGGGAACCCAAGCAGTGAAAATCCCAGCCATACATTCCAAAAGATTTAATTGAGCTTGGTATCAAGCCCTGAGACCATCTCTTTATCACAATTTTGTCTCTTTGGTACTTTTTTATTAAACACTCCTGCATGCAAGACATTTTCCAAATCGGATACTGCCACTGTTTATTTGGCCTGGATGATGTAGTCATCTTATTTACATGATAGCATTTCCAGTTTTAGGGTGCCTCTTGGTTATGTCAGCTACCAGGGATGAGTCTGACTAACTGCATACTTTAATTAAGTATTCATAACTGTATCCAGGCTGAAGTGTTGTATTTGCTAGATTGTTCTGACTTTAAATCAAAATGCACTCAGAACTGACATTGATTTTTAAAATATCTTGAATGCCAGTACAGTTTAGAAAATAAACACTATAGTGTTATGGTTTTTGCTTTTTTTAATGTGCTGATCTCAAAATATCCTCAATACTATGGGAAAACATTTGGGGAACTTGTAATATTTTCAAGCCCAAATACTTCCATTAAACACACAAAGTCATTGTCACACTTCAAGGCTTGGGTTTTTTCCCTTTTCTATATTATCTAAAAATAATTTTAACAAGATTTTTTCCTTTGGAAATTTGGAAGCAAAATATGAATTATATAGCAAGACCAATCGCTCAAGGTTCTTTCCTAAAGAGTGTCCTTGGAATCCAATTGCTATTTGCACACACATTAATAAACTGCAAAGCTTTTAAATCTGATTGCTTCAAGTTGAATGGATGGGTCAGTGCCAAACAAATTGATCTCATACACAGAGCATGGTCTATCGCAAACTATAACTCCATTACAATGAAAGGGCTCAATTCAATAAATAAAATACAGATTTTTAAAGTTACCTGAGTAGCTCTTTAAATGCTCTGTAGGACTGTATGTGCAAGCTGCATTATTTATGTGAAACTAAAACCAACATGCAGTATTTGAAGAGAGTTTTAATATTTGACACAATGTATATGGGTTAAAGGTTGCATGTCTGACAAAAGGGTCACTGGAGTGAAAGGACTATCAGTTCTGTGAAATGAAACTAGGGGTCAATGGTGGCAAAGACATACCTGGCAATATCAAATGAAAGGATGACCTTTTGGGCAAGTTCTTGGTTTGACATTTAAAAGTTCAGTCCCCATTTCAAGTGAACTCAGTAAATTGCCTACTTTCTCTGTACCCCCATGCCCTAGCTGGAAAAAAAGGGGACTAATAGTCCTTTACCTCCACATTTTGTGTGCCGTAGGGTTAATCATTAGGTACCAGCCTCAGCAGAAAGAGATCAACCTTGAAAAGTGATCCTTGAAAAAAAGTTATGAAAATGTGTCTTAACAAAATCCTGAACAAGCAGTGAAGAAAAACAATGGCAAAACCAGCAAATCCATGTACAGAAGCACGATTCTATTTCCTTCTATTAAAATTTCAGCATGAAGACTTTTCCAATAAGACGACAATACTAAAAACTAAAACTCTATCAGAAATTGTCGTTAGAACAGAGTCTATATCCTGCCCCGCAGAGGATGCTGTCAAAGCTGCTTTTATTCCCCTAGCACTCACACTGCAAAGAAAATGATCCAAAAATCTAGAAAACTGTCTCCTGTCTCAATAAGACTAAAAGGAAAGAATTCTGCACATTGCTCTTTGTTTCATTAAAAACAAAACAAACAAACAAACCAGGAAGTAAAATCTCTACTGCCTACTGATATACAGCTTTCCAACAGTTGGAGAACAATACGCCAAGAAAACTGCTTATATGATAAGAACTGCAAAAATAAACAGGGTCAAACTCCTAATTTGTCACACTGGAGAGTGTACAATACCCATCTGAAAAGACAATGTAAGCTCCAGGTCACAGCAAAGTGCCGCCACTGCCAGCCTGTCTTTTCACTCCAAATGTGCAATGTCTTCCAGTTCCTAGTACTCTTGAAGATATCTTCCACACAGTTGCCATTATAAGAATTAGATCATCTTATATTCCTTTAAAGTAGCTGCTGTTGTCCCAATCTTTAAGAAGGGTAAGAAGAAAGACCCTGGTAATTACAGGCCTGTCAGTCTCACTTCAGTGCCTGGTTAAATTATGGAGAAGGTTATTCTGGGAGCTACTGAAAAACACTTGAGAGACAATGCAGTCATTGATCTTAGCCAGCACAGGTTCATGAGGGGAAAGTCCTGATTAACCAACTTAATTTCCTTTTATGACAAGGTTACCCACCTAGTTGACCAAGCGAAGCCAGTAGATGTGGTGCGTTTGGATTTTAGCAAAGCTTTTGTTACTGTCACAGTATCCTCCCATCAAAATGTGCAGCATACAGCTAGAAAAGTCCACAATACTTTGGGTGAGCAAGTGGCTGATGGGTTGCGCTCGAAGAGTAAATGGGGTTACATCAGGCTGGCAGCCAGTCACCAGGTTGCCCAGGGCTCAGATTAAGGGGCCAGTGCCCTTTAACATTTTTACAAATGATCTGGATACAGGAATTGAATGTACATTAAGTAAGTTTACCAATGATACTAAACTAGGAGGATCTGTGGACTCCCTCAAGAGAGGCCTTACAGAGAGATCTAGATAGGCTAGAGAGCTGGGCAATCTCCAACTGCAAGAAATTTAAGAAGAACAAGTGCAGGAATCTCCATCTAGGATAAGGATGAGACTGAAGACTGGAAAGAAGTCCTACAGAAAGAGATCTGAGGGTTTGGGTTGATGGCAGGTTGAATGAGTCAACAGTGTGCTCTGGCAGTAAAAAGGGCCAACCGTGTCCTGGGGTGCATCAAGCATAGCATAGCTAGCTGGTCAAGGGAGGTGATCACCCCACTCTACACTGCATTGGTGTGGCCCCACCTCAAGTTCTGTGTGCAGCTTTGGGTGCGTCAATATAAGAAGGACATCAAACTATTAGAGGAGAGCAATCAAGATTGTGAAAGGTCTCAAGGGCAAGACTTAACAAGGAGTGGTTGAGGTCACTCAGCTTGTTAAGCCTGGATAAGAGAAGGCTGAGGGGTGAACCTCATTGCAGCCTACAACTTCCTCAAGGTGGGCAGTGGAGGGGGAGGTACTGATCTCCTCTCTCTGTCAATTAGTGATTGGACGCGAGGAATTGGAATGAAGCTCTGTCAGGGGAAGTTCAGATCAGATATTAGGAAAAGGTTCTTCACTGAGAGGGTGATCAGTCATTATAACAGGCTTCTCAGGGGAGTGGCCACAGCATCAACCCTGTTAGAGTTCAAGAAGCATCTAGATGATACTCTTAGTTATATCATTTAGCTTCAGGTAGTCCTGCAAGAAGCAGGGAATCAAACTTTATGACCCTTATGGATCCCTTTCAACTTGAGATATTCTATGATTCTTACTGTGTTTCTCTTCCCTGAGGCCAGAAAATATTTCAGTCCCCTCTTTTCTCATACACTTTATGGCTCTACACCCATCACCCTGTTCTCCCTTTCCCTTCCACCTGCAGCCCCTTTAACACGTGGTTCACATGCGCTGCCTTGAGCCTTCTCTTCTGGTGTCAGTCTAGATTCTCTCCATCATGGTTTCTGCCTTCTGTACTTGACTGAAACTGTTCCTACTGATGTAATTCATACACTTTTCTAAGCCAAACTCTAAAATTGTTACTCTCTTCTCTTTGACCTACCAGATGTTTGTTCTTGATAAATCTCATCACCCAGCACTTCTCTCCTGGGTTTCCTCCTATGCTACTCCTTCAGCACAGCATCTCCAAGGGATGTTTTTTTAGATTCTTCAAGATCCTGGGGAAGGTCCCACACCTATTCACTTTGTAATATCCTCTCCTTAGACTAACTTAATCCAGCAAGCAAATAAGTGAAAAATCCACTGCCATTCTCACATGCTGATGAGCCTTGATCTACTTCCCCATGATGTATTCTTCATATTCTGTTCAGTCTAAATTGTTAGCCTGGTTTCTGGATACCCTCATAAGATTCACATAGATAATGAGATGTCTCAACTTTCTGCCTTCAGGGAAAGGAAATCCTTTTTCTCAGTCAAAATGGACAGCCAGAACATCAGACCTGCCAATTTGGGCTGCAATCCAAGTGTCGACTTTGACTCTTACTTCTCTCAAAGCCTCTCATACAGAATAAGCCCAAAATCTTGCAGATTCATTAGACATAACCTTTCTAATAAACAGTTCTTTTTACCCATCTGTAATGTTAAAACTCCTTTCCCAGCTCTGATGACATTACATATTGATTACTACAAAGTTCATCTTTCTGACCTTAAGAATTGCAAGTTCCTCTCATATCTTGCTGAAACTTCTGCTACAAAGAGGATCTATAACCCCTTGCTTTGATCATTTCACCCATCTCTTCAAATTGCTTCAATAGCTTCCTTGTTATCTCTCACATCAAAGATATGCTAACTACTTTCATTTCCAACACCATACACTTCTTATTCCAGTCTTCCAGGTTGCTTCTAATTCATCACCAGGATATTGGCCTTGGTATCAACCTTCTTCACCTACCCCGATTTATAAAAAAAATTTCCACAAATATATTAAAATCCCTTATATCTTTTTTCTCAAAATGCTAATTTCCAAGATCCCGGTATAAAGACACTATTTCTGTCATTGAACAACATTCATCATCAATCCCTTTTATTGCCCAGATACCTCTATCTGTCACCTCTGTAAATTCTTTGGGGACACATATTCATACAGCACCTAGTAAAACAATATCCCAGTTCATAACTAGACAGTTGGTATAACAAGCATACAAGTTAAAATAGCACCAGTAGGAAAAATAATTATTAGCATTAGACTGTACTCTCTTTTCGAAACAATTCTTAAATCCTTCCTAATTTTTAAGGTATTTGTCGCCCTCCAAGACACAAAGGTAAATGAAGGAACTGACACATCATGCTTTATGCTGATGATATACTGCTCTATTCGTTTGACACAGAACACTCTTTGCCCGAGGAAAAGACAGTCTTATTGCACAGCTACCACACTGTCTCAAGTTATAAGCTTAATTTAATCAGACCTAAACTGCTTGTCCTTGACGAACAAGGTTCCCAAATATTTCTTCCCTTATATGAGAGCTTCCATGAGTCTGTATTTTGGATTTTTTTTGAAGCTCTACACTTTGAACTGTGAAGAAATGGGCATAATATTCAGTGTTGCCTCCTACACACTGGGCACCGCTGCATCAACAACACTAACTCTTTCACCTACGCTGTGCACTGCCTGCCCGGCATGGAAATAGCTTTAAGAGAAACAGAGCATCAGTCCTAGGACACCTTGCTTGGGATTAATCTTCTCAAACCAAAGTAAATCTTGCCCAAGCTTTTATCTCACACATAGACAGCACTATACTGTATGCTCCAAGCAATTAATGAAGGCTTCAATCATTTTCCAAATTAGTTTGAAACTAAAAATAAGTCTTGGGTAAATATGATTTTATTTCACCTACTGAAAGTGATTAAAAACCTCCTGTGAAAAGATGCAAAGCAGGTGCAAATTATTATTAGCAATTATTACTCATCCCTTCTAAGGATAAATGGCCTTTCTCTATAATCTCCAAAACAACTAATGAAATGATTCAGTGATTTTCTTAATCCAGAACACGAGGTCTAGAAATGCATTTTAGGGGAGAGATGATTGACTGACTGTGCAAAACCCTGTACTGCAAGTAAATCCTTGTGCTTAGGATTGCTTCAGACATGTCCACGAAAAAAGTCAACCTCTAGCTATAGTGTGTACACACTGGTGTTGAAGGTTCAAAAATCAATATATAATAATTGCAGTATGTATTTTATAATCTTCAACGTCAAATTGCCCTTGCATAGTAAGCTGAGCAATTCACTGAGTTTGAATGAAAAAGAAAAACTGGAAGATGGCAAGTAGTTTTTGTATGGCTACTACTTTTTTCTGATTTTTATAAGGCAAACACATTTTCTCATGTACCTGTACTGCTTCTCCTAGTGTCTTACAATAGGCAAACACTGGTGTAGTGATGAAATGCAAATGCAGGAGCATATTTTAAAATTAATCATCCATAATTAATTAGTAATCTCTACTTTCTGGCAAATTATACCTAAATTGCAGAAAATTATCCTTGCTGTGAATGATAAAGTCATCTGCAGATTTGCAGTATTTTTGAGAAACATTTTGCATATATTTATGTATTATAATGACCACAGACATGCCAGAGCATTTATCTTTCCACTACATTAAAAATATGTGTGTGTATACATACATATATATATATATATATATAAAAATCTTTATCTTTAAATTGCACAGCATTCCAGGAGTCAGTTGAACAATCTGAAGTAAAATTATTTGGAAAAAACAGCCATGAAGGAAGAGGTGAAGATGGGGTTAAGTTTTTGGTAGCCTTGTTTTTTTAGTGTTCACTGGAGAGTTGTTCTGTTTCAGGTCTTGCGAAAGCTGATACTGGATCTTATTGAAGCCAGTGCTAAAGAGGTTGAACTGCATGTGGTCCAATACAACATTTCTGTGTTTTTAAGTCATGAATACCTCCTCTCTTCCTTCAACACTCGCTGCTGCCACCCTCCCCTCCAAATACAACCCCTCCTGACAGTTAGAACCCTCCAGTCTTGAGGTTAAATCTGTGCAGAGCGATCCCATAGCTTGGATTAATCATAGTGAAACAAAATGTGGGAGGCTTCTTTGTTTGGGGTTTTTTTTTGGCCCACTAGAAAAAACCTGCTTCTAAGCCAATTTATCCCAAAATTCGTGGCTTTGTTTTCAGTTAGGTTTTAGCAGTTTAATGAGGTTTGCTTTGGTTTTAATTATAATTATTATCCTCTTTAAGCACAAAGAGTCTTACTGTATTGCAAATGTCAACAATAGCAGACAAGATTTTAGCTCGGAGGAAGAAATAGAAAACCAGAGGAGAATTTAGAAGAAAAAAATAAAAATAAGGCGGGTATAATTTAACTTGAACTATTGAAAGAAGAATGTATTATTTCTACAGTTCTATTACCAGCACTCACAAATCACTACCAGCTCTTTAAACAAAGAAATCGCCTTCTAAAAACAGAAGAGGCATAATATTTTTTCCCCAAAATTATGTATCAATATTTCAAGATGTTTATATACTGTATATAAAACAGAGATACAGACTAATATGCCAAACATTTGCAACATAAATAAAAAAGAGATGTATGCCAATATGAAATGCCAAGTGTCAGAAAATTAGTAATAAACTTTTTTTCCTATTAAATTCTGAAAAGTAAAGGTCTTTGCTTCCTATGAAAAACCATTTCATAAAATTCCTTGTGGGTGTAGGCTGTCCAAAATGCCATAAATATTTCCTGCAGCTCCAGTCAAGTAATAGTATGTCACCAGCTGCAGAAGGGAAAAAGAGAAGTCTGGAGCATTGTTCACAAACAGGTGCCAACTGGGAGTAAGGCACTCAGCATCCTCAGTGACCAGGAATGAAAGAAGGCGACAAATCAGTGCAAAAGCCTAAAGCAAAAGCAGAATATCTATACTTTTTAAAAGAACAAGTCAGAACCTTTGACATAACTAGGGTAAAAGAGAAACAGAGAGCACTCTTTGCTTTCCAGTGAGCACACAGAGGTGACTGCATAAACAGGGCAGAGATAAGTTACAGCAGTTTAACAAACTTAGTATTATTCTGGAAGTTTATAGCTTCAGTTCAAGTTGGGATTGCAGTGATTCAGAAAAAACTGATGCAGTGATACAGGATTTTAGAATTAATTTTAATGCAATTAATCTGCTCTATTTTATTATTAAGTATTTCTGATTTGTTGTTTGGTTGGTTTTTTTTAACTTGTTTACTATACTGGGCATGCAAACAGCTCTGCTTTCAGCTGGCATGCTGCAGTGGTACACATATATACTAGCAACCTTATTGCAGTAAGCTTACTAGATTACAGACAAGATAGACTCACAAGTAATGATATCCTTTTCAAAGATGCACCTAAACAGAAACATTTTGCACCTCAGTGCAGCTGCCAAAAAACAAGTCCTGATGAGTTAAAAGTTTTGTAAAGCGAACAATTCCTTCTCTTTTCAAATCAATAACCACATGCAACTCTGTTACAGCCTCCATTTTACTGCTTTTCGAAAGTAAAGGAACTAATACTGGAAAGTAGGATGATTGAAGTCTATAAAGCAACTAATGTGACCTACACATATCCCAAACAAATTGTATGTGTGCTATGAAGAAGAAAAAACGCAAACTCTCCACAGCTAACAGTTACTGCACATTTGCAATAGGAAACTCGAGAAACACTGAACTACAAGATCTCTTCCTCCTCTTCAAATATGTTGTATACAAAATATACAAAGTGTGAATTATTCACATAACAAATGTTTCCCGATATGCCTTCAGAAGGACGCTGGGTCATCTAGAACATCCTTCAAACTAGTTCAGGAAAGACTGCTAGACTCAGTTACCCAAGCGTTTTGTCTAGTGAGCTCTTGAACACCTTGAAGAATGACGTCTTGCTGACCTCTCTTGCCAAGTGTTCACATTGTCTAATTGACCTCCCTGTTAGAAAGTGTTCCCTGTTTAGCTTCAGGTCATTACTTCCTGTTAGACCACCCATCATCATCTTAAATAATTCTTCCTCCCCCTCCTCTCATGTTTCTTCTCAGGTATTTGTCAGTTATATTCCCTTAGGAAGGCTGTATATAGTGTACTCCTGAGACCTGTCTTCATAGGTCATGCTCTCCTATCCTTTTATCATTCTTGTCACCTCTCTTTGAACCGTTTTCCAGGTATTCATGTCACTATGTAGTGTAGAGCCCTTAATGATAAAAGCTATCCATACAAATATATCTCTACTTGCAACAAAATTAAATTATTCAATGGTAAGTGGAAGAGGCAGACGAAATCTGGCTGTCTCTATGGGCAGGTGGCAAAGAGGGAGCTGTTTGAGTCTCAGATCCTGGGTCTGGACCAAAGAGACTAACAGAACAGCTGAAAGTAATAAATCCTCTTCCCGTTTCTGGGTTATTAGTTTTTCCTGTTTTCATGCTATATGTTGTCTTGCAAGGAGATCACATAGTCTTCAAAATATAAAATCATTTTTGCCATTACATGCATACGTATTACAGTTGAGACTGGGTTTGCATATAAACTGAACGATGGCACTAGGCCAAACATATCAAGGATTTTTGCAGGTGGAGAAGGGAACAGTTTTCTCAAAACGATTAAGGAGGGACATACTTTCTTTAGATTAGGTTTGCTTTAATCCCAAAGTGACCTTTTAATGCAAACCCTAGGGTAGCTAACATTTCATAAACGCAATTACCTTCTGTTTTCTGAATAAAGGCTGATTCCATGTTTATACCTATACCATTGAAAAGATTTCTTTCTCTCTCCCTCTTTATTCCTACAGTCAGATAATAAACCTTGAAAACTTATGAAAATGTCAGTAATTTCTGCTGCAGTAAATTTGACACATGACAGAACGAGGCATTGAGGATGCTAAACTAGTAAAGTGAAAATGACGCCTGAACAAAAATTAAGAAATAATCCTAAAATTGAGTTCTTCTAGGATTTAGGCAGTTTTTCCACATATGAGATGTCAGAGTCCCCTAACTCTGTCCATCCAAAGTCAGATGAGATTTCTCTGGCCCGCCTAAGAGATGATAAGCAATGCTGAAATCTGGATCCATATTTTTAGCGAGAAAAATATATCACTTGCAATATTGAAATAGGCAAAATAAATCTTGTACCAGTTTCCAATGGCTGATGTCTATGACTTGTACTAAGAAAAATTTGTTAAGACCATTCATATCAGGGTTCATAATCCAGACACTGTCCAAGAAAGTCTCTAATTTTTGTTCTGCATTCCACAGCAGGGTTTGTGTGCAACACCTAGTTTCTACGAAGACGTGTTATTAACCAATAGATTTTAATAAGCTCTAGTTGAAGTTTTTTCAGCCATTCTTTTCCCTGCTACAAAATATCAACTCAGCAAAACTGAAAATCTTAATAAGGAACCTCTTTTTTGCATGGAATCTTCCATTTCCAGAAATTTATGGAAACAAAGCTTTAAATCCTAATTCTTCTCTTTGTTCTTAAGTTCTTATTCGTAACTTGAGCTAAAATAGAAAAGGTGAAAATAAATATACCCAAAATCTAAAAATGAATTCTTTGAATTTTCTTCTCAGGTTACTACTTACATTTTTTTTAGAGACCTAGATTTTTTTCCAAAAACTAAAAAGGGAAATTTTTTCACAACCTCAACTTCCAAGATTCAGAGTGAGGTTTGTAACACTACTAGTCACTGTATAGCTATATAGTACCTATAGCATTGGAACATGTAAATCCATCAAAGGCATTTACTGCTGCACATTGTGAATTATGTATTTCTGTAAACTATGTAACAATCCATATTTACTTGAAGATGAAAGTTGTTATTCTAGACTGTCTGAAATTGTGCTGCAGATAACCAGTTGCACCTACTGACTGGGATATTGAGGAATCACAGTTATTATAACTCTCCACAAAATGTAAGCCCAGCCTCTGCTAGCAAAGGATTCTTCCCTACACCATGCACCTCGCATCTCAAGCCTTTTGAGAGTTCCTTTCGAAGATTTAAATTTTCTTTTATAAAGCTTTTCTGAATCAATAAAGATTCAATATAGGAAGATTGCCAAATAAATTACTTTTCATTTCTGCCCACAGTTAAACTCCTGCAGGGATCTGGAAATATATCAAGATCATTAGCCTTAATGTCTATAATACACACTGCTTTAAGGTGAAGTGAGTAGTAAAACAGTTTAATACATTAGCCGCTACACTTGAGAGACCTGCGTGATCCTGACAGTGCTCGCACGTAACTCTTACCAACATTTCTGGAGCCTTGTGCAATGAAAGGGGACAGACTTTCTACCAGCATGGGTCTGAATAAAACACACATGTTGATTTCTTTTTAATACCTGGTTTGGACACTCTGTTAGGACTCACCGGAAGACTATGCAATCTGAATTTTTGCTGGAGGCCTACCATGAAGCAAATAAAACCGCTGACTGAGCTGTTTATAGCTTACTACACTTTGAGGGCAAGTACTCCCTCATTCCTCTACTGAAAATCCCTGTGTATGCACAAACACGAGTAGAATTTGTCCCTGTACGTAGTCTTTCCCAAGCTACCCATTTGCCTCATTTATTTATGATACAATTTACCCTATTAATTTAAAAATCACCAGTGAACATAAATGTGGAGAATTTACTTATGCTGATCTGATGAAAAAAAACTTAATGAGCTAATTTAAGTTGGATTTTTTTTAATTTAGCAGACTTTGATGCAGCAAAACTGATAATTGGAAACAGATCTCATCCACATTTTAATTTCTTCATTCCATCTTATCCCTGGTTAGTTAAAAAAAAAATAAATTTAAAAAACCTACTTCATTGCCAAATTCTTAGTTAATGAATATATGTAAACTTATACTAAGGATCCAACTCTCATTCTCAACTGTGACATATAAAGCACTGTAAAATAATTCATTATTTAATATTTAAAAAGCTGGATAAAACTAATTAATGCCAAAAATTAGCCCAGAGCACAACATTAATTACAAGTTTGCCCAACAGCTACCTCCCTGTCCTAATTAGCCTCATTGAGTTCAAGGAACCATAAAGAAAGAGAGACAAACTTATAATTCCTACTTCATACTTGATAAACCCCTCTATGATTCAGCTTTCAAACATCAATAACATGCCCATTCAACAGGAATTTGGAGATTTCCACAGTAAAGGTGACTCTCAAGCACATTATGTTTCATTTCTAATTGACTGTAGTAGATTTTCTGGTCACTTGTCAACAGTAGTTGAAATCCAGTTCAAAAGTATTGGTATGGAAAACAAACAGAAAAAAAATAATTTCCACACAGAGCTGAATGTTATATTGAAAGTGCCCATCTGGCTCACGCTGTCCCATTTGCATTAACCCCAAAGTATGCATACATGGAGTACCTGATATTTCAATTCTCCAACACTAAAGTCTGACAATCTTATTTGACATTTACCAACCAGCATTGTCAAAATTTGACACTTCAGAAAACATGGCAAGGTATCACACAAGTCATCATATATGTTCCTGAAATGTTGATGATAAAAACAACTGTGCACTGACCTCATTAATAAAAGTCTGGGCTCCCCGTGGGCTTAGGAGTAAAATAGCCCTTCGCAATGTGTCCCGATAGCGGTTCAGCTCTTCTGTTTTCATGGTAGTAAAAAGGTTGGCAAAGACTCTGCTGATGTTCCTGTCCACTTTTTGTAATGATACATCAAGTCCCAGTCTTGAGGCCTGATCGAGAAATCCCTGCAGTCCACGTATATCTGTAACACAGGAGAAAGAAAAAAAAAAAAAAAAAAAAAAAAAAAAAAAAAAAAAAAAACAAACACACTGCATCAACCTTCGCCAACTAGGCAAGCATCACTAATTAGGTGGAAAAAGACTTTTTTTTTTCCTGCAGTGCTGTCAGAAGAAGGATATTCCACACAGCCATCTTCCACATCTCCCTTTCATAGCCAATGCCAATAGGGAAATTCCATCAATTACCCTTCCCTGGAGGTCTCTGAATGACTCTTAGGAAGAGCCAGTACATGTACTTGGGTGGCTGTGGATACCTCCCCATACTTAACACTGCACAAACAAAAAGACAGTCCCACCATAATATCAAGAGTTCAAATGTAGAAACCCAGGAACAGATGAATAAGCACCACTTACCCCTAAACTTCTCTCCTACCACAACCTGCCTTATATATGATCATGGCTGCTTTTTCCATGAAATAATTACAATATCCAGAATATACACAGCCTTCCTCTTAACTCCTTTTTTTTCTCTTCCCCTCGTATAAATAACCTACCTAACCAAATGTTTACCATTAACCTGTAAACATATGAAACAGTACACAAAGCCTCACACTATTAAGATATATCATAGCGTAAAATAATTGGCTCTCGGTAGGGGAAATCATGCAACCAAGCCCCTTCAAAATCTCTTCCTTTGAGCTCTGTCCCTCAACTTCAGGCTGATTTAAAAAAAAAACATCTGTTTTCCTAACACTTGTTAAGACATTAACATGGAGGAACATACATATTATATTCCTGATGAATCTACTAGTGCAAACTGTACTCTCTCTTCATGACTCTCAGCATTTCTCTATAATAAATGTCTGAATTTTTATTTTGTAGTGAAATTTAGAGCAAGTGAAAGGTCAGAGCTTACATTGAACCAAGTTGCTCTCAAAATTAAGTGACCTGATCACAGCTGTACCATGTCATAGGAGCCCTTAATTCCATCTGAAACACACTATGATTCGTCTTGAATAAGAAAGTATTTAACTTTCTTTTCTTACATTCATTTCTCACACTTTCATCATCAAATTTCAGCTCGTGGGTGAAGCTGAATGGTGTAAGAGTACGTTTATTGTTCCCACAATAAAACCTGTTCCTCAGATTACTGTAACTCTAATGATCTCTATAAACTAGACTGTAACAGCTGGTGTTTGGTTGTTCGGGTTTTTTTGGTTTTTTTTAAAATCCTGGAAATAACCAACTTCTGATGAAATTCTAAGTGTCAATATCACAGACACTGCTAAAGTCAGGGGGCTGAAAACCAGTCTGATCCAAGTCAGTAGCGTTCCTTGCTGCCCCATCTTAGACCACCACCAACCTGGATGTCACATGGCCATAGAATATACAGGTAAACAACTTTTTTTCTCCCCTTAAAAAACGTTGTATGAAACCTGATACAAGTAACACCTTGCGAGGATACAACAGTTAGAATTTAGCTCATGTACAAGTTCAATATATTAGGGTCAACAAAGTAACTAGCGAACGCTACGTCCAAAAGAAAAGCACTGAAAGTTAAACCTTGAGTAGTTTTGCACTTTTACCCAAACATGGAAATGCTTGTTAATGTGATTAATTCAGCTTCAGAAAACAGCTGAATTGCAGAGAAACATCAGAAAGGAATAGAAATTAAGCTAGGGATGGGCCAACCACAGCAGACTCTTTACTGCCTTTTCAACTTGGATTTAGTTGGTAGGATCATCACTCCAGCCAGCCCCACCACCAGGAAAGATGCATTCATAGGGGTTTTGCTGCTGGCTTAGGCAAGTCTATAGCAGCTTTATCACACTGTCAAATACCTGCTAGACTTATTGTCTGAAATCCCGAGTCATTGAGGAAAGGAAGGGGTTTATTGTTATGCAGGCATTTCTGGAAAACGCCAGAAGACTTTAGCATTTTTATAACTGTTAAATATTGCAAGTGTGTTGAAATAATGACAGTGACAAACAACTATTGTTTACAGGTTAAAGTATTTTATTAAAGTTGTCAAGCTTAGTTTGGATTTTGCTAATTTAAATTCAGTAAACTAGCATTCATTACTATACCTATGCTCACTTTATGGATCTGTGATACACGAAATAAAGATTTTTCTTTTAATGATGTTTAGTCCTTCAAAATTATTGCAGTGCTTGACAAGCAGTAACAAAATTCCCTTTTTTACAGTTTAGTAATGACTTGTCTTTTTGAGCAAGCATCTAAAGTTATCACTGCACAAAGGAAAGCTGGTTACAAAAGATTAACTGTGCTGATATTGCTCTAGGTTTTTTGCTTTATGTTTTCAGCTGACCTGCTGAACTACTGGTTAGAAATATTGCTGTAGACCAGTGCAAAATACTTGATGCACGTGATAAGACTCTTTGGACTTGGAAGAGCATTTTTGTATTCTCTTACAAATTTTTCCCCCAAGGAAAACAGGCTATTTCCTGTTTTGAAAAATGGAAAGGATTCAGACTTCTTCCAGCTTGAGAACAAAGCAATATTTAAGATGGAAGAGACTGTCCAAGCTCAAATGTACAAGCACAATCTGTCAGTTTTTCACAGATATAAGTGAATGTGAATTTATTCAGTGTTGGCAATTAGAAAGAATTGCATGACTGTATCTTCCTGAGCGCTGACGTTCCTGTTCCTACATGACACTGGGGAGGAGGAGAAGGCTTGATGGGAATTCAGAGGTGGAAGTGGTAACTAAAGAGCAGTGTTTTCAGAGCTGACTAACAATTTCATACATAATGGGATCTTTTTTCACAAATAATTATCTGCAACCATTACCAAGACAGCAATCATTTCTTAAAATGTATCAGTACATAAATACACAAACACATGTACATATGTAGGAGCATCTGTTTATAAATCATAATGAATTAGGCTGTTTTGGTCTATCTGACATATCACATAAGAAAGTGAGTTTGATGCCCTCAGTCTTTTTTCCTCCATTTCATAGATCACAAATCCATGCAACAAAGAAGAACTGTGCTTTGTTCCATGGCAGCTCAAACAGAAATATTCACAGAAACAGTTATGAATTTCTTTCCACTTCTCATAATTTAGGACAGTTAATCCTTCATTTTCTTCAAGACTAAAAGCAGTCTTATAAAATTCACGTAGAATTTAATAAAAATAAAGATTCTATAAATGCTTTTGTCTGTTAAAAGACATGTGCTTTCTATTTCTTGTAGCCTTGACAGTGACTTTATTAAAGAGTTCAGATTCTAACATTAGAGGGTTATCCCGAGTTATTACTAATAAAATAATTACTTGTGCCCATTTATTTCATACTTTATAGGAAAAGTATAGCAATCCAAACACATTCACAGTCAAACATTTCTCTCCAGAACATCTGACAAATGAAAGACCAGTTTGCTATAACTACACAACCTATAGCTGTCCTTGTCTTCAGTTTTCCAATTAGTTACTTTTGCCTGAGGCATAGCCTACATTCAACCATAAAAATCACATAGTACTATTTTAATAACCTAATTGCCCACCTGATGTGCACGTGCTAGATGCAAAATTTCAGGACAATATTTGAAAATTTCTCTTTAGACAACATCAGTTTCTTGAAGATGATGCAACACCTGCATCCCAGAAGAAAAATGACACTGTACAAAATGCACTCAGGTGAGCATTTCTCATAAAAGTGATCTGTAAAACCATATAATAAGGGGATATGTTTACAATACTTTACTGTCAACCACAATCATGTGAAATTATCAGGTTGGAATTAACTCACTAGAGCTTCAAAGAGAAGCAAACTTTTAATGAACTTTGTGTCTCTTCTGTTACATCTGGCTGGAGGGAGAATCTGTGTGGCTGAGAGCCTTCTTCCTAACTCTGACAGATACACCATATGTTCAGGTCTGACAAGAGAAGAACGAGAAAATTTCAGGGATAACAGTTACAAGGAGGGAAGGAAAGCCTTGTTGCGCTGCTAAGATATGAATTCTGTCACTGTGATTGCAAAACTAATACTTGCCATAAATAAAGGGCTTTATTGTACTATAAGGAATAATGGAATGTATCATTTCCTGCTGGAGGTTAGGTTGGTCACTGCACTGGTCGACTGGAACACAAACATAAAAAAAGAGTACTAAATGTGGCATTAGCTACCTATACGTAAAGCTTATTGTCATCTACAAGTAATTACTTTTTTATTATATTATTTATAATCTTGTTTATATAGAAAGGTTTGCAGAGTCTACCATGGCATTCATCTTTCATACATTTACAGGATCGGATTTTTTGGCCTTGACACAAGCAGCTTTAAGCTATTATTTCTTTGTGAAACAGCTGTGTGGTTGAGCACAGCTGGCCTTTAAGGATGGCTCATTGTAGAAAGAAATTTCCAGGAGGTAGAGAGCATTATGTTGTCTTTTCAACACCAGTTCCTAACACCACTTGACAGAAATAGAAGCAGCACATGGTCAGGAAACGTTTTACTTTGGGTAGAAAAAAGCTGGAAGCAAACTGAAGTACAAAGCTGGAGCTGAAGGCAAAGCTAAAGAAGCACCAAGAAATAATTTCACACTCTCTCACTCTTATCCATCACCAAGTAAACTCCGGGAGGACTGGAGTATTGTCACCAAGCTCTATTTTCAAATCAACCCTTTCACTTGTACATTTGTAAGAGGGAAAAGTGAATAAGTGTGAAAAACAATGAGATCACACAGGAAACTGAGCTTTTGAGTTTTCTCATTTGCTGATTGTAGGCTTCACAAGTTTATTTTCCCAGGGTTAGTTTTATTTGAGTGTTCTTTTGGTGATATATTTGAAGTAGTGAGAAGAGTGTCAAGGGGACTTGGATAGTTCCACTATTTTAGTATTCATACACTTGTGAAAAAATAGATATTTGGCTTTTCTGGCATCTTAGGAACACTATCAAGTTATTTTTCCTTATCCTTAAGCTCCAAGGGAAGACAAAACCAACTATTTCCTACATTTAATACAAAGACACTCCACTTTATTGCAGATTTATCTCTCCTGACTGCAAATTGGACAAAATACTTCCCACTTATTATTTCATTTCTTCAGACAGAATAAAATACACATTCTAGGATTCACTGATTTGGAAGATAACCTATAAGCACTCTGAACCAGGTTTCCTAAACCACTTCTGTTTCATGGGTTTCATTCATTTTATTTTGCAGTGGCTGTTGTCCCTCATTTTTGCAACTGCAAATTGTTTACATAAGAAATAAAGGATAATAAGAGTGGTATAAGAAACAGAGATGTATATCCTGATGATTAGATTCCTGCTGCATTGTAAACTTTCTGAACGAATGATTTGAATATTATCTTTGGGTTCTTGTTACAGATAACAACCTCCTTGAAGTATTTGAATACACTCTAGTATTTTAGAAAACTGAAAGTGTACACACTTCAGAAGTAGCTCCTATTCTTAAGTTAATAAATAACAAAATTCACTTCCTTCAAAGAATAGAGGGAAGATTTCTATTTATGCTTCCAAAAGGGAACTATTTTGCCCAAATTATCTAGCAAAATTAGACTTTGAGCAAGCATTGAAATTTTCAACCTAAAATACTCAAAATATGATTTTAACTGTTCAGAGTGATTACACCAGAAAGTATAATAACAAAGTCTGTTACAATAGATATGACTACATTAATATTTGAATGTAAAAGTTTATTGGATTCTAGTGCAAACATGAAACAATATTAAGGTATCTTTTCTATTTTTTTAAAATCTTTTTCTCTGTTTTTACAATCTGTCTCCAAGCATGTAACAACTCTCTCCACCTACCACATTTCCTCCTGTGTCTCTGCCTGCCACATTACTACAACCAGTGCTAATATAATTGCTATCAGCCAGACAATTTGTCTACAAACATTAGAACTCACAATTGCAAAACGATGTCTGTGATTTAGTCACCCCATTGCTAAGGAAGTTTCACTTCAAAAACTTTCTGCTAAAAAAAAAAAAAAATCTTTGCCGCCTTGCATGCTTTTTAGATACACCAGAGCTCAAAGTAACACTTTTTCAATTATACTTTATTTTCTTTTTTTTAAAGAAAAGAAGGAAGTCAGTAACTAGGTAACAGTTATTATAGCAAGTATATATAATAACAAGTACAATAAATCCATGAATTACACTGGATTTTTTAATTATCCAGCTTATATAAGAACAGCTGTACCAGAAGTTCTGCCGAGCTCCATAACCTGTCTCTGATAAACAGAGGGTAAAACAGGAGCAATCGTGGAGTGATGCTTCCCTCTAACATTCTCCCGACAATTCACAGTTTGCAGTGCAGGGGATTCCTCAGGCAGGTGTGGTCTCAATGTATGTCTATGCACTACACAGGTGTATTTCTGCATTGTAACCCTTGATGGCTTTCTCCTCCACAGAACACCACAGTTTCCCTTTAAGCCCATGCACACCACGAGCATCAAGATCAGTTCACCTTCAGCATTTTAACCAGGGAATTTTCAGGATCCCATTGGACTCTCCTTTCCCTCATTTACACCTTTCTCTCCTGGATAGTTCTACTAACATGAATCAAACACGCCAACACCTGCACTGTGTCAGACCAACCAGGAACTACACAATGCCGTTCAGACCTAGAAGCTGTACAGCCTCTTCTCAAGAGATGGAGGAAAAGCAAGAAATCAGAGGTTTCTGGAATGAATAAAGCAGGCTATCAGAAATGTAATCTTTGCAAAATACAAGGAACATCAATTTGCCATTTAAATCTAGATCACAGGCTGACATTTGACCACCTCTCCATAGAAACTGAAAATTTTACCATATGTGTTTTGATACAAGCATCAGGATTAATCAAATGCAAAGGTCTACTCAGAACCCCTTGTGATATCAAAGGCTGAAACCTGTATAATGGCTGCAGAATTTTTTTTATTGGGTAGTTATACTGCCTACATGGATTTTGTTATCAGGCTTTTAAATATGAAAAGGACTTTGAGTACAGACAAATCACAGGTATTGGTGATTTTCACTCCTGAACAGATGGGAAAGGGACAGAACACAGCATAAAGCCAGACGTGTTGCATGCACAAACAGATGTTTTCAGACTCATCTTATCATAGAAGGCAGACATCACTACTGAAAATAGTAAAAAGTTACTCTGCTCAACTGATGCTTCATACCTGAAACAGCTGATCCAGTCTGAAGGTAACTGGAGCTTCCCAGGAGTCCCAGAAACACAAAAGCCTTTTAAAGGCTACAACAGCCTTTTTAGCATTTAGCATGAAAGGTCAACTACAGGTCTCTCCTGCTGGATTTTAACACTTAGCATTCAAAAGCACAAGGGAAACCACCTCAGGAAATTCATTACTGTTAGAAAAAATGTGGACATATGCTACAATTGATGTAAAAAGGGAATTCACTGAAGAACTAGCATTTCCATTCAAATCATCCATTTAATTCTTCCAAGTGCAATAATTGCCAACTGTTTGCCCAATGGTAAACTACTCAAATGAGCTGTAACAGCTTCTCATCTCACTATTGCTGTTAATACATTAAAATACTTTTAAAGGCACTATGCAATGTTATTGGTGCCTCTTCTTATGATACAAAAATAGATGTATTGACAGAAACTATGATTTTGCTTACATATATCAGAAGTTTAAACAAAATATTTATTTCAACTAAATTAATTTTAATTATTAAATTACTGAGCCTAATATTTGTTATGGCTGAGTATAAGCAATTCTAAACATCCATCAACCAGTATGTAAAGGAAATAGATCCTTCTTTTGGAGGGCTGAGATGCACCTTCCTGAAGCCATATTATTTTACATGAACATCTGGATTAACAGTGTCCATTTAGTATGTTGGGACTTTAAGTCTGTTTGCGTTAACACAAGTGCTATTACTGTATTGTAAGTTTGGTTATCATACTTTGACACACAAAGTATGTTCTTCAGAAATAAGACTGGTAACCCCAAACTAAGGACAAGCAAACGCAATTAGGTGCATCCTGAAACAAACCAAACATGTGAAGGGAATGCCTGAAATACAGAGGCAAAAGATATCTTTTCACACTCAGTGAAAACCAGAAGTCACTTCAGAATTTCAATGAGATTAATTCACTATATCTGTATAGCTAAGCGTCCGGCAAAGAGAAGGCAGAAGCACATCCTTTTAGTTTTAATGGATTTCAGACTGAGTCTCCCTCTTGTTTAAATCAACTTTAAATACTGCACATTCCAATCTCTAGAGAGACTGCAATAAAATTACTGCAGATAAAGAAATTAAATTCCCCCTTGAGGAAAGGCTACTGGCAGGAAGACCTTATTCTTTTATATGGGTAACAATAATTATTGCTTGCATTTATACAACACCTTTCAGCTAAGGATCTCAATGTACTTTATAAACACCTGTACAGTATAATAAAGTATACACTATAAATACACAGTACAGGAGCTAGTTGCTGTTATACCTACTTAACTATATGTCAGCAAATAATAATTCAACTCTATTGAAGAAACTTTCTACCATTGGAGCATTTCTGTAGGTTCAAGTAAAAGTCAGGTGCCCTGAGCACACAAGTAGCAGAAAGGCTGTCAAAGCTGCCAGCTCTCATGTTGTTGGCACCATCTAGGGATGGAGTCCTCTTCACTGAGGAAAATGGAATTCTCTTTAAGGTTACTATTTCTCAACCAGCCTCAGAATTTGGACAACCAAGTCCTTACTGATGTTAATTTTGCACTATCTCTGATCTTCTATGCTTTGGCGGATGCCAGTCACTCCATTGCTTGCTTTTCAGAGAATTCAGTACAAGGTGGTACAGGGGCACTGAATCTGTACTGTCTCGAGCCTGATCACCATTAGTACAGAGCGCTCTGATCGAGTCAGCGTCAGACTGCAATTATCAGTAAGGCTCTGTGTCACTACACCACAGGCACCATATGGACGCCAGCTCACGTGAAGCCTGAGCTGCACAGAGCTCACCTGCCCTGGCAAGCCCATCCTGAACTACTTGGCAAGCTAAGGACAACCGTGTGCATATTTTGCAGAATATGATCAGAACCCAGGAAGAACCACCCTCTGGTCAATCTTTATTTTACTTAAATGATGTCCATCAGGCTCTAATGAGGATGGTGTATCTGAAGTTTAATTTCCTTGCTAGCTGTTTCACTCACAAAGTGTATTTTCATATAGACACTGAATTCAGAAAATGAGAAAAATTATGTATCCTTCTTTAATTTCCTACTTTTTTAAAGTAGGATATTTGGGATACAACCTCCATGAAACTCTGTACAAAAGTGCTAAAGGATACAAAAATCAATTCTAGACTCCTCTGTTCGCCAGTGTTCTCTGTTAAAAGCAAGATGAGAAGGATCCCTACTGAGATAACAAATCTCTTGGCGGGAGCAGGAGGGTGTTGAAAACAAAAACTAAGTTCATGTCACACATAATGACCATCAATTAATCCCTCTTGTAGGAATATGCCAATAACAAGCAAACATGAAAAAAATCAACTGCCAATTATTCATTTGCATTATGACAAACTACTTTCAGTATGATGACAAATACAAGTATTCCATTCTCTAACAACATGACTCTGATCCCAGAGGAGGAAAAAAAACCAAACCACAAACTAACAACATGCTAGAGAATAAAAACATGAATCTTTGTCATCAGCTAAAATCTCCTCAGGCATCCCTCTGTTAGCTCCATGCTTTTGGAGAATGAGTAATGATTACTGAAAAGACAACTGGTAGCACTGAGTGGTACATTGTACCAAGATTAGTGCCAAAAGATTCTCCACTCATCATACTGTAAACAAAAGTAACACATTTTAACAGACTGAAAAATGACATGGTTTAGGCCTTAGTTCTACAAACATTTGAGTGTGTTTAGCTTTGTGTGAGGAAACTCAAGCTAAGTCTCCTCCCGCATACAAAATCTCTCAACATATGAATAAGTCCACATAGCTACTACACACTGTGATTTATTCCTATGATGATAACCAAGATAAACACCTAAAACACGTAGAACATATTCCCACCTTCCCAGATTTGAAGCCCTTCTTTCTTAAAACTGCAACAGAAAACAAGCAGAAAGTTTCACTCCTTTTTAACCAATCCTCCTGCACGACCCTCCTCTCCAAACAACAAAAGTGATATTTTAACAGCTTGTGCCCATGCCTGAATACATGGCCTTTGTGAAGGCACAGTAAACCTGCTCTCGACAAGCATGCCGATGATTTGTTTCATATGTGCCCAGACACAAGAGCAATTACCCAGGTTTCACTGAAGCACTCCATTTGAAAATTAACAACCATCTGTAACAATAGCTTTTCTGCTTCTCTTTACACCATATTTCTATAGAGCAAAGAGAAATATTTACAGGTTTAGGAAAATAGCATCTCCTCATTAAAAACTCAGCTATAGAAAAGGATAATGGGAAAATGGAGCACATTGCTACAAAGACTTTTCTGACTCCATTAATGTGTCCCACAGAAGTTTAAATAAAATACTGGTATTTGAAGAAAAGAAGTCGAGTACAGTAAGAGAGTCCTTTGTTTACGAGTCACAACCATCCCATTTGGCAGCAGAATAAGTCTCCAAAAAATTCCAGTCACAACTAACTAGAAAGTTATTTTGAAATCTACACTCAGAGATACCTAAGTGCTTGGACAAGGGAAACAAAAACTTCACATCCAAAAGCAAGAAGCATTCAGGGTTCTCAGTTTACTTTGGTGACACTAGGGGCTTTTATTTGCATATTTTATTTGCATACTTTACATAAATATATGTGTAAATGAAATGAGAGCTATAAGCCCAAAAAAATTTAAATTGAGATTTGATTGTGGGACTCTTCAAAACAACTCCCTCAAAATCTGACAAGCTTTCATCTACTCGTTACAGCCATTAATATGAAGGCCAGTTAGGAAGTCCAATATACCCTAAGGTTAACGTTTGAATGAAGAGGTCTACTTTTTCCCACCCTAATTAACTTAATTCCTTAGCTAATGTCTTCTAATTTACTGAAAAGGAATTAGGCAATTCTGAATGTCACTGGGAAAAATTTTATCATTGGAAAAGGCTGTGAAGAACATCTCTGGCTGAGCGGCACCATGCAGGTGCCGGTGCCTTTTCTGGGTGCTGGCAAATCTGCACACCTTAACATAGTTCACAGAAGCAGACACTGTGCTAATTTCAGTTACTTTAAATAAAGCAATGGCTTAGAAGAGGACAAGATGTCGTGCCAGAAAGGATAGGATAATATGTTACTGCTGGCCATCCAAATATCCATCAATCATTAAAGACAAGATTTTAACGTAATTACTGACTTATCTTTTTTCTATTCTTGTGGAATAGCTGGAGAGGGGAAAACAGAACCCTTTCCTTAAGAAAAGATTACATTACTACAATGCAGCAAAAAGAAAATATAACATTAAAAATATAACTAGTAAATTCACATTACTTTTATATATTCCAATTCCTGAGAAAAAATTAAATCTGAGTTCATGAGAACAATTTAACCATGTGAAGTTTTACTATAAAGGTATGGAAAGTCTGTCTTAACTCTAGATGAACCAATGGCAGGTTTTCAGATTAACATATGGAGTTTTTTATCTTTATCTTTCATTCTGCTCCTCACTCCAGGTAGAATTCCAGGTTTTTATTCCTGGGGAATAACACATCAAGCTCTGCCTCTTTAAAGCTTTAAAATAACTTTCACATACTAAAATTGATCATAAAATGACCACATAAAGACAACATTTCTCATTCTACTAGCTCATTCATTCAGTATAGTTTATGCCACTTTTAGTTGTTTTAAGGTTTAAGTTTAATCATCCTGATAATCACAGTTCTTTGATACTCCATAATATGTTCTAGTACTTCTGCATCTTTGAAATATATTTGGTTAATATGATTAATAACTTCGAGGGATGGGGAGGTGAGAGACTTCTTGTCAGGAGAATGTGACCCAGATCTCTGAGAGACCACTTAAGAATGCCAGCAGGAAATCTTTGGAAGGCCACATAACACTGAGTGATTTTTTTTCATCTTAAGACATCTTTGTTATTTTATCATCTCATTCTCCTCATTTTAGCAAAAAAAGAGGTTCATTCCAGTTCAGGTATTTCGTCATATCTCTTCATTCACTCATATAATTATTCCTCTCACTATCATGAGGTTGCTCTTGGTCATTCAGTACATTAACAGATTTCATCTGCACGTTCTTGCTTCTCACCCTGAATATTTATTTAGATGCATCTTTTGACATATAACTACAATGACTTCTACAGCAGCGCAGACAATATAGCTGTAAACTTCAGGGAATGAGACAGCCATGTAAACTGCTGGAAATACCCTTATTTCAAAACCTTCTGGCAAGAGGTTGCAGATACAGTTTCACACTTCATTTCTTTTGACATGTCCCCAGAAACACTGCTGTGCGTATCTAGTGACAGTATTTGAAACCTCACGTCCCAGCCACCTCCCAGGCTCTATTACACTCTCTACTGTTTGCATGAGAAAGAATTCTTTTTTTTTTCCCCTAGAAACAAGTATTCAGTGTTTGTATGAACACAGCTCTTTTGCTCAAAAGAGTGGAATGAATGACCAGTAAAATGTACTTTAACACCAGAAAAAGAGAGAGTTGGAAGCAATTCTCTTGGGAGTTAGGTCACTGATTAAATTCTTTATAGAGTAGGATCTATTTTTTTTTTTCTCCTTTCTTATGTAGAAAGAGTCTAATACTAAAAATACCAGTTTCTGCAATTTCTGGCTATATTATAATGGTAACTCCCATATCCTTTTATTTCATGCAAGTAAAATGGGATCATATGAATGATACATGAATTTATATAATCTTATTTTTTCTATTTTATATTTCACAGATTGAAACATATAAATTAAATTTATTTTAATGAGTGAAATAAGTCCCCACTCTCTTCTTATAGAGCATTCATTTTCATCTGAAGTGATCAATGATAAATTTATTGATTCTACAACGTTAAGAGGTTTACCTATGTGTATATAAGTAGTCTTTCCCAGCCCCAATTAGTAAAAGTCCTATCAAAAAAATTAGTATCTGTTTAAATCTTCTCTGAAGTATGAGAGGCAGGTAGGGGTAATAGGACTCCATTGCTATAGCACTAAATAACAAGCAATAAAAATATTTCCCCTGAGCAAATATGGTACAATTGAAGTGCAGAAGCCAAAGGAGGAATATTAGAATGAATATAGACTAGTTAATTGAGGATAAACATACCAGGGAAAAAAAAATGCTTCTTGAACTTTGCAGTATGCTGATAACAATTTGAAGAGGCAGTGAGTAAAAAAAACCTACTTAGAAGAGAGGAGAATGAATCATCTGAAATTTGCAATGGATTTACTGAAGTGCATAGTCCCATGGGCTAAAAAGATGTGGAGATACCAAGGTTGATTGTGAAAATGAAAGAACTGGACACTGAAGAGTGTCATGGGAATACTGAGGCAAATTCTTTTAGCAACTGCTAAAGAACAGAAAGGAAAAAACAACACAAATTGAAGTGTATCCTCAGCCTGTTTCTTCATTTTCATTTTTGGCCTGGTTCTGAAGAAAGAAAAACAAAAAAAAACCCAAACAAACAAGATCACAAACCAAAACCAATTGAGAAGATTCCAAATGAACAGCCAAAACATCACAGCATCTCTTTTAAGTTTTGATTCTGGGAAAGTGGAAAGGATCTTTCCATTAGCACAGGTTGGGGGGGGGGGGGGGGGGGGGAAGAATAAGAGTCATTAGGTGAGGGAGATAACCCCTTCATGATAATGTCTGTTCTGTGTTCCAAGAGTTAGATTCCTTCTCTCAGAGGCAAACAAAGAAAACAAAGGTTTTTTCCTTTAAACTTTTACTCAGAAATCAAGCATCAGCTACACTGGGCAAGATTTCAGACAATGTGCAGAGTTATCCAGGACAAGCACCCACCAACATGGATGATCTTATTCAAAAACCTGTTAAATTCCACCTTCAGAAAACTCCACCCCCTGTGCTGCCATTTCCCTGTTTCCACATGGATGCCAGCTCCTTCTCTTCCTCCTCCTCCTCTCTCCCATTCCGCTCAAGGCCAGAGGTTCCCCTCTCACTGTGCCTCCCTCTGCTATATCTGTGAATCATGGATGCGCTCCCAAAGAGGGGACACTAATTAGAGTGCAACTCTCATCCTCTGTGAATGCCACTGCTTTCTTATTCTGAGGTATCCTGTTTTCCTTGTCTTCCAAAAGAACAGATGGGAAAAGAAAGGATGTTGCTATGGAAGGTGCTTCCAGTAAATCATCATTCTAAAATAAATAATTAAAGGTAAAGAGTCCTTTCTAAATCATGTTTGAAAACTCCAAATTGAAAAGGACTTCAGTGGCTACTATTTTGGCCAATCTTTACTGCATTATATTAATTCTGATGGAGAAATAGACTCATGCACTCCTGAGGAGTTCATTCCTTCAGCCGAAGCGTAAGCAGGCAGTATCAAGCAGGCTGAGAGCTGTGATATCACTTCAGTCAATGGCATAAGGAAAGCAGTTACTTCAACACCGCTGTGCAGTTCCAGTGTCCACTCTTCAAAGGAAATGTTAAAAACCCAGGGCAGAGCTACAGAAATGACTGAGTCTGGGAAGAGTGCTTTATAGTGAGAGACTGAAGAGCTTCAATCTACTTCGTCGATAGGATAGAAGGTTAAGTCTAATGAAAATTTAAACAAGGATAAAACTTTTGGTAGAAAACTCTTTCAGTGATAAGAAAAACAGCAGAGGGAGGTCTGCTAGCCAGACTCTAAACCAAAACAATCAGAAAACAAATAAAACACATTTCTTAAACTAGTGAAAACAACTGAACTTATTAGAGCAATTTCCTTTGGGATGCGGTGATACAGATTACATGTTTACAAGTCCCCATGTGAGAGTTTTCTAAAAGATATGCAATAGCTGAAAGAACTCATAAACTTAACTCAAAAATAAAAATGTGATATTTTATGGCTTGTGTTATGTAATGAGTCAGAATATTCCGGCCTTAAATCTTTGGCTTTTTGAACTTAATGAACATTTGTGTAGTTTTGAAAAAATATTTGCAAAGGTAACACAACAACAACGTAAATCTGAAAATAAACCTGAGCAGAAAACTGAGTACATTCTCAGCAGTGCTGCATCATTGTGAGGAGATGACTGCATGTGTATGGGGTTTTGTGGAAATTTCCATCTCATCTGCATGAGAGGTTCATACAGCTTGACCACAGAAGTTAAAAAAAAGGATATATGCTGAATAACCTAAAACTGAGAAGAAAGAAAATTAAACTATCAGTTGCCTTTGTATTGCATTCTGTAGGATTAGACAATACCATGACTCCAGAAAAGACCTATCCCAACGAAAGAAAATTAAGTTGTATAGGCTTATTGTCTTAATTTCTCCTTCAGTCTGAAATCTGCCTTTGCTAATATTTAAAATAAGATATATTTTTAAAATAACTACTAGAAAAACTCAGATATTCTGAAAACACCAAGTTAAAAACATTTAAAGGAAATATCCACATTGGTATTCAGACAATATCCCACGAAAACTATATTACATGGTTTGAATTACATAAATCATACCAAAACCACTTTATATAATCATTAAAATTTGCATTTTACACATATTACGATGAAAATAAGTTTACAGAATAACTGTTCAAAAACTTTTCCTTGTTTCCAGTTTTATAATTCACTACTGCAAATGAATTTTTGTGATGTTTATCTTACACTGTCTTTGATGTTTCATATCTTAGTTTCTTTTCTTCCCTTTTTATTTTTTTATCCAACCTATCCCTTATTCCCATTGCAATAAATAGTCACTTTGATTTACAATACCCTTCAGCCAACTCAACAGGATTATATATATTTTTTTTTAAAAAAAGATCAAAACTAAAAAAACTAAATGGAAGTCCTTATTTCGTAGATTATTTTTTTTTGTAAGACAAGGGTTTGAACTTTCCTTTTTTTCTATTTATAATTGTGTTTACAATTTTATTGTGACATTGTCAGTGGAAAGACGAAAATAAACTGCAAATATAGCCTTTAAAGATATAAGCAGCCATTTGTTGCAGTTTTCTACATAAATGATAGGAGACTGAACAGTTAAAAGGACAAGTTATACAATGGAGGTTCAAAAAACAATGTTGAACATCTTTATGATTTTAGACAGATACTACTTCTTTCTTCTTCTTAAAGACTTTCCAAAGGTCTATATAGACTCAAATGTCTGCTGTCTCATACTCATCAGACATCCAGTGCCTATTTCTGTTGCAGCCTGCACTTCAACTAATTTGAATGTCTATTATTAGTTCTCTAATTAATAGATTTCACAGAATCTGATTACTGCTACAAACAAAATGGTCAAGCTCCCCTTAAAGTTGCCCAATTTCTTTTTAGTCTCTACTAAAAGCAGCTGAAAGTCATGTTAGACTGAAAATTAAAATTACTATATCTGCAGGTTCATTAAATTTATCTGATACAATTTTTAGGGATTACACTACATGGAAAGTGATAACTGTACTTTTGCTTTCAATATGTGCATATAAATAATGGAGATTTAATAAAATTAGAATTTAGCATTCTTCACAGCAGTAGTTATAAAATCGTTAACATCACTCTTTCTTCTGTGCAATTCTCTGGACTTGACTCTGACCCCATCTACTCACCTCTGCATCAGAGCACCCTCACTTTAACCCCATCCTCACCTACCAGACACTCTTCCCATGTAAACATTAAAGGGCTATCACCTTTTCCCCTTCACCCTAAAAGGGCTCTGCCCCCCACTTTAAAGCATCTCTAAAACAGTGTGGTCCCCTTAGGGATCCAGTAAAATAGCAGGCGCAGCTCTCCCAAGCACTGCAAGTCAACCAGGGTGGCCACTGCCCTGTAAGAGACTTAGCCAGACAAGGAGCTGGAGAGTCCCAAAACCCCTTTCTAATTTGTATGGTTTTATTCTTGCAGACTGGCTTACCCCAAAAGTCCCCTTGCTACAGGTGAAACTAATATACATTTCATTAACAATAATGCCAGGATTCTTTCCTACATCTCCAAAGACGCCTCTCTGCAGTGCCCATCAACTCCACATGAGCATTACTTTTCCCACAGTTCCCAGAGCTGCTGGAGCAGGGGATGGCAGGATGGAGGAGAGGGCAAGAGAGCTACAAGACAGGGAAGGAGAGGAACCAGGGCTGGGTGAGGTGTTTTGGAGAACCACTACCTTGTAGGCTAGGACCTGGCTGTAACTCAGAAAGCGAATGATCAGCTTCTGAAGATCCATTGTGCCACTTCAGCAATATCAAACTCACAGAAAAGGCTAAGAACTCATTAGGATCATGCCAGAACTATTCCCCTGCAAGAAGGAATTAATTGTAAAGAGGTGGGTTTTTTTTCAGTTTGACAGTATATTTTCTTTTTATATACTGCTGCAGTTAGGAAGGTGACACTCCATAGCGCACCTCCAAATTCCCCCATCACACTTGAATGGCACGATAACCCCTACCTCTCACTTGGGCCCTAAGGCTCAGTGTGTGCAAATTCTTAGCATGATATTCCTTGCCATCGCTTCTCCTCCATTTGCCTGACAGAGACTAAGATTAGAAAAGACAGCTTGGCCTCCCATTTCCAGACAGAGAAAGAAATGGGCAAAACCAGTCCATTTGGATAGAAGTGGGATGTTTAGTTTATATATAGAGAAATGTCAGCTCTTCGTACAGGAGCAGATTTTTTTTTTTCATGGTCTCCTGCTGCCTTGATCCTGAATAACCAGTAGCCAAATGTGTTCATCAATCTGTGCTTTTCAGGCTGACATGCCCTTCTCTGCAGGTGGTCATTCCAGCAAACATCATCCAACTATCTTGGAAAGGCAATAATATTAAGAAAGCACCGTCAAGGAGTCTTTTAGTACTAGCAGATTTTGATCATGAAAATGCTTATTAAATCTGATACACTGGATGAATACACACATTTTTATTACACATCTAAGGAACTGTATTATCAAGCATATAAATATTCAAGTTCTGATATTAACCTTTACACCAAGTCCTTGGGCTATGGTGGAAGAGACAAAATAATTCTAGGTAAAAACTTTGAAAGTAGTGGGCTACTCAAACGAATAGACAAATGATTTAAATTGTGAGAACACTGGGTCTGTTCATCACATAAAGGTAAGGTACAGGTAGAGAGAGCTGAATGTTTTGGCCACCAGCTACAGCATGCCTGACAGTGCAAAAACATAAACTGTATTAAAATGTGATTTAATGTGATAAAATGTGATTGGCAGTGATTAATTTTAATCAGTTTTAATAACTCTAGCATTAGAAAGTTAAATTCCCTATCTTTATTACCAATGTATGTGGGCTTGTAATTATTATATTCATTAAAAAAATATAGCTCCTGAAGGACATGAGCCAGAAAAAAAAAAAGGGAAGATGTCCAGACTCCATTTAGACATCAAAAAATGAAAAATGCCTAAGTGATACAAAGTAATGATATTTGTAACCTTGATTTTAGATATTTAATTCCCAACCCTTACTGGAAGAAAAATTAATCTTTTCAACAATCTAACATTTGGTTTTATGTAAAAGAATTTCCTAATATGCAAGGCACATTTGAATAAATATCTTGCCATTGTTCTTCATGTTTTTTCATTATCAAATCATCCTCTGTTTATTTCGTTGGGGAATAACAGCACATGGAGGCCTAACTTGCATGTCATCTACCCAGCAATAGGTGCTGTTAGCACTTCATGAGAGAGGGTTCCTCCTCTGAGGAATTACAAATCCAAACAGAAAGTGCATCTGAGGAAAGAAAAAAAATCAGAGTAAAATTATTTACTCTTCAGAGTCACATTAGAAATCACACCAGATCTTAAGATCCTTCCAATACTTCAGGTCTATGGTTCCACCTCTGGCATCTGGCAAGTCTTACAGGAACATATTCTTTGGAGTACTTAGAAGTCTCATGTTGCAACGAGATGCCTCATGACAATTTCAGAACTTTTAAGTCTACTCCCCAGTAAAACTGTTAGGCAACTGGATACTTTTAACACTTTTCTAAAAGAAAATAATAATCTAATTCTGGATGTCTATGTCCCCGTTCCCCATCTAAATCAGTAAGAGTGCTTTTTCACATGGGTATTGCAAGGACAAAACACTTTAAAGTGGATAAATTATCCAAATTCTACATGAACAGAAGCAATACTCTCTTATTTTAAATAAATCATTAAGAAACACATCCAAAGGCTCAGAAACTCCTTACATTCTATCTTCATTAAGATCCAAACATCGGAGACCTACTTAATCCAAGCAATGGATAGCTCTAGTGTGTTTGCTTGTCTCTCCTGCTCTCTTCCCCTCCCCAGGCAAGAAGCAGTATTTTTAAGTGCAAGTAGGTTCCTGGGAAACTGCTGCTTGGTGGGCAAGGCTTAAGAAACAGCAGTAGTTAGCAAGGAGATTCACACATGGAAACATGCAAGGGGAAAAAATGTTTTCACAAAGTTGTTTGGCTCTTTGTTTAAGAGTGAGGAAGAGTCATTGGTGAACATGACGTAAACATTTTGTTTTTATTTTCCCAGGTTGCTGGATGGAAACTTGAGATGATGCTTATTAGTCAGACCTAGAAATACCAGACCTACCCAGTACCAGAAAGAGATGTTACATGGTTATGCACTTTTAGATATCAAAAAGAGTACTCGAAGTCTGTCTATGTAAGTAGCTCTGGCAGGGGGACAGACATTGAGACTCTTTTTTTGGGGGGCATTCGGAAGAGAAGAGGCCCAAAAGAGCAAAAACCTCAGTATGTTTAGGATGTTGCTGAAGTCTTCTATAACAGAAGAAAATCAAATAAGGGAAAAGGCATATGCATATGTAGTTTCATGTCCTCTGTCTTCTGTATCAAGTATATGTCCACATAGTTCATTTAAAAGTTGGATATGTTTCTCCTTTCATACAACAGTGCATTTTACAAAATGTTTCAGCTGTACCTATGCTATTCTTGGGCTAGCGCAATGTGCTGTGCTGTACTCAGAGATGTTTTAAAATGGAGTGAAAGAAGTATTTTTCCTTCCAGAGAGTTCCTTATTTCAGATCTAATCTGGAACATCAGCAAGTGTTACCATAAGCTATTGTACAGCACTCTGTGGGCTGCTATGAAGAAAGAAAATTCTATCCCAGCCAGACTCATACAGCTGCACAAGTCTTCCGCTGCCTTTCCCTTCTGTCATTGCTTGTTGCCATTTCCCTCTCCCGCCTGTCTTAGAATAGCCCCAGAATTTTACCCAGGGATGCGTTTGCAACCCCACAGTACTAAGAGACAATTAAAATAGCATCATCAACTCAATTTTAAAACCATATAGTACCTGGATTTCAGTTACTACGTTAAAATCAAACAATATCAATATCTTTAATATCCAGGGACTGGATAGATTAAAACCATTTGCACTTTGTGATAAAATCTATTCCCTTATATTGTTTACTGCCAGCATGAAGGAATTTAGTATCTATAATGAGTGACTTATTAAAAATATTACCAGTGATTCTTTGTAAAAATCAATTCTTGTTGATAATTTCAAAAAACACTAATTAAAAAGCTATACTGGCAAAATAGAGCTAGTCTAATAGGATCCTGGAAGAATCAATCACTATAATCATCTCTTGCCATAAACTCTATGGGAAGATTACAAATGTGATGCTTCAAAGGACGGGAAAATTCTTTTAAAATATAATTTGAACTTTACTTCTGAAATATCATGATCGTCAAGATCCATCACCCACAATCACTGCTCAGACTTACAATAAATCAAAGCTATGATTCAATAGTTACAATCAATCATGAGAGGGCAAATGGTGGGAATGGTACTGCCATGTCCAATACGTGCACTTCAGATTATACATGATAGACTATGTTAGTAAATGGCAAACAAAAAGCTGAGAGTGACTGCACAGGACTCATAAAACCTTACACAACAACTAATTAAAGCAAACAAACCAAAAAAGACAGAAAACCACCACAGAGATTCAGTTGAAGCAAAGCTACATCGCCTAAGGTGCTTAGGAGAGAGTGATTATTTACACATTGGAAATTAAAAGCTTACTCAAAAGAGATGTTATATGCCACTCTAGCAGAGCAAGTAAACAACCTTGGAAGAAATTTAAGCTGTGAAAGAGTTATTCAGGTAGAAAAATGACCAATTAGCAGAACATAATTGGGGGCTGTTTTGCAGGACCCTCAGAAAGAAAGGGTTCTGGGGATGGAATTTATATGGGAACCAAGATATTTTCCCATTTTCAACTTGTAAGAAAGATCCACTCCAGGCTACTCATACTTACAAATGAGAATTCAGTTAAAAAAGTCAATCCACATCAGGTCTACAATGCATTTTTAGTCTAAGAAAACTCTGTCCTAGAAGAAAATCTCTCTATGGATGACCAAAAAAATCCAGAAGTATAAATGTCTAAATCACATAAGATAATTTGCTAAGCTATTCCAGACAGATTTTTTTATCAGTATTTGTATATCTACAGTCATGTATCTTGCTGCCAGAAAGCATTCTGACAGTCTTAATTGCTGTAAGAAGTCATCAACCTTTTACTTCTTACTGCATAGCTACCAAAGACGAGTTGCTTTAGTCAAATACCTTATGCAAAGACTGTACCAGGATGGATGATTTTATACACGTACTTTAAAAAAATAAATCTAAATTGAATAATTGGAATCTATCTTCTTCACAGCCTACTTATATAGTTCATGCAATCTATCTGAACTAATACTTCCATGCAATAAATTGCGAGAAACAAATCATGAAGCACCGTTTCAGAGCAAAGTAGTATGTAGTCTAGTCTTCACTCACCATACAGGCTGAAATTTTAGTGCAGAAATTGCTTTCATTTCCTGTGAGGAATTAGAATGGCTTTTCTCCAGTAAACTGTAGATGTCTATTAAACAAAGTTATGGTGAGAAACAGAAGACGAACATTTAAATTTGCTGTCAAGAGTTTTCATTTTGATTATAGCAATTTCCAGTTTAAAGGGAATGAATATCCAGGAAAGCATTTAAAATTAATCCTTCCCTTCTGAAGTACCACTAAAATTCAGTTAGGAGTGAAATATGATTATTTCATTTCAAATCTTGTCATCTAGAATAAAAAAAGATTCAATTGTGTATTTATTTGGCAGTAGCTCACTAGGCAGAGTAAGGTGTCAAAGTCTTTAAAGGAGTTCTAAAATTCCAATTTCAGCTTTACTGCTTTCCTTCATAAACTATAGATCAGTGATAATTATGGTGCCAGCCTAGTTGTTCTACATTTTCTTTTTTCAAATTCCAAGTATAAATATCAGTGAGGAGCACTACTATATTTTAAGGTAGAAAGGAATTGCAAACCCTCTGTCTGCATAAAGGTCATCTTACCTCTTCCTTTTCTAATGCAAAATGAGACATTTGAGCACAGACAAAATACACAGTTAAACATAATGAGAAGGCTAAATGCCATTTCAAGTCTGTCTCCAATTACTGCACACAATAAACATTAATATTAATAGGAGTTCGAGGAATCCAACAAAACAATGACTTGAGCCTGGGCCTCCCATCATCTTGAGAAAGGCTGTCCCAGAAAAATTGTGCTTGTCATTTTTAGTAGAATGTGCCTATAAGAAAACTTGTTATCCAAAGTGATATGTGCTCAAAAAATTACTTTAAGCAAATTGGCATGTTCTAATAAGACATTTTACTTCAGACAAGCGTTAACATTCTGACCTGTCCTAGTGTTAATCTGTCCTCCAGTATCTTTTCCATGTGATCTTTACTTCATCCCCTCTTTTCTGGCTGAACAGCAGAGTTCCATTCTCTTTCCCAGATACTTTAATATCTATACACTGAGTCAGTCAAAAAGTTGTTGCTCCTTTCTTCGTAATATTTTTACTGTCTCCTGTTTCCTTTCCATCCTGTCAACACCGTGATATAGGTCTCTTATTTTTGACGTTGAATATGTACTCTTTTGAACTTTCCTAACAGCCACTGCACCTCTTCCAGTTCACACAAAATGCTGATTATCTTCCTGCGTAATTGTTCAGACTGTATCACCCTTGAGAGAAAACTTTCAGCAGCACAACTGATAGTCTAATAGTTCAAGCTCAGAGCAGTGTCCTTCCTCATGCTGTTCCCTCCCGATTTCCCACTCTACTCTTTTACAGATAACATGTAATCTTGAGCATGCTTCACCAAAAACACCAGTTCTATCCACCAACTTGTAAGTTCCTAACATCTACCCACCTGTAGCTTTTGCTGCACTTTCAAGAACTTCAACTAAAATTTTATCCTATCAGGCCACAACACTTTTCTGACATAAGCCTTGCCTAGAAAAGAGCCAGCATCCACCATGAAGCCTATGAGAAATGCCATCATTAATTACAGAGGCAGATGCACATGAAACAAGAACAAATACATTTTCATGTATTTCATTTATTTATATCTATACACACACATACTGTCTCCCCACACCTCTATGTTACTTTAAAAAGTTCAAAAGGAAGTATGATAACAGTTGCTAAATGTCTGGAACTTGGCAGAAATTTGAGATGAACAAAAACACTTAATACACACTGAGTCAGATTTCAACTGTTATCAAGGGGTACCACTTACCTTCCTACATGTAGCACTGAATAGAAAAATATCTGATCTATCTTGGACCCCAGAAATAGCCCAGCGCACTCCCCTTAGCTTTTGGCATTCTTGGCAGTGCAAAGCTCACAATGGTTTTGCACCACAGTGTTTACACCTGCCCTTGGCAAGGTGTAAACTCAGTAATGATGCCCTCAAGAGTGCATCCAGTTCTAAGAGTCAGTGAGGTTTGTGTGAAGGTGGCACAAAGCTTATTTAACTAATCAAAGCTGCCTTAAAACCACTGAGTGAAGTGATTCTGTGAGATCCTAGCCTTTCAAAGCTTACGTATACCCACTTTGAAAATAACACAGCAATATGAAAAATAAAGTCCTCATTTTGAAAACTGCTTTTCAGTATCAAAAAGATATCCCTCTGCTGAGGAAAAAACTAAGACCTTTAACCTCCCCTCAGCCAGATGTCATGATTCTTTCATTGTCTTTCCTATTTTAGATGGAACAGGAAAAATAAAGGGTAAACTGGACCACTTGAAAGACCTAACTATTGTCTGCTTTTTACCTTGCTGACTTCTGCTCAGTGTGCAATTTCAAGTGGATTGTTCCTGTAAGTGCCCCAATGGAAGGAAGTTTTTCCCCTAAAAGCAGTATAATCAGTGTAGATAAAACTAACGCAGAGCTGCTCTGTTTCTCAGGCATTGCTCTGTAGGCATAGTCCCCAGTGACCTCAACCTCACCAATTAACGAATTCCCTTCTTGTAGAATCAAATACAAACCTATTGGCAATCCTAGTCCAAGAAAGTTGCTACAGACACACTCAGTTCCGTGTTTCATTTATGCATTTAATTAATTAAGAACAAATGTATGGGCTAATATTCAGAGCTCACCATTGATGCGACTCTGTTTAAGGGCAATAGCAGTCATGATAATTAAAGCTTAAATACTTTTTAATAAGGCCCCTTAACAGTTGCTTTTTTCAACTATTTCTCCTGAAAAGCTTTATTAATTTGGAAAAGCCTTACACAGTCCAGGAATTCTGCAACTAGCTAATGATTTTAACTGAAGCATTTATGCCATCCTTGTCACCATGGTTTCCAGTGCAAACTCTGGCTGATGATTCCTTCCTATTTTCGCTTATTTCAAGCACGCTGGTCCAGCATTCACGCTAAAACATATAATCCTACACAGTTCAACACTAGCTTGCAAGCACTTACCTCTACAATTTCCACTAATTTTAATGAGATTTGTACATTCAAAAATGTAGGCAGAAGTTTGAAAATTTGGGGCTAACATCACATGTCTGACTATGTCAGCTCTAACTGCTGTCTACAAAACGGCCCTTAAGCATGTAACTTCTCAATAATTCTACAAACACCCACTTTAAAGTACATGGTCACCATCCTAAAGGATTCTGTAAACAGCAGTAACATAGATTAAAATTATATCAACCCGTCAGTGCAACATGTAGCATGGGCTTCCTAAAGAAACTATTTTACAGCCTCCATCCTTTCCTCCCCATCATTCCACCAGCTCAGTCTCCACATCCCTCAACCTCTGCCACCTTGCAGGTGCAGACTAGTACTCTCTCAGCATATGGCAGATGCACAGAGACTAAATCAATCTTCTCTTTCTCCCTGTCTCTTTTTCTAAAATCAAGTCAGACCTAATAGAAAAATACCAATTTTGCCCTATCTACAGTACCAAATTACTTTGCAGTGCCTTTGGAACATGCACTATCATTTCAAGAACAGGGAGATAGTGTTATACAGTCACCTGTCCTGGTACACATACGCGCACAACTGCCTGAGCACGATCCTGACTCGACGCGCTCAGCTTCTCTGTGTGGGACTGCCATGCTTCCAATGTGCAGCATGCAGAGAAGGAGCTCAGAAGTATTCCTTCATCTTTATTGTTTTTATGTCCTGTCATGGTAATCAGGGAAAGCAGAAACCCAGGAGAAAGGAAAAAAGGCAATACATGCAACTTCTGCCAGATTAATTTCTTTTTAGGCTAGTGGAGAGTTTAAAAAAAAATTAATTTAACAAGCATGATTCATTTCCTATTATTCATTGTGAGATCCATTCAATTATTGCTCTAACAGTACTTTGGAGCAAGGATAGCTCTCAGACACAGGGAAAGGTCAGTCTGACCTCTACTTCTAAACTCTGCCTAACACTTGCTTCCAGATCGTTCTCTTCCAAATGCAACAGTGGAGAACAAACACACAAGTCAACAAAAGAACCTTGCAGCTAAGGACCCACTTCGGGTAAGAAAGGAGCTGTGAATCTTAAAAAAAGAAATTATAGAGGGTATTTGCATAGTATTTGATGTTGGAAATAAACTTGATTTGAGGAGCTTGGCTGCAGACACAAAACAACCTTTCCAATTTCCTAGCTTGCTTAAATACAACGATTTGTTCTGGTCTCTTGTATGTAAACTAATTATGCCTATGGGTAAGCACTAGCCTCAATAACATGCCATGGGACTTGTAGCATGGAGAACTAACAGAAGAAACTAGCAAAATATGCTGTGAAAGGGGAAAAAGAAAGCAATTTTATTTTCTAGTTCCCTCAACCCTACAAGGAGCACACTTTGTGGTGGATATTCCCAGATTGGGAAGGGATGGGGGGAGAAGTCGCTTGCAGCAAGTCTTTCACATTACACAGTTTAGGTCAGAGGCTTAGGGGTCAGCCTCTGAACAAAGACAGACAGAAATGTGGACAGAGAACCACGAAGACTATTCTCTCAAAGGAAGGCAGAGGACAGATATGCCAGAGAACCAAAAAAAATGTACTTGCAATTTTGCAGTTGTCTCATAAGTGCTCGCGTCTTCCTGTCTTGGGACAGGAGGGTGAGCTATGCAAAGAAAGGCAAAGTGTTTTTTTTATCAGTGATGAAGCAGCATAGAAATCTGTGGGTAAAGACTGAACCATAGAGACAAGCACAGTTTTACCTCATGTACTTCAAGTTCTGAAGCCATCTCCAGCCCCACCAGCACAGCCTCTGCTCTCTTTAATGAGCCCTGTCATTGCCTCGATCCTGCCCCTCCAGAGCTTCCTGGCCCCCCCATCCTGCCTCAGCTTCTATTCCCACTCTTACTCACATCCCAACCCACCTCTGTCCCACGCCCATCAAGGCTCCCAAGCCAAAATAGAGAACTAAAATAGGTACCATTATCTCAGTGTAAGACGAACTTGCTTCTCAAGGAATGAAACCGATTGTGTTAGCATGACCAGCGTGATAGATCATATCAAAACCAGACATGAAGCCCCTACCTAGCTCCAAACTTCCACAGTGGTAGTCATGTTTAAATTTGTAGGTTTAGTAGGTAGCCCATTGGTATATTAATTTCATATATATATATTAAATTTGTAACTGTTTGACAGCATTTAGATTTTGGACAGTGTGAGATGCAAGATCAATGCTGAGTTCAAACAGAAGGAGAAGACAAGCACGTACCATTTGACAGCTACAAACGATACACAGTTTTGTAAGTTCTGCTCTGATCTCTTTTTATGCAAGTGTGCCAATTCTCCTTTGAAGTTAACAGACAGCCCCCTACAGAATACACTTCAAGCAATAAGAGGAGAAGTCCCTGTGTTTTGACAAGATCATGCATATGTGTTGCCTTGTATTAAAAAGTCTTAAACAACTGTATTCAAAGTACCTTGTCTATGAGGTTACAGGAGTCCCCCATTTTCCCAAACACACAATGCAGCAGTTTTTCAGTGTGCACTTGGACTAAAACAGAAATTGAAGAAATCCTTTCTGCACTGTACAAAATGGGAGTCTCCATTACCAGCCGCAGCTCTCCAGCTCAGAGGCCGGGCAGGTCGTGATTGACTGGGTGTTTAACAGAAAATGGCATTTAACTGTCTAGTCTGAAGGGCTGCAGCATGAAGCAGCCAAAACTCTCCCCTCAGAAGACAAAACCCATCAACTCCATTACATAGTGTTCTCCTCCAGTTCAAAGGACCAAAGCCTCACTGAGTTTATCAAAATGCCTCTTCTGCTTGGCAGGCTGGCAAACAAACCAGCATACATATATTAGAGACTAGTGACAGTTCAAGGGAAACATAAATAACAAACAATTTAACCTAGAATGATATTTAAGAGCTCTAGCATTCCCCAAGCATTTAACCACAGTTTGCATCTTAAATTATTAATATTGCAAAGGACATTTGCACAACAATTTTATCTGATTTAGGAGGCAAGCTGTAATCTTCTGCTGCTGCTGATTCCCTCCCCTGTAGTTACACTCCTGTATTTTGACACAGTCATTATTTTAGCTCTAACCAATGATGCCTCTAAGTGATGTCTATGACTCCAGGTACGGAATATATAACAGCAGCCACTTGTTATATCAGCACAAAACTTTGGTAAAGGGTTAGAGAAATTATTTTCTTTCACATTTCAACCCATTTTAATGCTTCAACCCACTTAAGTCTTGATCTTGATCATGAGTTTTACACTAACTCACTGTGTCAAAATGTGACTGTTGCATTGCTACACTGCAGCCCAAGACTAGAGGAAACTACTGAGTTTCAATTGACGTTTTTAGAAGTCATTACTTTGATCGGTGCTCTTCAAATCTGTGTCAGGAAAAATTAAAACGACAGCATTTAAAGATTAAGGATTTCCACTTACTCTGTGAATAAGTACAGCATAAAAAGCTCTAACATAAGCTGCGACTGTGCTGTTCTCCGTGACTCAGGTTTGACCCACAAGGGCCATTTTGTAGGTTAGTACAGAGTTTGTTCATTCAACTCAGATAAGGGTCAAATGTACTTAGTTCCAAGTTAATTTCCAGTATGAGTATTTTTACTAACAGCAAAACTCACATATGCATAATTAAACCTGTGTCACATACTTCAAATATTAGTGTTAATCACTGCCATGTAAGGACAAGAAGTTGCCAATACATCATAGTATGTTTAGTGCTGCAAGTGAAAATTTAAAAAGCATTCATACATTTAAGAGTCTGCATCTTATGTTACTTTTAGAAATAAGTACTCAAACCAGATACTTGAACATTTGAAGACTACAGAATTTTCTAACCCCACCACTTGTTTAAAGGAGTCAGAGTCAGCGGAGTCAGCAATCCACCTTAGCTGTAAAAACGGTTATAAACAAATGTATAAGCTGTTCTAAACTCGCCTAATTATCAGAAGATTCCTGTACACTATTTGTATGAATCCAAGATAGAGTAAATGCTTAACCCAAGTTTTTCATAGTACAGTAAAACAGAGTCAGTATCTATTAATAAGTTAAAAGTAAACAACTGAAACCAATGAAAATGAGAAAAAGAAAAAAATAATCAAAAACCCACTTAGAAATCAACAGCAGCAAAAATTCAAACAACTGTATGTATTTACAGACCCCCAGGTATTTTTAATATTAAAACCAAACAGTGCTGAAAGTAAATTGAAAAGGGTTTTAACTTCTTAGACACAAGTGAAATGTAATAAGACTTTATTGCATTACTTGCACAGCACTGCATCATGGACTAGATCCCTACGCGTTACTGGTTTGTTTAGTTTAATTGCTTCGATGTCAAATCAACGATAAGAATTTTGGTCCAGCTGTGAGACCCTGACCCACAGCTAAACAAACAGATGAACAAACAAATAAAACCACCTTTTATGTTTGGAACAATCTCACAATATGAAACAACACCTTTCTTGATAGATGCATACATTCCACATCAAATTAGATCTCTACATAGTCTTTATGATTCCATATTAGTATTTAGGACAGCAGTATATAAATATTCAGCATGTGTGAACAACACAAAAGTCAATTTTTGCTAAACTGGTGTTTGGAGTACTTAAACAAACAATACTGGTCATAAATTTTGTTTTTCTTTATTCAAACCAATGTGTTCCTCTCCACATCCTACCAAGTGTACACCAATTAGATTATCTGTGTTTGCACACACTCACTTCTGTACATGTGTATGCAAATGCTTAAATGGAAGCTTGTGCTATATTCAGTGGTTTTGCGATTTCATAATAACAGCTTCTAATCACAGTTATTACCATTATTTATTACTCAGATCATACTCCAGGTGTGCATGTGCCTTACAGGCAACCAAGACAGATGTCAGAGCTAGAGAGCTGACTGGATGAGACACCATGGAGGAAACAGCAAGCACTGAGACAGTGACAGGACTAACAGTGTGAAGATCTCTGCAGTGATCATAAAAATACGTACATAAAACTAAATGCAATTTTAACAAACTAGCTTTGTTCCACAGCACATTTTCTTCCCTGTTTACATACAGCAGCAAATACCCACTGTGTTCCAAAGGGAAGGCTTGCTGAGGTAGGACTTCTACTTTCCATGCTCCTACCCTATGATTCAGAATTCCAGCTTTTCAGTCACAAGAAGTCCTAGCAATATAGCTGTGATGGAGCCATGCAAATTGTGGTCATACTCAAATACCTGAGGAATATCCACTGCTCCATTCTTTAGAGGTGTCAAAACCGGTCATTTATATCACCACCCTCTCTGATCCACTCAGCCTCAATGGCAGAGAAGATGCACTGATCTCCATTAACCTAACGCTCCCTTTCTCCAGAAACTGCCACGCCATTTGAAGACGCTCTAGAACACGGTGGGTGGGTTTTGGCTTATAGCTCTTCAACAAGTCAATTGATCCCTATGATCTGCTCAGAAAACTTAAGTTTAAAACGTGAAAGGAAAAGAACTTTGAGTGAAGACTGAGTTGCATGAAGCATACAGAAACTCACACACCAACTTGCTTTACTGTGGTCCATGTTGCATTAAGCCTTCCCCTAACACATGCAGTAAAACATCTCCAAAGGCCTTTAGTTTTAATGTCTCCACTTAAGGGAATGTAAATCTTGCAAAGAGCAAGATATTCTTACTTTGCCATCCAGGCAAGTGTATGCCACTTTTCAGTAAAATTATTTATATTCATGTCCATTTTATACAAGTGACATTACCACAAACGTAATGATGAAAACAGAAAGCTCTAGTATAGTCTGCCTTCACTATGAAAGGATGCATGAAATAATACTGACCATATTCACATTTCTAAATGAAACCAAAATAGAGTACACCTCACTCTCATTTTTACTTAACACATGATCAAATAAATTAAGGTGGGTTCTTTTTAATGTGCCTCCAATAGTGTATTTTTTTTTACATCCACCTTTTCTCCTTCCTTTGTGGTTATTAGAAAAGCAGTATTTGGGTGTGTTATCTCTTCTTTGTTTGTTTCATAGCTTACAATCTTGTTTATAGTAAGAATTCCAGATAAAATAAAAGTTTATTGGGCTGTATTGTAAAAATCTTGCAATAAAATGTCCTCGCCTGGGGCTAAACATTTTGCCAGGCTGTTTCCCCTTCCAAATTTTTACAAGATACCTGTTCAGCCTCATTCAAAATCGTACCAGTGAATACACAACAGTTGATGGTCAAGATTAATTCTTTTGTTTCTAGTCACTGGATAACATTTTGATTTAAATGAATTATGGTGTGCAAGTGATCTATAAAATGACTGACTTTGTAGCAGAGTCATTAAGTTGGAAAAGCTTCAAGAGCCTTGTCCGATTTTGTATTCCTTTCTAGTTTGAACTGTTATTTCCAAACATGTCTTTCCTTTCTGGCACAATGACCAAGTAAGACTTGGAAGGGTGTTTCCTCTGTATTTCCTTCCCCGAGATCGAACAACATAGGGAACCAGCCAGTAGTTCTATGCACTAGAGATTCTGAACAGAAAACAGATCAGTGCAAGGATCCAAAAAACATACAAGCTAATGTGTTGTCCGATTTCTTTGCCATTTTCTAGCTGGCTCTAATAAACCACTTGTTATTTAACATTCTGTAGCTGGAAATACTTCGTGTTTGTCTCTTGTTGTTTTAAAGAATACTCTTATATTATGCTGCTCCTCTTCATATCAAGGCAACTAAATTTACACAGTGCAAGTTACTTTGACAACTGGCATAATTTGCTTTCACTTATGACCTCAAAAGGCTCTAGGTGCCCCAATGCACTGACTGGAACTACACAAACTCCACCCTCTCCCCTGTCTACCAAAGGTGTATAGTGTAGTAGCTGTGAAAAGTTCCATGGAGAGAGGTTATTATGCTGCCTGTGATAAATACAATAAACCGTGTTCTTTCCTGTCAAATCATACAATAAGCTATACTGATTTTGCATGAGATCCAACTTTGTAACAAAGTAAAACTAAGGTATTATATCAAAACCTGATCCAGATGCTTAAATTAGTTTAAAAGAGGTGTGACGTAACCTACCTTCACGGAACTACTATTTTTGGTAAATTTGTCAGTTATTTTTAGGCTAGGCTGGCTACATTGGCCACTACTATAAAATCCTTTACAAAAGCTTCTGATGCAGGACTTAGACCTTAAAAGGGACAGTCATGCAATGGCTAAGAGTGAAAACAAAAGTATCAGTAATTGTACACTTAAAAACTTACTTATAACTATGACCATCAGAACCTGATTTAATGAGAAACATTATTGTACACAATGTTGGGATTAGCCCTTCTCCCTCTGCCTTTCTTCTTTAAGTATCACCACAGGATAGCTAGCTTCCACTTGCACATCCATCACTAGAAGAGGCACAGAAAATAATCATGACTTACATCATCTTCTCTGAAGTATAAACACCACCAGCTTTATCAAGAGTAAAGAGCTTACTTTGCTTACTTTCTTTGCTCATAGAGTGATAAAATAGTAATGCCAGACACTCATAATACCCTTGACATCTTCTAAAGTCAGGAAAAATCACTCCAATGTGATTAAATGAACACTGTAACTAAGAATTGTCAAAAAACTAATTCATTTCTCAGAGGTTAAACTTTTCACATGTGAAATATGATGTGACATGATTTCCCACAACCACCCGTTAAAACCTGAAAGATGCTTTTGGTACAATCACACCAGTATATCTTTTCTTTTTACTTGGTACAAACATTTGAAGGCTGATAAATAATCAAACGAAGCTACTGTAAATCTTTAATATATTTGGAAATTCATACTCAAATTTATTATAGGAAATTCAAAAGTACTGGTAAGTTTCATAATCATGAGGAGGAAATTTGTGATTCAGGCGAGCAGAAGTATAAACACTGTAAAGGTACCCTAGCTGTGAGCCGTCTAGACATGGATAGCACATATGAATAATTTTTTTAACATAGTATAGAAGTGGGTGTTCACGTGGGACAGGTGGAGAGGGAACCGTTGTGATCTCTTCGTCATGCTATGATAGGTAAGAAATTGTACTTTGCTACTCACAATATTTCACAAAGCAACAGATAGAAGACAGCACTTTCCAATGCAGATCTGAAACTATTCAATATGTGGTTCTAGAATACTAGATTCTAGTTTTGGGCAAAGAGAGGCAAAAAGAAAAAAGGAAAATTAAGAAAAATTAGACCAGTAATTATTTTTGCAATTTTGAACTTGTCTTCATATTGTGAACACTTTCAATGTGCTCTCATGTCAAAGGAGCCACAACCACTTGCACAAAGGCAGACAGAGATACTCTTGGTGACTTAATGAGAAATGAATTACAAGGAACACACACTGTAATGAAACCGTATCCAAAATGCCACATATAGACCATACCTCCAGTTCAAGACACATTATTTGTGTCGAATTCACAACAAATTAAGAATTCTGAATTCAACAGAACCTCAGTTCACAGAGCCACAAATGAAAAAACTCCCCTCTACACATCACAGCTTGATTAAACAGTGGTATTAATCATGCACTTGAAGTACTCTCTAATTAAAGGGTACATGGAAATCAGAATTAAGATGGTGATGGAGAAAACATACTGTCAACTAATAATGGAAGGTATGGTATACTTAGTGGTCTCCAATTACTTTAAGAATAACAGAATATTTTTCAAAGTATATTCAGAAAGTAAATTATTGGGAAAATATGAATTGACATTTTTGTCTCAAAATGAACCAACTGTATGTAAAATTTGTAAGTTAAAAAGAGCCCATCCCCATTTGCTCCCTCACTGGAAAAGACCAATTTTCTCAAACGTTCAAATTTTCAGGGTTTCATTAGATTCCCAACAGAAAAGCTTTCTCCCATGGCACAGGGAAGTACAGCAAAGTTGCCATTCTAAGATTCAGTGCTCTTTAACAGCAGAAAAAGTACTGGAAGGTGAAGAAAAAAAAGTTTGAACACAAGTCCAAGTAGGGTAACTACCACACATCATGCAATTTCCACCTATATAGACCCATCTTTCCTCTCATTTTCTCACTACATAGCATACAGCTAAAAGCCTATTTCTTCCTAAAGGAAGAACATGTTCTTTTTCAGTGAAGGAGAGGAAAGGAGCACATTCTAGACTGGACAATGACTAAACTAAAAGACACGAAAAAAAATGATAAGCATTCTTGAAGCTATGCACATCTTCTGAAAACCCAAAGTCTGAACATTCAGAACTTAATCCAACACTGGCTGCAGTCATTTGCTAATCTTTTTATTTTATTGAAAACAGCCTTTTGGCACTAAAAATTAAGAGTTGGTTTTGCCCCCAGCAGAGTCATTTCTCATCTGCACACTTTGATGACTACTTTCATAATGATTCAAATCTGACTTTTAAAGAACAGCTGTTGTTCTGTTTACTTCCTCTTGGTCCTTCTCTGGCATTCGTTTCTGACAGAAAGGTAACCGTAATATCTTCACCTGCGTATCTGCACGACATGAGGCCAGTAAATATATGAAAATAATAACAATGCTTAGCCCTGAGCCTGATGGTTTAATCCCACTAGTCAGAGAGCAAAGAGAGCATAGACACAAAAAAGAAGTACTTCTCCACCAAACTTTTTGATAGTCTGAGCAGATACTTTTATAGTAATTCCAATATGCTGAGAATTTGGCATTATTCATGTTTTACTATTTTCAGCTGGTTCATTTTTCTAATCTGATCAGCTAAACTTTGTCTTTCGAAAACATTCTTTGAACAAGAAATACATAATTCTCAATATTCATTCCACAAGACAAGTCACATGTCAGCTCAGAGAATCTGTGGATAATATGGGATGAATTGCTGCCAGGCTAAACTCAGAGCCATTCTGTATGACAGCGACAGAACTGTCTGAAGGGCAGCATATTGAAAAGAGGTCCTCCTCATGTTTGGACTCGATCTCAAAGGTCTTTTCCAACCTAAATGATTCTATGATTCTAATATTGCCAATATACTCTAATTCTGACCTTAAAAATTCCAGCATCCCAGGCTTCTAGTTCTCTTGGGGTGACTTTCATGCAAATTCATGACAAATTTTAAGCAAATCTGCAACAGATGAAAGATGTTCGATTGACAGCAATGTCAACATTTTTACAAAAGGGGACACTGGCAGGGCAATTGCGGCTGAAAGAGCATGAAAACTGCCTCATTTTTTTCAGATAAGCTTATTTCTAGAACAAAAGATTAGTTTCCTCTAATACCACATACTGGTTTCTCTAAACCAGGATTTGGAAGGTATTAGCCACTATGTAAATAGCCCAGCAGACTTTAACCCAACATGTCAATGGGTGTAGAAAGCACACTGCCTTACCTACACTCAAAAGGCAATATGCTAGTAAGTCACATCAACTTGTATTTTCAAAATCCCAGACAACCCAACTCTTTCTGACTTTTCATGACAATGTTTAGACAGCTGTTGACCAGAAAACTAACTTTCCATCCAGCCATTTTGCACTTATATGTCAGCAATGCAGTTTCATTAATACCACTGCATTTTAGCATTTAAAAAAAAGAAAAAAAAGAAAGAAAAAGTGAGCACATAAGGAAAAATCCATGTTATTAGCAAATCCTCCCTAATTTGCAATTCAAAGTGTATACATTCTGAATATATAAACAGATTATAACAAATCAAATCACACAGACTAAAACATTATTAAAAAAGGCAGCATCTCTTCTTGTGATGTTAAAAATCCACAACCCTGCTCCATCTATTTGTCTTCAAAGTGATTGTTACTGGATTTTCTCTCCATACACTTCACTAGAGAAATTATTTTCCTTCTCATGAAAATCACTCTGCCCTTAAAAACTGGTAGAACCTTTTCAGCTGCACTAATAGCAACACCTGCTTCTAAAAGCATGATTTTCAATTCAGTGTGTTGTTTTTTTTTTTACTACCGATTTTTGTCCTTTAAGATGCATCGATTTCTTTTTTTGCTGACCTTTACAGTATAAATGTCATTGTCAGATAAAATAATGGAACCCAGTAATCTATACACAGACTGGAGAAGATCCTTCACTGATTTCAACATGATATATCACAGTCTAATAAGAATTTAACTGTATTTCTTTAACAAACAAGTTTCTTTCCCTTAGTCTGATTCAGTTGGTATACAAAACACAAAGTTTATACTGGGGAAATATTCTGTAAGTGATACTGATTTCTAGTTGCCATGGAAATAATAAATTATTAACACGGTAAACGGTGCCCTCTCTTTGGTGAACAGGTAACTGCACGCAGCAGTCTTCACTTCCATGCAGGACACAGGTTGCAAATGAGGGTACCAGCAGCAGCTCAGCCATGACACCGCCCAGCCATCCACGGTGCTCAGGCAGAGGTTGCTCACATTTACATAACTTCTACAAAGACAATTGCTGGAAGAAATTGAAGTCTGCGTTACCATCAGTCAGACAATCTAAAAGGTATATCATTTTTTCTATGTGTCTAAATGTAATACTTGCCCAATCCCACTCCTATAATCAATCTCATTAATGCACAACACTGATGAAGCCACATGCTCGCTTCTCCTCTCTTGGCTGCCAAACGGCAGAGCTGGTGTGCACTGCTAGGTGTGAAGAACTATCCATTGTATTTACCTGGAAACTTCTTATTGCCCTCAACAGGTATCAAATTAGGTCTTTAAGTAATTAGATTCTTGAGCAAAAGTCTCATTTTCTGTATGCTTTCTGCAAAGGGCAGTGACCAGTGCTTTATAGTTATAATCTTGTCTACCCCACTGTACAGTCACTGAGACACCTACATATCTCAGCAGAGGGGCAAGCAACTAACAGTCTTCTCAGCCTGCTTGTACCTCTGACAAGCTTCATTTTCATTGCTTTAGGTCAGCTCCTCACTGTCCCTTCTGCCAAAGCTGTTCCACTGCCGTGAAAAGTAGATGAAATACACTGATCCAAAGAGACAAAGCACAAATAGTAATTTTAACCCATTAGGAGGCAAAGCTCTGCTTTAAAAAAAAAGGTCTGAGTGGTAACAAGTACAAAACCCCCTCAGTTTCCTCCTTCCCAGGGTGGGACGCTAGCTGCAAGCCAGAGTCACAGGTATTCCCCATCCCTTTGGGAGACGGGGAACACAGCAGTGCCCAAAGATCCAGCACTGGCTGACATCGTGGACAAGGCAACAGCAAGGCTGTGCCTTTCAAAAAGCTTTCGTTTGGGATCCTAAAAACAAACATAAGTTGACATGGACCCAAGATGTCCAGTTCTGTGAAAACAGGAACACTACTGGGCACGAGCAGGAAGGGAACATTTTATGCCTGGAAAACTGGTGAAAATATAAGGAGCTTTCAGCTGTGTATTAGTGACACAGCAGCTATTATGCCATGTTGACTCCGTCCTCCCAAGGGGTTTCTACTCAGGCTTTAAAAATATTCAAAAACCACTGGAAGTTAAGGCTGGAACCTTATTTATCTGCTTCATTGGCTCTGTTATGAGCTTAACTGGAGCTTTGTGAATGATGTCAGTCCTTCCTGGAGAAAACAGAGAGGTTGTACAGGGTGTTCAGTTGGAGCAGCTGCTTTTTCAATCAAGAGATACTTAATTAAGCAGAGAGGAAGAATACATAATGTACAGAAACAGGCTAGCTAGGGTTTTTAGCCAGGCAATGAAAAAAAGCGAGCTTGCAAGAAAAATATACCCGCCTACGTCCTTTGTATTAGGCTGGCTTTCTAAAGGAAAACCTATGAGTGCTGTGAAGCGTGGTAGAAGCACAACATTCAGGAAATAAGAAAGGAGACATCTGGGGAAAGCAGTCCATGGTCTGCTATGACCAGAGATGTCTGCTCCATGAAATTTCAGGGCAACAATTAGCATTCACTTCCAAAAATATATAGTTCTTTAAAGCAAATGAAGCATGAAGGAAACCCAATTACAGTAAGCACAGAAATGATCTGAACATACAACAAAAATGTCAGTGGTCTTGCTGTGCAACGGTGTCATGCTCTGTGCCTCCTACCAGATTATGGGACTGTTTAAAACTATTATCACTTTTTAAACATTCTTTTCTAAATTTAATTTCATTGATACATAAGCAGAACTCTCTTCTTCTCATTCTTAATGAATTCAGCAATTTTACTATTACTTTATGAAATGGCTGCAGACTCTCAGAGCCCAGGCAACCAAGAAATCAAATGATCACAGTAGGTGTACCAGGCTCTCATCTGCCTCTGGGCATTCACAAGCCTGTTATCACTTAAATGCCTGCTTGAGATTGCACCAGCGTATAGTTAAATGTTGCATTTTCATCACAAACCCACCTAATCTGGTCTTACACGTGGCATGCATTTCCTCCTCTGTCATGCTGGCTTAGGCGTGCTTTTGGGGATATTAGCATGGGCTGCGACACGTGGACTGAAAACACACATGGACATTATGGCTCATTCCCAAAAACTGCTCATGCTTGCTTACACTGGTGGGGTGCTCAGTTCCACTCAGATTTTATTACCTGAGTCCCCCAGAGCTAAAAATCAAATGTAGCTACATTGTAACCCACATTACAACTGTTCCACAAAGAGAAATAAAGAAGCAATTTCTGTAGCATTAGTCTCTCATATAGGAAAATGGAGTCATAATCAAGCAACGAGAATTTTTAAAAATGATGGTAAATTGATGTAGAAAAACACTAAAAACTACACCACACCATCCTTGCCATGACCATTCCATATCTTCAACATAAATGAACGTCTTAGACTAACGTGCTCTTTACAGAGAGGAAATAAGAAGGCTGTCTGTGGCTTTCCATAAAATTTTTGCGCTTCATAGACTTAAATCATAATACAACATTTTTTTTTTGTACAAATTAACATCTGATTTGTCTCTGCCTGTATAATCTTCATTCACTAACACACAGTTGTTACAATTTCTTTCTCTTCTATGAAAACTGGAGAAAAAAATCCCAAAGAAAATAGAAACATTCCTTGTGTCAAGTTTTTAATATTTGCTTCAAAGATCACCAGCGAGATAGCCACAGTCCAGGCTGTTTTGATAATTTTATCCCAAGTTTACCACTTTGAAATTGTCTACACACAATCATCTCATATTCACCCCTCAGAGCTGGCTGCTACCTGAATAATTTCAGGTATTGCTAAGTCTATTCCACATCTCATATTCAGATGACTCAGTTTCAGTGCCAATCAATGGCATCAATTGTGCAGATTATGAACAGAACTGTAAAATTAGCATTAACAGCTGAGCAACTGTGGAACTGATAAAACCACTTTGATGTAATGGTGAGTAATCATTGCTGAACCTCTCCATAGGAACTCGGCAGGGAGGGATGGGTTAATCATGTGCATTTCCACTGAGTATTACAAATGACATGCATATCAGCCCTAACAAGTAGCAGTTTCTAGCGCAGCTGACTTTCTTGAAGAAATCTGCAAAGGCATATAGCGATCATAGCCTTTTGTTGCCCCCTGTCCCCAACAGTTGGCATCTCGGCTCTAATTCATTTTGATGCCTCTGTAAGGAGCCTGGACTGGAACATGTACTTGGTTAGCCAAAGTGCGAATACCCACTTAGCAGCAAGATGCATCACTAGGATTACCTAGAGGTTACTATCTACAGGCTGGGCTAGCGTGACCCATAAACAAATGATTACCACCAGTAACTCCAAGGAAACACTGGGATTTCATGAAGAAAGCAGGTGCTACTAACACTAGAGAAAACTATGGTCTAAGTAAAACCCATGTCAGTCCTCCTCTGTCCATCCTCTTTCCCACACATCTGTGAATGCATTTTTGATGCAGCCACTGATGCCACTCGTGATTTAGAGCTTCTCAAAAGAAAGAGACCGCAGAGCTGTCCAGAGGGTTTTGCAGAACCTAAAGAGCGGATTGGGTACTGACAAGGAAAAACGGTGCAAAAAGTATTCACATTGGGGAACATTCTTCCAAAGCATATATCTAATAAAAATGTAGAGATGAACAGAAACATTGCATAGCTCTCCGACATTCACTGGTTCTTGGACATGGCCCTGCTTTGCAGCTTCTAACCATGGATGCAGCAAATGTCCATTGTTTGCTGTCCTCCCTCCTCACATAAGAGGGCACCGAGAGGTGGCTACACCGCCTCATGCCTATGATGTCACATCACCCTGCGGTTACTCGCAGGCATGGGAGATCCCTGGGGTATTTTTTCTTATTATGTTTCATAATAACAATATTATCTTTTTAAGCTTTATGACTTTGTAAAGTCAATATTGCTAGTCTCAACCATCCAAAACTAAGGACTCCAAAACCAGTAATGCTTACTTTAAAAATGTAGGTAGCTAAGATATGCACATTTTTTTCCTTTACCTTGTATCACAGTTAGATTTCCAAGCATTAATTTTTTTCTCCTCCCTAAAATCAGGCACAGGAAACACGTTAAATAAGCAAATAAGCAAATAAGAATTATAATAATAATCACATTCTGTCATAACTCCTGGAGCTGGGATGTGAAGAGAAGAAACCAAATAGCACAATACTCTTGATGAATTCACAGAACTTGACAATACACTGCTGACGAGACAGGAGACTTTGAAAAGACCAAAACAATCCCTTTGATGATAACAACCTGAATTTTACTGAATCCTCAACACTGCATCCCGAATAGCCACTTTTTAAAATGTATTAAAATTTATTGCAATAATGCCTTGCTGTCCATTCCACTACTTATAAAGCACAGAGCAGTCATCTAAATCTCCCATGATAATATCTTCAAGACAGAAGCTTATCAACAGTATAGAGAAGGAAAAAACCCATGGGTTGGGATTACACTTTTGATTATAAACTTCCTGAGAGAAAGATGTCATCAATCTACATTCTTTACAAACTCTACCACATAAAAGCCTCTTTTACACTAATAATAGCTGTCACGTTTTGTGCAAGCAGCACCTGCAACAATCCTCCTATGTGGAAAAGAAAAACTTGTAAGATACAACTATCAAAAGAAAGTCAGCCAGCATTATTTATTTTTTTTTGTAACGAAGCCCAGTTAATTTTTATCTTTCCATTGTCATCAGCATACCAGCTGTTACATCTCTCTTTAAGGAAGATTAGAGATTAATAGACCTGTTTTCAAAATATATTTGAGTACTTCCTTACTCTATAATATGTACATCCCAACACAGGAAACAATGGAAAGCCTGTTTCTAGACATCACAAAAAATCAGGTGATGAAGAAAAGTTCATCAGGATCCTCCCACGAGAAACATCAGTTCCACATTCACCATCCTGGCCCCCATTCAGCTCTTCTGTAGAGAACAATGGCAAAGATCACAGTACATTACAAGTGACTCAGAGCAGGAGGAAGCTCAGAAGCCCCTGGAAAGAGGCGAGTTGCCTGTTTCAAGGGCTGGGTAGGTGCCTCAGCCTGGTTTTTGTGGCAGAAGGAGTAGGTATTGCAAAGTGAGCTTAAAAGACTTCGCTCACTGACAGCATGTTGACGTGGCACTTCGTCACGCTATGAACTGCCACAGCAGCAGAACATGCAAACACCAGGAAGAATGTGAAGATGCCCCCATTAAACACTGTAAGCATTTAGGGCCTGTTCAGATCAGAGTTACTCACCAATGTAACTCTGCATTTATAAAAGCACACTGTGCTACCTCTCAGACAAAAACCAGTAATAAAAATAAGACTGGTTCCAAAATGAATCCTTAGCTCATACTATCCCTCTGACCTACCCATACCACTTTCAGCACAACAGGTTACCCCTTCATCTTTAGCCATTGCTAGTATTCTTTATCAGTCTCCATTGAAACCAACAACTTTCCGCATGGCATTGCATGGAAAACTTGCTAAAACACAGACCTATAAGAACCACTGAATTTATTGTACCTAAGCAATCGGTGGACTTACCAAGGAAAGATATCACATTAGTTTATAATACTTTGCCTTTAGAAATGTCATCTGGTATTATCCTATTTTCTTTTTTCTGTATTTACCTTTACCCATTTAAAAAATAAAACCAAAACACGTTTCCCCCTCCTCTAAATTGTTATTCTCTATTCAGGTAGATTTACAAAGTCTGTTGTTCTCTGGATTACTATTTCTCTCTCTCCTCTGCACTTCCACTAAATGAACTTCTTAAGTACAATTCCTGAATATACTATTATGGTTGCTACTCATCAATCACACAGTAATACCACTAAGTGGGTACAGTCATCAGAAATGTATTTCTGTATTATCGTAGGCAAGTTCTTTACAAAATCCAGCCAAGGGGTTAGCAGGTATCTTCTGTACAACTACACCACACTCTTCAGACTGTACTGCAGCCTTACTTGTCCTGCTGCCCATTGCCTTAGCCACCCTTTGATTAGCCATTCTAATTTTGCCAGTAGTCAATATTCATCAATCTTACTGAAATCCAAAAGCAAACATATTTACTGAGCTTTGGAAGCCTAGCTAGATCATCTTTTTTCTTTTTCACACCTCATTGTTTTCTTTTTGTTTATTTGGCCAGAGAACCTTTCATTTATAAGCACTAACTCAGCTTCAATTCACTGATTCTCATATAGCTCTAAAATACTTGGCCTCTAAGATGTGATATACTTCACTCATAATCTTTTCCTTCTTTCCTTATGCTTTGAGGTGATCATTCAGCCAGGTTAATGGGAATGGGTGGGTGGGTGCATGCGTGTTGTTTTAAAGAATTGTCACACTTCCTCCATGTTTAAGTTCTTGAGCTCTTCAGTTCAGAATTTGATAGTTATCTCCTTTACTTTCTCGGAATTTCACCTTTTGAAATCAGGAGCTTCAGATATAGACCAATTTTTATCTTTTCACTTAATTTAAAATCAGTTAATTTAGTCTCTTCCTGTCCAAGCTTCTTTTTTTACCTAATTCCTTTGTAATAGATTTACTATTGCCAGAAGAAAACCTGAAGCAGCATTTTATTGGTCCAGTGGACCTGTAAGTAATGTCATCTTTCTTGGGATAAATCACCTCATCATTTTGAACTACTATCTCCTCTCAGTTTGGATGGACCTCAGAGATCCAAATGCTCTATCCTCTTGTTCTTGATACAGAAAAGAAAAAGGGAAAGACAAGAACAGACAGGAGTAAGGGACCGTGTCTCGTTTTAAAGTAAGGAAATGTGAAGATCAGAGAAAACTTCAGGAGGAGACTGGTGATTGTAACACATTGTGTAAGCTCTGGGCTCAGGGCCAATCACCAGTTAAATTTGTGCCTTGGGCTTTAGCTGGCCGTTCCAGAAATAGTGATGCTATTCTAGGGAAGGTGCAGCTGGCTTCTTTTCTGTGACTCTGGCCACTAGCAGATCACATAAATGGACTAACACAATTAGAGCAATAGGCTGGGCAGTGATGCTCACCATAAGACACACCTCAATTTCTGTGCTTTAACAGGGGGCCTCAAGCTTCAGTTTCCTTCTTTGGGCAGAGGTGCCTTCAGTGTTACTTTAAATAAAAGTTGTGTGCTGAATCAAAACACAGTCAAAGCTAGTTTCGCATTTCTTCCTTTAATAGTTTGATTATATGCAATCGCATATTAAAAGAGACTGAAATACTTCATTCCCAGTGTTTGCTCTTTGTTCTTGAGAGAAATTCAGGGAGCTACCTTCTGCTATGTTGGCTCTGCAGCAAAATACTTTCAAAACAAAATTTCCACACTTTCTATTCATGGTATTTATTAACCTAGGTTTTAAAGAAACATTTTATAGTAGACAAACTAGCATTCCTCAGACCCTCATTCTTAACAAAAACGATTAGAGGGTTTTCAGGGTGTTCACTGAAGGTGCCAACTGACAAATCAGATGATGGAAACATTCTCAAACAGGAGGAAGAAAAGGAAAAATTCTTCCCCCCGGCCCCTTCTACCCCCCCTCCTCCAGCCCTGAAATAAATTCAGTGCTTCTATTGTATTTGCTTCTAAACAAATGATTGCTTAAGCTTTTCTACTGTCCAGAGGTACAAAATTACTCTGAACTAATTAATTACAAAAGCACCAAGTCCTAGTACCTGCAAAAGTGCATGGTCTCAATTGAAGCTACAGGTGAAAGACCCTAATCCTCTCTCCACTCACTCATTTTGATAATTGAGCCAAACAAACGCTTTCTAAAAAAGCAGCATACAGACATGGCAGGAGAATGCTTAATATCTAACCAAACTGTTCTTGACTCATACTTTACTTTGTGCAGACATAAATGATAAGGTATTTAGGAAAAAGTAATAGCCATTTATCCTTTCAAAAGGATAGTTCCTTCATTCTGTGCGGTTCAGTGCACAGCAACATAACTTATGAGTACAACACTTACCTTGATCTCAGCTAAATCAGTACATCAGCAGCCTAGGAGATCAACACTGACAGTTATCAGACGTCTACATGACAATCATATTTCACAGAGGTGCTCAAAATTAAGCCCACACATTTTCAATCCTGCTCACGTTTCCCAGCATGCACACTGGAAGAATATAGCTTCTCTACTACCACTTCTCTTAGCAAGCTGGGAAGACTTTCAAAGTTGAAACTAAATAATTTGAAGAAGGCATCAGGACATAAAATACCATTTGCCAAATACTAGGAGCATTACTGCTACAAAGTGGAATGCTCTCACAGGAAAAATCTACTACAGCAGATCTAAGGCAGCAGTCAGCTAGAATGAGAGTCTGCAGTGTGCGTTTTACAGGTCTGTCTAGAGCAAGACACTTTGGAAAAAGAATGTGTTTAGTGAACAAAGCAACTTCATTATCCCAGCTGAACTTGGAAACTGGCATCTTTGATTGTACTTCTGTTCTTGAGTAGCAAAGCTGCAGTGTTTTCTCAAAAGGTCTGTTGATGAGTGGCATATCCATCATACCTTTCTCCCCCCACACACATACAACCATCAGATCTCTTGATGACCAGCCTTCCACATGTAGCCTTTTGGAAGATCAGAAGGTGGGAATATCAGTGGAAGTAGAAATATTGAGAGAAAGAAGCATTTTACATAAATAGCCAACTGCAGACTAGCTGGAGAATTCCATACAGTACAGCACTTGTGTACACAACTGTCACTTCTGCTGCATTTCCTTAGCAGCTGCCATGTTTGACCTAATGCAGGAAAAGAGAAAAGTGAAATCAGGACAGGAAAAAAAAAAAAAAAAAGAAGAAAACAAAACAAAACACAGTAACAGAAAGAGAGCAGGCAGAAGAAGAAATAAAGATGTTAAAGAAGATATAAGAAAGGACAGGAAAAGTATCTCACCAGATTTTTTCCATGCAGTAAAAGACACTTAATTTGGGGGTGCTAGGTCCTACACTAGCTCAGTATTTACGTATATATATATTATATATTTTACACTTGGGTCCCTTCAAGTGCACCTTTACTGGAAGATAGCTAAGATATTGGGATCCAGCACCCTTCCTTGACACATTTCTTTCGTTCTTATTTTTCCCCAAAACTAATCATCATCATTACAATAAAGATATGACATCAGCTACAGACCTGGTTAATAAATCTTTGTGCATGTGAACATCTTTCAGTATAGTTTGTGCAACGCAGGAAAGGACTTTTCATTAGTTTCATAAAAGAATTTATGTGATCGTAAAAGCACCATGAAAGGAACAGTGCATAACACAAGACAAGACCATCTGAACAGAATGATTCATAATGGCATACAAATTCCAAAGACCAAGATGAAGACAACTCTCTGAATATTCAGCAGTAATGTCGGCAATAAGCCTAAGAACCAAATATGTTCTTTTGTGACCTTTGCATAATTCATTTGCTTTTACATGCAGTAGAAGAACCACCATTAATGGTTTTTGTAGAACATTTCCAAACTCATTTTTTTTGAAGCCTGTCACATTGTGATGATTTTTACAATAATGTTCCTGCCAATGCCACTTTCATTTTATTTTAGCTACAAGTTCCTGACATACAGTAGCCTGTTTCTCCTTGCGCAGTGCTCCTAGATTCAGATCAAAACAGATGAACACAGAAATGATTCAATGAAAACACTGTTTTCAACAATGCCTTCCTGGAAACTTTAAAAGACACACAGCTGCCCCTGTCTTGGCCAACACACATGGACCCAAACATCAAAGAGCAAGAGCAGATCAGAAAGGAAAGGTCCAAGAAGGAAGATTATCTATCAATTCGTCCTCCTCATTGGAACAACGAAGCTAAAAAATGTATTCATCACCAAGTAAGGATAAAAGATGTGTAGAGGGTTAACAGAAAAAGACAGACAGAAGGAAAAGAATAAGTAAGAAAGGAGACTTTTTTGTTTTGGTTTTGTTTTTTTTTTCTTCTTCTCAAGAGAGGATCAAGTGCAAAGCCTAAAAAGGCAAGACAGAAAAAAAGAAGTGAGACTCAGACTAGTGGCACCATCTACTTGAGGCAAATGGCAGATTCTCCTTCATTTGAGATCCTTTGTTCAAGGTGAATAGCTCTCCAAGCAATGTGCTATAACTCAATCAGCCTGCTGCATAAGTGATATTCAAGATAGATCAGATAAGATAATCCTCTCTGGCCTTAAAATACATGGATTTTTAAAAGGCTTTGACAAGGAAGGAAGTGAGCAGAGGTTACAAGATATGAAGGGCAAAACAAAGAATGATATATTTCAAAAATGGTAACAAAGAAATTCTCACTGTTTTCAAGCTTCAAAACAATGTGTATCCAGACTAGGAATTTTTAAGGGCATAATTCTTATTTTCATATAGATATGTACTCTCCAATACTACCTTTTTTCCCAAGATCCTGAATAAATATAATTATGTCTATTGTTTTAACTAAAAAAAAAAAAAAATCAAAAAAATTTAGGACGCAACTTAACATGAAAAAAGATATTCCATAGTTCATTAAATAGTACCTGGCAGGTTTCAAAAACAGGGTGTGGCATAAACTTCCCAAGTATTTCCTATTTACAACTGAGCACTTCTTAAAGTTCAAGAATATTCTTTTTTCTTGTAGTAGTAGTAGAGATCACAAACAACTCCAATCAAACACAAGTCCCCAGAAGAAAGATTCAGATGTTTTGTATTCTCAAAATTAGCAGGTATTCTTATGACAGTGGATTTTTCCAGTCCAAGTTTGCAATTACACAGCTATTCTGCTTGAAAGTCCATTGCACACAAGATTACAGTTTTTGTGACAGAAAATTTATATTTAAGATACAAAGACAGAACTCAGTGGCAGAGACTTCAACGACACCAAATAGCAATAAAATAGTTATTACTGGCATTGAAAGTTGCCCCAGAATATTTCACGTTTCACAGTTTATGTGAGTTTAAATTTATCCCTGAATATATATCTCTTTTGAAGTTACATTGCACCTATTTAGAAACCCTATTTTTAATTTTTCTCCCTTTTTGACACTAAGATTCCTTGCATGGTGTTTCCTTTATTAAAGTAAGGATACAAAACAAAACTAGAAAGAAAAACACGTATTGGCAGGAATATAGGCACTCTGATACAAACACTGAATATGGAACTGAGATTCAATGAATTGCACATTTAGTTAAATGTACAACACCCAGGTACTCAAACAAAAGACAAAGAACAAAACCTTTGAAATAAGTAGTTTGTACACAATAATATTTTTACATTTTAAGTAGAAAACTGCATCATTTCATTTCAACACGCAGAACTCCCATGAAAGCCATGGGTGTTGTTATTCCATGTTTCCATTGCAATTTTTATTTGGAGCCCCTCAGCCCAAATATCCCCCCCAGGTATGTTGAAAATCAGGCACTAAGCAATGAAACAACATTTTAACACTTGAGTCTCCTTATTCGCAAAATGGACTTTTCTTCATTAAATATTATGGCCACAGTGTGATAAAAGTTTTTTTAATATCTTAAGTTGCTGAAAGACTTAGCAAAGGAATTTAAGGAAAATATTTTCCGGAGTCTAGTAAAGTATGTCCAGTAAAGCAAAAACTCAATATAAATGCATTTTCTCTCAAAGACATTATGCTAGTACCGCACAAATGATGGTGAGGCAAGTAGCATCAAATTGAAATAGAATCATTTTCTAAACAATTTACTGTTATGATAAGAGTAGCATACAAGAAAAATTTAGCTCAATAAATAATATATTTGGAAATTCATGCAACATGAAACAGATGTTTAGAACCTGACTTATCAGCAAATTCAAAGGTCCTTGCAGAAGCCATATCTGTGTACTCACAGCACTGTTCTGCACAAAAGCCCTTTAGGCTCAGTCCCACCACACAGGTGAAAGAGAATTGCCGAGAAAGCAGCTTGAAGTTTTCCAAGACTAAGTCATCAACTAGAATTGGAATTTAGGAACTGAGTAGATGGGTGATTGTGTCAAGGCAAGCTGTAGCCAGCTGACTTCTGCTATCACCCAATAGCTCAATTACCGGTCTCAATAGCTGCCCAAAACCTCTGACACTCCAGACAGTTGCAAATAATACCAACTAGTGTTTGGCAAGTTGGAAGCCAGACTTTGACATCAGGGTTAGTGGGAGCAGATTGAAATAGAAAGTGTGGATGTTAGAACATCTAACATTTTCTAACTTGCATTTCCACACATAAAGTAACTAATAAATAATGTTCTTTCCCACGTGAACACCTCATTATTGAGGAGACTGATCACGCAAGTGAGTGCTCTGAATAAGGTCATATCATTGCAGCAGCCACAACCACAACATGAGTTAAAACCAGAAGATGAAGTGTATTTGGTGAAAAACTCACCAGAACGGTTAGCATCTGGGCACGTATTAAAAATCAGCGTGCCAGATTTCACCACAAATACTCACTTTGGCCTTGAGGCAAAAGATTCAGGCCTAGGGCACTTTGCAATCTGTTTAGGATAGGTCTGCTCTCCACTGCATTGACCAAGGTGAAGGAAGTTGTGAAATAAATTTGCATCACTGGAGTAAAGTTACAATCAAATTTGATGCTGATTCAATCCAAATGTATTGCCCTTAATGTCACTCCCCATAGCATTCATAGTCACAGCTGAGCATCCTATTCTTTTGGCTCCTTTTTTCACTGCTAAATACTTCTTTAAATCTATCAGTACCTATCATTCTTCTCATATTGCCAGAGGAAATTATTCACTTGAAGACATAGAAAAAAGATGTCAAGTACACATACCCAAAGGAATTGCAGGAAATGGACCAAAGTATACTCTTAAAAAATGAATACTAACAAAATGATTAAAGGCCCAACAAGTACTACTAGTAATATGGTAACTTCACCCTAAGATTTTAGCCTCAGTCCTTGAAGGAGGTGCATTGCTTTCACACACACACAAGGAGGAAAAGAGAAGAATATGGCTTTTCTAGGACTTTTTTCAAAACACAATTCATTGGCCAACAAATAAACAATATTATATTTAAAAGCCCATCCTACACACATAATAGATACTGAGGACGTCAGCAAAAGGTTGAGTGCACATAGTGAATTGCAAGATCTAGCTGAAAATATTAAGAACTAACACAATACACTCAATACATGCAACATTGTTAAGAATATGATAGAAGACACTAACATTTTAGTATGCTGAACTTCATCTCTAATTTTCAGCTTGACACTTTCTCTGCTGAACTGACCAAGGCTTGCTATTGTTCCAATTTATTAAAAGACAGAACCTACAGGGACATGTCTTTTTGTCTTAATACATCTGCACTTGTAAAACCATATTTATATTTTAAGCACAAATCATTTTTCAATCTATCCTTAATTGAATAACTGGAGGGGGAAACATTATTGAAGCACTTCAGAACTATTTTCATGTTTATGTAAAAAAAAAAAAAAATCACCCTGATCCACTTTGTTCAAATTGATATTGTTTCATCTTTTATTTCATTATGTACAATCTCTCTAAAAACTGATCTAAGGAGGTTGTACATAGCTGAGAAAGGTATGGTACCTTAGACAGTGAACTTCTACTTTATCTAGATCATCTAATGACGACAGTTTAACCTTTTCCCTCACAGTCACAAAAATACTAGTTTTAGAGTAATACTTGGGGAGGAAAATTGGGAGAAGGCTGATTTTGTTTGTTTGCCTTTGGGTTTTTTTACTTTATAAACAATTCACCTGGAGTTCTGTATTCATGAATGAATTGTGCATTCTGGACAAGAATTCAGTCTTGGTGGAGTAGTAGACTTCGTTGCAGTCGATCACAATATAGGTGGCAAATTACTTAGATTTCAAGCCGCTACAGTCACTGAAGCCAAGGTATCCAAAACACGTGCATTCAAACACACAGACAAGCCATTATTTCCACATTAAGCAAACAGCCATATTGTAAAACAGAAATCCTTTCAGATGAGGGAGGAAGTAAAAGAAGGCAGAAGCTGGGTTCTGAAGTATATCATCTTTTTTTAATTTGTATGTTCATTTTCTTTTTAAATAAGCAACATGAAAGCAGAGATATCAAACATAAAATGCAGAGTAACTGATTAGAAAACTTTTATTTCCCCAACATTGACACCAAACTCTTCCTCAACAGATCCCAGAATACATAACAGAAAAATAAAGTCCCAATCTTCAGGCAGAAAAGCTAAAGCACAACAAGACAGAGAAAGGTCAGCAACAGGCCAGCAGAGGACCCAACAACCAAAGCCCAAACCATTGCCTTATTAAATTACTTATACTTCTTACTGCCCCGCCAAATATTTTTAACCTGATATCTTTACCAGCACAGCCTTAAAAAATATCAATTCTAGTTTCTTTCTAATCAAAGACAGAAACAAGTGTGACAGGCAAGTTTTTTTCTTAAATTGTGATTAACCACAGTGGGGGAGGAGAGGGAAAAACCTCTAAAAATATTTTCAGATCCAGTTCTGCAAATTCATCCATGAAAGGATGTTATATCCTCTTGTAAATACCACCCTTCAAGGTTTGTGTTAAAGTATCTTTTCTAAGCAGAAGTCATGAAGGAGGTGGAAGGTGTTGAAAACGGTGAAGGAAGGAATCTTCATGAAAGATAAATGAACAGCTAGCAGCAACCTCTGCTAATTCCTGGAGGTAGCTATGAACAGAGAATGCAGGTTTGCCAGTATCTGTATTTCTGTTTCCTGACCCACTGTATTGCCTGCCTATATTCAGATAATCAAAATATGAGACTACAACAGTTGACTTACAGTTTCTTCAACATCTATAGACCAGATGTTAAAGAAGTTTAGTGCTGCTACAAGAAGCTTAGTGACGCAAGGGCTGATCCAATCTCTGCTTGAAAGCAGTGCTCCAGATGAGGCTGTTTTAGTAGCTCAAGACTCTAGTCATCTCCAAACAAATTGATGCAAATTCTAATTTATATCAGAAGTGGAAAGGAACAAGATGGGTTTCATCTGCCCTGTGTTTCTATGTAAAAATGTACTCTGCCTGTTGATTTTCAAAGAATTCTAAGGCTAAAATATAAGGTTTGCTGGTGCTAACATACACACACAAAAAAAAAAAAGACTTCAAGTTTCAGCACTAGTTCCTACCTTCCATAAACACTGGATTCGCTGTTAAAACATTTTGCAAAAATGTGCAGTATCCTCCAAATTATATTATATTGTAATCTAACGTTAATAATCACTGTGGCTAAAAAAAAAATATTACAGGCATAAAAAATAGATAACTAAACCTCCTTGGCACTTCTCAGTGATTCTGCATGTCTGTAATTTATCACTGTAATTGTATCACTGTTATGTCAATGACACTCAAGCCTACTGTTCTATTTGTGGCAATATATCTTGCAAGACAGAATGCAAACTACTGTCTTTTGGCTCCAAAGCTGTGGTTGTCACAATTTTTTAAACCAGATACTGACAACCCTTGATGTCACTTCCTGCTCTAGTTACTTGACTTGGTGCTTTATGTTAATTTTGCAACCTGACTACCATCCCATCATTTTGAGATAATGGTTAGATTAACACTTGGCTTTAAAAAACATAGGAAAAAAATATTTCCATAAACTGTCTTTATATGTAGAGAGGCTCTTCTCCATCAACCCCACCACATATGTTTGTAAAAATGTAAAATACAGCTAATTAAACCATTGAAAAAAGCACAAAGAGCAAACTTGCATAATAATAGTTTTATATACTATGACACTAGAGTAGATCTTATAAAAAGAAAGATATTTATTTGCTCTTTTCCATCACCTTAAATTCAGGAACAATAGACATTTACCATCCATGCTTTAACTGCTGAAACAGCATACCAAATTCAGAGTTCATTTTCAAGCTAAACACCACAAACACTGGTGAAATAAATAGCTTATGTTCTGGTAAGATTGAATTACCACTTCGTTTTTGAGTAAAAGTGTGTTGTTTGGTTGCTTTTTTTTGGTTTGGTTTGGCTTTTAAAGAACCTAGCTATAAAGAATTCTTAAAGGTTAATCCCATTCCCATGAAAGCTCATCTTAGTATATATTTGCAAACTTCTCTATCATGTTCCTTGTGGACTTCCTTAGCTATGCACCAAAAAGGAAGCGAAGACTTATTCACTGCACAGTCCTTTATTGACAAGACCTTTCTTTCTTCGCACAACACCTCTGCTGCGCTGCTTAATTTGTCATCCAATATTACTACTTCAATTTTCTCTTTATATTTAAACAATAGCAAAAGAAAACTTTTTTTCTTCATTCGTTTCCAAATTTTACAGGGCTACAGATTTTCTTTTTGGAGTGCTTTATGGGATTTTGAGACAGCAGTTCTGTTCTCGCTTGAAGGCTAGGAGTTATCAAACTAATATTTTTTAAATCTTGACTAAGGATGCCTTAATGTGATAAGCTTTAAAATACGAACCATTGCTTGATCTCTTTATCAGGTAATGGAAGATACTGTCTTTGTACATGGACTAAAAACTAGCAGAGAACCAGTTAGCCAAGTTAGAGTTAAAAATTTTAAAAAATAATTCAAATTAAGTACCTTGATATTATTATAGATAGTGGGAGACCTTATCTAATTCTTTGCAACAAAAGCTCCTGAAAGGTAAAGAGACCAAGATGCCGAGTTCATCAGTATTGCATCAATTAAGCACTTTTATGGCAGAACGTGAGGAGATCAAGTTGTCATCAGTAAATATGTTATTTACTGCTTGTATCCCTTTTGTTTCTAAAGAAAAGTAATAATAAAAAGTGAGATGAAGTCATTGTCTTCAGAAGAAAACCAGTGAAACAGTGTCAGCAGGCTTTAGGAGACCAGGTAGGAAAGGAGCACCGTGAGATACCACCTTAAGGTGTTTTTGTTGTTGTTTTTCTGGTAGTTTGGTATTGGGTTTGGGGGTTTTTTTAAATTTAAGTCAGTAGGAGTTTTGCTTTCTGGCAGTGGCAAAGTAGAATCAGTTTGTTAGCTAGCTGTATATCCTCTCACCAGAGAGAACAGACCTGACTCTTTGCTGGAGCTGTGCTTGGAAGGCAAGAATAATAATTTGTGGGAGAAAACAAATCACAGTGCAGGCGCCTGTCATGCCTGTTCAGGAAAAAAAAAAAAAAAAATCTCCTCGCTTTTTGTATGGAATTCTTTATACACCAAATCAGTGGAGGTTTTCTTTACCCACAAATCAAGCACCGCTCCTTCCCATAACATATCCCTTCTGGTGGGACGTCAGAGGTCAGAACCCTATTACAGTACCAACACTGTACTCCCAACTAGGATTAAAAGCAACAGAATATTGCAAAGGCTCCAAGTATCTGCTCAGATACTCCTGAGAAGCAAAACTGTGTAAGAGCTTGTTTTGCTTGGAAAGTCACAACACATGATCCTTCCATCAATGTGAAGGATAGCATGAAGGAAGCCACTGAAAAAATTCCCGACCATCTTTGGTGTGAATTGAGCCAACTACTCTATACATTCAGCCCTGCTTCACAGATCCTGCCTCTTTCTCTCTGTGCACTTGAATCAAAACATTGTGCTTGCCTCCTTGTGGGCAGAAGCATGATAATAATGTGAAGACGACAGGTGTGCAAGTCTGTGTAAGACATGTTTCATTTTAGAGCAATCTACTTGGGATTTGATCTTCTACCTGCACAGTCTGTTGTAAGCCTCTCTCAGAGGTGGCTCCTCAAATCCATTGATATCTAAGGCATCTCTCTACAAATAAAGAACCGACCAAATTTAAAAGACATAAAACAAAGAAAGGAGGAACAGATGAGAAAAG